>NC_090929.1:1070842669-1072092669 GCF_040938575.1 Ambystoma mexicanum | reverse complement strand
CCATCAGTGTTTCAACGATTCATGGATCACTTGTTCGCTGACATCTTGTTTCATTTCGTAATCATATACTTGGACGATATTCTTGTTTATTCCTCCAACCCGAAAGACCATATCAATCATGTTAACATAGTTCTCGGTCGACTCCGATCAAAACATCTCTACTGCAAAGCCTCAAAGTGTGTATTCCATCAGGAGCAAGTTACATACCTAGGTTTCGTATTATCTAGCCAGGGCATATCTATGGATCCAAAGAAGGTGTCCGCAGTCTTAGATTGGCCCACTCCCTCCTGTGTTAAAGACATTCAGCGATTTGTAGGCTTTGCGAATTTCTACAGGAAATGTATCCCCTGTTTTTCGGAAATCATTCTGCCCATTACACACTTACTAAAGAAGAACGTCACATTCTTCTGGAACGAAGCAGCCCAAAGTGCCTTTCAAACTCTGAAAGAAATGTTCACTTCTGCCTCTATTTTGATCACCCCTGATCAGACCAAGCCGTTTATCGTGGAGACTGATGCCTCTCAATACGCATTGGGAGCTGTGCTGTTACAACTCTCTGATCAGGGGGAAGAAAGACCAGTCGCGTATTTGTCTAGGACATTCAACGCAGCAGAACTGAATTATTCAGTCCTTGAGAAGGAACTTTTAGCAATTAAGCGGGCTTTCGAAGAGTGGAGACATCTGCTGTTGGGATCTTCTTTTCCTGTCAAGGTTCGAACCGATCACCAAAATCTCAGAGTACTCCAGAATGCCCAGACCACCAACAGTAGACAAGCTCGCTGGGCCTATTTCTTTCTTCCCTTTCGGATCGAATTCACCTTTCTTCCTGGAAAACATAACTTAAGGGCCGACGCTCTTTCTCGAAAAGATTCTCCAACTTCTAATTTCTGTTCTGAAAGGATGTTCCCCACAGCACGATTTATCGCAGTCCTAACTGATTTTCTTCAAGAAGTACTGACAGCCACTAATCAGAACAAACTCCTATGTGAAGAAATTGCCGCTAACCATCAGCTCACGGAAGAGAGGGGCCATTATTTTCGAGGCGCGCAGGTTCTGATTCCCACTCCTTCCTTACAACAAGAAGTTCTACAAATGTGTCACGACTCCCGAGCAGCTGGCCATCGAGGATACGCCTCAACCTTGGAGCTCGTTCAACGACATTTTTGGTGGCCAGAAGTAAAGGCAGACGTCCGTGATTATGTTGCAGCCTGTACAATTTGCTCTCAGACTAAGTCTCCTCGGATGTCTCCACTGGGCTTACTTTCAAGGATGCCTATTCCTGACCGACCTTGGCAGATAATTTCCACCGATTTTGTTTCTGACCTACCTTCTTCTGAGAATAAAACCACTATCATGGTCACCATCGATTACTTTACCAAACTGGCGCATTTCACCCCATTAGTGAAACTTCCTGTAGCAGCGGCCATGGCAAAGATATTTCTTTCCGAAATCTTTTCTTGACATGGACTCCCAGATACCATTGTATCGGATCGAGGCCCCCAATATACCTCTCTTTTCTGGCAGAAGGTATGTCACATTCTGGGAATCAAGAGAGCCTTAAGTTTCGGATACCACCCCCAGACTAACGGGCAGACGGAACGCTTAAACCAAACTTTGGAAGGATATTTGAGATGTTTCATCTCAGCAGCCCAGGATATTTGGGTCGAATTGCTCTCTTTTGCAGAGTTCGCCTACAATAACGCCAAGCATTCTGCACTTCACACCAGTCCTTTTCATTGTTCTTATGGTTATCACCCTTCATTTGTACCTACCGTTTCTATTCCTGCTTCCTGTTGCCCTGGGGTTGACAGTCTTATCTCAGATATACAAGAGGGTCAGAAGCTAGCCAGACTATCACTTCAAGAGGCTCAAGATCGGGCTAAGAGGAACGCAGACAAGCATCGTCAGACAGCCCCTAATATCATCCCGGGAGATTCTATTTGGCTGGCATCCCGATTCCTTCCCCGGCATCTCGTCCCTTCTAAATTATCTCCCAGGTATTTTGGACCCTTTAAAGTCTTATCCTGGGTTGGGTCTGCTGCAGTCAGACTCGCCCTACCGACTTCCTGGTCTCGGATTCATCCAGTGTTCCACTTATCTCAAATCAAGTTGGTAGTTCCGGACCGTTTTCGGAGATCGAGAACCCCTCCTCCGCCTCCGGTCTTCACTGCTACTGGATCTGAATATGAAGTGGCCAATATTTGTGACTCTCGTTACAGGAGGGGTAAACTGCAGTTTTTGGTAGATTGGAAAGGCTACTCACCTGCTGAACGATCCTGGGAACTAGCTTCTGGAGTTCATGCTCCTAAGTTGATTCGATGGTTCTTTCTATTTCACCCCGGTAAACCGGTTTCTCCCCCCAGGAGGAGCGGGTATACTGTTACACATTGTGGGAGGTGGTCTCTATGGGCTCGCAATCGGTTGTGTGGTACTCTTCACTATGCGACTCCTGAGAATCCTTTTCAAGATGACTTCCGTGCTGAAGGAAGCGGTCTAGTTTTTTCACGTCTCTCTGAGACGTTCTGGCCTGCTCACGTGATCCTTTATCAAACAAGGAAGCCGACAACTCCTCGCGTCGCTTCTGTTTCAACAGACGCTCCGTGAGTTCGCTTCTAGGGATTTCAATATCTTTGCCTCTACTAATTGACTTCTTCGACTAACCCTGTAACCTTTTTTTCTCTCATGCTCTCGTTTCCAGACTCCCCCTTCCATTCCGGTCTTCCACTCTCTCGGGATTTCTCGTCGAGCCCAGATATCCATCGGCGTCACGATTACGCCAACCCTGATTTCATCTCTGTTGAGACACCCGATAGCTGTGAGTGCCATAATATCAGAATTCCTTTCCGTCTCTCCCGATTCTGATTCTGACCCAATTATTATTTCTTTTAGAGCTCTCGTCTCCCAATCTCTTCTCCCTCGAAGCCCTAAATCAATCATCCTCTCCTTCACTCCTGCCTCTGCTGGTGAGACACCTTTACTGTGTCGTTTAATTTCCACTCCCCATTCCCTTCTTTACGAAACTACTCTGACCATTTTCCTTTGTTCATCCAGACGAAGCCTTCCTGCCTACCTTCCACTGCCACTCATAGAAGACTTTCATCAGCCATCCGGATCCACGACACTTCCAGATTCTACCAGGGTTTTCTTCCCCATCGAGGGTTTCCCTGGTGACCCTGTTCTTTCCCCTGGTTAATCCTACTCCGGGTCGGAGAGGACAGGGCTGTCCTAGGGTAGCTTTCACGTCTGCACTTGGTTGTTCTCTGGCGGTCTACTCGATCTGTCAAGGTGAGATTATTCACATTTTGTTAATTATTACGGGAAGCAGTATCGAAATTTCAGTCGATATAACAGCTTTGGTCTGGAATAAGCTACCGGTGGACTTACGGAGAGAAGAGAACTTGTTAACCTTTTGCAAGTGCGTTAAAACCATATTGTTCAACTGAAATATTGGTCTAATTCTGCTCCCAGTATGATGTATTGTCTGTCTTTTTTGTGGGGCTGATGAATGCGGGCTACGGCACGTAATAAATGAATAAATACATTTTCTTTTTAAATCAATGAAAAAAAAGACATTCTTTCATAAAGCATCTCCTTTAGCAAAGCAACATGTCTCATCCATAGAATACTGTTGTCAGAATTGCAAACCACTTACCTTCTCCACAGACTACTTTGCCTAGAATAGCAAAACCAAATTTCTTTTTCATAGAACCCTTTTCTGAGGATGGCAAAACCAAATGACTTTTTCATAGAACACTTTTCTTAGGATTGCAAAACCAAATGTCTCCTTCATAGAACACAATGTATAATGATAAGGTTTCGCCTATGTGCAATTGTTCTTTTCCTGGTGCATTCCCCTGCCAACTTCTTTAACTGAAAAACTCTTGATATCCTGGTTTACTCTGCTGCCAGGAATGTCTCCTTTTTGACTCAAATAGATCTCCTGGAATACTCACCTGCCAGGAATCATTTCTAAAAAAAAAAGGATCATTGCCTGATACCCTTTTCAGGTCTTTCTGCAATCTTCCTTCCACTTTAGGTATCACACAGTCATACTCCTTCAATAACACAACTTGTTCACTTTAGTGGTTATGTGCACCAAATTCCCCCATGCAGATATTTCAAATATGAGGGTTTGTTCAAGCTCTGTCTGTCAACCTTTCTTTCAATTCCTCTTGGCTGTTGGCAATGCTTGTCCCAGATTCCCCCCAATTGACATCTCATGCCAGAAGAGCTGCACACCTCTTGCCTCCTTATTTCTCTCACAATGTCCTTTGGTTTATGACAATATTGGTTCCAGGTTTCGCCCAACTGTGTACCCTGTTTGCCTCTTTATTTCTCTCCCAATGTATTTTGGCTTATGGCAATACTGGTTCCAGGTTTCCCCCAATTGACATCTCATGTCAGGAGAATTATGCCATGTTTGCCTTCTCTTTATAATTCTATTCAGTAGATATTAAAAAGTATGCTTCAAATACTCTTTAACATCTCTGCACGCCCCGGGTCCCCTTTCACTCTCAGGTGGACTCACTGGTGTACCGTGCTGTTACTGCAAGCATATTTTGCTGGGCTGGCTTTCCCGTCTGTACAGTGGTTCATTTGGTTTCAGCATCAGCGTTTGCTTCCTTGGCCACCAGAACCTGTGCAGCTGTGCAGGGCCTCTCCTTTTCTGACTCTGCTCTGCTTTGTTCACCTTCTCAATACCAGAGTTTCTCCATTCACAGCTCTCCCTGTGGCTCTTCTCTAGCAGACTGTCACCGGTCTCGCTTCCCACTCCGCATATTCTGCAGCATCTCTCCTTGCTTCTTTCTAGATCCCCCAGATGCTGGTAACCTTCGGGTTTAAATGTTCCGTGCAGCTGATTCAATTTTGGACAGCTAGAATGCACTTCACGCTTCACGTCACATTTACTCCGCATTGACTCTTTGTTCTTCTTCGTTGAAGTACCCCAGTCATTATGGGAATTGGAGTCCACATCTGCCTGCTCCACTTTACAATAAGCCATTAGTGTTTTAACAATTTGGGTTTCAGGGAGACTGGAAGAATTGTGTGTCATGATACCGCCCCCAGGGTCAGGGTCAGGTAGCGGCTGCCTTTCCCTGATCATATGGGAGGAGACCACTACAAGGGTTTCAGTGATGACTTTGCAGGATTCATCACAGGTCCACAACAGGTCAAGAAGGTACTTGATGATGCTGTTGTGATGGAAGATGGTAGGGTATGTAACAAGTTGAGGATTACCAAAGAGAGTGTGAAGTAACCTGTTTACTCAGCAGACAGGAGGGATTAGTGGTGGTTGTGAAAGGGGGAGGTGTGTTTTATGGTACTTAGTAAATGTGCTGTTTATTTATGAAGCAGCCTCACTGCTTGTGTGTGAATATGTACATACACATGTATATAATTGAATCCTGTTCTAAGTTCCAATGAGAAATGGAGTTGGAGGAGAATGCTGGAGAAGCTCAGTTGGATTTGGAAGGAAGGAAAAGGAGCAGGGCAGTGAGGCTAGGGGCCTGATTACCCTCAACTTTGTGCAACTCACATAAAAGGCAGAACACCATCAATCAAGCAGCATCTTCTCTGTTCGACAAGCGTTGGGTTGAGTGAGCATCCCGCAATAAGAAAATATAACCATGGGTGCTGCAGCAACATAGGCCAGTCTAGCCATGTAATAACACCAATTATGTTTTCTTTGACTTTGATGTCCAGTAAAATAAAATGCCATCCCAACGTCAGAACATGTAAGATGACTGCCTAGAGCAATGTAGGGTGTCAAGCCACATAAAAACACTTACCATGTTTTCTTTAACCTTGATGCCTGGTAGGGAATGGTATAGCAGAGTAAGAAAACTTTACCAGACTGGCTGCAGCAAAATAGGCCAGTCTAGCCACTTAGCAACACTTGTCATGTTCGCTTTAACCTTGATGCCCACTAAAAATGCCAGATTGGAACAGGAATAACCTCCTCCCCCGCAACAAAGGCCCACTCGCAGTGCATTTGAAAACAATCATGCACATTCATACACATTCCCTTGCACACCCAAACACATTCACCTGTGCAACCATACGCCATTCATAACTCTCTTTCACTTGCGCACCCATAACATACACTCTCATTCTCACATTCACCCACACAATGTACACTATTTCATTCATGCATCCACCCAAACAACATAAACTCATTCTTTCACATGCAGCCATGCATACATACAGAATCGTTTCCCACTTATCTGCAGCCCCTGTCCAGCATCCGCTAAGCCTGAGGATGGGCTCCCATGATGGCTCTCTGGCTCCCATGCAGTACGGACAGGACCAAGAAAAAGGGAGAGCTTCCTGGTTCCTTTGCATGCACAGAGGAGCTGCAGTGGTCCCTGCATGATGCCCCAGGCGATCTGGATGTACAGGAGGATCCCCTGCACACATTCAGAGCTGCAGTACCCCAACCTGCACCCCCAATGGGCCATGCAAAGCTGGGGAAGCAAAATGCCACTGTTCTTGCATGGCCCATTGAACAGGCATGCTAGCGTACATGAACTGTCAAAGCGAAACCATGTTTCCCTTTGACAATTAAAGCCATAACCGGAGCGCTAATTAGCTGCTTGCGGCAGCTGATTGAGCGTTTATTGTTTTCTCTGGGTTGGCTTGGCGCTCATCCAGAATTGGTGGGTTGATGCCCCTTTACCCATTATGGACGAGCCAGCCCTGCCTCATTAAACGTTTGCCCATCGAGTCAAGGTCGGCTATGCAACAAATAGCATTTGTCAGGCATTCATCAGGTGATCAGTGCAATCCCTGGGTTTCTAATAATAATCAAACCATGCTCACCCAGTGCAAACTGCCTCAGGCCAAAAATGAATAAACCCAACTGGCCCCATTCATATGGTGTTGAGGCAGTTCCATAATTCAGCTTCATAATGATGCTGAAACTCTGCTGGGGGTTCTTCCTGGAAAGGGCGTTGAGTGGGAAGCAAGAAATATATAAGGCAGGGTGTCGAGTCCTCGAAGTGCCCCACAAATCCTGTTGAACCATGCCTTTGCCTAAAGAATGTGCTGCAGCTGATATTTAAGATTTTTCTAGACAAACAACCAGTATTTGGTCCGGCACAAAAAGATGATGCACTGAGTTATAGACATTGAATGAACTCTCCGGCCTAAAAAGAGCTCTACTTTTTATTCGCAACTTTCCAAACAACTAGTATTTGCTTGGATTGCAAAAGATGGTCCATTGAGTTATAGCAACTCAATATAATCATAGGCTACCTACAAACAGTTCTGTGATTCTGTTCTCCTCAATCTGGTTATGGCACGTTTGTTGACGTCATGCAAGGTATGTCAGAAGTGGCTAGTTCTGTTTACATTTCCTTCCTTTTCATCATCTAAATCCTATTATAATTTTCAATCTCTTTCTTAACTAAATCCTATCAATTTTCAACCTCTCCCTTAACTCCTACCAATTTCGATCCACCTCTCAACTAAAGCCTTTTCCCTCAACTGTTGTGCAACCTGCTGCCTCTCCCTGTACAAAGACTGGTGCCAAAATCTAACCACGCATTTCCCATTTATCGTATTTCAGCCTTAACCTCCCAAATCACCCTTTCGAAAGGATTGTGGCCTCCCACGTACGCCTCATCTTTTGATAGATATCCTTCCAGTTTCAGCTGCTTCCTTGTGCGTCGATGCAGTCGGCTCAATGTCCCACAAGGGCTTCCATCCCAGGGTCGACATCATCGCTGGGGTATATAGCACACGCAGTGCCCGTTTGCTTCAGTTTGTTTTTTCCGTGATAGCTAATGCTTTGAGAAATACAGCACGCTTGCGTTCTTGTCAGAACTGCGATCGAGTACGATGACTTCATCTCAAAACCCATCCACTCCAAAGACTGGGTTTAAAAATGTCAGAAGAGTGACTGCGGCACCAATATGTCCCTCACGGATCCTCACAGAGTGTGTCTGTGGTGCCTTGGCGTGGAGCATAGAACGGCAGACTGTGAGGCCTGTCAGTCTATGACTGGTAAGGCTCTGAAAGAGTGTATAGGGAAATTAGCGGTAGGTAGGCCCCCAAATAAATCCCCCTCGACGACTCCATCAAAGAAACGATCGGTCTACGAATTGAGAGATGTCTCTCCTCGAAGGAAAAGATCAAAGAACCATTCACGCTCCAGGAGCGGGTTGCACCATTCTTCGTCCTCATCAAGGAAATCGAAGAAAAGGAGTCATATATCGCTTTCTACATCTTCTTCTGAATCTCCCACGAAAAGTATCTCCTATTCAACCAAATCCTCCACTCCAGCTCAGTGGGAGGAATTCAGACAAGTAATGCTAAAAATATTCAAGAAGGAGGGGAAGAAAGGGACGGCTTCCTGAATATTGTAAGAGGTGGTAAGGAGGCTTTGTGTGAGTCTCTTCAATCAGGACTCGACTCAGCTGATAGCATCAGCAGAGCCATGGGACAAGCGCTGTAATACGCAGATTTGCGTGGTTGCGGAAGTCAGGTTTTGCACCAGACATGCAGTCGAGGCTCCACAACATGCCCTTTGATGGCACTCAGCTGATTGGCAGCCAGGCTGATGAAAGCCTAGAGAAGCTGCAGACCTCAAAGGCGGCAGCCAAATCCCTTGGTGCTGCTTTCAGGCAGCCACAACCATCTCACCCCAGTGGACCATCTTGGAGGGGTAGGTCCTTTCGCTTCTACTCCTCAGTTGGAAGTGCAAGAGGGCTTGCAGGTCAAAGGGGCCAAAGAAGATTCCCTCATGGTGGATGAGGGAGATTTGCAAAGTCCACCCAAGAAATGGCTACCTTGCCATCAGCTGCTGCTTCAGCCGCCTCAAAACCTCTCTGAGGCCTTAGCCCACAAGACCCCAGTGGCAGGCAGACTCTCACAGCTTCTGAAAGAATGGTGAGGTATTACTTCAGATGCATGGGTGTTAGAAACAGAAGCCCAGGGTTACTGCCTTCCATTTTTAAAAAGGCCTCTGGATCATCCACCGGAGATCCACTCGTCCAAAGTTTCAGATCTGTTCCTTTTGCAGTAAGAAAGGTGCTATAGATCCAGTACCTGTGACAGAGTGGAACAAAGGGTGGTATTTTTCCAATTTCCTAATCCCCAAGAAGGACAAAGGATTGAGACCCATCTTGGACTTGAGATTCTTGAACAAGTTCCTCAGGATGGACAAGTTCAAGATGGTCACACTTTCTCATATCCTTAAGGCCCTCCAACTCCAGGATTGGATGGTGTCATTGGTCCTTCAGGATGCTTACTTTCATGTGCCTATCCATCACAAGCACAGATCACAGTCTCCCACGACAGGGAACTAGCTCAGGAAGTCCTTCTAGAGATCCTCATCCTTTGGGGAACCCCTCAAGTGGATCATCCCCCTCAAGCCTACTTCTGCTGGAGTCTGTCCTGATAAATTCTGGTTTCACCATTACCGTCTTGTGGCCAATGCTGGATTTCACTTTTATGGACTTCATTCATTCACGGTGCATCACCCTTTCTCAACTGTCATGCTGAACTTCGTTTGCATATTGTACTGGTGGCCCTGAATCATGCTGTTCCCATCTTCATCTTGTATCCTGGCTTGCAACATTATGTGTTACTACTGACTTCTGCAATTGTATTCACTCTCCCATCTTGCTTCTCCACTCTTTTGACTGCTAACTCTCTGTTCTCTTCTCCTTTCCCTTCTCCCGTTTCCTATCTCCTCCCCTTACTTTGTTCTATGCACTTACTCTATCAGAATTGTCCCTGGACCTAGTATAATAGCAACCTCGTCTGTCTCCTCCCCCCTCCCCTTACTGTGTTTTTCCTCCCCACCCCCCCTCCAGCACTATCTGAAATGTCGTCAGGCCTAGTATGATAGTTGCTTGTTTTGATCCTCCCCTACCTTTCTGCACCCCTCTCCCTCACCTTTTGTTTTTCTCCGGCTCTACCAGAAATGTCATCAGGCCTAGTACAGTAGTCGCCTGTCTGTTTCCATTTCCTTCCCACTCTCGCCCTCCCTTCCTTATCTATGTCTTAGCTCTTGCACTATCTGAAATGTCATCAGGCCGAGTATGATAGTTAATTTCACATCCTTACTGTTCATGGCCTGTAAGAATGTCATTGTATTTTCCCTTGTTCCCTCCCTTGCCTTGAAGCGCTTTGAAACACATTGTGTATAGGCGCTATATAAATAAACTATCATATCATATCTGTTCACGACCAGTGTCAATCATAAGTACGAACTCTTCTGCTCCAGGGAATTTCCCCCAAGAGGAGCTCTAGGAGACGTGATTGTAGTGGAACAGGAGTTTTCACTGCTGTACGTGTTTCCTCCTGTCCCTGTCATTCCTCAAGTGATCAGGAGGTTGAGAAAGTTTGGGAAATCTATGCCCCTGATTGGGCCAGGACAATGTGGTACTTGGACCTTCTGGAAATGTCCATCTGCCCTCCAATATGTCCTCCACAAAGAAAGGACCTTCTCTTATGAGAGGAGGGTTGGGTTTTCCATCCAGAGGTCAAAACACTCATCCTTCACGCATGGTTTCTGAGAGGTTGAGATATAAGGATTGGGACCTCCCAGATGACTTAGTGGAGATTTTGCTGAAGGCCAGCAACTAAATCCTTGTACCGCTGTCGTTGGAACAAATTCTGCAGCTGTTGCAGGGGAAAGAATGCACATCCTTTTCAGTGCAATACACCAGCGTTGTTGTCTTTTTTTGTTACACTTGGCTAAACTGGGGCTCCAGATTGGAACAATAAAAGGTTATTTAGCAGCGCTTTCAATCTTCAAGTGCACATCTGAAGAGGTATCTTATTTCAAGATGCCGTTAGTCATTCAATTCCTTAAAAGGCTCACTAACGTGTTCCCTCCTACTTCTTTTAAAGTGCTGACATGGGATCTCAAGCTTTAGTCACTCGGTGCGTCTCAACTTCCTTGTTGCATCGCTCCTCTTCTGCTCTCCGTGCATCTGCCCACGATGTTTCTCTGCTGATCAGTTCTCTGCCTTGTTGTTTCTCTTACTACTCCTTATTCTTCTCCCTGCCAAAGGTCTTCTTGCTTCCTATTTTCTTGGTACACTACTTTATACTCTAGCTTCTTGTTGCCTAATCCCTGCTGGAGCCCAGTCATAATTTCTTGATCCTGTACTTTCCAACTTGGAACCCCAGTTCAGTGCCTGGCACTGCACCACGTTACACGCTGGGATACCCCTATCGTAGTGTAGGGAGAACCGTCCTGCCCCTTACCTCCAAGGAATTGCCTGCTTGGTTGGTAGGTGTAGGATGGTGCTCTCACCTCACATTGCCACAGATCAAGTCTGAAGTTCTTCGTGGCGCTTGCAGCTTCCCAGAAGGCTAAATCAGGTATGCAGCAGTGCTCAGTCTTGCTTGACAGTAAGCCTCCACTTACTATTTTTCATAAAGACAAGTTTGTCCTTAGGGTTAAACCTTATTTTTTACCTGAAATTGTATCTGATTTTCATTTATCCCAGAAAATTGTACTACCAACATTTTACCCGCCTCCTCATCCTAGCAAGGAAAAGGAAAGACTACAAAGACTTGATCCCATAAAAGGAAAGACTACATAGACTTGATCCCATAAGGGCTATGAGCTTTTATATCCCACGGATGGCGAAAATACGTCAGCATAACCAGCTTCACACTGGACATAACCTGGGGCTTCCAGTTACAAAACATCCATTGTCCAGATGGATAATTCTTGCTATTACAGAATGCTACAGAGTGCCTAAAAAAGATCCCCCTGAAAGCCTGAGAGGTCATTCCACAAGGGGCATGGTGTCATATTCTGCTCTGCAATGAGGGGTGCCTATAAGGGACATTTGTGTGGCTGCCACTTGGTCTACCATTCACACATTTACAAAGCATTACAGTCTGGATTCACCCTCTAGCCAAGAAGGAGGATTTGGGAAAGCTGTCCTATATTCAATACATAACAAAACTTAAACCTGAAAATTCCTACTCCCTCCTCCAAAATATAACACTGCTTTGGGAGTCTATCAAAAGATGAGGAGTATGTGGGGGAAACAGTCCATTTGAAGAACAAGTTGCTTACCCATGTTTATATTCTTTTATTTTTTTTAAAAACTGTATTTATTAAGCTTGGCATTACAACAAGAAAGCAGTGACTTACAAGCATTAAGCAAATATACAATCAACATATATAGCAGAACTGTAATTTATACACAGAGGCAGGGAAACAGCTGGTGGCATAGTGGGCATGGACAAATGATACTATGTTCAATATAGTAAGGAGTTCAAACGGCTGCAGAGGCTGGGAAGGGGATGGCCTCGGTGTCAACCTAAGCATCTGCCGATGTAGAGGAATCATAGGAAAGAAACGGAATCCAAATATTTCTGGTCCTTGACGACCATGGCTGCTGGGCCGTCCAGTCTTCTTCCATGTCCGAGGCCCAGGTTACCGCTCGAAGCCATTGGGCTTGGGTAGGAGCCCCGGGACGGAGCCAACACAGCAGGATACAACATACTGCTAACAGCATGCATAGACCAGCCAGCTTCCTGGCGTTTCGGCTCAGTTTCGGAAATTCATGAAAGAGACATGTTATCGGGGACGGGCTGATGGTACAGTCAAGAATTTCGGACATAGTATTACAAATCTCCTCCCAGAACTGATAGAGTTGTGGACAAGACCAAATCATATGAATATAATTTGCATTGTCAGTTCTACACCTGGGGCACCTGGGGGGGTGGTCTTTTGATATGTTATGAAGTCTGATCAGGGTGTAGTGAAACCTATGAAGTACCTTAAATTGAATCAGTTTGAAGCGGGAATTGAAAGATACATCATGGGTTCGGGCGCACATACGACCCCAGCGCTGATTGGTTATTTCGATCCCTAGATCCTCGCCCCAAGCCCGTCTAAGTCCTACGAAGGGGGAAGTGGCCTTGGACTGCAGTAAGGTGTACAGTCTAGAAACCTTCCCCTTAGTAGACATAGGGCCTCATTACACGGTATGCAGTATGGGTTTACCGGTACTGGTAAGGGCACCAGTACCGGTAAACCCTTACCACCTTACTACGAGGTCCCTTTGCCGGACCCGACCTCAACGGCTGGTTTTACCAGCCGTTAAGGAACAGGCCCGCAAAGGGACCTTGGTGCTAATTACGGTACCGCATTTTGCGGTACAGTAATTACCTCTTTCCCCATTCCCATTGAGCCCTATGGGGGCAAAAATGGGAATGGGGAAGTGCCTTGGTGAATGGGGAATTACCGGCCCCGCTCACCTTGGAGTAGGCCGGTAATTCTGCCATCCACCAAGGCGGACACAGTAAAATACCGGCGGCAACCATGGCGCTAATAGCGCCATGGTTACCGCATACCGTGTAATGAGGCCCACAGTATTCAGGATTTCAGACAATATAGGATCATCAGGAGGGAGTGTGGGGAATTCTAGGTACATCGTCTTGAGGGAACAGTGAAGGCCAGAGTATTGGAGCAAGTGACAGGGTCTCCTATGCACGGCCAAGGGCAGATCCGACCACTCGAGAAAATTGCCCTTGTCGAAGACATCACGGATGGATTCAAAGCCGGTGTCGGCCCAATGGTGGATTGCAGCGGGGGGGTACACATTGGGGCCCAGGGAAAAAGTTCCAAAGGGAAAGAGAGCCATGGAATGGATGGGAGACGTTGGCTAGAGCCCATAATTTAGTGAGAACCAGCGACGTGGACCCCACACGGTCAAGGGGCTCTAACTTCTCACATTGCGGGGAGATGGTCAAAGCCTGAATGTCACGGCCCTTCATAGCCAGACGTTCGAGTTTAGTGTGCAGCGGAGGATCCGTGACTACAAACCAGTGTGAGGCATATTGAGCCTGTGCAACTACCAGTACTTTTCAAAATCGGGGCCACCGAAGATGCCCCCAGCAATAGGAGTAGTAATCGTACCCAGTTTCAGACGGACCTCACCAAAATGCCATAAGAAGGTGTTCACAGCGTGAGTCAATGCTTGAAAGAAGCCTCTACCCGGCCACAACGGGACATTAGAAAACCGATACAAAAGTTGGGAAAGCACTATCATTTTAAGAATACTAATTTTACCCTTCAGAGAGATTGGCAACTTGGCCCACCGCGTGCACTTTCTTGCAAGGGTTGTCAAGTATGTTCCATAGTTGGCCTTGTACACAAGATTAGATTGACAAGCAACCACCACACCGAGGTAGTTAATCTTGACCTGTGACCATGAGAAGCCTAAAAGGTCCAGTGGGGGGCAGTGTAGCGTCAGTGAGCTGGAAAAGAATAGATTTAGAGCAATTGAGACCCAAAATCTCACCTAAGTGGATGACATTGGCCAATATAGGGGCAAGGTTAACTGCAGGGGAGCGAATGAAAAGAGCATCATCTGCATAGAGAGAAATAATCTCGGGAGAACCAGAAAGTCTCAGCCCTCTGTGCGCATGTCGTTGACGTATCCTATCAGCGAGAGGCTCAATGGCTATGGCAAAGATCAGAGGCGAAAAGGGGCAACCTTGTTGAGTGCCTCTGTCTATCTGGAAAGGAGCTGAGCGCCTGTCCTCTGTGCGGACTCTGGCCACTGGATGGGAGTAAAGTAATTTCACCCAGGATTGAAACCGGGGACCAAAGTTGCACTTCTCGAGGACACACCAGAGGTAGCTCCAAGAGACAGAATCGAATGCCTTCTGCATATCAAGAGATGCTGCTACAGCCTGCACATTTGGATGAATACGGGCGAGAATATTGAACAATCGACGTAAACTAAAGGAGGTAGAGCGTCCAGGAAAGAACCCTGCTTGGTCCTGATGAACGACGTACGACATATATGGGGCCAGCCTCCTAGCTAATAATTTAGCATACATTTTGACATCACAGTTGATGAGTGAAAGGGGCATTTATGAGCCAAATTGAGTAGGGGGTTTAACGGGTTTTAGTAGTACAGGGATTATAGCCTTGCGTAGTGTGGGGGGAAGGACACCTGCCTGGCAGGACTCCTCCCACAGGGCAAACAGCTGAGGGACTAGCCGGGCCTTGTATTGTTTATAAAACTCGACCGGCAGGCCATCTGAACCAGGAGCCTGTCCAGAGGCCAGCGAGTCTATGGCCTTGGATATTTTGTCTACTGTTATTGGTTCATCTAGGGAGTCTCTCGTTGCAGCAGAGAGTACTGAGAGGGGGAGGCTGTCCAAGTACGCCTCGACATCAGCCATAGGGGTAGTGTCGGCATTAGAATAAAGGGACTCATAGAATCTACGGAATTCCTCATTAAATGTCCTGTGATGATTGAGCCAAGGTGCCATCAGCCCTAACTATAGCCGGGATATGGGGCAATTTGGTCTCATGCCGAGTCAGGACCCGACCGGGGCCTTCCCCCTCCCCGTACCTACGGGCCATGTGGGGGACATCAAGGAATTTCCTTTCGCGTACGGCATGTAAGTGGAACGTATCTAATTCAATGCCGATGTCTGAAAGGACATCAGGCGATTGTGAAGAAGCGTATCGGGCTTCAAGGGAAGAGAGCCGGGACTCGCTCTCCGCGATATCCTTTCGAATTACCCTCAGAATCCCTGACTCCTTTGAAATAGCCACTCCCCTAATGACTGCCTTAAATGATTCCCAGAGAGTATCCTGTGTACGAACCGAACCCGTGTTCAAAGTGAAAAAGTCGTCTATGGCGGTCCCCAACTCTGTCTCAAAAGCAACATCCAGAAGGGAGTGAGGCTTCAGTTTCCAAGATCGGACTGCCACAGTGTCCGCGCCTAAATCGAGAGAGATTGTTATTGGGGAGTGTTCAGACAGCGTTCTAGGAAGGATTGCCATGTGTGTGATGTTCCTAATGAGCGAATCTGAGACAAGCCATCTGTCAGTATGGGAAAAAGAGTCATGAACAGAGGAGTAAAAAGAATACGCTCGGGAGTCTGGGTGCAACAGTCTCCATGCGTCCGAGACCGACACCTGGGCCTGAAGTTCTAGAATAGTTTTAGCTGCCCTGGAGAGCTGACGAGGTTTAGAGCCCGATCTGTCAAGGTCCACATTCAAAATAGTGTTAAGGTCACCTCCCCAGAGAATAGGAATTAGGGGGAAACCCACAAGAAGGGATGCCAGGTGTGTGTACAACTGAGGGTCGTCTACGTTGGGACCATAAATATTAAGCAGCATGATTCCTTATTCAACAAAGACCCCAAAACCAAGACATAGCGACCCAAAGGGTCAACATGAACCACCTTATGTTGGAACTTAAGACTCTTATGTACAAGGATCACAACCCCACGGTTCTGAGTGGAATAGTCCGTAAAATATCACTGGGGGCCCATGATTTAGCAAATTTCTCACACCCACCAGTGCGTGCATGTGTTTCCTGCAAAAAGAGCAGCATCACTTTGTGACGCTCAACAAACAACTGTAGCTTGTACATTTTTGCCTAAGTGCCCAAACCCCTAACATTCCAACTCATAGCGACAAGATTATCATCAGCCATCAGAACAGACAGTGACCATGAATAACATTGAGAAATGTGTGAGACGTCGGGACGTAAGTGTAATGACATCTTGAGCTGTTCCCCGAACCCTATACATGGGACTGAGTATGTCTGGACATAGTAGCTTACCATTGCATGCCAAGCCATTTTCAATATAACAACCCCCCATCTCCTCCCCCAATCACAGAGGTGATAACCCATTTAACTCCCATTAAGAGCAAGAACAGCGGCAGCATTGCCTGGGGGGCTGTGTGCTGGCCGAGAGTGGCAAGCTTCCGAATAGGGGATAGACTAGGTAATACTGTGGTGAACTACTAGAAAAAAAAACAGTACTTGATCAATAAGTGAGGTGCCCTCATGAAGCCGAGCTGAAAACAATAGGTACAGCGCAGACCATAGACAGTAAAGATTACCCATAACGGGCTCCAACAACAAACTGAGTATTAGTGAACCACTAACAGCAAACTGAATGATGAATCCTTAGCCAGTGAGAGCATGTGTGATTAACCAGGGAAATGTTCGTCAATACATTTCGAAGCCTCCTCCGGGATGGTAAAGAAGTACACTTGATTTGAGTGCTCAATTCTGAATTTTGCCGGGAAGAGCATTAAGTATTTTACCCCAAGATCTCGCAGCCTCTTCTTGACCGCCAAAAAGGTTTTACGTTCCTGTTGAATGGACACAGAAAAATCAGGATACAGGTGGATTCTAGAGGAGCCGAGGAAGAGTTCCCCCTTGAGCCGTGCCGCTCGAAGAAGCAAGTCTCTGTCGCGATAATTTAACACTCGTGCAATGATGGGTCGGGGAGGCGCACCGGGTCTCGGTTTTGTTGTTAAGGCACGGTGTGCTCTCTCTGTTGCAAATTGAGGGGACAGTTTCGGTGAGTCTAGTAGCAGGAGCAGAGTGCTTTCAACAAAGTCCTCGATGGATCCATCAATTTTATCTTCAGGGACCCCGATGATGCGCAGATTATTGCGCCTGGAGCGCGATTCGAGGTCATAATTTTTTTTGCTAACATCTTGAGCCTGTCTAGACAGCGCTGCGACCTCAGCCCGAAGGACGGTGATATCATCCTCTGCCGCTCCCACCCTCGTCTCAACCTCCGTGACGCGGCCATCCATTTTTTCCATATGAGCTTTGATGGACCCATTCATTTCATCCAGTTTGGAGTGTAAGGCAGTAAACCCCTCACGTATGAAGTCCATCATCTTCTGGGATTCCGTGGGCTCGGAAGATGGTAGTATGATAGGTCCAGGTACAGGTGTAGGAACATCCTCAACAGGCTTTGGGGCTGTTTTCGCAAACATATTGATGGAGCTTTGTTTTTTGTTTGCTCTCTTTGTCATATTCCTAAAGGTTCCCGCAGAGGGAGGTGACCAATCAGCACCCAGAGAGCTGCGACAGTGGGCCCGGACCGGGTAGATTAGTCGATGTGGGCACCAATGAGCAGTGGGAGCAGCAGCTACGACTAGAGATAGGGTATATGAATCCGAGTGATATGGACTATTGGCCCAATATGAGAGCCCGGTGTTATATTAAAAGAGCAGTCGAGGCAAAGGAGAGATGTGGTATTGGGCGACGGAGAGCCTGATCCCAGTTGGCACCCCTGCCTCAGTCATCTGGAATTTGCAGGAGTCTCCGGCTGATTACTGGCAAGTGAGACCCAGGGGACGCTGCCCCCCGAAGGAGCCGCCCGCTGGTAGGTGCCAGGGAGCAGGGAAGTTTGTCTTCACCCCAACTGGGCCGGCAGCCCTGACCCAGGACCCCCCGTATATGGTCTCAGGGCACTGCAATAGCACAAGGTAGTGCAGTGATCTCCAGTACAAAAGCACGGGGGGCCCCCCACTCCCTACTCCACAGGTTTGATTATTCGGTTCACAAATCCGGCTTCCAAAACAAGGAGTAGAGCAATGACACAGGTGGGGCGATGGTAATCCAGGGGAACCCCGTGGTGGTGGGGAGGGGCCGAAACCCCCAGAGAGTCACCTCGTTCCGTCGTAGTAAATAGGGTAAATGTCCGCCACTGTGTAAAGTTTCCCCAAGCGCAGGATCCGCAGCGGCAGTATGGAGGATATGCCACAGAGTGCAAGATCAAGCTATGAACACGTGGAAGAAAGAAGGAAGCTCATGAAGTAAATGCTGGAATCCTCGAATATCAGAAACCATACATGCACAAGTGCACTTGATCATTTGTCATCTGCAGAGGGGGGTGGGTAGCAGAAGGGCAGTCACAAGATGTAAGCTGGGACTGGAAGCCGGCCCCCGAGGACTACCCCCAACAGGCAGGACCAGATAAAGTAGTTGGCATCCAAGGGGGCTGCCTAGCATAGGGGTCACCGCTTACCCCACTCACCGTAATAACAGGGAATCGTCGGCCTCACAGGATCCCAGCATCCAGCAATGCTCCCCCAGAGGGCCACAGCAGCCCGCGCCGCGACCCAGGGCGACACTCCCCCAAGGCTGAAGGGGGGGGCGAGCAGGCCAGGAAGGCGGATGGGGAGGCCCGCCAGGACAACACAGATAAGTCTGTCACGTTACACTGCTGGCAGGCACCGAAAGGAGGAAGTGTAGGCTGCCTGAGCGTGAGTCCGATGTACTGGGACAGCCGCAACCCGAAGCCAAAGAAGCCCCTCACCGAGGCGGGAATGTGGGAAGGGCGGAGAGGCCGGCGCACCTCCCCCCAGCAGGCCTCAACGCCACGGCACCAGCGCCAACCAGGGTCCGCCCCCCGCGGAAGTGAAGTCCGGGATGACACCGCGAGCACACCCGGGAGGCTGCGGGATGCAGCAATCCCAGCAGCGGTAACAACTCTCAGCCCCGGAGTCGGACATGAGCCACTGTGGGGTTGCAGGTTATAGCAGCTATCTTTTTTTTCCAAAGGTTTGGCTCGCCACCAGAGTATACAACGATTAGGTTGTCTCCCGACTCGGAGCGCTCTCCTAAAGCTGCCATACTGCTTGGGGGGGCCCCCCACCCATGTTTATATTCTTTCAACTGGATGTTCCTCCCACATATTCCCAAACTACCCCGCTGTAGAATTTCCAGGCATTACACTTTATGCTCTTTCAGAGTCTAGTATTGTCTGTGACTGACTGACCCTGGTATTTCTGCAAGAAGAAGGTGTAAAAACAGAACTGAAGTCAACGTGCGCTGCGCATGCTACATATACTGATGATGATGTCGACACTGGGATTGAAGCCCTCGAGGGACATTGAGTCGACCGCATCGATGCACAGCACCCACTGCCGAAAGAATTCTGAAGCAGCTGAAGCTGGAAGGGTATCTATCAAAAGATGAGGATTACGTGGGAGGATCATCCAGTCGAAAGAATGTTACCACGGGTAAGTAACTTGTTCATCTGAGCCACACACAAAGTTTGAGGAAGAATGTTCCATGTGAAATGGCCAAAGTTCAGTGGGTGTTTGGTGTGTCGCCAGATATGTTCACTCAGGTTTACTCAGCATACCTGAGAGCAGGTGGTATGTGACAGAGTGTACTTAGTTCATGGACTGCACATGTTATACCCGGTTTATGGTCTTTGCATTGATTATTTTCCATTGAGGGTCCTTTCCATCGAAAATTTTGCATTGAAATTTTTTTCAACAAATGCATTTTTTTTAGATTCTTTGTTTTTTTTTTAGAGAGGGTCCCCTTCACCCAATCCCTCGTTTTTTTTTACCCTTTAAACCCCTCCAAAAAATTAACCCTTTAAAAACATGCATTCGATGCATATTTTCTCGATGCAAATCCCTCGATGGAAAGTAATTCGATGGAAAGTCCATCAATGGATTCACCAGATACCATTATACCCTCTTTCCTGTAAGACTGCCCATTCTCTCCGTCCAAAGAAAACATTCTCTTGAGTCTATAGTGTGGATTTTCCCATTCTCCTTTGTACCTTAATCACTATGTCATCGCCTCAGTAAAACTCAACATTTCATCATAATCTATGGGCCCGGTTGTTGGTCTTGCTTTTGAGCTGTTCGATCCGGAGAGTACAGTTGTTGCTCTGCACTTCTATGCTCCTCTCCCTCCTTTCTCCCAGGAGGCCTTCTTCCCTCTTGACCCTGAGCACATCAGTCTTAGATAACCCCTACCGCGCACTGTGGTTCCTTGTTTATAATAATATTCTTCCCGTGAGTTTGCTGTGGATGAGGAGGCATTCTTACAGCTTCTGAAGTCTATGTAGGAGTAGTAGGTGAGGCCTATATGAGGATGTCGTGCGTTTGCCTTGGGAGGCAAACATTCTGGAAAGGGGGGCCAGTTCTTTCCCTCTTAAACTTTCCATTACGCCATGAAGTTGTGTTTGGATGCATCAATCTCACATCGCAGATATTAATTGGCTGTGTTGAGCTGCCCACTGAGGTCCTGACAACCTTTTCTAGCATCGCATTTCTAGTACCTTTTTAACCCTTCATTTCTGTGCATAATTTCGGACTACTGGCAGCTGTAACCCCTCCCATGAAAGTTCCTGCTAAGCTTTTGCTAACTCAAAACATCAATTGCACCACTTAAGTGCATGTTTGTTTCAACCCATTAGTCTTTTGTATGAACTGGTAATTTAAATCCACAATTTTCACTTACAAGTTCAAACGACTTATTTTCGCAAGGTTACTTTGAACCCTTTGAATCTTATATTCCATCGTCTCCGTAAGCGGCCAGCAGAGGCTAAGTCCTTTTTGAAGGATTCGGTCTCATACTTAAGGTCAATCATTTCATTGAGGTATTAAACTACTTGTGATTGAATTTCTTTAAAGTTGTTTTATATGATATTGTTTTGCAAATATTTGTATGTCTTGCATTCATGCCATGCCACATTTTCATCCATTTGTATGGCGGAGAGGAGTGGCGGAACGCAACTTGTATATCCGCCCACCTCCCTTCCTCCCCGCCATAGAAATGCCCCAGCACTTGCGACAGCATTGCATTTTAATGCTGGTGCAAATGCTGGGGGTCCCTATGGAAAATACTCCACTGGGATCCATTGTTCATGATGCCTCCCATGCTCATCACCGTGTATAATTACACTAAACGCTGCCTACCATGTCAGCATGGTAGGCAGCGTTTAATAGTAAAGACTGGCACCCTTCTCTCATGTGATGTTACTACGCTGTGACTGTTACCATGAGGCTATACCGTACGCTGTACAGCATGTCATGCCCCGCTAATTTTATTTATTTATTGGTTATTTGTAATGTGCACTTTAAGGCAAAAATTGTGTTCCAAGGCGCACCAGGACAAGGGTGTGGGATAGGGATGAGGAAAAAGGAATAAATGAAAGTATTCTTGAAAGGTCTTGAAACATTCGGAACGTACAAGTGCTATAGTATGAGAGCAGGGGAGAGGGGGAGGGGAAGTGCAGGAAAGGGGAAGAAGGGAAGAAAACAAAAAAACATTCTGACTAGGTCGTGAGACGATTTGGAACGGGCAAGTGCTGAAACATGGAGAGGGTGGAGATGGGGAGGAAGGGAAGTGCAGGAGGTGAAGGTGAGAGGTACATTAAATGCATAACAAGTTAAAGAAAGTGAGGGAACAAGTAGGTAAAGTGCATTAAGGAAAACCAGACATGCAGTTAAGACTAAACAGGTAAGAGTGACTGAAGACAGGGAAAGCCTCACCCTATGGTGCAGGGGGCTACATCAAATTATGTAAGAACAAATAGGTAAAATGCAATAAATTATTGGGGGTGCACAATTTGGGAATGCCTCACCACATGGATATGGGAACTACATCAATAGATAGGTACACGTGGATAAGACCAGCATCACCGGCAGTAATACAATTACAAAGTGTCTCATCAGAGTGTAAGGAACTCATGGTGGCAACAGTAAAGACAGACACAAGTTATCACAGTTCAAGGGTGTTTATTAAACTGTATATGCGGGTTGGAAAAATGCCTAATCTAAACCTAAATCTAAGATGGGAGCCAGCTACGACCATCAAACAATAATAAGGTAGTCCCAGTAGCGTCTTATCAAATAAAAGGACCTATACTAAGAAAAACCTATTGCGAATCCTTATGCTAAATACAAACAGAGTGTGGGAAAAGGTTCACAGGAAAGAAAGAAGTGTTCACAAATAATAAGTCAGGATGCAGTAGTCAGGGTCTCCCTTCCCCACGTTTTGATCACGGGACAAGGTAGGACTCCGGAGCACAGCACATGCTTGTTCTTTCCCAGCACGAGCTAACAGTTCCGCTCTCAACTATCAGAGCCTTTGGTAGTAAAGTCTCTTTTTCTATAAAAAAAAGTCTCTTGCCTCCGAGGATCTGATGTGTTTCAAAATAATAAACAAACGTTCCTTTCTGCTTACACCTTGGGTGATGTCTTTTCCCCGCTGGAATTCCCTTGTCCATGCTCAGACTCCTCTGAACAGTTCATTGTGGACATCCCTCTGCCGGGTTCACTCTCAATCAGGACTTTTGTCTTTGCCCCTTCTTTATCGGCATCCCTCCATCGGGTTCACTTTTCCCAACTTTACGATGCAGGATTTGCTTCCCTTAGCTTCACAATCATCTGTCGGTCAAAGGCTTTTGACTGTACAGAGGATTTTACTAGACCCCTGTATGACCACTTTTACCCCTTCTTGCCTCTCTCCCAAGGCCTTCTGGTAACGGTAGTTTTAACAGAGTAATCACCCAGAGTTTCTCGAGTGAACACTCACGTGGTGTGTGACTCCTCTGTAGCTGGTTTTCCCCTCTCGTATCAAACGAAAAGTTATTCGTACTTTCTTCAATTAGCCGTTTTGCTACTTTTGTTCAAACAGTTTGGTTTCTTATCGGCTCTCCCCTCGACTCACCGGCTGTGATGAACCTCTTGGCTTTTCCTTGTCTCTGGAGTCAAGGCCGGTACCAAGGTGGCAAGCATCTCCCCTTGGCTTGGTTATCTGCAGAGGAGGGTCTTGGGAGGAGGGTCTTGTGTGCCGTTGACACCTGCTGCAACACACGCTGGCTATTATTTGCAGTCTTAAAATTCCTTCTGTGGAGGTTTCACAGGCCCGGCTTGGAAAGGGCAAGGTTGCTTCTCTCCTTGTCACCCTCACGGTTTGCGCCGTATTTCTCCTCTTCTTGAACTGCTGTGCTGAGTTAGCTCTCTCGTTGTGCAGTCTGCCTTGCTTGTATTGTGCTCTCGTGCTCCACCTTTTATCCCTGTGGAGAAGGAAAAGGGCCATCAGGTGTGTGCGATTCTGGTCAATTGCATGACTTTGCCTGACCATGGTGTTGGGACATTTCAGGTAGACAGGTTTGGTGTTTGTCTGTCATCTTTTGTGGTGTGCAAAAGTGTTTGTGTCGTAAAAGGGGGGGGTAGAGTGGTTGAGTATCCTACAGGGTAGGATGGGGAAAAGGTATAAGAAGGGGGATACTGCGTCTCACCGGTCTTTGTCCCACTTCCACTCTCAGAGTACCCCCCCATCCAGGTGATCCTCCCTCACTGGTCCAACCCCAGGAACTGGATCCAATAGCGATGGCCGTGTCCTGGCCACCTGGATGACAGATCCCCGAGGACTATTCAGGGAGACACTTTCAGGGTTCTCACAACAGGCAGTTACAATATTGCTCTGAGGGAAGTAAAGAAGGCATGTGGGGGACATACAAGTGAGGCGTTATAACGCCACAGGTGTAAAATAAAGTCAGAAGGTGCATCACAGAAGTAAATAACATTAGGAAATGCGGGAGGAGAGAAGGCTGTTGGGGCCAAATTGCAAGGCAGTAGAATCGGAGAACAGGGGTGGAGGTAAGGGGCACACAAGTCTTTAGCTCCTAAACTGGAGTCGGAAATATCAAAATGTTCACAATCTACTTCAGCAGTCTGTGGGGAAGACAGCCACAGACCAAGCGTCGAGAAGTGGGTGAAGACGGAGCAGACCAAAGTAGGTGATGAAGGAGCCAGAAGGAGGGTAGAGGAGGCATGAAATGGAATTGCATCCAAGGAAAGCAGGGCAAGAACCTGGATGGAGGCGGGGCGAGTCGCCGGGCACATCAAGGTTGCAGGTGAAGCGCCCCTTGTGGACCCCGGATGCTGCCAGGAAGAGGACCCAGCATAAGTTGTGAATCAGGAACACAAGGGTAGCCTGGGGCAGGTGGAAGGGCAAGATAGTGGGTGCAAATATGGGGCAACCACACCTCTTACCTGAGGGAAGCACAAACGAGACTGCAGCTGTGATGCTGGAGATCTTAAAACAAGAGAGGCGTAGAAGCAGCAGTTGTGATCAGAGTAGCATTATGGACGGCCATCCGAGCCCATCCTGGTGCCCAAAAAGGACCAGCCAGGTATGGCCAAAGACCCTTATAGATGGCCCTTGGAGGGGGCTGGCATCATCTGCCGTCTTCCAGGCCTCTGGAAGTAAAAACGCAGCCCTAGCCAATCCGCAAAGTGAGGAGCTGTGCTAACATTGTACAGGTCTTTGTGTTCATCCTAGTCCCATTGGCGGCCATCTTGGTAAGCGCGCATTGTTCTTGTTAAGGAATAAGGACCCGGTGCTGGGTTTGTTCAAAGCAGGCCATATGGTTCTTCTGTGGGCAGCAGGGTCTTCAATTCAAGCTAAGGCCACCTCGCAGGAATAAGGAGAAGGAAGGAAGCTTTCAGGTGGCAAGCTTAACGGAACTTTGCAACGGTGCAAGTGCAGTGTTTGGCTTAGTCATAGTCCTTTGCCTTTATGCAAACATGCTTTGAAAGTATGTTTGTTTTGCACTGTTTGCCCTACTGCTAATTATGTGTGTACTGTGTTGAGTATACCACCCCTGATGTTAATGTGACACTCTCCGTCAGCACCAGTTATCTCTTTTCTTTTCACTGGGGAGTCCCTTAGTAGAAAATAAAACAACTCTGATACAAATGGCATTGCTTCCTTGGCTAGGCAAACACGTGCTGAGCGGAGTAGCTTGTAGGAGGGTGCAGTGGAGATGGTAAAGGTTTTTACGCAATCCCACAAGATTCTCAACTGATTGCCACATGTCGTATCATGTCTCACTGGCTCTCCCCGACTTCAAGTTATATTTCTTAGCATTGCAACTACAACATGTTGCCAGGTGGGTCACCAGGGATGCTGAAACTGACAGACTGCTATTGGGGAGGCCTGAGAGATATCACGCAGGGATGGAATTGCTCTGGAAAGAAGTGGAAGGATCGGAGGATCAGACACATATATTACACGGGTGATCCAACAGGTGTGGAAGAGAACATGTGTTAAATTAGGAATAGACAATACCTATAGTCCCGATATACCATTGAGAACGGACGCTAAGATAGCAGCAGTAATAGGGGGGATTGGAGATGCCAGATGCACTAATGCAGGGGGTCTGGCGATAGGAGACCGTTTTGAAGGTGGGCGCTTAATGCCCCCCACAGAGTGTGCCAAGATATTCCGGATGCCTGGGGGATAGTTCCTGAATTTTGTAAGACTGGCTAAGGTTCTAGTGGCAAAATGGGGCTCCATATCAGAGGAACCCCCAATTACTCAAATTTGTCATGCCATACTGACCATAGGCACTGAAAAACATGCAATATCTAGGTTATAAACGGCACTGCAGGACAGTGGAACACTGCCTCACCCGAAGCCAAAAGAGAAGTGGGAAAGGGCTATGACAGAGACGTTTGAGGAAAACGCATGGTCTAAAATATGCTCAAAGATCAGTAAGTTATCTAGGAACACCCGATTTAAACTAATACAATTCAACATTTTACTTTGTGTTTACTTGCCCCCATAAACTACACATGATAAATCCGAATAACCCACATGGATGTCCCAGATGTCAATGGGACTCATCAGGGTTATGGCCTATGGTGTGGGAGTGCCCAACAATACAGAACTTTTGGCACAGAGTGACTAACAAGTTAAATGGCCTGGTAGGGGGGCTGTTTGCATGCTCTCCTAAGATATGCTTGTTGTGGTCCTACAAGGAGGGGGGCAAAAAATAGTGCACAGAAAGAAAACAACTGCCTTTTTATTACTATTAGCAAGATGTTGAATGGCCATCTCTTAGAAGTGCCCAAAAGGTACCTTATTGAGCCAATGGTTGCAAGAATTGCAGAGGGGGGAGGCGACAGAGAAATTGATGATGCATGAACAAGGGAGGATGGGAGACGCAAGGGACCTAGAGTTGGCATGGGACATACTCCTGAATGTCTTACAAATCTCCCCATATGATTTGCCACCTTGAGGATGTAAGAGGGGAATGTCACTAGTGATTCGCACTTAAGGGGTCAGAAGCGGGAGAACCAAAGCTGACAGGCGAAGAGCCGTCATTTGGGGGTTGCTTTGGCTTCCCCTCTGCTACCACTAGCCCTGTCATTGCTACCCCAGGCCCACTGGACAAAATGGCAGTACCAAGAGCAGATATCTATGTTGCACCTGAAAAAGGCGGTTGTAACTGCAGCTAAATGTGCCACCGCTTTTTTCTCCTGGAATCTCGATCTCATTAGCTGGAGAAATAACAGGGATGCAGGAAAAACCATGAAGCTGCCATCACTAACATATTGGCAGTCCATTAGTGAAGAATGCCATAATGGTTGGGTTCAGAGGTGGGGCTGTCTGTGCAGCTCATACCCAGTACTGTAGCAACACGAAGGTTATGGGGACTAGCTCTAGCTAGCTGGGAATGGGTAAGAGCAGTCTGCAGCACTCAGTAACAGCACAGCATGAACACAAATCTCATCAATGTTTCTTGTTGTCTGCTTTGCACATCCAGCAAGCCACTGCGCCTGTGATTAGAGGGGTGTGCCCCAGTTGTTTCTGCCACCAAACCTGCCTGGGCACCGAGTGGCCTGACCCAGAACTACCAGACCTGCATCACAGGCACACTGTAGATAGACGCAAGGTGAGATAATTAATGTACATGAAGTTGCCCTTCGCCTTTGAAGTAAACATCTGTTGCTTCCTCAAACAAAACAAATATATATTTGGAAGGAAAGCTCAGGGACAACAAACGTGCTTTGGGATGCAGTACAACATATGTTCAGTTCCTGTTCCAGTGCTTAGAATCTGGAGGAGGCTGGCATTAAGGAAGACATAAAGGACCTAAAAAAATGTGGCCTTTTGGAATGGTTTGTGTCCTATCACGTATTCCTCATTTTATGATATCTCTATTCCAGCATCAGGTACTTCGGATTTTTTTTTTTGCAGTAGAAGGCGTTGTGTGTCATCGTCTTGATGTCCTTCAACAGCCTCAGTCCCCTATCAAAGTTGACGTCATCGACAGTATAAATAGCACACACTGCGCCCGTTACTTCAGTTCTGTTTTTTCCGCTAAAACCTTCACTTTGTATACAGCACAGTTATTTCCTGATGAATCTTCGAATGATTATTGAAAATGTCTACATCTTCTACCCTGAAGACCAGGTTTAAGAAATGTCTCAACCATGTGTTGAAAAATGTCCATATCTGACCCACATCGCATTTGTTTGTGGTGCCTTGGCACTAACCACAGGATGGCTGACTGTGGATCCTGGCAGTCCATGACGGGGAAGGCTCTCAAGGAGCGAAAGGGGAAGCTTGCTGCGAGTAGGCCCTGACAAAAATCCTCTCCCATGACACAGACAAGCGTTCACGCTCTCCAAGCGGTTCTCACCATTCCTCTTCGTATTTCAAAAAAATCAAAGAAACAACGTCACAGGTCTCTGTCCTCGTCCTCCGACTCCTCTCCTGAACGCGGAATAGCCTGCCCAAGTGAGTCATCTTTGAAAGCTGAATGGGATGCCTTTAGGCTTCAAATGATAAATATTTTTGAGAAGGCGGACTGACCCCCTCGAAAGATAAGATGAAAGACCACAAACCTGTTGAGCCTACTAATTCCGAAAAAGAGACAAAAAGGCTAAGACTCGCGTGCCCTCGAGTTCAGGTGAAAATCCACCGGCCCGTCAAGAGCCCTCAAGGCCTCGACTCAAGGAGAGACCCAGTCCTTGACCCTCGATGACTCCTTTTAGTCACGGGTTGAGCCCGTCGAGGCCAGTGCCATCGACGTCAAATGTGTCAAAATGTTTGACACCCTCGAAGGAAATAGAAAAGTCTTTGAAGCCTCTTCCGAAAAAAAAGGGAATTTTTCAAATCCCTTTCCTCCATTTTCAAAGAACATGAACCTTCAGATCAAGACCCTCTGCCTTTTGGTTTCGAATATGGAACACCCAATGTTCCTGCCGCCTTAATATGTGAAGAGTCGGAATGAATGGTATATGCGAAAATCTTCAGAGTGCAAGTGGCATTGACACTTCCCCTGAAATTGAATTTGGGAAAGCTGATCCATCTGAGCATGCTGAGGCATTTTACAGACAGTTTACGAATAAGGTAACCGAATACCTGGGTTGGGGAAGACCATCTGTACCCTTTGAGCCGGCTGATCTGACAGACATTTTGGATTTAGGTCTGCAAAAAGACCCTGTTTTATACTTTCATTCAGCTCTATCCAAGCCACTTGCGCTCTTGCAAAATGTACCCACATCTTGTGGGATTGCATTTCTATGGCAGTTGAACACATCCCTGAAGGAGAGGCGAGAGAAGGATTCTTGAATATTGTGAAGGATGGAAAAGATGGTATGATGTGAGTGTCTCCAGTCAGGTCTGGACTCTGCCAATAGTGTTAGCAGATCCATGGCGGCGAGTACAGTTATGCACAGATTTGCGTGTTTGAGGAAGTCAGGTTTTGCACCTGATGTGCAGCCCAGACTACTCAACATGCCCTTTGATGGCACTCAATTGTTTGGCAGCAAGGCTGATGAGAGCCTTGAGAAATTCAAATCACTTAGTTTTGCTTTCAGGCAGCTTCAACCATTGCACCCCACAACACAGGCTTGGATTGGAGGGGTAGGTTCTTTTGCTATTATTCCTCATTTGGAAGCGTGAGAGGGCTGGCCAGTCAAAGAGGTCAGAGAAAATCCCCTCGTGTCAGATGAGGAAGAGGTACTAAGTCCGCCCAAGCATCGGCTTCTTTACCCTCAGCCGCAGCTTCAGCTGCCTCCAAACCACACTGAGGCCTTAATCCACAGAACTCTGGCAAGAGGCAGGTTCACTCAGCATCTGGAAGAATGGCCGGGCATTACCTCTGATGCTTGGGCCTTCCAAACAGTATCACAAGGGAAGTGCACGGAGAGTGCTGGAGAGTGACTGGAGTGTAGCTGCTTAGCTGCCTGGAACCTTAGAAAAGGCTACTCAAAACTACCGTGGTATGCAATCAACTCTCCTCCTGGCTTGATGGACTTTGTTGAAATCCATGGACTGAATTAATCGGTCTTATTGCTTTTGACTATTTTTGTTTCAGAAGACAAAAAGAATTGGTGACTTTTTAAAGCCCCTTTACATTTGCCACTGTCAGGCTCCGCCCCCTTTGTGTACCTGTGAGTAGAAGACCAGCAATAGACGTGCACAAGCACGCGTGCACAAGGGAAGTGCATGGAAAGGACTGGTGTGTGACTGGAGTGTGGCTGCTTAGCTGCTTTGCTGCTGATCTGCGAGCAGCGAGCCCCCTCCGCTCACCCCTTCTCTCTTGTTCCATCAGCGTTAGCCATGCATAACAAAGGTAATAATTTATTTACAATGCATAGCAAGTTGTGAACAGAGTGCCGAGATTGTAACTGTTCATTGTGCTCCCCTTTGGTACTCTCATTGCCTCTGGCTTATATTCATTGAAATTAGGTATGCCGCCTGTTAATGCCATTGGTGATTCGATTGCAAAGCAATCACAAAATTCTCTCCGAAAAAGCATGGCTTTGAACATTCAAACCCGCTCTCACTCAGTTGGCCTTGGCATTCGACGTATTATAGACCTAGTAATGTAACAACACTGTCTTCAATACTAGTAGAAGAAAAACAGGTCACTCAGCTAATGCCAGAATCAAAGCGCCAATGTAAAGGGAGGTGCTATAATTCTCTTAACGTTATCACAGAAGACAACAGCTCACATGTGCAGCATATAACGTCCTCTGCTCTAGAAGAGGCTTTCTCATCCTCTAATCCATTTGTTTTGGAACCACCTACTGTTCCCAATCAACATAATTTCACAATGAATCGAGGTGAACATGAACAGGAGACTAGTTCTCGAAGTTACACTGCAACATAGTCAGTTGGAACAAATGCTTTAGCAAAACCCGTTGAGAGTATCACATGTAAAATGATTCCAACTGCATTAGGGGAAAAAACGAATGTTCAAGTGGTGGGTCAGATACAAGGTGTCATACCCGAACCTAGGAGTTCCTTGAACGCATTGCAATCAGTACTTCCAGAAGTTCTTTTTAATTCTGATGACCTGACTCTATCCCAATCGCCGGCAATGTTTGAGCAACCATCGCAAACACTCGTCTCCACTATCACTTTGTTTTGTGAATCCAACCCCGCGACGTTCCAATAGATCACCGCAAATTGCACCAAACAATCATCCATGTCATGAATGCAAAGTAAAAGACTCAAGTATTAACATTACTTTAGCAGCAATGAATACAGCATTGATGTCTTTAGCCGGTCTTTATGAGACATTAGACAACAAAATCATAAATCAGTTCAATCTAGTGATGGAAATACTGAATCAGAATAAGTTACTTAATGAACGTCTCAGAACTGTTTCCTCCTTGGATACAGTTTCCAACATAGCATCATTACAAAATGAAATAAAGAGCATTGGAATCCAACAAACGGAAAAAAACAAGAAAGTACCCATGTCACAGAGTATAATTGACATTACACCAACTCCACCTATTAAAGAACTAGTGGTAATGCAACCCGAGAAACAAATGATCATCATTCCCAAAGGCATACAGGGAGACCCAAATGAAATAAGGAGAGATAATGGGAATAAAGTGGACCCACTAGAGACTCGGGAATCCATCACCACCTTTAACATTTTTATGGGACTGGCTAGGGAAAAACAGGAAATTACAAAATTGACTCAAAATAAAGAGTAGAAATCTACCATCTTATAAAACTCTTAACGCGCGCAAGACATTTTATTACAAATTTAACTACGCCTATATGACGGTTACCGATAACTAAGGAAAAGAAAGATACCGACAGTTTCAAAACTTCCTGAGACTAATAAGAGCAAAATGGGCTTGGCATAATGGGTAATTCTTTACCTACTAGCACCAAACCAACGGTCAGTATAACCACTTCATCTGTTGATCACCAAAAAACGAAGTCTTATAGCGAAACAAGGCGAATTCCAAATAGTAATATATTACCTACAAAGATTGCCAATGACACTGATTCGTCGACTCTGCCAGCAAAACTAGCTCCAAAAGTGATCTCTGAAACATCTCCCACAATAGAGGCAATGCGTGAGGAGATTCGCAAATCCTTGGCCACATACTTATCCACGAAGCAAGCATCAGTAACAAAAGAGAACGCACCTATGGTTCTTTTTCACAAAATATTACCAATAAACAATAGTAATGACACTGAGTTATCGAACCTCCATCTCAAAACAACCCTACACATGACCCCTCAAACATTTCCAACTATTGAGGCGATGTGAGAGGAGATTCAAAAATCTCTGGCAGCATATACTGCCTTGAACCAAGAATCGGTGATGAAAGTGATCGTGCCCATAGCATCTTTTCCTAACCTAACCCAGGTGATCCCGGAAAGACAGCTGAACCATGAGACTGGATATATGAGCACTACATATATTCCAGTTCTACATGGTCCAGGGTCACTGAAAATGGATCCAAGTGATCAAATAGCACAGCGGACCAGTGAAAAAAATGAAAGAAAATCTGAAAACCATCAAGAATTTTCTTGTACACAACTCCTAAGAACAGGCCTCCATCCAATTCGAACCAACAAAGCATCGCAATAAAAAAACTATCATCATCTGATAATATGCTGTAGGCAAGGTCCATTTCCTCAATATGACCTCAACAGGTCAAGTCTCTTGAACATTTTCACTGAAGATCCCAATCTCAAAGACATTACTTCAACAGATATTGACATGGTTGAATTTCTCGATGATAGCAATTTAACAATGGCTCGCATGTCAATCAAATCTGGAGTAGTATTGAACACACTGTGGAAAGAAAGAGCGGCATTGCACACATTAGGATTCATGCTATTCCAAGAAAGTCAAGGTAATCGCCAAATCAGTATAAATTCAAACCCTAACTTAATAGAACATGAAAATCTTAAGGCAAAAGTCACCAATCAGTTGACAAGACTTACGAAAACTACGCGAAACAACTGGAAATCTTAAGCATAACAATCCCCAGAAAAAGAGAAATGGCCTTTAGTGTCGTGGAACACTAGAGGCCATAGGCACTTACTAAATTCAAACACAAAAAACTTAGAGCATTAGGACATAGTGGCTATGCAAGAGTCCTGGCTAATGACTGCTCCTACATGGGGCAATTATGATATACTTATGACACCAGCTGAACTCCCTACACGTGGGAGACCCATGGCGGGACTTCTAGTAGCCACAAAAAAGTCCAAGGGCTTCAAATTGGAAGCCTGGCTCTCAGTAAGTCTCTGTGTCCAATTAGTTGAGGTAACCAAACAAGATGTGGTGACTGCCTTACTGAATGTCTGTTGGGGACGCATAGCTTATCTGTAGATGAATTCTTTGTGCAAATTGAGGCTGCATTACAAGCTGTAGTTTTGGATGGGAATGTGACGCATACATTAATCATTTAAATCTACATTTACTTAGGAATTAAAGTAGTCTAGAGCAATCTATTAAATGTAGATGAAATAGCCCAATGGAAGAAAGGTCTCTTATAATGCTTAATGGCAGCCTGCCCTGTGACATTCCTGCCAAGTTCACCTGGCAGAGAGGAACACAAGAAGCAATGATCGACTTTATCTACAGTGATTGTGCATTCATGATTCAGTGTGAATGTTTGGAAGTGTCTCAAAATTATCACAGTGATCATAAGCAGCTTTGCTTGACGTGGACATGGACATGTTCCCCTAAACCTGTATATGAACTTAAGAACCAGGGCACAATCTCTGTAAATAATGGAAGATCTAAGATAAAGTGGACTAGAAAGACTCTATTAATGATGCACTCAAAACTGGAATAATAATATTTATACAACCGCTATGCAAACCTTCAGTGAAATTAAAACATTGGATAATAAAGATTTTCCATAATAACTTACTAGAAAGTCTTGATTCTATTAAAGACACGGAGGCGAGCATTATGCTTCTCTTTCTTTTATTTATAAACAGAAAAAGCTCAGCAGCAAGTGTTTGTGCACCTTACTGAGAGCAGAGGTATGCATGACAAACCAAAGGTGCATAAAAAACTACACATGAACATCAGAAACATAGTCTATAACTGTCCCAAGAACTAAGAAAACTCAATTTCCCAGGAGACTCCAATAAAGTGCAACAAAAGGTCACCAACACGTGACCTCAGTCCACCAAACAGCATATAGGTGTCCATACAAACAGTCCTGGATATGATGTAACTTCCTCTTTCGAGGCTGCGAACTTGGCTTATTCAAGAGAAACTGGTAGAAGAAAACTGCAACTTAATCCGTCTCGAGGCAGAAGAAAAATGCTGGCACCAATCCGGAGATCAGGAGGACTTGTCTGTAGTCACAGTCAGGGAAGAGACAAACAATTAGAGTTAGATCATGCGTATGACAACCCTAGTTCCCCTTACGGGGGTGGGAGAGAAATCAGTGTGTTATTCTGAAAATACAGATAGTTAGCAAATGGCAATAATCCTCCCAGTAATGCAATCAAGAACTGTCCTCTTGCGCCGCCGTTTCTCTCGCTGGGCGGGATAATGCTCGCCTTTGTGTCTTTAATAAAATCAAGACTTTCTAGTAAGTTATTATGGAAAATCTTTATTCTATGTCAAGACCGGAGGCTTACATTATGCTTGTTTAAAGCTTACTTACCACAATGGGTGCCGGCTGCTCTACCGGTTTCAGGTAGAATTGCTTAAATATTGATTCGCCTGCCCAGTCCGCCATCCTCATGATGTCTTCTAGGCAGACTCCAACCTGCAGTGCAGGGTATCTATTCCTGCTCGAATTAGAGTCCCAAGCACCCAACGTACTAAGGTTGGAGCGGAAACTGCCTTGTGCGGTTTACGCAGAGCTATCAATAGCTGCCCATTAGGAGAGATCCTAAGCGGGGCTGTCACTTCTTCGTAAACCTTCAAGCATCTAACTAAGCAGAGTTTGGGCTGGTCCCTAAAAGTAGGGTAAGAAATCACCCTAGAGTTACATTTCATCCTCCTGTGTATATGGAACACGATACCATCAGGAGACAAAGTCCTGCCCACTAGGTCGAGAGCTCTGACGTCAGAGACCATCCTGCAAGAGACCAGGCAGAGCAGCGTAGTAGGCTTGCCGGACAGGGCAGTATGGCATAACTCCTCATTATGCGGCCATGACAGAAAAAGATTCAGCACTTTGTTAACGTCCTAAAGCTTGTCATAGCAGGACGGAGGCGGGACTATAAGTCTGATACCTTTGAGTAATCTGCAAACGAGGTGGTGTTCTCCTGCTGGGATCCCCTGAACAAGGTCATGTCTGGCAAAAATGGCTGAACGGTAGACGTTATCTGTCCTGTAGGCAAGACCTCTTTCAACTAAAGAAGCTAGGAAATTCAGGATTTCCTGTATAGGTGCTGAAACTGGAAGCAATCTTTTCCTTCGGCACCAGGTACTCCAGGCGCTCCAAGAGTTGGAATACCTCTTAAGGGAAGCAGGGGCCCAGCTTTCCTCGATGAGGCTGACCGCCATGTATGACATGCTTTGAACTTTCCATCTTGACCTGAAATCCTCCAGGCCGCTAAAATCAGTGATCCGCTGAGGAGAAGGGGGTGACGCTGCCCCAACGGATCCAGCAGGAGATCTGGAAACTGGGGTAGAAGGATTGGAAAATCCGAAGAAAGTTCCAGAAGAACTGGATACTAGGTCTGAGAGGTCCAGACCTGGGCTTTGACGACAAGACCTGTAGCCTTCTACAGGGTCCTCGCTATCATGGTAAATGGGGGAAAGGCATAATGGATTCCATGGGTCCATTGCTGTAGAAATGCGTCTGTCGCAGCTGCTGCCAGATCCGACCTCCAGCTGTAAAACACTGGTATCTGGGTGTTGATTCTGGATGCAAAGAGGTTTGTGGACATAGGACCCCAGACTCGTTGGAGACTGAGAAAGACCTCTCTGTTGAGCCTCCAGTCGCTGTAATCTGTGGAATGACGGGAGTACCAGTCCGCTACCACTTTTGTGAAGCCAGGGAGATACTCCGCTGTGACTGAAATCCGATGTTCCAAACAGAAACGCCAAAAGTCCCTGGCTAATTCTGCTAGAGGCCTCAATTTGGTGCCACCTAGATGATTGACGACCTTACTGCGGAAATGTTGTCCATTTTCAGCAAGATACAACAACTCGCTCTGCCTCTGACAAAAGAGCACACCACGAAAGAGCCCGCAAGGAGCTCCAGGCAGTTGATATGCATCTCCAGCTCCTGAGGAGACCAAGTTCCTCCCGTGGCGACAGAGCCGCATCTCGCTCCCCAACCGGAGCGACTGGCGTCTGATTCAATGATGATATCTGGGGTGGATCCGAAGATGGCTTTGCCGTTCCAGGCTTCCATGTGAGGGAGCCACCAGTTGAGTTCTGTTCTCACGGAGGGCGAGAGTGTCAGGCGCTGCGAGTAGGAGAGGCTCCGTCTCAGGTGCTGCCCTTTGAGCCTCTGCAATTCTCTGTAATGAAGAGGACCGGGAAACATTGCTTGGATGGAAGACGATACGAGACCTATTACTCTTGCTAGTTCTCGAAGAGATATGAGGTCCCTCTGCAGGAGTCTGCGAATCTCCCGTCAAGTTGAGTGTATATTGACCACGGGAAGGCAGAGCTGCACGTTCTGGGTATCCACGAGAAATTCTAGATTCTGGGATGGATTGATGATCGATTTCTCCCAATTTATGAGGAAACCAAGACTGTGTAGCAGGTCGATGGCCAGCCTGGCGTGTTGTTCTACCAGGGCCTGAGAATGCACCATGAAGATGATGTTGTCTAGATAGACTATGAGTCTGACACCTTGTTCTCTCAAACAAGCTACTACGGGCCTTAGGAGTTTGCTAAAGGCCCAAGGTGCTGAGGAGAGCCCGAAGGGTAGGCTCTTGCACTCCCAGTCTTGGTTTTTCTAGGAAAACCTGAGATAGCTTATGTGGGCCTGGTGAATGGGGACTGCGAGGTAAGCGTCCTTCAGATCCAGGCGCACGAGCCAGTTGTTCGGTCTCAAGATGTCCCTGAGCATGTGGATCCCCTCCATCTAGAAATGCCAGTAGACAATAAAGTCATTAAGAGCCCTTAGATTTATCGCTGGGCGTACTTTCTGCTTCCTGCAAACCAAAAATATAGGGCTGGAGAAGCCACCTTGGCTCAAACAGGGGCGAATATCCTGTTTCAGGTATAAGCTGTGTATTTCGCTGTCTAGCGCAATCTCGTCTGCTATTGACATTACTAACGGGGCGGGGCGACCAGCCTGATATGGTTGATCGAAAAACTCTAAGCGCAGGCCGTGCGCTGCGTCGTTGACACAAGCATCTCCTGACAAGGAGCCCCATGCTCGCGCAAAGAGAGCTAATCTCCCCCCTATGGGCATCTGCGGCAGCTGCTCTGGGCACACTGACCTATGGATTGTTGCTGGGCTAGGTATCTCGCTCCTCTTCTCTAGCCACAACCTCTTCCCCACCCTCTTAAGGGGAAGAAAGTGTCTGAGCGGTCCTGCCAGGAATTGTGCTGGTCTCTGGCATGATGAGGTCTTCGATCAAATGAGAAACGGCTGGAGGAGTGACCTCTACCTCGTCCGGCGCTGGAGAAAATGTTTGTAGCAAAAACCCTTTTGATGGAGGCCTGAGCCTTGTCCAAAGCTGCAAAGGTGCCAACAAACTTTGACATCTCCTTCATAAATGGGTCTCCAAAAAGAAGACCTTCAGCTGCAGCTCCTGACTCTGTGCCTGCTAACTCTCCTATTTTAGCATCAATTTTGAATGAGATGCCTTTACGGCGCTCAGCCGAGATGGCACAACATGCATTACCCAGTAAACAAATTGCTCTTTGAGCCCTACAAGTAAGGATCACAGGATCGATAGAGCCACCTGAATCAATGGCCACTTCAGCCAGGTCCATGATCTTCGCAAGGTTACCAGTGACGTCCAGGACCCTGTCCTGACAGGACTTCCAGGTGCGGTCGATGCCCTTCCTTGGATCCTTGACATTCTTTCCCAAAAAGGTAATAATTTTGGAGTCCAATTCCGGAGTGAGAGCCACTTTCCCCGGGAACTCGGGGCGGGGACATTCTGCTCGTAGTCTGGCTCTGACTTCTTTATCCAGAGGCCTGTGCAGCCTGGTCTTGATGTAGTCAGTTGTTCTGGATGACGGTTCCCAATCGGTAGATCTGGGGTGCACAAGATCTTCCGGAGTAAACATTCCCATGGAAGGGGATTGTTCCCTGGCTGCCTCTTTGGGGATGGGGACTGCCGCAATCCCGGAGGTTGAGGGTAGCGACCCTATGGTTTGGGTGTCCTCGGAAGATAAAGGGGATTGATCGATATCATAGACCCCTCTAGCTTCGTCGTCATTGCCCTGTCGATATCCCTCTGGGCTTGAGGGTCTAGCACCCCTGTTGTCCTCCTCGGGGTGAGAGTGTCCATCGAGGGAAAGGGTTTCCTTCCTATTAATGAAGGCCTTTTTCAGCCTGGAGAAGGCATCAGAAACGGCACTGGTGGCAGGTTCTGGCTGGCTCGGGGGTGGGGGGGTCAGAGTCTTTGCTATTGCGAGCCGGGATATATCCCCCACTTGTTAGGTACTTCATCTTATGAGTCTTCTTCCTCCATGGCAAGGAGGTCTCTTGTAGATGCTCCTCCATGCTGTCTAGTCTCTGCTGAATGGGCAGGAGCATCTCAGACACAGCCCTCTTGATGCTGGTCTCAACAGAAGATCCCAGTACCTTTTTTAGGCTGTCCGCCATTGCCACCTTATCAACTTCATATACTTCATCTTCATTATCAGACCAATCCTGGTTTGACTGAAGGAAGTACCGAGCTGCCATAATGCTTAATATTCTGATTGCACCTTTCAATTACTCTTTCTTTTCTTCTTTTTTTAAAATATATGTCCTGTGGGCAACAGACATCCTTCTATCAAGCCCACTTCAGTCAAGCAGAAAAGGGGGAAATGTTTGCAGAATACAAATGCTCTCCCTTCTGCTGTAATAACAAATGCTTCCTGTAAGGAGATTATCCTCTCTCCGTTTTTTGTATTCTGTCTTTTTTTAATTAATTTTTTTATGCTGCTTTCAAAGAAAAAAAGGTGAATCAGAGTGAATCAGAGGATCCGTAGACTCCAGCTAGCACTCGCGCTCGAAATCAGTTGTGAAATCCAACGGAAATAGGAGCGCGAGCGCCAGTTGTAAACGACTTTGCGGAGCAGAGCTCCCCCTGGTGGCCGCGTGAGGAAACCGCGGCCACGAAAAGCTCAGCGCGGGCTCCCCGAGCATTGGAAACTGAAGAAAAAAGGCTGGGGATGCGACCGCGGAACGATGTCCGGAAAGTGGACGTAAGTAAACAATAAATAGAAGGCTAATAAGCCGAGCGCAGGGCCGTTCGCGAGCGTGAGGGCTCCTGTGACTATGGCGGTCTCCGACGCTCAGTCAAACAGCTGACGCCGGAGATCGCACAAGACAAAAGTAAATAAATAAACGCACAGTACGCGTCTAACGGTGTTGACCGCACAAGGTAAAGCAATAAATGCAGAGATGCGTTAACAGTGTCAAACAAATACCATAAAGATAAAATCAATGGCTACACTTCAAACATAGCGAAAAAACAGAATGCAAATAAAATAGCAATTCAATATGAAATAAAAAAGATAAATTTGACAAATCTGATTAAAATAATCTTGCGGGACAATAAGGTATGAATGTACTTATCTCTTGCTGTGAGCAGCAAAGAAAGAGGAAGTTACATCATATCTAGGACTGTTTGTATGGACACCTATATGATGATTGGTGGACTGAGGTCACTAGTTGGTGACCTGTTGCTGAACTTTATTGGAGTCTCCTGGGAAATTGAGTTTTCTTAGTTCTTGGGACAGTTATAGACTAGGTTTCTGATGTTTATGTGTAGTTTTTTTATGCACCTTTGGTTTGTCATGCATACCTCTGCTCGCAGTAAGGTGCATACACACTTGCTGCTGAGCTTTTTCTGTTTATAAATAAAAGAAAGAGAAGCATAATGTGAGCCCCTGGTCTTGACATAGAATCAAGTTATCTATAAGCATATCCATGCTTTTGATGTGGAGCCGAAACAGAAAAAGAGTCAGCCGGGATGGGACATCAGATATCTCAGCAGTACACCAGCGGTGACCAGCAAAAATGCAATTAGACATCTGAAATGTGTCTATAGAAATTGGACACAAGCTGGAAAGTTTCTAGTGACACAAAAAGGTGGGGGAAAAAATGCTCAGACAAATCACCACCAAATCTTCTGCCGGTATCTGGCAGCTCTTGAATGAAGCTACAGAGACTGTCGAAAGCGGCTGGGTGCTGAATGCTGAATGCTTTCCATCAGTGCGGCTTGACGGTCGGTTACGAGTGACGAGTTACGTTCAGTTTGTCTCCAGGTCCTTTCCTCTGATTTGATTCTTGTCGGAGTCGGAGTAGGATGTGCTTTGCGCCGTGCGCCGGTGACTACTGTGCAGCACTTCACGCTTCGCGTTTTGCACAGTTTTGTTCACTTCTGCTTCAGTCCTACTTAGTGGAGCCTCGCTGTGCGGAGCTTTGATGTGCACTGTGGGGTGTGCTGTGTGGACAGCGGGGGTGAAAAGCGTGAAAGAGACTTCCACTTCCACTCCTGATCGATCTGCAGAGTGATTTGCCATTCCTTCTCTTCCTCCTACTCTCAGGGGTCTGTGGAATCTGCACCCCCAACGAGAACCGGAGTGGGTAAGCATGCGGGGTCGAGGCCTGTTGGCTGCCCGCTGCACTTTGCACTTTGCACGTTTGATGCATCATTATTTTGAGCTATTCTTTGACCTGAGTTATTGCTGAGATATTGCTCTGTGAAAAACAACAAAAGCATTCGGTCATTTCTTCTTCCTCATTATACCATTTTCTGCCTTCTGTGTGTTTCTATCTTTTTTTTTCTTGTCTGGGGGACTGTTGGCATTTTTATTTATTATTTTTTATATATTTTTTTTGCCTTTGACCCAAGTGTAATTAAGCTTGATTTTCTATTGAAATTAAACATTTTAATATAAAAGGGGGGAAATGTATGACCGCCGCAGTGCGGTTCTTCCTTTAGAAGCCCGTAGAACATTGCAAACTGCTTCGGTGGACTCGGGCAAGAAGCCTCTGCGTAAAGAGAAGGAAAGGGCAAGAGCGTCTTTTTTTAAACCCTACAAATCAGGTGGGGGTATTTTTCTTCCACCCCCCAGTGTTTATCCTTCAGATGACCAGTCACCAGCAGGTTCGGGTTTTCAGGATTCACTACCACAGATGAGGCCGAAGGAGGGCAAGTCAATGCCTTTAAATCATCCCATTTGTGCGCTTTTCTAATGTAATCTTGACTTTACCCTGAGGACTTCTACTATGAAGAAAGTGATTTCAAACCATCTAGCCTCTACAAGTGAGCCATCTTTGACCAATATTATGCCACCCTTATTAGTTTCAGGGGTGGGCCCAGTGCAACTAGAGACTCCTTTGACTCATCGTTGTGATGCTTTTAGCGAACCTGGAGACGATGACATGCTGGAGCTGGAAGCGGTAATCTCGGCCCCCAATGTGGGGGGGGGGGCATTGAGACCGGATGAAGAGAGATCCCAAAGGATCCCTTATTACCCACAAACTGTATCACCAGAACAAGAAAGGCCTGCTGATTATGTTCAGAACTCCCCTGAAGTACTTGTGCCACCAACTATAACGGCTCTAAATTTTTTACTATCCTCATTAGTTAAGGTTTTTGAAAATCTGAAAACCGAGGTTTATCAGCATAAGGGTATAGTATTAGAGATAACAAAGGATTTGGAATTAAATGAAATTACCATGGTGGCCTTAAAATCAGCAATTAATGATTCATTGGGAGGTTTCTTGACTGAACTCCATAAAGAAGTAAAGGACCAATCACGTAAAATGGCCCACTTGACTGAATTATGTGGGGATTTAAAAAAGGTGTCTGTGATTTTACTAGAAAAAGCAGAACGTCATGATCAACAGACACAGGAAGGACCCCCAGGTTCTCTTGCCCCTATTCTATCTGAGGCCATTGCTGACGATACCCCCCTTTGAACATCTGTGATGGTGGAGTTCTTGAGATTAGCTATGATGGCGGATAGTGACCCGCAATCTATGGTCCCGGATCAGGGCACGCCAATTTTCGTCTCTTCTTCTGATTCAGACTTGATAGCTCCCCGGAGCAAGAAACTGAATGGAAAGTCTAAAAAGAAAAGAAAAAGAAGGGCGTTAATAGCCGATTAAATCATTCCTTCTCCAAATAAACAGCGTAAACCGAAGAAAAAGCAGATTGCTTCGGAAACTAATCAACATCTGCGAAAGTTAAAAGATGGCCTAAAGAACCTTGAGAAATCTCAAAAGGAATTGGCTTGGATGTCCTCTGATTCTAATAAGGTGAAGAAAATTCCCAAATCGAAAGCTCAAAAAGCCCAGGTAATGGCTGAAATGGTTGTGCCTGGAGGTAAATCAAATGTGGGAAGTCAAACCGACCCTGCAGAGCAATTACAGAAGATTGCTCCGATCTTTTTAATGGCTAAACAGAAAAAGTCTCTGCCTAATCCTCTGGTGAAAATTGCTCCTATTTTCCTGAAAAAATCAGAGAGGGTGGCCCTAGGTCTTAGATCTAAGGGTGCAATTTCTAGTACTGAAAATCCTCAAGCAAATACTCCCGATGTAACGAACTGCTCGCCTGACAGATCTGCTCTTCACAGGTCTGATGGTCATTTGCACGGTCTACAGGCAGGATCATGTCCAGCCGCCGGAAATGGAGTTCCAACTGGTTCAAGAACTCAGACGGGGAAAGGAAATATCCCTTTAGGAGACCAGAGGACTGATAAATCATATAAGCAGAATCCAGATTTGAGAGTTTTTCTGTCAGGACACATTGCATCTACAAGAATTGTTTCACGTTAAATCGTTATGCAATTCTCCTAGAAATGAAGTCAATTCCAGCCTTGAAGTACTTTTCATCAGATGACATTGAGGCTGTAAGCTTTCCATTTGGCAATGATACTAATACGGCGGCAATAGTACTGAAGTCAAGACTTGGTTTAGATTTAATTATGGGAGAGGTGGTTGCTTGGGAGCAGAGGGGCCTGAAGATCTCTTTGACTTGTCTGGTACCTGTTCCACTCATTCGTACCAGGTAGTCAACCAAGAGCTTGCTTGGGGAGCAGCTACTAAGTTTACTCCCCCAACCATTCAATCGAGTGTGTGGGATATGCTCCCTGAAGTGATCTCACAAGTCTTTCTTGAGATGGGTATGACCCATCCAAAGCTCTAGGGTTGACTCATGTTAATGTGTTATCATGGAATACTAGAGGTTATGCCTCCTTTTCAGAGGAGCCTAGAAGATCAGAAATCTTTAAAAAATTTGATCTAATTCTTTTTCAAGAAACTTGGTTAACTTGTTTAGTGGGTATAGATGGGTACTCAATTTTTCAGCAGTTGGCCTTGGTCCCAGGGGTTGGTAGACCGATGGGGGGTCTTTTAGTGGCCTCTAGTAATGAGGTCTTTAAATCCGTTGTTATTATTTCAAACAGTACCCAGAGGATCCTTATGGTGAGACTGTCAAGAAGAAGTTCTATTGAATGTTCAAGCTGGATAGTGGTAAATTTGTATTGGAACCCTGGTGTCCATTCACTATCAGAGTTCTTGCATGCCCTTTCTGATGGTTTACTTGATTGTTCCTTGCGATACCCGGCGGATGACATTCTTATTGCCATACATTACATTACTGTACAGGGCAATAAGGCATTCTGTTTTATGACCCTAGACACCTTCTGAGAATTGTTGATTGTTGCAATGTGCCATAGGACAGACTGGTTGCAGTAGTAGCTGTTCCTTGTATTTTGGTAACTTTTTACTAAACTCTACCGCGTTTACTGCATGAATATGGATGTTGTCGAAAATGGCCATGCCACAAGGTCTTTTGTCTGTTCCATTGGCCATTTTGTCCTTTGGCCTTCAACCTGCCCTTCCAGGGCAGGAACTTCCTTATTATGGCATGCAGGGGCCCGCAAAAGCTGCTTCTTTCATGGGTTCCTGCAGGTCACATGTGTAGGCACCCAGGAAGTGTGTTGGGACTGTCGGACCCTATCCACATTACTGGTGCCAGGGTGTCTGGTATGCATGAGAGCATAAAGACCACAGTGGTCCCTGCTGATGTGTATGCACAGGGCAAATCTTCTCATTGGTGGGTCGGGTGCGAGCACCCGCCTGACTTTGGATATGAGGAGGGGTCCTGCATTAATTCCAGCAGATCAGCAACAGATTTTAAGGGATCTGCAGAAGGAGCCAAGTTTCCTGAAGAGTTGAGTAGAACAAAGGACGATCCTGAGACGCACTGAAGAGGACTGGCACACGTATACCGTTGTTGTACTTGTCGAGCCCTGCTTTGCGCTTGATCTCAGAAAACATGTGAATGTGCTTTGAACCCTTGGAGTTGTGGGACAAATCTCTCTCGACACCCCCTGGTGACCCTGCAAGTAAGCCTGTTCGGAAGTGTCCCTGAGCCATCCAGTGGACTGTCCAGCTGAATATTTGGTTACCGTGCAGGAGCGTCGCTGTTTCGAGTTTCAACCCGAGACTTCAGAGAATCCCAGCTTATCCCACAAAGCACCTTTCTGCTGAATTTCGCTGCCCCAGCACCTTTGGATCCTGAGATAGGAAGCTACCTTGTACCATTAGAGAGATGGGTGCCCCTGCATCACTAGGCCCACTGCATCAATGTTTTCTTCGTTCTTAATTTGAATCACAAGTAGCAGCTCCTGGCCAATACTGGACTTGTGTCCGCACCCGCATCGGAAAGCCGAACTGAGAGCAGGAAATTGAACCGCTGACGAGCACCTCTAGAATTGGTAAGTCTGGACCAAAAGCGAGCTAAGGGCGGTGAGTAGTGAAGTCACTTATCGCTGGCCCTTTATTCATCCAAACGCATTTATGCATTTAAGGTAATTTTGGTCTTCCTTTTGGCTTGGGTAGTCTTCACTCACTAAAGCCCTCCGAAAGTCGAGAATAGCTTTGTTCACCGTAGCAGACCCTATCCTAACTATTGGAATCCATTTCACCCCTTCAGATTTCTTCCCCTAACTTTTTCATGCAAGTCTTCGACTCATTAGTGGCATGGGACGGGCAGTTCGGGTGATGGGGAAAGGCTCGGAGGGTTGACGTGTGGTGGTGAGAAGTGGTGGGTAGTACAGAGGTGTCTGGCTAGGTGTTGATAGGGGATGGTGCACAGGGGCTGGGACAGGAGAGGGGCGATGGAGATTGAGGGGAAGAGAGAGAGGAGGAAACTGTTTGCAAGGAGGGAGGTGGGAAGCAGGATTGGTAGAGAGGACGTGGTAGTGGGGATGGGGGGGTGGATTGAGAGGTGTAGGGCTGGTGAGACATGCAGAGTTGAGGGCGAGGGTCATCGTCTACCTCTGAGTATTGTGAGTTTGGGTGCTGAGGGAGTGTGCAAGAGGGTGAGGAGGTCAGCGGGAAAGCAGGTAGAGGCGATGGTTCGGGAAAGAGTAAGACGCGCCATGCTCAGCAAGGGGCTTGCCGAGTAAGGCCATTTGGGGATTGTCTGTGTGGTGCAGATGGGGGTAGATGAGTGGGCAATGCTTGCCAGGGTGGGTATGGTGAGGAGGAGGAGGTAGCACCAGACCAGGGAGGGGTTGGACATAAGCTGCCACTGGTGTGATTGTGGCGAGAGTGTGGGACAGTTCGGGAGTGTGTGTGAGGGAGGGTGTCTGTTTAGAGGGTGCTGGAGAACGGGGGGGTGGTTGGGTTGAGGGGGCCTCCCCTTGTGTGAGACATGAGCTCAGGCTGATGTCTGTTGGTCTCTGGGTTTGTACCTGAGGGGGCTGAGGGCAGGGGGTGGCAAGAGAGGTACAGGGTGTGTTTCTGAAAAAAGTCACAGGGGTTGAGCTGGCAGAGGGGCTGTATTTTTGGCAGCACTTGAGAGCTCCTCTAGTCTGAGAGCTGGACGCTGGGGCACTTTGGGGTGGGGATGGCCTACTGCCTGGGGAAGTGGAGAGGGCAGGAGGAGGACAAGAAGTGAATGGGCAGGGATGAAGCGAATGGTGCAGGGATCAGTTGTTCCTCTAGTCTGAGAGTTGGAGAGTCAGCGCTGCAACGATGTTGGAGGCTGTGGGTTCACAATGAGGGTGGGTGGTAAAGAGAGTCTGGAGGTTGGAGAAGAGTTGGAGAAGAGTCTGCACTAGTGGTTGGTAGGGGGGTATGCAGTGGGTGACTCAAGGTGGGCCAGGGAGCTCCTCTGGTCAGCGAGTGGGAGGGTGTGCGGTGAGTGGTGGCTGCGATGGGTGGGAGGTTGTGTGGGATTTGAATGGGAGCCTCGAACATGACAAGGTTTTGTGAGGTGTGAAGTGGCTTCAGGACTGAGGGTGCGAGGGTGGAGGGTAAAGGTCAGGTGGGATGTGAGTAGGAGTGCCTGAGAGCTCCATGTGTAAGAGAGTGGGGTAGTGTGTGCTGACAGGGGTGTGTGTATGTGAGGGGTTCTGGGTGCGTGTGGTACTGGGTTCAGGGAAGAGGGTGCATGGGTGAAGGATGAAATGTGGAAGGGGTGTGTTGCAGAGGGTCTCAGAGCCCCATGTGTAAATCAGTAGGAGTGTGTGTGGTGGAAGGGTGGGTGTCTGTGTATGATTCTGTGTGAGTGATGTAAAGGGTTTGAGAATGAGGGTATGAGCGTATGTGGTGTCGGGCGGGTGTGTTATGATCTGGGGTGGATGATTCTGGGAGAATGTGACAGTGGGTTTGCGCATGAGGGTGCGAGAGTGTGTGGTGTAAGGCGGATGAGATGTGTTCTGGAGTGCTTGAGAACTGCTCTCGTATGTGGGAGCAGCTGTGCGTGGGGAGGGCTTTAGTGAGTCTGGGTGAGTGCATAAGTGATGTACGGGAAGGCAAGGGGGGTGTGGCTTGGTCTGGCTTGGAAGTATGCTGATCACCATGGTTGTGTAAGGGTGTGGCTGGATGTGGGTGGGTTGGGGGCACTTGGGGCGACTGTGATTGAGGTATTACTGTAGATTGGAGGACTAGATTTGAGACAGCCTGATCGGTGCATGAAGACGCCCTAATTACAGGCAACAGTGGCTAGTGCCTCTGGATTGGGGATAGGGCCTTAAGTGGGGGCACAGCAGCAAATACACCTAGACTCGAGTCTCCTGGATAGAGGGAGAAAACCCAGATATAACTAACTAACACAATTGGCCTAAATGCCAGATAACATGCAACTGTGGGAAACGTGCACCAGAATACAATGCTTTTGTTAATAGGGGTAATAAGAGAGGTGAGACAGTTTGGTACAGAGGGTTAATGGCTGTCCTCCCTGACTACACCTTGCCTACCCCATCAGTCACTGCAGATTGATGGCTGCACTGCACTCTCCTCTGGCGAACACTGGCAAACACAATCTGTCGCTGCTACTTCAGGAGCTGCTGTTAGCCGAGGGGCTGCCAGGGTGGGAGGGCAGCCCCGAAGGCTGTACATTAGAGGGGCACCAGGCCCAATTAGGGTTCAGGGGTGCGGTGGTAGACGGGAGTTCACAGGGAGGTCCGGAAAGGTGTGGTTCGAGGTTGGCAGGTGGTCCCAAAACAACGCCTATGACCGTCAGGGTGCAAAAGCAAACCAAATCAAGCGCAATCTAGACAGAACTGGTGAAATGGACTACAAACCGGCCACAGCGTGGCAAATATGTTAATGCAGGGCAAGTTAGATTTAAACAATTATGCTCAAAAGTGGGCTGCAACACGGCAGCACCGCTATGATGTTAATGCAAAGTAAGTGAGATTGAAACAATTATGCTCAAAAGTGGGCTCCTAAAACGGCTGCGCCACAACGATGTTAATGCAAGGCAAGTTAAATTTAAACAATTATGCTCAAAAGTGGGCTCCAAAAAGATGAAATGGTAAGTCAGTAGATATTGGCACACAGAGCTGGGGGTAGGACACTTGCCGAAACCCAAAAAGATGCAGCACCGAAAAATGTATATTAATCGTATCTAAATGCAATGAGTCCCTAATGTTTATCCTAGTCATGTATCTCATCAGTCTATTTGCCCAGTCTTTGTCTCTTTATACTACCTCTACATCAGCTAATTTACTGCAATTTAGACCCCCTATTGTAAATGCATCCTACCCAGGTACTGCCTCTGTCATGTATATCACTACTTGTGTATGTCACTTCTTTTGAAATGACATCCCTAAATCAGTAAATACATATGAATGCAAGAAAAAGATCTGACAAAGCTTACATATCGTGCCTTATAACTGTAGCACAGTTAAGTGAAACGTGTGATGGGACTTTTACTATTTTTTAATCAAATGTATTTTCTCACATTAAGGTTGTGATCAAAGGATCTTGAGTATCCTTTGGAAGGGTATATACATGAATATCTGTATACTATTGAACGGGGTATCCCAGCCCTTTAAGATGAGATAGCAATACCCTTGAGATGGATGGGGATGCAGAATTGTATTCAAACATCAATAATCGAAACAACTCAGGTAGTTGGCAAATGGATACTGTTTAATATCAATTATCTAAAACAGGGAGTACAACGGACATCAACAGACGTCCCTCATCATGATCTCTCTCGAGATTTCTCAAAGCATTTAATAAACAATTACATTTTTATAGTACATATTCATCATTGATGACAACCTCCATATCACTAACATCATCCTACGTGGCAAAACATCAAATCCTACGGGTGAATGTGATAGGGTTCAAACAGATCATCTAGGTATACGATCCATACTTGTTTGGGCAGTGAAATAAAGTGGCTTGCTTCTTAACATCAGGTGAGGCAACTAAGCCCTTACCTAAAAATGTGTCACTATGAACGTCACTAAATGTACAACGTCTAATTGGCTACACAACTACAGGACCCTTGATCATGCGGTCCTCTATCATTGGTTATTTTCTAACCTCCTTCAGTCCCTTCCAAACCTACGTTAGCAGCACGCAGGCTGAGCGTCCAGGTGCAGATAAGCTAGTCTTAACCATAGCTTCCCACCAATTAGCATGACCATCCATCATCACCTCAGCGGTCTGTCTTCAAGTAGAGCTTTGAACTTGTCCTTGGAAATGTTCTTTGCTACTGAAGAATTCAAGGGAGTGAACTCATACTCTGCCCTCGTCTGTAGGTGTGACCATCATGCTCGTCCAGCTTCTTCTCCCCACGTGACTAAAGACCACGAAATTGAGCTTTCAGTGTATTAAAATGCTATTCTTTAATAGATCTCTGACGTCTTCTTGTTTTTGTCCATGCCTTCTGGACAGGAGCTTGTTCTTTCACACGATTTGTATCCAATGTCAGCTCACCCCAGTCTGATATAGCCATGGCACATCCAACCTCACCTTTCCGAGTTTCATCTGTAATTCACTTATTTTCTGATTGCAACAAAATTAAAAAGCAGGCTTCCTTCTTTTGCTCAGCACTGCTATTGTACGTAGTGGGAACATCTATCCTTTACTGACTCCAATATATATATATATATATATATACATGTTGGCGCATGCCACAATCTATTCACTATAAAGCTAGCCTTTAAGAATACTTCATCTGCTTGCGTTTCTTAGCATATTTACACATGTGAAATAACTTGTTATCTTCATTATTTCTGTAACATAAGTTTCTTCATCTTGACCCCTAGATGTCATGTATCCCAATACTTCCTTGATGCCTTATAGAATTGTCTGCATTCTCTGATCTCTGCATCTCTTCTCTACATACGTCAGCTTTGCTCTGTATGACATCTTTATCTCTCTTCGTCTATTTGATTGTCTTGTTTCTTTCTGGACTATCACTCGAACAGGTCGTTAATAAGGGTGCCTGAACATCAAACGGTTCTCCAGGCAAAAAACATATATAAATCAAAACAAATGAACTGTGATGATGGGGCTGGATTACCACATTACTTGTACGATTTTATCAAAAAATCTTGCGAGATTCGAATGGTACGCGTATGGTGTGAGACGCGAGATGGTGCCCGCGACTACACGATTCCTTTGATCTGGAACTGGTGGAAATATATAGAAACAACCAGAGGCATGTGATCCAAACATCTGTGAACCCTCAACTGAACATCAAGAAACTAACAGGTGCAACCACTGGTGCACTAACGCAGTGGGATTGATACCTAAATCCACTGCGGAGCTGTATTTAATGCAGGGGATACCACTTGGAAACCAGAAGTGACATCTGGAGATCAGGAACAGTTTGAGTAGACTGAGGATCCCAGTACTCTCGAACATTTGGAATTCATTTCCGCCGAACCAATACTACCTTCATCACGTGGTGAGTGCCGGTAGCAAGAAACCATAAGAAAGGCGATTTCACCTTCCATGAACACAAGAAAGACAGGAGTCTAGAAATCATCACACTTGATGTTTGTCCTGAAGAAGGTCAATTGAACTGTTGGCCACTATTGATGGCCCCATAGTGACCGAAACATATGTATACAAGACTAGTCTATATGAATTATCTTTGGACTGGTGTATAGATTAAGAATTCATTTGTGAAATACCATTAATTGTCAAAATTGGGTGTGTTGTGTGACAGGGAGGAGCATACAAGGTTTGATCCTTCCTCTCACTGACTAGTGTGAGTGTGTAAGTGGACATTTGCTGGTAGGATTGTGGATGGTAAATGGAAGAGTTTTTTGGTAATTTGAGTTATAATAGCCTGGATGGTATGATGTATTTCATATGATTTTGAATAGCTTATGTATTGAATAAATATTTTTTGATAAAATCATACGAGTAATGTAGTAATCCAGCCTCATCATCACGGTTCATTTGTTGTGATTTATCTATCACTTTACAGCCATCCTACTATCTCATATGCGGGTATGGCTGCCTCAATGGGAACCTTGCTTCCAAGATTCTCCTTGGTATTTGTAATTCAAATGGCTTTGTATAAGTGTCTTCTTCTGATTTCCAGCAGATAGGCAATATGGGCAAAGTGATTGAGGTGGAGGTACTTAGCTCCTTCTCTACATTCCCCCCTCTGGGTGATTCATCGACCACTCTCCCATCATCCTTGACATCTAGACATCCTTGCCTGAAGAAATGTTTCTTTGGGATACATATCTTTATGGCTCCTTTCAGGCATCCAGCTGAATTTGCATGCTCATCTTTATTCCAAGTCATGAGCATGCACTGCCCACTTGGACTACAATAGATCCATCTTCCCAAATACTCCTTATGGTTCTTTGGATATAGGAACTTCGTTCCCTCAGGTGCATGGATACTGGCCTTCACAAAGTCTCTGATCTCATCATCTGTTAAGTCTCTAGCCTTCCATTCTGATTCAACATCAATCATGATCTTCATCCCTATGGCTTTCTTTGCTGTCTTCTTGCATTGTGTGTGTCATGATGCCTACCTCCAAGGAGCCAAACCAGGCCCAGCTACCCCAAAGGCAGACATCATGTCCCCGAGGGAAGTCTCAACAGCCCCAAATAGGGGCCCTTTGGACTCAGTCCTGGCGCCTTTGGCGCCAGGCTCATATTGGACAACAGTCCTGGCGCCATAGGCGCCAGGCTCATAAAACATGACTTTGTGTAGAAAGGTGCTTGGTGTAAACTTACCTGATGCAGACCATGCTAACCAACTACACCCTGTAGCCTTTTGGTCCAGAAAATTCTCGGCTCCTGAAATTAATTACGCAATCACCAACAAGGAGTTACTAGCTATTAAGTCCGCCTTCAAAGCTTGGCGTCATTACCTCCTCGGCGCAAGACACACCATCACAGTGATTACAGATCACAGAAATTTGCAATATTTAAAGACGGCCAAAGCCCAATCATCACGTCAACTCCGGTGGGCCTTATTCTTTGCGGAATTTGATTTTGTAATCACATATCGCCTTGGTTGCAAGAATGGCAAAGCGGACGCTTTATCTCGGATTGGGATGGAAGAAACAAATTCGAGCTTAGAACCAGTACCAATTATACCTGAACAGAGAATTTTGGGTCTGACCTCTTTACAAACTATTGAGGAAGTTCAAACTCGAGTTAAACAACTATTAGACTCCACAGCCTTACAAGAATGGAGCCAAAAGGGGTCACACTTTTCCGTTAATAACGATTTACCGTACTTCCAGGGGCGATTATTTCTGCCTAACAAAGAACTGCAAGAACTTGTTATTGCCCATCATCATGATACATTAATGGAAGGACATCCTGGTATCGCTAAAACTGAGGAAAAGGTCAAACGACAATTCTGGTGGCCATCCTGGAGAAAAGAAATAAAATCTTTTGTGATGTCTTGCAGAGTTTGCGCCCAAAATAAATGTCAAAAGAAAAGACCAGCCGGTCTTCTACAACCTTTGGATATTCCACCCGGCACCTTGGCACACCTTGTAGATGGACTTTATTACCGACCTGCCTCCTTGCTATGGATACAACACTATCTTGGTGATTGTGGATCTCTTCTCCAAAATGGCCCATTTTATCCCTTTAAAAGGGCTACCCTCAGCCTCCATCTTGGCCAAGGTATTTCTGGAGAACATAGTTCGTATGCATGGTTTTCCATCCATATTAGTCTCAGATCGAGGAAGCCAGTTTATTTCCCATTTTTGGAGGAAATGTTGTCAACTGGCACAAATTGATGTACGACTATCCACCAGTCTGCATCCCCAGACCGATGGCCAAACCGAGAGAACTAACCAAACCCTTGAACAATATCTTCGGTGTATGTTGCACCAATCTGAATGCAATTGGAAAGACATTCTTTGGATCGCAGAATATGCATATAACAATTCTGTACATTCAGGAACAGGACAAACCCCTTTTTACACCTTGTATGGTCAATCATCCTCGAACCTCAGACCTGGACCCTCCTCAAAACCTGGAAATGCCTGCGGTAGATCATTTGCATTCCACGATAACCCGAGCTTTCAAAGAAGCTACGACTCATCTTCAGCAAGCCAAGAGAAAGTACAAAGAAAATGCTGATTTACATCGAAGTGAAGCACCTCCGTGCCAAATAGGGGACCAGGTGTGGCTAGCAACTAGACATTTACCTCTCAAAGGACCGCGGACTTTCAACCCCATATACATAGGACCCTATCCCATCAAAGCTATAATCAACCCGGTGGCCTTTAAACTCGATCTACCGGCGAACATGCAAATTCATCCCGTTTTTCACGCCTCACTGTTGAAACCGGTGCAACCAGGAACCAGACTGATCAAACCACCAGAACCAATTCATATTGATGGGGAATTAGAATTTGAAGTTAAAGACATATTGGACTCCAAGGTGTTAAAGTCAAAACTCTTCTATCTAGTTGATTGAAAGGGGTATGAACCTCAGGAGAGGTCTTGGGAACCAAGCGACCATGTACACGCGCCTCGATTAATACAAAAATTCCACCGAAAATTCCCAAACAAGCCAAAACCCCCGGAGAGAACAACCTTGGGAGGGGCCTTGGGAGGGGGTACTGTCATGATGCCTACCTCCAAGGAGCAAGACCAGGCCCAGCTACCCCAGAGGCAGACATCATGTCTCCGAGGGAAGTCTCAGCAGCCCCAAATAGGGGCCCTTTGGACTCAGTCCTGGCGCCTTTGGCGCCAGGCTCATATTGGACAACAGTCCTGGCGCCATAGGCGCCAGGCTCATAAAAGATGACTTTGTGTAGAAAGGTGCTTGGTGTAAACTTACCTGATGCAGACCATGCTGCAATATCCAGGCCATCTAGAGGCCTGAATGGGACTACTTTATCTTTGGGGACTACTTAACCACACGGGTGTGGCCGGAGGAAGAATACATACCTGAGAGGAAGGATACATACCTGGAACTACTTTGAAGGCTATTTAAGCCACGCCCAAGCAGCAACTCGCGCTTCGCGTTGTTCTGCATCTAGCAGCTGGACGCTCACCGTGTCTGCTCCTGCATCCTGACTTCTGCCACGCCCGCCAGCATCCTGGAACACCTGCAAAGGGAGAAGAGAAGAGAATAGAAGAAAGAAGAGTCCTTACCTGCTAAATCCGCATCCCGGAGACATTTCGCCGACGATCCTGAAAAGGAAGACATTCATTTTAAAAGCACATCGCATCGATCACTGCAGCGCCGCATTCCACTCACCTTTACTGGGCGCCTCCATGTTCATCAGCGACCATCTGGATCCGCAGCCACATTTCAGCACCTAAGGAGAAAAAGACAAGAACAAAGGTGAGCTAGGGAAGAGAATAAGAAAACCTTAATTTTCCATCATAAGACTTACCTGTTGGGTCATTCCCACTTCATTTCGGGTCGGTGTCGCATCCTGGCATTTCCGGACCCCTGCCCCTAAGGGGAAAAAAGAGACATCAGCGTTAGTGAGCGAATGTTAAGACATTACCTGAACGCTCATTAAAGACTTACCTGATATCTACTGGAACTGCACCTCACTTTGGGTCGGTGCCATATCTCCGGCATTTCCGAACCCCGGCCCCTATGGGGAAAAAGACACAAGGATTAGTGCATTAATGCAAGGACACTAAAGGAACCTCTCATCAAACTACTCACCTGAGTTTCCTTCGTCGGTTCCATTGCTCATCTCGGAATCTTTGTTCTGCACCTGAAATAGAGACAACGGACAATTATTATTTCGGGCTCATACTTATAAACAGATTTCTCACAGTATTTTACCGGGAAGGTCAAGCAAACTTGAACTCTCTACAATCCAAGATCCAGTGAAGTAACTGGATTACAACGCGCCCCTGCATCAGAAGCAGAATGGAGAGCTCGTCCTTTCAGACCCTAAGGTGAGACTTCACGGGGAATCGCAGAAGGGTTTCGTGGAGGGTGAGAAGGGAGTGGGAGGCTTACACATTATCCCGCAGATTGTTAATACTCCCTTTTCACACACAGAAGGATATTTCTGCGAGCTAGACAAGCCAGATTTGAGGGTCCGGTCCTGTCCATCTTCCGAGTCCTGCGCTTCACCAAAGAAGAGGCAACAGCACTCCAAACCAGGCCTGCGCCTCCGTGGGAGTCAGGTGAGCGTAACAGTCTGATTATTATCTTGATCGCACAGAATCCAAGCAACACTAACACAATCAGGGCTCCAAGGGACTTGAACATATCTGCCATCCATTCTGGAACCCTAGAAAAAAGTGCTCCAAACCAGCTGTCATCGACAATGTCTTTTACTTCTTCTGTCATCTGGACATGTAGCTTTGTTAGCATTTCTATGGCCTCATTCAAGGTGCCATTCTCGTCATCGTGAGAAGGTATGAATGTGCAGAATGATTCTCATATTTTTGCACAAACACCTCCATCCAAAGCTGTGATCATGTCCAAGACGTATCTGTTCCGAAGATTCATCAGTCTTATGGCTCTCAGCTCCTCCTTGATAGCATTGAATCCCTTTATGGTTTTATTGATCATCTGCAGTAATTCCCATCTGGTTATCTGTAACCATTTAGTATTTGCTCCAACCTGGATTCTTAGCATGAAGATTAACGTAAATACGACAAACTCTGGCTAAACAGTCTGTGTTCATACAAAATAGAGTCACAAGCTTATATTGATTTGGCAGAGAAATAATTCCCTCTCTTCATTTGATGAATCAGCTCCACAGATCTCTTCTTCCTCAGATGAGCATTCGCTTTCAGGAAACTGTCAATATTCAGGTCACTTTTGGGAATCACCAAAGCTGGAACATGAACATTCACCAAGGTGCATATTCCTCCCCAATCTTCAGGTAGCCTCATATATGCTCTGGATCCACAAGCCCAATAATTATCCATTATCACTGCTGTCCCAAGATTCATCTTTGGTGCATCAAAGATCCAACTGCAGTTCTCATTCCATTATTTCTGAAACACAAGTTCGATTTTCCAACGGTAGTATCTGAAAGGGTCCTCTTCTGTCTTCGACCCAGGTCAGTAGTTTAGCAAGCTTCAGCCACAACGGTTTGCACCGCATCTGGGCATTCCACGCAGTTGATTCAGGGCTATCATATATCATCCAGGCTCTGCAGATAACCACTCCCTCCTATCCATCTGGTGATAACACTGATCCCCAAATCTGCATCTGGCCTCTGTTTTTCCAGTGTTGGTTGGTTTCTTCAGTTTTTCCTGGACTCTCAAGTCTTTTGTTTACTTCCCATCTGTTTCCAGCTCCTTTCACTCCAGGCTTTTAATATCTGATCACGTGATTCTTGGCGGAAGCTCTGTTTCTTGTCTTTGTATCTTGTACATAGTCATCTTCATCTGGATCTGTCTTTCGAGGTGCCCTTTTGAGGTAGGCATCTTGACCCATGAACGGGCCTCTTGTTCTGCAGAGTGCTACGTGTGATAGACAATGTGCTGTCTGGGCGTCTATTTCGATAGCTATGAAGATTTTAGACTTTCCCATGATATAAGGCAGAAGTGTGCATACAAAGCACTTCTCCTTCCCATTTCTTTCATATGCTAATACCAGATGTTGTTCGCCAAGTGTACTGTACTATCCAAGTAATTATTTAGCTCATGATCATCCTCCCTAGCTTTTCTCCTGGATCTCGTTCTTTCTTTAAGACATACATCAGCATAGTTTCTTCTTACTGGACCAATCATAGAACCATTCATCAGTTAACTGGGTGCATTTATATGTGCTACTGGAGTAGGAGAAAGTTCATCCTCTCAACATAATCTTTAGGCATAAAAATGTCTTGCAAAATCTCCATGTGTGACTTCTTTTTAGAAACTAACCTTGGTTCATTTATCACAGGACCAGGTGCTTTTGTTTATATCTCTAATGTAGGAACAATCACATAAGGTCTCAGCTGCCTAGTAGTTGCCACGTCTTTCTTTTCTTGCACAGGAGGATACACAGGAATTTTCACCTTACTTATGTCTACATAATAAGACGTTCATACTGCGAGTGTGAGCAGTATTACTATGAACAGAATACAGGTGTACATTGTGACTAAACATGACCACTTAAAGCAATAACTTTTAATACATCATGGACGTCTGTCATGATCTTACATGATGAAGTTGCTACTGATGCTGCCCATATTACGTTTAAGGAAAGAAAAAGTATTTTTAATGGGGCAACATCATGCACTTTTCTGGAATCTGTGGAATTGGCTCAAAAAGCTCCTCAATCAGATTTAGCAGGCTTACTATGCAATAACGTACTCAAAATCCCAATGAATGCCTCAAATTGGCCTCCGACCGGATAACATGAAGTTTTCTTTCAGCATGAAACAAAAGTTCCTCACTAGGTAAACCCTTTTTTGATCTTCTTCCTTGGAAGTTTCATTCCGTTCTTAAGGTTCTCTCGGAATATCCATTCACTTCGTTGATAATGTCTCTCAATATCTCATCGTTTCTCGGATCTCTGAGGATAGTTTGGACATCGGTTTGTCTCCCAACGAGATGTGGGCATTCCTGTATCAGATAAAGAAACACTGTGCTGGCCAGTCTATGAGTATCATCCAGTGACAGGGGCATTTGTGTTCTTCACTCTGAACTCAGCAAGCTGAAGGATCGGCTCCAGTATAGCTGTGAGCAACCTTCTCACAATTGGGCAATGTTTTGGATCTTGCAAGAACAAGTGAACATTAGTAGTTCTCCCCACTAGTGCAGGGTAAGCGCGTAGGATCAACACAAAGATTGCAAGAATGAGCCGGAAAGCGTTGTTGTTAGGCACCACCATAGGCACCTCAAGAAAGGACTTTCAATACAACAGGAAAAGGGGACCCTTTCCCTCTTCCCGATGGTGAAAAAGAAACTCAGATTTTGGCCTATCCTTTTTTTCAATCAAGGCTTAAGTGTGCCTCAGTCCAGTGTCAACAGGTTTCTGTGGCTCAAGAACAATTATTTTCCCTTAACCCCTTTTTAGTGACTTAAAGGAGTTTCTCGAAATAAGCCACAGTCCAATGAAAACTCTTTGTTTTACTTGGCAACACTTCTGCGTCCTTCTTCCTCGTCATAGACCTAGTCTGCACGTGCTGTGGTTCTTCCCTGATGCTCTCTTCATATGGGGGTGAGGGTGATGCGGGCTCTCCAGCGTAGATCTTTACATTGCCGAGGAAAACCCAAGCACATCTGCCTTGCACTTTGACTGCAGACGGCGTGACATCTTCCAAAATGAAAGGGCCATTGAAACTTGGTTTGTGCCACTTCCGAGTGCCGCATCTCCAGGAAACAGTTTAGGAAGACACACTTGATCAGCTCCTGTTGCTGTAGCATCTCCTTCTGTGTTCTGTGTTGCCCTACACCCCTTTTCATTTGAGCTGAACTGAAATGACAGAGATACTTGAAGTCATACATGTAAGGTAGTCACGGAGCTCCTTTCCTAACACTTCTGCTGTTGACTGGGCATCACTTCTAGATGGTGGTGTGAGGGGTGTCCTCATCCGCCTCCCTGTCACTATCTCGTGAGGGGTAAGATGGTAATCTGAACATGGTTTATTTCTCAATACATACAATGCCAGTGTTAGACAATGTAACCATCCTTTCCTCAGGGTCAATTTCAATTTAGCTATTTTCTCCTTAAGCAGGCCGTTCATTCTTTCACAGACACTATTTGCTTGCGGTGATACACCGATGAAAGCTTGTGCTTTATACTAAGCAACAACCTTATTTGTTCGAAGACTTCATTGACAAAATGAGGGCCATTATCTGATCTCAATACTTCACATATTCTCCATCAAGAAAAACTTCTCTTACTAAAAATGTAGCTGCACAGGTGGTGTCTGGGTGTGTACACGGGCCAGCTTCGATCCACCATGAAAAGGGACATACTACTACAGTCATATATTTGTATCCATTACAGACTTGCAACATATCAACGTAGTCAATGTGTAAATGCTGAAAGGTGCCATTAGGTCTCGGAATGACTCCTCTAATTGTGCACAATGTGTGCCCAGCAGTAAACCTTTGACATACGATACAATTTACTACATAAAATGCAATCTGTTGTACTATATTTGGAACTAAGCAATCCTCTGCTATTGTTGCAGCGAGGCTCTCTCTAGTAACGTGCGCAGGGTAGTGTAGCTGTTACAACGCCCCCCTTAATAAGGCGACAAGCATCACCGGTTTACCAGTGCTGTCATGTCACCACAATGCCTCAGAGGGGTGTAAAGAACACCCTCTCCGTGTCTACAAGTCTTTTTAGTCTTGGGGCACCACCCCTTGAAGTTCTCCCAGTTGAGTTTTAGACAGGTTGTTATAACAATTTGGCACAGTCATCATTACCACCATGCTTTAATTCACATCAGGTGTATCAACAGATATGATTACTTCTGTGCATGCAATGCGTTTGGCTTCCTCATCTGCTTTTTGATTCCCACGTGAAATAAAATCTGCCCTTTTAGTGTGAGCTGTGCATTTTACGACTGAAATGGCTACTGGGAGTTGTAGTGCTCTAATACGTCTGTCCAATAAGGCTGCGTGCTGCACCGGAGTGCCGTCCGCTCGGAGGTAGCCCCTCATTTTCCAACATGCCAATCCTGTGTGCACCGTTAACGTCACATAGGCAGAGTCGCTGTACACTGTTACTTCCTGGTCTGCATGATTCTCAAGCATGAAAATCAGCGCTATTAACTCTGCAGCTTGTGCCAAAAAAGTGAGACGGTAGTCGTGCACTTGACACTACTTCAAACTATCCATTGGCAGTGTGCTTTATGACAGTGGCACATGTATATCGTTTTCCATCATTTTGATTGATTCTAGACGAACCATCAATAAAGAGAATCTCCCCAGCTGCCAATGCATTTTCCTTGACCCTCAGAAGTTCGTCATAGAAGTCTTCATACTTTGAACAATCATGGGTGTGCTCACCCACTGCCAGTGTTTCTGCTACAAACATGGCAGGATTCACTATTCTGCATTGGAACTATTTTGATCGCTGGATTTCGATATGACCACCTCATAGTCAGAAGCCCTTTGAGATGTCAACGTACCTTTAGGTTTTTCGAGAATGGTAAATAATGCATGCTCAACAAATAACATCATAGAACATCCCATCACTTTGCTGGCAGCCTTCTCAATGGTGAAGGTGGCGGCTGCCAAAGATTGTTCGCATGGGAAGGGGCCCCTCATCGCTTGGTCTAAAATCCCACTGTAATACGCAAGGAGCTTGAACCCCAATATAGTTCTCTGCGTGAGTACAGCTGTCATAACAGTGCCATTCGTGTGTGAAAACAGGAAGAATTCCTCTGCATATTTAGGAATCCCTAGAACTAGAGCTGCACAAATCGCTTTCTTCAATTCATCAAACCTTTCTTCCATTGCCTCATTACAAACTATTTTTTCCTATTATACTATTTTGCCTGTGCTTTTATCAGAGCTTGCAACAGGGGCCTTATCTATGAACTGTAGTCAAAGACCCATGCTCTTACATAATTACATAGTCCTAAAAATCTCTGCATGTGGTTTATCGTGACTGGCTTTACTGTCTTTAGGATATCCTCAGCCCTTTCAGGGGTAACCTTCTTTCTTTCATGTGAGATTAACTGTCCTATGTACAGTACTTCTTCATGACAGTACTGTAACTTCTCCTTGCCTACTTTCTGCAAGAATAATCAACAGCTGAACTGAATCGCATCTGCACTTCTCATCTGTGGTGCTACAGACCAATATGTCATCCAAGTACCTCAATACAATACTTTCCTAATCAATATTGCTTAAGTCCATTTGTAGGACCCTATTGAAAATAGAAGGGTACTCACAGTACCCCTGTGGTAATCGAGTACTTTTCAGGCGGGGTTGTCTGAACGTAAATGACGTCAGATCTTGCGAGTCTTTGGGCAATGGGATTGAGAAAAACGCATTTTTCAAATCAATCACATTGAAATACCGTGCCTCAACATGTATGTTACATAAAATTGTCGCCGGATTAGGAACTAGAGGAAACTCAGCCTCTACAATCTTGTTAATCGGTCTTAAATCTTGGATTAAATGCCACGAACCTCCTTTCCCTTTCTTGATCGGATAGATTGTGTTATTGCAAGGTGATTCTGACATCACTAAAATACCCTGTTCCATCATGGCAGATATTGTCTTAAAGATACCTTCATCTGCCTCTCGAGACATGGGATAGTGTTTTGCTTGAGGTAAAATTGTTCTTGCTTTCAATTTAATGTTTACTTCGCCAGCCCCCTTCAATAGGCCTACATCATAGGGGCGCTTTGCCCATGAGGAAACTGGTATCTTCGCCATATCTTCCTCGTAATACTCTGGGCGCTTTAGTGCTAGCATCATTTTCTGAGAAACCTCTTGTTTAATGGCTCTTACCCAATAAGTAATCCTTATCTAAAAATAACTAGATCATCAGATAGATAATCTTCAAACATTTCATCAGTAACATCAGTCAATCTATAACCCTCTCCAATGGCAATCACTGTGCTCAATTGTTTGCCTTCATGGTAATTTCCATCAAGCAAAGCCATATCTCCTCGCACTATGGCTGCTTGGAATTCTAAAGGAAAGATTTGCTCTTCCTCTTCATCCATAGGTATCTTTGGTCTGAATAGAAATTCATCAGGTATTCTCATAGTTCTACCCACTAAGCCTGGTAGCCATGTCAACAGAATGTGTACCCCATAGTGAAAAACCTCTGGTTCTAATGGCACTCCTCGTATGGCTACCTTTCCTGCAAATGCCATAACAAACTCGCTTACGTTTAAATGATACATGCCTGGTGTCAAACATATTATGCCTTCATCAGTAAACAAAATTGTCATATTCAACTTGGCCATTAAGTCTCGACCCAGTATGTTGACAGGTGTGTGTCTTGAATATAATAACGGTACAGACATGTCACACTCTCCTATAGAGACTGGTAGTATGTCAGTAAAAGGAACTCTACTTGTAGCTTCTGTGAAAACTTGAGTATTCATGGCATTTCCAGACATCGAAAATGTCCCCTCTCGTATACATGAGCGTGTTGCACCCGTGTCTATTAAAAACGAAAAAGATTTGCCTCCTATATTAACGTCAACCCTCTGTTCCTCTTGAGGATTAGGCGTTATTGATAGCATAGAACACATCAAGTCACCCAGTGAGCTGTCCTATTGCGGGTACATTCTCATCCCCGTACCTGTGAAAGGATTCCCTCCATCGACAGTGACGCCCCCTATTCTAGGAGTCATTAACTGTCCCGTGCTCGTGCTTTGCTGTATCTTCAAAGGTGATTGCTGTGACTGCCCTTGTGGCAGATTCATTGGCAGCTGCTGTGCTTGAAAGTCTTGCTGTACTCTCTGATATTGATCAAACCCATCTACATTCTGCTGCAAATATGCAAGCGTGTTTGACATCCCTCTCTCGAAAATTGATTATTCTGTACAAATCCTTGACTTCCACACATACGTGCAACATGCCCTGTCATTCCACATATCCAACATGCAGGAGGTCTCCTAATCTGTCCTCCTTGCATGCCTTGGTTATCATTCTGCATGTTCTGAAACCCACTCTGATTACTTTGGAGTTTCCCTGATTATTTTGTATGCCTCTTCCTTGAAAACCTCCACTTCACCGTGGTATAAACCATAATGACCTTGGTCAAACTGTCTTGATTATTCCCTTGCGGCATGTTTGCTGATTGCTGTGAACCGGATCCGTTGCCACTAGTCAACCTTGCCCCTTCAATGGCATATTTGGAGCGTTTTCTCTGCACTAACTTTGCCTCTTCGCCTTTCCTAGTATCATATTTCTTTTGATTCTTTCCTTGCAAAAACCTGCAATAATGCGCGATGGTCAGCTGAATCGCTGACCATGGCTCTGCTTCCATGCCCACTAACTTCTTGAGCTGCTTTTGTACCGGGTCTGGCAGCCCTTGACATAATATGTGATAGAACACAGGCATAGATTTCCCTCAAGCCTCACGGGTCTCCAAAGCCCACTTTTCTTGAAAATTATGAATATAAACAAGCGGATCATCCCTTTCTTGCATTTTTTTGTCATTATAGCTCCCATATCTGATGTATCCAGATTTAGCACTCTAAGCGCTTTGCAAACAGCCGCTCTGCAATTATTGAACGGCGCTCCATCATGAGCAGTGTTAAGCGTGGTAACACTAGAATACCCTGCTCTTGACCAGACATCATCAGCTCTTTCCCCAAGAATGAAATTAGGAGACCCTTAATGTCCCCTATAGCTAATGTATTTCCTCCTGTCATTTTCTCTACCTCATGTATCCACTTCCCAGCACCAGAAGTTAAACTCGGGAGTTTGCACCTTAAATTATCTTTATCCATTTGCAGCTAAGGTATATACTGTGTTCTCGTTTCTCCCTTCTGTAACAAAGGAAACTCTGAAATCCCAAACTGGCATTCGTCACCCGTTTGCCTGTCCATAGCCGGGACAATAGTTCCACACCGCCTTCTACCTGGTATTGACCTTAGCCTGTTCACATATGGTGGCGAGTCCCCCTCTGACCATGGGGTCTCTCCTTAGGTCAATTTAGCCGTGTCACGGAATCTGACGCCTGAGATATAGGGAGGTCTAAATCTGACCATCTTACTTGTCTATTGACAAACACCCTTCAAGCCCACATATATTGCCTTCTTCCCCAGAAGCGGGTTCTCTATCTTCATCTGACATCTCTTGTGCCCAGCTTGTGTGACCTCTCTCTTCGTCATCTTTGCTCAGAGTCAGTCTATCTAAAGACAGCTCATTTGGTTCAAAACTACATGAGGCTCCCTCCTTATCGTACAGCTGTGTACTCTCAAATCAATAATTTTTACCTTACTTTCTTGGATTTAATGTCATGGTAGACTTTATCGATTGCATCTCCAAAGCTTCTAGAGTCAAACTCATCCTCCAGATTTGCTCTGGACGGACCTGCTATCGGCTCATGTGTCGGGAAAAATTCTTCTAAATCTTCCCATGACACTACTGGATTAGGATCCATTACCTCCTTTTCCATGCGATCAAGATTGCTTGCTCTCTGCTTTCTCTTTTGTTCTATTTCATCGTCAAATTTTCTTTGCTTCCTTGCTTCCTCCCTTACCCTGTCTTCTTCTTTTCTTTTCATGTCTCTTCTCTCATTTGCACTTTGTATTTCTTCATCTATGCGTCTTTGCATTCTTTTATCCCTTCATTTCTGTTTTTCCTCTTCCCTTCTTTTCCTTTCTAGTCTTTCTTGCTCTTCGATCGCTTTCTGTCTGTTATCATACTTTCTCTGCTCCTCGGCTCTTTCCTGTTTCCTCAGTTGCTACTCTTGGTACAACTCTTCCCCTCTCTGTCTATCATTTCTTGTTGTTCTATCGTATTTCAATCTTTCCTCTCTTTCTTTATCCTTTTTATCCTGATCATCTTGATGTTCCCTTTGCCTTATGTCCTCAATGCTCTTACCATCGAGTTTGAGCAAAATCTGACCACCCATTCATTCATGTTGTATAAGCGCTAACTCATCAGTTTTATCTTTTTCTCCTTTCCATCTATTTATTTTGCGTCCTATATCTAGAGATGTACTTGGTCGATCACTTCTTTCCTTATCGCATCTCTCCTTGTCCCTTGGGACCTTACAGATGACATCTCTCTCAGTATTCTTCTCCGGGCCCCGTCGCTGCTTTGCGCAACCGACTCATATGCCGGGTTGCTATACCCTGTTGCTGCCTTGAGCTCCCTCAGTGGGTACATCCCTTCATCTTTCTTACTATCGCCGTCTGCGTCGGGCGCGGGAGGTCGAGAGTGAAAGGCCCTTCACCCCAGTCTGTGCATACATTAAGTATCCAATCTACAGGAGGTGGATCTTCTCTCTCCTCCTGGTACATTTTCCGCAGCTCTAAGCTCGCTAGTCATTTGTCTAACTTTTTCACTGTATATGCAGCATGCAAATATGTCATCATGTGCTGCAGTGATCCCCCTTGTGGTGACGGCATAAACATTTTGTCTGCGGTTCCTTTAACCCATTCCGCACTATACTGTCTAAACTTGGGTGCGTGTTTTGGCAATTGCTTGCAAAGGTGTATAAGTGGAGTAATAGCCTCCATTTTGACACGTCACTCTTTGACCGTCAATATTGACCTTTTACTCTTTGCAAATTATGCTAGTACTTTTTAATACAAATACAAACCGTATGAGCGCTCACCAATCGTCGCAGGCTCAAAACCTTTTATTATTTTGTTTTTTACTATAATCTGCTAAAAATATCATCAATTCAAGTTCATTAAATATATACGCTTAGTCCTTAATAACTCTTGCGTTTCTCATCAACTATTTCACCAATAGCAATCTGAGTAGATTCCAGGTCTTACAGAACAATGCCCTTAGACGCACCCTTAACCTCCCTGGTAAGGCCCGCATCTCTACAATCAGCAAGGAAGTCCACTGGCTCCTCAACCGGGACAGAATTAAACTAAGATCGCTTGTCATCACAAGCAAATGCCTTTCACTGACTGCCCCCAGGTACTTATCAGACACATTCTCCAGGCATAGCACCTCTAGACCTACCAGAACACCTTACATGCACCTACTGAACATTCCCACATTCAATCGGATAACAGCTGGGGGATCTAGTTTCCCAGTGCTATCAGCGAAGTGTTGGAACACACTCCCCATAACAATCAAATCTGAGGAGTCATTCTGGTCATTCAGAGCTATGGTGAAAACTTGGTTCACTACTCATTAAGAACATGATACCTGCATGCTCATCTATTCTATATCCTGTATATCCAATGTAACCTATCAGCCTGTACCACGACATGGACCATATTGTAACCCCGTCCTTATGCTACCCATTGTATTGCCCTTATATGCATCTCGCATGTGCAACCTTTCTGTAACCTGTCCTGCTTCAAGCCCAATGCGCCCAGTTACCTGAGGGTTTGGCCACACTATATAAATAAACGAACTAAATTAAACTAAACCGTCTCATAATTTTTTATACAATCACATAAAACAGACAGACGGACAAACACACTCGGCCGGCCAGATATATCCTCGTCTTATCTCATAAAATCAATTCTGCCCCTAAAATACCCCTATGGAGTTTGAACAGCCCTCTTTAGGTTCATCTTTAATCAAACCCGTCTCCTACGTCTTCCGCTATGGGATTTTAGGTGCTGTTCCTTCTGTTACAATCTTTAAAACACAGGCACTAGGCGTACTCTTTTTCGTGGCTTCTCACGATATTTCTTAAATTGCTTGGCCTCCCCTGAAGTGAATTTTTACTCTATATTTAAAACTACCTCCCTCTGTTACTCGTTTTCCCTTTTATCACTTTCTTCACCCACTGCCCATTCACACTTTTGCCACCTCGCTCAGTTTTCTACTCACCATTCAAATTTTTCAACTTCCGAATCTCGGGATCGCACACCTTATTAGTGGCCTCTTCATCTTTCCATCCGTTCTCCTTCCTGTAGACGCCGGGAGGGGTTTCTGCATGAATACAAGGGGATCCGTCTAACCTGGCTTGCGAGACATTGCGTTATTCTAAAAACCGCTATCTACAGGGAACCTCACGTCCTTTCATCCGAATGGCAGAGGTTGTGTGATATTTCCGGGACCTCAAAAGCTTACTCAGGTTGATGGATTATCTAACCATCAAATCTCTGCTACCATGTGAACTGGGTCCCCCAGCCCTTTAAGATGAGATAGCAATACCCTTGCGATGAATGGTGTTGCAGAATTTTATTCAAATATCAATAATCGAAACAACTCAGGTAGTTGGCAAAATGATACTGTTTTAATATCAATTATCTAAAACAGGGAGTACAACGGACATCAACAGACGTCCCTCATCACGATCTATTTCGAGACTTTTCAAAGCATTTAATAAAAAATTACATTTTTATAGTACATATTCATCATTGATGACGTTAACCTCCGTATCACTAACATCATCCTACGTGGCAAAACTTCAAAACCTACGGGTGAATGTGATGGGGTCTAAACAGATCATCTAGGCATACGATCCACACTTGTTTGGGCAGTGAAATAAAGTGACTTGCTTCTTAACATCAGGTGGGGCAACTAAGCCCTTCCCTTAAAATGTGTCACTATGAACGTCACTAAATATACAACGTCTAATTGGCTACACAACTACAGGACCCTTGATCATGCGGTCCTCTATCATTGGTTACTTTCTAACCTCTGTCAGTACCTTCCCAACCTACGTTAGCAGCACGCAGGCTGAGCGACCAGGTGCAGATAAGCTAGTCTTAACCATAGCTTCCCACCAATTAGCAGGACCATCCATCATCACCTCAGTGGTCTGTCTTCAAGTAGAGTTTTGAACTTGTCCTTGGAAATGTTCTTTGCTACTGAAGAATTCAGGGGAGTGAAGGCACACTCTGCCCTCGTGCGTAGGTGTGACCATTCTGCTCATCCAGCTTCTTCTCCCCACGTGACTAAAGACCACGAAATTGAGCTTTCAGTGTATTAAAATGCTATTCTTTAATATATCTCTGACGTCTTCTTGTTTTTGTCCATGCCTTCTGGACAGGAGCTTGTTCTTTCACACGATTTGTATCCAATGTCAGCCCACCCCAGTCTGATATTGCCTTGGCTCAACCAACCTTGCCTTTCCGAGTTTCGTCTGTAATTCACTTATTTTCTGATTGTGACAAAATGAAAAATCGGCCTTCCTTCTTTTGCTCAGCACTGCTATTGCACGTTGTGGGAACATCCATCCTTTACTGACTCCAATATGTATATACGGTTATAGGTCAAAATATCGAATCAAAAGGATTGAAATACAATAGGGTCGAATCAAAAGGACCGAAAACAAAAGGGTCGATTTCTTTTTTTTTATACATTTAAAAAAAAACTTTGACCCTTTTGTTTTAGGTCCTATTGACTCGACCCTAAGGCATTCATTCGATCCGTTTGGATTCGAACATTTGACCGCACACCTGTATATAAATGTTGGCGCATGCCGCAATCTAGTCACTATAAAGCTAGCCTTTAAGAATACTTCATCTGCTTGCGTTTCTTAGCATATTTACACGTGTGAAAAAACTCGATATCTTCAATATTTCAGTAACATAAGTTTCTTCATCTTGATCCCAAGATGTCATGTGTCTCAATACTTTCTTGATGCCTTATAGAATTTTCTGCATTCTCTGGTCTCTGCATCTCTTCAATACATACGTCAGCTTTGCTCTGTATGAGTTATTATCTCTCTTCGTCTATTCAATTGACCTGTATTCCTCTGGACTATCACAGGGACAGCCATCATACTGTCTCATATGCCGGTATGGTTGCCTCAATGGGAACCTTGCTTCTAAGATTCTCCTTGGTAGCTGTAATTCAAATGGCTTTGTAGATGCGTCATATTCTGATTTCCAGCAGATAGGCAATATGGGCGAAGTGATTGAGGTGGGGGTACTTAGCTCCTTTTCTACACTATTAAGAGTCATTACATTATGTGTTGTAATCACAATTACTTGATAGACAAAGAAGTGAGCTGGGAAGCTTCCTATGTGGGATACTTGAAATGTCAAGAACACTGGTAAATGCACTGACTGAAAATTCTTAGTTTAATGTTAAATTGCTTGAAAGGAAACTATTCTAGGATGCCTTTATTAATCATGAATGTGTCATAATGATATACAAGTTATGATGGATAGCTCACAGACAGTGGTTTATATTGAAGAAAGGAGGCTGGCCAGATAAGTTTTTCACAAACCAAAAGATAGGAACACTTGTTTGAGAGCATTTCCATGTAATCTGCAGTCTTTAATTCATTGATAAACATGTTCATAATTCCAATGGATTAAAACAATTTACACTACAGTACAACAGTTCAACACCGCATGCAATGAACATTAAGATTTCACAATTGTGGTTATTCATAGGAGCTGATTAGGAAAGCAAGACATTAAGATTAATTGATATCCAGATGTGAAGCATTAACATAATCGATAGAATAATGTGTGCACTAACGGATGATCCGGCATGTAAGGATTTTAAGAGTAATCATAAGCAATGAATGGAAGTCATTACTAGCTGATGATGAATTGAAAGGAATAACAAAGTAGCCTCTGTTGTTTGCACATAGATGTACTAAAATTACAGTGGACATAATTATGAAAATCCATTCTAAACAACCTATTTAAAAGGACATTTTCGAAGGGATTGTGCCCTCCCACATATTCCTCATCTTTGATACATTCAAGTCTGCTTGCAACTTGCTTCGGAAAAATGTTTCATAGGGTTGAGTATTGTGCAGTGTCGAATCTTGGTCCTCTGCAGTCTCTGTAGCGTCCCTCATGATGTTGACGCTGGTATGTAGAGCACGCACACTGACTGTCAGTTCTGTTTTTTTCTGCATTGCTGCATGCTTCGGAGCTACTCGCCTCACCGATTTGAATTGTGTTTACTTCGATATGGCCTCCACACCGAAGACAGGCTTCAAGCGATGTTCAGATTGTGGAGTCAAGATGTCTATCACAGACCCTCACCGTGTTTGTCTGTGGTGCTTGAGATCGGACCACCTGGTCGACGACTGTGGCTCGTGTCAATCGATGACTGTTAAGGCCTTGCGGGAAAGGAAGGGGAAACTGATGCAGGTAAGCCCTCCCCCAAATCCCAGGCACTTACCCCAACAAAAGAAAATCATCCTCTGACTCGAGAGATGTCTCTCCTGTAAATAAACGTTCTAAACATAGACATTCAAGGTCCATTTCACAATGCTCATCCTCCTCTTCCCATAAGAAGGGTAAGAAATGGGTTTGCAGGTCCTCATCGTGTTCGTCTTCCTCTTCAGAAAGAGTTCTTTTACCAAAAAAGAGCTTGACTCCAGCGGAGTTAGAAAACTTCTGTTTCAAAATGTTAGACATTTTTAAAAAGCATGCTCCTCAGAGTGTTTCTCTAAAGGAGTCTGAGAAAAGTGGACACCCCTCAGCATCTATCAAGACCAGTAGAGAGTCTTGTGTGTCCCCTTCCCGCACGCCTCAGAGCCCGGGAAGGGAGGTTCCCCAACATAAGTCGAAGGAATCTTCCACGACGCACAAGAAAAAGCCTGTGTCTGTTCCCTCAAAACATTCACTAACAACATCGAAGCCTTCTTCGAAGGTATCGAAACATTTATGTTCATCGCCTGAACCTTCAAGGCATGTAATTCATATAGAGCCTTCGAAGCAGCTTAAATTGTCGACTCATCGACAGGTTCGAATAAGTCACCCAAGCCTTCAACTTCGTCTGAGCATTCTTTCTCTCAAAGGCCGTAAAGTCTATATCTGATGATCCTAAATTCTTCCAACCCATTCCTAGTCCTGATTTCTTTAGGAAAATAGGTTCAATCTTTGAAGAAAATGAGGAAGAAGAAGATCAGCCCCCTTTTGGGTATGAATATGGAACACCAAATGTTCCAGAGGAATTAATTTTAGATGAATCCAAGATGCAGAATCTTGTGGACACATTAAAGGAAACAAGTAGCTGGTAATCCTGAAACATCTGGTTATACTGATCTCTCTTACAGGGCAGTAATCGGTAAGGTAGCTGAATATGCGGGATGGTCCAGACCTGCAGCTGCTGTAGCGACTGATGACCTCACCTATATCCTAGACAGGTTGCAAGTTAGAGAAGCTGTATTGCCATTTCATACAGCCTTTAGAGTAAGAATAATGCAGAACTGGCTAAAACCATATTCTGTTTCATCTGTTAATAAAGTATTAACAAAAAAGACTGCTTCCATAGACTCTCCATTTTTAAACAGGCACCCAACACGAGAGAGCTTAGTGGTTCAAGCAGCAACAGCTTCTTCGAAAGCTGCAACCTATACTTCGAATGGATTGCGTCCTCCCACGTATTCCTCATCTTAGATATATCCTTACCTTCAGCTTTGCTGCTTTGGAAATTCTTTCTCTCTCCACCAGAGGGCGCTCCACTCGAGGCTGCAGCGTCGATGTCCCTCGTCGGCATCCGTCGAGTGTCGACGTCATCCGCTGTATAAATGCCTCGAGCGCGCCCTTTGGCCTCAGTTCCGTTTTTCCGTTAGATTCGCTTCGGATCGAGAAAACAGTGCTTCAGTTCGTACGATAATGTCATCTTCATCTAATCCTTCCACACCGAAGACTGGATTCAAGAAATGCCAGAAATGTGGGAGAAAGATGTCACTAAATGATCCCCATCGGAATTGCTTCTGGTGCCTCGGTTCCGACCACCGTATAGATGAGTGCGGTTCCTGTCAGTCGATGACCCATAAGGCCTTAAAAGAACAAAGAGGTAATCTGGCGGTGGGGGAGGAATCTTCAAAGTTTTCTTTGAGAGGGAGAAAAGACTCGGCTGAGTCTTCAGCAAAACGTCATAAAAAATCTAGGTTGAGGAGTAGATCCAAGAAGTCCTCTTCTTCTTCCTCTAAGAAGGCAAAGAAAAGACGCCACCGGTCTACCTGTTCCTCTTCCTCAACGTCGTCTGAGGAAGTCATAACTTGTCCGTCGAGACATGACTCCCCAAGAAAGTTGGAAGCTTTCAGAGCATCTATGTTAAAAAATGTTGAGAATGCGGCCCAGACCCCCTCAAGAAAGTCTAACGAAGACCATGCCCCTGCTCACAAAAAAAGTGACAGGGGAAGATCTAAGACAAGAAAATCCGACAAAAAATTGTCGAGGGTGTCGTCAAGGGAATCTTCCCAGACACCTCATAGAAAAAGCCTACTGGTGCGTAAATCGGAGGTAGAACTCAAGAAAATTGAATCAGACTCTCATACGTCATCAAAGTCCTCGTCTAAAACGTCCTCAAAGCCTCTATCGAAGGCGGTCGAGCACAAGATGTCCTCGTGTGGACAGTCGACGGTGTCGAAGGCTCCTTCGACAGTGTTGATGGTCTCGACAACTCCTTCGATGGGGTTGACGATTCCATCGAAGGTGTCGAAAATTACCTCGACAATATCGAAGGTAATGGCTACAACATCGACGCCATCAACGCTTTTGTCGACGTCTTCGTCCGTTCCAATGACAAAATCGACACCAATGTTAAAGTCTATGCCACCTGAAAAGGTGTTTCATCCAAAAAGTTGACAAGATTTCTTTAGAACCATATCCTCCATATATGAAGGAGATTCATCAGCAGAAGAAGAGGTTTCACCTGCTGGTGTCAAATTTGGTACAAAACAAGTCCCTGAGGAGTTAATTGACCCTCAATCTAAGATGCGAGACTTATATGAGTGCTTGCAGTCAGCAAGTGGTCTGGATACATCTCCAGAATATGAATTTGAAAAGCCTGACCCAGCTGAACATGCTGATGCGGGTTATAGAAAATTGATGAACAGGGTAACTGAATTCATTGGATGGAGTAAAAATTCACCTGTCTATCAGGATGATGACATGACTGACATCCTTTCAGGAGGGCCTCAGCAGGACCCCATACTTCCTTTTCATGTGCCCTTACAAAGGAAGCTTAACACTGCATGGGAAAACCCTGAAACTATTCTGGCAGTAAATAAGAAGTATGTGTCAAAATATAGACCCTGTCCCTCAGTTCCCAAATACTTAAGTAAACACCCATCTCCTGAAAGTCTGGTGGTTCATGCAGCTACCTCTACTAGAAATGCTGCATACGCTACAATTCCATCTGATAGGGATGATAAAAAGGTTGATGCATGGTCCAGAAAGATTTTTACGTCAGGGAGCATGGCTTTAAAATCCACAAATGTAACTTGCACCCTTTCAAGATTTACATGTACCCTGTGGGACTGCATGTCAGCAGCAGCTGAACACATCGCGGAAGTTGTGGAACGTGAAGGGTTCCTATCAATAGTAAGGGATGGAAAGGATGCTTCGGGGGAATGCCTTCAATCAGGTTTGGACAAAGCTGACAGTATCAGTAGGTCCATGGTGTTTAGTACGGTGCTACACAGATTTGCATGGCTAAGAAAGTCAGGTTTTGCACCGGATGTGCAATCCAGGCTTCTTAATATGCCATTTGACGGCTCGAGGTTTTGGCAGCAAGGCGGATGAAAGTTTGAAGAAGCTGCAGACCTCCAAATTGGCTGCAAAATCACTCAGTGCCGCTATACGACAACCTCAACAACGCCCCTACACAGACTCATCTTCCTGGAGGGGTCGTCCCTTTCGATTTTATTCCTCATTTGGGAAAGGAAGGGGACAGGCCAGTCAAAGAGGGCAAAGTAAATTTCCTCGGGGCTGAGGAAAACGTGCTTGATCTGCCCCAGCAGCGGCATCTGTCCCTTCAGCTGCTGCTGCAGCTGCCGCAAAACCACTCTGAAGTTTTGACCCACAAGACCCCAGTGGGAGGCAGGATCTCATAGCATCTGAAAGAATGGCGGGGCATTATTTCAGATGCTTGGCCACTGTAAACAGTATCCCAAGGTTACTGCCTTCCTTTTCAAAAGAAACCTCAGAATCACCCCCCGGGATACAACTCTGTCAAACATCCAGACCCGCTCCTGTTGCAGGAAGTCTTAACTCTGCTATAGAAAGGTGCAATAGAACATGTACCTGTAGCAGAGAGGAACAAGGGTTGGTATTCCCCATATTTCCTCATACCAAAGAAGGACGGAGGACTTAGACCCATCTTGGACTTGAGAATCTTGAACAAGTTCCTCAGTAAGGAAAAGTTCAAGATGGTCACACTTTCTCAGATCCTTCAGGCTCTCCAACTCCAAGACCAGTTGGTATCATTGGACCTTCCGGATGCTTACTTTCATGTGCCAATCCATCTCAAGCACAGAAAGTACCTGAGGTTCGTGATTGGCAATTCTCGTTATCCGTTTCGAGTTCTGCCCCAAGAGTTTTCACCAAGTTTATGGCGGTGGTGGCAGCGATTCTCAGGAGAGGAGGGATTCACGTCTACCCCTATCTGGACGATTGGATGATTATGGCACGTTCTCCAGAACAAGCCCAGGAACATCTGTCCAAAACTTGCCACTTCCTTCACAAACTAGGGTTTTCTCTGGATTTAAAAAAGTCAAACATGATACCATCTCAGAAACTCCAGTTTATTGGAGCAGTCCTGGATACTTGTTCGGGCAAAGCCTCGCCTCCCGAAGAGAAAGCTCACCACATTCTGCAGATGGTAATAAAATTCCAGCATGCCCAATATTTACCGGCCTTCGATTTTCTAAGGTTGCTCGGTCTTATGGCATTCTGCATTTTTCTGGTGCCAGAAGCCAGATTGAGGATGAGATCCCTTCAATGGGCCCTCAGAACTCAATGGTCCAATTTTCTGGGGAAATGTCAGATCTGTTGCAAGTTCCAGTCAGAGTAGCACAGAATCTACAATGGTGGGCTTGCAGGGAGTATATCCTCAAGGGAAAATCTTTTTGGCAACTATGGCCGGAGATAACAGTAGTGAAGGCAGCCTCACTCACAGGGTGGGGAGCTCACACCAACGAGTTGACAATCAGCAGTCGTTGGTCTCCATTGGAGTCCAAACTACACAACAAAATATTGGAGCTGAGGGCAATCAGACTAGCGCTGCAGGACTTTCTGCCCTCTGTACGGGGAAAGAATGTCCTAATAATAACGAACAACACAGTGGCCATTTACTACCTCAACAAGAGAGGAGGAGTAGGGTCACTACCACTGTGCAGAGAAGCAATGCAGCTCTGGTTCTGGGCAATACAAGAATGGATCTCTGTGTTGGCAGTCCATCTAGCCGGAGAACAAAACACAGCGGCGGACGCTCTGAGCAGGCAGAGCACAGTTTCCCACAAGTGGGAAATAGCTCAGGAAGTCCTTCAAGAGATCTCTGCCCTTTGGGGAACCCCGCAAGTAGATCTGTTCACAACCCGTGTCAACAGGAAGTGCGAACTGTACTGCTCAAGGGAATTTCCCCCGAGAGGAGCTCTAGGGGGCGTGTTCATAGTGGACTGGGAGTTTCCACTTCTGTATGCATTTCCTCCAGTCCCTGTGATCCCTCAGGTAATCAGGAGGTTGAGAAAGTTCAGGAACACCATGATCCTAATTGCTCCGGATTGGGCAAGGAGAATGTGGTACCTGGACCTTCTGGACATGTCCATCTGCCCTCCAGAACGTCTTCCAAAAAGAGAGGATCTTCTCTCGCAAGAGGAAGGTCACGTTCTCCATCCAGAGGTCAACACACTCAACCTTCACGCATGGCTTCTGAGAGGTTGAGATACAAGGATTGGGACCTTCCAGATGATGTCACAGAGAGATCTTGCTTTCGGACAGAAGGCCAGTAACTAAATCTCTGTATCGGTGTCATTGGAACAAGTTCAGTAACTGGTGCAGAGATAAGAATGCGGACCCGTTTCAGTGTAATATTCTCACAATATTATCTTTTCTGTTATACTTGGCTAATCTGGGGATCCAGGTTGGCATGATAAAAGATTATTTAGCAGCGCTATCAATTTTCAAGCGCTCCTCAGTGGAAGAATCTTACTTTAAGATACCTTTAATAACTCAATTCTTAAAAGGTCTAAATAATGTGTTTCCTCCAATACCTTTTCAAGTTCCTGTGTGGGACTTAAACTTAGTACTAAAGTTCCTCACATGGATTCCATTTGAGCCTTTACATTCTTGTCCGTTAAGGCTCCTTACTTTAAAAACAATACTTCTTGTGGCAATTACATCAGCCGGCAGGGTAAGTGAGTTGCAGGCACTTTCTAGTGGGCCTCCTCACACCATCTTTTATAAAGATAAAGTGGTCCTTAGAGTAAAACCCTCTTTCTTGCCAAATATTGTCTCAGATTTTCACCTGTCACAAAAGATAGCACTGCCTACTTTCTACCCTCCTCCTCCCGTAAGTAAGGAAGAGGAACAGCTACATAGATGAGATCCTAAAAGAGCACTTAGCTTCTATATTTCAAGATTGGCAAAACTACGTCAGTGTGACCAACTTTTTGTGGGATACACTGGCCGCAAATTGGGACTAGCCGTGACTAAGCAAACATTATCTAAATGGATAATTTTGGCTATAACTGAATGTTATAGATTGGCTGGGAAAGATACTCCAGATGGGTTGAGGGCTCATTCAACCAGGGGCATGGCAACTTCAACAGCACTTTAAAGGGGTGTCCCTGTGCAAGATATTTGCGCAGCAGCCACATGGTCATCCATGCACAATTTAAAAAAACATTATGCTCTAGATTCGACTTCTTCACAAGGAGGTCTGTTCGCTAAATCAGTACTTCATTCTGTACATGACTAAAATTTCTGTACTCCCACCTCCTTTACAAAACTAATTTGGGAGTCTATCTAAGATGAGGAATACGTGGGAGGACACAATCCATTCGAAGAACAAGTAACTTATCAACTGTAACGTTCTTTCGATTGGATGTTCCTCCCACGTATTCCTCATCGACCCTCCCAGCCTACCCCACAGTACAGTTTATGTGGTTTACACTCTACATTCTTTTAAGGCTTGGGTCAAAAGAGGCCGCCTTTGACTACAATCCATTGGCTACAATATACAAAAAAAGAGAACTGAGGCCAACGGGCGCGCTCGAGGCATTTATACGGTGGATGACATCGACGCTCGATGGATGCCGACGAGGGACATCAACGCTGCAGCCTAGAGTGGAGGGCCTCTGGTGGAGAGAGAAAACATTTCCGAAGCAGCAAAGCTGAAGGTAAGCATATATCTAAGATGAGGAATACGTGGGAGGAACACCCAATCGAAAGAACATTACAGTTGGTAAGTAACTTGTTCTTCTGCTCTGGCAGATAAAGAAAATAGAAGGATTGATTCTTTGGGTAAATGAGTGTTTAGTGCAGGACGTATGGCACTAAAATCTACCAATGCTACCAGTACTTTAGCACAATACACAGATGCCCTTTGGGGTGTGGCTGCTCTGGCAGTAGATCATATACCGGAGGGAGAAGAGAGAGAATGCTTTTTAAGCCTGATAGAAGATTGCAGAGATGCCATGAGGCAATCCTTAACAATCTAGTGTGGATACAGTGGACTCGGTCAGTAGAGCCATGGCTGCCAGGACAGTACTTAGAGGCATGTCTTGTCTAAGAAAATCTGGATTTTCAGCAGATGTCTAAGCATGTCTGCTAGACATGCCATTTGACAGTGCTTCTCTGTTTGGTGAGAAGGCCAACAGCAGTCTGGAAAAACTGCAAGCTTCTAGGGCTGCAGCAAAATCTTTAGGGGCGGCAATAAGACAACCTCACTTTACAGGTCAAGGATGGAGAGATCGTTCTTTTCGTTTCTATTCCTCCGTATCTAGAGGAAGAGGTCCGTTTTCACAAAGAGTTTCTATTCCTCCGTATCTAGAGGAAGAGGTTAGTTTTCACAAAGAGTTCAAAGAAGGCCCTTTTGTGGAAGGGGTAGAGGAGGAAGGGCTCCCCGTTCAACACCTGCAGAGTTAAGCTCAGCTGCAGGTGGAACAGCAAAATGACTTCCTCACCCACAAATCTGTGGTAAGAGGCAGACTGGCTTACCATGTCCGGAGTTGGCGAAGCATAACTTCAGATGCTGATGGGTGTTACAAACAGTAGCAGACCGTTACTGTCTCCCATTTCTAAAAAGATCTCCTGATTGCCCCCCAGTAGCAAGATCAACCTTAGTTTCAGATCCACTCCTCCAACAGCAGATTCTTACCTTTTTGGAGAAAGGTGCAATAGAACTGGTACCTCTAGCAGAGAGGAACTAAGGTTGGTACTCTCTTACTTTCTAATACCCAAGAAGGATGGAGGAGTGCGACCCATCTTGGACTTCAGATGCTTGAACAAGTTCCTCAGTAAGGACAAGTCCAAGATGGTAACTCTTTCGCAGAATCTTCAGGCCCTTGGGCTCTAGGATTGGTGTCATGCTCATCGGGCCATTAACGCAAACATTCAAGGGCCACATGCACAGTCCTGGCACCTTTGGCACCAGGCTCATGAATAACAATAACCAAAGACATTCATTTGGGACAAGAATGCTTTTAATTTGGGACATAACACCTCATTTGGGTGCAAGGTTCATTTAACATGGGAACTTTCATCACTAAAGCAGCCCCGCGTGTACTCTAGGGTGGGGCTGCTGCTGCTATTAGGTTGCCTTGCACGTGCTGACTCTCTGGGAGTGGCAGGGTGTGGCAGGCCAGCCAGGCCTAGTGGGCGTGCCCACGATCACAGCTATATAAGCTGCTCCAATCCCTGAGGCAGACGCTTCGCGTTATTATGCACTTCCATGCAGCGTAACGCTCACCGCCGCCTGGGATTAAATTTACCTTTGGAAATCCTGCTTCCAGCTTTCATACTTACCAACTGGGAAACCTGTGCGCGTCCTTGTTGATCCTGACATTCTTCTCCAAAGCTTCCGGAACGCTGACATCTTCGTCTTGACTCTGCAGTTCATCTTCAAGGCTCCCGGAACGCTGACATCTTCATCCTGGCACCGCAGCTCATCTTCAAATCTTCTGGGACTCTGAAATCTTCCTCATCTTGGCACCGCAACACGACGCGCTTTGCCAGAGACAGCAGCACCTGCAAGTAAAAACGAAAGGCAAGGTTAGACATTTAAAAGACATTGGGCCTCATTACACGGTAGGCGGTAATAATTAACAGGAGCAGTGCCACCAATTACCGTCGCTCACAACTTATCCGCAGAGGGAAAGACTGGTCGGGGGTGATCTAATTCCTGGGAGGGCTACAACCATGCCCCAACGCCTCCGCAGAGACCAGGTGAGTGTAACAGAACGTGAAGCCTCTATGACTCTCTGCCTGGGAGTTATGGAGACTTCAGAGACAGACCTATTGGCCCAATTACTAGGGGAATTACAGGCTGAAGTATATACTTCAAGGCAGGATACCAGTGCTTTAAGGAGGGATCTTATTGTAACTCGAGAAAGAACCGACGACTTGGCAAGGCAGATGCTACAGGCACAAGCAGGGCAGGTTCCCTTGCCGGGGATAGCCCATTCTTCCACACCACATTCTTCCACGCCACAGCAATGAACACTGGTTCAGGTGGTCCTTTCAGGAGCATTGCCTTTAGCCCCGCCCGAACGCTTCTTCGATGATCCAAACACGTTTGCCATATTCATGAACCAATGTCGCCTTCATTTCTTATGCAGGCCAAAGGCCTTTCCTAGCGATCAAGCCACTCAAGGTCACTCAAGATTACCCTTTGCTTCAGAACTTTAGGGATTTTCAGCATGAGATGAAAAAATTGTTTGCCCGACATACTCAAGGACAAGCTCTGGACAACGAATTGTTGTCACTCAGACAGGAGAATCAAGATCTATTAACCTACATTGCAACCTTCAAACGTCTCATAGCCCAGACCAACTGGCCAGAAGAAAAAAGAACTACGCTCTTTTAACGAGGGTTACGTGGGGAACTTAAAGATGTGTTGGCTCAAGTTGTGAACCCACCTGATGGGTGTGCGGCTATATAGACCTAACAGTGCAGCTCGATCATAGGTTGCAGAATAGGAAAATGGACCGAGCTGGAACAGAAGGAAGGTCAGTTTATATGCGACCCTGTGAAAACCACACCAAACCACACGAACAGCCAGAACCAATGCAAATATGTGGTTTAGGGAGTCCCCTTACCAAGTGGAAAGAGAGAAAATAAAGCAGCAACAGCTCTGCTTATATTGTGGTAAAGCGGGTCACTTCCTCCGTGAATGTCCGGTAAAACCACCCAAGAAAATAGTTGGAGCAACGGATAAAAACGACAAAGAAGAAGTACAGGACTCGGGGAAACTCTGGATATCAGAATAGGCCTCCCTCTCTAACAAAAGCTGAAATCGGAAAATGTCACGCCGGTGGATGGTTCTCAGCTATCATCCGGCCCGGTGACACAATACACGGAGAGAGTCAAGCTTCTGTTGCAGGACGGACATCGAGAGGGCATTCCCTTCGATCTCATTGGTGCTCCTCAGTTGCAGATGATATTGGGAATGCCTTGGCTGGAGACCCATAATTCTAGGATCGACTGGCGAGAATGAGTTTTGACCTTTTCTCAAGAATGTGCCAACACCTGTTACAACAAAGACGTCATCAACCTGAAACCAAAGAAAGGAATCGTGCTGGGTCTCACTGGCTCTTTACCACTTGAATACATAGATTACCAGGATGTCTTCCAAAAAAGAGCAAGCCAACGTTTTGCCTCTGCACAGACCCTACGATTGCCAAATAGACCTTGTACCGGAGCCCAGATTCCCTGCAGCCGGATTTACACTCTAACAGAGCAGGAAAACCAACACCTAAGAACTTGCCTGGATCAGTATCTGACAAACGGTTTTATCTGTCCATCCAAGTCCGCTGCTTCACCGCTCCTTTTCTTCGTGCCTAAAAAGGAGGGGGACTTAAGAACCTGTATTGACTACAGAGCAATCAATCAGATCACAGAAAAAAAACGTTACCCCTTATCACTCATACCAGAACTCCTGGATCAGGTGAAACACGCTCAGATTTACACAAAGCTGGATTTACGAGGGGCCTACCATCTTGTGAAAGTCAAAAAAGGAGACGAGTGGAAGACGGCTTTTCGCACGAAATATGGCCTCTTCGAATACCAGATCCTGCCCTTCGGGTTATGTAACGCCCCGCGGTGCTCCAATTATTTATGAATGACGTGCTCTGTAAGCTATTGGACGTTTTTCGCACTTGTTTACATAGATGACATTCTCATCTACACAAATTCCAAGGAAGAACATGTTGGCCATGTCCGGGCAGTTCTAGAAAAGCTTCGACAACACCAGTTGTATGCCAAGCTGGAAAAATGTTTCTTCCATGTGACCGAGGTCGAATTTCTCAGTTTCATGTTCACACCACAGGGCGTACATATGGACATCCGAAAGGTGAATGCAATCCTCCAGTGGCCTTCGCCAACATCCACGAAAGGAGTACAAAGTTTGCTCGGATTCGCTAATTTCTATCGTCGCTTTATGCCTGGGTTCTCACAAATCGTACACCCAATTACTTCTCTGCTGAGAAAGAACAAGAAATTCCATTGATCCACAGAAGCTGAAGAAGCCTTTTGGAAGCTGAAACTAGCATTTACCACAACACCAGTTTTTTGACACCCTCGACCAGATCTGCCATACGTGGTTTAAACAGATGCCTCAAACGTAGCAATGGGAGCGGTATTGTCCCAACGGGACCCGGAAACAGGACAGTTACATCCAGTTGCATTCTGGTCTCGCAAGTTCTCTGCCCCCGAGTTGAATTACGCAATCACTGATAAGGAATTGCTGGCGATTAAAGCAGCATTCAAGGCATGGAGACATTATCTTCTTGGTGTAAGACACATGGTCACCGTCATCACGGACCACCGTAACTTACAATACTTGAAGACTGCCAAAGCACAATCCTCGTGTCAACTTCGTTGGGCTCTCTTTTTTTCGCACAATACGACTTTATTATCACCTATAGACCTGGAGTACAGAATGGAAAGGCAGACGCACTATCACGCATGGGTGAAGAAAAAGGGGCTTTTACAATATCAGATCCTGTGGCCAACATTCCCGAAAAACGAATCCCAACCAAAATCGCTGCCACCACGTGTGTAGATGACTTAAAAACCAGTTTGCAATCCCAGATGAATCAGTCAACACGACACGAATGGCTTTTAAAGGGAGACCGGTACACCATTGAAAACAATCTACCATATTTTCAAGGACGCTTATAAATCCAGGACAAGAAACTTCAAAACCAAATCACCACAAACTATCAATATTCCTTAGTGGAAGGACATCCAGGGATAGCCAAAACTCAGGCTAATATAAAGCAAAACTACTGGTGGCCAACTTGGAGAAAAGACATTGCCCAGTTTATTGCAACCTGTGGTGTCTGTGCACAACACAAGTCTCAGAAACAAAACCCTGCTGGCTTACTATGTCCCTTGATGGTACCACCAGCACCGTGGCATACTCTGTCAATGGACTTTATTACTGATCTTTCTCCCTGCAATGGTTACAACACCATCTTAGTCATTGTGGATTTATTCTCCAAAATGGCCCATTTCATCCCTCTGAAGGAACTCCCAGCTGCATCGACTCTCGCTATGGTGTTTCTAGAACAAATTGTCCGATTACATGGATTTCTATCAATTTTAATATCGGATCGTGGAACTCAATTTGTTCCCGCCTTTTGGGGAAAGTGTTGTACAATGGCCAAAATTGACCTCCTCTTGTCCACAAGCCATCGCCCTCAAACTGATGGGCAAACCAAACGCACTAATCAGACGTTAGAGCAGTATTTAAGGTGTATGTTACAGCACTCCGAGGACTCCTGGAAAGACATACTCTGGGTAGCCGAGTATGCATACAACAACTCTGTTCACACGAGAACTGGACAAACTCCATTCTATACTGTGCATGGAAGACATCCGCAGACATCAGTATTTGACCCACTCAATACTTTGGAAATGCCAGCAATAAAAACCTTGCATAGAACCATCACTCAGGTTCTTGAGGAAGCAACAGACCATTTGACTAAGGCCAAAGAAAGACAAAAACTGTTTGCTGAGCGGCACCGAAAAGAAGCTCCCGATTACCAGATTGGGGATAAAGTCTGGTCAGCATCCATAGACATACCATTTAGAGGATCAAGGACTTTCCACCTCAGATATTTGGGCCCCTATACTATCAAAGCAATAATCAACTCTCCCGCCATGAAATTAGAGTTACCATCGCACATGAAGATTCACCCAGTATTTCATGTCTCTCTCCTCAAACCAATTAAACCAAATACACGGATTAGTCCTCCACCAGAGCCCGAATTACTCTATGGGGAACCAGAGTATGAAGTCAAATCCATCCTGGACTCCAAAGTGGTTCGGTCCAAATTGTATTACCTTATAGACTGGAAAGGTTACAGACCTCAAGACCGAACATGGGAACCCAGCGAACACATCCATGCTTCACGTCTAATCAGGCAGTTCCATCGCAATAATTCCACCAAGCAAGGACCGGGAGAAGGACCACCCTTGAGAGAGGCCTTGAGGGGGAGTGCTGTCATGGTCATCGGGCCAAGAATGCAAACATTCAAGGGCCACATGCACAGGGGCCCCGGATGGACACAGTCCTGGCGCCTTTGGCGCCAGGCTCATGAATAACAAGAACCAAAGACATTTATTTGGGACAAGAATGCTTTTATTTTGGGACATAACACCTCATTTGGGTGCAAGGTGCATTTAACATGGGAACTTTCATCACTAAAGCAGCCCCACGTGTACTCTAGGGTGGAGCTGCTGCTGCTATTGGGTTGCCTTACACGTGCTGACTCTCTGGGAGTGCCAGGATGTGGCAGGCAAGCCAGGCCTAGTGGACGTGCCCACGATCACAGCTATATAGGTTGCTCCGATCCCTGAGGCAGATGCTTAGCGTTATTCTGCACTTCCATGCAGCGTAATGCTCACCGCCGCCTGGGATTAAACTTACCTTTGGAAATCCTGCTTCCAGCTTTCATACTTACCAACTGGGAAACCTGCTCTCACCTGTGCGCGTCTTCGTTGATGTTGACATTCTTCTCCAAAGCTTCCGGAAGGCTGACTTCTTTGTCTTGACTCCGCAGTTCATCTTCAAGGCTCCCGGAACGCTGACCTCTTCATCCTGGCACCGCAGCTCATCTTCAAATCTTCTGGGATGCTGAAATCTTCATCTTGGCACCGCAACACGATGTGATTCGCCAGTGACAGCAGCACCTGAAAGTAAAAACGAAAGGCAAGGTTAGACATTTAAAAGACATTCAGTTTAAGGTTGCGCTACCACCGAACCTTGCGCTTTGCCTTAAACCATCACTCACCTGTTGTCGGACATTGCGGTATCAACCATCTTCTTCTTGGCCGCGTTCCGTGCCCCCACAGCTGCTTTTGAACTGCATTTCAACCTATGGGGAAGGATACAGGAGAGAAAACGTTATTCAGGAATAACAGCAATATTGAGAGCAATAATACCAAGACAGAAAACGAGAAGAGACAAAGAGAAAACGGAAAGGGGAAGAGACAAGAGGAGAAGCAGCTGGACTGGAATATTACTTACCAGGGATCAGTGAAGGAACTAGATCCCATCGACAAGAGCCCCTGCCAGAAGTAGTAGGAAGGAGAGTTTACCATCAATAATTAACAGGAGCAGTGCCACCAATTACTGCCACTCACAACTTATCCGCAGAGGGAAAGACCGGACAGGGGTGATCTAATTTCTGGGAGGGCTGCAACCATCCCCCAACGCCTCCGTCTTTGATGTCGTGGGTGTTAGTCTTAGCGGTGCACGGTGGTGGCGCGAGTTATGGTTGCTTAGCTTACGATAACTGGTGAATTTCAGGGGTTTTTCGGTTTTACTTGGAACCGTAACGTCCCTTTAACAAAGTTTTTTCCCTGAATTTCATAGGTTTTTAGTAGCGCAACTTAACCATAACGTCCCGTTAACAAAGTTTTTTTTACTGAATTTCATAGGTTTTTAGTAGCCCAACTTCACCATAAACTCCCTTTAACAAACTTTTTTTATTAGCACGCAGACAATATACAAAGATGGAGTGTAAAAAGCAATTTCTCAGAGATGGCTTTACACAGAATGTTGCAAAGTAAGAATTTATGGTCGTTCACAGTGAAGGTCAGCTGCTTCCATTTTTTGCTTCCATTTTTTGCTCGCGTGCCGGAGTGGCCCACGACTCGCACTATAAGATTCTATTGTTTTTTGACCTTGACAGACAGGGATCGTGCTAAAAGACTTCTTTTGAAGGAGGGTTGCAAAAACGTAAGACACGATAAGGATGAAATTTCTAAAACGAAACCACTTTTATATATTATATCACTATGAGAAAGATCGTTGGCACAGACGGAGTCGTATTTTGGGACTGCATTACGCGTAGACAATGGAAAATGCCAATATAATGTAAGTAACCGTTTAGATTATTTTATACCGGAATATAATAACAATAGCGTGGCGTTAAAGCCCGGTTAAGTTGTACTTGTTCATTCAATGTGGCATATTGTTTTGTACCGCGCACTATCACCGCCGAAGTGGTCACCTGTCGCTTAGAGGGCTCTGAAAAAGGCAGAGGAGAGAGGGTGGGTTAATGGGAATAAGTTGACATGCTCCGTTGCACTATCCTCGCTAGCAAATAGTTTCACGCCCTAATAAATAAAATGAATATTTTTAAAGAAGATCGGCTGGTGACACTTATTTATGTTTTTTAAAACAGGTACATTCTTCCCTACTGTCAATGCCACGATTTTCAGACCCCAGCCGATGTTTTTTTAACTGCCAGGTGCAGCTCCATGTAAGCAACTTCATGACCTTCACCATTTTATGGGACAATCGCCAAAGACCAATATGCCCTTACGCGGTACTGGCGGCTAGAAGCAACATACCAACCATTATGGTGGTCTAATGCCTCGTTCTTGGAGCAGCCTTCCGATTATCAGTGCAACCATTTGCTTCTTTTATCATAAACCAAGAGCCTGTGTACCGCAAAGTAACAGCACGTGGCTCAAGATTAACTTTTGCTGATCGACAGCAAAGACAAATGCAAATCGCTGAATATTCTCTAAACATTTGATGTGAAATAAGTGTACTTTACCAAATGTACAATCTTGCTGTTTGCTTTTAAACCACAGTTTCATATTCCGAATTGTGGCGCACTGTGTTGTGAGATGATCTAACACCCTCTGTACCGCAAAGGAACAGCGCGTGGCTCAAGATGAACTTTTGCAGATCGACAGCAAAGACAAATGCAAATCGCTGAATATTCTCTAAACATTTGATGTCAAATAAATGTACTTTACGAAATGTAGAATCTTGCTGTTTGCTTTTAAATCACAGTTTCATATTCCGAATTGTGGCGCGCTGTGTTGTGTGATGATGTGTGTTGTTTTCCGGGTTCTGTGTAAAGTCGCGTAGGACTGGAGACGACTGAGCGCGTTTGACTACGCACCCTGTTACGTCACGGAGAGAGGCGGGGAATATGAATGCTTTGATAATGTCAGGCTTAGGGGCGGGAGATATGATTTAGTGTCGCAAAAGCAGGTCAGCCAGGTCGATGGGGCAAGTGATAGGATTATCACATAATGTCGGCGCACAGCAACCTGATTTATTGTTTGTTTAGTGGACAAAAAGTCGGGTAAGGGCCATAGGAAATTGTAATATCAGCGGACATAAGGAGGGTTCTTAGAACACTTTCAACCTGACAACGAACAATACGAACAGCGTTCTCAGAACACCCCCATTTTGTTTAATTGCAAACATTTCGGGACACCCCGAGTGTTCTTAGAACACATTCAACTTGCCAGAGTACAATACGGACAGCGTCCTCAGGACACCCCCATTTTGTTTATGCACGAACATTTAAGGACACCGCGAGTGTTCTTAGCTCAATTTTAGCTTGCTTGTGAACAAAACGGACACATACTCTGTCCTCAGAACACCCCACCATTTAGTTTATTTAGAAAACTTCAGAACAGCCGTGTTGTCCGCCGACAAATCAAACACAACAAAAGTGTCTAGCACATAAAAAAAACAGAACATTGAACCTATCTCATACTCCCCCACCCTCCCCAAACACTCTTACACACCAACACACTCCACTAAATACAATTTTTAATCCAAGTTTCACCGCGCTGTCCTCGGTCGTCGGCGAATGCAAGATGGCGGGCGCCACAGAAAATCTGACGCCCTCCATGCCGTCCAATCAGCGAACACGTCGCATGTCCGCGGACATCACGCAAGCCGCTCGGCCAATCGGGGCGCTGTCCGCCGAGCGAACCGGGAAGTCCGTCCGCGGAGCGACCGGAGATATCCCTAATTTTGTTGCCTTACGTTTTGGTCATTTTAAAAAAACTAATGGATGGATTTACACCAAATTTGCAAAAACACGCTTTCGGGACCAAGCCGCCGCTCCTGCTGCAAATTTGGTGTAAATCCGTCCAGCGGTTTGGGATATAGGCGTGCGCAAAGTTTTTTCCCATTATGTCTATGGGAAAAAACACAAGTTTTGGGACCCCCCCTATAACTTTGCCCCCCCTGAACCAAACCTCTCCAAACTTTGCAGAGAGATTCAGAGTGGGCCATATACTTGTTATGCAAAGTTTGGTGAGGATTCGTCCAGAGGGAGCGACGTTATAAGCCACCCAAAAAATGCTCTTCCTATGGAAACACCAACTTAACCATAACTACATGGGTGCTGCCGCGTCCATGTAATATATATATATATATATATATATATATATATATATATATATATATATATATATATATATATATATATATATATATATATATATATATAATATTACCTTTTTGGAGGTAAGTAAAGCCTTCTGCTTTATTGTATGCTCACTGTTATAGGGAAACTGATGAATTGCTAAATCTATCAGTACTGGGAGACAATGGGCCTCATTACGGGTCCAGCCATAAACCTACCGCGGGTTGCTGCCAGACCCGTAAAATATTACCGGCGCCTGACTTCCCGGTGCCACACGGCTATTACAAATCCAGCGACCCGTAAGTCAGGCGCCAGTAATTTTGTTAATTCTCATTCCCATAGAGTCCCATAGGTCTCCATGGGAGTGGGGACAGGGAAGCACCGGCACCGTTGTTAAGGGCGCCGGTGCTTCTGTGACGGCTTTGCCTACCCTGACTGCTGTGCCAGCAGGGTCAGACATGTTGGGCACAGCGGCTCTGGCAGCCAAACCCATAGTTTGCCGGTCCGGAAACAAGGGTGCCGGTGAGCTTATCGGCACCCTTATTTCGAGACCGCCAAACTCGGCATGAGGCATGAGGCTCAATGTCTCCCTTTGTGGATTTCTTTTATTTTTTAACGCTGCGCACATCACCTTAAAGTGTGGTTAGGATACTTTGTATTCTTATAACTCTAATAACTTAGTGGTTTCACATACAATGTGTCCATGTTCCGCATAATTCTGTCTTCTTGAACACAATCCACCATGTTTAGTTCCTAGTATAGCTATTCTGTGCCCATCCACACACCATTCATGCATGGGTAACTAGCAGGACCTTTGTCACCGTCACATAACTTTATTGGCTGAAATATGTACACGCATAATAGAACCTCCCAAGCTTCCCAAATTTGCACTCTGGTCCCTCCGAGGGTGTTCAACTAACAGCGCATTGAGACCATGATTATGGTGAAAGGCGCTAATCAAATGTCAAAATGAACGAATGATTGACTAGTGGCAGCAGATATTTTCCTACTGTGTTTTTGACTTTTTACTTGTGGACTTTTACATTTTACTTCATAATGGCATAAAGAATACCATATACTCTACAAGAATTTTCCTTGCCCTTTGACCATGTTGTCCGTGGCCTTCTTTTGGCTATCTTGGGTCTGGATTTGCAATATATGGAAAGCCCTTTTCTGGGCAAAGCCTCTGGTTTCCGGGCAAAGTGACAGTCTGTGTGTGTGTGGCCGGATGTGGGGCTCGGACTGTCTGGTTCCAGTCCACATCCATGCCACTGAGTGTCTGTTACTGGGCAGAATGTTTGGCCAGTGGCCGTGCATAAATGGACAGACCTTGCCAGGACTCATGCGGCTATTTGACAGTTCATTGTTGGATCCAAGACTCCTCCATAGAAGTGCAGCCCGCTGAAGACCCACGCACAACCGTTGCATTTGACCAGCCCTGTCTACAGCCATGTCCCGGTGAAGCCCTGCTCCCTTCTGTTGTGATCTCTAAAAGGCCCTTGTGGGTGCTTTGGCCCCTGTACCGATCGGAACAACCAGTCTCTACCCCTACTTGAGGAATCTTTCCTGCTGAGCCTTTGGAAATGTCCCTGGAGTACCTCGCTGCAGCCATCACCTTTCTGGCTAAGTCCTTGGAGGATCTTCAACTTGTGCTAAATGATGCCTGCTCCTGCCTTTTCAGCCTTCCCGTCCCAACAGAAGCCATGCAGGGTTTGCTTCTTTGTTCACCAACCGAAGATCGCCTGTCACCACATGACTGTGGTGACTCCTGTTGCAATTAGTCTTCTTTGCTCCCTGGGGGTCTACCAAGGTTGACTGCTATGCAGAAGTCTTCTTCATTTCGTGCGAAGGGTGACTAGTCTCTGGAACCGTAATACAGGTACCGCGACCAAGCAAAATTAATTCCTGCATCCAATAACTACATATGCATCCATGACTCTTGGACCTCCCTAGACCGAGCCAAGCACAGAAGAAAGTGGGCCCAATGGATTCTGGAGCGTATGAAGTGGTCTCTGGGAAAACCGTGAGTGGGCTACATTAGCCTACCTGTTTCGTCTCCCCCCTCTCCTCTATAGGGTTAAGTGGGTGTAAAGTTCTGGCTATATCCCTTGCCTAACTCAGATCGGTGCTGGTCTAATCAAGGATCCCCCATGGGCCTTCTCTATTGTGGTGAGACTGGTAGAGCTATGTGAAGTTTTCAAACCGTTTTTATTATTATTATAATTATTATTATTATTATTGTATTTATTGAGCGTGGACCTAGCTTCGAGGCAAGGGAGCGCTTTACAGAGATATGCATCAATACAGATGAATAATGGAGCACTTTACAGAGGTATACAACAGTACAGCTTCTTAACGGAGTGCTTTTCAGAGGTAATAACAGAACAGCTATACAGAGGGCGGGTGGGATACAGAGTGACACAGAGGAGGGGTACACGAGAGGCGATGTGATAGCCTAGTTGCTGAGGCAGAGCGATTCCTTGAAGAGGTGGGTCTTGAGTTCTTTTCTGAATTGTAGGAGCGTGGGGGCTAGTCTGATGCTGAGGGAGAGGAAATTCCATAGCTTTGGGGGATAGGCAGAGAAGGCTTGTTTTCTGGTCCTTTCCTTTTTGGAACACTTAATCACAACCACCTGCATTGCTCACTCCAATAGTAATCAGACCTAAAAAGTATATCTTGTGGAACTGGTGACACCAAGACACTTGGCCCCATTCCATCTCAGGGCTGGACTTACTATGAGGTAGGGATTTAATTCTAGGATTGCTCATAATATATTTTTCTACCTGATTACTTAGTTTTGTTGACTGGTTTTGATTCAAGGGTTTATCTACTTTTCCACTTACTGTAACTCACACATTTTTGGATATTATTGCTTATGATTATGTATCTTAACTATTGCTTAACTGTATTTAAGTTACAGTGTAAGGGTTATATTTAGAACCCCCAATTGTGAATGTATATATGTCTTTGATAATTGTTGTGTGATAATACTTGCTGATGGTATAATTGCTTAGTGTATATTTTAAAGGCCTTATGAATTGGTGTATATTTGTGTATTTCTTTGTCTAACTGGAATTATTGGAGTGTTCTGTGCCATTGTAGCCCTAGCCCACTCTCACACCCCTCATGAACCTAGGCCTTGCCGCTCTGGTACATACCATGATTGGGTTTGGCTAGACTTTAGTGTCTTTCCTGTTAACCATTCTAGGTTGGCCTCCCAAAATCCAACTAGAGAGTTGATTTTGGAAATCCGTCTCAACAGGCAGCAATTCTATAGTTGTGCTTTTAACACCCAAATCATTATGCATTGGCCCATTGGCACATCAACTTCCGCTCTGAGAAATGGTTGTTACACATTGACACTTGGATGACTGTCAACCAGTTTATGAGGAATCCAAACAAGATTGGCGTCATTGTGTTCGGCACAAAAATCTATTACTCATCTTTCCGCTTTTGGATTCAAACACTCGGAGACCCACTCGCTCTTTGTGTACCCCTTGTTGGATTTTAGATAGCATACTCTCCTGAAAACTTAAAATCGCTAAAATAGTGCTTACTAACCTTTAAAGAACTTTAGGCACTGCTTTAGCTTTTTTGGACAGATCTCAGTCTGTCACCACTACCTTAGCACCAGTTGCCTTGAGAATGGAGCATGTGAACAGGGTTTATTTAGGGTGCCACCGATACAGAAACACTAATCTGCTGCTGCTAGGATTCTCCTAACCAACCACTGTACTCATCAAGCAGGCAAGCACTTCTTACCCTGCGCAAGCCCTGTGTGGTCTGAAGAATCTTGTGTAAAGGGCTGTATGTACTCCAGCTTACAGTCCACAGCCCTGTTTAAAGCCTCATAGCACCAAGGGCATATGAGGCTCTACTCAAGACTCAAATGCCTCGAGGCAGAACACCTAGCATCATGCCTTCATGCATCTAGTGTACTTAAAATCTCCACGCCTCAATGAAGCAGCAAACAGATCTTGCGTTTCCCTCTCTCCCCACTGACCAAACCCAGTCTCCCTTTCAGGTCTGCCAGAGTACTGGGACCATGTAAATGGAATTCATGTGTGGCATAATAATAACCTGAAAGACCAAGCACCCCATGCTCGCCCCCCTGTGATCTCCCATTAATTTCTGGGAGATTTCAGAGCTATGCCCCCAGACGGGCACCAGGTTCACATAGAACCTCTCATCTGGCAAGTACATACTTTGAGCAAGAGTGCACTGTGTCCCTTCCTGGCTTACATTGGAGTTCCATCATGGATTCGTCTTCCCTGCGTTGTAATGGGCCACTCTATTCACTGGTGAACCAGTTAAACACGTTTCTCTTTACTGGACAATAATCATAACCCGTGATCCCTTTCTTTAGAGACAAAGTTTACGTGCCCATGGGCAATCTATAACTAGGTGACTTTAGGTTCTCAGGGCCAAGATGCCAGAATTGGACGAATGTTTGCACTTTATAAATAAAAATGCAAACACAAAGTTCAAAACATCTGTGCCATATTTACACAATCTGCTTTAAACACACACAGTTGGCCTAACACCTGCAATGTCTGTATTATAGCGGCATATTCCACTAAACCTGAAAAGGCTGTTTGACAAATAGATATCTTCTATTTAACATGCACAACCTCCATTATACCTGCAATCTGCACTTAACCCGCACAGCGTGCATTGTATTTGCAGTCTGTGTTATACCCACATTCCTCAATTTCCCCCAGAGGCTCACTGTCTCCAAAGCCCTTGTTCTCTCCAGGCTGGACTTTTGCAACATCCTCTTCCTCAACCTCCCTTCTTCTGCCCTGCACCCTCTGCAGCTCATCCAGAACAGAACCACAAGACTTATCCTTGGCCTAAAGTCCAGGGACCGCATCTCTCTGGCACTGAAATCCCTTCACTGGCTCCCCATGGCTGCAAGGATCAAATTCAAGACCCTTTGCATTTTCCACAAGGATTTCTGGGACCTGGGACCTATCAACCTGCAACGCTGACTACCTAAATGCTGTCCTTCATGACCCCTCTGCTCATCTACCTCCAACGTTCTGCAAGTGAGCCGGTTCTCCAAGCAGAGATTTGGAGGGAGATCCTTATCCTCAGCAGGTGCCTCCTTATGGAATAGCCTCCCTGTCGCCCTCCGTCTTGAGCCGGATCTCCTTAAATTCCAGAAACTCCTCAAGACTTTCCTCTTCTCCTCTTCCTTCTCTTTCCCCTCTCCCCTGCTAAACCAGTTCTGTTTTCCCTCCCTTCCTCCTCTTCCTTACAGCATGCTGACTGGCCAATAGGTGTACCCATAGCTCTCAACTCACGCGCCTTTGGCGGGTGTCACCCACCTTGTAAAGGGCTGACTCACCCACCAAGCCGCCTGCACGCCCATTCATTCCAATGGGTGTCTCACCCGCCAAAAACAAAATCGGGTGATTTCACCCGCCTTTGCGACACAAATGGTTGAGAGCTATGGTGTACCTCAGTCTCACTGGTCCCAGGCACCCCCGCCAGTCCTCTCTGGCACTTGCCTGCGGGCCCTACACCGCATCCTCACTCAATGCAATTGAGAATTAACCCAAGAGATTCTCTCTCTCTGAACTTACCCCAGTCTCAACTGACCAGGTGCACTTGATCCTCCCCCTCCCTGTGACCCTCTGTGCACTTGCTTGATCCGTACACCTGCAGATCGTCTGTCTGTCTCACTTGACTTCACCCCTTACTTGCACTGTTAAAACTGTAGAATCGTTGTGAGGCCTATTAGCTGTCTCCCAAACTGTTAAATGTATTTTTCACGCACTTACTCTGCCTGTGCAGACTAGTATTGTCTCAGAATCTCAAGGGCTCTGAGTGACTGTTTGTTTTCTCCCCCATGTTCCCACACTTGAGCAATTTGAAACACTTGCCTGTGAATAGGCGCTATATAAATAAACAATACCATAACATACCATATTCTACAATATACCATCTTCTACAATATATCTGCAGAATATCCATAATACCTACTTAGGGCCAAATTCGTAGAAAAGCGCTACGTTCCTGCAAACTACGTTGAGCCATAAACAAAATTCAGCATGGGGTCTCCCAGCCAGCTTCACGCGGCTAGGAGTCGCGGCCTCGCTCCTTTTCCGTTGCCGTGACTCTCCATCGCTTCAACTACCCGATGCGGTCGCAGTTCAGTCCATAGAGCCCGCTAGGTCCAGTAATTGGGACGCCGGCTTCTACAAGGCTACCGCTCTTCTCTCAGAGAGCCTTGAGGATTTTCACCTAATAATGCCGCCACCAGCTTGCAGGATCTTGCGGCCAAAGAGGTACGAAGCACTAAGGCTAAGCGGCCATTTTAGATGGCTGCTCAACACTGCCCTTCTAGACTTGGTCAGTTTGCACCTCCCTGTGAGGGCAGACATACATAGTGATGTCTGGCCAGTCAACCGCCTGTGCCTACCAGGGTGAATCATGTTTCAGTTCAAGTGAGTGAGCCGGACAAACAGCCACCGCATCCAGGGAAGGCAGCAGGCGTGCTAATTGGCCACTCCAAATTTGGGGAGGTAGTGACTTGAATCAATGTCACAGGATTCTTTCGATTCCCTGTGAATAGAATATGTTCAGTTCACATCCTTTAACAGGGAATCATTGGAGGACAAGTCTGGTGGCAGCAGCCTTGGCTCAAATATATATGTTACAGTTGCTGCCCTTGTAATTGGCCCTAGTTGGATCTTGTGATGGGGCTGGTGATCTTGCATAAGGAACGCATATGCCTGTCCCAGCACTGGCCACCATCTCCATGTGAAGGGCCGTCATGCTGCCACAAATGCCAGCAAGCATACTTAGAGGGCATTGCATCGGATACAAGTTTGTTGTATTCGACGATGGTCTCTTTGGACTCCCAAATGTGGGTACTGAAAAGGGCATGGGTCGGTCTCGCCATGCGGGCAGGACGGCTGGCACTGCCTCCCCCCAACCTCTCCTGCACCAGCAGGTTCTGGCTTACAACTGAATGGAGGAAATTTGTCTGTGACTGTTTTTTTTTTTTTAATCAGACAATTTTATTGGTTTTTCACAAACATTATTAAACGTACATTTACTTAAAGTCACTACGTAAACCCGCCCCAACTCCCTTTGCATCTCAGGCAACAACAGTGCAGATTAGAGCACAGAGTCACTGTCAGTATTGGGCAATGTTCTTTTGGCGTTTTCCTGTTTCGCAATGTACACGTGTCTGTATTTACCTGACTAGGTCCTATCCTGGTCAGTGTGAGTCTTCCCATTTTTGCCATATTTTGTTTGCTTTGTCAGGGCAGCCTCTTGCGGTGTACACCTTGTGTTCTATTGCGGCGCATATGTCCATGTCCGTAACCCATTGATCGAAGCTCGGGGTGACTTCTGAGCCCCATAACTGTGCAATGTTTCTTCTGAGCATTGCCGTGGCAGTTGACAGGAATAACTTTTCGTATCTTGTCAAATCGCTCTCGTCATCCACCCCCAACACTAGTTGCTTTGGTTCTTTCGGTATTGTTTTGCCCATGACCCTAGATAGCTCTTCACAGCATGCCTGCCAAAATTGTTGTATGTGATCACATTCCCAGAGAATGTGGAAGAAGGTACCTTCTTCCCGTTTGCAGCGTAAGCACCATGGGTCTGAGATTTTACCCCATCGGAAGAGGGCCATTCTCGAATAGTAGGTTCGGTGTAGGATCTTTAGCTGTGCGAGCGTAGGATCTTTAGCTGTACGAGCCAGAGTCTGGAGGAAATTGCGGCCTCCCTAGGGTACATCAGTGCGGTTATCCAGTCTTCTGGTTGTAGTGCACCTACATCTTGTTCCCATTTGGCTTTAAGGCTGGATAGTTCCTTTGTGGCGAAGGAGGTAATCGCATTGTACATGATTGAGGTGACTTTGTGCTTGATTTTCTCCGGGATTATATCGCGTTCCATCGGGGTGTACTCCGGCATATTGGTCATGTCCGGGAGATGAGCTTGTATTGCGTGATTTATTTTCGTGTAGTGGTATTGTGCTGTTGGTGGGAGAGAGTAGCCGGATTGTAAAGCTTTGAATGTGACCATCTTGCCTTCCTGTATGATTTCTTTGATCCTCGTGATTCCTTCTGTAGCCCAGGCGGGCCATCTAGGGAGCTTGTTAATTTCTGAGAGGTATCCATTGTTCCACAATGGTTTCTCAGGGGTTAGTTTCATGTCCCAATCCATGTATTTGTGTTTTTCAGTCCATATCCGTGACAGGTGAGTTAACATGGACGGCGGAGCTGCTCTGTTCAGGTTGCGGTATAGGAGTTCGAGGGAGGGCAGTTCCTTGTTAGCGTTTATAGCTTTGACATCTGGCATTGTTTCGTCCCTGTGTAGCATGTCGTTCACAACTGCCATCTGGCTGGCCCAATAGTATGTTTGTAGTCTAGGCAGACCAATTCCTTCCTCCCATATGGACTTTTGGAGTGTGGCAAGTGCTATTCGTGGGTGACCGCCGCACCACAGCAGTTTCCTGAGGGCTCAGTCGATTTTCTGGAACTCAAGCGTTGGAATAAATAATGGGGCATTCTGTAGGATGTACAGGAAGCGGGGTAGGGCAATCATTTTGAAGAGGCCCGCTCTGCCTAGTAGGGTTAGTGGTAGTGATACCCAGAGCCACGTATCCTCTACGAATCTTGTTGTAATGGGATGTAAGTTTTCGGGTATGTAGTTTGTGAGATTATTTGTGATCTGTATGCCTAGGTATTTGAATCGTGTTGTTTCAACTTGGTATGGGCAGTTTTCCGGGGCTGTCTTTTGTCCTCCCTATCGGAAATAGTATAGACTTGGACCAGTTGACGCGTAGACCACTGAATGCTCCATATTCCTCTAGCATTTGTGTGATTGCGGGGCTTGAGTGTGCCGGGTCCTTCAGATTGATTAATAGGTCGTCTGCATACAATGAGACCCTGTCTTCCCATGTGTCCGACCACCGGAAGCCCTCCCATAGCTCTGACTCCCTCATCAGTGTTGCCAGGGGTTCTATTGCTAATGCGAAAATCATAGCTGATAGGGGACATCCTTGCCTTGTGCTCCCCCCTAGGGTGAAGGGTTCTGACCGCCAGCTGTTTACTTTAGTTCTTGCCCTTGGGCAGTTGTATATGAGTTTTACCCATGTCATGAATTGGTGACCGAATCCCATGCGGAGCATCAATTCCCATATGGCCTCCCAGTGTACCGAGTCGAAGGCTTTCTCGAAGTCGATAGCCAGTAGTGCCAGCGGTCCCTGGAGTCTGTCTGCTCTTTCTAAGGCAGATTGTAATCTGTATAAATTAATTCGGGTTGAGCACCGTGGCATAAAGCATTGGCCCGGGTGGATCAGGGATGTAATGACCAATTGTAGTCGGACGGCTAAGACCTTCGCTAAGATTTTTGTTTCGCCGTTTATAAGGGAGATGGGTCTGTACGACCCACAGTTTTCGGGGGGTTTGTCTGCCTTGGGTAGCACTATTATAGTGGCTTCACTGAGGTCCGGTAACAGGGAGCCCTGGTCTCGCGCGTTTTGGTACATGTGTAGTAGGTGTGGGGCGATCTCATAAGCCCCTATCCCCTGCCAGGTTTCTGTTGGAAAACCATTCGGGCCTGGGGATTTCCCAGGTTGGAGTCCTGACATGGCTGCACTCACTTCTTCGGTGATATCCTTGTCGAGGAGGGACTGCTGCTCCGTGGTAAGAGTAGGGAGGGTGATTCTGTCCAATATCGATGTGTCTATGGGGGAGGAGGGTATCCTGTATAGGTTAGCGTGGTATGTGGCAAAGCCCTCTGCTATGTCTCTGTCTGCCGTTAGTGGGTCAGAGTCGCCATTGCAGTGTTGTCTAACATGATTGTCGCCTTCATCCCTGCGTTCTAGCCATGCCAGCATTTTGCCGGCTTTATCCCCAGTCTCAAATATTCTAGCACGTAGGGCTCTGTGCACCTGACTGGCATTGTCCAGGGCTATGTTTTGGAGGCTTTTCTGCGCTAGTGCCCGGTGTGTCTCGGGCGAGTCTGTGACTCTTGTTGATGGATCACTCAGCTCATGCATGAAGGAACAATTCACCTAGCTGCATTTTGTATGTGTGATCTATAGAACACAATGATCATCATCACTTCAATCTCACTTTGCCGCTCTGTTACTCCTGAGGCTACGCCGATCTGAGGGTCACTTTAACATCAATTGCCCTAGAAACCTCCCTGGGGTGCAACTATGGGTGTCACAGGATGCCCGTTGACTTTGTCCCCCTAAGCTAAGATCCAGATCATATGTACCCGGGGGAACAGAGGGGTAGTTTTGGCTATAAGCATCCTGGCTCTTTCTGAACCCAAATTGAAATTCAAGTTTGATAATGGACAGTCATCTGGACTTCCATAGGAGACCATCCATCTGGTAAAGCAATGCATTCCAATGGTCCTGTGTAGGAAGGTCCATGTGGCCCCTTGGCCAAGGGACAGCAGGATCTGCTGGCCAGGGGTCACAGCGGACCCATTTGTGATCCAGGTGCACAAGGGTTAGGGGTGAGGTGTGGCAGTAGTGTTCTGGCCAGGGCGCATCTGTGCTTTTCCCTCCAGAAACAGAGATCCCGGCAGGATTCCCCAGGTCCACTGCTGGCCAGGCAAATGGTTGACTCCCGTTCGAGGCAGGTGCTCAGGGGAGACGGCAGCACCCGCAGCCATCACAGAGCTCAGGCCAGGGCAAAAGATAGCTCCTCCAATTAGCCTGATAAGCAAGCACAGCCCATGGCCTCCTGGCACAGAACAGACCCTCCACCCCCTGCATGGCCCTATGAGTGAATACCCCAGTGGTTTTATGGTACACAGGGTGGCTGCAAGTACCGTGGCAGGGTAGGCAGCTACTAAATGCATTGAAGCTTTGCAGGGGCACACCCCAGGCACGCAGAGGGCACTGCTCAGTTTTTAAATGTATTTTATTTATGTATTTGTACTGCGTTGGCAGCCCGCAGGCATCGGGCCGCGAACATAGACACAAAAGATACAAACACTAAAAACGCAACAGGGGATCCTAGGAATTAATCAGGCAGAAGTCAGTCAATTGCAAAGAAGGGTTTTTAAGACCTTCCTATAGGATAGCAAATCAGGGTTAAGTCTTAGGGCCATTGGCAGGTCATTCCAGAGGCTTGCTGCTTTAGCTGGAAAGGAGCGGCCAAACCCCTGGTACATTTCACTGTTGGGCCCTGAATAAGTCCTAACCCTGATGAACGAAGGGGTCTAGCGGGCCGATAAGGCTCAACCGGGGATTTGAGATAGTCAGGGGGTTGGATGCCAAATAGGCATCGGTGAACCATAGAACCGACCTTAAAGACAATCTGATCCTTGATAGGTAACCAATGCAAACGCCTCCTGTGATCTGAGATGTGAGATCTTCTGGAAGTGTTTGTCACAATTCTGACCACATTGTTCTGGATTACCTGGCACCTTAATATTTTGGAGGCGGAGGCGCCAGCAAGAAGAGAATTACAATAATCCAGTCTCGTCAATATGGTAGCTCTTGCGATTATAGCGCAGTTGCTCTCATATATAGCAGCGGATATTCTTTATAAGGCAGAGATGATAATTGCATGTATGTTTCACATAAGATGAGCATCTGCATTGAGAGGCGCTTCCAATTGGACCCTTGATGTTGTCTTTTAGCAGGAAGGTGCTGTAGTCTGAGGACAGATTGTCCCTCGCCTGTTTGGAACCAAAGATCATAAACTCTGTTTTAGTTCCATTCAAGCACAACCAATTCTCCGACATCCAACTATCAATTTGGTTGTAAATGTTAGATAAAATGTTAGCGTCTGTGGCATAGTTCCCAGTGAGTTCCCGAACAATCTGGATGTCATTGGCATGATTTGTAAAGATGACACCCAGCTTGTCTAGCAGGGCACAGGGGGATCTGATGTGAAGATTAAATTGCACAGGGGCGATGGAAGCAAATTGGGGGCACACCACAGCGAATTGACGCAGCAGGGGAGAAAGCTGACCCCCACTGAATTCTGGATTCTCAATTAGAGAGAAAGGAATGAAGACATTTTGCAGACTCACTGGAACAGAGGCCTGTGTCTTTTAGGCGGTGAAGATGGTTGTGATCAATAAGATCGAAGGCCGCAGAGAGATCCAACAAAATCAATATCCCAGCCTTTCCTCTGGCCTTAATCCCCAGCATTTGATCTGGAGGTCAATCATGGCAGTCTCTGTACTGAAGGCGTGGCGAAAGCCAGATTGTCGGTTGTGTAAGATTCCATTAGATTCCAAAAATGATTGTAGCTGAGAGGTGCAACTTTGTCTAGGATTTTTAAGAGGAATTGACAATGTGTGATGGGTCTCAAGTTACTGGGTACCAATGGATTGACATTGGGCTTCTTCGGAATGGGGGTGATTGTAACCCATGGTTGTCCAGGTTCACATTTCCATGCAGGATTCATTGACCAAGTCTTTATTTTATTCCACAGTGCATGTCCGGGCAAGCAGGCAAGGAGGTTTGACAAGCCATGCCGAGGCCTCTCCAGATTGCATCGCTCAGGGGGGTCCCAGCAGGTGCCCTGGCCACTCAAGTGTGCTAAACCAGCCATTGTGCACCTGCCTATGATGCAGTGTGCCAGCAATGTTACTCTGTAGAGTTTCTCAAAGAGGACACAGCCCACACTGGAGGGCAAAGCCTAAATGCATCAAGGGGAGGTCCATGGGTGGACAGGGGTGCCACTCCACCCTTGGGTGCCACTGGGTATACCATGGCTGTCAAGTTACCTTGTTCCATTCGGGACACCTCAAGGCTGTCCAGATGGTTTACTTTCACAGAGTTCATGTATATGCAAGCTGAGAAAGTGATTTAGGGTAAAGTGCTGTTGATGGGAGTCAGGTGTGTACTTTGTGTAGGTTGGTTCATGGCACTCATGGGAGCACAGGGTATGGTGACATTTGTGGCACTGATATGTTCACTGTGTTGGTTGTATTTATGTGTGTGGTCCTGAGGTGAGCAGGTCCAGCTGCATGGGTGCCAAGGGAGACACATGGAGATGGGAGGCTGGTGAGTAAATGCTTGCAGTTGTTGCATTGCACTCAAGGGGTGGTGGTGTTTGTGTGTGGGGATGCTGTTACTGTGTGGAGTGTTTTTCAGTGCATTGGCCTGAGGTAAGCAGGTCCAACTGCATGGGTGCAAATCGAGACAGAGATGGGAGGCTGGCGAGGCATTGCTTGCAGTTCTTGCATGGCACTCAGGGGCGCACAGGGTACAGTGTCATTGGGTGCAGGGATGTGTTACCTGCTCTGACCTTGTATTTTCATTTGTTCTGAGGCAGTCTGCTAGGGGAGATGGTTGCTACTATGCAAGGACACAGAGCTGTGGAATGCCTGCATGCCACACCACCTCGGCAGTCTAGGCTGGTTTCAGAACCTACAGAGAAGTGCATTGCTACATGACTGAGGACAGCTGGAACAGACTCTCAAGGGAAAGGAGCTGAGGTGAAATGGGCCTCTTTCTTTGAACAGAACTTGCACTTTCCTCGGGCTGTATGACTATTTCTATGTAGATGTGTTTTTTTAGCTTTATTGTTAGCAGGGAATGGAGTAGCCACTCCACTTGTATATTGGGATGAGACATGCCTAGGGTGGCCAGAGCAGTCCTCACAAGTGTTTGTTCCTGCTTACTTTATATACTGTGCCTTTCGAATGGATTGTGTCATCCCATGTATTCCTCATCTTAGAAATCTTGTCTCCCAGCGTTGCTGCTTCGGAAACAAATTTTCACCAGAGGGAGCTGTGTTCGAGGCCACGGAGTCGTAGTCCCTCGAAGGCCGCCGTTGAGTGTCGACGTCATCCGCTGTATAAAGGGTTTGAGCAGCACCTGTTACCTCAGTTCCGTTTTTCCGAGCAACTGCTTCGTGTCACGAACAGCGCATCAGGTTTTTTCTCGACGATGTCCTTGTCATCTACTCCCACCATACCCAAGACAGGTTTAAAAAAATGTCAGATGTGTGGTAGGAAAATGTCAATAACCGACCCCCATCGGAATTGCCTCTGGTGTCTCAGCCCAGACCATCGGGTTTCAGGCCATGTCCATTAAGGCTCTTAGGGATTGGAGAGGTAAGCTGGCGGTGGGGGAGGAAACTTGCAAGTCTTCTAAAAGATGGAAAGATTCTGAAGAATCTAGTCGGAAATCTCGACATAGGTCGAGGAGGTTGAGATCGAAGAGTTGCTTGAGGAAATCCTCCTCGTCTTCGACTAAGAAGTCAAAAAAGCGACGTCACAGGTCTTTTTCCTCCTCGTCCTCCTCTGAGAGGAGAGTGACTTATCCATCTAAGCATGATTCCCCTGAAGAATGAGAGGCCTTTAGGGCTTCGATGTTTAAAATATTAGAGAATGCGGCCCACACCCCCTCGAAGATGCCGCGTGAAGATCATGCCCCTGCCAACTCTAAAAGTGACAGAGGGAGATCGAAGACTAAACACGCGAGAGCTGAAAAAGAGTTGAGAGTGTCATCAAGGGAAAGTTCCCTGACGCCTCATAATAAGACAAAACCTCTGGTGCATAAATTGGCGGTAGCAGAATCGACATTGGCGTGGAAGTAGAAACTCGAGTCGACACAGTCGACGACTACAGCGTTGAAACCGCCGATGAAAGTGGCGTTGACACCCTTGACTGTATCGAAGCCTTCTTCGACAGTATCGAAGCCTCCTTCAAAAATGTTGAAGCCAGCGTCTTCTTTGTCGACGCCTTTATCGAGGCATTCTTTAATTCCAATACCCAAGTCGACGCCATTGCCCATGCCTAAGTCGATACCACCCTCTTTACCTGAAAAAGCTTTCCATCCTCAACCCAGACAGGAATTTCTCAGATCCATGTCATCCATTTTTGAAGAACACTCCTCTGAAGAGGATGTTTCTTCAGCTGGAGTTAGGTTTGGAGCCAGAGAGGTCCCTGAAGAGCTAGTGGACCCGAATTCCAAGATAACAGATCTTTATGACTGTCTCCAAAATGCCAGTGGCCTAGACACTTCCCCTGAAGTGGAATTTGAGAGACCAGGCCCTATAGATCATGCTGATCCTAGTTATAGAAATCTCATGGGAAGGGTCATTGATTTTATGGGTTGGAAGGCAGCTTCCCCAAATTTCAACCAGAATGATATGACGGACATCCTGAGTGAAGGTCCTCTAAAAGATCCTGTTCTGCCATTCCATGAAGCACTTCAGAACAGGGTGATGGTAAATTGGAATACTCCTGATTCGGTTTCAGCAGTAAACAAGAAATTTGTACCAAAATACAGGCCATCTTTGTCAGATCCGGAATACCCAACTAAGCATCCCTCCCCTGAAAGTCTAGTGGTACAAGCTGCAACATCTACTAGGCAATCAGCTTACCCCGCAATACCACCAGACAGGGATGATAAAAAAAGTTGATGCTTGGGCCCGGAAAGTTTTTTCTCCGGGCAGCATGGCCCTTAAATCGATTAATGTAACTTGTACTTAGCATGTTTTACATATACCCTGTGAGACTGCATGACATCAGCGGCTGAACACATCCCGGAAGGTGAGGAACAGGATAGTTTCCTGGCGATAGTAAAAGATGGTAAAGAGGCTATGGAGGAATGTCTTCTGTCAGGACTGGACACTGCTGATAGTGTAAGCAGGTCCACGGCATCTAGCATGGTCCTACGCAGATTTGCATGGCTGAGGAAATCTGGTTTTGCACCTGATGTGCAGTCTAGATTACTCAATATGCCTTTTGACGGCTTGAGGTTGTTTGGCAGCAAGGTGGATGAGAGCTTGGAGAAGCTGCAGACCGCGAAAGCGGAAGCTAAATCACTTAGCGCCGCTATAAGGCAGCCTCAACAACACTCCTACGCAGGCTCATCTTCCTGGAGGAGTCGCCCCTTTCATTTCTACTCCGCTTTTGGAAAAGGGAGGGGGCAGGCCAGTCAAAGAGGCCAACAGAGAAAATCCTTTCGTGGTGGAAAAGGGAGAGGAGCTAGATCAGCCCCAGCAGCGGCTACTACCTCCTGAGCCACTGCTGCAGCCGCTGCAAAGTCAATTTGAGGTCTTCACCCACAAGACCCCAGTGGGAAGCAGAATCACTCGGTATCTGGACTTTCTGCCCGCTGTACAGGGAAAGAATGTCCTGATAATGACAGACAACACAGTGGCCATGTACTACCTCAACAAAAGAGGAGGTGTAGGATCACTCCCACTGTGCAGAGAGGTAATGCAGCTCTGGTTCTGGGCAATGCAAGAAGGAATCTCTCTATCGGCAGTTCACCTAGTCGGAGAGCTGAACACAGCGGCGGACGCTCTGAGCAGGCAGAGCACAGTCTCCCACGAATGGGAGCTAGCTCCGGAAGTCCTTCAAGAGATCTTTGCCCTTTGGGGAACCCCTCAAGGGGATCTGTCGTGACCGGTGCCAACCGGAAGTGCGAACTGTACTGCTCAAGGGAATTTTCCCCAAGAGGAGCTCTACGGTATGCGTTCGTGGTGAACTCGGTATTTCGACTCCTCTGCGCTTTTCCTCCAGTCCCCGTGATTCCTCAGGTAATCAGGAGGTTGAGAAAGTTCAGGAAAACCATGATCCTAATTGCCCCGGATCGGGCTAGGAGGACGTGGTACCCGGACCTTCTGGACATGTTCATCTGCCCTACAATACACCTTCCACAAAGAGAGGATCTTCTCTCGCAAGAGGAAAGTCGGGTTCTCCATCCAGAGGTCAAGACAGTCTTCACGCATGGTTTCTGGGAGGCTGAGATATAAGGATGACGTAATGGAGATTTTTCTTTCGGCCAGAAGGCCAGCAACAAAATCCCTGTACCGGTGTTGTTGGGACAAGTTCATTAACTGGTGCAGGGATAAGAATGTGGATCCATTTTTATGTAATACTCCAACAGTACTTTCTTTCCTCTTACACTTGGCCAATTTGGGGCTCCAAGTTGGCACTATAAAAGGATATTTGGCAGCGTTATCTATCTTTAGGCATTCCTCTGAAGAGGTGTCCTATTTTAAAGTCATTTAAATTCAATTGAATTTCAGGTGCCTATCTGGGATTTGAATTTAGTCTTAAAATTTCTCATTTGTGCCCCTTTTTCAAACCTTTACATTCTTGCCCATTAAGACTTCTCACTCTTAAAAAATTTTGTTGGTGGCTATAACATCAGCCCGCAGGGTAAGTGAGTTGCAGATAGTTTCTTGTAAGCCTCCTCACACCATTTTCCATAGAGACAAAGTTATTCTTAAAGTCAAGCCATCTTTCTTGCCTAAAATAATCTCTGATTTCCATCTGTCACAGAAAATGACCTTATCTTCTTTTTACATTCGTCCTCACGCTAGTAAGGAAGAGGAAAGGTTGCATAGACTGGACCCAAAAAGGGCTCTCAGTTTCTACATTTCTAGATTGGCAAATCTTAGACAATGTGACCAATTATTTGTTGGGTATACTGGACACAAATTGGGTCTTGGAGTGTCTAAACCGGGCTTGTCCAACCTTTTTGAATGTGGGGCCGAAGCATTAGCATTTTGTCACCCAGTGGGCCGGCGAGCCAAAAGTCAACACCCTCACCCAAAGCAATATTAAAAAGCGATATTGTGTGACCTTTGACACAATAGCATCACAGGCAATGATGCGCCATGCAGTCCCAAAGATAGCTTTTGGTGTCAGGGACAGTGAGTATCTAAGGGAGCCCCTCCATCAAATGATCCGAGGTCAGTTGCTTGTGATTTCTTTCAGTGTATATGTGTTCATATTTTCCTGAAATAGTGGGGGCGACCAAGCGTAGCGAGGGAGCTATAAGGATCTAGGGAGGGTTTGGGGGATTCCCCCTCCAAGAATATTTTTTCAAATATTGGTTCGAAATGTGCATTTTACAGCAGAAAAGGTGACTAAAAAGCCATAAGTTCGCAATCAGTTCTAATGGGGAACATGAAAATTCCATGTCACCAACAGCACACAAGAACATTTTACAACACAACACATTTTAATGATCTATGTGTACACGGTGTAAGACCGCACTGTCACTGATGTGACACATTGTCATGCTGGTTGTGCTCAAAATATGCCACTGTAGCAACATGTCTATCCTGGCTGTTCCCAATATTTAGGCCAGCATTTCCTGTACAGAGCATGATTGATACTGCCTGAGCATGTGCAGTGTACCCAATACATATGCCAGTTTATCTCTGTAATACACATTCATTACTTATGTGTTAATGATTGATGCCTGTGCAGTGTTGTGGCAATACATATGCCATCGTATCTCTGTAATACACATTCATTACTTCTGTGTTGATGAGTGATGCTGCATGTGCAGTGTGCCCAATACATATGCCAGCTTATCTCTGTAATACACATTAATTACTTCTGTGTTAATGATTGATGCCTGTGCAGTGGTGTGCCAATACATATGTCATCTTATCTCTGTAATACACATTCATTATTTTTGTGTTAATGAGTGATTGCCTGTGCACTGTGCCCAATACATATGGCAGCTTATCTCTGTAATACACATTAATTACTTCCGTGTTACTGATTGATGCTGCCTGTGCAGTGTGCCCAATACATATGCCAGTTTATCTCTCTAATACACATTCATTACTTATGTGTTAATGAGTGATGCTGCCTGTGCAGTGTGCCCAATACATATGGCAGCTTATCTCTGTAATGCACATTCATTACTTATGTGTTAATGAGTGATGCTGCCTGTGCAGTGTGCCCAATACATATGGCAGCTTATTTCTGAAATGCACATTCATTACTTCTGTGTTAAGATTGATGCTGCCTGTACAGTGTTCCCAATACATATGCCAGCTTATCTCTGTAATGCACATTCATTACTTCTGTGGTAATGATTGATGCTGCCTATGCACTGTGCCCAATACATATGGCAGCGTATCCCTGTAAAACACATTCATTACTTCTATGTTAATGATTGATGCTGCCTGTGCAGTGTGCCTAATACATATGGCAGCTTATCTACTGTAATACATTCATTACTTCTGTGTTAATCAAAGAAGCATAATCCAATTCAACAGATAAAATGTGGAAAAGCGATCACCCAAAGGTGAACCTATTGAAGAAACGCAATGTGAGCACAATCTTAAAGTATGAAGAACTAGACATGGCCGGGTACCCTCCTCTCCCAGGGCCCAGGGGCGGCCGGTGCTCCGGTACTCGGATCACTCCAGCCGAGCTGAGGCCCATGTTGTAGGAACAGGGGAGGGAATTGACCTCATGGTGTCTGCTGTAAAGCCCACAGTGTCTTGGATATGGTGGGCTACAGTGGTATGCCCTCTGAAAATTCACTCCCCAGCTGGCCTTCCTCCAACAGGGGCACGGTCACCTCCCAGTGGCTGTTTTGCCTCATCCAGATTAGCACTTGGCAGTTGCAAAAACAAAAACTAGATAGAGCCCCAGGCATTTTACCTGCTGTGCTGCTTTTCCGAGTATGGATGGCGTGATTGTGTTGCCTAGCCATTTTGGCAAAGAATTAATTCCCACATGCGGTAAAATCATGTGGAAAATCATTCCTTTTGTGACGCAATTTGAACAATGTTTGGCAAAACGTGATGCAAATTGTACCCTCCTTCCCTAGGGAGAATGTTCAAACATTAAGGTGGCCCGCACTGCTTTTGAGCCTACGAGAAACTTTTGGCCAGATACTTGTGTTTCAGTGTATCTGGCCAGCAGTATCTCGGAGGCTCAAAAGCACTGCATGGCGCAAGCATACTTCGGAAAATATAACAGGCAGTACTTCCCACTGCTGGAGGCAAGGAGATCTAGGCCTTGTTAGGCACCGCACGTGGCACTGTGAACCTGGGCTGGGCTGAGCTGCTGGCTCACGCAGTCTCTGCCCTGGGCTCGGCAACGCAGATGTGTGAAGGTAGCGCTGTGTGCCCGTCACTCCACCCACACACATTACGTGATTATGATTTCCATTGGCTGAGAAACTGCCAATGGAAATAGCCCAATGGAAATAGTGTTACTGTGCAAGGCATGTATTTATTGTATTTATTTCCACTACTACGTCCTGCCTTGCATGTTAACAGTATTTCCATTGGCTGTTTCTCAGCCAATGGAAATCGTAATGTGGGTGGACTACGAGTCCTACACTGAAACTGCAGCCACAATACTCAATGCATTGAAAAAAAAATACAAAACGTACAAAAGTAACCCTAATGCTTTGTCTGTGCTCTTGGGCTTCGAGGGCCACATAAAATGGCTTGAAGGGCTGCATTGCGGCCCTCGGCCCTCATGTTGGACAACCCTGGTCTAAACAAACACTATCCAGATGGATAATTCTAGCGATTTCGGAGTGCTATAAATTGGCTGGAAAAGAGCCTCCAGATGGATTAAGCGCTCATTCAACCAGGGGCATGGCAACTTCCACGGCTCTTCAGAGGGGTGTCCGGTGCAGGATATTTGTGCTGCGGCCAGCTGGTCATCACTGCACACCTTTGTGAAGCATTACTGCTTGGACTCTACTTCATAGAAAGGAGAACTCTTTGCAAAAGCTGTCCTTCATTCAGTCCATAATTGAATTTTCTGGTACTCCCTCCTCCAAATTTTTACTGCTTTGGGAGCCTATCTAAGATGAAGAATATGTGGGAGGACACAATCCATTCGAAGAACAAGTTACTTACCAACTGTAACGTTCTTTCGATTGGATATTTCTCCCATGTATTCCTCATCGACCCTCCCAACCTACCCCTCCATACAGTTTGCGCCAGTTGCACTCGAACTTCCTTAATAGCCTGAGGACTTTAAAGCCTGATCAGCTGATGCGATCGTGAACACCGTAAAAACAGAATTGAGGTAACGGGCGCGGCTCAGGCCCTATATACAGCGGATGGCGTTGACGCTCGACGGCAGCCCTCACGGGACTACGACTCTGCGGCCGCGAACACAGCGCCCTCTGGTGAAAAATGTTTTCTGAAGCAGCAAAGCTGGGAGACAAGTTATCTAAAATGAGGAATACGTGGGAAGAACATCCAATCGAAAGAACGTTACAGTTGGTAAGTAACTTGTTCTTCTACTTGTGTTCTCCTGTGTGTTGTTGGGTGTCTGAGTGCACAATTTTTGGTGGTAAACATGGGAAAGTGATTACAGATTTAACTTGATTTGATGGCTATGGACACACACAATTTGCCTCTCCTAGACACACATTCTCATGGTGCTGTTCTGGGCACGGTGGAGTGGCCCTAATTCATCATTTAAGGGCACCCGTGATGTGGCTTCACTGTAGGTGCTCCACAGGGGCTGCTATTCAGGTAAAGAAGGTGAGCACAACCTGATTATATGCATCCAGTCCCTGTGCCCTTTGGCCTGCCAAGGGGATGGGTAGCGCCAGTGGCTGAGGATATCCCTCCTGCAACTCTACTGGTAAGCCACGCTGTGTGGCAACATTGTGCAGGATACCAGATAACATGATGATCTTGCATACTACTGGTGCAGCAAATAGCAATACACTGCCAAAAGCAGTCAAACGAGCAGAAGCGTGACTTGAGTAGCCTGAATGTGCGCCCCACTAAGCCCCTAGTGGCTATGTGTGCTGCGTTATACCTTACCTCAGCTGGGGTGGCAGGGTTCCTAAATGGCGTGAGCAGGAATGGTGAGAGCGGGTAGGCACTGTATCCTGCAAATGTGGAAATTGTGGTTGTTAGCATTGATTGCCATGGGTTGTTATTCTGTGTGTCATGTGAATTCTTGCATGTGTGTGATAGTTGATACTCGCCGATGAACCAGCTATTGCCAAAGATTCCCAATGCCAGGGCCTGGTATAGTTTTGAATGGCGGTAAATGAAGCTATCATGTGTGCTTCTGGGGAAATTTGCATTCACATGCATGATAACTACCGTTGCATTGCAGATGACCTGTTCATTGATTGAATGAATTCCAATGCTTCCGGTTGCGGTACATGTGCTTGGTCGCTTGGGTGGAGCGGGGCGCTGTAGCGCAATATGCATGCAATCAATTGCTCCCAGCACCCGTGGGAAGTGTACTATTTTATAAAATTGCTGGCACACGCTCTACCTTGCCTGCGGTGTGTCTGGCATGTATATGTGCCTACGCACACTTCATGTAATGCAGCACAATACCTGGTGTACCGGGATTGCATGGCCTGCAATATGCCCCCAACAATGGCAGAGGTACCCAGGAATGAGCCCGTAGCCAAAACTTTTAGTGCTTTCAGCACCTTCTCCAGGGATGTGAGTGCATTGGAGCAGATTGTGGGTGATGCAAGGTCTTCCTGCCATTCCCTCACCAGGTCTTGGATAAAATCAGGAGTGAATATTTACCAGGATGACATCGGGAGAGAATCTGTACCCTGCATACACCTCGTCATCTGGCATCCCAAAAAGCGCTGTGCGATGATGTAAAATCCTGTCCCTCACCATCCACCTCCTCCTTCCATGAACATGTACGATCGCTGCCACTACAGCGGAATTCATCCTGGAAGTGAAACTTTGAAATGGGTGTGCATTGCGTACTTATATACGTATCCTTTGTATGTTCCGTCGTGTATCATGTTGCGGTGAGATAACAAGGTTTGCGTGTGCCTTTTCACTCTGAGAAGTTGCGGGTAGTAATCCATGAAATGGGATGGAAAATCCTGTCCCTCACCATCCTCCTCCTTCTTCTCCTTCTTCCATAAACATGTACAATCGCTGCCACTACAACGGGATTCATCCTGGAAGTGCAACTTTAAAATGGTGTGCATTCCATGCTTATATACGTATACTTTGGGCTTGTTATGTTGCGTTGCGTATCATGTGGCGATGAGAGCACAAAGTTTGCATTTGCCTTTTCACACCGGGAAGTTGCGGGTGGTAATCCATGAATTGGGTTATGTTTGCACTTGATTGTGTGTGTTCATGTTTTACGTGGTGCGTCGCTCAAGAAGCCCATCTTATTCCTCGTTCTTCATCATTTTGCGCAAGGAATGGGAAAAATGCATGTTCCGCCCCCTATTTGTTACTTTGTGCTGGCCCTTCCCACACTTTGAGCAGTCTGACGCGCCAATCACTCAGCACCATACAAAGTAGTGAAGGACCCGCGCAAAGTCGGATTCATGAATCGGCAACACAAATTTTGCACGCTGCAAAGAGCACTTTTTTGGCACAAAGTGTCTTCGCAGTACACAAAATTTTCTATGAATCGAGCCCTTAGTCTGCCTTAAACATGCAGAGTCAACATTTGACTGCACCTGGAGCCCTGTTTTGCATTTCACTTGCACTCTCTGCATTATACCTTCATGGCTTTAAACTTACTGCATTCGTTGCTGTATATTTGCACTGGTTGTTTATATGTACCTGCACACTCTGCTTTAAAGCATTACACTCTGAACTCTGTCTTCGAACGCTGAATCATACATAAAAAACACTGTATTGTAACTGCACAATTTGCTTTGAACCGTCGCAATCTGTATTAGAAATGGCCTATAATCTTGTGAATGATCACTGGTAGGAATGACGGCTTTTCTCTCCCACAGTGAGTACTGGTTATATATTTAAGACTGGGAAATCGAATTGTCAAGAAACAGATAGGTTTGCATCTTATTTAATCCTACAATAATTTTGACTTTTCAAGCAGTTGAAATACTTTGAAATGTGGTCAAGAAAATCTGATCTTTGATTAAATAAAATAATGAGAATCACATACAATGCTCCCCAAATTGTGCATCTCCTGTAGAAGCAGGTTGTGAGAGGGGGTTTGTATTATTTATTTATTTTATTTGGCATTTATAGAGCTCTTTACTCCAAAGCGCTGAACAAAAATAAGTTACAGTACACAAAAAATGCAGATTGATTCAATGTACACATTTTTTTGGAGGGGACAGAATTCGGGCTGGAGCAGATAGTTCTTTATAGAAGTACGGAAAAAAAAGAGTAGGAAGGAGTAGAACGGAGGGGGAATAAAAAGATACCAAAGATGACAAATAACAGGGAGCAAGACCATGGAGGGATTTAAACACAATGCAAAGAAAATTAAATTTGAGCTGAGAGGAGAAGGAAAGCCAGCCAGGCGAGGAACGAGACTGAGAAATAGAATCACGTGGGGATAGGTGATAGAGAAGGCGAATGCAAGCATTAAAGATGGGCTTAAGTGGGACCAAGCAAGAGAAAGACCAAAGGGAATAGTGGAACAATAAAAAAAGGCAAGAAAAAATGAGAGATGAGATAAGGTGTTTGGTAGCATAAAAAGTCTGAAAAGAACGAGCTTTGTGAATATTAAAGCGAAGAAAGCTACAATGGAAATGTGATGAGAAAAGGATAGGTCTGTGTCAAGGTAGCAACGGAGATTACAAGCATTGCTAGAAAGAGATAAGGAAGAAATAGGGAAAAAGACAGAGAGGTGGGAGGTAGGGGAATAGTGGAGTGAGGGAAGAACAGAACTTCAGTAATAAACGCATATTGTTGTGCTTGTGTTGTATAAAGTGGCCTTTACTTTTTAGTCAGCTCCATGGTGCAGGCTTGATAGAAGAACTAAAGCCTCTGTGCCAATATGTTTCTAGCGGTTTGTGGCAGTGACACTTGCATATCTGTTTATCCAGGAAGGCAGGGCCCAACTCACTCCACTGCCAGTGTGTAATACGAGGAGAGAGACACTGATCTGGAGTGTGTGAAGGGTATATGATAGTGTTCAAAGTGCTACAGGACTTGCAGAGAAAGTTCTCCATGGCCCACAGCGTTAGGTTTGGTGGTGGAGGTACAAGTAGGCACTTGGCTGCAGTACGTCTGGAGATTTGTGAATGTTCTGTAAGGTTGTAAGAGATTGCAAAAGTGAGTCCGTCACTTGAGGGCAGGGGAAGTTCCTGGACTTTTGAAATTGCTTGGGCTGGTGTGGTATTTTATGTGCATAGTTTTGGTTTTATGGTGATTTTATTTATTTATTGGACATTTGCATGACGCTTATGCACAAGTGTTTCCAGGCGCCACAAGACAAGATGGGGGGTGGACAAGGAGGAATATAGAACAACAAAAAAACGGTACTTGGCCTTGTGACAATCCTACTGTGGAAGTGCAAGACAAGGTGGCAAGTGCAGGGGGGGGCAGAGGAGGTGTGGTCCCCAAAGGGAGGGGGCGGGCAAGTTCTAGGGGGGCCAAGACAGCAAGAGCCTGGGGAGAAAGAGTGGTAAGGGAGGTAAAGTGCAGTGGGCAGGGTGGACCAGGTTTAGGGCTAGTCTTGGGAAAGGGGCCTGAAGGCAAGTGCTGGCGAGGGATGCTGGGGAGGACTGGTAGGGGAATGGTCTGGTCCCTGTGTGATTCTGAAGGGACCAGGCCCCAGATGCAGTGGCAGAGGGAAAGATTAGCACAGGAGAGGGAAGGATGAGGAGAAAAGGGAAAGTCTTGAGAGTTTTCCGGATTCTTATGGGGCAGGGAGGCTGTTCCAGAGGGATTAACCCACCGAAGAAAGGGATCTACCACCCACTCTTTGCTTGGTGTCATGCACCAGCCATGGAAGGTCGCTTACCGTTGGAAGTACTACTAACATGGAATCCATTAGCAAAACCAACGGTCTAGCTTATTCCAAGATGGCCGACAGAACCTATAACTGGCTGATGAAACTAGCGCACGGTGCGTTGTATCGTATGTGTTACCTGCGCTGCCAGTCTCTTACAGCGACTAGCTTTACTCCGTCTCTCGTATTACTTTGCTTCTGCCTTTACTTTTCCTTGCCACTCGCGGTGTCTAATGGTTTTCAGGTAAGGGGATCGGGGACTTTTCTTGCGACTTTCGCTTTCACTACGCGTTCCCTTTCTCCACGCGTATTCCGTGTACTTGTCTCTCTCTGCAACCCACTTAGTCTCCGCCATCATATCCCTCTCTAGTGTCGGGAGACTTCTATCTTTACTCTGTTCTATCCTAATTTTCGTGTTCCCTCTATTGTTACCTTTTCTGATCAATTCATACCTGCATCGTTACCTCTGTGCAGAATCTTTCACGGAAGTCCGCAATAACGTTTAATCCTACGTACCCTCTATCCCGGGTCCCGAAGGCTCCAGCAACCAGCTTCTTCTATTTACATCGGAGCTTCGCGTCTGTGGTGTCAGCAGACCAGATTCCCCACTTCTACAAGTTTTCTGGTTTATCATCGGACCTTCCTAATACAACAGTCTTGGAATCCATCGGGGTTTTTTCTGCCAACCGGCTTTTTCCCCATTTTTAGGGCGTGCTCCTCAGGTTACCTCCGGATCTGTACTATATTCAGACCACGGAGGCGGCCGAGGGAGCGTGACCCTACCTACGTCAAAAAAAGGAGAAGAAGCCTGGACAAGGAACGAAGATGAAGACCAAGAAGAAGAGCTCAGTCAGGGTAGAGGAAGTACCTGAGCATACAGGTGAGGAGGAGTCAGGGGAGGAGGAGAGCCCGTCTGACAGTATACAATGCCAAAAGAAGGAAATGGCATCTCCGGAACAAATCCAAGAGATGTGTAACGCCATACAAGGCCTTAGAGCTGATATGCAATCACTCCATGCTGAAAACCTCCTTCTTCGACAGCAAGCTGCGGCTCGAGAAGCCAGCAAAGATGACCTACCTCCAATGCCCTTTACCTATGGAAAATACGACGGAAATCCTAAATACATTAAGGAATTTCTAGATGCCTGCTCGGTTTATTTCTCCTTTAGACCTCGAGCATTTGAGTCCGGAAAGGCTCGAGTTGGATTCCTCATAGCCAATCTGGCTGGGAGTGCCCTGGCATGGGCGACCCCTTTAGTTACCGGCCAAGACCCAATGGTGAATGACTATGCCCTGTTCGTACAAGGATTCAAGAACAGATTTGAGCGCTCTGACGTACTCTAAGTACGACGCCTTCCTCGAAGTCAAACAGGGGAATCAAGATTTACAAGGTTATATTGCACAATTCCAGGCCTTGGCCGTGACAACTGAATGGCCAGACACCACAAGACAGGCCTTATTCAGACGAGGCTTAAATGAAGAACTTAAGGATGAGCTGGCTCGAGTGATTCGGCCTAACAGCTTCCAAGAAATAGTTACCCTAGTACTCCAGATTGATTTCCGTCTTCAGGAAAGGCGGAAAGAAAGGAGAAGAGGAAGGGGAACGGCCTCTCAGTATAGCCCCCCACAGGGAAGAAGAGAACGTCCTACCATGGAGGAACCCATGCAGATAGGTTCTACCCGAGGACCTCTTACCAAGGCCGAAAGGAGGCGAAGACAGGACCTGAATCTATGTATGTACTGTGGGTCAGCGAAACATACTCTCAAGGACTGTCCTGACATACCCTCTAAGCGACAGGGAAACGCCAGACCCCAGGTGATTGCAAGGGAAACCATGAGGAAGACAGCCCAAACCCTTGCAATCTTACCCGAACTACCCCAGAAGGAGTAGAAGATAACCGATTGATGGTGTTCCAAGTTACGTTTACTTGCAGACCAGGCCAAGAACTCTCGGTTTTGGCCATGCTGGACTGCGGAGCGGCAGGAAACTTCATCGATGTGACGTGGACCCAGGAGAACAAGATCCCACTAAGAGAAAAGGACACACCCGTACCAGTAGAGGGGGTGGACGGGCGTCCTCTAACTTCTGGACCCATTACTATGGAGACCATTCCCATTACGATCGGAATGGAGTATCATGTCAAGACTCTTCGCTTTGATGTAATCAGAGCAGCCCATTTCCCGTTGATTCTGGGAATCCCATGGCTGAGAAGACATAATCCCAGAATCGACTGGACAAGGAACAAGATCGATTTCGACTCAGACTTTTGTCAAGAACACTGCTTGAATCCGAGGGTCTCCTCGACAGAAGTCCGATCCAGTCTGGCCAATGTTCAAGGAAGCCTCTTGGTATCCTCCTTACCTAGGCACTACCAGTCTTTTACTAGAGTATTTGAAGATCTAAACCCTAGACTCCTCCCGCCTCATCGCAACGAGGACTACAGCATAGACCTCAAGGACAAAGCTTCACTTCCATTTGGACGCATGTATCCGCTATCCTTGGCCGAAAAGGAAGCCTTGAAAGAATACCTAGCTGCCAACTTGGAAAACGGCCTTATCAGACCATCGAGATCATCAGGAGGAGCATCATTGTTTTTCATTTCCAAGAAGGACTCGAAGGAATTACGCCCCTGTATTGATTACAGGGGTCTGAACAGTATAACCATTCGAGACAGATACCTGATGCCACTTATCAGAGACATTCTCGAGGCGGTCAGAGACTCCAAGGTGTTTACCAAAGGCAACCTCTGAGGAGCATATCACTTGTTAAGGATCAAGAATGGGGACGAGTGGAAGACGGCATTCAGAACACCGTTGGGGTTGTTCGAATATTGTGTTATGCCATTCGGCCTGGTGAATGCCCCTTCTGTGTTCCAGCGTTTTGTTGACAGGACTTTCACGGATATGTTATACGTATCAGTTGTCGTATACCTCGACGATATACTGATTTTCTCTCCTTCCTTGGCTGAACATCGTGCCCATGTAAGTGAGGTTCTCCGCAGACTGTTAGAGAACAACCTGTTTGCAAAGCCGGAGAAGTGTCAATTCGAGGCCTCGGAGGTACCTTATTTGGGATTCATATTATCCGCCAAGGGAATCCGCATGGACCCAGCCAAGGTTCAAGCTATAGATCGATGGCCAGAACCCTCCTCAGTCAAGGAGATTCAACGTTTCTTAGGTCTGGCGAATTTCTATCGCAGGTTCATACCAAGGTTCTCTGACCTCGTATTGCCCATCACCAATCTCCTCAAGAAGGGAGTAGCTTTCCATTGAGGACCCTCTGCCCAGGAAGCCTTCAGGAACCTAAAAGGATCTTTTACCTCTGCCCCTGTTCTGGTCCAGCCTGATCAGAGTAAACCCTTTGTTCTGGAGACAGATGCCTCTGGGGGTGCCTTGGGAGCCGTCTTGTTACAGAAAGGAACTGATGAGTTGGAACACCCGATTGCTTATTACTCTCATACCTTGACAGGAAGCGAAAGGAACTACTCGGTACTCGAGAGAGAACTGTTGGCTATACGAAGTGCCTGCCAAGAATGGAGACATCTTCTACAGGGAGCCTTACATCAGTTCATAATCCGGACGGATCATCGAAATCTGAAGGTTCTTCAACAGATGGAGTGTAGAAACTCAAGACATGCTCGTTGGGCATACTACTTCTCTAACTTTGACTTCCAGATCACCCACATACCGGGGTCTCAAAACAGTGTCGCTGACGCCTTATCCTGAAGTTGGGCTAATGAGGAACTATCTGAGGTGAAGACGGAGAAGATCCTGCCCAGACACCACTTCCTTATGATTGCCAATCTTTTCCTTCAAGAGGTCAGAGAGAAACATCTTCACAGCTCCCAGGAAGAGAAGAACTCCTGCCAGTTGCAGGAACGTGGGGGATTGTGGTTCCATCAATAGGCTTTGTTTCTTCCCACACCCACTCTGAGAACACAAGCCATTGGTTTTTGTCATGACCTACCCCTAGCCGGACATAAGGGAGAAAAGGCAACGTTTGAGCTGGTCTCCAGGAGCTTTTGGTGGCCGGCTATGTGAAAATATATTACATTTTATGTTTCTTTGTGTCCCACCTGCGCAATCAACAAGACCTCCCGTCATAGACCACATGGTCTCTTGCACCAAGCTAAGGCACCTACACGTCCCTGGGAAGATCTCTCACTGGACTTTATAGTGGAACTTCCCATCTCAAGGGAGAAGACCGCTATTCTAGTGATAGTAGATTCGTTCACTAAGCTGGCACATTTCATATCCCTTTCAGGGGTTCCTTCTGCCTCAGAGACAGCTACCGTCTTCCTTCGTGAGGTGGTTAGATTACATGGGTTACCACGTTCCATCATATCCGACAGAGGGACGCAATTTACCTCAAAGTTCTGGAATTCATTGTGCACCCAACTGGGTATTCAAAAAGCCCTGTCTTCTGGGTTTCACCCGCAAACCAACGGGCAGACAGAGAGGTTAAATGCCAACCTAGAACAGTATCTTCGCTGTTTTTGTAACAAGGAACAAGACGATTTGGCAGTCCTGCTGCCTATGGCGGAATTCGCCTATAATTACACCTACCACACTGCAATCAGAATGAGTCCTTTCAAGTACACGTATGGATATCATCCTCATCATCTACCAGGAACTTCCGTTCTTAGAGGTCAGACCACCACTCCCGCTTTGGAAAGGATGCTCACTGATCTCCGCCGTACCTACAAGGAAGCCTTACAAACACTAGAGGACAGCAGCAAAACATACAAGACCTATGCTGATGCCAAACGCAGTGCTGTTCCTCTGTGGAAGCCGGGTGATCTGGTCTGGCTCTCTACAAGATATCTTCCCCGGTGGGCACATATGGGAAAGTTCGCAGCCAGATATATAGGTCCCTATCAGATTCAGTCTCAAATCAATCCAGTGGCCTTCCGATTAAAGCTATCTCATGCCTTGTGGCGGATACATCCTGTCTTCCATTCCTCCCTACTCAAGACACATAAGGAAGATCCCTTTAAGAGATCTAGGAGAAGACCCATAGTCACACCTCAGGAGGAACCGGAAGAATATGAAGTGGACAGAATAGTGGATTCCCGTTACAGGAAAGGAACATTACAATATTTGATCCACTGGAAGGGCTATTCTATAGCCGAAAGAACATGGGAACCAAGAACCCATGTGAATGCCCCCAGACTTGTACAGTGTTTCCATAGACTGTATCCGGGTAAACCAGGAGGAAGCAAGTATAGGAGGGGGCATACTGTCATGCACCAGCCATGGAAGATCGCTTACCGTTGGAAGTACTACTAACATGGAATCCATTAGCAAAACCAATGGTCTAGCTTATTCCAAGATGGCCGACGGAACCTATAACTGGCTGATCAAACTAGCGCACGGCGCGTTGTATCGTATGTGTTACCTGCGCTGCCAGTCTCTTACAGCGACTAGCTTTACTCCGTCTCTTGTATTACTTTGCTTCTGCCTTTACTGTTCCTTGCCACTCACGGTGTCTAATGGTTTTCAGGTAAGGTGATCGGGGACTTTTCTAGCGACTTTCGCTTTCACTACGCGTTCCCTTTCTCCACGCGTATTCCGTGTACTTGTCTCTCTCTGCAATCCACTTAGTCTCCGCCGTCATATCCCTCTCTAGTGTCGGGAGACTTCTATCTTTACTCTGTTCTATCCTAATTTTCGTGTTCCCTCTATTGTTACCTTTTCTGATCAATTCATACCTGCATCGTTACCTCTGTGCAGAATCTTTCACGGAAGTCCGCAATACCGTTTAATCCTACAGACCCTCTATCCCGGGTCCCGAAGGCTCCAGCAACCAGCTTCTTCTATTTACATTGGAGCTTCCCGTCTGTGGTGTCAGCAGACCAGATTCCCCACTTCTGCAAGTTTTCTGGTTTATCATCGGACCTTCCTATTACAACAGTCTTGGAATCCATCAGGGTTTTTTCTGCCAACCGGCTTTTTCCCCATTTTTAGGGCGTGCTCCTCGGGTTACCTCCGGATCTGTACTATATTCAGACCACGGAGGCGGCCGAGGTAGCGCGACCCTACCTACGTCAAAAAAAGGAGAAGAAGCCTGGACTAGGAACGAAGATAAAGACCAAGAAGAAGAGCTCAGTCAGGGTAGATGAAGTACCTGAGCATACAGGTGAGGAGGAGTCAGGGGAGGAGGAGAGCCCGTCTGACACTTGGAGAAGCGTTTGATCTGCAGAGAGTTGGAGCCAGAGGACCGAAGGACTCGGGCAGGGAGGTATTTAGGGAGTGAAAGCTGGATGTAGAGAGGCTCCAGGCCCCAGACAGCCTTGTGTATGATGCAGAGGGTCTTGAATTTGATACGTGCAGTCACCAGGAGCCAGTGGAGAGATTTTAGGGCTGGATAGATGCGGTCCCTAGGCTTCAGGCCAAGGATAGGTCTTGCAGTACTATTCTGGATTAGTTGAAGGGGGAGTAGGGAGGAACGAGGCAGATTGAGGAAGAGGCTGTTGCAGTAGTCCAGCCTAGAGAGAACCAGGGCTCTGGAGACTTTGAGATTCTGGGGAAAGGTGAGGAAAGGTAGAATGCTTGTGTGGAGTTGGAGCTGAAATGTTGCCTTCTTGACAAGGTCCCTGATGCGTGAAGAGAAAGAGAGAGAGGAGTCAAAGATGATCCCAATGTTTTTTGCCTCACAAGTGGGTGGAGGGGGCGAGGAGGCTGGCCAGAAAGTGGAGGGGGGAACAAGGAGCAGGCATCCCAATGAGAATGATCTCAGTCTTACTGGCCTTAAGGCAGAGATCATTGGCAGAGCACCATGCCTCCTGAATAGCAGTCAGGCAGTCAGGTATGAGAGAGGAAGAGGAGAAGAGGCTGGCAGCTTGAAGGAGAGCTGTGTGTTGTCTACATAACACTGGGAATGAGGGGAGAAGGTGACCAGGTGGGCCAGAGGGACCAGGCAGATGTTGAAGAGCCATGGTGATAGGATAGAGCCCTGAGGGACGCCATTGGAGTGAGGTGGAGGAGAGAAAAGGACTGATTTGCACATGGGAGGGTCTGTTTGAAAGGCAGGAGTTCAGCCAAGCCAGTGACTGGTCAGTGCTGCATGCCTCACTTTTGCCCTCTTACTTCCTTTTCTGTACCTCTTTTAATGAGGGACCCTTTTTTCTAGTATTCTTTCTGGATTGTTCCCCCATTATACGTGTCTCTGACTTTTCAGACTTTCCAGCTCGTTATTCGTCGTTTCGTCTTTATGCGCCTATAGTGGGTTATTTTGCTTCTTTTCTCGCACCTGCCACCATTCCTCCTTTTATAAATTCGTTCCCTTGTCTGTTGCGACTTGTTCTTTTATTTTTTTGTTTCGTGCACTTCTTTTCAAATCGTCATTCATTTCATGAATTTCTTCCGCTTCCCTTTAACCTGCAATTGTATTATTGTATTTATATTCCTTCATTCTGTCTGTTTTTTTCCCTCTTTGGTTAATACGTGCGCTTTTTTCTTTCTTTCAGTGTATTTCTCCGTCTGTTCTTTGATTTCCTTCTTCATCCTCTTTCTTTCTTCCACGTTCTGCTTTCTGAAATGTCCCTCCATTAGTTCTTTCCCCTCTTTATTTCTCCTTTCTCCTTTCAATCATACTATATTTATGTCTTTCTCAATCATCACTTCTTCGTCTTTTCCTTCCACGTGCTCCTTGCTTTCCTTTTTTCTTTCTTTCATTTGCATTTCTTTCATTCCGCCATTCTCGTTTCAATCCGTAAGAACATGTACTTTCGTTCGCTTCGATTTTTTCTTATTCATCTTACATTTTCCTTCTTTTCTTCTATCGCACTGTTACTGTTCCGTTCTTTCTGCCTATTTGTCTTTCGTTGTTCTTCCTTCATTCTCTTTCCCGTTTCCTTCTTTATAATATCCCCCTTCTTTCGTTCCCGTCTTTTCGGTCTCTATTATTAGATACATTTATTTATTCTTTATTTTGAGGGTTTTTTAAATAATACACTAAAATCCATAAAAGACGTTTCAAAACGTTCTCCTCCCCACCCTTTTACTCCTTTATTACCCCGCCTCCCACCCCCAATTTTCTTCCTTTCATGCATTTTTCAATCCTTTGCACCCGGACGTTTCGGGCCTCCTTTTCAGCCCATTGCTGCCCCCTGTGTTCTTTAATGCGGCCGCTTTTTCCCAGACGTATTTACATATGATTCTAGCAGGTCAGGGCACGGCTTTCTCGTGTGGTCTCAGTAATAAGGCACGCTACTGGCGGGTATATTAACAGAACCGTTCTGGTAAGGGGACTTAATGAGGCCCAAAACGTGGCATACAACTCCTACCGTCTGCAGGCAGCCGTATATTCAACACAAGGGCATGCATTTAATGAGCCGGCATGACAACATATTCCGATCGAAGAGAGATATGGAACGCGTTTATTGCAGTTACGCACTGCCACCGGGGCCGATTTCAATAGGCTCTTGTGGGAGGACTTTAGGTGGAGGAGTCTTGCTAACACTGACAGTGTCATGTAAGTAAAGTGGCTGGCTCCCCCCTATTTTAACATAACAAAGTTTTTACGTTTATTGGATTTTTCCTACGTATAAAGGACACGTGTCTGTTGGAGGCCCTGCGACTTTAATATTGGCATCTGTGGATGCATGTTGGTGTTTTTTACTGCGTCACCATACCGCCTTGCTGCAGAGCTTCAGGGCGCTCTGAGTGTGGTGCACAAGGGCTGAGCGGGATGTGACCGCAACTTGCCGAGCGTTCATTTCCTCAGCGACAGCACGAGTCCCGCGCGACACTCATTATTATCATTTTCATAAGGAATGTGCTCTAAATTGAATGCAAGGCGCGTGCAACTCATTTGGTTCTCTTGCAATTCCTAGGATTGTGTCGCCGCACCTCTCTAGGTCTATTACCGCAGCAGACGCTAGGAGGTCTTCCAATCTTGAGACATTTTTTGTATTCGACAGATGCATAAGAGAATGCAAGAAAATATGAAAGTTCAATTTTGGTGAAATGTTATTGTTAATGTTAAAGGACATTTGTACCGCTCACTATCACCACCGGAGTGGTCCCCTGGCGCTCTGGCGGCTCTGAAAGAGGAGGGGAGGTTGAGTTAGTGGGAGGAAGCAGGAAAAGTGCAAGAGAGCAGTGATGCCTTGATGTGCATTCAGCAGTTATGAAACCAGACGTGGGTTTATGCCAACATATGGGAATACTAATGTAAAGTCTTTATTCAGTGCCTCATGCCAGATCCCACATGCTTCTAAGCGCTGTAATGATAGCTATTAATATTTCGCAGTTTAATGGTTCTCCATTTATTAAACTCAGAAGGGTGAAGGTCTGAATTGGCCCTTCTGAGATTCAAGTAAACATGTGAGCCTACCACATGCCAGAGCTCAACCCATGAGCTACCCAACCACAGTTCAGAGTGAGGTTTCTTTGTTAGGAATAAGCAGCGTTTTGGTCATTTTATTGCATTGGGCAAATTACTCTTGAGAAAGGTACATTTAGAAATATTTAAAAGCATGTCTCTCTTGGAATGTTTGCATTAATAAAATGTAGACTGTGTCCTCATCTGCAATGTATTGAGCACCTAGGGTAAAAATTACACCTTTTATACAGCTTTTAATAGCTGTAGGAATCTGGCATGAAGTGCTATATTAACACAAATTATCATTTTTTTATTGATTTAGCTGATTACTCAACTTTTTCAATTTATACACATTTTTTATTACATTCAACTTAAATACAGAAAGAAAAAAGAAATAGTTTAAATATGTTTTCAGATACAATATAAAACATTAATATTCAACATGGCATCATTTACATTTTCATTTCACAGTCTACATTTCTAACTTACATTTCTAACTTAAGGGCGTTAAGAAAACCAATTGTGGCTATATGGATGCTCATGTATCGAGTGTTTAAAATTAAAGATCACCTGCATTCTGCCGGTGTATTCGCTATTTCAGTCATATGTCTAACAAAGTGCTTATTTCTTAGTTGACACAAGGCTATACATTCTATGACCAGATGCTCAAGTGTTTCTTTAACAACTAACTTATAGCAGAACCTACAATGATTACTTTCTTGACTTATTTGTTTCCGCTGAGCCAGGATGTCACGGGTTGGCCATAAGTTCAAACGTAATCGCAAAATAGCAGATCGTATACTAGGATTCAGTGCTTTACAAAGGTATAACTCAGGAGTACCCAATTTTTTGTCACCAAAATGGTTAGGATTGAAATGTTTGTAAGAAAGACAGATGGTACGCGTGTCAATCCAGTCTTGCCTGAGAATTCTTCTTTTGGCAAGGTCGGGATTACATACTAAATTGTCCTCAGTAACATCTGCTTTAGCCATAATCCATATCACATAACTAGACCATTTTTTAACAAAATAGTGCGAGGAGTTAAACATATAACTAGCTACAACTGTTAACAATGTGTCACGCCCCCCGGTTTCCTAGGACATTCTTATGTCCAGGGGAGAAGCCCGTGGCATTTGGCCTGGCGTTTACAGCAACGCCGACGCCACCGCCGGTAAACAACTACATCTCCCAAGAGGACCGTGCCTGCAAGGAACCTTTGGAACGTTTTCACTTTCATTTGCGTGCGTTTCACGCCTCCTTTGTATTCACTTCCTATATCTGGCCACGCCCCCAGTAAGCCGGTGCTCCTAAACCGTTGTGGTACGCGAGCTACGCTCCTGGAATAAGTTGTTCTTTTTCCTTGGACCATGTTATCTGTTTTCCTGATTCTGTATTAGACGTCCGTTTGATCTCCTCCCCTGCTCGACCACGGAATACGCACCGGACTTGCTTTGGGTTCTGCTTCTCATGTCTGGCTCCCGGCTCTCTTCAACCCCGTATTCCTCAATCGCTCCTGGCCATCCGCTCCCCGAGCGAAGAAAGAAACACCCTGCATCCAGGCATTCGAGAAATCTTACACCACTTCTGATTTCTCCCTGAAGTGTTGTTTACCGCGCTAGCAAGAACAGCGCTGTTTATTTACACCCGGTGTATTTTTGCTTGACCTTTTTTGTTTGTTGGTTTTTTGGGACGCTTTGCTGTGCTCATCACTTGTTGGTCTTATTTGGGACGCTTTGCTGTGCTCATCACTTGTTGGTTTTTGGGACGCTTCGCTGCATCGATCTGCCTCTTTGGATCTTGGGACACTTGGCTCCTGGCTTCACTCCTTGGATTGTGGGACGCTCTGCTGTTTTTTCCCGCTCATTTGATTTCGGAACATTGGATTTTGCTTTCACTCATTGGTTTGGGTGACGCTTTGCTGTTGACATTACTTATCCATTATTGGGGGAAGTCTTTGGTCCCCCTTCTTTCAAGAAAGAACACTTCCTCTGACCTTCACTCACTCCCAGTCTTGTGTCTTATCACAAATAGGTATTCCGCTGGAAAAAAGGAATACACAGGTAAGCTTGTGGGTCTCGGAGGGGGTAGAGGGACTGGAATTGTCAACAAACGGTATGTAATATTTGCTTTGTTTGTTTTCTTCCCTCTAGCTCCGCTGTGCGTTCCGCCTTTTTGCCTGAGCCCTTGGCCTGACAGGTGTTCTTTTCCCTGCAAGCTGTGCTCTCAGGAAGGAAGTCTGAATTACTTTAGCGGCATCTAGCCCAAGTGATTCCCCAGACTGATCGTGGAACCTACAGAGTGCGACACAATGTATTTGTTTTATCGTATACTAAACATTTATGGTACAAAGCACACAGTTGCCATTGATACTTTGCAGGCAAAGATGTGAGACCTAGCTCGTATCTTAACCAAGCTCCTGGTGTACTTTGCGGAACTCCCAGTATCTGGCGCCAATACTTGGCTTCTAGTTTTTCTAGATTCTGATTTTTAATTGGCATGTCAGTTTCAAGTCCATATATTAGGGTTGGTATCACTTTCTGCCGCCAGTATAAAAGGGCAGCTGAGATGGAAAAGGTACCAAATTTGTACAAGATCAGCTTGGTCTGGGATATTGCTGGAACCACTTTATTAGAGACTATCTCCAATTGGGTATTTGTAAACGGCACAGCATCAAAAACCATAATATATATAATATAATTTGGGACAGTCTCTAAATTTACATTCTTAATTTTCCAAGCCATTTTACTGTACATGGAGATATTAGGAATATACATTACAATTTGAGATTTGTTCAAATTTATACAAAGGTCATTGTTGTCAAAGTACTGTGTAATGGTTGTAAGCAATTTTTGAAGCCCACTGGGAGATTTTGAGATGAGGACAAGATCATCCGCATACCAGAGGGCTTGTATGGGCACATTATTCAACTTTGGGGAATCAGAAGGAAGATCTTTCAAGACTATTTTTATGGTTTGAATTAAAAAATTAAACAGGGCGGAGGCAAGGATACTCCCCGGCTTCAAGCCTTTTGCAGTTTTGATTGACGCAGAAAGGAGGCCCATGATGGATAATCTAATCTTCACAGATGTCTCTGAATGCAGAGCGTAGATGATATCAACTAAATAACCAGGACAATCAGCTTCTTTCAATTTATTATTTCATTTGACTCTTGATACAGAGTCAAATGCTGCCTGTAGATCTATAAAGGCAAAGTAAACAGATGTTTTGTTATAATGTGCTTGTTTTTTGATTGCATTGATTGTAATGAGATTTATCGCTGTTCCCATGCCTGGGATAAAACCTGTTTGGTTTGGATCACGTTGGTGAGTAGTGTTTGTCCATAGATTAAAGTCTCTCACTACTAAACGGGTGAAGAGCTTCCCTGGAGTGTCAAGAAGGGCTATGGGTCGATAGTTTGATGGTTCTGCACAACCTCCTTTTTTGAAGATTGGAACGATCAGCGATGTGCGCCAGGACATAGGTATTGCTTGAGTTCGTAGAATATGTTTGAAGATATTGTGAAGTATAACAGACCATTGTTTTGGATGTTCTTTCATCATAAGATTTGTTAAACCATCAGGGCCCGCAGCACGCGATGATGAGTACTTAGTGATTAAGTTTTCAATTATTTCTGGTGTGCACTCCATCTGCCATGGTGTTATTGATTGCTTGATGTGATGATAGGTATCAAATTGCTCATCTTTATACAGGGTTGTAAAATGGTCATTTAACTGCGCATCAAGTTGCCTTTGTCCTGGGGTTTCATTTAACATTGACCAGATTTGTGCTGTATTGTTACTGGATATTAATTTCATGAAATGTTCTCCATCTCGTTGAAACATGCAGCTCTTATGTGCACGTATCCAGTTCTTATACTTGCATTTGATGCTGTTCTTAGCTTGTTGTCTTTCATTTGGTGGTAATTTGATAGTTGTTCTTAAGGCATGTCTATACTTTTTCTTTTCTTGGTGTAGTTGATTACCATACGTGTGTTTGTTTTTGTTGATCAAAAATCTGAATGTGATGAACGTGCTTAAACATCATCAACATTTTTGGATACGAATCAAAGGTTGGCTGTGTTATTTGCATCTGTAGAATCTCATGCAATGCTTTCAGCTTGCCAGGGGGTCAATCTGAATCTTATTTTGCTAGTGTTAATTGTCAAATTTGGTGTCATCCATTGTTGGGGGTGGAGATTGGTGTCTTCTTGCCAAGGCCAAGTTAGGATCAAGAGATTATGATCACTTGCTGATTGTTTTTGAATTTTGAATTTGAAAGTCTTCATGAAAAGTTCCTCAGTCACAAATGTGTAATCAATAATGCTTGTGGAAGTGCCTCTCTGCCAGGTTGGATTAGGAGGTATATCTCCCGGCAATGATCCATTAGCCATATGGAATTTCCAATCTTTCATAAAACTTAAACCTCTAGCTGCTTCTTCACAGGTTTGTTTTCGATTAGAGGTCATATTTTTTTATATTAATATCTCCTGTTATAATCGTGGCAGCAATTGCGGCTGTTTTGGCTATTGTTTCCAACAATAGCGATATATCTCTATAAAAGAGATTATCATTTATAGTCGCCGGATTTCTGTACAAATTTATTAAGGCTATGTTCACATTACCTTTTGAAATTTTTACTAGTTGCATACATTTATTTGGAGATGCCCATTCTTGGATTTCACTGCAACCAGTAATCCTGCCATTGGTCGCCCTTTAGTAGATTTAATGGCTGGTAGAAAGATTAGAGAGTGATCATCCCATACTGGTTTTGTCAACATCCATGTCTCCTGTAAAGCCACAATTTCAAAATTATTAAGGTCATTGCTTTGATTCGTGTGAAGATGATTGTGACTGCGCAAGTTCCATGATGCCAGCGAGACACTACACTTTACTGGAGTTGCTGGTTGTTATGATTTTAGAGGTAAGGTGCAGAAAGCACAGGCACTCTCAGGTTGAGTGGGTTGATTTCTTTGATGCTGTTCAGAAGCCTCCATTTCAGAAGATAATGTCTCTGTTTTTCTTTCAGGATCCTGAGCGAGTAAAAAACCCATCTCAAATAAGGTCATTTTAGCTTGCCACAAGGTATTTAGGACTAAGCCAGATCGAATCCACAAACGCACTATTGAAAGATTGGTATCGCACAGGAATTCGACCTGATCAATATCTGCAGAGGAGATGTCTTCTAATTCTTGTAATTCGTTGAAAATGTTCAGGATACTGCCTCTGCACAAATCATATTTCGCATACAGAGAATTTCTACATTTCATTATTAGCGTATGACATTTCTTGAATGTATTCTTTTTAGTGTCCTGTTTGTTTTTTATTCTGTTATGCTCCTCTGGGAATTGGTCAGATCTCGGCCTTGTTCCCGCTTTTTCATGTTGAATTTGATTCTGGTGCTGCGGGCGCATTTTACTTGCTTGGATCTTGCAGGAGCTGGGTGGATCATATATATCCTCTGGCATATAAGTACTTCTATTCCTTCGAGCAATCACATCCACCATTGACATCGTGTTAGCGGGTACTGTTTTGCAGTTGATGAGTCTCAATTGTAAGTACTCATCTACAGCTGCTTTGATCTGTTCGGCTCGTTCATGGAAGTATTGTTGATCAGTTACTTCTTTGGAATTAGATGGAGAAGTATGCCTTGTTAAAGTTTCAAGGTTATTTGAGGTGAACCCGACCCGTTGTTTATCATTTCGGTCTGTGTTTGCATTCTCTTCTAGCTCCAGTAAGGCATTAAATGGTGAATGAACTGGTGGATTACTCATTAGCGGGATTAGTTGGCTAATCTTCTGATTTTTTGCAGGCTCCATCATGATGGATATGTGAGACTGGATATTGGATGTAGATGGCTGGGGTCATTTTGGAGACTTCGCAGCTGGAAGAATGGGGTGAGGGAACGATGCAGGCGGTGCTTGTGTCAAATCTACCACCTGATTTTGCGTCTTCGATTTTGTAGTCGACTTTCTTGACTTACTATTATTTTAATATGGTTTTGTTAGAAGTAATTTCGTACGGGTGGTCAGGCAAGGATGTTTAGAAAACACTTCATATGACCCCGTAGGTATGGATAGTTCAGTGTCAGGCATAGAGCATTCCACACTAATCCACGATGAATTTACTTCTCCGGCCGTAAGTTCTTCACATTCAGCGTTTGTTTGTAAATTGGAACTGCTGTAGGTATTGGTGTAGGTATTGCTTGTGTAATACTCTTTGTTTTGGGTGAAATGTCATCATTTTTTTGGGAAATCATTGTCACGTTAGATGATTGCGGAACAACAGCATTTGCCTCCATCCATGTTACAATCTTGTCAATTTGTATTGACTGTTGATTTAATTTATTATCAAGAGATTCAAACATTTTATGTAGACTTTTAATGGCCAAATTGACTGCAGTTAAGGTGATTTGTAGAAGGTTATCCGATAATGTTTTAACGGGTTTGTCTGCAGTTGATGGACGTCGTCTCGGGGTGGGTTGAATATAAGACACTGCAAGAGAAATACTAGAGTCCATAGAACAGGGAGCTCGATAATCTGGTGAGATTGAGGTTGATGATGAGTTTAAGTTAGTTATACTAACATGAGTTATGTTATTAGCGAACACTTCATCATCTTCAGCATTTTCCACAATTTGTGCCAAGTGTTCTTTTTGTTGAGTTTTGCGACCGGGAGACATCACAGTTTGTAATAAGGTAGTATCTGAAACCGTATGAATAGACTCTTGTAGATTAATGGGTGTCGCTACCGTCTCAACAGGAGTGGCAAGACTCAATATTTTGAGTTTTTTTTAGCACTCGCACTCGCACTCTGAGGCATTGAAATTAACAATTGCTGTTCGTCTTGACTCAACGAATTCTTGGAAGACACTACCATCTATCAGGTTATAGCCTATCAGAAACAACTGCTAAGAAGGATGAGATATATAGACGATGTGCTAATAGTATGGAAGGGCACAGCACTGGAATTTAAGGAATTTGTGAATCGCATCAACAATAATATGTTTGGAATAGAATTTTCTGGAAGCTGTGATGCTTACTCAATTAATTTTCTTGACCTAACAATTTATGTTGAACAAAACGAACTTAAGACAAATACATATAGGAAACCTACAGAAGTGAACTCCATTTTGCACGCTGAAAGCTGCCATCAAAAATCCACCATTCTTAACATACCCACAGGAGAATTTATCCGAGCAAGAAGAAACTACCAAACCTCTGCAGCCTTTGACAAAGAATGTACTTTACTTGAAACCAAGTTTATTGCCAGAGGTTATCCACAAGACTGCATTAACAAAGCTAAAAATAAGAGTAAAGAACTCACACAACAACAGACCCTAATACCAAGTGCAAAACACACAAAACAATCGACAGTGGGGTTCATCACAAATTTTAGCAGCAATCACAAACTTTTGAAGAGAACCCTTCATAAACATTGGCATCTCCTCAAACTCGATGAGAACATCAAGAATTATATTGATGCTGAACCACGTATGATTTTCAGAAAAGCAGAGACTCTGAGGAATAAGCTGAGTCCTTCACTTTTACCAGACTCTAACAAAAAAATGATGGAAAATTGGCTACAACCACCTATTGGGGGCTTCCGAAAGTGTGGAAACTGCACAATGTGCAAATATGCCTGTGATAAAGCTAATGTGTTCAAGGACTCACTTAACAAGGAGCACAACATTCTACAAACAATCAACTGAAGAATCAAATACGTTGTTTATGGAATCATCTGTGTGTGCAAATTGATATATATCGGAAGTACTGTTAGAGAACTCAGGGTACGCATTCGTGAACACTTGGCAAAAATCGGTAGCCAAGACCAGAGACTCCCTCTTGCCAGTCATTGGCAAGAGAAACAGCAAATGGCGAACAAAGCGGATATTAGATTTATAGGCCTCCAGAAAATTACAATGGGCAGAAGAGGAGGCAATAAGGAGAAGAAGCTATGACAAGCTGAAGCTAAAATGATATGCAAATTTAACTCGACAGTACAAGGTTTCAACACGGACAATGAAATGGAGTCATTTTTATAGATATTTTATGTGTGGAACCATTGTGACACATATACCTTACACCCAACTATGCACACCACTGCTGAAACCAATATATATCAACTCAGTAGGTACTCACAACATTGCAACAATTATTGAGATACCAGTCAGAATAAAAATACAACTAAGTATCCCCAAAATACTTCGTACAATGGGAGTGTACCATTACAATCTAACCCAAGACGCTCTACATCTCGAGGAAATAGTAATACATATTGATAACAAGGGACTTACTTAATAATATGATGGTTGCAATAATAATACCATAACAGTTCCTTATTACTGTATGCAAGATTTATATAATACTAGAATTATTAATATGCATTTTGTGCGTCTAACAATGTATAAAACACTAATTAAATATGCATAGTAAATACATAGTATTATCACTTACATGTAAATAACAGCTAATTGGGCATTTAGCAGTCACTTTAAATGGATATCACGGTACAACAGTTCCCAAAAGATGGCGCCCATCACATCGCCTTTAGTCAAAATAGTAAAAGGATCACTTTGTTGCTGTCGCCATGACGATGATGGCAACAAGCAATAGTTTAACTTAGATGCCGCCCGGCGGCTTCGCAGATAGAAACAAAGCGCAAGAGCGCGTCGAGATAATCGTACAGCTAAGAGACCGTTTTGAAAGTACTACTCGTAGGGATCTGCAAAAGACTCTTAATACATTGCGTAGAAAACTCATGGTCTATCCTGTACCGCAGATGCGTTTGCGTTCTAGGAGAATGATGGGACGCTTAATGAAACAAAATGTCTCAATCTAGATCAAACGAACATGAGCATGATAAAGTATGAATCAGAAAACATTTCAAAGTGGCGCATACCAGATATATATGCCGCTATTATGAACTTACTGGACAGGACTAGATAGAGATTATACTACACAATAATGGATCTTATAACCTCGAGTGTATCTCAAATATTATGACCCAATACTGCAATGAATGAGCTAAAACCAGCATTATTCTTAATAATTGATTAAACGCATTAGTGCATGATCCGCACTACTCCATGTATACCGATTCTCTTAAAAGAATAGAATCAGGCTCTTCGCAATTGAAAACAATCATTGAACATTGCAACTGCATCTCTTCCTGTTTCACTAGGGATTGAACCCATTAATTCATGAATATGAACTAATACCAAAGCCAAAGAATATGCAGTCAAACAGGTAACAATAATTGAATGATCTCATGGAATGTCTAACCTAAATTATGAAAGTATAGTGCATGAAAATATTGAGACTAATTAACCATTTTCATTATCTCTTTCTCTTTCTGTTTAATCCAATGGTTGCAAATTTGTTTTCTTTCGTCTCTGTTTACCCCAGGAATCCTCCCCTTTACCAATCATTAACTCTCTGTGACTATGTTTTCTATGACGTTGTCTGAATATTTTGTTATCTTGTGTTAAATACAAATGTCTCTTTTTTATCTCATTTGTTAACCATTTGACGATTTAATTTACCTAGCCAACATCTTATTTTAACTTTACCACCCCTTATTTGTCTAATATTCAAAAATTTACAATTTTGTTTTCGTTACCTTAATACTAAAGCCCAAACCCGTATTTGAGAAAGGCTAACAGTTTTAGCCGAAACACGTGTCATACAAAGGGCAAAATTAATTAAAAACCTTTTCAAACAATGGATTTGGCGCTGTCTCTAGTCTGAGTAATTTTTCATACTATTTATACCAGTGGTTTAAATGGCTTTTTTGGAACCACAACCCAGCAGAGACGCGACGTAGTTCCTACTACTTTTTGCTTGACAAAATTATCATTCTTTGCAAAATCTATTTTTGTCGCCTTGACAGATTGTGCCTACAAAGCCATAACTTGAATACGACCTACCAATTGTTGTTCGTCTTGGCTCAACGGAGGATGTGTAGTTACCAATTGTTGTTTGTCTTGATTCGACGATAGAGAGGCAATTATCATCCGTAGATCGTCTTTCGATGTTATGGGTGGAGTTAGCACTCGTGAAGTATCTTGCTTCGGTGGAGCATAAAAAGCTCATATATCTTGATTTAAGTGGGGCGTTCTGTGCACCGGGGTAAGTGTGATTGATTTCCGAGTAGCCATTTGTTTGTTCTTTACCGAAGATTTCCCTGCTTTTACCGATGGCGGATTTTGCACCGGCGTGAGCGGGAGATCAAGTAACTCAGGCATGCCAGATTTAAGTGTGTACGAGCGCATGTAAGACAGCGTGCAGCACAAACTTTATATCATTTAACTTGTATATAGTTTGTCAGTTGTAAATAAGTACATGTACCTGATAATTCATAATTTAATTGTAAAATAAGCTACGAAACATTGATTTAAACCAAGATGAATCAGGGGAAACGATAGACAATACACGATGAAAGTGAAAGGGTTGGTACAGTAATTAACCCCAAAAGCAATCGTCCTCCCAAAACCTCAGCACCGCAACTCTGCGGCTAAGCACACGGCCGTTCTGTTTTATACACGCCTATCACGTAGGTGATGGCGCAAAGCCTTCTGGAGGTTAAAGTCCACTGTATATTTAGTGAAGCAAAAGTCCAACAAAGCAGGAAAACAGCGTCAGCTTGTCAACGGCGAGAGTGAGCAGCCAAGCGGTACTTGAGGGTAATTGCCGGGTGATCATTTTTACACACTACTAATTAATAACTTAGCTGGTGCAGCATATTATTCTAGTTCCTTTATTAACGTGGAGTTTTGCAAAATGGTACATGTGGGGCAAAAACGCTTAAAATCGCTGGTAGGGTTAGAGGAAGGAAAGGGAGGACAGGTGAAGGAAAATGAAGAGGTTCCTTTAGCAGTGGAACAAAGTTGCATTCCAGAAACCAGACAGATGCATTTAACCTATGTGACACTGTAGCCTGTCCAAAAGAGGGTAAGAGAGAAACATAGGACAATAAATGAAAGAATTAAGAGCAGCGATAGAAGGTGAACAAAGCAATCACAATAGTATGCATTGCTCTGGATAGGATGCTCGTGTTGATTTACAACCTGTCAGACTTGGGGAGCCTCTGCAAATAGATGAGCGGGTGTTGTGATGTAAGTATTGTATTGTCGCTGAGCAGGAGTGCATGCCATTGGAATGTTAAGAGAAACTGGATCCTGTATAGATGTAAATATGTACAATAAAACCTACCTGGACAAAACAAAATGGCTCCACAGCTGGTCTGTGTATTTGACGTCAGAGCCCAACACCAATACATAACAGCAGGCTCAGCAATCTTTCCAAAAGATCACTGTGAACGCTCATCTATTTGCAGAGGCGACCGACAACATTGATGCATCCTATTACCCAACACACGCCTTAAAAAAAGACTGAAGACCAGCTGAACTGTGTAATTAAAATCGCCACAATACTAACCATCAAGACTCTACTGAATTTCTTTTAGAGCGGATGACACTATACATAGATACACTCACTGACCCAGGGCCTGTGTGACCTAGGTCCTTACCCATCTCTGGTGGACATGCACAGCTTCTGGTTTAAGATGGTTCAGTTAGCTAGGTTGTCCCTTTGACATCTCCCCTCTCTGCTCTGTTTCTCTCCACTCTGGTATTGTCCCCTCTCCCCTCACAACTACACAGTACTCCTACTTCTTCCATGGACACTCTCCTTTCAATCTCTCAATCACTTTTCTCTCTCAGCTTTACTTACTACTCTACACTTCCACTTTAACCTCTCTCACTCACTCTCCCCACCATGCATGCACTCTCACACTATAGAATATATTTATGGGGCGACAATGAATTCATGGATCTTCATTCCGCCTCCCTCAATCAAGCGCCACACTAAATTATAATATAATCAGGTTCTTGTCTAACTCTGCTTTTGATTCATGTAACATCACTGTAATACCTAACCCCGATCTGCAATATGTCACGGTTTATAACAAGGCACACGCCAGCTACGGAACTCCTTCCCCTACAATGGATGTGGCGCACAATAAAACACTTTTATTTTTAATATACTAAACATCCTTTAGAGTAGGCCTCCAACCCGTCTTGCACCCAACATCCACAAACACCCTGTGTCAGAATGGACTAGGAGCCAGGCCGGTGTGTATCAATGAGATATTTATAAATGTATTATTTAAAGAAAAAGGACAATAATCAATATACAGCAGCCACTAATGTTGTGGCAACACAAATGCAATTATCTATACAGAACAATTAGGTTAAAGTATCCTATTACAATTCACACAGTTCTTTAATGGCAAAACAGAAAAAGATTTTTTTTTACCAAGTGATAGCCCCAAGGGTTAAGCCCACCACCACAAGATGGGAAGCCAGCAAAGAAAATGAAAACCCGTTTTTTGGAGCAAAATGGAAGAATGGGGTTTTGGTTATTTCTCACAACTGCTAGGGGACAGAATGAAAGGAAATTCGAATTGCTTACACTTTAGGAGATAGGGAAAGTTTAGATAATACTAATAAGCACACCAGGGCAAAAAAAGAAATGAAGGGGAAAAATCAGTTTTGGGAGAAAGGCGAAGACCACAGTGAGTTATTGTTGCGCGGAGCGCTGCACTGTTTATTGGTGCTAATTGATAATCTGCGTTCTGTTCTCTTTGTACAGGTTGCAGTGATTATTCCGGAGTGATGAGCGATCGAAGCACAGTTGCCCAGTTAAGCGCTTTGTTAATGCTGACCTTGTTCCTTCTCCCTTGCAGGTTGCGGTGAAACCTGGAGATGGGCGAATAAGAGAAGACCAGGGTGCTGCCAGGGCTTGCTGCTTGCCCAGGTAAGAATTGTTATAAATGCTGTCATTGTTTCTTTACTTTTGCAGGATGCGGCGAACTCCGGAGATGGGTGAGGTAAGCGAAGCGCAGGATAGATTCAAGACCGGTTACTTCACAGGTAAGTGTTCTTGCTCGCTAATGCTGTTCTTGTTCTTCCAGGTTATTAATGGAATCCAGATCTAGGGCTTCAGGATTGGGCCGCCGGAGAAGCAGATGAGCAGGAGCTGGACACGGTGAGCGTTACGCTGCAGGAGTGCAGAATAACGCGAAGCGTGTTCTGCTGTTTGGGTGTGGTTTAAATAGCCCAGGTAAAGTAGTTCCAGGCCAAGTAGTTCCAGGCCCAGCCACACCCAAAACACTAGACCGCATGGCTTGGTTCTAAAGAACTGAGCTGTGTGATAGACCTCCATGTTGGATTAAGGACCAAAACTGGTATTGCTTTATTCCTGATAATGAGCCTGGTGCCAAAAACGCCAGGACTGACTCCATGTATGTTTCTGGTGGAGTTGTAAGGCCCTTGGGGCCAGTGTGAAGGGCTTTAGCCCCACTGCTGCCAGGGGGCTGTTATAACTGAGGGGGTCAGGGGCATGGATCGTGGCAGTACTCCCCCCTAAGGCCCCTCTCAAGGCATTTCCTCCGTCCGGCCCTGGTTTGGTCAGATGATTCTGATGAAATCGTCTTACTAGGCGTGGCGCATGGACGTGCTCGCTAGGCTCCCATGTCCTGTCCTGAGGGCCGTATCCCTATAACTTGGACTTGGTGAGTTTAGAACCAAGGATGTCCTTGACTTCAAATTCAGGTTCTCCGTTAACCAGTACCGGATTTGGTGGTGTTTTGACCCGAGTTCCAGGCTGAACAGGTTTTAAGAGTGACACGTGGAATACGGGATGGATCTGCATATTTGGTGGTAAAGCTAGTTTTACTGCCACAGGATTTATAATAGCCTTGATGATATAGGGCCCTAGATATCTGGGACGAAATGTTCGGCGTTCCTCTTATGGGCATGTGCCAAGATGCCAACCAGACTTCATCTCCGACTTGGTAGTCTGGGGCTTTTCTTCGGTGTTGATCAGAGAATCTTTTCTGTCTTTCTTTGGCTTGGATCAAGTGTTCTGCTGCCTTTTTGAAGGCTTGAGTGATGGTCTTATGTAAAGTCTTCACCGTTGGCATTTCCAAGGCCATCGGGGTATCTAATTCGGAAGTACGTGGGTGCCTTCCATTTACGGTATAGAATGGACTCTGTCCGGTACTGGTGTGTAGTGAGTTGTTGTAGGTATCCACAGCACTTCCTTCCAGCTTTCTTCCACTTGATGTAACATGCACCGAAGGTATTGCTCTATTGTCTGATTCATTCGCTCCGTTTGGCCATCAGTTTGGGGATGGTGACTAGTGGACAGACGAATATCGATTTGGGCAATTGCACAACTCTTCCTCCAGAAGTTAGACACAAACTGACTCCCTCAGTCAGAAATCAGGACAGAGGGGAAACCATGTAATCGTACAATTTGCTTTAAAAACACCTTTGCCAGACTGGATGCGTTTGGTAGACCCTTAAGCGGAATGAAATGGGCCATTTTAGAGAATAGGTCAACAACCACTAGGATAGTGTTGAACCCTTGACAGGGAGGCAGAAATGATATGATAGGTGTGATATGATAGGTTATTTATAACACGCTTAATACCCAGAGGTTTCTAAGCGCGGACCCGGGGATCGAACCTGTGTTGCTCCACGTCGTCTTGCTTCCAATGCGAGAACGTTGCTGATGAGGTATCCTCCCGAGAGATCTGTGATGAAATCGAGGGAGAGTGTGTGCCAAGGTGTGCAGGTGAAATTTCCAGGGGTTGAAGAAGGCCCGCAGGTCTTTCTTTCTGGGATTTATTCTGTGCACAAATGCCACATCACAGAATAAACTTCTTAATGTCCTTTCGCCAGGTCGGCCACCAATAATTTCTTTTCACCTTGGCTAGGGTTTTGGCAATTCCTGGATGTCCTTCTATCAGGGGGTCGCGATAACCAGAAATGATTTGTTTTTGTAGTGCCTTATTCAGTAAATACAAATGCCCTCTGAAATACAGGAGTTGGTTCTTTGTTGTGTAATGTTCACCTTGAGTGGTCCAGTCTTGTAGAGCCTCAGTGTTCATTAGGAGCCGAATTTCCTTTTGGAGTTCGTCCAGAGATAACCTTGTTGTAAGTCTTAGTAGTTTGTCACCTGGAATAATGGCCACCGGGTCTGGGGTTGAGTATGCATTCTCATAAATACCCATGCGGGATAGGGTGTTGGCTTTTCCGTTCTGGACTCCAGGTCGGTACGTGATTATGTAATCATATTCTGCGAAGAATAAAGCCCATCGGAGTTGACGGGATGATTGAGCCTTTGTCGTTTTGAGGTATTGTAGGTTGCGATGGTCAGTGATTAGTTTGATGATATGTCTGGTGCCTGGGAGGTAATGCCGCCAAGCCTTAAAGGCTGCCTTGATCGCTAGGAGTTCCTTGTCTGTTATTGCATAGTTAAGTTCAGGTGTAGTAAATATTCGCAACCAAAAGGCCACGGGATGTAACTGGCCTGTTTCGGGATCCCTTTGGGAAAGAACAGCCCCCATTGCCATGCTGGAGGCATCTGTTTCCACTACATATGGGAGATCTGGGTGGGGGTGTCGTAGCACCGGGGCTTAGGTAAATCTTTTCTTGAGTTCCTGGAAGGCCTTCTCCTCCTCTTCTGTCCATTGGAACAGTTTGTTGTTTTTTCGTAATAAAGAAGTGATCGGGTGCACAATCTGGGAGAAACCCGGTATGAATCTGCGATAAAAGTTCGCAAAGCCGAGCATACTTTGGACACCTTTGACTGAGGACAGTGATGGCCAGCTAAGGATGGTGTCTACTTTGTGCATATCTATCCGAGCGCCTCGGGGAGTGAGGACAAAACCAAGGAACTCGACTTCGGTGACATGGAAGGAGACTTTTTCAAGTTTGGCATATAGCTGGTGCTGTCAGAGTTTTGCAAGGATGGAGTGAACGTGCCTGACATGGTCCTGTTTAGAAGAGGAGTACACCAAGATGTTGTCGATGTAAACTAGGGCACATACGTCGATCAGTTCCCATATTACATCGTTCATGAAGAACTGGAACGCGGCGGCAGCGTTGCAAAGCCCAAAGGGCATCACCTGATATTTGTACATCCCACACTTACTACGAAAGGCGGTCTTCCGTTCGTCTCCTTTCTTTACACGCAAGAGATGGTATGCCCCCCTGAGGTCCAATTTGATGTAAATTTGGGCAACCTTGACTTGGTCCAGCAGTTCTGGGCTAAGAGATGGAGGATAACGGTTTTTAACTGTTAGCTGGTTTAGTGCACGGTAGTCGATGCACATTCTCAAGTCCCCCTCCTTCTTGGGTACGAAGAATAGGGCCGAGGCTGCAGGGTATTTGGACGGGCGGATAAAACCGTTTGCTAGGTATTGGTCCAGATATAATTTCAAGTGGAGATTTTCAGGTTCGTTGAGTGCATACATTCGACTACACAGGATTTGTGCACCAGGTACGAGGTCGATCTGACAATCATATGGCCTGTCAGGGAGTAAGGTATTAGCCTGTTCTTTTTGGGAAACGTCTTGGAAATCATGGTATTCGCTTGGTAGTGTACTTGTTACACCTAGTACCAACACCTCTTTATCTTGGACAGGTGTCTCTGGGTCAGATGATGGCATTTTCACTTGGTAGCACGCATGAGCACACTCATTGGAGAAGGCAAATTTCTTGGCTCGCCAGTCGATGTTAGGATTGTTTGTCACCAACCACGTCATCCCTAGAATCACCCGGAACTGAGGGGCCTTGATAAGGTTGAAGGCAATGGCTTCCCGATGTCCTTCTTGGCCCAGAAGGGTCAGTTCTGCTGTGCATTGAGTTACAGGACCAGAAGCTATATTAGTGCCATCGACAGTGGTGACCTTCTCAGTTGTCGTTTTCTGACAGAGGGGAAGCCCCATCCTTGTTGCCAGGCCTTGGTCTATGTAGTCACTACCAGCTCCGCTGTCTATGTATGCCTCCACAGCATGCATCCGAGATGGTTTTTGGTGACTGATCAAAATCACAGGCAGGGCAAGGTATGAGGTCTGTGGCTCTTTCCCTTCGCTCGACAAACGGACCTCTACGCTTGCCGGGCCTGGAAGTTTTCCGACTCTTGTTCTCCTCCTTCTTTCTCTGTAGCGCCAACTGTTCTCCTAGGGGTTTTACTGGCCATTCTCTGAGAAAGTGACCTGATTTCCCGCAGTACAGGCATAATTGCTGTTGTCTCCTTTTGTCTCTTTCAGCCTTGGTTAATGTGCTCCGTACCCCCCCAATTTGCATGGGTTCCGAAGTGTTTTCTGATGAACGCGGACTGTTCTCCTTTGAGCGTATATACACAGTCCGATTTGGCTCGATCTGTCCTTTGATCTTGCAGCCTGTGGTCTAGCTGCACCACTAGGTTGATGAACTCTGCACAGTCTTTTGGCGGGTTTACCACCTGAGCTAGGATGTCTTTCAAATCCCCCCGTAATCCTCGATGGAATAACGTTGTTCGTTTCTCCTCAGGCCACCCAGTTTCAAGGACATGTATGTTAAAAGTGGCGATATATGTTAACAACTCTTGGCCGCCTTGGCGGATGGACAGAAGTTTGTTATCCAGAGCTTGGCCATGGGTATGTCAGGGGAACAGCTTCTCCATCTCCAGCTGAAACCCCCTGAAATCCCACAGGAGTGGGTCATCCTGGCTTACTAACGGTATGGCCCAATCCGTGGCACTGCCACTCAGATATGAAAGAATGAAGGCAACTCGCGACTGATTGTTACGAAAGGCTCTGGGTCTACATAGAAAATGGAGGCGGCACTGGTTCATGAATACTGCATATTTTCTTGGGTCCCCCGTAAAACTTTCCGGTGGGGCCAAAGGAACTGCCCCAGGGAGGACCACCTGCACTGGATTGACGGATGTGGCTGGAACCGACAGAATACTTCCTAGCAACGGAGCCTGCCCAGCCTGTGTTTTGAGAAATTGTCTGCCTAATTCATTGGTGTGGTCCTTGTTGACAATCAACTCCCTCCTAAGGGCGTTGGTTTCTTGCTGGGCGGATTGCACCTTGGCCCGTAATTCTCCCAGTAACTGGGCTAGTTGGTCAGTCTCTGATGTTTCCATGATGCCCAGGTGGATGTTTTAATTGAGGCTTCGCGTTCTGTTACGCTCACCTGGTATCCACAGGGGCGCCACACGATACTGGATGGGGGTCTAAGCGCTATCCCGGATCCCTCACTGCTTCGTTATGTGCCAGACATTGGGTAGCGCCTATAACAGGAGAATGGAGTGTTAAGATACTGGTTCTGTGATGGATGGACTCCCACCTCCCTCTGATCCAAATCCCCTCCCTTGGGGTTCTTGCTCACCTTAGGTTTTTGTGCTTTGAACTCTGCGTCCTGCATCTCTGTGCAGGGGCGCGTGGTTGGTGCCAGCATTCTGTGGACCTAGTTGCTTCACTGGTCCGTGTGCCCTTATGTCAGGTCGGGACCGGCTGTGACTCTGACTCTGCTTGCTGTCTTCCAGGTGAGTTATAATGTCTTTTCCGTCTTGCTCCTCTGCGCTGTTCCCTAACAATGCCTCTTTTTGTTTTCATAGGGATGGTTGCGATCTCGGAGTTGTCGCGCTAATGGCGAAGACCACCGTGAGTTATTGATGCGCGGAGCGCTGCGCTGTTTATTGGTGTTAATTGCTAACCTGTGTTCTCTTCTCTTTTACAGGTTGCGGTGAAGTTCCGGAGTGATGAGCGATCGAAGCGCTGCTTGCCCAGGTAAGTGCTTTTTTAATGCTGACCTTGTTCCTTCTCCCTTGCAGGTTGCGGTGAAACCCTGAGATGAGCGAGGTAAGAGAAGCACAGGGTGCTGCCAGAGCTTGCTGCTTGCCCAGGTAAGAATTTTTATTAATGCTGTACTTGTTGCTTTACCTTTGCAGGTTGCGGCGAACTCTGGAGATGGGTGAGGTAAGCGAAGTCCAGGATGGATTCAAGACCGGTTACTTCACAGGTAAGTGTTCTTGCTCGCTAAGGCTGTTCTTGTTCTTCCAGGTTATTAATGGAGTCCGCATGTAGGGCTTCAGGATCGGGCCGCCGGAGAAGCAGATGAGTAGGAGCTGGACACGGTGAGCGTTACGCTGCAGGAGTGCAGAATAACGCAAAGCGTGTTCTGCTGTTTGGGTGTGGTTTAAATAGCCCAGGTAAAGTAGTTCCAGGCCAAGTAGTTCCAGGCCCAGCCACACCCAAAACATTAGACCACATGACTTGGTTCTAAAGAACTGATACAAAGAAACTAGTACTGCTACTGGGAAAGGTTCATCTTGATTGTTTGTCATTGAGTAAAGCATGACCAATTTGTGAAATCAAGGAACCTTCACTGGTTTTACTAATAGAATGTATCTTGAAAGAAGTTTTAACCCAAAAGAACAAGTCCAGAAGGAAAACCCACATACACACGAGGGGTTGTGAAAATAGGTAACTTGTACTGAACACACGCACTTACGATTTTGTGCAAAACATTTAACATTGATTACAAAACAAAACCATAATGTTTTCAAATAAGAAAATAATACAACTTGAACATAGTGTTGTAAAGAAAAATTCTAAAATTAGACATAGAGCAGAAAAATCGATACTGATCAACAACTTGTACTCTTCATGAGTGTTTGCGTTGAAACAAATTCCTGAGTTATTCCAGTAGTCTTAGAGCTATCTATCTGGGTAAGTTCAGTCTAATTCCCAATCGTTAGATGTCTATACTGGAAAGTTCTATTGTGACAAAGTGATCCCAACTGGTTATGTGCCAGAAGATTCCAACTGGTTGTATGCCAACTGGTTATATGCCAACGTCGCAGGGGGTATATAGGTGGGAGTTCCACATCAATAAGTGTGACAATCAATTTGCAGCATTGTCTCACTGGACCAAATTGAGTTGGTACATAAGTCCCCCTTGCTTGAAAACGGACGTTTCGGTGGCAATGACGTCCATCATGTATCAAAATTAGAGGGACGTGGAAGCCGCCTTCTTCAGGGCGTTTGGGTGACCCCTGTAGTGGAAAGACCAAGAGAAAAACAAAAAAAACGTAGGTCAATTATTCTCTTGGTGCAGTGGTGTTTCCCTGCTGGACTTATAAGGGTAAATTAGTAAAAAAAGGTTGAACGAATCAGAACCTGACGGAAAATAATTCCCAATTTGATGAATACTAAAACGTAAAAGAGGAAGGAACCTTGAATAGGAGACAGAGTGAACTATATGTAGACTCCTATCTCTAGTTGGCTTTGGAGGGCGTAAAAGATAGATGTCTCACCACAGAAACCTTGTGGACACTCTCTTAATCGTGCAGGCTCTCCGGACTGGGCGTCGCAGGATACAGGGGTGGTTGCAATGCTTATGCGTGGGGGGCAGGGAGGAAGTCCTGACGGCCCCTCTTGTTTGCTGTGTGCTGCTCGCACTCCAGAGGTAGTGCTCTGTAAAAATGTTTACAGAGATGCAGGTGAGAGCAGGAATTGACAGGTGGTGTGGTACTCCTGGCTAATGTGCCTGTTCGCAGGTATAAAAGAGAGAAGTAGAAACTGTACCTGGGTGTGGATGTTCATTAGAAAATCCAATTGTTCCTCTGTGTTGAAGAGCCCAAGAATGGGGGAGGCTCAAGTGTTATGTAGCCACCTTCGTCTTTATTTCTGTAGCGGGAATGCCAAGAAAAAGAAAAGCTAGTTGTATTTAAAAAAAAATATTTTTGGCAGTTCACATGTCTCTGTGGGGTAAAGTTGAACACTGAATAATGCTCTCCTGCAAACTGTGTGCCGTGAGGAGCACAAACCTCTTGAGAGGTCGTGTGTTGATGTGTGCTGAAATTGACCTGAGTTAGTTCGGCGCTGTGTGCGGAGTCTAGTCCTTGTTGTTAGCCTGCTGCTGAAAGACGTGCGTTCCTCGTGTGCAGCGTTGCTGTAATGAAGGCAGACGAGGGCTGGAGGTGGAGGGGGTATGTGGGTCTCTGAACCAATCAGAATGCTGAAAGGTTCAGAGTCCTGATTCGCTGAAGCAGTAGCAATGCGGAAATGGATGCTGCCGAAGTGGTCAGTGTCTCCGTGTTTAACAGAAAGTTCTGTAATGACTCTGCAGACGTCCGCTGGCTTGATGAAAGGGGGAATCCAGAGGTAAGGAATACGGCTGAAGTGTATAGAGCGCGCGTTTGTGAGTAATTGCAATGAAAATGTCGCGCGATTCAGCAGGACTCAGAGGAGTGTGTTGGAGGCGGACTCGTGGTCTTGGGTCCTGGAAATGAAATTAGCAAGTCGAGGAATGGTGTGGATGGCGCATTGTGGATGCGAGAGGTTGTGCAGAGTAATGCGCCTCCTGGTTTGATATGATAATGACGGAGACTGTAGCCACTCTTGGTGGGCAAAGTCAGGACCAAGGCAGTGTTTGATCATAGCAGTCTCTGGCCGTGTAATGAAGAAAAGGGGGGGGGTTTGGTGTGATTAGAGGGGTCTGGCGTAGGAAGCGTCTGCTTGTGAAAGTATACAATGTTGGGTGCGATCCAAAGGAGGATTATTTGGAGAATGTCTCAGTGTGATCTGGGTATTCATGCTGGGTGTTGGTGGTGTTACTGGAAGGGTATGGGAGGAAACTTCTGATACATCTTGGGCAGCCGGGTTGGTGACTGCAACTGCGTGCCCAGCGACGGTCAATTATCTTTGTGGGAAGAGTTGTTGTTCGTTGAGGCCGTGGGTGACAGAGTCCATTCTGTGTATCCAACGGCATTCAAGGTCTAGCAGGTGGCCCTGTATGTTGGGTCCACTGCAAACCCGTTCAATGACCCACCATTTGATGTCATGGGTATTGTGTTTTTTTCTCCATATAGCGCTGTACTAGTGGAGATGTCATATTTTTGCAGCGGATTCTTGACCGGTGTTCAGATATCCATGTGCCAACATTTCGCGTAGTCTGTCCAATGTAGCGTAAATGGCATGGGCACTCTATGCAGTAAACCACTTGGTTAGTTTTGCAATTCGAAACGTCATCAAGGGTCCATGTTTTTGTTCCAATCTGAAATCGTTGTAGTTTGATGGTGAATTGGCATAATGAGCAAGTTCCACATGGGTAGTGCCCTTTAAGTGGTCGAAGATTCCAGCCAGATATTTGTCTGGGGGGATTTTTTGTTATACATGGAATGTACCAGGTGTTCTCTCAAGTTGCATCCCCTCTTGAACGCAAATCTGGGTTTGTCTTGGTATGGTAGACAGAGTCTAACTATAGGCCAATATTTGTAAATTTTGATCTGAAAAGCATGTTGGCCGTGGGTGATGGCACATGTGATTCGGTCATTCTCTACGTCTCGGGTTTTGGGTGTGAGAAGTGAGTCACGGCATGTGAATCGGGCTCTTTTGAGAGATCTTGACACCAGTTTCTTGAGGTAGCCACGTTGTTTAAGTCTATCACTTAGAAGATTGGCATCATGGTAGAAGTTGTCTAAGGAGGTACAATTTCTGCGAAGTCTTAAAAATTGCCCATACGGTAAATTTTCTTTAATGTGTTGGGGATGATCACTTTGGAAGTGTAGCAAGGTATTGCGTTCGGTGGGTTTGCAAAAAGTGATGCATGTAAGTTTGCCTTGGTCATGTTCAATTCTCAAATCTAATCTAGGAAGTGAATAGAGGAATTACTGTATTCAAATGTGAATTGAATGTCCTGACTACATGTGTTAAGCCAGGAACAGAACTCTAGTAGGCCCTCTTCTGTGCCTTCCCATAGGCAAATAATGTCGTCTAAATATCGACGCCATTGTTTGATATGCTCTCTCCATCTGTTGAGATGATTAAGGACAAATTTAGCTTCGAAACTGGCCATGAATAGAATTGCCAAACTAGGGGCAAATGCTGCCCCCATGGCGGTACCTTTTGTTTGTAGGTAGAATTGTCGGTTAAATTCAAAAATGTTTTTACATAGGGCCAATGTCATGATTTCAATAATAAATTCAGGGGGAGTTTTCATCTCAGTATTAGTAGCACTCAGATATTCATACACACAGTCAATTGCCGCTTGTTGGGGAATGCTGCTGTATAATGCCTTAATGTCTAGAGTGACCAGTAACTGTTTGTGTTGGTCGAAGTCTAGGTTTTCAAATAGCTGAATGGTGTGCATGGTATCTCTGATGTATGTTTCCGTTTTGCTGCTTATGGGTTTTAGAAAGTGGTCAACAAATTTGCATAGAGGTTCAAGTATAGACCCGCAACCTGACACAATTGGTCTTCCAGGGGGGTTGGTTCGATCTTTATAAATTTTAGGAAGGGCATATAGGCAGGGTGTTCTGCCTTGTGATGTCTGGAGAAATTCAGATTCCTTTTCCGATATCCAGTCCCTTTCTAATGCGAATGCGACCATAGCTGAAATTTCTGTTTTTAAGTCTTTGGTGGGGTCTTTTTTAAGTAGTTTGTAACTCTCTGAATCATTCAGGAGTTCCATAATCATGCGATGGTATTGGTCCGATTTCATGATCATGATCCCGCCCCCTTTGTCCACGGGTTTGATGATGAGCTCTGGTTGCTTTGATAGTTCAGAGAGAGCTTCTCTTTCTTGTCTGGTAATATTTTTGGTGTTTGGTGGGGCTGTTTCTCTTGCTCAATACTCTGAGGTCCCGCAGGATGCATCTTTCAATGTGAGGAGGTCTTCTGGGACTTGATTATCAGAGGGCGTGAAGGTAGATTTGGGATGCAAACCTGTGTCTTGAACTCTTTCGGTGTTTTCATGCTCATGAAAAAATGAGCGTAATCTCACGGTGCGTAAGAACCTTCGAATTTCCATCTCACTGTTATACCAATCTGTGTTGCTGGTAGGTACAAATGATAAGCCCTAAGAAAGTACAGAAGTCTGTGAGGCTGTGAGTGGAACCTTTGCCAGGTTAAAAATGGGTAATTCTAAATCTAGTTCTAAGTTTGTCTTCTCCTGCGTCTCGGTCATCTGCATTGGCCCTGAAAGGTGGGGTTCCATGGTGGTGGACCCCAGCCTCCGCCGGTCGCTCCTTGGCCTAAAAAAGGTTGCGGGGGAGGTTGTGGGTAGTTCTGTGGTTGTGGGTAGCCAAATATGTTTGGTTGAAATGGGTTGTAGCCCCAATGTGATTTCCCACTTGATGAACTGCTACTCAATCCTGAAAAGTTAACCCCTCTCCTCCTTGATCTTTGCTGTCCAGTCTGTGAGTTTCCTGGCTGTTTAATGTTCTTGGAGTATTCCTCAGTTGTGTAGGGATATGCTAGTTCTGTGTTGAATTCTTTGATATCCTTCTGTAGTTTGTTGGTTTTTCTAGTTAAGGTGTTAGTTTTAAAGATGGCAAATTGTTTGTTGATCGCCTCTATTTGATTTTTGGCGTCAGTAAGTTATTTATACATTTCCTCTCTTCATCTTCCAAAGATGTTTGAAGTTCCGAGCTAATTCTCTGTGCAGTTGTTACTGTAAGTACCATAAGGTCTCTGCTACATTTCGTAGCGATGTAACTGAAATTGGTAGTGTATTCTTTGTCTTCTAGAAAAAGGCAAGGTTTATTTCGAACGATCAAACCGGTGGGAATGATACTTGCTCTTAGATATTCTTTCAGAAAGTGTCCATGTAATTCTGGTGCTAAAGAACTGAGCTGTGTGATAGGCCTCCATGTTGGATTAAGGTCCAAAACTAGTATTGCTTTATTCCTGATAATGAGCCTGGCGCCAAAGATGCCAGGACTGACTCCATGTATGTTTCTAATGGAGTTTTAAGGCCCTTGGGGCCAGTGTGAAGGGCTTTAGCCCCACTGCTGCCAAGGGGCTGTTATACCTGATGGGGGTCAGTGGCATGGATCGTGACAGATGACTTCATCCCTTCAGCTGACTTCTCTAACTTGCACTGGGCATAAGTAAAAGCATGCTGGAGGTGCTCCCTTAGGTTCTCAATATAATCATGAGTGGTGGACACATTAATCAGAGTCTGTTCCTGAGTTATATAGCATAGATGCTGAGGTAACACCATTTTTCATCCAAGCATTAGTTTGAATGGAGACACCTTGGTTGCAGCAGAAGGTGTAGACCTAAGAGCATCAGGACAAGCAGTAATCAATTGTCCTAACTGGGTCCAGAGCCAGTCACAAACTTCTTTAAAATACTCACAATAGTCTTGTTTTATCTCTTAACACCTCCATTTTATGCTAGGCTGTAAGCTGTTTGGAGTTTTCTTTTTACCCCTAGAATCTCCCACATCTTGGTCATCACCTCACTGGTAAAAGGTCTCCCTCTATTTGACTTCAATTCTTTGCAGAAGGCCGAAATGAGAGAAGATATATATTATCATTCATGTGGCAGCTCTCTACACCTTATAATTTGGGGCAGGAAGACACTCTGCCCCCTTTCTAAATAAGCAAGTTACTGTCAACATGTATTTGTTTCCCTTACAGGGGTGAATCACTGGCCCGATGAAATCAACTTGCAAATCTGACCAATGCCTCATCATTCCCCTTTTCTGTTGGGGAGCTCGACGTGTGGGAGAACTCGGTTGAAATTGAGCACACACGAGACACCCCTTTAGATATATGTTGAGGTCCTGCCCATATGTGGCCAGTATGCAAATGTTCACAACATTGCTAATATCTTGTGAAACCCCCTATGACCTGCAGTCAACATAAGGCTCAGGAATCAGGTAGGTACCACCCATTGGTCACATCCAGATAGTGATCTCCTTACCAACAAACCATCTTGATTCGAAACATTTTGGAAAATTTCATCAACATCCAGAGATCCTCTTTTCCGGTATAATACTGTTCCGTTAGAGGAAAACTCCCTGGGTCTTTGCTATGTTGATGGGGTTGTATTTGTGTGCATTGATCAAATCTGCATCTGCATTATCTTTACCTCCACGAGTGTTAGGCAGAAACCTGTGCAGTTCCCTCTGGGACCACTGCAAAAAGTTTAAGTCTACAGGAGTTAGCCGTAAACGGAATTGGTAGCAGTCTGCACCACCCAGATTTACCTGGTAGCTGTGGCTGAGCAGTCAGACTTCTCTCAAGAAGAGTTAGGCAGTATACAGAGTATTCACAATAGGTCAAAAGAACACAGTTGAACAAGCAAACACGGATCAGAGCTTGGTGTAAAAAGAGATATAATTATTTATTTAAACGCATCTAGATAAACATACTGGCACTTTTGTTTAAGCAGTTCAGAAACACGATCACTAAAAGATATACACTCCCTTAACTGAATGATAGACAAGTCTTAGAAAAGGCAACACTTATTTCCAGACAGCGGTGAGCGCTTAACTAAGATGACACTCTACTCAAACAGGTTAAAAAGGGAGAGAAAAGGCATGGCAAAGATAGAACAGATCCCAACACTTTCGACAGAACACAGTAAGAGAGAAAAGGCAGGTTAAAACCGTAAAGTCAAAGTTCAAAGGGCCGGGCCCACTTTAAGAGGCTCCGGTCGAAATGTGTCCAAGGTCACACGGTTCAAAGTGCACAAAAGTCTCGTAACAGGTTCAAAAAAGAGTTGGACCAAAGAAAGGGACCAATTAGATGGTCAAGGCGGCCAGCCCAGTCCAGAAGGTTAAGGGATTATTATTACCTTGTAGCAATCTTTAGAAAGGGAGGCCTGGCAAACACGCTTCCTTGAAATGGTGAGAATGCTCCAGCGGGGGCAGTTGTTCCTGGTAGTGGATGCAAGGCGGTGCTTCGTCCAGAAGAAGAGAGGATCTCGACGTAGAGGGAAACAGGAGTCCGTTGCACTACCAGGGCAGAGACCAGCCGCAGAGTTCTCAATTAAAAGGAGTGGTCCTTTTATTCGCAGTCCGGGTGCAAGTGGCTATCCGGCTGCCGTGGTGCAGAGCACAGGCAATTCGACCACGAGTCGTCCGGGGATGCGAAGAAGAAAGCAAACTGGTTGTGCCCACCAGTCAAGGGAAGAAGACTCTCCAGCAGGGAGATCTCCTCTGTCGTTGGGAAGTGGTGAGTCGATTCAGCAGGGCTTCACCGGTGGTGTCGTCATAGCAGGTTGGCTCAGCTTCTCCCCCTTCGGATTTTCAGGTCCTGTGGCGACTTCTGAAGTTCCAGTCCCCAAAGCCCTGCTTTTATGCAAGAAACCCCCATTCATTCAGCCTAGCTGTCAATCAAACATGCTAAGTGGTGAGCGGGGTGGCTCACCACCTGGGCCAATCACACAAGAGTGTGACCTGAGTTGGCAAGGCAACCTGGTCCAAGGTGCCTAAACCCCCTCCCACACACTCTGTGGTACCCAGACAGAGTGGCACCACTTTGGAAGACTTCTGTGTAGAAGCCCGCCAAAAGTGGAACAAAGGGCTCAACCTTTTGGTTGGAGTTACAGAGGTGAACACAAACGCCATTTTAAAACCGAATTTTGGCAGAAAATACCAACCGATGAATTATTATTAAATAAATAAACCGGCGGTATGTTAGAGACTAATGTGAAAAAGTATTAGCCTCGAACAATGGGAAAATCCCATAGAGAAATATTTGTGGTCGAATATAACAAGTAGTATCCACTGCCACCAGCCAAAACTCAACGAGGCGGGACGGGACAGTGCCCCCTCGAACAACAGACCCAGGGGCAATCGAATTGCCCCTACCAGTACGTCCACAATATGATGGTTGGTACTGGTTCTGTTAGTAAATTTGGGACTAGTAAAGCCAATGGTGACTTTACATGCCCTGGAAGACAGTAGTCAGTCCCAGGGTATGGAGTCTATGGTGGGGTCACCTAGGACACCCCTGTGTTACTGCACGGAGGGTGCTGTGTAACACACATAGTAAAAACACATGAGACCCTATGAAGTAAAAGACCCCATAGCCCATAAAACACATTAACATTCAAAGGAACACCACAAATCATGTCCAAGAGTGGGAGGAAAAGAGTCTCACTCTTGGCAGGAGAAAAAAACAAACTCCAGAAATCCAGCAAAGCTGCTGGGTGACTCACTAGGTTAGGAAATTCAGCCTAGACAGAGAATCCTCCCTAACAACGAGCAGCTGAGAGTTCACTGTTGACACACGTTTGGGATCTGGTCACAGCTGTAACTTGAATTTCTCCCGACAGGGATCTCATATCTATGAAATCCCCCTTTAGAGCTCCAGTTTAAGTCAGCTGGTCAGCCAGGCCATTCCCAGCCTTATCTGGCCCAACCATCTTGGAATGACCTCTGATCTTTTTCCAATAGATGGTTATCCCATTAGAGGTGTCACGCACTCCGCTCCCTCTGGGGGTCCCATTCCTCATCCCTGTGCCCCGAACACCCCTCGCCCTCTTGCCCGGTTCCGGGGCTCACAGGTTGTCTCTTCGCCCCAGTTGCCACCGCGCCGACTGCCACAAAGCTTGGGTCGGCATGCTCTTTGCACGTGGAGACGTCTACCTCCCTGGCGTCTTCCGTGGTGGCTGCTAGACCGACTTCTTCCGCGTCACATGACCACCGCCTTCCGCTCACGTGTTTCTGGACTACACTCACGTGATGCGCTCGCGGGTCATGTGACTGGGAGGAATTAGCAGCGCCAGTATTTAAACGGCTCTGTTGCGGGGCTTTGGTGCTTCACAGCTGTTTCTTCGGATTCCTGTACGGCGCTACATACCTTTTGTTTCACACCTTTTGGATCTTGACCTCGGATTTGTTTCACTGACTGGCAACGGATAACCCTTGGCTTTGGTACTTGCTTTTGGATCATTATTACGACCATGGACTACTTCACGGACTGCCTCTACGTTCCGCCCTTCTTGTGCGGATTCTGGCATCAGGTGGGCCTGGCACTTGCAACTTTGCTGGGATACTTACATTCTGGAAGAACAGCTTTGCTGGGTCTCGGAACCTCCCCATAGGTTAAACCGCCACTCCACAGACACCTTTTGGTAAGACCGTTCCATTTACTTGTTGATTGGTTGTTGATACTGTTTTGGCTTGACACTTAACTGGTGTTTCCTTTACAGTGGTTCGGGGTTCCACGAGTACCGCAGTTCCGGAAAGAACATCTCCCACCTGTGGCCTCAAAGGCGGCACAGAGAGTGACTTTGATTCTCTCTGTGCGGCACTTGTGGACAGAGGACTCTTCAGCTACACGACAGTCAAGACACAACAGACTGTGAAGCCATCCTGTCGTGTAGCTATGGAGGGAGCTGCGGATGACCCCTTGACCACTATGGTTCAGGCCATAACCGTGTTACGTGCGGACATGGCTGCAGCTAATACAGCCATTCACCAACGCTTGGATACCATCCAGAGTGCTAGACATCCTCTACCCTCAGATGCTGAGTTTGGGGATACCCCACCAGGCCCCTCGCCCGTCCAACCTCCCGTTCCACCCCTTCCTAACCCCGTCCCCGTAGTACTGCCCTCTCCTTTTCCTTTGGCTGCCCCTGAGAGGTATCATGGGGATCCCGGCAAGTTTAGAACCTTCTTGAATCAATGCAAATTGCATTTTTTGTGTAGACCCATGGCTTTTCCAGACTCCACCTCTAAGGCAGCTTTTACTCTTTCTCATTTAGCAGGCACTGCTGCTGCCTGGGCCAATCCACTCCTGGAAAACAACAACCCAGCCCTTTACGACTTTGATTTGTTGGTCACCGAGATGTCACGAGTGTTCGATACACGCCATAAGGTTCAGTCCCGAGACCTGGAACTCCTGGACCTGGGGCAGGGTAGGGGGTCTTTGATCGAATACATTACTAAGTTCAATCAGCTTGCAGTCGAGACTTCCTGGCCTGAATCCAAAAAAGCCGTTGTGTATTATCGCGGCTTAAACAACGCCATGAAGGATGCCCTTGCGGTTGTTCCCTCATTACCAACCTCTTACCATGATCTAGTCGATTTAACTCTGCAATTGGACGCTAGACGTTCTGAACGTAGGGCTGAGGCCGGTCTCCTACACCCCGCTGTCCCATCTCCTTCCACCTCGGCCCCCTCAAACACCAGTTCCGAACCCATGCAAATCGGGGGCATCAGGAGCCCGATCACACCCATAGAAAGGGAACGTAGGAGGGTGGACAATGCTTGCTATTATTGTGGTCTATCTGGCCATTACGTGAAGGATTGTCCTCGTCGCCCCAAGCTAAAACCATCGGGTTTTCGGAGTGCTCGACCCTAGACTCGGGGACCGGGTTGAGCGCTCCCTGTCATACCCCGAACCCTGTGTTTGCTTTCGGCCACATCAGACCCATATATGTGCAGGCCATTCTACAACCCACACCTGACATCTCACACCCAGTTACGATTATTATAGATTCCGAGGCTACAGGTAATTATATGGACATCACACTGGCCCAAACCCTGAACCTACCTGTGCTAGCCAAAACCCGGCAGGAACCAGTACATGCAGTGGATGGGACTGCTCTGGTTTCCGGACCAATCAGACAGCAGACCGCCCCGATGCTCTTGACCATACAGGCTATACACAGGGAGACCCTGAGTTTCGATCTCATCTCAATGCCCCAGTTCGGTGTAATTTTGGGAATACCTTGGCTACAGGAGCACAACCCCTTAATTGACTGGAAAGAGGGTTCAGTGCATTTCGAATCCGATCTCTGTCAACATTTCTGTCTAACCGCAGCCACCACTATTGAGACACCCGCTCAAGCATTGGGGGTCATGGCTCAATTATCTCTAGAGGATTCCCTTGCCCCCTCCACAGAACACCACACGGTTGGACTGGTCTCCACACTAATTCCGGCCCAATATCAAGACTATCTAGAAGTGTTCGACCATGGTTCATCAGAAGTTTTACCGCCACATCGCCCGTATGACTGTCCAATAGATCTGGTTCCGGAAAGCACTATCCCCACAGGTCGTATCTACTCCTTGTCTCTTACTGAAGATCTAGCCCTCAAAGAGTACATTCAAAAGTCCCTCCGTCTGGGCCAGATACGTCCTTCTACATCCCCGGCGGCGAGTCCCATTTTCTTTGTCCCCAAGAAGGAGGGTGACTTATGGCCTTGTGTGGACTACCGCAGACTCAATGCCATCACCAAGAAAGACCGCTACCCCATTCCACTAATCACGCCCCTATTGGACCATCTCACACATGCCACTGTCTTTACCAAATTAGACCTCCGCGGTGCCTACAATCTGGTCCGTGTGCGTTCCGGGGACTAATGGAAGACCGCTTTTTGTACTCGCTATGGCTTGTATGAGTATGCGGTCATGCCGTTCGGTTTGTGCAATGCTCCGGCCACGTTCCAGAGGTTCATGAACGATATCTTTTCTGACATCCTGGACGTTTTTGTAGTGGTCTACTTGGATGACATCCTGATATTCTCCCAGACCATGAAGGACCACGTGCAGCACGTCAGGGAAGTATTGTCTCACCTACGGACGCACTCCTTGTTTGCCAAACCCGAGAAGTGCCAGTTCCATGCCGATTCCGTAGAGTTTCTTGGTTTTCACATCTCGTCGGGAGGGCTAGCCATGAACAATTCCAAGGTTTACGCAGTGCTGGATTGGCCGGTCCCCGATTCATTGAAGGCACTCCAGTCTTTCCTTGATTTCGCTAACTTTTACAGGCGATTTAACTCCGGGTTTTCTTCTTTGGTGGCTCCCCTCACTTCTCTGACTAGACCTCGCACACCTTTTCTATGGACGGACACACATCAACAGGCCTTCGAGGCTTTAAAGACAGCATTCACCACTGCCCCCATCTTACAGCACCCAGACCCAGAACTGCCATTCATAGTGGAAGCTGATGCTTCATCCTTTGCCTTAGGTACTGTATTGTCACAGACTTGCCCTACCTCAGGTCGCCTTCACCCTGTGGCCTTCCATTCCCGTAAATTCACAGATGCCGAATCCCATTATACCGTGACCGAAAAGGAACTACTGGCGGTCATGGATGCCTTCCGCGTTTGGAGACATCACCTCATGGGTGCTAAGCACCGTGTCACGGTTTATTCTGATCACCAGAACTTACAAGACCTGGCTTCTCTGAAGTGTATCAACAGCAGGCAGGTCAGGTGGCATCTCTTCTCTGCGACCTTCAACTTTGTGATCAAACAACGCCCGGGTAATACCCATGGTAAAGCCGATGCCTTATCGCGTTCCCCTGGGGGGGTGGCCTTGCCGACGTTTCCAGACACCCTACTGGACGTCGGCAAAGTGGTTTGTTTGTGTACTCCAACTCTGCCCTTACTTGACACGATACGGGGTTGGGTTACTTCACACCCAGGCCAGTTGTCCGATTGGGATTTGGTGGTTCACGATGGTCTCCCCTTTGTTTCTGATCGTCTATTCATGCCTACGGTAGACACCCGCAACATGGCATTGGAATGGTCTCACGACGCCCCGGTTCATGGTCATCCTGGGCAGAAACGCACTTTGGCGCTGCTGAGAAAGTGGTGCTGGTGGCCGTCTATGAGAAAGGATGTTGAATCTTACATCAACGCATGTGCAGTTTGCGCACAGTGTAAGCACCGTAGGGGTCGCCCTGTGGGCCTCTTGCTTCCTTTACCTGTTCCTCCCAAACCGTGGCACACCTTGACCATGGATTTCGTCACTGACCTACCCCGGATCCGGGGCTTCGATACCTTGTGGGTGGTCATCGATTCCTTTTCTAAGATGGCTCGTTTTATCCCTTGTAAGGGCATTCCCTCAGCGCCTACACTGGCCCGGTTGTTCTTTGAGAATGTCTTTTGTCTTTTCGGGCTTCCCTCGGTTCTCATCTCGGACAGGGGTTCACAATTCACTTCACGTTTCTGGCGGGCCCTGACTAGGTTGCTCGGGATGGACGTTTGTTTCTCCTCAGCATATCACCCTGAGACGGACGGTCAAACCGAGCGACTGAACCAGACGCTGGAGCAGTACTTACGTTGTCTAACCCTACAGCTGCAGTCTTCCTGGTTGAGCGTACTGCATCTTGCGGAATTCGCGTACAACAACGCTGTCCATTCTTCCACTGGCTTCTCCCCGTCTACGTACTTTATGGTCAGCACCCTCGTGTTTTGCCCTTCACGGATTTACCTACTTCTGCCAATCCAGCTGCCCTTGCATGTGCTAGGGACCTGGCCTCCGTCCACGCTCGGGTGTCGACTCATCTTGTCGAAGCCCAGGCGTCCATGAAGGCGCAGGCGGACAGGAAACGGGTGATGGCCCCGTTGTATACTGTGGGATCCCGCGTTTGGTTATCCACCCGACATCTGCACTTGGTGGGTTGTCGCAAGCTTCTACCTCGCTTTGTGGGTCCCTATACGATTACTCGGTTATCAACCCTGTGTCATATCGACTTGCTCTCCCAGGTTCCTGGCGGCTTCACCCTGTTTTCTATGTTTCTCTGCTCAAGCCCTGTCCCGCTCCGACACGGCTTCGCTCTCCTGGGACCCCGGTGTCTCTATCCGCTCTGGATGTTTTTGAGGTCTCTGCCATTCTGGGTTCCCGTATCTCTAGGGGGCGTCTCCAGTACCTTGTTGATTGGTCCGGGTATGGCCCCGAGGAGTGGTCCTGGGTCCCGGCTAATGATGTCCAGGCTCCTCGTTTGGTGGCACGGTTTCATAAGGACCATCCCTCGTGCCCACGGGGCTGTGGGCCTTTGGGGGGGGGGGGCTCTGTCACGCACTCCGCTCCCTCTGGGGGTCCCATTCCTCATCCCCGTGCCCCGAACACCCCTCGCCCTCTTGCCCGGTTCCGGGACTCACAGGTTGTCTCTTTGCCCCAGTTGCCACGGCGCCGATTGCCACAAAGCTTGGGTCGGCATGCTCTTTGCACGTAGAGATGTCTACCTCCCTGGCGTCTTCCGTGGCAGCTGCTAGACCGACTTCTTCCGCATCACATGACCGCCGCCTTCCGCTCACGTGTTTCTGGACTACACTCACGTGATGCGCTCACGGGTCATGTGACTGGGAGGAATTAGCAGCGCCAGTATTTAATCGGCTCTGTTGCGGGGCTTCTGTGCTTCACAGCTGTTTCTTCAGATTCCTGTACGGCGCTACATACCTTTTGTTTCACACCTTTTGGATCTTGACCTCGGATTTGTTTCACGGACTGGCAACGGATAACCCTTGGCTTTGGTACTTGCTTTTGGATCATTATTACGACCACAGACTACTTCACGGACTCCCTCTACGTTCCGCTCAACTTGTGCGGATTCTGGCATCAGGTGGGCCTGGCACTTGCAACTTTGCTGGGATACTTACATTCTGGAAGAACAGCTTTGCTGGGTCTCGGAACCTCCCCATAGGTTAAACCGCCACTCCACAGACAACTTTTGGTAAAACCGTTCCGCTTATTTGTTGATTGGTTGTTGATACTGTTTTGGCTTGACACTTAACCGGTGTTTCCTTTACAGTGGTTCGGGGTTCCACGAGTACCGCAGTTCCGGAAAGAACATCTCCCACCTGTGGCCTCAAAGGCGGCACAGAGAGTGACTTTGATTCTCTCTGTGCGGCACTTGTGGACAGAGGACTCTTCGGCTACACGACAGTCAAGACACAACAAGAGGTCACCAGATCAGCAATGCAATGGGTCAATTTTCCATGTTTTTATGGTTTATTGTTCCATCGACTATGCAAACAGTCTCTATCTCAGAATTCCAGAATACCTCATGAAGAAAATACAACGGATCCAAAATGCAGCAGCCAGACTACTCCTCAAACTATCAAGAAGAGAACACATCACTCCTGCCCTAAAAACACTACATTGGCTCCCAGTAAAACATTGCATCACCTTCAAAACATTGTGCATAACACACAGGGCAATCAGTGGACATGGAGCAGAATTCCTACAAAAGAAAATAACAATCTACAAGCCAACAAGACTCCTCAGATCAAGCAACGAAATCCGCCTGGAACCAAAACCATGCCTCAAGAAGAAACTAGGAGGCACCTCCTTCTACCACTTAGCCGCAATAACCTGGAACAACATCCCAAAAGATATAAGAAACACCAAAAATCATCTAAAATGTAGGAAATTACTAAAAACCTGGCTCTTCAACACCACAGACTCAAACTGAAATCGAAACAGAAAGGAAAAAGGGCGAATAAACTCGAATGGACACGGACAACCGCCAGTACAGACTGTGGACATCTCCCTTTGTGAAGAACCTCCCACAGCACCTGGACAAAGGATGCCGGTTAGAGGGGAACACAGGCGAGACCCAAACTGAGATGGAGTCAACATACCACCTATCCCCATCCAACACCCGCACTCACCCCATAGTTACCACCAGGTACCAAAGTATACAATTTCTGAGCTGTAGACATAGGCAGGGGCGCTAGCCGTATGAGTGGGAAGGGAAGACTGAGGGAGGAGGGGGCCAGATGTGAAAGGGACCTCAGAGGTCGGAAGGACCCGGATTAGGACAGAGGCGTAGGGGTGCTCCCGAACCCACCTGGGGTGATTACAGAAGCCCAGCACCTCAATTCAGGATAATCGATGCCAACTAACTAATGGCACTAACAATTTCCCCCCTCTTCATACACCTCTCAAACGCCAAACCAAACACAACCACAAACCTACAACACAACAAACCGCAAAAACGTCACTTCATTGCAACAACAAAACAAAAAAACACATAGACCCGCACAACAGCACGCAATGACTACCGGCCGCAAAACACCCCAAGCCCAGCCGACGGACCCACCGGGCTGAGGCTGCCAACAGCACATCACTGGTCTCTTGCACTTTTCCAGCTTCTTCCCACTAACCACCCCTCCCTTCCTCTTTCAGAGCCGCCAGAGCGCCAGGGGACCACTCCAGTGGTGATAGTACGCGGTACAAATGTCCTTTAACATTAACATTAATACAAACCCATTCCTGGCATAGTCAGAGACAGTGTTTATCACCAATTCTTTGAGTTGGTGGTGTACCACAGTGAGGGTGGCTTGATATACAGCCATCAATTCCGCTACTTGACTATTTCAGGGTCCTATTTTGTAGCAGAGGGTTCCGGGGTGTCATTAACCAATGCATTTCCAATGCCAGCCACTAGTTCTCTTTCCCCATTGTTGACAACATTGGAGGAACACACTTCCATATAGACTGTGGATATTCCCTGACAAGTGTCTTCTTCATAGACCTTGTGTGGGGACAGTAGGTATGCCTCCAGATTGTCTTTTGGCTAAACTTTCATCCTTGAGACAGTTTTCTTTAGAAGAATCATGCAAGTCCACCAACCTAAAGGACTTTTCTTGTTTTTGCCATAAATGGAGGAAAGCCTTCCATGGACAGTAACCGTTGGTCAAATCAATTGCTGAGTATTATTTTGACACCTGGATCTGCACCAGTCCTTGATCGATGTAGGTAAGTGGCCATCTTGACATGTTGACCTATTTGTTCAACTCTCTCAGGTCTGCACATAGTCTCAATTGCAAATTGACAAGGGGGTCCTGGGAGTCTCTCTGCCAGAGATTAGTCCTGGTTACAAGAGACTTACCCAGAGTCTTTAGCTCACTATCTTTCACAAAGAAGAAATATCCCAAACATATCAGTCTTTGTCCTGCCATGGTGCAGTCCAGCTCCGAAATGCTAGGCAATTCTCCTCTGAACAAGAGTAACAACAGCATGCCCAGACACGTGTTTCGGTCTGGTTGGACCTCATCAGTAGGGAGGAGCTGTGCCTCTCTAAGAATAGTGAGCAAGCGGTCCACGTCTGGATTCCCCTAGTAACTTAGGGTGAGACCCAAAGTTACTTAAATATGCAAATTGACAAGGGGGTCCTGGGGGTCTCTCTGACAGACATTAGTCCTGGATACAAGAGACTTACCCAGAGCCCCAGGGCAGGACAAAGACTGATATGTTTGGGATATTTCTTCTCTGTGAAAGATAGTGAGCTAAAGACTCTGGGTAAGTCCCTCGTAACCAGGACTAATGTCTGGCAGAGGGACTCCCAGGACCCCCCTTGTCAATTTGCATAGTCTCCATTGTCCATTGGATTTAGTATCCCCGGGTTGTTAACGGTACTATGGATCGGATGACTTATCCCACAGGATTCCAAGTTCTTGATAATCTTTTTGAGTGAGTCTCTGGATGCAAGAGGTAACTGGTATGGTTTGACGAATACTGGCGCCATCTCTGGGTCCAAGGGTATTGTAGTTGAATTAATAGATGTATGCCCACAATCATAAGAATCTACTGAAAAGATATCTACTGAAAAAATACCTGTTTCAGCTGCTGCCTTTGTTCCCCAGTCTCACAGGCCTCAGTTAGATTGATCCATTCCTTGACCATCTGCCTGAAACCTGGAAAAACCCTGGGCTTGGAAATCTCAGCAGTACCCTCCAGTTGTGTGGGGAGATCTTTTTTAATGGTGTTTACCTGGACAAAAGGTTGCATGGACTCCAGCTAGTTTTTGCTAATGCAAAATACTACCTCATCCTTCTTGATGTCACAGGTTGCATCTTCCACCCCATAAGGGCATGAAGAGCACACCAAGAAATGGCCCCCATGACGGGTACAAATCTTTTTTAGAGGCATGCTATGAATGATGTCATAACAATGGTTAGCAATTGGTCCTATCATTTCAAAATGGCCGCCTTATAGGTCTTTCAGTCCTGTAATTAGAGTACTAGGGGGAAAATGTCAATTTTACATATTCAATACAATTGTCTTCATTTTTTATTTTGAATGAAGTCATCATTTGTTCATATAATTCCAAATGTTCCCTCACCAATACTTAGAAATCTTGTGGCATGGGGTCATAAAGCTTTCTATGGCTTTTATTTGTCTAATGGGGTCCTTAACAAAACCTTTTTTCAATTTAGTATTCCTTCTGTGCCTCCAAATGTGTGTCCATTCTCCTTCAGAATCAGTGATATTGTTGGAACTCCAGTCCCTGTCTTCTAGGCACTCCCTATCTCTGTGATATTGGGAATGCCTTCCAAAAGCATGGGATCTGCACTCCTCCTTTTGCCTGCATCACTGTGAGCTCTCAGGTTCACTTTCCGTGTAGTCGATGTTTGGCGCAGGATAATACGCAGTCTCTTTTTCAGACTGTTTATGCACTATCCCGCCTTCTAGGTGTCCTTGGTGAATCTACCCCTTCACCCGAATGTGTGGAGGTTTTCAAAATGACCTTCTTAAGCTGACGCTTCTGCTTTTCCCTTTCAGTTGAGCAGGCTAGACTATCTCTCTGCAAGATCATCTTTTGGAAGCCTGACTACTGATCCTCTCATCATGTGTTTTCAGGTTCAGAATCACTCACAGGACTATTTTTGGTCTCACAATGGACCAGCCACCTTCCCGTCTTTTTGGTAACGGCAAATATCCTTCAATATCAGATAAGGACCGGCCTTTCTGATCAGGCTGGCTAGAGATAGGCGAACCCACCTATGTTATGTTATAGTTTTTTACACCCTGAAAGGTGTAGGGCAACCAACACCCGGAGGCAAATTGGCGCCAGAGCTGAAACCAACAAATCAAGTGGAAAAGACACAGGGGACCTAAAACAACAGAGTTTTAAGGGCCTTCCTAAATTGCAAATGTGCCGAAACCATACGCATATTGATGGGCAGGGCATTCCACAAGGAAGCAGCTCTGATTGAAAATGATCGGCCACCAGTTGTCACACGATGGACCCTGGGGACAGCCAAAAGAAAACGGTCACCGGATCGTAAGGCACAGGTGGGAACATAAGGCTGAAACTTTTGCTGCAGGTACTCTGGCACAATACCGTAAAATGCACGATGCACAAGGCACAGGGATTTAAAATGAACATGCCTGGTCACCGGCAGCCAATGGAGATATCTCAAAACAGGACAAATATGCTCCTGAAAAAGGGTGCAAGTGGCGAGGCAAGCGGCCGAGTTCTGAAGAACCTGCAGACGCTGTATCAAGTAATATGGCTGAGCCAGATAGAGAGAGTTGCAGTAGTCGATCTTATTAAGGACTAAAGCAGAGACCACTGGAGCCGGAGATGGACTGGAATGAATTGAAAGACCATCCTAAGAATCTTCAGTTGGTAGTGGCCTGCTTGACAAACCGCACCAATCTTAGGGGTACCATAGACAGGGAAGCAGCGAGTTTAACACCGACGTTCCTGACCACTGGAACAGCAGCAGGAAAAGGACCAAAGGAAGAAGTCCAAATGGAAGAAGTCCACAGAGAAGAGGCAGAAGAGGAACCCACCACCTGAACCTCAGTCTTATCTGTGTTTAATTTAAGCCAGTTCTCGGCCGTCCAGCAACCCACAGCCAACAGTCTCCAGCTGAGCGGCATGGGCTGGATAGCAGAGATCCAGCCTAACCAAGATCTGCGTGTCGTCAGCATACAAGTAACATCTGAAGCCGTGGGCGCGGATGAGAGCGATGAGAGGCAGAATATAAATGTTGAAAAGGGTGGGGACAGGGAAGAGCCCTGTGGAACCCCACACAACAGAGCCTAGACTGCGGAGAGAAAAGGCTGAAGCAAAAGACGCTGTGACCCATCAGACAGAAAAGAGTGAAACCAATTGAGGACCGGACCTGCCATGCCAGCAGCTGCTAAACGACTGATCAGGTTGGAGTGATCGATGGTGTCGAAGGCAGCCAACAGATCTAAAAGAATCAGAGCCGCAGCTCCACCTTGATCAGCGATAAGCGTGAGATCGTCAAGCACCAAGACCAAAATGGTCTCGGTGCCCTGGCCAGGTCTAAAACCCAACTGGAAATCATCAAGCAGAGACGTGGACTCACAAACGTATCACATGTCTCTGTGCTCGCTATAAGGGGCATGCATGAGGTAATTTCCAGTTTGTACATTGGGAGTTGTAAGTCAATTATAGGAGCGTCTTGATGGGAGGGGTCGCTCCCCTCCCTCATAGGACCCTATCTTAGGACACTATCCCATTCACTGTTTGGTCAGACTGTCCAAGCACCTGTTTGTATTCTTTCGGGTCATTATTTCATTTCATACACGTGTTTCTCTCTGCCATGATTTCCTGCCTACATTCAGAGAGTTGGAATTTTAGATCTGACGCTGAGGCTTGGTTTGCTCCAAGCGCTCTGCTCTGAGTAGCCATTCGGTCCCTCACTTTCTGTACCTCTTCTTGGAGGACTTCAAATTTCCTCTGAGAGCATTGCATTATGCGCGCATTTTCACAGCATTTTTCATTTAAGATGACAAATTCTATTTCCTGAGCGTCTCTACTACGCGCTGCCTCCACTAGGTCTGCCTCTGCTTGCTTCAGTCGCTCGATGACATCCATATTTTCCTCTCTGATTCTGGCCTATATGATGTATGCTGCAGAGTCATCACTAAACCCCAGCCTAAAGTCTCCTACTATGTGGCCAGGGGAGGGCAGCCGCTACCTGATCCTAACCCTGTGGGTTGTATCAGGAGGGAGAATCGCATGGGAGGAGATGGGTGTCAGGGGGAAGTGGTGACTCCTTTAGGAGAGACGTGGCAATCATCCTTTGCTGAGGATGAGAATCTTGTAATTCACAAATACCTAATGGCATGCTGTCATTGTTGAATTCCCTCCCATGAAACTATGCAAAGAAAATGCTATGCAATGTCATCTAACCAGAATAAGTTGTGCACTCTAGGGGCCTCATTACAACCCTGGCGTTGGACCATGGTGCTATTAGCACCATGGTCCATGCCGGATTCCGCCATGGTGGATGGCGGATTTACCGCCCCATCCCAAGGTTGGCGGGGCGGTAAATCCCCATTCACCATGGCCCCTTCCCCATTCCTATTTTTGGCCAATAGGGCTCAATGGGAATGGGGAAGGCGCTAATTACAGCACCGTAAATTACGGTGCCATAATTAGCACCAAGGTCCCTTAGCGGGTTGGACTTTAACGCCTGCAAAAAGCAGGCATTAAAGTGGGAATCTGGCGTTAAGGGTTTAACGGCGCTGCAGCCTTTTACGGCGCCGTTAACCCCTTAACGCCAGGGTTGTAATGAGGCCCTAGGAGTTTAGGATTTAACTACAACATCCTTTATTGTCATGATACTGTAGAGGTCCTAAATCCAATGTTAGAACACAAACCTTTTTTTACAACATTTTCTAACTCTGACAACTCTCAGTTTACAAAACAATCTAAACTAACTAAATATCAAAGTACCAAAACCACCGTGGACTTCACAATCCATAATGCCAGTGGTACTGGGACTAGGAAGAGAGGCTCAGAGTTAATAAGGATCCAAAGTGCTATTACCAGAATGTGCAGTATGGTTGTTATAAAGGAAAACACCTGAGCGGGACATTTAAATTGAGAAATGAATTGCAGCTAACATCTGTGTGGTGGTTCTCGCAGAGAATCCGCCAATGTCCCTATGGTAGTGTTCCTGGAGGAAATTATACGTACGGCCTTACCACACACACAGTTCTTCCAGCAATTCTTAATCGAGAGGGCCCATAGGATGTCTGCACCTCCCACAAAGCCAGGGGCACCACCACATATGGTAATTGCCCGCCTGCTAAATTACCACGACAGAGACCAAATCCTTCGCCTGTCAAGGGAACAAGGGACCTTGATGTATGACTCAGCCAGGATTCATGTATACCCGGATTTTTCCACCGTGGTGCAGGCGGCATGCCGCACCTTTGACCAGGTGAAAAAAAGCACTCCGGGCTAGAGCAGTGCCATACACAATGCTGTTTCCCGTGAAACTCTGTATACAACATGCAGGGAGGACACATTTCTTCGAAGCCCCAGAAGAGGCTATGACCTATATAGAACACAACATTCCACTACCCCCACGAGACAAAGAAGCTACAGCCAAATGAAAAGCGCCACGGAAGAGAAGATAAAGATAACACGGAAAACTACACACCAACTCTTATCAGCGAAGATACAGCGCAGCGGCCCTCAGGGCAGTCAAGATAGGTGACTGAGAGCGACAGCCCAGCAGAGCTACCCACCTTTTTGAAAAGTTGAAGTTAAGGGGACACACTGTCGAGTTGGGGGGATAGTGAGGGAGGGGGGAGGGAGGGGATAAGGGCATGCTGCCCAGTTATGGAAAGGGAAGAAACCAAAAAATGTCAGCGAAATCACTGGGGGTGAGACTACTCACATGGAACATTAGGGGTCTTGCACACCCGATTAAGGTGAGGAAAATACTGAACTACACAAATAGACACAAAATAGATATCCTACTATTACAGGAGACCCACGCAACAAGGAAAGTGACAGACGCATTCGCCTGAACAGGGGGACCCATAAAAGCCGCCACCGATTACTCCACACAAGCTAGGGGCGTGCTCACAGTGGTGTACAAGCGAACCAATTTTCACCTAACCAGATCTGAAATAGACAAAGAGGGCCGCTAGGTAATCACATGGGGTACATTGTGCAATGAAGAAACAATTATAATCAACACATATGGTCCCAATATTGACTCCCCGAGTTTCAACCTAAAGATCCTCACAATGGCAACCCAGACAGGCCACGGCAAAGTGCTCTGGGGCGGAGATCTAAACACGATCTTGGACATGGACCTAGACCGAACCACGGGAGGGAGTAGGAACCACACCAAATCCGTTTTAACCATACTTCAGGCCATGAACACAATCCCTCTCGTAGATGCGTGGAGAGAACTGCATCCTCTGGAGAGGGAATACAGTTTCTATTCTTACGTACACAGATCCAGTTCACGAATAGACTACTGGCTATGCACACCCAACCTCATATCAACCGTGACTGCATATAGGATACATCCACGCACAATGTCTGATCATTCACCGGTCCTTCTTGAACTGATACCATCTACCGCAGAATACACAGCCCGGAACTGGAGGATGCCCCCCGCATTACTGAGTGATCAAACACTGATAAAATCCCTCAGAACAGAAATAACCTACTTCTTCTAACGAAATGCAAACTCTGTCGACTCCAAGGCAGTCATTTGGGAGACTTTCAAGGTCTGGTTGCGTGGGCAATTAATGGCGCAGACTCACAGAGTGCTGAGAGACGTAAGGAGGGAACTGGACCACACTGAACGAGAACTTGGAGCCCTGGAAAATGCACACGCCACCAATAACAGCGACGCCCACCTGCATAACATCTCAGAGCACCTGGCAAAATATAGATCACTTGCCGAACGCAAATTCTTCTACACGACACAACTTATAAGAGCCTGGAGATATAAGGCGAAGGTAACAGAGCTGGCCGAACACTCGCTAACCTCATAAAAGCTGAGCAAGGAATGAGACATATCACCAGCATAACGGACGCGGATGGGAATGTGCGAACAAAAGCGGCTGACATCAACAAGGTGTTCCAGAAGTTCTACATCAAACTATACCAACAGGGATCAGGTCTCCCAAACAGAACTGCAAGAATACATAGACTCAATTCCCCTTCAATTGGAGGAAGAGTACAAAACAACCCTCGACCTACCAATAACTACTGAAGAGCTAGTCCAAGCCATAGCGGATTTAAGGGTGGGCAAGGCCCCCGGGTCCGACTGAATTCCAGCTGATCTTTATAAAACATTTAAGGAGGAATTGGTCCCCATATTGCTGGAAGTCTGGGAAGAGGCCCTAAATAAAGGAATACTACCAAACACCATGATAGAAGCCATCATTACAGTTCTACTTAAACCCCATAAGCCACCACAGGATCCCAGGTCATACCGACCACTATCCCTAATCAATTCAGACACCAAGATATACGCCAAAGTAATCGCAAATCGTCTCATAAAGTGCATGAATGCACTTGTACATCCCGACCAAACGGGGTTTGTCCCTACCAGATCCACCGCATTGAATCTCAGGAGATTTTTTGCTATCACTTCCCAGCTGGACCCAAAAGCCAAAACAATAGCTGCCAATTTAGATGCTGAAAAGGCATTCGATTCTGTGTTCTGGAACTATATGTACTCTATACTAAGCAAGGTGGGATTTGGCCCAGTGTTCATCAAATATATTCGACTCTTATACACCGATCCCAGAGCAATGGTCAGAACGAACAAATCGTTACCCCAAGCTTCGCACTCGGAAGAGGCACTAGGCAAGACTGCCCACTATCCCCCCCTTATATTTGCACTCACCATAGAGGGCATGGCGGCCACACTTAGACACAAACAGGCATGGAGGGGTATTCGTGTCAGGAGACCTCCCCAATTTATTTCACTTTACGTAGATGATACAATGCTGTATGTCAGAAACCCAGAAACCAACCTACCACCGGTAATGCAAGAAATAGAGACCTTTGCCAAATACTCTGGGTATCGAATCATTCAGGCTAAATCGGAAATTATCCCACTCACTCCGTCCACACTGCAGTCCCCAGCCATCGCACAATTTAAATGGTCACCGACCACTGTCCGATACCTGGGAATCATAATGGCCACAGACAAACAGACCCTGTATAAGAACAACTATGAACCATACTTAATACTACTGGAACAAAAACTAAATGTATGGGACAAACTCCCAATATCCTTATACCGGCGAATAGCGCTACTGAAAATGGTAATAGTACCGAAACTATTGTACATGTTCAGTAACATACCCATCTGGCCGGGCAAACCATTTTTTCAACAACTCCAGAGACTGGCATCTAAGTTCGTATGGGGCGGAGGAACCGTGAGAATCCAGTGGCCCAAACTATGCGAGAAATACGACACCAGGGGTTTGGCAGCCCCGGACTTCCAACTATACTATCAGGCCTCCCAGGCCCACTTCGTAAAATACTGGACAGACTCCACCAAGGCATACGCACATATACAAGCTGAAATGTTTGCGGCAGCCCCCTACAATTTACGGGCAATGCCCTACTCCAAGGCTCAGCGAGACCGAGAGGAGGTTGACCCATTAGGCTCTACAGTCCGAGCATGGTCTAACCTAATGAATAGAGTGGGTGCGACAACTCTTATTGGCCACACACCCCGCTATGGCACCACCCAAAGCTTGAACCCACCCTGGACATGACTCTCCAGAAAAAATGGTACCCAGGGAAAGAAATGCACATAGGAGACCTATACCCTGACGGGAAATGTGCATCCCTGAACAACGTCCAGGCGAAAGTCGGGACCGAGCTGGTCCCAACAATACAATACTACAGACTTAAGGCTGCATGCAAGAAGCAATGGCCATCCCTACCAGAAGCCCCACCTACCCACCAATTCTTGACCGACACTATGACACCAGAGGGCTTCAGCGGAGGAATTTCTACCCTCTACAATGCAGTTCAACGGCATACCCCCTCTAAGAACACAATGAAGGCCAAATGGGAGAGAGACCTGGGCATCACCATTGAGGACACCCAATGGGCCAAATACTGTCAGTTCACCAAAGCAATCTCCTTGTGCGCCAATTTTAGACTGATCCAATTCAAGATATTAAACCATCTACATATCACTCCTAACAAAATCGCCAAATTCGACCCCACGATCAAATCGGAATGTCCAAAATGTCAGACCCAAGAGGCAAACTCCTTCCACATGTACTGGGACTGTCCCCCCGATTGCAAAGTTCTGGCATGAGGTAGCAGACAAGGTAAGCGACATTGTTGGGCACAGGATCCCAGCAACCCCACTGAAATACTTACTCGGAGATATCGGGAAGGTCTTGATTAAAACACGTTGCCTGGTCGCAGTCTCGGGGGCAGTTGCAAAAAGGTGCATACTCGGAGCCTGGAAGGCAAGAAACCCTGCCACACGGCAGGCCTGGATGAAAGACCTCATTCAAGTAGAGGAAACTGAAGAAGTATATGTACAAATGTGGTGTCCGCCTGCAGACCAAAAGATATCTGGGCCTCATTAAGGAGATATCTAGGGCCGTCCTCCGACACGTCAGGAGACGAATCCTCCAGCTCAGCTAATGACCTAGCTAACGAACTCACAGGACCATTATTGATCCCAGACTGATGAATAAAAGCCACATGCACGTACAACACAAAGCGGCCCCCAATCGGCAAAATGTAAAATGTCTATACTTGTTTGACGTGATGCACTTGTCAAATTTCAAAGTAAAGGTTTTAAAATAAAAAAAAGAAATTAATTGCAGCTGAAGACAGATGTGGACAGTGTAGCTGAAGCAGTCCGGAATACTGAGGTCGCTATGAAAGCAGCAGGAAGCCCAGCTAATGCTGATGCAAGAAGGGAAGCTGTGCGACACTGCAGAGTGCGCGTAGCGAGAAGCGGCATCAGGGAGGGAATGAAAGCTGAAAGGGAGACGCGCTTCCATTCAGGCGAACGATGCTGCAGTGTGCCAGCAGAAGTAGAGGACCAACAGAGCTGTTGGAGCTCTGGAGAAGGAAGAAGCAGTCTTCTGAAGTTACGTGGATGCTGTCAGCAGAGCAGACGGAACACGGGAGGTTTGCCGCATCATCTAACAAAGGAGCAGAGATGGCAAACAAGACCCGGCGAGCTGCACTAAAGCCAAAGGTGACCCCTGGGCTCTCCGAGAAGCCCATTTGATAACAAATGACAATTTTGAATACCAAATAAAGAAAATAATACAACGGGAACCAGGGCGTAATATTGGGGAGACCTGTCACCCATATTACCTAGAGTCAAGAGACTATAAAAAGAGGCAGCTATTGTTCACCCTATTCACATGGGATTATGGTGTGAAAAATCTTGAAACAAATATTGACACTAAGAACAATTGCAGTTGTAGGAGTTTTTGTCCTAGCAGGCAAGTAAACCAGGAAAGGTTTCAGTAGTAATTAGTCCTGGTAGGCGACAGGACCAAGAAAGAAGATGTTTTGAAACTATGCATTTGTGGCAAAAGATATTGTAGAAAGAAAGTGTTACTACTATTATTATTATTTTTATTGTACATATAATCAAATAATGACTTTATACAAATATTGCACATATTATCCATTCAATATTCATCATAGCAGATATCAATTCATTCAAAAAGACACATCAAAAAGGATTAATAACACATATGCTTCACATATTTCTCATTTCATTGTCAGTTCCTCTAAAGTCTCAAATAATTTACAGTAAAATTTCAAACCATAATACATGAGATTAAAATCCTCCTCATTCATAAAATCATTCCATACACCGATGATATAAATTCCATGTAAATCATTCATATATTTAATAAAGTAATTTTCCCAGCTCCAGGACCTCGCATTGTTTGAACAGATGCTTAGTAGTTTCTATTGCATTGCTTCCGCATAGCCTGCAAAACTGTTCATGTCAGGGTATTCCAACTCTGGCCCCAATAATGTTCTAAGTGGGCATGGCATTGAATTTAATCTTTATATAATGCTGCACAATACCAACCACCGGATATGCACGTAAATACCCGGGCAAATTAGTGCGTACTAACCAATAAGCTATATATACTTTACTATTTTTCTTATTCGCCAGTCTTTCCAATAGCTTTATTTTATTGCTTTCAATACTTTCTTTAGTTAATATATAACCTTCTCATACAACATAGGAGGCATCTCAGTCTCAGCAACGGTCATTCAATGTGTATAATTCGTATATATCCATTCAGTACATCTATCACGCAATGTCCTATTTCCATTAGTGTAAGACACATATACCATATATAAAAGCGCTTCAGTGTGCAGATCAAATATTCTCTTGGTATGGTATGATATTGTTTATTTATAAAGCGCTTAGACACAAAACGAGTGATTCAAAGCGCTCAAAGATGGGAGTCGAACATGGGATACAATCAGTCATAATGCCTTGGAAAATTCCGAATGATATACAATAATAATAAGCATACTAGGCCTGACAGCATTTTTGCTAATTCAAGTGCATTAACATATAGTGGGGGAAGCACGGAGGGGGGATTAGAGGGGGACTACATGCAAAACAAACAGAGAATATGCAAGTGCATGACAAGCAGTGAGGGTAGGAGGAAAGGGGAGAGAGGTGGAGGCACGTAACAACTCAACAACCATACTAGAGAAAATGTCTTGCTAGAATGAACACAGTAGACATTGACATACGGGGAGTGAATCAGGGGAGGGGAAGGTGAATGGTTAAGTTGGTTGGACGCTTTATAATTGGCCACTAACACAAGTGTTTCAGCTGCACAATGCTTGGGGGAGACAAGGGGAGACAGAGGGGCAGACAGACAACAACCTTACTGGGTTGGGTGCATTCAGTTTGTGTAAGTGCGCAGACAGGAGGTGTGAGGGTGGGGTAAGGGATAAGTGCACCTAGTCCAGGAGGGCTGGGTTAGTGCAGAGGGTTATCTCTTTTGGGAAGTGTGTAATGCAGCCAGTAGTGCAGGGGCCTGGAGGCAAGTGCAGGGACTGGTGTGGGTGCCTGGTACCTGTAAGGTTCTGAGGTGCTCCAGGAAACCAGTCAGCTAGCTGGGCAGAAGGAGCAGGTAGCAGGTAGGGAACTGAGGTTAGCAGGGGAGAGATATAGAGAAGGCAGAGAAGAGGAAGGTCTTCAGGATTTTCCAGAATTTCATGAGATCCAGCTCGAGACTGAGAGAGGCAGGGAGACTGTTACAGAGGGTGGCCCTGCAGAGGATAAGGATCTTCCCCCAAGTCTCTGTTTGGAAAAACTGCTCACTCTCAGAGAGTTGGAGGAGGGTGAGTAGAGTGCTCCTGCGAGTAACTTAACGCAACTCAGCGAGTACTATTTTAGCAAAGATCTTAGATGGTAGGTCTAACATAGCAAGCATCCTATAATTATTGGAGAGGTTCCTGTAGCCTTTTTTATATACCGGTACAATGTTACTATTGGTCCAAGTGTTAGGTATGTTATTAATCTCACGTATACATTGAAACAAATCAAATAAAACTTTAGCCCACAGGTCAGGATTCATCCTAATTAATGCTTTGCATGAGCCATCTGGCCCTGCAGCACATGAACAGTTGAATTTCTTAATTATCTTGGCAAGACTGATAACAGTAAATGCGCCTTCCCATCTAGCCGTACAAGATACAACTACAGGCATATTGCCCTCAGATTTACCCAGTTTATTAGCAATGTGCAGCTCCCAGGCCTCACTAGCAACATCACCTATTAAAGGGGTGCTACTTTTTTACTCTGTAAGTAGTTCCCAAAAGGCAGCCCTACTACCGTGCTGGGCATATAATGCAATGTCCATCCATTTATCTCACAGTTTAAAAAAAAAATGTATTTATATTTTTTGTGCTTTTTTTCAAACAAAGCAAACAATAAAATCAACATTCCTCCCTCAGGGAGGCCGGCGCTTACCCCAAGCTCTGGCAACCAGGGATCTCGCCACTACAGATGCCATTGAAACTAATTTCATTACCACCATTCATGCTCGACCAGAGCTAGTACCCATAGTTCAGGGGTGTAATGCATCTGAGTACCCAGCATCTGAGAAAATGCTGCCTCTATTTTGTCCCAGAAAGGGCGTAGCTGCGGGCAGGACCAGGAGACATGAAGGAAATCCGCTAGGTAGTACCCACATCTAATACATTGGGAAGAGCTGTCTGGGTAGAACCCGTGTAGACGTGCTGGAGAGTAATACACCTGGTGAATGAATGAATTTAAAGTGAATCAGTCGAAAACGATTGTTCATAGATATTTTGTGGGTTTGACTACACATCTTTTTCCATTGAGAGTCCGACAGTTCCTTCTCTAGTGCCGATTCCCATTTAACCTTATGATTAGCAATGTGTGTGATACTTTGTGACCTAATGCATCTATATAGTGATGACACTAGTTGTGGGAAGTTCGGCCACTTGGACATAAGAGCCTCACGTAGACGGAAATATAACAGCATGGTGACCGGTGTCCATTCCTCCCTTTCCCTCAAAACCTCCCGCGCAATAAAGTTCCCACCTTGAAGCAGATCCCCGAGTGTATGGACCCCCAATTTCTCAAATACTTTACAGAATATTTTTTTTCGTGGGTGAGAGGAATTGCGTTGACCCGGTATAGCGCCAATTGGCTGTTTCCAGGACCTACAGGTGATGTCCAAAGGCTGTATTTCTGTTTTTGCCACACTGCACTTAGTATTCCACAACAAGCCTTTCACATCATTCAGCTATAAAGTCACCTTGTCGAGTAGGATATGGGGGAGTTCTGGAGTCGGGAACCACCACCACACTGAGTATTGAATCTGAGCCGCCAAGTAGTAAGCGTACATATATGGGCATTCCATGCCCCCCGCTCAAATGGAAGGATCAGGGTATCATAAGAGATCCTGGGTTGTCCTCCTGCCCAGACTAAACGGGTCATCAGGATCCTAAGTTGAGACCAAAATCTTGCTGAGACCAAACCGGGACATTATTGAAAATATATATCAATTCCGGGAGGATCACCATCTTTGCAAGGGACACTCGGGGTGCCTGGGAGATTGGTAGGCGTATCCTTGTATCTACCTTGTGTTCTAACTTCTCAAGAGTCCCTACATAGATTATTTCATATAATTCTAGAGGCGAGGTAGCCACCAATATACCCAAGTAGCGGATGCCCCGAGGGCACCATTTTACCGCCCCACCAACATCAGCCGGGGTGACACATGGCGTCAGCGGGAGGAACTCTGATTTAGTCCATTTGATTTTTAGGCCTGGCAGATTTCCAAACAAGGCGATTTCCTGCATGAGTGGTGGTAAATTCTGTCTGAGAAATTTTACACACAACATCTGCTTAAATCATATCTGCATACAGAGAAAATATTGAGAGTTAGTAATCTATTTTAATGCCCTATGCGCATGATATTCCCATAGCGCGCATACTAATGGTTCAATAGTTAATGCAAAAAGGATAGGGGACAGGGGGCAGCCCTGACGCGTGCCCTGAGTAGGATAGATATGTTCAGATAATATTTGGTTAGTGTATATTCTAGCCCTGGGAGCTGTATATAGTAACTGTACCCATTGTAACAATGAGTCCCCAATTCCCAGACGTCGAAGAACCTCAAACAGGAATGGCCATTCCACCGAATCGAAAGCCTTCTCGACATCCAAAGCGGCTACAGCTATTGGGATCTCTGGGTTGACGTTGTGCATAAGTGTGAATAGTCGGCAGAGGTTGTTCCTAATGGATCGACCGGGAATAAAGCCAGCCTGGTCTGGGAGGACCAGGGCGGGCATGTAGGGCAAGAGCCTATTGGCTAATAATTTTGCAAGGGTTTTTTTGTCCGTGTTAACTAACGGCAATGGTCTATATGAGGAGCATTTACGTGAGTCTTTAGAGGGTTTTAATAACAGTTACAAAGGCAGTTCTGGTGGATTCGGGAAGCACACCTGCTGTTCTGGCTGCTTCATACATATCCCGTAAATAGGGGATCAATGGGTCAGGGTATGCTTTGTAGAATTCTGCTGTGTTCCCATCCAACCGGGGCCTTACCATTAGGGAGAGAGAGGATCACCTTGAAGAAACTCCTCGTCAGAGGTGAGTCATTCAAGGCTGTCCCTATAGCTGGTCCAACCAGCCTAGCGCGACTCTATCTAAATATTACACTATTGAGTCGTGGCCCGTTGAGGATTGGGAGGAGTATAGCCTCTCGTAGAAATAACGGAACACAAAGTTTATCTCCACGCCGTCTCTAGTGGGGGTCCCATCGTGGTCCTCGACCTCCACAATAGTTTCTAATTGATGTTCATATCTAATCACTGAGGCCATGGTCTGGCTAGGGCGATCTCCTTCAGCATACGAGGATGCCGCGACGGGATCTCCCAGATAGCACTCCTCTCTTGAAGTTAGGACAGACATTTCTTCCCTGGCTACACAGAGCTGGGAACGTATCTTCAGGAAATCCAGGCGCACTTGTTGTAGCTCTAGGTATTTGATCTCCCGTTCAAGGGTCAAAATGGATATGCAAATGGAACAAACGACCCCGCCCTCCTTAGCCATACAACACCCCCTAATATAAACCTTGAAGGTTTCCCATATAACCCTGGAGTCTGGCACCGAGCCCATGTTTGTTTCAAAAAAGGTTTGAACGTCGTGTTTAATTTCTTCGTGGAAGACAGTGTCATCCAGCCCACTGGCCCTAAAGCGTCAACGCAAGTGACTTGGGGGGCAAGTCGAGCCATTGAATTTCACAACCACCGGGGAGTGGTCAGATAGGGTTCCGGGGAGTATGCGGTCACTTACGGCATCTCAGGCCAATTTCGATGACACTATCACATAATCAATCCTAGAGGATCTACCATATACTCCGGAATAGTACGAGTATTCCCTGGCCGTGGGATGCAGTAGTCATCAGGAGTCGTGGAGGTTGTTATATTCAGCTATGGCCAGCCATTTCTGGGCTGATCTTGAAAGGGAGGACTGGGTTGTAGAGGATCTGTCCAGATTTAGAGAGATGGGAACATTGAAGTCCCCTACCCACATGACCTCATAGTGCGGGAATATATGTAAATGGGTGACGCAGTACTGGAAGAATTTGGGGGTTATCATTGTTAAGAGCATAAATATTTACGATAAGAACCCGCCACCCTGCGATCTACCCCTAGTAGCAGAAAACGACCATCCTCGTCCCCTATTTGGCTGTGAAGCTTGAATTCCAGCGTGTGATGGATGTAGGTAGCCCCCTGGGAGTGTATTGAGAAGGAGGAGCAATAACTATGGATCCCTCAGCCTGCCAAGTTGGAGAGCCTGCTTTCCTGCGCCAGGTGTGTTTCCTGCAGACACAGGATATTCGCTCCATGATTTTTGGCATAGTTCGTTATCAGGCAAACATTCTTACTATTAGTGAAACCACGTATGTACCAGGTCAGCAGGATTATGCTCATATTAGTACCTTGTACGTTATTAGGGGTTCCCAGGCTGTGTATTGTCGTGGATTCCGTGACGCAATTTATGCATTGTGCTAGGTATGTACTGGGTGCTACTTAAGCGGGACATGGCCCTAGGGCCAGCGTAAGAGTCAATAGTGTATGCATCTACAGTCATTCAATAGTTCTCACCCCCAAACCTGAAAAACAAATAGAAGCAACCTAAAGTCGTAGACCCTTTTCCACCTCGCCCACCACCCACGCCAGAAACCATAACTTACCGGCTCCACTTTCCCTACCCCATCCCACACATCCCCAAATAAACACCCTAAACACTAAGTTCAATGCCACTAGGCATGGGGGGGCTAGTGGTGCCCGGAAATGCTGCATGTGTCAGAGACCTTGGCCCACATCTGTTGCTTTGTGACTATATTACGGTGAAATGCATATGGCCCAAACTTTGTGCAAAAACCTATATTGCGACCAACTGAAGAGCACCACCATGGAGAAGGATATGTTTGGGTATACTTTACTAGGAAAGTGTTCATGGCGACCTTTGAGAGGACCACCTGAGTTCCAGAATATATCTCGCAAAGCGTTCAGCTGACTCTGGGGATGTAAAAAAGGAAACTTTGCCGTTTCGCACCACACGCAACTTAGCCGGAAACAGCATTGAATATTGGATTTATTGGATTTCTTTTCTTAGAATATTTTTCACAGTCTGGAATGTCTTCCTTTGGTCTTGTACTTGCTGGCTGAAGTCAGGAAAAAGACGAACGGTCGCCAAGCCTCATCACATTTCCCCCTTCTCCCTGGCCACACAGAGTAGGACGTCTCTATCCCAAAAGTTGAAAATTCTAGCGATTATTGCTCTTTCTGGCACCCCTGTGGGAGGTCTTGCGGCCAGTGACCAATGTGCCCGCTCCACCATAAACATGTTCATGACTGGCGGGTTTCCCAGGACCTCCATGAGTAGCTTTTCAACAAAGGACTCCATATTATCAATATAGGTGGATTCTGCCACCCCAGTGATACATATACTGTTTCTCCTGATCGTCATTCTTGGCCACCACACTCTTGATGGTTTGTTGAAGGGTAACCACCTCTCTTTGAAGAACTGGCACCTTGTCTTCACCATCTTCAATTCTCTGTTCTGCCTCCGACATCTGACTGCAGAGTTTGTCAATCTGGACTGCGGAGACATCTACTTTACAGGTTAGCGCGTCAATTTTGGCCCCAAGATTATCAGTGCTGTTTATAAGGACCAGTAGTGTCTGTTTCAAGGCAGCTATATCCAGTTGGAATGGTCCCGGCATTTCAATGGGAGGTGGAGGTGCCTGGTCGGATCTAGCAAATTGATCTATTTTCGCCTGTTTTTTGGGCGGACCATATTCAGGACGCTGGATGTAGTGGTACCTATGGGTTCCACGATAAGATTTTGTGGTGACACAGTCCTCACTCAGGGGGGCTTTCATGTCCCCTGTAGACAAGTGTTAATTTAAAAGCGCAGGTTCGGGGCACGGGTGGGGTGCAACCTCAACTATCCCATGCTCATGGAGACGAAAGCCCAAACAAGATGTTGCTGCTGGGGAGGTGGGGCAGACGCAAAGGTATGCAGCCTCTTAGTGGTGTCTGGACCAATGAACCTGTGGCTTCTTCTTCACAACTGCTCACCTGTGGGTTCAGTGGTGGTGTGCGTTTCTCACTGGAAGGAGGTATGCGCCTCCGCATTTAGCACAGCTTGATAGTCATGGAGGATGCCAGATCCGGGGGTACGCTAGCAGGGCAGGTGCGCATCCCCTCTTTAGCCCAGGAGTGGCAAATATTTGCTAAAGAGTGCATGTGGAGCCCCAGGGTACACTAGCAATCCGTTCGTGATGATGGCCAGGGAGGAAGTGGCCCTGATGCACCCAGGGCAGTTTGCAGCAGGTCACAGGGGCAACCCGGAGTGTAATAAATTCCAGTCCCTGGAAAAGAGGATCCTGAAACAAGCAGGGTGCATGAGGCAGTCAAGTAAGCTGGGAGGACGCCGTCCACGTATTCAAGTGGACCACTTCTATGCAGATGCTTGTACCGACGCAGGGCTCTGTGTGTCAAGGGAGACCCGGCAGGGTGATTCCATCAGCCAAAGGCACGGACAGACAACTCCGTCATTCGCAGAGTCTTCAGAGAGGCAGCATACTGCATTCACGAAAACCTCCAGGTAGCTGTGAAAGATCAGGGGAGGCAAAGCTCTTCTCCCTCCGCCTTGCCATCGGGGGCGGTATCACTCCCCACCTCGGCGGCCCCAGCAGATGCCACCTCCCATGCCTGGGGTTCAGGATCCGGGCGGGCAGGTAGGGAAACGAGGGTCCTACACCCTGCAGCGGCTGGGTGTGTTGGAGGAAGGTCAGGGTACGCCAGAGGCGGGTGGAGCGCGGAAAGGCCCTGCAGGGCACGCTTCTGTAGTACACTGCACCGCCCAGGCGCCGGTGGGACAATGCTGCAACCAGGAGTTTGCAGCTAGCTTGGAGGGCAGGCGCTGAAGCACAAGTAACATGGTCGCTGTTGTAGGATTGTTCTACTGCAGATCCGGTCCAGGTCACACGGATGTTGTGGCGGCTCAGGCCCTGGGGCAGGCCACAATGTTGTTACAGATCCAAGCAGTGTAGGCGTTATCCACAATGAGGAGAGAACAGGGATGGATCGATCGTTGCACCTAGTGTTCGTACGGTCCTTTCGACTCCATAGGGGTGCTGCAATGGCACAGAAAGCAGGGTAATAATCAGGATATGTGAGGCTTCTGTCGGAGTGCTCTCAGGCGACGGCCATCTTCCCGACTGGGCAACAGCGCCCCCCCTCCCCTCTGTGTTTGTTTTAAGTGTTTACGTACCCATACTTGGAATTATCTTTTCCTATCCTTAATGGCAATTGCCTGGGCAGCGGTGTCGTGCTTCTTGTTAACTTCTGTGTGAAGATTTACTATACGTTTAATGTCGTTCTTTAATCCCTTCTTTTCTATCTGTATTTGCCTGTCTACCCCTTCCAACTCCACCATACTTTCCTTTCATCATGTTGTTAACCATTTCCATTACTTTATTGTATCTATCTAGCTGATCTTGATTACTTACTCCAAGCATTAAATCCGTAGTAACATAGCTATCTAGATGACTAGCAACAGCCTCATTTTACCAGCCAATCGGGGTTCCAGCCTCATTGGGGACCAATACACTGTTGTTGTTTTCAGGGCTATTCAGGCACAACACATCAAACAAGACACACAGTGGCAAATTATCACTCTCCTTTCTACAAACCAGCCCCATGTCTTGTACCAATGACAATACCGTCTTGCTTACAAAAATATAATCAATAGTATATGTTCCACGGCCATCAATCCTAGTATAACCACATGTAACTTCTGCAGGAAATATCCTGTTAAGTCGTCCAATGTCATATTTAAACAGCAGGGATGCCCATGCAATGCCCTTTTCATTATTTTGTACAGTAGGATCAGTGCAAGTGTATACTAATTCAGCAGTGATCACATCCTCTGTTGGTATACATGCATTAAAATCCCCCCGATCAGTATGCCATCTTTATGCCCTAAGGATTCCAACACGCCCTTCTCTACCCCGAGCACGGACGTATTATGATTCTCCCCTTGGGGGTGTTATAAACATTGATAACCCATAATACAACACAAAATCCTAAACAGTTGTCCAGTTTTCCAACTAACACATGTTTACTTCCAACATCAACTTTTTGGAGTCCCATTTGTTTCTCACAGCAATTACTTGCCCACCACTGGGGCGACCTCTAGGCCCCTTTTGAGCCAATTCAGTAATAGTGACATATCCATCAAATTCTAATGGGTCAGTGGACCATGTTTCTTGTAATAATACTATGCCAAACACCTTAAAACATTCACACAGCACACCAGCTTCAAAGTAGTGGGAATGTCCCCCAGTTTTCATGAGTACAATAATAGCCTATCATTAGGGGATTTCATTAAAATGCGTTTGGAAGGCTGTGGGTAACCATTGCCAATATCCCTCATTGTTCCCTACATCAATACGGTAATGTGTGGTACTAGACCCAACATCGTTCTGTAGCTTCGGCTACACAATTTTTAGTACCAACCCGGTCCAGCCTGAGACCACCTTGCTGCATAGATTTGTAATCGGGGCGTTGTTTCACCTACTGTATTTGTCTTTTGCAATTTTCACAAGCTCACATTTATAGCCCTTTTTAAATAGTGATCCCTCATGTGATAAGACAAATTCCAGTAGCTCATCTGAGATGAATACTACATTAGAGCTCCACCAGCTCTTTATCATTATATACTAGAAGGTACCCTAGGAAAGCAGACAGAGATGGAGTCATATTATTCTAATCTATTAAGGATACTACACAGTGTGATACCTTTATGGGTGGTCACCCGTGATGATATAGAACTGGTGGATATTGAGTGGATATTGATGAAAGGATATGGTTGTAGTATTCATCTCAGACAAACTATTTTTTATTATTCTTTATTTGCATATGATTCTAAAATAATCTTTACAAGAAAATGGCATTATAACAAATTTCTTTAAAATTGACATATCACTCATATATTCTATAAATAAACAACACTTGACTAATACCAGCATAAAATCGATACGAATAAACAATCTGTCTCTGTGGTAGTCAGACAGAGCAGGTGCAAATACAAATTTAATTCTTATTAAGTCAACGGTTTCTATGTTTACACATTTTTACTTTCATATTTCAATTATTTCAATTATTTCCCCTGCCCAATCTATACATATACAACAGCACAAGGTCAACATTTAAAATACCTTCATTATAACTTCGTAATCATACAAAAACTGGAGGACTACAGCATATTTCAATCACCATTCTTTTCTCACAAACCACTTTGGGTTAGGGTATCGCTTTATCTATTAATAATTGCTTGGTGATATGGCGCCACAGCCAATAGAGGCTAATGTGAAGGCTTTCTAAGTCAGAAATGAGGCAATAAATCCAGAATGCATCACTCTTTAGGGACACATAGTTGTGGATATATTCATCCAGAAAAGTCATAAATATTGCCCATGGTTTGGCATTCCGTAAATACATTTCTGGGGGTCTCTGTGACTCACGTTATATTTCACATGCGCCGTACTCTTTCCTCTGCAGGGATTTTTGAGTGAGCTCCCACAAAAACCAACAGGGGTAGTTGATTAATACGAAGTCTCAAGATTTCGTACTGCAGGGGAAGGGCTTTGGCAAAGATAGGGTTATAAACTTAAGTAAACAAAGGGGGGTCTGGGAATCTCTCTACCAGCACGAACACAGCCCAATGACCTGTTCTTGGGTGAATAACCCCTGGGAGAGACTCTACCAAGTCTTTAGCTCACTGTCCTTTTCACAGAGAAGAAATTTCCCCGCATATCAGCCTTTGTCCTTGCCTAGCATTTCGGCGCTGGACTGCCCCTGGGCAGGACAAAGGCTGATATGCGGGGAAATTTCTTCTCTGTGAAAAGGACAGTGAGCTAAAGACTTGGTAGAGTCTCTCCCAGGGGTTATTCACCCAAGAACAGGTCATTGGGCTGTGTTCGTGCTGGTAGAGAGATTCCCAGACCCCCCTTTGTTTATAAACTTAAGTACCTATGTACCACTCTTGCCACATGTACTTAGGACTTTAATGTAGATAGCCTAGTGTAATTGTGGGTCCAATCCCATTGGACCAACTTATTTCCGAACAGGGCTCTTAGAGTTTCATATTTGGTTCCCCATTCAAATTTGGAATACCACCCTAGGTCCTCGTCCAAACCCTTAATCATATGGTGATATTCATCATCGCCTGTTCTCCAGTTTTTCCCACAATCTGCTCCCACAAGTGCCAGCAGTTTACATCTAGGATTAGAGTTAGCCTTGAGATGCAGTCCACTGCGACATGTAAGCAATTGCCCCCGCAGGGATACCAAACCCAATTCTAAACTTATATATTCTACTGAGGTGTTATTAGCCAACATCAGGACTCGCTTCCAAAAGTAGCCTCTAATTGATCGAGCCATCTTAAATCTGTCATTGCTATTGCCTCCTGACCGTATAGGACCATGGGCAAAAGATTTGCTGATGTAATGTATGAATTCCCTCTAATGAGTAGCCGGCAATATGTCAAGTAAACGTCTCTATCATATTAGCCAGTCTACGTCTCTTAGCCGTTTTGTCCTTGATAATATGTTTGTACGACAAGCTTTGACTCATGTTAAGGCCCAAATAAGGATATTTACTCATATATTCAATAATACCCAAACTCGTATTAATCTGGGGCAGTTTATCTTCTTTGCAGAGATGAGCATTATCTTAGTTTTTGACATGTTGATGGTCAATTCATTTTTTGTGGCGAAATCAACTAGGATTTCATACATATTCTTTATTCCGCCTAGTGTATGATTAAATATTACCCAATCATCTGAATAAATTAAACCCGGAATGGACACCCCACTTATTTTTGGGCAACAGCCAGTAGTCTGTGCTAGGGCTGCGGGCAGGTCACTCATACAAAGATTGTACAACAGGGGAGCCAAGACACAACCTTGCTTGACTCCCCTGTTCAGACTCAACAGGGACGAAGTCAGTCCTGCATCATTCATTCTGACTCGTCCAGATTTATCCTTGTGAATTCTCAAAACATCAAGTAGCCAACTAGGACAACCCCGGTCTGTCAATTTAGACCATAGCCTAGTACAGTTAACTCTGTCAAAGATAACGTACAGCGCCAGGGCACCTCTAATAGCTGCTTCTCTAATCAGCCTATTTAAGACTCTCAGGTTGTCTGTAGTCGAGCAGCCTGGAAGGAAGCCCGTTTGTGTGAAATGAAGCAACTCCCTTTCTTCCGCCAATAACTGAAGATGCCCCAAAACCAATGAAGAAAAGATCTTGCCTGTTGCATGCAGCAGGAACAATTTGAGGGCGACAGTCTATCTCCTCTCTTATAAATAGGTAGGAGGATAGACTGCCGCCAGGATTCAGGAATTTGTCGCTCTACACAGACTCTACTAAACAAAGCTTGTAGAAATTGGGCCCACCCATTTGGGTTCTATTTGAAGACTATACTGGCCAAGCCATATAGGCCGGTTGCTTGAGAGCCCTTAGTTTCTTAATAATAGACTCAATGGACTCTATAGAGAATATCAATGGCCACTTGTAAGCAATACGCATTGCCATTGGTTGGATTGCATCATTCCCTGCTCTGTCCCCCAAATAGAATAGCCAGTCTTTTCTGTATATAGGGTATAAAGATTCTCTCATTCATCCGCTTTCGCATGGGATAGAATCTGCCATATAGAGCTTCTCTTTTTCTCTTTTTGCTTCGTAGTGCGCCAATCCTATCTTGCCAATGAATGTTTCTGGCTGAGGTACGCCAACGTTTTAGCCATCCTCGATATTCAGCTTTTATTACTTTGGCCTGATATCTTTTGTCACTCTGCGAGCACCTTCCTCTCTGAAGTTTTCAAACTTGTTAGCATGATTTTCATTTATGACCGGATTTTCTCTTTGGTCCCTTCCAACTATAGACGCCAAGTTTTTCATCCAGCTTTCTATTTTATTTCCATTTGTCGTGCAGCCATTCCTTATTGCGCAGTATTGCATTATTGAATAGTTGGTTTGCTTAAGTAACGTGTTTCGCAGTCCAACAAATCCGATTGCCCGCATGGTTAGCAAATGCCCTACTACAGCAATTATAGTCCTGGGTCTTCTTGTGAAAGGCCAGAGTCAATAGCAAGATGGCATGGCCACTGAAACCATTTGGTTCAATTTTGAGTTCACTTGTTTTCAGCATGCAGGCATTGTTACCAAAGAAGTAATCTAAGGTTGCTCTGCTCTTGTCCGAACTTTCACGGCACATTGCACTCTGTTCTCCCATTCAACATGGTTAGATCCCATGTTCTAAAAAATGGGACTCATTGATTCCCCTTGGGATTATTACGTTACTATACTATGGACTTTCTTTATCATCTATACATCTGGCATTTAAGTCACCCCCAAGCAAAATGATCTGCTCATTTCCCTATCCTGATCCTGCAGTCAATAGCTCACCCAGGGATTCCTGTATATCTTCAAGGTTGTTAATGTCCGGTGTAACGTACATGTTCATGATCACCAGTCTAAGTTTCTCTTCTGCCCCCTGGAGGGTTAACTCGAATTCCATCATAGATCTACTTATAGGAGTAAGCGCCCAGTGTTGAGCACCCAGGGTGTAGCTAATGCCGATCACAAGCCCCCCGTAAAGCCTACCGCAGAGACACCTTTTGGCCCTTACTTGGTATATCTTATAGCCCTATCACACAATCATAGGACAGTGCCCCAACTTTTTATTAAAAATGTACAAGGCCAGCTATACATTCTTGTGCTTGAAGGCAATTGTGGCAAGGAGGATTGAAGTACCACAACATCCTTCCAAGCCATATCCATTCACGCTTACATAGAGATACGAAGATAGTCTGAAGAAAGTGGGTACATTTGTTTAATTTGTTTAAATTTGTTTAATAAACCACTGAAACCGGTAGACCAAGAACTGACAGAAATCACACGTTCCTGCTCTCCACACTGCTTGTGCACCCCTTTGCACAGGTATTGAGAGTCTGTGACAGCATGCCTATGTCTTCGCCATCATCTGTATACTTAAGTATCAGTATGAACAAGTTGAATGCTCAAACTTTTTCAGGGTAGCATAAAAACCTCTAGTAAACAAAACAATTGATAACTTAGATTATCTTTTAGATACATTTTAGAACACATCAGTTTGGGTCTACAGGCCATTAAAAATTAATTTGTTGCCACAAGCAGACCAATCGAGTGTGTGTGTGTTTTTACATTGCCTATGACGTTATATACTGCACTTTCTCACGCAGCATATTAGACGCTGTTTTTAGCAAAAAGGAGCCCTAGACCTAACTAACACCTACCAGGATTGTGGTTAATTGTGGTTAATTTCCTTTCCGTATTCTGTCTGCTTTTAGATAAGCGGCACACCAGCGCAGCCTAGCTTTAGAGGGGTACTAGGTAGGGATAGTTAAAACTTCCCTCTATCCTGCTGTCTCCTTTAAGGTTGATGCATGCTGTAAACTGGGGCCCTTACAGCTGTGTTCTATTCTGGTGCCCTCTGGAGGGTCTCAATTGGAACACCATGATTTTTATGTTGTTGCAATGTTTAATAGAAGGTTGGGGCACTGTCCCATGATTGTGTGACATTACTACTGCTGGGACATACCCTGCAAAGAATTGAATCGAGAGGCACCCTATAGTATATCTTACAGCCCTCCACAACCAAAGGGGACACTAACCATGTCTCCTGCAACAGGAAAATATCCACACTGGCAAGTAGCAGGGCAGAACCCTCCTTGCTCGCAATATGTCCATAGCCTCTTGTATTCCAGCTTGCGATAGTGCACCCTCAGAGGTGCATGTGTCCCCGTTCTACATAAGAGTGGAGAACAGGCCTTCTAAGCCCATCCAAGTTCATATCGGCTGGGTAACCCTGGCTTATACCCTGTGGGTGGCACTCATACAGCACACTGTTAATTTATATCCTAATGATCTTTGCGCATATACACAACAGGGATACAATAGCTGGGGAAGCAAAATCTATCAATGCCCAGTTTTCCACGCTTGTCCATGCTGGAATGCCAATTTGGAGCATATCTTTACTGCCGATAAAAGACATAGGGATAGCAGACCAAAGGCGAAGAAGCGCTGTGCGGTTCAAAAAAGGGCTATCAGCAGTGGGGTAAAGCTATTCAAGTTTTACCAAAGAGCCCAAGTTAGGCCACTCCTTTCGTACAGTGGAAGGAAAGGGAGGGTAGGAAGAGGAGGGAAGAGGGGAAGGAGTCACGGGGAGAGCAGGAGGCACCAAATGTGAGCAATAGGCAGGGGTTCGAATATGTTGTTGCAAAGTCGCATGAGTGCAAGCAGATAAATAACTCCTTGCCCCCCTTGCCTCCTGTTTCCCTCCTTTTACCACAGATGATAGGCTCACAGGTTTAAGTTAATTGAGGATCATCTCCACAGGGCTCCTCCCAACATCTCCTATGCGACCCGGGCACTTAATGTGGGCAATACTCTTAGGGTTGGGGGCATTTGGGGCATTTTCCACCACCAAGGCAGGTGTACATTTTCCTTAATAGAGTAGACCTATTTATAACCGGATGATAATCAATAACTGAAGTACATGATATATTCAAGGCAGAATAATATGACTCCATCTCTGTCTCCCTTCCTAGGGTACCTTCGAGTATATGTGTGGCGCGCCCTACAACTACATTGTGTGAGGCCACACCACTAGTATCATTCTAAGTCTGTTGGGCAGAGGAATTGGTGTTTCTACCCACCTCTAATACATCACCATCAAACAATCTCTCTAAACCTTCTAAACCTCTGTTGCAACCTCTACCAAACTAAGAGATCTAGCTAGTCTTTTTCTCCTAGAGAGTCTCCCATATGGTTCAGTTTGCAATTGATTTTCATCCCCTAACATGCTTCTTATATCTCTGTCCTTTTGTACCAATCTGCTGGTTTGAATTGTTGAAGTATTTACTCTCTCTGCTTTCTTATTTCTACCATTGTTTTTATTCTACCTGCATTTACCAAAGTTCTTCTTATCAATGACGACAGGTAGAAGATCAAATTGACCATGATGAGTGAGTGTAAGATCAATGCAGGTCAGTCCCTGTATGAGTGGGCGCTTGTTACCAATTTTCTGTCCTCCATACATGATTGCTTGTGACAATGGCTTCTTCTGGGCCTTTTAATTTTTCCTTTTAGGCTTAATTTTATTGTTCATACTAACCTCTGCTTGTACCACAATTGTGGGTCCATCTCTATTACCATTCATATTCTCATTCTCAAACTCCTTCTCATTCATCGGCCTATCTTTCAATATCATGGACAAAGCATTTTGAGCGCTAATATTATTGCAATCCCTGTTTTCTTCACTCATTATAATAATATTTTCATCAGCTACTATTGCGACATTTGACCTATGTCCGCTATTTGATCCTTTATGCAATATCCTATCTAATTATACACTCTGCCACTCCAATGTGGCTTATATGGTACTGCACTTATTTACAATTAAAGTGAGCTTTTGTTCCAGCACCGAGAATAACATAACTGAAGCAGTCAAAGAGACACTGTCTCGCTGAATATCTGTCTTCAAAGCTTCTGACGCCAACTCAGATGCAATGCCGGCCCCAACAGTTAGCCGGCTATCTAAAATCTTAAATGGATCAATTACGACAGACGGTTCCATCTCAGTGTACAATACAATATCTATCATGGTACTAGGCGCAGAGGGCAACATTTCATCCATGCCACCACTCAGTCTGCCCACACCATGGGAGAGGTGATGTTCGTTTCAGACGATTACCTTGTTTCTTCCTGGAGATTAATATAAATGTCTTTGATCTCAGCATTCTCTGTGGTACACCCTTCATTATGTTTAAATACACTGTTCTCTTGTTTTGTCAATAAGAGACCTCCACTAACCCTTTGAGTACTAATACTGTTAATCACATCTTCGACCATCTTCGTGCCTAGACAGGCTAGCCTTTCAGATAGTTTGACTTCTAGAGTATTTAAATGTCTTTTTTCCTTTCCCTCACACGCCGAAAAGAATTGAAAGTATCTTTTGCTGTGGGAGGCTTTGTTATTGTCATGTTGGTGCAGCCAGCCGAAACCTTAATCACTCTAGGTGGACATACACGAGGATGTGTAAATGAATAATGGTCAGTTTCCCTAGAGAGCATGGGCTCAACTACCTCAGTTAACATAGTAACACAAGGGGCGGGAGGAGCAGAACGATCATTGTTCTGTGCTTCCAACAAACTGCTGCCAGTCATTACTTATGCTATATCCACCTCTACCACGTGAGTCGCATCACACTCCATGTTTCGTGTCTCAGCTGACAGAAGCCGTATAAGGCGTGTATGCCAATAGCTTTAAGCACTTTGTCCCACAGTTGTTATCAACAAGGCAAACAAAGTAATTAACTGCCTACCAATGCTGCTAGTATATGTCTATAATCTTTCCTGAAATTATTGTGACTCACTGTAGGTGCACAGCCCAGCTTAGTGAATGTTATCCAAGCAAATAGGGACAGGAGCGGGGATACGCTGCACGCGCTCTACCGCAGCCATACAGCTAAACAGCACTCACCCTCAGAACTCTCCCAAATGCACTTTTATTATTTTGCTTTACAAGAAGAAAGTGTTATGCTATCCTGACAAAAGTATTCAGTTGGAAGAAAAAGTGCGATATGCTAATAATTGCTTTATATCCTGAAAATAGCCATGTCCTTGGTTTATGAACTTTCGTTTTGTGAGAAAGACATTTGCCAAGAAAGATATCATGGAAGATATCAATAGCTTTGAATTAGAACAAGTGTGTTTTGAGAAAGACATTTACCTTACCAAGAAGGATGTTGTGGAAGACAGCGCGTGTTTTGCTTTTTGGAACACCTGTTTATGAAAGAGACATTTACTTTATTCAAGGGAAAGTCGTATTTGGTGGAAAATAACTTTTGTGTTGTATTGAACAGAACGTTTTTTAAAACAGAACTTTTCCACAAGTGTTCCTGCATTCAGCCAGGGGAAGGGAACACAACCGTGGTCACAAGGAGTACTCCATAAAACGTATAAGTTTAAACTTTTACACTGTGGTGTTGAATTGAAGACAGACACATATTCTATGTTATGTTGTTGTATGTATTGGTGTGAGAGGGGGCAGATACTTTTTGGACACTAGGTCATCCTTCTTTAGTTTAGTTTTCTAGGTAGGGACATCCTCATTAGGATAAGGAAAGATAGGTGTTTATCGCACCACTTTTCATTTAATAAATGGCAAACTTTGAGAATACTATACTTTTGTGTCTGTCTCGTGTTTCTGACCCCTTACACCAATTCCTGAGAAACAGGATGCCCCTTATCTACATCCATTTCAACTGATTCACTTATTGTAAAAGGACACTTTTATCCTGATTTAAAATGTCTTTTTCCTTGATCAGCTGCATTTTCTTTTGCTTTAGAATATTTAAATCCTGGTACATCTGATAAAAACATTTTTTTAGTCAATCTCTTTTATGATTAACTAACTGTTTTCCCATTTGAGCTCTTTAATGCACTGTTTGAAGACCACAATTTCATCATTTTCTCTATGACAACCAGATGTATACATAAACTCAGGGAACAGCGATGGGGTCTTGTATGACCCCGACATATGCACATCTTTATATGGGGTGGTAGGAGACTCAAATAGCTTGGACTGAGGAATTGGAAAGATATACACAACATATTATTACATGGTACCGTTTCATAGATGACTTGTTCATCATATGGGACAGTACATCAATGGAATTTAATGAATATGTTGAGATCTTAAACAATAATGATTTGAATCTGGAGCTTACTACTATTTTCAGTACAACGAAGTTGGTCTTTCTTGATTTAAAATTCAAGATAGAAAATAATGCATTAACATCTAAACTATACAGAAAGACCACAAGCTCAAATTCAACTCTCCTTGCGATGAGCCACCACTCCAAACCATTCATTAAGTCTATGCCATATAGTGAATTCCTGCGGGCCAAGAGAGCATGTAGTAAGAATTTGGAGTATCAGGAAGAGGCCAAACACATAGGTGAGAGATTCCTCGCTAGAGGTTACACTAGGAGTTCTGTGACAGAAAGTTATGAGAAAGCAGAAAAGGGAGAGAGACTTAGCCTATTGAAATCTAGGAATGTTACCAATGATAATGTTATCAGATTTATAACAGGATTTAATCATCAAGCCAAGAATATACAATCAATAATGAGGAGACACTGGAAAGTGTTGCTCTCGGACTCACACCTGTCGCAGGCCCTTGATCAGAATCTTAATGTAACTTATAGGAAAGCTCCTACTTTTAATACCTCCTTGTCCCTGAATATGGTTGTCACAAACAAGAATGTTCCATTTAATGGCAATATTTTGAGACAAATATCCAAAACTGGCTTTTACAAATGCACAAGTTGCAAGATGTGTAGGTTTGTATCCCAAAAACCATTCACTAGCTGCAATGATATGACATGGAAATACAGGCATAAAATGACATGTTTAACAAGATTTGTGGTTTATTTTATCACATGTACATGTAAGTGACACTACATAGGACCTTTAAAACTGCGGATCTTGCAACATTACAGGGCTATTAAAAATGGAGACCTTACCTATCCACTAACAGGACACTTTCTGGAGAAACATCGAAGTGACATTAGTGATATGTCATTTTTAGGTCTAGCACTTATGCCCCAACATAAGAGGCTGGGCAAGGGAGAACTAAAGTTAAGACAATTGGAAGCCTCGCTCATTTGCAAGTTTGATACTTTGAGACCACAGGGTCTCAATATTGACTCAGAAATGTATGTGTTCCTGCAGTAAATGTAAGTACATTTCTTTAAAAGAATAGAGCCAGATATGGATGTAAAGATATTGTGAGATTGTCAGACACATTGAGAGGATATTTACACATAGAGGAGAAAATGATTGCACTTTAGCAATGGAGTCACCTTCAATCATTTGCGCTTTAGTGATGATATCATATTTACAAGCACTAGCACTTTAATAGAGGAATGATATGCATTTGCACTTTATGATATATGCACTTTATTGAGAAATCCTAAAGTGTGTCACCTCCCGAGAATTGACGTAATGTGTCTGAGACAAATATATACAGGTGAATTGTTCTTTGCCATTGCTTTTTAAGATTTTACACATTTGGGTGTATATTGTTGGTTGTTGTCTAATGTTTTTACTTGTATGAAACAAAGGGCATATGTCTGTGCTGCTTATGTGCATTCTGTGAAATGTCTTAATATGTAGTGGACTATTGTGGTACTGCACCAAAGACGCAATATGGGGAAGAATCACTGGAAAGCTGCAGGTCATGCTTTTATAGGCGCCCCCTCAGGGTTGAGGGATGTGATCTGCAACATTTATGTGCAGTACACGATCCTAATATAAGGTATAGCGCATTAGCGCATGAATACAAGGTATTTCTTTCTAAACATTTTTTTAAGAAAATGAAGGCACACGATTGCAGGAAGGCAAACTCGTCACTGAAGCCAGTTATGAACATGTGGCTAAATTATTAGTGTACCCGATTATGGGATGTAGATGCTGTCTGTATTAACACAGTGTAAACAACATCACTTTAAAATGAATTACATTTTTTAGCATATGATGTGTGATGATCACGTGATCACGTCACAGAGAGGCGGAGGGGAGGAGTTTGCCGCGCACAAGAGTGTTGCTGTTTGTTTATATATGTAAGTGTTTGATCAGATAATGGATGTTTAAAAGCCTGACGAAGCCCAAAAAGTGGGCACAACGCGTGGCGCTAATTGTTGTGATTAACTTTGCATTCATCTGGTGCAAGTGACTAGAATCTTGAGATGGAATGCAGGGCTTAGAATGTTTATCTATGAGTGTGTTCCAGGTTTCTCAGTTGCAAGGATGTAAGCCCTGAGAGAGGATGCCGGTGGGTGTCCTATGTCCCCTTTTACTTACCTGACTCTAAGGACTGTATTTGATGTCCCTGAACTTAAGTAAATAAGTTAACAGTTCACTGGAGTGTCAGAGTCATTTATGGCCGGACCCTGAATTCAACACTGGCGACGAGGATGGGATTGGCTGTGCTGGGGGGACAGCACCAAAGGGAGACACCCACCGCCCCCCTAAGAGAAGTGATCCTCTCTCAGGTAAGAGCGCTAGATGGCTGTGAGGCGCTGCAGGTGCAGTGACGGCAAGTGTGGCCCAGACAGAGGTGCTACAGAGGTAGAGGCGCAAGAAAGGCCCAGGCAGAGGCACTGTGAAGGCATGGGAATCAGAGAGCAGCCATGGCTGTCAAGAGGTGCTGCAGAGTCAGTGGAGCGCTGTTATGTGCAATGAGGTGCTGCAGAGGCAGTGAGGCGCTGCAACAGACAGTGAAGAGGCGCTGCAGAGGCAGTGAGGTGCTGCATGGGGCAGTGAAGGAGCGCTGCTTGAGGCAGTGAAGAGGTGCTGCGAGGGCAGTGAGGCGCTGCAACAGGCAGTGAAGAGGCGCTGCACAGGCAGTGAGATGATCTATGAGGCAGTGAAGAGGTGCTGCGAGGGCACTGAGGCACTGCATGGGGCAGTGAAGGAGCGCTGCAGAGGCAGTGAGGTGCTGCATGGGGCAGTGAAGGAGCGCTGCATGAGGCAGTGAAGAGGTGCTGCGAGGGCAGTGAGGTGCTGCAAGAGGCAGTGAAGAGGCACTGCAGAGGCAGTGAAGTGCTGCATGAGGCAGTGAACAGGTGCTGCTTGAGGCAGTGAAGTGATGCTGCAAGGGCAGTGAGGTGCTGCAAGATGCAGTGAAGAGTCGCTGCATAAGGGGTGCTGCAGAGGCAGAAAAGCGCTGTATGGCACAGTGAGGTGCTGCAAATGTGAAGAGGCACTGCAGATGTGAAGAGGTGTGAAGAGGCGCATTAATGAAGTGTTGCACTTTGCTGAAGTGAAGAGGCACTTTAGTAATGGCAAGTGAGCCCCTATGTGATGTGCTGCAGTGTGCAGTGAGGCGCTGCAAGAGGCTGTCAAGCGGCGTTGCAGAGTAAAAGTAGTTGGACAGGAGGTCCAAGGGAGCTGCTTAAAAGTGCCAGTGGAAAGTCAAGAGGTCCATTGGTTAGAAATGGCAGAGGCTGGAGTCTCAAGGAAGTGCTACAGGGAGCTGTGAGGAGCTGCAGTGGCCTGGAGCCCAGAGGAGCTGAAAATTTAAGTGACTTTGGTTAAAGTTTAAATGAGAAAATGCTGTGTCAGGAAGTCACATAGATGAACATTGCGGTGGTTGATGGGAGAAAGGTGCAATGGAAGTACCTTTGTTATGTGGCTGGATTACAGAAGGGGCTGGTACAGAAATCCGTTCCTGAAGATTTTTGCTGCAGATGCCAAGGGATTTGTTTCATGGAAAGGGGGTGCACAATTTCATTTTGATGGAAATGTCGTCACACTATTGATGTTTGGAGTTAACATCCAATAATGCACATCTGTGATGATGAGGCCTATTAATGTTTTCTTATTTGGTGGTTGGATTTCTGTTTTGGGAACCTCAAAGAACCGACCAGGAGGGTGATGTATGGTGAAGGATTTTAATGTTCATCTGGTGGAAGGTTTTAATGTTCATTGTGGTTGGGCCCCAGTTCAAGTTTGGTGAGTCATGCTATTGCCATATAGATGAAATTCGCTAAAGAAGTTCAATACATGTGTTTGAGTAACTTAACCATGCATTTCGCCACAGGATCTTACAATTAAGACTCTGCAGGCTTAAAGTATGGTATCGTGATGCAATGTTTAGTTGTTATTTTAAACAATTTTTAATGCTCAATTCGTCATTTTGGTATGTTTGTGGGGACTGGTGGTTGTTGACTCAGGTGCAATGTCAACGTTATAGTGTTTAGCTTTTGCAAGAACAGTGTGGTTTAAAATTTAGCTAGAACAATGTGATAAATATGGCAATGCAAATGTAAACTACTTACTGGTGATGTAGCAGGAGTAGGGAGTGGTGCTGTGTGTGGATTTTTAGATCTACGTGTATGAGGTGTAGCTTCAGTGGATGTGGTGTGAAGGCAGTGAGATGAGATATTAGTGTTACGAGTGTTGATTATGTCTTCATTAGAGTTATTAAGTTGATAAGAGTGTTCATCATTAGCTGTTCCATGTAGGTAGATCAATATCTCCACAAGTGTATTTTTTAATTTTATTCCACAGATGGACATTAATGTTAATAGATTTTTGAAGTGATGACAAGGTCTAAACTTTTTGGAGTTGTTTTTGGTTATTGTGAAATGCTTTCTTTAATCTTTTGCTTTTCAGGTGGGACTTTACCAGACTATTTTATTTGATGAAATATTGTTCTTGCCACTCATATTTTACTGCTGTTGTTGTTGTCCCTATGGGGGAAGATGTGTTGTGATTAACTTTGCATTCATCTGGTGCAAGTGACTAGAATCTTGAGATGGAATGCAGGGCTTAGAATGTTTATCTATGAGTGTGTTCCAGGTTTCTCAGTTGCAAGGATGTAAGCCCTGAGAGAGGATGCCGGTGGGTGTCCTATGTCCCCTTTTACTTACCTGACTCTAAGGACTGTATTTGATGTCCCTGAACTTAAGTAAATAAGTTAACAGTTCACTGGAGTGTCAGAGTCATTTATGGCCGGACCCTGAATTCGACACTAATACCACACAGGAGGGTGAGTTTCTTGTTTACTTGGTCTGCCATGGAATTTGCGCTTCATGCTTTTGCTCGTTTTACTGTGTCTGCAGGTTATGATTAAATAAACATTTGAATCTTAACACTAAAGTAGCAGGGCATTGTGTGCTTGGTCATGTACATGCATCAATCTTTATGGTTTTTTGAAATATTACAACTATAAAGAGTGCATATTTTTCCAATACAACAGGATCACTTAATATTTCCCCTGGGTTTGAGAGACCCGCTGTTCATTCAAGCGTATGCTATCCCGCTAGGTTTGAGAGACCGGCTACTAGTCCAAGCTTATTTGTTGCAGGGCACATTCTTTATATTACGCATCGTGCATCAGTGCGGTATTACATTACACCATGTGATTTAAAGCATTCGTCATGCTATATATCTCCATGCTTGCATCCACAGTGCATATATCGGGGGTTGCTGATTCTTATACAGCGAATGTGGAGATCTGTTATCAGAGCACAAAAATCGAATCTCTTACTTCGTTCCGTTCTATTCCATAAATCGAGACTGGTGTTTCACTCGTTCGGCGTTCCAGCCACCATGTTGGAATACTAGGGATTTTGTTAGTTTGGTCTCATGGCTCTGCTGGATCGAGCCTGTCCAGTCCTCTTTTTATTATTGTTCTTGCTGTGTCGAGCGCAATGAGAAAACTATTGGCATGCACTCGGTGCGCCAGCTACGGCGATGATGCATGTTTCATCGGCCGCGCGGGCTACAGTGTGTATCTCACAAGATGTACTTTATATACATTCTGTGCCAGTGAAATGGGCATCTGATGTAATTATAACAAAAATACTGTTTACTTATCGCAGTTGTTTGCACCTCTGGTCCAGGTGGAATTAGACTTATTGTTGTATTATAGATGCAGTCTGTATCGGTGAGTTCCTCAAATTAGACACAGCCTGGCCAGATTTCATTGCCACACTGTTAACGTTGTTCCATGTACTATTGCCTTACATATCACTTTCCTTCATCGGTTAACTGTGCTATAAATGACGCACATGTCATTAGATGTATTCTATATAGATCTTCATAAACTCATAAGAGGATACCATGGTTATGTGTATGTCTTGACCCTCTTGGTACAGTCATGTTCGATTAGTTATTGCATTTTGAATCGCAGTCTGTACTGGTGCATTCCTCAGTAAGGTCAATGTCAAGTAAAATTATATTACATCTCCACTTTGTTGGGATATGCAAACACATTTATTGATGTGGATATACTGGGTATGTCAATGTCATAGTACTGCTAGAGTTTGCCAGCATATTTCCTCATTGAGTCCCTCCAAATGACTTCTGAGTCAGAAGAGCCACTGTTGTTCTCTTCTCAGCAGGATGGCCCCAATGTTCCCTCCTTTTTTTGGTATCACTAGTTTTTCAAGTATGGTCCAACTTATATCATTCTCAGAGTGATTATTCAGTACAAAGTGTTCCACTAGAGGGGTAGTCATCCTTTTTCTTCTGATTTTGGATCTATGCTCGCAGATTCTGATTTTGACTGCTCTTGTCGTCATTCCAACATAGTTCTTACCGCAAAGGCATTTTATCAGATATACCACATTTGTGGTATTGCAGTTTGTCAAAACTCTTTGCTCCCACGGTGTCATCCATCCTATGTCTATAGTTGTGGAGTGTTTGGTAAAGGTACATACTGAGCATATCCTGCATGGTGTATGTCCTGTGGCCCTGGGTAGTTCCCACAGACGTGTCTGGTTTTCCATTTCTTTTTTCTCGTCTATTAAGCCTTCTTTTTATTGCAAAAAGTGGAGCACTCAGTTTGTTCTCTCCAACATTTAGGAGAAACCACAGTTTCCTTATCTCTTTTTTCGATACGGTTGACCACTGGGGAGTGGCTAAATACCGCTGTTATTTGGTTCTCATCTCTTTGTCTTTTCGGATGTTGAGTTAGAGTCGTTTCTCTCGGTATGTTACAGGCTCTTATTCTGGCTTGTTGTATTCTTTCTGGATAGTTTCTCTCTCTTAGTTTTTCTGCCTGGACATCAAATTCATTCCTTGTAGTACAATTACGGCGGAGTCGGGAGCAGAGTCAGTCTGCGTCAGTCCACTCTGTTTTTCTGTCTAGAGGAGCTGCAGCGACGTGCCTTTCTTCTTTCCTGTGGAACTGTGCATTGTGTACTGTGCCTTTAAGCTCCAATAGCTGGGAGTGTCTACTTAAGAGGAAACACTGCGCGGAGCGTGCGCGGTGTCGGGAGCAGAGTCAGTCTGCGTCAGTTCACTCTGTTTTTCTGTCTAGAGGAGCTGCAGCGACGTGCCTTTCTTCTTTCCTGTGGAATTGTGCATTGTGTACTGTGCCTTTAAGCTCCAATAGCTGGGAGTGTCTACTTAAGAGGAAATAACGTGCGGAGCACGCGCGGAGTCGGGAGCAGATTCAGTCTGCGTCATTCCACGACAGGCTGCCGCGGGTCTGTAGCGAAAATGACTGCGAATACGGGTCATGCAGGTCCTGCTACAAGGCGCAAGACATTATAACAGCGCTGCATGCAAAACCCGTGGACCGCTCTGAAGGCTGACACAGATCCAAAATCTTCAAAGGTAAACGTTTCACCGCCGGTACATTAATCAAAAGCCTCTTTAGAAACACTGCTTGTCCCTGTGACTGGCCCAACAGCTGCTTTCGACCTGCCCCCTGCACCTCATGGAACCTCACCACTAATTACTGCAGCGCAAATGGGGTCAAACAAAATTACTCCAGAAACTGCAGATGTATTTTTCTCTCCATTTGACTTTACTGATGCTGAGTTAATGGAGGCCTCTCAATTCGAGGATGTCAACGAGCTTCAACATGAACCTATAGCTTCTGTCACGCCTATAAACACGGAAAGGTTGTCAGAGCGCCATCCTGAGGTGGATGCCGCTGCTGACAACGTGCTAAGGACTAAGAGAAAGGCGGACATAAGCGACTTAAATTTACCCGCAAGTCCCAGTAATATACTGTTTAAAAAGAAAAAGGACGATCCAAAAGTAAAACAACTACTGGCTGCAGTGGTGAAAGAGCTGACGTTTCTGACAGCTCAAAGGAGAAGTCAACCCAAAGTAAGAAAAGTCTCTCTGAGTTGCCCCATGACTACAGCATCAACCCTGGCAAACAGTATAGCAACACAACTTTCAGGAAATTTGAATATATCTACAGCGATTGGAAACATGACAGGAATGCCTTTAAACAAAGAGGTCAGCAGATGCACTGCTGATGATGCCATACAGCGGGCCATGCATCTCAATTCGAGTGTGCAACAAAATAGAAAGGCCACCTCTAGCACTCCGAGAAATATAGGCACACGGTCGATTTTAACACATCTATTTAGAGAATCAACCGCTGTTCCAGCAGTGAATACATCTATAACAAGTGACTCTCCTTCAGATACCGCAAACAGCACGCACTTAGGTGCGGATGAGAATTCTAGGCCTTGATCAAAACCCAGTCTTTCTTCTGCAGCAGCAATGCAGATCTATAATAACGTACTGGCGGCTTCATCAACTGCTTTGCTTCCATTTTTAAAGATGTACAAATCCCTGCACGGAGCTTTAAAAGAAAAGATGGAAAAATTTGAATCAGTGACCACGTTTCTTCAAACTCTACTACTACATGAAGCAGATCAAATAGCACGATGGCAAGAGCGGTTGAGCGATTTAGCTGCTGGACATCATTGTCAGAATGACACCTTGTCTAATGGTCTGCTAGAAGCAGTTAAATGGATGCGTCACTCCACTTTCAGGATGTCACAGGAAGCGGTACAACGGCACGCCCCACAGTCCAGTGAGATCCATGAGAAGAAAAAATCCAAGAAAGACACAGAAACGAACACAGTTAATCCACATGGACCTCCTGGTGAAAATGCACCACAAGTTGTCTCACAATCGGACGACAAGCAATCATACTCTGAAACTTTAATAAATAACTCTGAAAATGAAACAACAATTGGGAAAGAACCAATAACTGAGATAATTGATCAGGCCTTCAAGTCAACTCAACAAATTAACTGCAAAAATTCAAATTCTACCTCTGTGAATCAGTTGGTCTCATTTGGCATATTTGAGGGAGCTGCTAAATCTATTGCTCTAAACCTGAAGCTCGACCCAAAAATCTACTCTAATATCATTACAGAAACACATAACCAACAAGAGTCATCTTCAACAAAAGGAGCAAAAGGCACCAAAAGAACACAAAGTGCCACGAAGCAAAGGAAATACATCAGAAACATAACTCCTTCAACAAAACCTGGGCTATTCTGCAGAAATGAAAAGTCCAATTCTGGCAATCTAAAAGTCAATCAATCTGAGGACAATTTAACACCCTGCCAACGTCGTTCATTGCGTCCTTCAAATAAACAACGCAGAGCAGAATCTGAAATAGAAGGGTGTGTGAGTGGATCACTTGGGTCAGTCACTGATCTATGCGATCTTCCGACCTACTCTGATGAATTTCCTGATCAATCAGAGGCGCGACACCACGTGGTAAAAGATGCCATTGGAGACACCCCAGTGAGGGCTATAAAACCGCGGCAGTGCAGTGGCAAGAAAGGAGCACTTGATCGAAAATCCAAAATGGTTTCAAAACTGAACCCAAAACAAACTACACTCCAGAAAAATAATCAGACCCATTACTCTTCTCGTGTTCACTTGATCTCAAATTCAAGTACAGTGACACCAATTTGCAAACTGAGATTACAAAATCTTCATTCAGACGACAGTGAATTGAACTTGAATCGTCATAATGTGTTGAAACTATTCAATTGCATTCCTTCACTTCGTACAATCACGTCTGATGACATCAAAATAGTCGAGTATGCGACCGAGAAATGTTGTGATCAAGTCCTTCTACATATAGTTTTAGCCTCGGTTCACAATACTATTTTGAAAGCTTCGGAGGAATTGTTAGTCTTCGGATTTGACATAACTCTTGAACCTATTTCTATTGATTCTAGTGTGGTAGTCTTGATTCCGAGGAGTGTGATACAGGAAAATCAAGCACAAAGACTTGCCGAGGTATGAAAAGCTATGACAATTCCAGCCAATACACGATTTTGTGATGTCAATTCTCTCAAGAGACCAGCACACTTGGAAAACAATTTGAATAAAGCATTAGATCATCATTAGCCACGACAGGAGGCGAGTGATTGTTTGTGCAAATTTTTATCCTGGAACACAAAAGGATTTACCCAGTTATTCAACAACTTTGATACTGTGCTGGAAAAGGTTTTTGCAATTTGACCATCTTCGGGTCTCCGGATGTTAATAAAAATCAATCCTTGGTGGTCAATTGTGGATTCTTTCAGTCCTAATACTTTTGTCCAAGGAGCCTTGCTTTGGACAGTTGATGAAAATATAGAAACAAGGAAACACTTGCTTATATTAAATGGGTACTTACCACATAGGACTTGCAAATTTCCTTGGATGACATCGAATCTGCAATACGCGGCCTAAAGAATTCTCACGCCGCCGGCCCAGACATGATAACAAACATGATGCTGAAAAAAAATGATGTTCAAATGGCAGTCTTCATTGAAACACTGTTTTCACAACTATCTTCTTCAATGCTAATTCCCGAGTCGTGGCGGGAAGCCATCATCGTGCCAATATATAAGAAGGGCAATCGGGCAGAACCCAACAACTATCACCCGATTGCCCTGTTGGATACCATAGGAAAAATCTTTGCCTCTTTCCGACGACAAAAACTTGTTTTGTGGACCATGCATGAACAGATCTATGATATTCGACAAACTGGATTCACCAAAGGGGTCAGCGTTGAAGTTAACCTCTTGATATTGAATATATTAAAACTAGAAACTTTAAAGGCAAAAAGAAAAATATACTTGGCATTTATTAATTTACGCGGTGCATTTGACAGTGTAAACCGTGGAAAGTTATGGCAGAAAATGTCAAACTGGAACTGCCCTCAAAATGTATTTGAACCGATGAAAGCTTTACACTCTGACACCGTCATTCAAATATGCCAAAACAACCAAGGTGACTTATCAAAGAAAATACCAACAAAAAAACTGTGAAACAGGGATGTCCCCTAGCTGCCGAACTTTTCAAACTGTTCATCTCCGATTTACCAAAACACTTAGAACAAGTCTGCTGCTTTCCGCCAAAATTAAACAATACTGAAATTAGATGTATAATCTATGCTGACGTTCTCGTCCTAATGGACTTAACGCAGATTGACCTACAACGGCAATTAACAAACCTCCAAGAGTACCTGAGTATGAATGACTTGGAATTAAACACTGAAAAGACCAAGATAATGACCATTGGGGCAGGTGGAACCAAAAAGCAGAAAGCTTTCAGGTGGAAAATCAACGGTATGCCATTAAATTTGGTCAATTCTATCAGATATCTCGGCATAATGTTTAATACGTCACTAAATGAACATCATTTGAAGCTGGACCTTGTAAATCGAATGACTCAACTCAGCATTCAAGGATCAATGATAAATAAGAACTATGGGAAATTCACTCTTTCCCCGGTTCTTATTTTCTATGTACAAAAAGTAGTCCCCTCAATTACCTTCGGGTCTGAAGCTGGGTGGAACATAGATGCTGAGTTTTGACAGAAGCTAGAAGGTTTATTCTGGCATCGGGTACTGAAGTTACCCTCTTACATCTCAATGAATTCACTACGGTATGAGCTATCATTAAATTCCTTGCAAGCTTGTGTCATTTGGAAATCCTTGATGGAGCCACGTAAGATGCACTTGAATCCCCTGACTCCAGCATATCAAATATTTTCATCTAGACCTGAATGTGGGAGGTCAGGTCTGTTAGACGAATGGCGACAGCTGTTGGAAGAAACACTAGCAAACACTGACTTAAAATTAACTGATCTGAAATCACATCACCAACGTGTAAAAAAGAAGTTTGAATACTGGTGTTGGATCCAGAAATATGACCTGCAACAAAAGATGCCAACTACCTTGAAATCAGGCATTGGAGCTCATAAATTAAATGTCCAGTGTCGATACCTAACAAATTGCCCATCACAACATCATTGCGAGCAATTCTTGAGACTACGTTTAAATGCATCAATGACAAAGGAGCTGCAATGGCTTTGGCACATCAATGAACTGAATGAACACCTACTCGCTGGATATTTTGTGATCACAGCAAATCGGATGCGCCACCTAAGGGGATTTATCCCTGCTGACATGAATGATCAAAACTATTGGTCATACGCATCTGCGGGACATAATGTTAAACTGAGTTGTGCTGTTGTAGACTTCATTGACTCACTACAGTTCAATGGAAACCTGGTCACACAATGAAGTTTTAAGGAAAAAACTGGTTGCAATAGACACAAAGGATGCCTTTGTGTTTTTCTTTTTTTAGGTCTTACTGCCTTATTTGGAATTTTGGAACATAATGAATTGTAGTTGTAACAAATGTTCGGTGTCCTAAATGCTTGCACTGAGGGCACATTGAGCTGAAGTTTTAATAAAAATTACAATTACGCCTAAATCTAAGGAATTGCCAGAAGGGCAAGTTCTCTCTCAGAGTTCTTTGATAGAAACTGTTGAATTCCAACAAGGAATTCCTGCCCATAGTTCTTTGGTATATTGTTGTTTCCACGTTGGCACCTTTCCTAGTCAGTTTAAGATCTAAGAAAGTCACTGTGTCTTTACTGAACTCATAGGTGAATTTTAGAAAAGGAATTAGACCGTTGAGCCAGTTTATGAATTTGCGTAGGTTGTTCTCTGTGCCACCAAAAAACATGAGGATGTCGTCTATATAGCGACACCAGCTTAGGATGTTATGTGTGTAGGGATTTGATGGATGGTAAATATTGCACTCCTCAAAGTCAGCTACATAAAGGTTTGCTAATGATGGAGCAAAAGTAGCCCGATAGCGGTTCCCGAAGTTTATCACATAAAGCCATTACATTACTGCTGGACTCTGAGCTAATGCTCAAAACATTATCCTCTAGGGACCCGAGAAGCCTTTGGCTGCTGCTAAATGAAGCTGGGGGGCTTGCAGAGGGTCTTGATGTCGAACTCAGTTAAGGAGCAAGACTGGGTAAGGTTTTTTGGAGCCCTCTACCAAAAACAGGGTGGTTTGAGAGCAGTCGCTTGGAGTGATCAGATTAACCAAAATGGTGTATGGTCTTTATCACTCTTGAGAGAAGAAATTATCAATCTAATAATGAAGGCTAGTAATTCTAGAGCACCAGGCACAGACGGTCCTTCCAATTTCATGCTCAAAAAAGCTCTTGAGGAACGGTCTAACTTCTGTATTACCCTTTTTTCTAAAATAGCATCTAGCGACCAGTTCCGAACTCCTGGAGACAAGCTGTGGTGATTCCTATTTTTAAAAAGGGAAATCGGCTTGACCCAAAAAATAACCGCCCTATTACCCTCCTGGATGTCTTAGGGAAAGTTTTTGCTTCTCTTCTGTTAACAAGGTTGAAGAAATGGGTAAAGGAGTCGTGCCACTTCGATTTAAGACAATCTTTTTTTTTAAAAGACGTAGGATGCAGTTTGAACCTTCTCCTCTTAAACATTCTTAAAATTAGAGCCTTACGAGAGGGAAAGAAAACTCTAATGCCTTTATTGATTTTGAACAAGCTTTCGACAGTGTCGATGGAGAGCTGCTTTGGTCAAAATTAGACTCATGGGGCTGTCCTAGAGAAATCCGTTTGCCCATCATCTCCCTCTATACTTCCACTTTAATGCAGGTGACGCTCATCCTAGATGGACTCCTCTCTAAACCATTGTAACCTCAAGAGGGCTAAAAGAAGGTTGTCCGTTGGCTCCGGAGCTATTTCATTTATTTATTTCAGATCTTAAGGAGGGGCTACGAGGGGGGTGGGGCTCTTTTCCACCATGGCTCAATGGCGAACAGGTTGGATGTCTGTTTTATGCAGATGATTTCATTATTTTGGACCCGACACAGATTGGCCTTGCAACGCAAATTAAACGCGTTCCAAAAATACATTCAGCCCAATGGTCTTAAAGTTACACAGGTATGTGTAATCCTTACAAAATTCTGAAAGTTCTCCCTGATGCCAGTGCCTAAATTTTATAAGCAAAAGGTAACTTCTATTTTGAGGTATGGTGGCTTCGCTTAGCCTAGCATGGGACATCTTGCCCAAACTGGAGGGCCTCTTCTGGAGGAGGATCCTCTGGTCGCCACGTTGTACCCCTATGGCATTGATAAGACACGAGCTAGCGCTGGCATCCTTATATGCAGTGGTTACGTGGAAAGCCCTCCTCCTCTACCGCAAACTCTTACTAAAGAGCTTGCTTCCTCAATTTAACATCCTGAAAAAAAGAAGGCAATGTGATGGGATTGGGCTGTGGAGTCCTGGGTCAAGCATTGTATAGGAATATTGGCAAAAATAAATGCTACGGAAGATCTGCTGTTATCCAATCCTGAAGCGGTCAAAAGAAAAATCTGGCTGAAGGATTGGATTACAATGACAATTGAAAAATCGAAATTTTACCATACCTGCCTTGCAATGACCAAGATTAAGGCTTTAAACAATGTACCTAAATATTTGGTTAGATTTCCTAGCATTCGCCATCTAATGGCATTCATGAAATTTAGATTTAAGTTGCTCCATACCAGAGAGGTTCTACTCAAATACAATCAGGCAAACGATGGAGAGACATCTTGTAGACTATTTAGGGACCTTGAAGAAACATTACAGCATGTACTCCTTTTTTGCCCAAAGTTGAGAGAAATTGGAACATACTTCCTAGGATATTTTGTACGTGCGTTTCCAGCCAGTAACACGGAGGAATGGTGGTCCGCTTTGGGTCAGGGGACTGACCTTAAATTGACATTTGCATTAATAACATTTGTAGAGGAAATATTTAATAGATTGGAAAGGGCCTAGGTTAAGTATAGGATTCAAGGACTCCCTTTTCTTGCTATTTCAGGTGATTTTCGTTTTTTAATTAGCAGTACCTTACTACCTATTGCGTTTTATATTTGGGTCTGTTTTCCAGTGTTTTCTTCTCTGTTTTTTTTATACTTACCATGATGTTAGTGACAAAGATACTTAATGCTGCTAAATGCTGACTGTTTTAATGTAATGTATCAACTTTTTCGTTCCTGTATGTGGCAAAGGTTTGAAATAAACCAACGTTTTAAATACAATTAAAAAAAAGTAATGACAGACTCTGAGCCTCACTACAAGTTATGTGGTAATGGTAAAATAGGCACTATATTGTGGAATACTGCCTGTTTTCCTGCTCTGTATACTTATAGGTTTAATTACCTTTAAAGAAACATCTGTGATTTTGAAGTAGTATCTCCGTGAAATGTGGTGGTAACGTTACAGGCAGAATTACCAAATGCGGTAAACTCGCATGTCCCTAAATTTAGCAGTGAATAAAATTCATTTTGGCAGTATTAACACAACTAATATAGCCACATTTGTAATGACGCCGTTGGTATACTTAAAATAGTGAAATGGTATATGTACCAAAGCCCCACAATGTACGTATGATAATCACATTGTTTATATATTTACAATTGGTACATACTGAGCATACTTACAATAGGTTCACATTAAATAAACCTAGAAGAGCATAGGTGGCATAATTAAAATAGTCTGTAAACAAAAATAGTGATTTACTTCATATACTTACAAATGTTAAATGATATATATAGAAGAGTTAAATAGTTTATGGGCATATTGTTAATATAATTGGAATAGCAACACATTCTGTGTGCTCGAAGATTTGCATAATTTGCACATTTACTTTTATTTTATTAACAGAATTGGTTTACTTCAAACCTTTCATACGTTAAATCCATAACCTTTAAATCACATTTCATCTTCCTCTCAAACAATATATTTCAATTAGTCAGATTTCATCTTCCACTCAAACAATACATCAATCTTAAATGCATTGAAAAGGAGAAGAAAAAAGCAATAGAGGGTTAAAAAACCAGCGTGCAAATGCCATAGCTAGGATATCTTCGATCTTCATATCGTTCCCACTCGATGTAGTATTTGCAATACCTCTTCTGTAAATTTCATTACCCTTAAAATGGCTGATTTATTCTCACCTATTAAAAGCATATTTCACAATTCCTTTGGTGATAGTGAGTTGAGGCTCTTAGTAATAACACTCATAAATTTCATCCTTATCGTTTTTAAGGCATTACATTCTATAACCAAATGCTCTAAAGATTCAACCATGGCCATCTGGCCACAAAATCTACACTCCCGGTCCAAGTCACCAAGCTGCCTTCTAGGATCAAGGAACTCTCTTGTCGGCAAAATATTCAATTTTAACCGTAAAAAGAGATTACGATACAAAGGGCAAGGAAACATAATCAAATACACTGGGGGATGATTCATTCCTCTGCCTTCCAACCCTACATTTAGGGCAAGTTTATACTTTGACCTTTTTTCCTGGGTTTCTACCCAGTCTTGGAACATTATTTGTCTTTTAACTTTCGCCGGCGTTCTCATTAATACTTCTTCTGAGACTTCCAGTTCCTTTAACCATGTGTTACAGCTATATTTCCAGGTATCAAGATAACCCCCTATACCCAATTTCTCTTTGCAGTATTTCAAATGGGGGTTGCACTTCCTTGTCCGTGCGTTTTCCATAAAATGCAAGAATCTTCCATTTTATTTTGGAGTGCATCGACTGCAACCCCAACTAGAATCTAATCAAAGCATTCGGAAGGGATTACGGGAGGAAGAGTACTCTTTTCCAATAGTAACTTTTCATAACCTCAGAAAAGTTCTTGGGCCAATTCTGCATAGTTTCTGTACCATATTTCAGGATCAGAACCACCTTCTGTTTATAGAAGGTTCTTATCGGGACCAGGGAGAATTGCCCAAACCTTTTATGCAATATCACTGCCTCCGTTGTTAATCTTTTGCATTTCAATCTTATGCTCTCCATCTATTGCTTTTTATTTATACTACAGTTCACACAAATTCCCAAATATGTAATTAAATCAACACATTCCAGGATTTCTGCTCCAGCCCTCCATGTAAATGCCCTGCTCCTTCTTCCCTTTTTGTTGATAAAACCATTATTTTAGTCTTTTTATTATTCATTTTGAGATTATTCTGATCAAGGTATTTTACTAATTCATTCATTCTCCTTTGCAAACCTATTTGCGTCTAATCTTGGATGATAAAGTCATCCACATAAAAGATCCAGGGAACTGATTCTCGACATCCCTGCTTTTGTCCCCTGTACCTTTGAATTTTATCCGAGAGTATCCCCTGAGTAGATCCATTTCCCAGCCCTCGAAGTCAAACTCAGGAGTTTACACCTTAAATTATCCTTGTCCATCTGCGGCCATGGAATATACTGTGGCCTTGCTCCCGCTTTTTTCCAATAAGGGAAACTGCGTAAACCCCAACCCACAGTCGGCTCCCATTGTTAGCCTATCCATGGCAGGGACAATCGTCCCTGTCCGTCTCCTTGTCGGTAACAACCTTAATCTGCTCACATATGGAGGCGATTCTCCCTTTTCACTATATGATTGTCCTCAGGGACACTCCGGATAGTCTATGGGATCTGGCGTCCTATCCTTAAGTTGTTCCAGATCAGACCAGCTTACTTCTTTGTCTATTTGCCTTCCTTTCGGGGTGCATGCACTCCCTCTTTCTTCTCCAAGGAAGGATTCTCTTTCCTCATCTGATATGTCTTGTCCCCAACTGGTGTTACTACCATCCCCTTTACCTTTGTCTATGTTCACTCTGCTTAAGGACAATGCTCTACGTCCGTGACTGAGCAGATTTTCTTCTTCGCTTCATGATTGAAATGCTAGGGATTGATCCCTCGAACTTCAAACTTGCTACCTTCCTTTAATTCTTGATAGGCCTTATCAATCCTTTCTCCAAAGCTCACCGCATCAATGTTTTCTTATTCCAATACTACTCTAGATGCCCCTGGCGTTGCTTCCTTTATCAGAAGGAACTCTTCTACTCTATCCCATTGTTTTTCTGGGCTTGTCCCTACTGGTTCCTTACAAATGAGACTGGCATCAAGACCCTTCTGTCTCCTCCTTTGTTCTATTTCTTCATCTAGTTCTCTTTGCTTTCTTGTTTCCCTTCTAATTCTTTCTTCCTCTTGCCTTCTTTCTTCTCTCCTTACTCCTTCCCTTCTTTCCTCTTCTTCCCTTCGTCTCTGTATTCTTTTGTCCCTTTGTGTTTGCACTTCTTCCTCCTCTCTTTTCCTTTCTCTTCTATCCCTGTCTTCTATCGCTCTATGTTGTCATACTTTCTTTGCTCTTCTGCCCGTTCCTCTATTTTCTCTTGCTCCTCCTCGCTCGCTGCTCTTTCTTTTATGCTCATCTTCTTTTAATCTCTTCTCTCGTCCCTTGTCTCTTCTATCTTGTTCGTCCATTATCTTCTCTTTGCCTAACTTACTCAATACTTTTCCCTAAGTAACATCTGTCCACCCATCCACCCGTTCTGCACGAGCACTATCTCGTCAGCCTTATCCTTCTCTCCTTTCCATCTCTTAATCTCTCTTTCTATTTCTGTCGACTCATTCGACCGTTCACTCTTTCCTTCTTTGTATTGTATGATCTTATAGATCTCTTCTTTTCTCTTGTTTTCCTCTGGACTATAATCACTGCTATAAACCGGAGGTTCGTATATCGGATTACTATACCCCATCGCCGCTTTCAATTCCTTGTAAGGATACAACCCTATTTCTTCCGTACTAGCGCCTTTTACTTCAGGCGAGACAAGGGGAGCTGGGTGCTCAGCACCTTCCTCTTTAGGCTGACTAAGCATCCACTCCTCAGGTGGCAGATCTTCCCTCTCTTCCTGATACATTTTCCAGTGCTCTAGGATCGCTAATCTTTTGCTCTAATTTCTTCCCTGTGTACGCAGGGTGCAATTATGTGGTAGTGTGTTGCAATACCGCCTCTGACAATGATCCCCCTTGTGGCCACAGCATGAACATTTTTATCTGCCATGCCTTTCACCCATTCCGCACTATACTGTTTTAGCTTGGGCATGTGCTTTTGCAATGTTTTCCATAAATGCATCAGGTGAGTATCTCCCATAATGACAAGTCTCAACTGACTGTCAATAGTTAACAGACTTATAAAATAACCTTTATACTTTTGCTCAAATCACCAATTTTTCAAAGCCTTTAAAATAACACACATGAGTGCGCACCATCAATCTGTCACATATACTGGAGATAGGCAGGGGCAAGATGGGTTAGAGCCTGGCAGACTAGGCACAGCTTGAAGGCATCCAGCACTCCTTTTCCACCCTCTCACAATCAGATACAAATTACAGTTGGCCCCGGCCCCCTTGTGGGAATCTGATTGGTTCAGCCACACTTCCTGTACACCCAAGATGGCCCCTGGGTCTTTCTGTGAATCCAGTAGCACGCTCTAGCCTCTGGGCGTGGTTGGCTATATAAGCCACGCCCAAAGGCAGACCTGTGCTTCGTGCTGCATCTGTAGCTTCAAGCAACATGCTCACCGCGATCCTTGAACTTCACCTACCTTGGCTTCCAATCCGGACTCACTGCACGCACGTTCCTGAACTCAGCATCTGGGAGAAAAGGAAACACAAGAAAGACAGTACCTGTAAGCGCTCGCGCTTAGACCTGACTCCTGGTTCCTTCTTGCAAGCACGCATGCAATCTACAGCACCACTTACCCGATCTTCTTGGGAACTTCTGAGCAGCATTCTGAGTTCTCGCGCACGTCCTCTCTCAGCAAACTCTTCAGAAAAAAACCTGTGGAGAGAGAGAATAAGGATTAGATTAGCATCTGCAACTTCTTTCTCGCACGCAGAACTCGCAGTGCTTTAAGAATACGCAGCGATCACGCAGAATAGCCAGAAACCTTACCTTCAGATACTCAACTTTCACGAGCCGAGAACAGCACCAAACCAGTGAAGCAACTGTAATCAAACTTACTTGCAACAGCACCAGATCCAGTGTAGCAACCGGAATCTGAACCTACCTGCAACAGCACCAGATCCAGTGAAGCAACTGGAATCTGAATTTACCTTCTACATCACCACTGGGTGAAGAAAGACAGTGAGTGGCAGAACAGAGACTTACCAGACCCTGGGTCAAGAGAAGTACCGATCCATGGGTTCCAGATACACAGCGCCCCTGCCTAGTTCAGGATGGAGAGTTCGCCTAAATAATCCCTAAGGTGAGCCATACTCCTACATTTCACCATCACAGTACACACAAGGGGAGGGGGGGAAGAGGGTTCTGGATCCAAATCCAGGTGGCCTAAGCATCATACCTCTCTATTTGGCAGGTACCTGCAGTACAACGCTACTAATCCCGGGAAAGAAGGGAAGGAGTCCAGAAGACTTCATCGCTCCCGCAGAGACCCAGGTGAGTGTGACAGAACATGAAACCATTCTGAAAACCTCTGCCTGAGCGATGGAGACTTCTGAGGTTGACCAGTTGGCACAGTTGTTAGGGGAGTTGCGGGCTGAAGTACATGCGGCCCGCTCGGAGACCAACTCATTGAGACGAGAGCTAGTGGTAAATAGAGACAAGACCGAGGAATTGGCTAGGCAGTTGCTGCAGACTCAGGCAGGTTTGTCCCCTCTTCCGGGTGGGGTTCCCCAAGGGCCGAGCCCAACACCTTCATCAGGGATGCCCGTACAAGTAGTCATCCCGGGGAATGTACCCTTGGCCCCCTCAGAGCGGTTCACAGGGGATCCAAGAAAGTTTGGAACCTTCATGAATCAGTGTCGCCTACACTTTCTGTGCAAGCCCAGAATCTTCCCTACGGACCAGTCGAGGGTAGCTTTTGTGCTCTCATATTTAGGGGGTCATGCAGTGGACTGGTCGGTCCCATTGGTCAGACGACTGGTTACTTCGGAACTATACTGGGTTCCAACGCGAGTTGGAGAAGCTCTTTGCCCACCGCACAGAGGTTCAAGCACTTGATGAGGAATTACTGTCCTTTCGGCAGGGTAACCAGGAACTTATAGCTTATGTAGCCACTTTCAACTGCGTGATTGCTGAATTGAACTGGCCAGATGAAAAACGCATCACGTTGTTTTACCAGGGTTTACGAGGAGAATTAAAAGATGTCTGTGCCCAAGTAGTTAATCCTCCGGACGACTGTGCTGAGTATATAGATTTAGCTATGCAACTAGACCATCGCCTACAGAACCGCAAAGCCGACTGGGCCCGTACGGAAGGTCGGACAATTTACGTGCGACCTAAGGAAAATTCAACCCGGCAACCCGCGGATTCGCATTCCGAACCCATGCAATTGGGGGTTCTAAACATTCTCTTCCCTCGAGCCGGCTGCAGGGAGCTCCTTTAGGATCCCTATCAGGTAGTGAGTCCACCGTGACACCTTTGCCGTTTCTACAATAGACACGCCTCCTCCTGGATTACACACATGCATCCAGGATCCCAAGCAGCCTTCTTGTGCTGCCCGACTAAGAGGCCAGCAGGAAGACCAATTTGACTTATTTTTTAAAGAAATTTCATCTTGAAGAAGATGGTCTAAATGCACCAGTATACCATCGAAACCAGTCGACCATAGCAGTTATGGCTCCACCACAACACAACGAGATACTCCCAATACTTCTAGGGGGTACAGAGAAAACTCACTAAGAACTCACACATTGTGAGATTCCTCCATAGCAAGCCCCACAGTTTGTGGGATTTGTGTTTTTAAGAATACCTTTTTTTTGGTTTTTCTTTTACCTTCCCAGCATTTGGGCAACCACCAGCATATAGTAAATGTGGAGTCATCAGGGTAATTAAATATGTAAAAAATCCCATTGACCCCAATCACCACATGCTAACTGAAGCAGCCCGGTCCTAGACTATGAGATCTGATTCTCCTCTCATAGGCACTTTCACCACCAATGGTTGCCCCCCGCCTGTTAGGCTGTTTTTTTTCAAAATTGAGTGTGTTTTACAAATAACTATATCCTTTGTAGAGAGTCAGGGACAGTCACTTGACCTATCCCTCTTAGATAGGCATTGCACCATCTGCCGTCTATGGACTCGCACCCCCCATAGGGACAGGGTGTTCTTCCCGAGGGCCAGAATAGCTCATCTTGTGTTTTCCTTCGTGATTACCCAAGTTGTTTGAATCACTCACTTTGACTTCAATTGCAATATACCTTTTTTCTCTCAATACAAAGCATCCAGACAGAAACCAGCTGGTCTATTACAACCCATGGCAATACCACCTGCACCTTGGCATACCATCTCGATAGACTTCATCACGTATCTACCTTCAAGTTCTGGGTACAATACCATACTAGTGGTCGTTGACCTCTTCTCTAAAAGGGCCCACTTTATAGCATTGAAAGAAATTCCTTCGGCATCAACATTAGCACAGGTCTTCCCTGAGCGCATCGTAAAAATACATGGATTCCCCTCTGTGATCATTTCGGACAGGGGAATTCAATGTGTGTCTTATTTCTGGAAGAAATGTTGTGCTCTGGCAGGGACCGAAGTCCGATTGTCAACCAGCCCCATCCGCAACAAACCGATGGCCAGACAGAATGCACTAACCAGACCCTCGAACAATATCTTCGCTGTCTATTACATCAGATGATCAAACTTGGACAGAAATCTTATGGGTGGCTGAATATGCCTATAATAACTGAATCCATGCTTCTACACAGCAGACCGACCCCCTTTTATACCTTCTATGACCGAAATCCATGAACCTCGCTGTTCGACCCACCGGATGCAATTGAAATGCCTGCAGTAAAAATGTTGCATGAGCGAATAGCTCAAGCAGCACAAGAAGCAACCAGACATTTGCAGACAGCCAAGGCTACACAAAAGAGGTATGCAGACCAGCATCGGAGGAAAGCTCCGATTACCAAGTAGGGGATTCCGTGTGGTTGGCGACTAAATATATAGACCTGAAAGGGCCCAGAACATTTCAGTCAAAATACATCGGCCCGTTTACCATCGAAAAGGCAATCAATCCAGGAGCCATGAAACTAACCTTACCATCTAACATGCAAATTCACCTAGTATTTCACGTCTCGTTATTAAAACCTGTACAACCTGGCACTCAAGTGCAAGTTCCTCAGGCACCAATTGTGGTTGAAGGAGAAGAACCTGAATACGAAGTAAAACGTATCCTGGACTCTAAAATCTTAAAGAAGACCCTGTACTATTTGATAGACTGGAAAGGGTATGGACCCCAAGTTAGGTCATGGGAACCTAGTGAAAACATCCATGCCCCTCGATTACTACGCAAATTCCACTGAGATAACCCTACCAAACCAGGGGCAGGAAGTATACTGTTATGAGGAGCCTTGAGGGTGAAGACTATCACATATACTGGAAAGCAGGCAGGGGCAAGATGGGTTAGAGCCTGGCAGACTAGACACGCCTTGCAGGCATCCAGCACTCCTTTTCCACCCTCTCACAATCAGGTTCACATTACAGTTGGCCCTGGCCCCCTTGGGGAATGTGATTGGTTCAGCCACACTTCCTGTACACCCAAGATGGCCCCTGGCAGTCTTTCTGTGAATCCAGCAGCACGCTCTAGCCTCTGAGCGTGGTTGGCTATGTAAGCCACGCCCAAAGGCAGACCCGTGCTTCGTGTTGCATCTGTAGCTTCAAGCAACACGCTCACTGCGATCCTCGAACTTCACCTACCTTGGCTTCCACTCCGAACTCTCCACACGCACGTTCCTGAACTCTGCATCTGGGAGAAAAGGAAACACAAGAAAGACAGAACTTGTAAGTGCTCGCGCTTAGACCCGACTCCTGGCTCCTTCTTGCAAGCGCGCACGCAATCTAGAGCACCGCTTACCCGATCTTCTTGGGAACTTCTGAGCAGCATTCTGAGTTCTCGCGCATGTTGTCATGATGCCCGCTCCCGGGGAGCCGGTTCAAGCCCTGCGTCCCCGAAAGCAGACATCCAGTCCCCAAGGAAGGACCCAGCAACCCCATATAGGGGCCCTTTGGACAGTGTCCTGGCGCCTATGGCGCCAGGCTCATAAAAGACATCAGTCCTGGCGCCATAGGCGCCAGGCTCATTATGGAAGTGCTTGGGTGCACTTACCTGATGCAGACCATGCTGCAGGATCCCGGCCTCCTTGAGGCCTGAAAGGAACTACTTTACCTGTGGGACTAATTTACCATCCGGGCGTGGTCCAAGAGACCCCCCTCGCCTACGTCTTCTCCCCAGGTGAGGGCTATGGCTCATTGGGCGTCCCCTCATGCCACCCGGGCCCAGGTGGTGGAGGGTTCACCTGCTGAAGACATTGCCCACACGTATTGATTGCCCACACGTATTGATTGCCCACACATATTGATTGCCCACATGTATTGAATTTAACTAGGCCCAGAAACCATTTTGTCTATCAAGGATGGTGTGAGCTCAGCGCACTGTAGCGCGGCCCCCACCCTCGGAGAGTTTCAATTATCCCTGTCGCCGCAGCACCCTGGCAGATCCGCTGCGAGCGCGTGCCCACGAACAAGACGGACATGAGCTAGCATAAAATACTAACACTGTAACATTTCACCTTCCACAATGTATTACTGCTCCCAGCATGACCCGGTCAGCGAGGCCTGGGCGATGGGGAGAACTGTAGAATGGCCGTCCGGTGAAAGCAGAAAAATACCCAAGTATGAATGACAAAAACTACTGGCAATACGCGTCCCCTCTCCACAAAACTACTACTACTAAAGAAACCTGTAAAATTGTGTAATGATTGTGGAAACGCATGCTTACATGACACCAGCAATGAAGGACCCACACCCCGCGGTCCCGCGCCATAACTGAACTAATGCTGCTAGAATACAAGGGAGAATGAATGCAACTATACATAAGGCTCGTGTGAACGACGCGTGCACATGCGCCCATCATGTGTATATGTCTAAGCCCTTATATGTCATTACCGCCACGCACGGTGGCGGGTCTCGATCTTTAGGCTCCCCGAACTACACTACTACCTCACTTAACGCAAATGTGTATGTATATAACTAAATGCTGTAGTTGTTAACATGAAACGTACTAGTAAGGTGCTCAGACTGGCTATATTCGAGAGACACGTAGTTAAGTTGAAATGTATGCTTTCAAGTGATCCAAATGACTATTATAAGAATGTTTAAATGTGTATAATATTCTCACCTAAAAGTCGGCAACACACGAGAAAAATACCTTTGTGAATATGTGCAAGGCCATTTCCCCTCCCACCCTGCGAAGTCTGCCAAACCAGAGAGCTGAGGCCTGCGCCGCGCTGCCCCACCTCCCCCAACTAGGCTGGAGCCGCTTCAAAGATTTGTAGTCCCCTCTGCAGTACCCAAGGCCACGGCCTGCCACCTGCATTATTTACAACCCAGCAGTAAACCTCCGCCTGAATACACAGATCCAAAGGCGCCCCCTCGTAAACCCCACAACCCACCGGATCACCTTAGACTTATGACCCTGTGCAATGAAGACACCCAATACTGTGGTAACATACAGCGGCCCATTCATAATTACTTCTAACGAGACAGAAAGACGTGTACCGCCCGTCCCATACACAGAGATTTAGCCCCACGACCTATGGTACCGGTCAAACAGGACACTGGTAACCATGCACTGATGAATCACCATCAAACCCCTCACAAGGTGCATTCCTCCTGTGTTGCATTAACCTGTAGAATAACCTATTGATAGATTTACTAAAGAAGATAACATTGCAATGACTGAATGACTGCGGTGTGCATGGCATAGGGCAAATAAGTCAGGAAAAGACATTCATCTCTGACACTGGCCACAATGGCACAACAACACCGCCCGGATGAACTCGACTGCCATGCCAGGGCCAGGCCAACCCACGAGGCTGACCAGTGACGTCCTCCAGCCAAGGCCAACCACAGCGCAGCAGCACCTATAGCTAGTCATCGCCACCTAATCCCATTGAACTTGTGCCCCTTATAGTATGTAGGTTCTGATGACGTGTTTTGTAAATATATACGCCTGTCTTTGCTATTGTCAGACAGAGCGCTCTCGGAGTTTGCAGAGTTCTTTGCATGCCCTATTCTGATTGATAAACTCCCATTTACGCTCACCCGCACTCTGTCTTGGCCTTATTCCCATCCTGGGAGAGTCCTTCATTGTCTCTCATTGCGGGGAGGATCGTGCTGGTTGGGGACGCTTGCCTTCAGTGGTGACCCCGAAAGTGTGATTTTTTATTATTATTTCCTAAACCTATAGCTACCGTCCCCTTTTGGCACGAGAATCTCCAGTCGAAAAGGGATACGCACGGTGGGCCGGCTCCAGAAGGCTGCCCGCCAACGGCGACCGGTACGCTTAGAAGTGCGCACTCAACAGACAGAGGGTACGGGATCCCGGTTGAAAAATCCCCTTTGAGTACCGCTCGCCGGAGCCGGGGCTGACTGTTGAGCGGGCGGCGACACTGCCTGGACGGACCCAGTTTCGGAGACTATCGGTTCAAGACGGGCACGTGAGTATTGAGTGCGAGCGATCCTAAAGGGAGTGGAGGAGAAAATTTAGGACAGGGAACGAGGAGGGGTAGACAAAAAGAGGGGGGGCGCGCAGGTCCACTAAGGACTACCTTAGACTTTCTTTGCTCTTTTCTTTGCATATGGCCATTAGGATTAAGAGGTGAATAAGAGATAAAAGTGACGGGAACCTAGCTCCGAAAGGGGGTGGAAGGCGGCGCCGCATCGTGCTATCTTGACTAGTACTGGGAATATATGAAGAAGTGGACAATAAGTTAAAAGTGTCTGGCAAAGGGGGACACGGAGAATATATTAGTGACTGCTACTCTTTCTATTCTTTTCTTCAGGGTTGGGGGTAAGAACAAAAGTGAGATTAGTTTGAAACCACAGAGATAAAATAAGAGATAGGGAATCCCACTGTAAGAGTGAGGATCAAATCTATAAATATATATGTGCATACGCATATCTGAATAAGACGACAGGGACAGCTGACCAGGGAGGAAAGGGAGGGCAAAGTGAGTTGTGAATAGAGTGTTACAGAGAGGTGTGCGCACATCGTATGTGTTGAGAGATAATGTGGTGTTGTGGGTGTGTAAAGTTGTTGTAAATGTATAACCAGTGAATGGTCATGGTAAGTGTGGCCGGACAAAGCTTCATGAAAACAAGAATAATAAGGTGAAGTGAGTGTGTAACTTTTTTGACTTTTGGGTTAACTTTGTCGATATCACTGATGGGTTGCTCTTGTATGTGCCCCCCAAAAAGAATAGAATAGAGACTGTGCACGGTCATTCTCATTGTGTGCGGGAAGGGGGAGGAATACAAGAAGCGCCCACTATCAAATAACGCATAGAATACGAGGACTCACATGGTGATACGTTCACATTGTAATTTTGGGATACACAGGGACACACAGGTACCAGGATAGCCCAAAGTATGGGGGCAGAAACACCCTTATCACATATTTGCAAGAACCTACCGGGGTACGCCGAGCGAATTAAAAAATATCATGACCAATGGGTCACAGAGTTGAAGGGAGAGGGGTTGCCCCAGATATTGCCCGAGGGGGGGTCGTTTGACAATAGTGTCCTAGATATGGTAGCCACATGCATTTGTTTGAAATACAAGGGGAAGCAGTTGCACAATAGGAGAGAAATATTAGATCTATGGAGGTTATTTGAAGAGGTACCACCACCTAAAGCACTAGAAGTAAATCCTGACCTACCATCCACCACTGATAATCCACTGATGATACAGAGAGATGCTAAAGAATTGTCAAATAGAGAACCCCCAATAGAGGTAATAAGCTTATACCCGATATTAAACAAGCCTGTGCCCGCAGAAGGGTACAGTGACCCCACTTATGTGCCTCCCCCGACAACTACTACACCCCACCGGCCAACGGCACCCCCGCCATATGAAAGTACAAGGGAGCGAGCCCAGGCAAGCTCACAAAGGGTGAACATAGAAAAGCTAACAGATGATTTACAATCAAGACTCTCAATAGCGAAAGATGAGCTCTCAAGGATAAAAGACATATGTGAACAAACAGCACTTAATGCAGCGAGATCAGGGCGCACGTCTAGAGCGCCTAGTAGAATAGAGCACTTGAAGACGGATGGAAAAAAGGTGAGATACTGTTCAGGATTGAGGAAGAACCAACACGAATAATTGAAGTAGGGGCACGAGAGGGAGGTATTGATAATGAAGAAAGGCCTATAGGGGACAGAGAGGAACTGCTATGTTCTATAAGGGACGATTTAGAAGAAAGCGATAGGTTGAGCATGGCAATGGGGGGGGAAGTGGAGGAATGGACGGTGCATGTTCAATAAGAACACTGGATGATGAGTGGACAGGGCGATTAAGGAACAGGGTGGGAACAATGGCCTCATTGGGAACAACAGGAGTAAAGACGGGAACAGATACAGCGGTGAAAGGAAAATTACAGCTCCCGCTGATACATAGGGGAGGAGGGAGGCCGAATTACATCCCATGGGCTCAGATGGACAAGGCAAATTTATTAAAGTTATTGCCGCCGCTGTCGGGAGGGGCGAGCAAGTGGATATATGCCTTTGAGAAACACACTGCCGGGGTACCCCTAGCAATAGGGGATGTGAAGAGCTTGCTTGTATCAGCAGTGGGGGATCAGGCTGATAGAGTGTGGGTCAAGGCCGGTTTCCCGGGAGTAACATTAGACTGCGACCGCCATGACGGGGCCTCCTTTAACACAGTGCATGCAAGGGTGTGGGATGCCTTGCGGGAAACGTTTCCGGACACACCAGACCTACAGTCAGTAATGCAGTGTACAATGAATGACGGGGAAGATGCTATGGATTACATTTTTCGGGTCCAAGAGATGTGGAGAGCAGAAACGGGCACGCCATGGTATCAATCGACATCTTTATTTTATTTCATTATAAAAAGGGGGCTCCCAAAAGAGGTGCAGAAAGCGCTCGATAAGATAGCAGGTATTGAAGCAAAAGGATGGCCAGAAATTCAGAGCATAATAGTACACCACTGTAAGAGGATCAAAGAAAGGGAGAAAGAGGTGACGCAGAAAAGATTGTCAGACGAAGCGAAACTAGTGCAGACAAAGCTGGTGAAGGTCGCAGCAGCAGTAGCCGCGCTCCCACACAACAGGGAGGGAGATGAAGAGGAGGAGGGGCTGGTAGCAATACAAGGAAGGATGGCAACTAATTGGGCTGGAGCAGGACAGCGACAGTGGAACGAGCAGGAGCAAGGCGGAGGAGCGCAGTGGCAAGAGTGGACCCCTCGAGGGGGACGAGGTGGGTACAGGGGCCAAAGAGGAGGTGGACCAGGGTACGGAGGAATGGGAGGAAATGGATGGCAGGGACCTAGAGGTGCGCAAGGGAGTTGTTGGAACTGTGGAAGATGGGGACATTACTCTAGGGAATGCAGAAGTAGACCCAACAACGGGTTCCAAGAGGCAGAACATTATGGCCATCCCCATCCGGGGAGCCCATATGGTCTCCCAATGGGACAACAACAACAAAGAAACCTAGGCCAGGGGCACAATGAGCAACAACAGGGGCATCAGTATAGAACACAGAACCACCCACAAAACAATGACAATATGCAGTATACGCCAGGCAACCCTTTTGCGACAACAGCAAACGGGGCCCCCGCACCAGCCCCCTACAGTGGCGTGTCAGTGGTTTCAGGGAGCGTTTTTAATCAGGGGGGGGAAATGAGACACCCCGCATAGGACAGCCCACAGAGAACACTTGCGTGTCCAGTTCTATCTACCACCTACAATGCATCAGAGGAACCATAGGTAGGGGCTCAGATAGGAGACAAGCAGTTCATATTCATGGTGGATTCGGGAGCGGAGAAATCATGTATTAGAGAGGGCCGGTTCCCGTTATCTAACCGGAAGTTAGAGACGCAAGGGTTCTCTGGGGCTGTAATTTAAGTCCCTTACACAGAAGCATTGGATGTAACAGTGGGGGGCAAAACGGTAAAAACACCCTTACTGTATTATGAACACTCACCAATAAATTTACTAGGGAGGGATCTCCTGAGCAAACTCAACATGACCATATCATTCACTGAGAGAGGTATAGTGTGCTCAACACCCGGAATATGCCCACTACGCGTAATGTTGGTAGTACAGGCGCACACGACCACACAAGAGATACGAGGTTTGCCGGCAAACGAGGAAATGTTCATTGAGGGACTAAAAACACTGGCCCTCATAGTTCCAGAGCTGAGAAGGATGGATTGGAGGATTCCAGCAGAGTTCCTCTTCCGCTCTTCCATCCAATAGTGTGCCCTGATACAGCACCAGGATCAGTGGTATCATTAGATTTGCATGCGGTACAGATATCAGCAAAATGAATTTCTGTGATTGGAATAGATATTGAAGGATGTGAGTGGCGTACAGTATTGTGCACGAACGCCAATATAGCCCTAAGAGACTTAACAAATGAGGATCTCTTCTCAGATACAGAGGGGGATGGTGAAATAGTAATGGAAATAGCGATGCCCTGTGACATTTTGATTCAGGCCAGGGAAATCCCCGTCCAACTGATGGCAGTGGTAGGAGCACCGCCGTCATTCTTTGATGATGACATGAGGCTTGTACCAAATAACTTGTGGACAACAGGCCCCCATGATGTAGGGCTGTTGCATGGAGTACAACCTGTGATAATTAAACTAAAACAGGGAGCAATTCTACCCCGAGTGAAACAGTACCCATTGTCCCGTGAGGCTGAAGAAGGGATAAAAGAGACAATAAATTCACTACTAGCACAAGGGATCATAGTGCCTTCGAATTCACCCTGTAACACATGCATTTACCCAATCACGAAAGCAAAAGGAGGGTCTTGGAGGATGATACAAGATTTACGCCCCTTAAACGATGTGATTCAGAAAGAGTTCCCCTTGGTCCCGAACACTGCATCAGTACTATGTAGCATCCCAAAACAGGCATCACATTTCACGGTGGTTGACTTGAAAAACGCATTTTTCTCCATCCCCCTGGCTGAAGAAAGCAGATACTTGACAGCATTCACACTAGGGGGAAAGAGATATGAACATTGCATATTACCACAGGGATACTGCGAGAGCCCGAGCATATTCAACCGCATATTACATGAAGACCTAGGGAACCTAACAGTTGAGAGTACCATAATTCAGTACGTAGACGATTTACTCGTCTGTGCACAAGACGAAGGAAGATGCAGAAAAGATTCAATAATACTCCTGACTCTATTGGCCAATAAGGGGTACAAAGTGGACAAGGGAAAGCTACAGTACTGTCTGACAGAGGTTCTCTACCTAGGACAGTTAATATCAAAGGATGGGAAAAGAATAATCCCCGACAGGGTAGAAGCAATAAGATCAGTAGGAGAACCCACAACAGTAAAAGACATGGAAAAATTCCTGGGGATGTGCAACTACTGCCGAGCATGGATATTAGATTATGCGGCATACACCAGACCCCTACTACAAGCACTCAAGGAGGCCCAACAGGAGAACAAAAAACTAAAATGGACGGAGGAGATGAGCGCCTCCTTTAAAACATTAAAAGATTTAATTTCAAGCGCTCCAGTACTCGCAAATCCTGATTATGGACAGGAATTTTACCTGTTCTCACACTGCAAAGGAACACTAATGACAGCTGTATTGACACAGAAGACATCCTTAGGACACAAACCTTTGGCTTACTATAGTGGCACTTTAGATGCTGTGATGCAAGGACATTTCGCGTGCGAACAATCACTCGCTGCAGCCGCGTTCGCAATTGAGAAAAGTGCCACAATAGTAATGGGATGCCCCGTGACATTGTTTGTGGAACATTCTCTGTTTGCAATACTTGAGAGGTCAAAAAGCACACTGACAACACAGCGGGCAACCGCGTATGAAATAATATTGTCCAGCGCCAATATCCATGTGGTGAGATGCAAGACAGTAAACCCAGCAACGTTCATTACAAAAGCATGCACCCTAGAGGACATGCAGGAACACGATTGTGCAACGCACAGAGGAGAAAGAGGGGAGGACACAGTGGTGTGTGAGAATGCTCTGAGTGAAGGGGAAGTGTACTTCGTAGACGGGTCAGCATCTATTGACATGGACACGGGAGAAAAACATGTGGGGATGGCAGTGGTAAGATTAGAAGACGGTGAGTATGAGACACTAGTGAAATACCGCCTCCCATCACATTACTCTGCACAAGCAGCAGAACTGATTGCACTCATAGAAGCACTACATGCAGCTAAAGGTTGTGCAGTGACAATATACACAGACTCGGCCTACATGACGACAACAGTGCATGGGGGCTTGGCAAGATGGGGACGGAGGGGGTTTTGACGAGCAGATGGAACTCCAGTGCAGCATGCAGAATTGCTGAAGGAGTTGATTGAAGCCTTGCAAAACCCCACAGCGGTAGCAATAGTGAAGTGCCAAGCCCATACATCCAACACAGACGTTGTGTCTTTGGGAAACGCGGCAGCAGACGCTGCCGCCAAGGAAGCCTCGTACTTTCAGAAATATGAGGCAGGTGAGTACATGTTGCAGCACAAGACAAGCGACGAGCCCCCAGAAGGGTACAATATGATGCCTATATCACAAATACTAGAATTACAGGAAGGAGCTAGTGCAGATGAAAAATTAATGTGGACAAAACGAGGATGCAGCAAATCGGCGACAGAGTTACTGTGGCGACAAAACAACTCAGGAAAAGTGGTAATGCCAGTAAAATTATTAGAAATTGCATTTCAACAACTACACTTCCCTGCACACAATACGAAACAACACATTGCAGCAGAGATACAGGAAGAATGGTTCGTGCCCTGTCTCCAGGAGCACATATCTCGATTAACACTGGAATGCACAACATGTCAGATATACAATTCAGGGATGACATTACGCACGCTCCAGGGAACAATTCCAAAGCCAGTTGGGCCATTCAGAGAGCTACATATCGATTACGCGGACATGGGAGAAAGATGTAATGGGGCACGTTACATGATTGTGGTTGTATGCCCATTTTCAAGGTGGGTAGAAGCAGGCCCATGTGCACGCCCTGATGCTAAAAGCGCTGCAAAGTTCTTAGTGAGGGAAGTGTTCCCGCGCTGGGGAATTTGTGACGTGATTCGCTCGGACAACGGCACTCACTTTGTAAACGAGCTCTTCAAGGAAGTAACTACATTGTTGGGGATAAAACATAAATTGTGCTCGATTTATCATCCCCAAAGTAATGGCCTAGTGGAAAAGATGAACGGACTATTAAAAGGGAGGTTATCAAAACTATGCTTTTCACTAAAAAAGAACTGGATTTACTGCCTGCCCCTTGCGCTATTTGAGCTGAGAAATCAGCCAAGCAAAGACCACCATTTGTCCCCGCACAAAATAGTGACTGGGAGACGAATGCACACAGCACGCTCCCCACTGCGCGAACACTCAGATGCACACAGAAGCGCCGCGATATTGGGAGATGAGTTCACAGATTATTTGAAGAAATTGACAAGGGCAGCGTGCGCAATATCAAAGCAGCTCTCTCCACCATTCACGCGAGAGGAAGGAAACACAACAGGATCGGTTCCTGAACCTGAACAACAGCTACAGCTAATGCCGGGTGAATTCATTTATGTCAGGAGTTTTGTGCGTCGGTGGAATGCACCACGATTCCATGGCCCATACGAAGTAGTGTTTTGCACGCCCACAGCAGTTAAAGTAAAGGGCCTGAAGTACTGGGTGCATTTGACCGACGTACGAAGGGCATATAGTAATGTGCAGGAAGAGGTGGATGAGGAGGCACAGACAACCGCAAACAGCACGGCTGAGCAGAATGTGTGAATATGAACCTATGTGTGTGTGACAGTAATACAGATGAAAAAAGTATGGCTGACAAATATAATTGCATTTTTATGTTATAAAAAAAAAAGGGAGGTGTGTTTTTTTTTCACTTGTGAATACATATAAGTAATAATATGATAAAATTGTGGAATATTTTTACCCCTGTCTGTGAATACCCTTCCCTGCAACCCTACCTGCTTCCATTCCCCGTCAATATATAATTGGCACTGGTAGTGCCAACAAAATGTTTACATTCATGCACTTAATGCACTTTTATATCTCGAACAGGAACTACCATGGCATCTAACGGGCAGCCTGCAACGGATAGATTTACTAGAATTAGAGTGTGGTTAACTGAGAAATGCAGATATTCATATGAATGTGGACTATCAGTGTGCATTACATTGTTTTTTACACTAATGTTTGGCCTAGTTACATACTGGTTCATAGGGTTCATCTCTATCGAGACGAACGAGGGGGGGGGGACTAACAGCACTATTGTAAATAATGCAACTGCAAGTGTAAATGTTAAGGAAGGTGATTTTTTGGTATGGGACGGAACTAAACTTGTATGGGGTTATTATACTACATCATCCAATGCTGTCATCCCACAAAATGGAGGGCCACAAGGTGAAATGCAAAATAACACAGTGTCCCCGCCAAGGATATCTAATTACAATGCTCACAGCCTAAACGACCGAAATCCCTCCGCCATATCCTGGTTGTATAACACCACTACCAGCCAACCTGCCCCCATGGCCATAGACACATCATCGGATAACAGAATGGAAGAAAATGAAAGAATGAGAGCAACACATGAAATATTATATGATGACTGGGTGAAGGGGGGCGGGAAGGAGAAAGGGGGGTCCACTGTGTCTAGCACCTATGAAGCCGGGAAGTACATTAGGAAAAGAAATAACAGAAGAAAAAGGGGAGTGGAAAGGAGGAAGTATGATGAGTACTATGGGTTAGGATTAGATAAGATGGAAGATCCACGACACCCCCACCAGACTAATAAATGGTATGCTGATATGAGCGCAACAGCTAAACAAACAACAAACGAGAGCTGTTATGTCTGCTCTCTCATTCCCCATGCGTCAGGTACCCCCAAGGTATTGTTGCCCAAAGAGTTGCCTATTGTAGACGCCCAGTGTCTCCTTCATCTCACGTTATGCAGGATTAAGAATACCTTCCAGGCACATGATATTACTTTTAGAATGCTGCAGAATGAGAAAACGTGCTACGCAAAGACAGTAGGAGTGGTATGTCTGGAAGAACCATTTTTTGTGATACAAGGAACACTTTTTTCAGACAACAAGTGGAAAGATGAAGAAGTACTGTGCAAAGGTGAAGCGCTGAGGGGTGTGGCACCAGAGAAATTGCAATGGATAGAAGAAACGTGCACACCAGTATGGAAGGAACACATTTCAAAACTAACTTGGGTAAAAGCCATTGAAAAACCTTTCAAACTGCAGAACGAAATAGACTATGAACTATGTTTTAAAGGAGAAGGGAAAACCTCCATGGGGACAAACAAGAACTGCAACAAGACCCTTACCATCCCAGATTTGAGAAAAGGGACAGCGGCCCTGATGGACACGTATTGGGTTTTCGGCAACCAGGCATACCTGCACCTCCCCCAGTCCTGGAGTGGCAGCTGCTCAATGGCCACTCTGCACTCAGCCCTAATGGTTATACCAGAAAGCCACATTGATGGGAGCAAAAGAACACAAGAAAACACCCAACAGAGCGAGGCCCAGCCGACTGCAGAGTCACAGATTTATGTCTTATCCTCCGGGAGCAAGGAAGAGGTGCTGTCCCGAAACAGACGAGCATCAAATTACATATCAAAGGCATCATCGGAGTTGCTGGCACAAATCCCAGACAGATACCGACTATTTAGCTCGGCAGAAACATTCTTTGCCTCGCTCATCTCAGGTATCCAGGCCAGAGCAAATGCAAAATGGCTCCAGATAACACGCTGGGAACTGATCCAGTTGGCGAATGACACTGAAGAAGGGTTTAACGTCATAAAAGTGGAACTAAGAGCTCTACGGCTGATGACAATGCAAAACAGATATGTCTTGGACCTGTTGACGGCGATGGACGGAGGTGTTTGCCGAAAAATTGGAAGTGCCTGCTGCACTTTCGTACCGTCTGAAGACGCAGAAAACGGCTCCCTGTCCCATGTGATCGAAGCAGTACACAACCTAGGAGAAAGGATGAAAATGAAAGGTGGAGCAGAAGAGAGCACATGGTTCGACAATATCTTCTCCTGGGTTCCTTCATGGCTGGGAATGACTGTGAAATTTTTGATGCCAGCTGTGGTGTTCCTCCTCTTTATTTTTTGCCTGTGCCAGGTTGGTCTTCGATATTGTGCTAACGCAGTACCTAATGGTGCAATGATGATGGTGACAATGGGCAACACCCGTGGTACAATACAAACTATGCAGGAAGTGCAGGTACAAACAGGAACTGATGACACACCCAGGTATCAACTAGTGCCTAGGTACCACGACAAGGATATTGTAGACAAATTATGGCACACCACCATCAGAGAACCACGCATACTAGAATGGTATCCGGAGGTGTGGGTAGACTTGGAAGGAGAGAGCGGATGTATATACCTGACCTGTACCCCAGATGAATATGCTAGGAGGGGTGAGAGCTTAAGGGGGGTGTGCAGAGCCTGGATGCCCATAAAAGGCACACCAGCATGGGATGAGGCAATTATGGACGAAGAAGAGTGTAGGAGATTGAATGAGTTAAAGAATTCGTTACTTAAGTAACGAAAGGGGGGAAATGTAGGGGAGGACTGGTCCAAGAGACCCCCCTCGCCTACGTCTTCTCCCCAGGTGAGGACTATGGCTCATTGGGCGTCCCCTCATGCCACCCGGGCCCACATGGTGGAGGGTTCACCTGCTGAAGACATTGCCCACACGTATTGATTGCCCACACGTATTGATTGCCCACATGTATTGAATTTAGCTAGGCCCAGAAACCATTTTGTCTATCAAGGATGGTGTGAGCTCAGCGCACTGTAGCGTGGCCCCCACCCTCGTAGAGTTTCAATTATCCCTCTCGCCGCAGCACCCTGGCAGATCCGCTGCGAGCGCGTTCCCACGAACAAGACGGACATGAGCTAGCATAAAATACTAACACTGTAACATTTCACCTTCCACAATGTATTACTGCTCCCAGCATGACCCGGTCAGCGAGGCCTGGGCGATGGGGAGAACTGTAGAATGGCCGTCCGGTGAAAGCAGAAAAATACCCAAGTATGAATGACAAAAACTACTGGCAATACGCGTCCCCTCTCCACAAAACTACTACTACTAAAGAAACCTGTAAAATTGTGTAATGATTGTGGAAACGCATGCTTACATGACACCAGCAATGAAGGACCCACACCCCGCGGTCCCGCGCCATAACTGAACTAATGCTGCTAGAATGCAAGGGAGAATGAATGCAACTATACATAAGGCTCGTGTGAACGACGCGTGCACATGCGCCCATCATGTGTATATGTCTAAGCCCTTCTATGTCATTACCGCCACGCACGGTGGCGGGTCTCGATCTTTAGGCTCCCCGAACTACACTACTACCTCACTTAACCAAATGTGTATGTATATAACTAAATGCTGTAGTTGTTAACATGAAACGTACTAGTAAGGTGCTCAGACTGGCTATATTCGAGAGACACGTAGTTAAGTTGAAATGTATGCTTTCAAGTGATCCAAATGACTATTATAAGAATGTTTAAATGTGTATAATATTCTCACCTAAAAGTCGGCAACACACGAGAAAAATACCTTTGTGAATATGTGCAAGGCCATTTCCCCTCCCACCCTGCGAAGTCTGCCAAACCAGAGAGCTGAGGCCTGCGCCGCGCTGCCCCACCTCCCCCAACTAGGCTGGAGCCGCTTCAAAGATTTGTAGTCCCCTCTGCAGCACCCAAGGCCACGGCCTGCCACCTGCATTATTTACAACCCAGCAGTAAACCTCCGCCTGAATACACAGATCCAAAGGGGCCCCCTCGTAAACCCCACCACCCACCGGATCACCTTAGACTTATGACCCTGTGCAATGAAGACACCCAATACTGTGGTAACATACAGCGGCCCATTCATAATCACTTCTAACGAGACAGAAAGACGTGTACCGCCCATCCCATGCACAGAGATTTAGCCCCACGACCTATGGTACCGGTCAAACAGGACACTGGTAATCACGCACTGATGAATCACCATCAAACCCCTCACAAGGTGCATTCCTCCTGTGTTGCATTAACCTGTAGAATAACCTATTGATAGATTTACTAAAGAAGATAACATTGCAATGACTGAATGACTGCGATGTGCATGGCATAGGGCAAATAAGTCAGGAAAAGACATTCATCTCTGACACTGGCCACAATGGCACAACAACACCGCCCGGATGAACTTGACTGCCATGCCAGGCCCAGCCCAACCCACGAGGCTGACCAGTGACGTCCTCCAGCCAAGGCCAACCACAGCGCAGCAACACCTATAGCTAGTCATCGCCACCCAATCCCATTGAACTTGTGCCCCTTATAGTATGTAGGTTCTGATGACGTGTTTTGTAAATATATACGCCTGTCTTTGCTATTGTCAGACAGAGCGCTCTCAGAGTTTGCAGAGTTCTTTGCATGCCCTATTCTGATTGATAAACTCCCATTTACGCTCACCCGCACTCTGTCTTGGCCTTATTCCCATCCTGGGAGAGTCCTTCATTGTCTCTCATTGCGGGGAGGATCGTGCTGGTTGGGGACGCTTGCCTTCAATACATACCTGATTGGAGGAAGGATACATACCTGGAACTTCTTCCAAGGCTATTTAAACCCCACCCGAACAGCCACACGTGCTTCGCGTTGTTCTGCATCTAGCAGCTGGAAGCTCACCGTGTCTGCTCCTGCATCCTGACTTCTGCCACGCCTGCCAGCATCCTGGATCACCTGCAAAGGAAGAGAAGAAGAGAACAGAAGAAGGAAAAGTCCTTACGTGCTAAACCCGCATCCCGGAGACATCTCGCCGACAATCCTGAAAAGGAAGACTTTTATTTAAAAGCTCATCGCGTCGATCGCTGCAGCGCCGCATTCCACTCACCTTTACAGGGCGTCTCCATGTTCAGCAGCGATCATCCGGATTCGCAGTCACGCCCCAGCGCCTAGGGAGAAAAAGACCAGAACAAAAGGTGAGAGAGAGAAGGGAATAAGGAAAGCTAAATCTCCATGTTAAGACTTACCTGTTGATTCATTCCCTCTTCATTTCGGGTCCGTGCCGCATCCTAGCATTTCCGGACCCCGGCCCCTAAGGGGAAAAAGAGACATCAGCGTTAATGAGTGAATGAAAAGACATTACCAAAAAACACTCATTAAAGACTTACCTGATTTCTACAAGGATTTCACCTCTCATCTCGGGTCGGTGCCTGTTCCCCGGCATTCCGTGCCCCGGCCCCTATGGGGAAAAAGACACTAGCATTAGTACATTAATGCATGGACACAAGGGGAACCTCTTATCAAAAAACTTACCTGGAAGCCAAGCAAGTTTGGTTCTCACCAATCCGAAAATCCAGTGAAGTAACTGGATACCAACGCGCCCCTGCATCAGAAGCAGGATGGAGAGCTCGACCTTCCAGACCCTAAGAAGGATACTTCTGCGAGCCAGACAAGCCAGATTTGGGGGCCCGGTCCAGTCCGTCTTCCGAACCCTGCGCATCACCTTAGAAGAGGTCACAGCAGCGCGAACCAGGCCAGCGCCTCCGTGGGAGTCAGGTGAGTGTTACAGAATGCAAAGCCTTCCTACAAATTCCCACCCAGGCGCTATGGAAAGGTCTGATACTGATCAGTTGGCCCAATTACTGGGGGAATTACGGGCCGAAGTACATGCCGCTCGTCAAGAGACTAATGCCCTCAGGAGGGAATTAATAATATCAAAGGAAAGAACTGATGACCTGGCCAGACAGCTTTTGCAAGGTCAAGCTGGGCAAACTCCTCTACCCGGTTCCAGAGGGAACCCCGCTCCTGTGGTTTCCAGTAACCCTGTGCAGATTAATCTACCTGGAAACATGTCGCTGGCCCCACCCGAACGCTTTGCTGGGGACCCCAAACGATTCGCCGTATTCATGAATCAGTGTCGTTTGCACTTCCTATGCAGACCTGGGGCCTTCCCTAATGATCAGACCAAGGTAGCCTTTGTATTGTCATATCTCAGCGGCTGCGCTGCCGTTTGGTCAGTTCCACTAGTTACTCAAGATGACCCGATTCTCTGTGATTTTCAAAGGTTTCAAGCAAGCATGGAAAGGTTATTTGCTCGACACTCTCAGGGGCAGGCTCTGGATGACGAACTTCTATCCCTTCGACAGGGCAATCAGGACCTCCTATCCTATATTGCAACCTTTAATAGACTAATTGTGGAAACGGGATGGCCAGAGGATAAAAGAGTCACGTTGTTTTATCGAGGCCTACGCGGAGAACTTAAAGATGTCTTGGCCCAAGTTGTAAATCCGCCCCAAGAATGCACAGAGTATATAGACTTAGTGGTCCAATTGGATCACAGACTTCAAAACAGAAAAGCAGATCGGTCCAGGTTTGAGACCCGGGTGTTGGTCAAGACCCATGCTAATCCCAAAGGAGTTGATGTCTCTGAGCCTACGCAAATTGGAGGGGTTAAAGGACCCTTAACTCAAAAGGGACGTGAAAGGAGGCGGCAGTTAAAATTATGTCTTTATTGTGGTAATTCTGGACACTTTCTACGAGATTGCCCGGCAAAACCGCCCCGAAAGGCGGTAGGAGCCGCTGATAAAAACCATGAAGACTCTGTTTCGGGAAACGACTCCGCCCGACAAGTGTAGGGGTCCGCTTGCCGAGCTTGAAAACTAACTCTCAGACCTCGCATTTCATTGTGCCAATGGTTCTCGTAGATCCAGAACAGCCTAAGCGGTTGCATGCAATAAAGGCATACATCGATAGTGGGGCTATTGGAAACTATGTCGATCGTGAATTGGTCTCTAGGATTAACCTCCCTCTCCGTCCTAAAACCAGCAAAGATGTCATCACCACAGTCGATGGAACTGAAATTGCCTCTGGACCGGTAACACATTCCACTACTGAGGTGACTCTTATTGGTCCCGACGGCCATCGGGAGGGTGTTGTGTTGGATGTAATCAAGGCTCCACAGTTTCAGGTTATTCTTGGAATCCCTTGGTTAAAGACACATAATCCTCGAATTGATTGGCGAGCTAAGAGAATAACCTTCCCGGATTGTACACAAACCTGCTACCCAGAAAACCTGAAGATTAATCTAGCATCTGTAACCTCTGCCTCCATGCAACTACCTCCGGAATACCAAGACATTCAGGACGTCTTCCAAAAGGAACAGGCCAACACGTTACCTCCTCACAGATCGTACGATTTCCAAATCGATCTGGTGCCCGGTGCACAACCCCCTTGTAGCAGGATTTATGCCCTTACCGAACCTGAGAATCTGCATTTGAGGCAATATTTGGATCAATACCTAGCTAATGGTTTTATTCGCCCGTCAAAGTCCCTGGCATCCTCGGCTTTGTTCTTCGTGCCCAAAAAAGAAGGCGACCTTAGAATTTGTATCGATCACCGCGCATTGAACCAGATAACGGTTAAAAAACGTTATCCTCTGCCTCTGATCCCTGAACTCCTTGACCAGGTGAAGGACGCTTGCATATACACCAAGTTAGATCTCCGGGGGGCTTATCATCTGGTACGAGTTAAAGAAGGCGACGAATGGAAAACTGCCTTCCGTACTAAATACGGATTATTCGAGTACCAGGTGATGCCTTTCGGATTGTGTAACGCGCCGGCTGCCTTCCAATACTTCATGAATGTTGTCCTTCGGGAACTCATCGATGTTTGTGTTGTCGTATATATTGATGACATTCTGGTGTACTCCTCTTCGGAATCTGATCACAGAAAACACGTCAGGGCAGTACTTGAATAACTGCGCCAACACAAACTATTTGCTAAATTGGAGAAATGTGTTTTCCATACCACAGAAGTCGAGTTTCTAGGTTTCATCCTGACACCCAAAGGAGTCTGAATGGACTCAAGAAAAGTGGATGCCATCCTCAAATGGCCATCACCTAGCTCTGTAAAAGGGGTTCAAAGCATGCTCGGCTTTGCCAATTTCTATCGCAGGTTTATCCCGGAATTTTCACGCGTGGTACAACCCATTACTGCACTCTTGAGGAAAAATAAACGTTTTGAATGGTCTGAAGAAGCCGAGCAGGCCTTTCAGGATTTAAAAGCTAAGTTTACCTCCGCACCTATATTGAAACACCCGCGCCCAGATCTCCCTTATGTCGTCGAGACTGACGCATCCAGCCTAGCCATGGGAGCTGTCCTGTCCCAAAGAGATCCCGAAACCAACCAACTGCATCCCGTAGCATTTTGGTCCAGAAAATTCTCGGCACCCGAGGTTAATTATGCAATCACGGACAAAGAACTGTTAGCCATTAAGTCCGCTTTTAAAGCCTGGCGGCATTATCTGCTTGGCGCTTGACATACCATCACAGTGATCACTGATCACCGGAATTTACAGTATTTGAAAACCGCCAAGGCTCAGTCATCACGGCAGCTCCGATGGGCTTTGTTTTTCACTGAATTTGATTTCGTGATTACCTATCGACCTGGCTGCAAGAATGGCAAAGCAGATGCCTTATCCCGAATTGGAATGGGAGAATCTGATACAAACTCAGAACCAGTACCAATAATTCCCGAACAGAGGATTCTAGGCATGACTTCGTTACAGACGCTTGAAGACATTCAAGCCAGAGTGAAACAACTCCTGGACCCTACAACCTTACAGGATTGGATACAAAAGGGATCAGACTTTACCATAGATAATGGTTTACCTTATTTCCAAGGACGCTTATTCCTGCCACATAAGGAATTACACGAACTAGTTATTTCCGGTTATCATGATGCATTAATAGAGGGACACCCCGGTATTGCCAAGACAGAGGAAAAGGGGAAACGACAATTTTGGTGGCCCTCTTGGCGAAAAGATGTTAAATCTTTTGTGATGTCCTGTGGTGTTTGCGCCCAAAATAAAAGTCAAAAGAAAAGACCAGCCGGTCTCCTTCAACCTCTAGACATACCGCCAGCACCCTGGCACACCCTATCAATGGATTTTATTACGGACCTGCCTCCTTGTTCGGGTTACAATACTATTCTGGTAATTGTGGATTTGTTTTCCAAAATGGACCACTTTATTCCTTTGAAAGGTTTACCTTCAGCTTCTGTCCTAGCCAAAGAATTCCTCGAAAATATTGTTCGGCTACATGGATTCCCATCTATACTAATCTCTGACCGGGGAAGCCAATTAATTTCCCACTTCTGGCGCAAATGTTGTCAAATGACGCAGATCGACGTAAGATTATCGACCAGTCACCACCCTCAGACCGATGGTCAGACCGAGAGGACAAATCAGACCCTTGAGCAATACTTACGGTGTATGTTACAGCAATCTGAAAGCAACTGGAAAGACATTCTTTGGATAGCCGAATACGCATATAATAATTCGGTACACTCTGGAACTGGCCACAGTCCTTTTTATACTTTGTTTGGGCATCACCCTCGAACCTCAAACCTTGACTCACCTCAGAACCTCGGAATGCCTGCAGTAGAACATCTGCATTCTACAATTACCCAAGCCTTCAAAGAGGCAACTACGCATTTACAACAAGCCAAGAGAAAATACAAGGAGAATGCTGATCTACATCGGAGTGAAGCACCTCCGTATCAGATTGGGGATCAAGTGTGGTTAGCAACCAGACATTTACCACTCAAAGGGCCTCAAACTTTTAACCCAAAATATCTGGGACCTTATTCTATTACGGCAATAATTAACCCAGTGGCTGTTAAACTTGATTTACCAGCTAGTATGCAAATTCACCCTGTTTTTCATGTGTCACTTCTGAAACCAGTGGTACCCGGAACCCGACTACTCAAACCTCCAGAACCTATTCTAATAGATGGGGAGCCCGAATTCAAAGTGAAGAACATTTTAGACTCAAAAATGTTTAGGTCAAAACTGTTCTAATTGATTGGAAGGGGTACGAACCTCAGGAGAGGTCGTGGGAACCCAGCGACCATGTGCATGCACCTCGATTAGTCAGGAAATTCCACCGACTCTTCCCAGACAAACCAAAACCCCCGGAGGGAACAACCTTGGGAGGGGCCTTGGGGGGGAGTGCTGTCATGATGCCCGCTCCCGGGGAGCCGGTTCAAGCCCTGCGTCCCCGAAAGCGGACATCCAGTCCCCAAGGAAGGACCCAGCAACCCCATATAGGGGCCCTTTGGACAGTGTCCTGGCGCCTATGGCGCCAGGCTCATAAAAGTCATCAGTCCTGGCGCCATAGGCGCCAGGCTCATTATGGAAGTGCTTGGGTGCACTTACCTGATGCAGACCATGCTGCAGGATCCCGGCCTCCTTGAGGCCTGAAAGGAACTACTTTACCTGTGGGACTAATTTACCATCCGGGCGTGGTCGGGGAAGGATACATACCTGATTGGAGGAAGGATACATACCTGGAACTTCTTCCAAGGCTATTTAAACCCCATCCGAACAGCCACACGTGCTTCGGGTTGTTCTGCATCTAGCAGCTGGACGCTCACCGTGTCTGCTCCTGCATCCTGACTTCTGCCACGCCTGCCAGCATCCTGGATCAACTGCAAAGAAAGAGAAGAAGATAACAGAAGAAGGAAAATTCCTTACCTGCTAAATCCGCATCCCGGAGACATCTTGCCGACAATCCTGAAAAGGAAGACTTTTATTTAAAAGCTCATCGCGTCGATCGCTGCAGCGCCGCATTCCCTCACCTTTACAGGGCGCCTCCATGTTCAGCAGCGATCATCCGGATTCGCAGTCACGCCCCAGCGCCTAGGGAGAAAAAGACCAGAACAAAAGGTGAGAGAGAGAAGGGAATAAGGAAAGCTAAATCTCCATGTTAAGACTTACCTGTTGATTCATTCCCTCTTCATTTCGGGTCCGCGCCGCATCCTGGCATTTCCGGACCCCGGCCCCTAAGGGGAAAAAGAGACATCAGCGTTAATGAGCGAATGAAAAGACATTACCAAAAAACACTCATTAAAGACTTACCTGATTTCTACAAGGATTTCACCTCTCATCTCGGGTCGGTGCCTGTTCCCCGGCATTCCGTACCCCGGCCCCTATGGGGAAAAAGACACTAGCATTACTACATTAATGCATGGACACAAGGGGAACCTCTTATCAAAAAACTTACCTGGAAGCCAAGCAAGTTTGGTTCTCACCAATCCGAAAATCCAGTGAAGTAACTGGATACCAACGCGCCCCTGCATCAGAAGCAGGATGGAGAGCTCGACCTTCCAGACCCTAAGAAGGATACTTCTGCGAGCCAGACAAGCCAGATTTGGGGGCCCTGTCCAGTCCGTCTTCCGAACCCTGCGCATCACCTTAGAAGAGGTCACAGCAGCGCGAACTAGGCCAGCGCCTCCGTGGGAGTCAGGTGAGTGTTACACATGTCCTCTCTCAGTGAACTCTTCAGAAAAAACCTGAGAATAAGGATTAGATTAGCATCTCTAACTTCTTTCTTGCGCGCAGAACTCGCTGTGCTTTAAGAATACACAGCGATTATGCGGAATAGCCAGAAACCTTATCTTCAGATACTCACCTTTCACCAGCTGAGAACAGCAACAAACCAGTGAAGCAACTGGAATCTAAACTTACTTGCAACAGCACCAGATACAGTGAAGCAACTGGAATCGGAATGTACCTGCTACATCACCGCTGGGTGAAGAAACACAGTGAGTGGCAGAACAGAGACTTACCAGACTCTGGGTCAAGAGAAGTACCGATCCGTGGGTTCAAGATACACAGCGCCCCTGCCTAGTTCAGGATGGAGAGTTCGCCTACTTAATCCCTAAGGTGAGCCATACTCCTACATTTCACCATCACAGTACACACAAGGGGAGGAGGGAGAAAGGGTTCTGGGAGAAAATCCAGGTGGACTAAGCATCTTACCTCTGTATTTGGCAGGTACCTGCAGTACAACGCTACTAATCCCGGGAAAGCAGGGAAGGGATGAAGAAGGCTTCAACGCTCCCGCAGAGACCCAGGTGAGTGTGACACAATCGCTGCTCAAGCTTCTAATTTCTTAATTAGCTACCTTTGGATTGGTACCAACCTCTCCGCTAGGTTTGATTGCTGTTACTTCTCAACTTTTCCTCTCAATTACTTCACAACTTTTTATCGCTCTTCGATATTTTACTCAACAAATATACAGACTAGTTGACTTTACACATCAATAAGCACTGTGATCACCTTTTTCTCTCTTGCCTCTACTTATATACCCTGTAGAGGGCTTAATACGTCACCTTACGTGAACCTGTTCACACGTTGTATTTTTCTGCTCTACTCCTGTTGGAGTTTGAGACGTCTTCTTCTGAACTCCCTTGAGTTAGGATTCTAGGTGCTATTTTTCTCTTAACACAATATTTCCAGTTACTCAAAAATGATCACAATCCCATCCCCTTCATTTGCCATTCCTCTTGGTCTACTCACCATTCATTCGTTAATCGGCTCGAGGCCTTCAGCATCGTCTCCTCCAATCCAACCTCTTCGTCTTCCGTCCGCAGAGCGCCTGTGGAAATCAGGCAGTGATTTCATCAGAGGGTGACCTGCCCACAGTCGCGGTTCTTCTTGCAAGTTTTCTCATTATCCGCTATCCACAGGAATCCCTGCGATCTTCCGGCTTAATGGTGGATGATGCCCGATCATCCGAAAGACTGGGGACAAACTAGTTTGGATCTTGAACCATCCAACACTGCTACCACGTGAGCATAGGACCCTTTGGGTAACGTGCATGCAATGGATGGGTTTGCAGAATAACTCTGACACCAAATAATCAAACCAACTCAGGAAGATGGCAAAGGTAACTGTTTTATTAACAATTATCTAAAACAGGGAGTTACAAGGGACATCAACGGACGTTCGCTCAAGTTTCTCAGCGCATCTCATAAAAAACATAAACTTTATACTACAAATGTGTCAGAGGTGACGTCATATTACGTAGCAAATAAGAAAAACCTACGAGGGGTTGTGATTGGTTCAATGGGAAAACCTAAGTATACTTTATATAATGGGTTGGATTGTGATTGGATATCTACTGTCAGGTGGACAACTTATGCCTACCTCTAAAACATTGTCATCTTTAACACTATTAAGTACAGAGTGGGCCTCATTATGAGTTCGGCGGTACCTGTGCCTGCATTACAGGCACGGCTACCGCTGAACTCGCATCCGGCACCGCCACCCGCGAGTGGGCACTTACCGGCCCATTACGATTTGGATGTGCGGGTAATTGCCCATTCGCAGGTGGCGGTAATGCCGGACTCCTAATCCCCATTCTGCCCCAATTCAGCATCTCACGTTCACCGCCTTCAAGAATTGATAACCGGCCTTGGCTGCTTTAGCTCTGACACCAGGCCAGACAGCCCTTGCAGACTCTTCCATGATCTCAGCTAATTCGTGCTGCGACACAGCTTTCAGCTTTTACTCTCCATGGGTCCTAGTTTACTAAAACTTGTGACACCTATGACCAGCTTCTATACAATGGCGGCTTCGCCTGCAGTCTATTCACTACTTATAGCCAGCTTCTAAGATTATTTAATCTACTTGCGTTGCAGTATCTGTACAATTATTGAATGGCTTGCATTTTCTGTAGTGCTTCTCACACGTGCAATTTTCTTTTCGCATATGAAAGTTTACTCGATTCTTAACTTCGTCATCAGTTTCTGTATGGCCCATACGTTCTCTTCAGCCAGTATTCTCAAGGTGTCACGCTCTTCTTTTGTGATGTCACCATCTTCTATTTCGCTCCTTTCATATTCCTTCGGGGAGTTCCTCCCTTAGATTGTCGTCTCTTTGGGAATACATTTGATAGGGTTTTCTCGCTAGATACCTTCTTTCGAATATACGCTGCAGAATTGGCAAAACTGTTGGTGTTAAGCATAACATGATCTCAGGTTTACAGCATATAGACGATAGGGGGGTGGGATTTCCTGTAGAGGCATATAACTGCTCCTCTACACCATGTTCAGACATATCAAGTTACCACAAAGAAAATAATAAGGCAAATATTACAGCAAAAATTAAAGTGTCATAACGGCAAACCATTTGTCAAGATCAGGTGAGGTGAGTATACAATCAGGACACATAAACGAACATATGACAGACAACAGTAGAACATTTAGAAAAAACAAATCAAAAAAGAGAAACCGAGAGAAAACATCAATCAATAACCATAAGCTCATAGTATACACATGTCAGCTAATAAAGTCTTCTTAGTTCCATGTAGCTAATCACTTGTTCATGGTTCGATATAGGATTCTGTGGGATTCTACATAGTTCCCAATCACCTTTATAACCATGGATACTTGTTCGGACTATTGCTGCTGGCTGAGAATACTGTGGTTCTACTTAGGGTGAGACGCGTTGATGTGTTAACTATACTTAGTGAATCCCTCCTAAATGGTTGCTCCATTTTCGTGAAAGCCCTTCATGCCATGTTCATTTACTCAACCTCTATGTCACCGTCGTTATCCCATGTGTGGAGGCAGTAAGAAGCTTACCTACTCTCATTTACTGACCTTTCTGCAATGTAGTCACTTAAACTGCTAGATTGTTATCGTGAGAGACGTATTCTGCAACATTACACAAACGATAGATTAGTGCCACTGCTGTCATTAAGTTCGAAACGATCTTTGTGTCTGGAGAAATGATATGACCATGTGACCTGGCATCTTACCTCATAAACGCACTGGCAGGTTTATGCCGTGCTTTTGGTAGAAAGGTACTAAAACTCTCCCACTTGATTGCCGTGGTGCAAGCAATTGCTCGATCGCGGCGTCGCAAGCGGGATGCCGGTAGTTCACTTGCACGTTCTCATGTGTACATAATGTTACCATGGTGACCACACTAGACATAAAGGATGTCTCGTTCAGTGTAAAGATGGAAAGTAAAGGCGGCCATATTGTAAAGAGGCGTGCACAATGTAAGGGATATGTTGATAAATAAAGTGTTACTTGTGTTAATCCTAATCATTAGCCTTGGGTTGGTAGAGAGCTGTCCTAAAATGTTTTATACCACATTTCTTGAGAAAATCTAACATCTTTTCAGAACAGAACTGGACACCATTATCCGAAATCAATTCTATAGGGAAACCCTCTCTGTAAATATTTCTTCAAAAAACAAAATCATTTGGGAAGTGGTGGCTTCACGAATCGCCTTCCACTCAATCCACTTTGAGTGGTAATCCACTAGAACAACTAAATACTTGAAATCATCGGCCAAATTCTGCAGTGGGCCCACCAAATCTACTGCAACCTTTTTCCAGGGTTCGTCGGGCACAGTTACAGGTCTTATAGGTGCTTCTCTGACAACTTTGCTCTTATCACTTCTCTCACACTCCCTGCAGCTCCTTACACACTTCTCCACATCACTGTCAACTCCTGGCCACCAATAAGATTGTCGAAGATGTCTCTTCGTGCCTCCCATGCCCAAATGTCTTTGATGTGCTATACTCACTAATTTGGACCTAATGTTATCAGGGGGAACTACTTTACTACCTTTCGTGAGCTTGAGAGCATCCTCTGACAGACTTAACTCATCTTTAATCCCGTAGTAACAGTCAAATTTCTTCTCAATAAGATTTTTGTGAGGCCACCCTGTTCTGGTCCACATTTTGACTTGTGTCAACACAACATCTTCACCATCGGCAACATCCCACTCATCCTTACTTATGGCCTCGTACTCAATTTCTGAAATACTCAGACCTTGCTCCATAAATGCCTCCCTGACATCTTTGCTTCCCACGGGTAGCCTAGACAGGCAATCTGCTAGAAAATTTCCTTTCCCGGAATATACACAACCTTAAAATCATAGGCCAGTAGTTCTATCATCCACCTTGAAATCCTGGGAGATCCCTTGGCCCATTCTACACTACCCAATAGTTGCACTAAAGGATTGTGATATTTTTTTACTGTAAAGGTTTGACCCCAGAGATAGTATTTAAAATTTGCAACAGCCCAGGAAACTGCCAACGCTTCTCTTTCTATCACGGAGTAATTTTCCTCCACCCCCCTCAACGGCCTAGACGCAAAAGCAATGATATGTTCAACTTTTCCATTATACTGGGATAGCGCAGCACCAAGACCAAGAGTACTTGTATCTACAGCCAAGAATGTTTTTCTGCCTGCAACTACCCCCCCCAAAGAAGGCGTTTGAATAATGCACTCTTTAATCTTTTGGAAAGCCTCCTGGCACTCACTCGACCACTCATACTTTACACCTTTTTTCAGTAGATCTCTAAACGGAGAGGAAATAGTGGCAAAACCACTGACAAACTTATGGTAGTACTCCGCCAGCCCCATAAATGAATGCAATTGTCCTTGTCCTGTGGCTGGGGAGCACTACTAATACTATCAACAAGACGCTTCTTTGGAGAGATACCATTGCATGATATTTTGTGGCCCGGGTATTCCACTTCTCTTACAGCAATTTTACACTTGTTCCTCTGAACAGTTAGTCCAGCTCCCCTGAGTCTCATTAATACAGCCCTTAGCATTTCATTGTGTTCATTTTCATTATCAGGAAATACCAGAATGTCATCCTGGAAAACTGTGACTTTTCTCAAACCCTTAAGCACCTCCTCCATCACCCTCTGAAATACAGACGCAGCCGAAGCCAGACCAAATGGCATGCGACTGTACTTAAAAATACCCACAGGGGTGATGAAGGCGGTAAGATGCTGAGACTCTCTGGACAACGGAACCTGATGATAAGCCGCTGACAAGTCAATGACAGAAAATATCTTTGGTTCACCTAGCGTGGAAAGAGTCTCTGAGATGTTTGGAAGTGGTTGCCTCTCAACAATTATATTCTGAATCAAGCTGCGCAACTCGACACATAGTCTCAACTTCTCGTTAGCCTTGGCCACCAGTACAATAGACGATAGCCATTCAGTGGCTGCCACCGGTTCAATCACCCCCTTGCTAATAAGATCGTCCAACTCATCACGAAGTTGACTCCTCATGTTCAGTGGCACTTGTCTGACTTTGTGTACCATAGGCCGTGCACCATTCCTAAGTTTTATATGATGTTGAAAATCCTTAAGTCTCCCTAGTCTTTCAGAAAACACCTCAGGAAATTCTTGTGTCCAGACATCCTCGACCTCTGCAATCATCACTGGGTTGGGTGCACTTGCCTGTATCCTCATGCCCAAACTCATTTGTTCTTCCCATCCTAATAACGAAGCACCCCTTTTTGCTACCAGGATGTTGGCTAGGCACTCTCTTTCTTTGTAAAGCACCTTTGCCAGGAACTCCCCCAAAATCTCTATTGCAGATTCACCATATCCACAAGCCTTAATGTTAGTGGGGCGTATTATAGTATCACTCTTCTTTAAGGTGTTCACTAAAGTGTCCTGCGATATTATGGTCCAGGGAGAGCAAGTATCGACCTTCATTACTAGTTTGCATCCATCAATGTGGAAGATGTCTGCTGGTCCCTTTGTCTCCCCAGATATGGCCGAAATTTCAAACACATGCCTGGGACCAGGTTCCTGTGTGCTCAAAACTTCTTGTATATTGTAATTTCTCCTAACACTTTCCTCACTGTTGGGTCTGTTCTCCATACTGGGCTCTACGAGGTTTATGGATGTGGCCTTACAAACATCAGCAAAGTGCCCTCTGCCCTTGCATTTGAAGCACTCTTCGAACCTGGCGGGACAGGACAGGAAGTTGGCACCATGTCTGGGATTTCCACATCGAGAACATGAATTCCTCGCATTCCAATTCCCTTTTCTTGCTGCCGGAATGCCCGTCCTCTTCCTCTGATCAAAATGGCACATACTGATGTAGTCGGGGAGGCTTGCTTATCGATCCTGAGCTCTTTGACTTACTGGGAAGTCCGTTCAATACTCCTGGCCAATTCAACAGCCTCATCCAACACCATGGGCCTCATTACGACCCTGGCGGTCCGGAAATAACGGTGGCGGTAAACCCGCCGCCACCGTTGTTTCCGGACCGCCTGATCCCGACCCCTGCAGGCGGGAGGTGATGTTCCCGCCAGGTCTGACCTGGCGAGTTTAACACCTCCCGCATGCAGGCGGACGAGGAAACACCGGCAGCATTACAAGATGCTGCCGGTGTTTCCATGATCCCGATTCCCATTGAGTCCCATAGGACTCAATAGGAATGGGGATTTACACCATTCCGCCTCCGTGATTCCCGGAAAACCGGGGTTGTAATGCCCCGGTAATTCCGGGAATCACAGAGGCGGAATGGTAATACGAGTCCGGCGGTAACCAGGCGGTTTTACCGCCGTGGTTACTGCCGGACTCATAATGAGGCCCCATGTCTTAAGTGAGAAGCATCTCCTGAATTCTGACGTTGTTGGTGCACCTGACCAACTGATCTCTGATCAGTGAGTCAGTCAGATGCTCAAATTCAGAAGAATAACTTAAGGATCTTAAACAGGCCACATAAGATTCCACAGACTCCGATTGCTCTTGGACTCGCTGGAAAAACTTGTGCCTTTCAAAACCGACGTTTTTACGCGGTTCAAAGTGGTCCTGTAATTGCTTGAATGCTAAGGCATATTCATCCGCCTCACCAGCCTCAGGCGCCTGATTCCTAGACAAGCCATCATAGATCCTGCGCCCCTCCACACCCAGATTGTGGAGCAAACGGGCCTTCTTGCACGTAGAACTAAATCTGTCACCCCCCATGGCCACGAGGTAATTCTCAAAAACATCCTTCCATTTGTTCCACCTGATGGAGGGACGGCCAGGTTTATTCAGGAAGGAAAGGGGAGGGGGAATGGATGCAGCCATGGTGAAAGTGAGGGAGCAGGAATTCGTGGAAATAGTGCTTGCAGTGTCAAACTAACAGAATGATGTCAGCTTTGGGAGACATACAAATGCTGCTGAACACAGATGTCCCAGGAAGTATTCGCTCAGAAATTCCTCTTTTAACAATAAAATGAGCCTCTCAATCCACTTTGTAATACGAGTAGTGAACGTAGCAATGCCGTGTCAGTCCTTCGTTCCATATGCTGGGAAACAAGGTCAGTGTTTTTACACGCCGCTCCCAGGCGTGGAAATCAGGTTGCCGGTCAACCGACGTCACAATGGGAAGGACCGGGGTTTGTAGAAGACTGACACGCCCCCAAGATGTGCGCATCACAGACGGGGAGCGGGGCGGAGTCAAAGCTCCACAAGATGCCGCTTGCGCACGGCACGGGCCGAAAACAGCTGTTCTCCCCTCGCGAGGGGTCTCGTGACAGCGCCGTTGTGCGCACCGCCTCCCTCCTGGTCTAATTGTTTTCTCCCCGACTTGCCTGGTCGCTCGGAGAAATCTGCGGCACCTCCCCTTCCTTCCAAATCCTTCGCCTGCTGTCGTGAACGCAGGAAGGAACAGGGATAAATCTATCCGGAGACACAGCGGAAGCTGGGCAGCACACAGAAGCTGTGATGAGGCCCCAGGATTGGTCCGTGGTACGAATCCTCGTCGCCAATGTTATGAAAGACGCTCAGACAACAAAGGCACGTCTTAACATTTAATAATAAGTAAAGACACACGACAGCAGGCACTGCCCACAGAGGCAGACCCCAACTGACTGTATTAAGAATCATGCATAAAGGAAAACACTCTAAATGGAAAGTATGAGATCACAATGCCTCTGAACACTAGAACAAGGAAAAACATGTAAGTAGAACTCACAAGTGCAAAACACTCTATCTTATGATTAAACTAATACATTAACATATGTATAATAGATGAACAATCCCCACATGTCGCTAAGAAACAAAAATAGATAAAAATGAAAAGGAGGGTAAATTCCTGTGCAACATCAGTTTGTACATGCGCTTATGACATCAATTACCCCGAGATAGGGCTGATCGTTCTGGATAAGATTAATGAATACTCCTTCAATTTCGGAGGCTAGTTACCAGAAGTCTGAGTAATTAATCCAAGCTCAACCTGAATAAATATTCCAGTCAGCTCATATTGAACCAATTGCTAATCGCACCGACATACCTTATACATATTTCTTTAAAAAAAAAGAAAATGCTGTTAACCCAAACTCTTATCGACTTATCGAGTCAAGATGCGCTCATTCAGAGGCCCTTTGCAAACTGGGCTGCTCCTTTCTTGGTACAAAAAAAGTTTTGAGAAACACCTGGCCCGTAGGTTTTATATTTTTGATTCATATATAATTTTGTTTGAATGAAATAATTGAATGTTATATTTTCAGTTATCATCACTGCACATTATGGCTATTACAGTCTTTAATTGTATTCATGTGTTGGCTGTTATTCCTCAATTCTTCCCTGACCTTACAAAACATGACTTAATTTGAAACATGTGAAAAGTAACTCATTGACAATAAAAAAGCTAATCGTGTGACATATGGGCTATTGTCTGGTGGCAAGTGGCAATTCCTATTATTATATGAAACTATCAGCAGCTATACTGTACTCAGACAAGAAAACACTGTACCCCATAGATTTGTTTTTAGTTTATAAAGCTGATTTTATTCAGATCCATATTACAAAATCAATAGTGACCTATATGACAATAGACAATCAATAAATAATTTAGCATTTGAAAATGATGCATATGAAGACAATTAAATAGTAATTAAAGATAAAGGAGTCAATTCAGATTGTATCATAAGTGTAAACCCCTTTTGTGGTGGGGTTAGTATGAATGAGCATGGTATCCCGGTTTAGTGGGCCTTCGTTCATTTCCCTGTCTATTTCGTGCCTTTCACTTCATTTGCGCTTCTGGTGCAAGGCAGTGTTTCTGTCAGGCATGGTTTGATCCGCCAGCAGGGGGAGCGGGCCGGGCTGTGAGGAGAAATCACCTCAGGTGCGGCTGTAGCTCCCCTGCTGGCAATCTGGAGTGGAAAGGCCCCGGGGCGTATAAAGCCGGCAGGAAGCCTCAGACGGAGGAGGACTGGACGAACACCAGAGGGCGGGATATGGACTCTGGGATAGCGGCGACGCTACTCCTGAAGAGAAACCAAATCCGGGACATCCCCATCGGTGGTCCCACACCAGGGCCAACAGCTCGCTCGCCCTTCCACAGGGTAGAGGGCTTGAGCAGTGCCAGTGCTGGGAACCGAAGAAGGGAGAAAGTGTAGCGGGTGTCTTCCCCACTAAGCCAGCGCGGTTGTGAGGGACCTGCCCAGACCTCTATCTCCCCAGGTCGGGGTACGGCTGAGGTAGGAGTGGGAAAAGTGGGGAAGGTGCACGCCAGGCAATGCACACAGTTTATGGGCACACGTGTTGTTGTGTTTGTTTTTCCTCTTTCATTGCCGTGGCCGTACTTATCTGCGGTGGGGCGGTGTTCGGCTTAAGAGACACTCTGAGGCCGTGTTTAAAAAGGTTCACTTACGGAGGGTTACGGAGGTGATTCGCCAGCCAGTCAGAGGTTGGCTGCCTTCCCTGAGGTCCCTGTGGTGATCGGGGTGTTGGGTGTTTCTTCAACAGCGCCATGCCTTACACAACGAACCCGCTCCATGATACGTGTCCTCACCCTCCTCAGGGGTTGCGATTAGGTGAAGAGGGGTTTAGGAGTGTTAGATAAGGAAGGCTAAACCCATAGAGTGTGCCTGGTGGCGTGACCGCTCACAACCCTGTTTCGTTATGGCAGGCCCGGTGACCATTTTGTGCTACCCTCGTTCACTGTGATTACATTGTCCTCAAGTGAACCAGTTGATGCTGTGTAATTATTTATTTACCAAATGTGAGTTACCTTGCCTCAAGTGGCTCAATGGACTTTGTGTAAAAAGTTATTTACTGATTGTGATTTTATTGGCGCCCAGGCACCCGCTGATGTTATTTAAGGGTTTGCTACCCGAGGGATTGGAAAGCGACCATTTAAGGATGTAATTAGTCCATGAACTGACCGAGAGTGCCTCAAACAGGGGCCCTGTGATGTAATATTACTCGTGTATACAGAGGACTTGGTTTTTCATCTTTTGGTTACATAAATACGGCTGCCAAAGGGCCAAATGAAATGAGACTGTGACTGGTTATTTTACCTGGTGCTTTACTTATTAATGCTAGTCACCAGGGCTGACCGGCCATTAGGAGAGGGCCGACCTCCCCCCTGGGGTTCCTGCACACAGGAGTCTCCCGCAGGCCTTCTTATGAGGATACCGTAATCATCCCCTTAGGTTTTCATTTGCACATGTGTGCAGTAAGGTGTCTGTATGTCATGTTCATATCTGTAACCAGCGCCACGATGCCCTATGGGCTGCCTGTGCGCTTAACAAATGTGAATAAATAAATAAATAATAAATGTATCCCTGGCTCAGGACTCCTACAGGTTGCTACTTTAGCTTTCTTTCAGAAACATAGGGAGGAACACCTTACATAAGGATTAGTATAAATATGGTACAAACTAGAAAATAAAAGAGTTGACATAGGGAAGAAAAAAAAAATAAGAAAATAAAGATAAAGATTGGTGAATGAACATAATAACATCATATGTTTAAATATATTACAATCAATGTTAACAACATAAAACTTAGCTAGGTTAGATATCAACCTCATTGAAATAATTGTAATTGCAATTGGTTATTTATAACGCACTTAATACCCAGAGGTTTCTAAGCGTGGACCCGGGGATCGAACCTGTGTGGCTATGCATTGTCTTGTTTCCAAGGCGAGCGTGTTGCCCCTGAGCTATCCTCCCGAGAATTAACAAAGAGATGCCATTCGTTTCATGTTTGATAGAAAGAGATGGCAAGTTGCCAATACACTTCTCCATTCTATGTATAACACAGATAGACATTTTTGTAAAGTATTCCCAATTCAATATAATTAAGCAAATTGCAGAGTATAAATAGATCAAAAATAATAAAAACCTGTTTTAATTTTTCCTGCATTAAAGGCTAGACTTCCCAACAGAATATTATTTAGATTTAAAGGAATAGAAATATTAAAGATGTGTTGAAGGAACTTCCATATCTGGTGCCAAAAATCATTCACCAATGAGCATTCAAAAATCATATGTCTAAAAGATCTGGTGGCTAAGTGACAAGACCAACATAAATCATAATCAGAAATCTTGGAATTAAACACTTTTTCAGGAGTAATAAAGGCTCTGTGCGTGAAGTAACACAGAGTTTGGGTTCAGTTTGCATAAACAGATACAATGTTAACCTTAGTCCAAATCATAGACCACATTTCATCTTCAAAATGCATCCGACAGTCTTCATCACACTGCAATTCTGATGACCATTTAACATCAGTCGTTTTTTTTTCCTTTAATATTTTTCCGAAATGAGAAGCTTTAAAAACATCAAGGGATTCAATGAAGGCTAATCTAATAGGATCAACAACCAACTTGTACATATCATTTCTGGTCATGGAATCCAAACACGCATTTATTAAGTTAAACTATTGATTTAGAGGAACCTTGGTAACGAAAATGTGGCATTAAATTCTTCTGCAGTGAGTTTGTCGCCTCCCGTAATCCTCTGATTTATAGCTCTAACTCCTTTACTACTCCAAGCTTTCCAGATGATAGGTCTATTATTTATAGTTATGCTTTTATTGCACAATATGAAAGGAGAATGTCCCTTTGTAGGTATATTAATTTGATGAAAGATGAAATCCCGCAAGTAAGAAATGGTGACATATACCATTTTGGAAAAACCCTTCTTAGATCCATTAAACAGATAAATTGTGTCCTTGCTGCCAAATGGTAACACTAGATATTTTTCAACTGCCAACTCAATAGGTACATTTTCTTTTCATTGGGGGAAAACAAATATTTTGGATTGCTTTAGTACAAAGGTTCTATGATAATTTGTATAGTCCGTGAAACCTACACCACCAAAAGAATAAATATTTAAGCTTACTACACACAATTCTTTTCTTTTTCTTAAGACCCCATAAGAAATCAATAAGAATTGTATTAATATACTTAAAAAAGGAGGTTGGTAGAGGGATATGAAGCATTTGTAAATAATATAACATTACTGATGTGATCATTATTTTGATAGCCTCTAATCTACCCCACCAAAAATGGAATAAGGGGGACCATAAGGCAACAGACTCATATAACTTTGATTGCAAACTTTGCAGATTTAATTTAATCATTTCAGAAAGTGAGGGAGCAATTGAAATACCCATATATTTAATAAAACACCACCTGAGGCCTAAATGAACAACATCTTGCTTCCTTTAGATAACATCAAGTGAAAGCATCTCAGATGCGTCTTTATTCAATTTATACCCAGAGAAATGGGAGAATAAATCAATTGTATCTAGTAAATGAGGGAGCATTGTGCTCAGATTTTCTTTAAAAAATCAGTTGGTCACCAGCATATGCAGCACGTTTGATTTTATAATTGCCACATTTTTAATACTTAAAATATCTTTATTTATTCATATTAGCTCTAATAAGGGCTCAAGGGCCAAAACAAATAAAATAGGAGACAAGGGACAACCTTGTCTTGTACCTCTATGAAGGGAGAATTGACCATTGATAAGTATAAGCGCTTTTGGATCAGAGTATAAATCTTTAACCCATGGAATATAGCCATTCCCAATACCATGTCACTTCAAAGTTTGAAATAAAAATATCCCATTCTACTCGATCAAATGCTTTTTAAGCATCAAGTGCTACTGCCATGTAGCTATTTGTTGGATAATTCTTTCTATTTATACATGAAGAATATTCATAAACAGTCTATTATTAGCTGAACTACTTCTTCCTTTAACAAATCCTGCCTGGTCATTTATGAGTTAAGAATTCTATTCTATTGGCTAGAATCTTTGCAAAAATGTTACAGTCAGAATGCATTAATGAAATTGGCCTATAGTTTTTTAGTAGTTCTTTATCTTTATTATGTTTGTGAAAAAGAATCAGAAGAGCTTCAGTAAAGATACCAGATGACCTACCAATCTTAGTGAACAAATTGTATAGGGAGTCACATTTTGGCAAGAGGGTAGAAGAAAAATTTGTGAGAAAGTCCATAGGAAACTCAACAGACCTAAGGGCTTTACCCTTCCTAAGGTCTTTAACCCTTTAACTGCCATGGGTTTTCTCCCCCGGTGCCAAGGCCTTTTTTGGTGATTTTGGTATTTTGCTATTCAGTGCCTTCTAACGTTTTCTGTTTCATTAACCCCTTAAGTGCCAATGAAGAGGTATCTCGTCCTTAACAACAGGGAGGTAATCCCAAGGACGAGATACCTCCCCCTTGGCACGTAAAGGGTTAATGGCTTTGGAGATTTCATTTACGTGAATATTTATCCTGCTTAATATTGTTTAATTGTTCTTCACCTATTTTCCATGTCCTTCCTTTTTATTCCAACTTGTCTTCATGTAGGTGTGTGAATATTTGTTGTTTTGTCTTGGGATTACATTTTAGACTCAGGTTTGTACTATATTCAAGATAGGTGCCAATGGGTGGAATTGAAGTAACTCGGAAATGTTGCTTATATATGCTACATCCAGGTAGTTTTAAATACTATTTTTTAGTAAAAAGATTGGCTTTGGCTTTTTGTATAGTATGAGTTATGTGCTATAATTACGTTTTATAAACATTATACCTGTTTCTGCATTGTTTTAACAAAAATAAATGTTTCATGATATATATTTAAATATGTTTTATACATACACTAATGAAATTGGTTATTACCTGAAACGGAATAAAATCTTTTAAACAAAAAGATGGCTGTGCTGAACAAGGGTGGATTGCAGTGATAAGTGCACAGAAATGCAAGTGATGCTCGGTAGAAAACACATTTATAATACATCCATATGAGGCGCAGAGTGGGTCTACTGATGATTTGTGGAGAAAAGGTACCTTTAAAGAATCCAACAAGGGCAGCATCATCGTCATAATTAATATGAGAGACCACATCCAAGAGTAACTTAAACTAAAGGATGTCAACTGCTGGCAGTAATTGTTAACTAATCCCTTTCCTGAAGTTACACATTTATGGGAAGACCATTCAACAATTTGTACACAGCACAGATATCTCAATCATGGTGAGTTTACACTGTACACCCAATCAAGGCGACCTTATGCTTGCTGTTTAAAATAAGTAATTGGTGACACAAAATCCCTCTGTGCATACCAATAATCAATAGCATAGGATCTCTAATTGAACACATAAGAACATAACAACCACTTTGAATGGGTTGTGTTATTAAGGATTCCAATCGGGCATCACTCACCAGACCAGGTCTCTTGCCCTTAGCCCAGGAGGTAGCGCACAGTAAAAATACTTTTTCTTTATTCCCAGGAATTCGGATTGAGCTGGCACCCAACCCGTCTCACACCTCCTTCTACAAATACCCCGGCTCACAATGGACCATGAACCAGGCCGGTGAGTGGTAATACAATATTTATTTATTTTAAATTCAAAGAAAATCACACAAATTTAATATTGTGCAGCAATCACAGATGGGGTGATAAATACAAGGGAAGATGATGAAACACACTTAGTTTGACCTTCTACTAGAACATATCCAAAGCACAATTGAATGGAAGCAATTTTACTGTTCGGGTAGATGGCACCAGAGTTTAGATTTCCCCCTGCAATGCTCCCTCAGACCCCTATTAATCGAATTTTGTGTGGATAGAAAGGAGCAGCAATGAGTCTGGTATACTAGGCAGCAAACAGAATTCAAATCCGACCTTCCCTCACAAAATGGGAGTCAAAGTCGGATATTAAAACCTTTGTAATTGCATAAATAACAATCGCAATTGGTAGATAATTAATTTACATATGCGATTGAATAAATGAGGTAAATATGAGTTATCACAGAATCAGGGATGTAAGAGCACTAGCAACTACAGGGCAAGGTACCAACAAAAGGCATACAGTTCAAAAATCGACTTTGAAGTGACAACACAGTGCAGCCAAAATCACACGCATAGGAATTGCAGTTGCTAAATTACACGGGTTGTCAGAAATGGTTTGGAAAGAAAACTGGTGAAATAGACAGAATCGGAATGCGGTTTTTATGCTGGCTGACAGATGCCCATCATAGGGATAATCTGGAAGTGAAAAAGTGACTCTAGAGGAATGACTGGATGAGATTTTCAAAGGGAAAGTAAATTTGGTTTTAAAAATAAAAGCAGTTTGAAAGAGAGAATCGGTTTGAAAGGGAAAGTGACAAGTGCTACTCCAACTCTATCTTTGTAACTAGTTTATCAAGAAGATAACGCTGCCCATGAAACAGGGCAAGCGGCCGTCTTAACCCCCTGTGTGTCTCTTTATGTGGAAATTAATTAATGTACTCCAAATATGACTAAGGATTTATGCAATGGACTAAAGGGATGGGAAGGAATGGCGCCAACACATGAAATTAAGAAACAGGATACACAGAGGACAAGTTATCAGGGTATGGATGGGATTACTGAGAAGGTGGAACCAAGACAAGGAATCAAGATAGGGTAGGATATGTGTTGTTATGGGATGGGGAGATACTCGCAATCAGCGCTTGAGTTTTGGATGTGGGACAGCCAACCCGGTTTCAGGATCTGGTCACTGCACTACGGCGGGGCTCTCCTAGCAGAAAACAGCTGGGCCTGTCTGGTCACGGCACACCGGCATGCAGGTAGTGGGGCAAAAAGCGGGTCTGGACACAGGATACTCTCTAAAAGGGTACCACAGCTTTTCCCCCTTTCTCCCTGAATTAGTGGGATTTTGGTATGGGGTTTAGTTCTGAATGGTGGTTCTGCCTGGATAGGGTCAGCTATGCTCTGGCCTGGCAGTGGATCTGGAATCTGCAGGATGAATATGAAATGTCTGGATACACAGCAGCTGGAAAATTCAGAAGAGTGTGTCCTTTGTCTCTGTGAGCTCCCCCCTTTTATAAGGCGGGTGACAGCACAGGATTTATTGTGGGACAGAACTAAGCTAGACCTACCCCTAAAAATCGTATAGGTCAGCCTATGTCATGTCGCCTCCTCCCTGGAAGCAGATTGGGCTGGAGGAGAGGACTGAGTTTTATGGTGTGTGTTTTTATGAGGTACAGAGCCATCCCCCAGTCTTTTTTTCCAAAAATCTGTTATGCCATAAATTGCACATTTTTACAGTTGTGGCAATGTTGCAAATCACATAGGCAAATGTCATATTCCACACAGAGCATGGCAGTCCAACTTCCAGGTTAGTATGACATTGTTTCATCCTTCTAATAATCCTTTGCACTTTTTGGTGGTGGGAAATATTTCACTTACAATTCTATACCTTTATACATATGTACATATTATGATAAGGTCTCCACAGTAAATGCACTTAACTTTGTTTTTTTTCTGAACCAGCAAGCAGACCTGTGTGAATTATATGTCCTATATATGTTTTAAAGAAACCACCTCAGATTTCTATGCAATGACAGGGCCTTAATTCAACTTTACACTTTTTAAACAGACATTTTTCTTGTTTGCAAAAAGAAACCATTTTTACACCATATGGTGAATTCTGCTGGGATGTCACTTTCAAATGCGGCCTTCTCACATTCATTTTCTGAATCTTTCCAAAGCCTCAGTCATGTTTCTAATGCACAGGCATTTGTCCAAATACAGATCCATTGAACTGACATGAACAAGGAGCGAGAGAGGACTTTTTATAAAGAATTTAGTTGTGATCATTTTGTTGCAAAGTAAGGCGTTTTTCTGTACGACTGGGAGTAAAGTTATTGGTGATTTCACAGATCTTGCCTGACACAGCCTGGCATTCAGTGAGAAATGATTTCTTTTGCTGGAGCACAACCTGAATATGGCTGGACATAGCTGGTTCTCACTGGATCAGAACTGTGTACTGTTGAACAGATGAAAAAGAGCATCAGGCGCAGTCACTTTAAATGCACAATATTTCATTTTCCAATGGGAAATTTCGAGCTAGCAGCAATGCAGTGCTGCTTTTCAATTCTTTTCTTTGGTGCACATAAGGAAAACACTGGCAGCCTTTCTCGGGGTGTTCCATTTTCCCTCTTGCCCCATATGTGCTTGGCAAAGACAGCGCAGCCATCATTTTTGTAGCTGCGAAAATGCAGTTTTGATGCGAGGCAATTGTGCTCAAAGGAGCCAGCATAGCCATTTTTCTGGTACTGCTGAATTGCAGCTTGGTGATGGAGGGGAATTCTGCTTGGTGGGTAAATGTACCCCAAAAATTCCCCCCTGCGACTCTCTCGATACTTCTTGTTGAAAGAGAGTAGGGCAAAGTGGGTTTCATCAGGTGGAGTCTTTCTTCCATCAGGGAGCGGTATGCCACGATCCTCCCATTCTCTTTCGTTGGAGTGTGGAGCGACACCCACAGATTTTCCTTCCGTCTTTCCTTGGAATATGGACCGACACCCCCAGATTATCCTTCGGTCTTTCCTTTCCAGGTCCCCGGGGAAGTCCTCCTCGGTCTATGAAAGAGCAGAGTCAATACTAATCTAGTGAATAAATAAAGACAGGTTACAACATTTTCCCACTGTCTTTCTTCCCGGAAGGTTGACAGCAGTGTGACACCCACACCTTCAGTCATTCAAGCACTAGGACAATAACAACAAATAATTCCTTACAAGACACAGATAACTATTGACATTTTTACTAGGATTTTTGGTGATACACTTTTGCACTGACAATGAAGAAAAGTACTCCCTTGCAAATAGATATACCTATGAACCTACCTGTTCTCTTCTGGTTCTTCTTTTTCTGGTTCTCATTTTCCAGATGTCTCCTTTATTTGGCTTTCTCTTGGCTCCTCCATCCGCTGCAAAGTGTGCCCGGGGTGACAACTGATTAATGTGGACCCATTTCTCTTCTGCCAACTTTCCTTTGGGGATGCGGATTCTGTAGGCGACCGGTGAAATTTTATCTACAATTTCAAAAGGAACGCGCCAGTTAGGGGAAATTTCCCCTCCTTGGTCTGTTTCCTTTGAATATTGTACAAGTAGACCCTGTCTCCTACTTGGTACTCCTTTTCGGTTGTTTTTAAGTCATATTGAGGCTTCATCCCCTCTGCAGATTTCTCCTGATTCCACTCATCGTACGCAAAAGCATGTTGAAGGTGTTTTCTTAGATTCTCCACATACTCATGTGTTGTGGAGGCATTTATCAGAGTCTGCTCTTGTGTTCTGTAGAGCAGATGCTGAGGTAGCACCATTCTTTGTCCAGTCATTAGCTCAAATGGAGACATCTTGGTCACAGAAGATGGTGTAGATCTGATGGCCATTAGGACAAGCAGTAATCGGATGTCCCAAGTTGGCCCAGAATCTGCCACACATTTTGTAAGGATGCTCAGAATTGTTTTATTGTACTCTCAACTCCCCCACTAGAGGACGGTGGTATGCAATGTGAAGTTTCCTTTTTACCCCAAGTATCTCTCACATCTTTGTCATCACTTTGCTGGTGAAGTGACTTCCTCGGTCTGACTCAATCCTTTGGGGTAGGCCAAAACGCGAGAAGATTTGGTTGATCATCAGGGCAGCTGTTGTTTCTGCCTTGCAATATGGGACCGGGAGACATTCCACCCATTTGGTAAACAAGCATGTTACTGTTAACATGTACTTGTTCCCCCTAGAGGAGCGAATCATGGGCCCGAAGAAATCTACTTGTAAATCTGACCAAGGCAGTGTCATCCCCCTCTTCTGGAGGGGAGCTTGGTGTGTGAGTGAAGTTGGCTGAAATTGTGCACACACAAGACACCCCTTCAAATATTGGTCGACGTCTGACCCCATGTGTGGCTAGTATGCAACCTCCCACAAGATTTCTAGAGTAGTGTGAGATCCCCGATGACCGGCTGTGGCCGCGTCATGGGTGTGACTTAGCATCAGGCTTCGGAATGAGGTGGTTACCACCCACTGGTCACAACCAGATATGAATCTCCTTACCAACAAACTATCTTGGATTCGGCACATTTTTGGACACTTCATCAACACCCATAGGTCCTCTTTCCCAATGTAATCGGTATCCGTCAGAGGAAAGTTCTCAGGGTCCTCAATGTGTGGATAACATTTCCCAATAATCGGATCCCCTTTGTGTGCCGTGATGAAATCAGCATCAGGGGTCTCCTTACTCCATTGGGAAGTTGAGAGTTCATTGTGAGCATTTGTCTGGGACCTAGTGACAGCAGTGACCTGGATTTCCCCCAACAGGTACCCGATCTTGAGGAGATCCCCCTGGATGGCTCTGGCTTTGGCCAGCTGATCAGCTAGGTCATTCCCAGTTTTCTATGGCCCCTCTCTTCTGGAATGACCCTTAATCTTCTTCCAATAGATGGTCATCCCATTAGAGGTGACTAGATCATCAATATTTAGCATTAGCTTACCATGTTTGAGTGGTTTGTTATTAGCACACAGCATGCCCCTGGTTTTCCAATTAACCAGGTGCTCCACGAACCCGTTCCGGACATAATCTGAGTCAGTGATTATGACCAGTTCGTGGAGTTGGTGTTAGACGGCATTGAGAATGTCCTGATGAACTGCTATCAACTCCGCCACCTGGCTATTTTGGGACCGATTCTGTACCCACCAGAGGTTCCGGGGCATCCTCCACCCAGGCATTCCCAACGCTGGCCACCAGCTACTTTTCCCCATTGTTGTCACATGGTAGGAGCACCCATCCACATAAACTGTGGGCATGCCCTGGCGCGTGTCTTCTTCATAGACTTTGCGCAGGGAATTCAGGTAAACTTCCATGTTGTCATGGGTTTTGAGACTTTCGTCCTCGAGACGGTTTTCTCTGGCACAATCATGCACGTCAGCCAGACCTTGCGCAATGGGACTCTTCTTGTTTTGGCCATATCTGACCTCCACATGAAAGCCTTGCATTGACAGAATGCAAGAAGTAATTCTGTAATTACTCACATTTCCGACCTGGATTCGGTCACTTTGGAGGTATTGCAAAGGCTGGTGTGGAGTCTCCACTATGATGTGCTCCCCCTGGATGAACGGGAGGCAGTTTTTCAATGCCCACACCATTGCCAGGAGTGCCTTCTCACAATCGTTGAATTTTTCCTCCACAGAGGATAAAGTCTTGCTTCATAGGGGATGACTTTATTGACCTTGTCATGCTTTTGATATAATACTGCTGTGAAGCATTTACTAGAGAACCCTGTCTCCAAGAAGAACTCTTTGTTTTTGACAGTGTAAGCTAGACAAAGCGCTTGTGAGAGACTTCTTTTGAGTTAACTGCCTCGGCTTGTTATGGACCCCACTCCCACTTGACCCCCCCTTCAACAGATGGATCAGGGGTCTTGTGACCTATGCGTAATCTTCAATGAACTTCCTACTGTAATTAGTCAGTCCAAGGAGGCGTATTACCTCGCGCAGAGTTGTGGGGTCTTTTAGTTTTAGGAGTGCTTCCACTTTCTTCTCCTGAGGACAGAGACGCTCAGGAGTTATTTCATGTCCCAAGAAATTGACACAGGTCCTGCACCACTGTGTCTTCTGGAAGGACAGTTTTACTCCGGCAACTGGGTCAGAACATAACGAATTTCCGCTATGTGTTCCTCCACAGTTGAGCTTTTTATCAAGACATCATTCACATAGGCCAGGTTATCCCTTTCACCCAAGTCGGCCATGGCCTTGTGTAGGAAGATGTTGAATTCATTGCCGGAGTTTATGTATCCAAAGGGAGTCTGGGTCCACGTGTACTGCTGCCCCCAAAGGTAAAGGCCAGCTTGTATTGGTCCTCCCTACTTACGGGCACAGACCAGTATCCATTTGTCAGGTCAATAGCGGTATATACCTTTGACCCCTGGATCTGGGCCAGCCCTTGATCAATGTAGGGGAGAGGCCATCGGGACATGTGGACCTATTTGTTCAGCTCCCTAAGGTCTGCGCAAAGTCTCCATTGGCCATTTGGTTTTAAAATCCCCAGCACTGGATTATTAAAGGTGCTGTGGACTGGACAGATTATCCTACGAGACTCTAGATTTTTGATTATTTCTGTCAGGGACTCCATGGATGCGAGAGGCAAACGATATTGCTTCACAAACACAGGAGTCATTCCAGGGTCCGTGGGAATAGTAGTAGAATGGATCTCAGTGCGACCACAGTCGTACGGGTCCACAGCAACGATATCTTGGAAATCTAAGAACACTGGTTTCAACTTTTGCTTTTGCTCCGGAATCTCACAGGCATCAGCTAGGGTGACCTGCTCTTCAATCATTTGCCTGAAGCCTGAAAAGACTTTGGGTTTTGCTATCTCAGTGGCCTCCTCCAATTGGGTGGAGAAGTCTCTGGTTAGAGTATTGACCTGGACAGAGGCTTTTAGGTAGGAGAGGCAGTCATTGTGGACCTGGAATATCACCACATCCTGCCTGATGTCACAGGTCACCTCTTCCTCCCCGTAAGGGCAGGAAGAGTACACCAGGAAATTCCCCCCTTGCCAGGTGAAGATCCTGTCTGGTGGTATGTCATTGTCACTGTCATTATCAAAGCAGTCATTGGGGATTGGTCCTATAAGTTGATTTCCTAAATCCATGCAAAAAGTCGGTCATCAACCGCCATTCCAATAATGGTGCCTGAGCCCAGAGTGATATTCCTAGGATCGCTGTTATCCATCAATATAGGAATGGTGTTGTGTTCTACATTGACTAATGGTGTTGGGTTTAACCCCAACCCCTGCTGTTGGAGATGGGCTTTGAGATGTACATAGGCGTCAGAGGTTTTCAGTTGCTGTCCTTTTTTAATTTTTAATTAAAGCGGGAATTGTCGGGTCCGTCCTGGGATGGTGACCTCCTCTCCAATTTGAACTTCAACGGCATACGGCAGCAATTGGGCTGACCGAAATGCTTTCTCAGAATCGTCAAAGCCCATTACATTGCCCCCTAGCTGGGACCAGGCCTTGTAATTTATCAGGTCCAAATTAATTGCAAACCGATTGAGAATGTCACTGCCTAAATAGAATGCAGCAAGGACATCTCGCACGACCCAACAATTATGTTCTATGCTTTTGTTACCTATAGAAATTTTGAGCATACACCGGCTAGGCAGAAGATGTTTGGAATTGGGAGTTCCCAGGCCCATTTCCCACTTATCAATCAATTTAAATGTGGGAATGGCTGGATCATTTGGGAGCTTTCTGAATATGGCTTCGCTGATGAAGCTCTTTCTGTTGTTCACGCACACTCTGGCAAGAACAGACTCCTTCCCCTCATTTAACTGAATAGGGAGGAACAGATGTTCCCTAATTTTCATTTAATTTGAATGTCAGTTCAACTTTTAGCTGGTTTTTCATCACTTTTGACTATAGATTTTGGATTTTCAGATTGTGAATGAAGAGGGGTTCCCATCACCAGTTTGTTGTCCTACAGCAATTACTGTAATGTCAGGTTTAGTTTAGTTTAGTTTATTCATTTGTATTGCGCACCAGACCCGAGGGTATGAGGGCGCATGAGCAGCAAGGTGATTCAAAGCTTGGTTACAGGATGCTTATACTTTACATTACATAATTATACTTTACATTACATAATTACAGTGATTTGATTGTTTTGGAAATGAAACTCAATATGATCAGATTTGTGTTCAACTATGTGGTATGTGCCATTTAAACTAACATGGTTTACACTCTGTTTTATTTTTTTTAGCCGGTTAGTCTGAGTCCAGAGGACCTTGTTTACACAGTCTATTAGGGGAGACAACCTGCAAAGGATGTCATTCCCTAATAAACAGGGGGTTCCCTCTGGAGTTACGACTATGACCAGGTGTTTTACCTTATGTCGCCCAATTTTTATTTCCAGATCTGCAGCCCCCTCGACAGGAATTTCATTCCTGTCAAAGTTTTGGAGTTGTCCAGGAAGAGGGATGAGAGGAATCTGGTGTCTCTCCCCATTCCTGAATTTAGCTGCTCAAAGGCCCTTTTTGACAGAAGAGTAGCTTGGGATCCAGTGTCCACCAGTGCTGAAAATGCACATTGCCCTTGTACTTGAACGGGGGCATAGAATCTCCCCTCCTCCTCAAGCAGGCAAAGGTAATAGGCATTTTGGGCCAGTTGGGTGGTCAATTTCTTTATTTTAGACTTCGACACAGAGGTTTGGACAATTTCCTGTGCCAGAGTTTGGGAATCTGGAATAAAAATGTGGCATCCTGAAATAGATGGGATTTTGGAATCCCCTTTTTTCCTTTGCTCTGTGCTGCCCCCTTTTAGCTGGTGGCAGTCACTAGAACCACTTTGTGGGGAGTATCTTTCCTTTAATATTTTTTTCTCAGGATGACAGTTCTGGCGTTCAGGGATCGGTGACACTGAATCAGTCCCCACACCCACCCAATCTTCATTCCGATCTCTTGGGACCCATTTTTCGTTGGCACAAATTCCGCTGTCCCTGAAGGAGAAGATTGTTTTCCCGGAATCCTCTAAGGATTCTTCCCCTTCAAACTGGGGGAAACTAACTTCCTCTACAAAATAGGCCTTTTTGATGTCTTTATTTCTCCTACCCACCCTCTGTTCCCTGGGTTGCAGATTTTCAGGGGCAAAAGATTTTAGTTCCGTTTCCGGGGTGTCCAGGTGCTTTTCACGGGTGAGGAAGGAAGCTTCCTCTAGGGCTTTACACCCTCGCTCCCCCGTTCCTCCTCCTCTGGAACTGTTGAGTTGTGGGGGTTCTCTCCCCGTCATTGCTCGGGGTTGCCAGACCCTTGGTTTGACGGGTTCTGAGCCGCTATGTTCATCTGAGGGTTCTGCTGAGCCCTCAACGTGTGACTCAGGTCCTATGTTAGGTTCTGGACCTGCCGATCCAGTTGGGACACCCGTTCATGCTGGTACCGGGGTCTTTGTTTATACCTAGGTGGTTCTCAGGAAGGGTAACTATCCCTTCTCTCGGCGTACATTGGGTATTGGGGATTTTGGTAACCCTCCACCCTTGGCCTCCCCTCTCCCAGATTGGGTAGTCTGGGCTCCTGAAAGTGGGGAAAGAAAGGAGGGTTGTCCTGCAGGTTAGGGTTTGGTAGGTACTAGGGAAAGAAACTTAGCCATGGATTTGGGAGATTACTGCTCTCCGAAGGCTTTCTTTGCCTATGATTTTGCTGGTTTTGGGTAGGTGTATTTTTAGACCCCCCCCCCCTATTTCTAGTTCCAAAATGGGGGCAACATTCAACTCCACCACCTTAGCAGCAGGAGGGTTGGTGGTTAGTTTGGGGGTTTTTATCTGGTTTTTATTTTCTGCAGGTTTCTGGACCTCATAGATCCGGGTAACCGTCTCTATTTCCCAGTCCAGGGTCCTTTTATCATGAAACTCCCTCACCAACTGGGTCATCATGTATTTTGGGAGCGCATGAAAATAGGTAGCTATAAACTCTCTACTATCCGTGCGTACCCTCATGGTAGTTTGTGCAAAGGTGTGTTTTCGCTCCTGCACGAATTCTCTTGGGGCCTGATCTTCCCCACATTGCAAATTGTAGGCTGCTTTGCGAGCCTCGTGGGGGTTTCTGTGGGCGGAAAAGTGTTTCAAGATGGCCGCCTTGTAGATGGAACATCTTGAATGGTTTTGGTCTTCCAGTCGAGCAAAGAAGCTGGAGTTCTCCGGAGAGAACGTCCACGTGGCATAATCTATGCAGTTCTGGCTATCTTTAAGGTGAATAGTGTCCATCATTTGTTCATAGAGCTCCAGATGCTCCCAGACAGAATATTTTGCGTTTTTGTGGTAGTGTTATGAAATTCCTAATGACCTTGATCTGCCTAATGGGTTCTTTCACCATAACTCTCCTCTGTTAATTTTTCACTTCTTTTGCCGCTTACCTGAGTCCACTCGCCGTCAGACTCAGAGCAGCTAGTGTTTGACATCCCCTCCTGATCTTCTAGGCGCCCCCTCATTCTGTTAGCTTGTGAGGTTCTCGCAGAATGGTGGGGCCTAGTTTCTTCTCCCCTGTGACGCACAGAAAAGTAGTCTTCTGACTGCTACCTGCTTTCAGGGTTGGCGGATGTTACCCCCCGCCCCCTCTCACTGCCCTAACTGGGTGGAGGTCTTCAGAATGCTCTTTTGGGGCCTCATTTCCTCATGTTTTTTTGCAATTTGAATGTTCTGAATTTGTAAGATGGTTATTTGTTCTGAGCAGGTTCTGTTATATTTTAGTTGTTGATTTAGTAGCCTTTTCCTAACACCCCTCTTTCAATGCATCTAATTGGGCCTCTTGGTCTGAATTATTCTGTTGTTGTAGGGCCAAGTCCTCTTTTAGCTGTTTAATGTAATTTTCCAATCCTACCGCAGACTCTTGGCTCTTTTGCCATTTTTACTACCGCTAATTGTAATTCAGTCTGGATTTGGTTTAAGAGCCCGGACTGATTTTGCGCAAGGGTTCTGGTTTCTTCATGTTTTGGCCGCATCACTCCCATATAGAGATACATGTAGGCTGTGATTCTGACAATTTTAATCTGCTCCGCTTTAATTCTCAGAGTCACGTAAAACTCGCTCAAAGCATGATGTAATAGGCCACCGTCCTGCCATGTATGCATGTCCATGGTGGTGACCTCTTGCATAATTTCTTCTAGCCAGACCGCCTCATCTGCTGTGCTCATTCCCCCTGACAAATAACTTGGGCAGAAGGTGCTGCCTAGCCATGTTGATCTCTAATGTGGTAATTTTACAAAAGCGTTCTTTCTTTATTAATTTATTCCTATAAGGGTTACCTGTATTCTGTTGCTTTTTGTCTAGTTTGGGGTTGATTTTGCTTTAGTTTTACACACAGGCCAGGTACTTAGGGTTTATGTTTTGGGGGAGGCGCTTTTTACAGCGTAACACTGCTTTCTAGCCACATAAAGTATCACTACCTTGAAGGTTAGCCTGCTGTGTTAAGCTGCCATGGGTGGCAACACTTACCCAATCCCCGGCACGAGCCCTAAGCTGTAAAGGATTCCAATCAGGCATTACACACCAGACTAGTACTCTTGCCCTTAGCCTAGGAGGTAGCGCACAATTAAAATACGTTTTCTTTATTCCCTAGAATCAGCTGGCAACCAACCTGTCTCACACCCCCTTTTACAAATACCCCAGGTCACAATAGACCATGAACCAGGCCAGGGGGTGGTAATACAATATTTATTTTAAATTCAAAGAAAATCACACACATTTAATATTGGGCAGAAATCACCAATGGGGTGATAATTACAAGGGAAAATGATGAAACACACTTATTCTGACCTTCTACTAGAACATAACCAAACCACAACTGAATGGGAGCAATTTTACTGTTCGGGTAGATAGCACCAGAGTTAAGATCTCACCCTGCAATGCTCCCTCATACCCCTATTAATCGAATTTTGAGTGAATAGGAAGGAGCAGCAAAGAGCCAGGTATACTAGACAGCAATCAGAATTAAAATCTGACCTTCCCCCACAAAATGGGAGGCAAAGTCGGATATTAAAACCTTTGCAATTGCATAAATAACACTCGGAATTGGTAAATAATTAATTTACATATGCAATTGAATAAATGAGGTAAATATGAGTTATCACAGTATCAGGGATGTAAGAACACTAGTAACTACAGGGCAAGGTTCCAACAAAAGGCATACAGTTAAAATATCGACTTTGAAATGACAACACAGTGCAGCCAAAATCACACGCATAGGAATTGCAGTTGGTAAATTAAACGGGTTTAAATGTCAAAAACGGTTTGAAAATAAAACGGGTGAAATAGACAATCGGAATGCGTTTTTTATGCTAGATGACAGATGCACATCATAGGGATAATCTGGAAGTAAAAAAGTAACTCTAGAGGAATGACTGGAAGAGATGTTCAAAGGGAAAGTAAATTCGGTTTTAAAAATAAAAGCAGTTTGACAGAGAGAATCGGTTTGAAAGGGAAAGTGACAAGTGCTACTCCAACTCTATCTTTGTAACTAGATTATCAAGAAGATAACGCTGCCCATGAAACAGGTTAAGCGGCCGTCTTAACCCCCTTCACGCCTCGTGTCTCTTTATGTGGAAATTAATTAATTTACTCCAAATATGACTAAGGATTTATGCAATGGACTAAAGGGATGGGAAAGAATGGCGCCAAAACATGAAATTAACAAACAGGAAACACAGAGGATTCAGACAATCTTAAACAAGTTATCAGGGTATGGATGGGATTACTGAGAAGGTGGGACCAAGACAAGGTACCAAGATAGGGTAGGCTGTGTGTTCTTATGGGATGGGGAGATCCTCACAATCAGCAATTGAGTTTTGGATTTGGGACAGCCATCCGGTTTTCTGAACTCAAGTGATCTCATCACAGCACCACGGCGGGGCTCTCCTAGCACAAACAGCTGGGCCTGTCTGGTCACGGCACCAGCGGCATACAGGTTGTGGGGCAAAAAGTGTGTCTGGACACAGGATTCTCTCCAAAAGGGTGCCACAGCGTTTCCCCCTTTCTCCCTGAGTTAGTAGGATTTTGGTATGGGGTTTAGTTCTGAAGGGTGGTTCTGCCTGGACAGGGTCAGCTATGCTCTGGCCTGGCAGTGGCTCTGGAATCTGCAAGATGAATATGAAATGTCTGGATACGCAGCAGATGTAAAATTCAGAAGAGTGTGTCCTTTGTCTCTGTGAGCTTCCCACTTTTATAAGGCAGGTGACCGCATAGGATTTACTGTGGGGCAGAACTAAGCTAGACCTACCCCTAAGAATCGGATAGGTCAGCTTCTGTCATGTTGCCTTCTCCCTGGAAGCAGATTGGGCTGGAGGTGAGGACTGAGTTTTATGGGGTGTGTTTTTATGAGGTACAGAGCTATCCCCCAGTCATTTTTGCCAAAAATCAGTTATGCCATAAATCACAAATTTTTACAGTTGTGTAACTTTTGCACATCACATAGGCACATGACATACTCCACACAGAGCATGGCAGCCCAACTCCCAGGTTTGTACGACATTGTTTCATCCTTCGAATAATCTTTCGCACTTTTTGGTGGCAAATATTTCACTTACAATTCTATATCTTTATACAAATGTACATATTATCATAAGGCATATAAGTATTGAATTTCAAAGCGGCACCATATACACTTTCCTCAGATTATACAATTTTCTGCCATTTCTGTCCCCAACATGCTAGTGAAAGCTACCACTTCTTAATTTAAAGCCACGTAAATTGCATTTAAACTGTAAAACTTTTGCATTACTGCGTTGCCCAGTTGCAGAAATAACAGTCTTAAAGTTTATTAATTAAAATAGTCTTTTGAGCCAGATGGCCAGCATTGTCTCCCAAATAAGGGCATAATTTCCAAGGTAGCTCTGGAGTTTGCTTTAAAGCCCCCCAGTTGAAGTTGAGGTGAGGTGTTATTTGCAATTTCATACCCAAGTGTCCTGGAAATCTATTGTACCAGGCTCGAGCCCAGTTACAAAGTCTGACGAGCGTGTGAGATGCTTCCTCTTGGTCCATTCATAGTTTCAAAGGGGCTGGCCCTTTGGGGGAAGGCAAATCCTGTTCCCAGAACTCAAATGTCCTTTGAAGCCAAGGGCCTAAAGACCTGTTCTGCAGGTCTGCACAGTAAATGCACTTATTTATTTACTTATTTTTTTTCTGAACCAACAAGCAGACCTGTGGGAATTAAATGTCCTATATATATTTTCTGTTTTCAAATATGTTTATTTTAAACCATGGCAGGGTGGCAACAATACAATTTTCATCAAAGCATGTTGTTCATCATACAAAGATCCTGTCTATTCCCTCCACCCCCCCGTGACAGCCGGCCAAGGCCAGCGTTTCAATAGTTTGTGTTTTCCGCTCCTGTTTCAACCTCTTCTCCCCCCTGGAGCATGCCCCCACCATCCAGGACCCACCCGACCAATTGAGGCTTGTAGGTCAAGGCCGGAAATTTCTGGTCATAGGGCCTCATTCCGGGTTTGGAGCTAACCATGGAGTAATTAGCTCCATGGTTGCCTCCGAAACCGTCCCAAATCCATGGTGAATGGAGTAATTACCGGTCCATTCCAGGGTTGGAGGGACAGGTAATTCCCCATTCACCTTTTGCCCTTCCCCATTCCCATTTCTGCCCCATAGGGCTCAATGGGAATGGGGAAGGAGGTAATTACGGCACCGTAAATTACGGTACCCTAATTACCTCCGAAGTTCCTTTGCGGGTCCCGTACTTAACTCCTGCTAAAAGCAGGAGGTAAGGAAGGACCCGCAAAGGGACCTCGGAATACGGAGGTAAGGGATTACCGGCATCGGCACCCTTACCGTTGCCAGTAATTCCTTACCTCCAACCTCGGAATGACCCCCATAGTCTAGTAGTGGGCCCCAAATGTTCTGGAAGCAGTGGTGGAGGAGTCCTGCCTTGGCCACCGTTACTTTCTCTGCGATCAACATGTCCCATATCTTTACCCACCAGTGGGACATGAGGGGGCCGTCTGCGGATTTCCAGGAGCAGGCAACCACTATTCTTCCTGCCAGGAGGCATTGGGTCAGCAATCTAGCCTTATTTCCGGAACGCGGATAGATCCCTGGGATCGGGGCGCCCAGGAGAATGGGTTTGGGCCCCAGTGGGAGTGCCTTCTGGGTGATCCTTTCAATGGCGGATAGCCATTGTTTCCAGAATTGTTGAGCCTTTGAGCATGCCCACCACATGTGGAAGAAAGAGCCTGGGTGACCACAAAGTCTCAAGCAGGCGGGGTCGAGTGCCCGGTTAATATGGTGAAGCCTGAGGGGAGGATAGTACCAACGTAACAGAATTTTGTAGACACATTCTCTGTTGGTGACGCAAGAGGACGATGTGTGCGTGCGAGTCCATATATCCACCCAAGCCTGGTCCTCCATGGGGTGTCCCAAATCTGCCTTCCATTGTGCCATAGCTAGAGTTTTTGAGGCAAGTAAGTCTCCCTGGAAGCGTCCATATAAGGTGGAGCTCTTGCCCCGGGCCGGGAGATCTTTGAGAGTCAGTTCAAGGGACGTAGGAATGCGTGTCGCTGCCTGGAGAGTTTGAGGGTGAGAGCACCAGTGACGAAGCTGAATATAGGAGATTCTCCAGCATTGGATCTTTCATGGATTCACATGCTTAGAATATTCCCCGTCGTCAGACTGGGAACCCTCGGTACACATATATATAGTCATTTCCAATAGGAAAAACTTCTGCCCTATCCCCGTCTGCGTCCTCTACGGGGCCGCCCACGTACGCCCCGTTGGACGTGATGGTATATAAGCCCCGCCCCCGCGGGTCCCTTCAGATTTCAACCGTCTCCAAAGATAGTGGGATCTCCTCGTGTATTTTCTTCAAATACTTATCGATTGTTTCTAACTCCTGCGAGTTGGTCTGTTTGGTCCGCTTCCAACTCCTACGAGTTTTGTTAGTTAGTCTGGCAATAATGTCGGGTAAGCCTCTTTTCCGCCCGTGTGCCATGTGCGGTCTAAAGAAGGTTTATGAAGGGGATGGCCATCTTGACTGCATCTACTGCCTTCACCCCCACCACTCGGCGGACCAATGTGATATCTGCAAGGGGTTTTCCCAAAAAACCCTGAAGGACCGGAATCGGCGACTGGTCTCGTGGCTGAACGACGGCGCTGGAGCGTACCCTCAGTCGGAGGTAGGATCGGTGCGCAGTATCGCCTCAGCGAAAACATCAGAAGCCTCCCGACGCTCACATCCGTCGGAACCTCCGGCCAAAAAATCACGACCTACGGGGAAGGACGTGCCTCGAAGTCATTCCTCTAAGGCCTCATCGAAAGAATCGACGAAGAAATCATCTTCCTCTTCTTCTTCGTCGAAGAAAGACAAGGACAGGCCAAAATCCTCCTCGAGCGATCAGAAAAGATCAGCTACGAGTAGAGAGGCGGATAAACACAGGGAGAGCTCCGCGAAGGCGGGACCGCCTAAGCCACCTGCAGGCCCTCCGTCGACGACGACGGCGACGATCCAAGTGCCCACTCCGTCACAGTCCCCCGCCTTTCAAACGGGCTCATCGTCGACGACGATTCCCTCGTCGACGGAGTTCCAGGCCTGGAGGCCAGAAACGTTCGACATGGGGCTACCCGACACACTGCTACAAGAACAGCCAGTTTCGATCGCCTCCAAAGAAGACGACGGCTTCAGAATAGTGAGCCCGGAAGACCTGGGGCTACGGCCCAGATTTCCTTCTGGTGCAACCTGCTCTCAAGTTTTCACCCAGCCTCCAAACGCCCAGGCTACTCTCTCCATGGAGGTACTTTCCTCCTTACACTCGCTCTTGAAGTCCCTGGACGAAAGGCTCCCGCCTGTTCCGACGACTCCCCTCGTCGACGAGCCCGGACCTTCACACCGCCCGACTAGATCGGTCGTGGGCCCAACTGCTCCAACAGTCCAGGAAGAAGGTGAGCTCTCGGACTCCCTCTCTGAACAGGGGTCAGCTTCTGATATCTCCCTCTCGCCGTCGAGAGACCCGTCATGGGTTTCGGATGTGGAGGTGGATCCTCCGAAAAGTCCCATTCACCCATCTCCACCGGATGACATAGGGGCCTTCCATTCCATGATGGAAAAAGCCTGCAAGGAGTTCGGTTTGACCCAACAAGAAGAAAAGAAGGACTGCTTCCTCTTTGACCACATGGGCAAGAATAGGCGTTCCGTTTTTTCGATACCGATACTGGACCACGTATGGAAAGAGGGCGTCCAAACCATGCGGCATCCATTCTCGGAACCTGCGGTCAAAGGCCGCGTAGAGAAAAAATTTAAAGTTCCAGATTCGACGCCAAAATGCCTCTCTGCGCAACCCACGCCTGACTCGGTGGTATCGGCGGCGGCGACGAGAAAGGCAAAGGCCCAGCATAAGTGCTCTACCCCGCCGGACTCCGAAGCTAGACGCCAAGACGCTTTCGGTAAGAAGATCCTGTCAGTGGGAGCGTCAACAGTGAAAGCAGCGAACTCCCTGGCAATCATGGCCAGGTATGACAGGGAGATGTGGCACAGACTGGCACCCATTTTGGACCACCTCCCCGAAGAACACAGAAAATCAGCTATGTCCCTGGTTCGTGAAGGAGAAGAAGCCTCGAACCATGCTATCAATATAGCGGTGGACCTGGCAGACTCGGGGTTCAAACAAATTAACAATGGAGTGGTTCTACGACGCCAGGCCTGGCTCAAGTGCACCAACTTTAGACCCGAGGTGCAATATAAGGTCGTCGACATGCCTTTCGAAGGTGACCACCTGTTTGGCGAAAAGGTGGATGAGGCCTTGAAAGGAATGAAGGAGGACTCTGAGACGGCGCGCTCGCTGGGCTCTCTCCAAAGCGGTAAGCCCTTTCGTTCCTTTCGCCCCTTTAGAGGAGCTACGGGAAACGCACGATTTGCGGGATCCAGGGATAGAGCATTCGGGAGGTCTTCATATCCGTCCCAAGGCTATAGACGCGCCTCACAGTCCTCGACCCGACGCAGAAATTTCCAGGCCTCTAAGAGACGTCCCACTTACTCGTCGTCGACGGGAAAACAAAAAGATCAACAATGACGTTCTAGGAGGGAGAGTGTCAAGTTGCGTCGAGGAATGGGAGTCAATTACGACAGATCGGTGGGTTCTGGACACGGTGAGACTGGGACATTCCCTAAGATTCAAATCCAGACCTCCAAGACGTCCACCGATACGCCTGTCTCAACCACACCTAAGCGTCTTGCGTCGAGAGGTTGCGCTCATGCTAAAAAAAGGCGCCATCGAGTTAGTCCCTGCTTCACAGAGAGGCTTAGGGGTTTACTCACGCTGCTTCGTAGTAAAGAAACCAAACGGGAAGTGGCGCCCCATCCTCGACCTACGGGACCTCAACAAAACCCTGCTGAGTCAAAAGTTCAAGATGCTTACTCTACAGGAGGTAATCAGATCGGTCCAAAAGAACGATTTCCTAGCGTCTCTGGACCTCCAAGATGCGTATTTTCACATTCCGGTGCGCACTCACCACAGGAGGTTCCTGAGGTTCCTAGTCGGCCAAACACACTACCAATTTACTGTGCTCCCTTTCGGCCTGAAGTCCTCCCCAAGAACCTTTACAAAGTGCCTAGCACCCGTAGCAGCCTGGCTGCGGAAGGAAGGGCATCACGTTTACCCGTACCTCGACGACTGGCTCGTGAGGGGATCCTCCCCAGCGTCGACCAACGACAGCCTATTGACCACCTTGCGACTGCTACAGCGTCTGGGATTTGCAGTGAACTACGAAAAGTCTTCACTAAAGCCCTCGAAGAGCTTGAAGTTCCTAGGTGCTCAATTCGACACCCACACGGGACTAGTGAAACCATCCCTGGAAAGGTTGTTGAAAATCAAACACCTGACAAGCCAACTTCGTTTACAGAGAAGGTTGTCAGTAAGAAAATATGCGGCTCTCCTCGGCTCCATGGCATCGTGCATCCACCTAGTCGCGAACTGCCGGTTGTTCATGAGACCTCTACAGGAGTTCCTATCAGACAGATGGAAGCAGGCCACAGGCCGCTGGTCGGACAAGATAATAGTCGACGACGAACGAGTTATCAAAGCCATCCGATGGTGGAAAGTGGCGCGCAACCTGGACAGAGGGGTCCCCTTGCAGGAGCCGGAAGTTCAGAACACCATCATTACAGACGCCTCTCTGTCGGGCTGGGGAGCACACATGTCACGTCACCAAACCCAAGGCAGGTGGTCTTCGACCGAATCTCGCCTACATATCAACGTCCTGGAGCTAAGGGCGGTGAGATGGGCCCTGAAATCTTTCCTCCCACACATCAAGGGGTCAAAAGTAAGAGTGCTCACGGACAATACGACAGCTATGTTCTACCTGATAAAACAGGGTGGCACCAGATCCAGGACCCTCTCGAAGGAAGCTCAAAAGATCTGGCATTGGGCTTTAAAACACCACATCTCCCTAGTGGCATACCACCTACCGGGAGCGAAGAACTTACAGGCGGATTCCCTGAGCAGGACTATGTCACAAATACACGAGTGGGAGCTGGACTCCACTCAACTCGGGGAAATCTTCGAAAGATGGGGGACCCCGTCGATCGATCTCTTCGCCACGGAAAGAAACCGGAAATGTGCTCAGTTCGCGAGCAGATGGCCCCAAACAGACTCCCTGGGGGAAGCGTTCTCGTTTCCGTGGACAGGCAAGTTCCTCTACGCCTTCCCTCCATTTCCCCTCATACGGAGGACGATCCAGGGGATCCACAGGTACAATTGCCGGGTCATCCTAGTGGCCCCGCGCTGGCCGAGGCAACCATGGTTCTCAGACCTCCTTCATCTGTCGCTGGATCAGCCGATACCATTCAGGAAAGTACCGAACCTCCTGTCCAGGGACGAGGGGACGGGGTGGCACCACAATCCAGACAGCCTGAACTTAACTGCATGGCTCCTGACTTCTCGGAGTTCGGGAACCTAAAAGTCTCGACTGATTGCCGAAGGATTCTGCAGGCGGCCAGAGCCCCGTCCACTAACAAATCATATGTAAGCAAATGGAAAAGGTTCTGTATATGGTGTCAAACACAACAAAATATACAACCTTTGGAAGTAACTCCGGAGCAAATCCTCCCGTATCTTCTTCATCTTGCGGAAAGCGGACTGTCATCATCGTCAATCAAAGTACACCTGGCGGCTTTTTCGAGATTTACCAGAAGAAGACAGTCCCCTCCACTATTCAGTGACAGGCTAGTGAAGCATTTCATGAAGGGTCTGTTTAGAACCTTCCCTCCGGAAAAACGGTTCCCACCGTCGTGGAGTCTGAACACGGTTCTAGCTGCCTTAATGAAGCCTCCCTTTGAGCCAATGTCCTCTTCATCTCTACAATTTCTATCTTGGAAACTCGCGTTCCTAGTTGCCATCACTTCGGCTAGAAGAATGTCGGAACTACAGGCACTGGTCATAGACCCTCCATATCTGAGGTTCTTTAAGGACAAAGTTATTTTATCAACTAACCCTTCATTCATCCCAAAAGTACCGTCGGTCTATCATAAGCACTCGACCCTGGTACTCCCTACTTTCTTTGCATCTCCTTCGTCGACGGCGGAGAAGGCTCTTCACACTCTGGACGTCAAAAGGGCGCTAAAATTTTACCTACAAAAAACGCAAGCTATCAGAGCCACCAGACAGCTATTCGTCGCCTACGGCCCCTCGGCTAGGGGTAAGGCTATCTCCAAACAAGGTCTGGCTCGCTGGGTCTCCTCGGCGATTACCCTGTGTCATTCCAAGGCCGGGAGACCTCTACTACATCGTCCCAGAGCCCATTCCACGAGATCGACATCTTCCTCCGTGGCTCTATGGGCAGGAATTCCGCTGACGGACATCTGCCAGGCGGCGGCATGGTCTGTTCCGCACACGTTTACGCGCCACTACTGCCTGGAAAAGCAGCACGCGGATGAGGTACAAATGGGAAGGGCAGTGCTTCGCCACCTTTTTCAATGAGGTAAGCCAAAGTTTCAAGTAGAATGCTGCCTATTATTATTTGGCCTCAGCTGGTTTTTCAGAGTGTATACATGAATGTGCATAGTTTATTGACCTAAACATAAGTGGTTGGGTAGATATGTGCGCAAGGGGTGCATACTGAGTCATATGACATAGCATTGTATGGCGAAAATCCGTTTCGTATCAGTATAATAAGTTGTTGCTTACATACATGGTGTAAACGGTAGTGTTTGGGGGTGTCTCTACGAATGTAAGTTACATTGCACTCTCACCTCCTTCTTGATGTTACTGCTTTACAATCTATTCTAAGCATGTGAATCCATGAAAGATCCAATGCTGGAGAAGGGAGTAGTTTCTTACCTGTAACTCCATTTCTCCAGCATTGGTATCTTTCATGGATTCACATGCGCCCTCCGGCCTCCCCGGACTGCAATGTGGAAGATTGGTATGTAAGCAAGTTTTCCCCCCGTTATCTTGGAGGGGTCGAAATCTGAAGGGACCCGCGGGGGCGGGGCTTATATACCATCACGTCCAACGGGGCGTACGTGGGCGGCCCCGTAGAGGACGCAGACGGGGATAGGGCAGAAGTTTTTCCTATTGGAAATGACTATATATATGTGTACCGAGGGTTCCCAGTCTGACGACGGGGAATATTCTAAGCATGTGAATCCATGAAAGATACCAATGCTGGAGAAATGGAGTTACAGGTAAGAAACTACTCCCATCTGTCTCTTTCCTGAAGCCGGTAGGACTCCTTACATTGTTCAAAGGTGCGGGGCAGTCCTCCCTCAAAGAACTGACTCAGAGATTCAAGGCCCCCTGCAATCCAATTTTGGAAGTACTGGGGATTTGCCCCGGGTGAGAATGCTGGATTGAGAAAAACCGGGGATGAGGCACCCAGTCCTCTTGGGATCCCTTTCTGCTTCAGGGCCCAGTCCCAAATGTCTATGGCATGTTTGGTGGATGGTAGTAGTCCCTCCCATCGTCACCGCAGTGGGGGTGGGATGTTTGGAAGAAAGCGCAGGGGGAGAGATAGGCACGATTGTTCCAGTTCCACCCATCTGGGGCGGCCAGTGGATATCTCCAATGCCTGGGTGTGCGCCAGTTGTGCTGCCACCTGATAGCCCTGTAGGTTAGGGACTCCCAGTACGCCCAGCCTTGCAATACCTAGCATTATTTTTTGGGGAATCCTAGCTTTTTTCCCTCTCCAGAGAAACCAGAGCATTTTCCTCTGCAGATCGCAGAGGGTGGGCGCCGGGATTGCAAGCGGAAGGGATGAGCAAGCATATAGGAATCTCGGGAGGAAGTTCATTTTGCAGGCAGTGATGCGACCCATCAGTGAGATTTCTTGTGATGCCCAATGCTTCAGGTCGTCTTCCTGTTCCTTGAAGAGCGGGCGGAAATTTACATGATAGGTTTCCTTCGGGTTTGCGGGAACTTGGACCCCTAGATAGGGGATCGCCTTTGTTTTCCATTGAATAGGACACATCAGGATCGGGGATTCCCATTCATCCGGGGATATTCCTATCCCCAAAGCCATAGATTTATCGAAGTTAATGGAGAAGCCACTGACGAGCATGCCTTAGTGACGAACAGGCTTCTGAGATGGTAAGTAGGATGTCGTCCGCATATAAGACAATTTTATGTTGTGAAGGACTGACCTGGAGGCCCTTGATGTGGTTATTCAGTCTGATATTTTGGGCGAAAGGTTCCATGATTAGCGCAAATAGGAGCGGGGACAGCGGGCAGCCTTGCCTGGTCCCGCAGGTCAGGGAGGTTGGATTAGAAAGGGCGCCATTAATCCTTAGGAGGGTTTTTGGTGACTTATAGTTGGGCAGGGCCATAGCTTGGAACGCTGGCCCAAGCCCGAAGGCTTCCGCGGTGAGACCCATAAAGGTCCAGTCAACTCTATCAAACGCTTTAGTAGCGTCCAGGGCCATTAGTACTAGTCATTGAGAGCCCTGGGAAGCAAGGTCCACCAAAGTTAGAGCTCTGCGAATGTTATCGCCTGCGGACCTGTTCTTGATAAAACCTGTCTGATCAGGATGAATTATGTCAGGCAATACGTGTGATAGGCGATTAGCGAGAATTTGTGAGTAAATATTCGCATCTATGTTCAGCAGAGCAATCGGTCTGTAGGAAGCAGGGTTCTTCGGGTCTCCCCCTGGTTTGGGTAAAAGGACGGTGATATATTCTTGCATGGAGGGGGTTACAGAGCCTGTTTCCCTAAAAGAGTTGAAAAGCACCACTATGGGAGTAATCAGTTGGGGCCTAAAGGTCTTATAAAATCTGGTGGAGTATCCGTTGGGCCAGGGGCTCAGGATTTGAGGGATTTTATGGCTTCCTCAACCTCCTCACCTGAGATCGGGGCATCCAAGCTATCCTGGAATGAGTCTTGCAACCAGGAGAGTGCCGCTTCCTGCAGGTATTCTTTCTGCTCATTCTGGTCTCGTGGTGGTGTGCTCATCACCTGTGCCAGGTGGCTAGCTGCCAACCGTTGTTTATCTAGTTCAGCATATTGTATTATGCCCTGTGGGTCTCATAGCCCGATGATTGTGTTGCTCCTCTTAGCTTTAGCTAGCTTAGCCACCAGCATCATGTTTGCTTTGTTGTTCTTCGCATAGTAGAACTGTTTGGCTTTGGCCAGTAGATGTGGCGTGTGTTCAGCATAGTGGGCCTCGATCTTCTTCCGCGCTGTGCAGATGGCTCACTGTTTTTTTGTGGACCAGCCTTTTTTCTTATGGATTTCCTCTGCATTCTGGAGTTCCTCTTTGAGGATCAGGCGGGTTTGTTGTCTATTCCTGTGAAATGCCACTCCCTGCGCAATCAGTTCTCCCCGAATCACCGCTTTCATAGCGTCCCAAGTATTTGCAGGAGAGGTATCTTCGCTGGGATTTTCTTTAAAGAAGTTCTTAATTGCTGTCGCAATTACATCCCTTTGCGGCATCTCGTTAAGCATCGGGTCGTATAGAGTCCATCTGCGTTGAGTATTAGGAGTTGGCTCATGTGCTCGGATCTCCATAGTTACCGGGGTGTGGTCAAACAAGATCCTCGACCCTATAGATACTTTATTGGCATAGGAAAGCACCTGAGGGGACGTCAAGAGGAGATCGATCCTTGAAAGGTTCTATGAACATAAGAGTCTCTCAGAGGGGTGGAGCACCTGCCACGAATCTACCACCTCCAGGGACCTCCTAAATAGGCATAGAAGTCCAAGCGCAAGAGTGAAGTCCCCAGCGTACGGAGGATGCGATCTGTCTCTTGTGGGGTCCAGGACTCATTAAAGTCTCCACCAATTACAATTTGACCTTCTGAAAAGGGGGAAAGGGCAGAGCCCAGGGAGTCATAGAAGGCGGTTTGTCCAACATTGGGAGCGTAGACTGAGATAAAAGTGTATAATTGTCACAGCCAGGGGTGTTGCTAGGTCTGGAAAAGGTCAGGGGCTAAGCTAATATCAGGACTGTTGGGACTCGGGGCTAGCTAGCCTTTTCCCTGTAGCCCCTGAGCTTCTATCCGGGGCTACAAGCAAAAGACACAGGGCTATAGCCCCCTCAGCCCCCTCTAGCAACGCCTCTGGTCACAGCAACAGGCATTTAACCGCCACAAATCGGCCCTCTGGGCATAGTTTCATTTCCAGGATTTGGGAGTTTGACCCCTTCACAAAGAGGATTGCTGTACCCCCTTTCTTAGAACGGCCTGGGGTGAAAAATTGGGAAGTGTTGAGAGCGTAATCGCCCAAAGTCTACTTGTAGTAGGTGGGTTTCTTGGAGCAGGACCACCGCTGCATCTTCATCCTGGAGCTTTTGTAAAATCGATTTGCGTTTGGCAGGAGGGTTTAGCCCTCTGACATTGAGGGAGACAAATCTTAGGGTTTGATGTTCCCGGTTGGGATTTGAGGCCGCCACAGGGTCTGGATGGGGGGGGGGGTGGAATGAGAGTAAGTCAGCCATCACCTCGAGGAGGCAGTAGCTGTTTGCCATCCTGCTCTTGGAGTTTTAACCCAGGCCTCCAACAGGAGGTCTGAACTTTAACCAAAGGGGGGGCCGCTATTATGGGTTCGGCACCACCCTTGGCCAACCGGGCCAAAAGGATGCCCTCAGCCAACATGGCTGGAGCCGAGAACAAGAACTCTGTCATTCCAAGGATTCATAGATGGATTGTTCCTTGGAAATGGGTATGGGCCATGGGGGGGACCCGCTGCAACGATTGTGGAGATTCGTCTACTATTTCAAGTTTGGTGAAGTTCCATTGAGGCGGAAAGGAGTCCTGATTGCTGAGGAAGAGCAGAGTCCCGCCATCTGGGGTCATGGGTGGGCAGGAGATATGGGGCCATGCGGACCGGCCATGGGCATCTTGGAATCTGGTGCTCCTGCCAGAATACCTTTCCCGTGGCGGTTCATCTTTTCCTGCCGTACCTTGGGACTCTCGACCAGGATGTCTGCCTAGATTTCAGTGGGGAGGCAGACCCCTCGTCAGCAGCGCTTTGTGAGGCCAAAGATGCAGCCCCCTCGGGCAAGGTTGGGTGTATCATCTTTTCAGCATCTTCAAGGTGGCTGATTTTCCATGGAGTGCCTTTATAAGAGAACTCTAAGGCTGTTGGAAACAGCCATCTGTATCGGATCTGATGGGAGGAAGAGAGTCAGAGGTCGGAGGGCTTTCCTCTTTTGAAGTGTGGGGAGGGAGAGGTCCTGGTAGATCTGGAGGGGCGAGCCCTGGAAGGATAGTTCATCCCAGGAGCGGCTGATTGTTGAGATGGCTTCCTCTGTGGTGAAAAAGTGCACCGTAGTTATTACATCGGGTGGGGGAGGCTGATTCCACACCTCGACGCGGGTGCAACCTGTGGTTGCGGTCCAGAAGGAGCTGGGATTTGTCCAGCTGTGGAAGCAACGATTGGAAGAAATATCCCACGTATTCCGTAAGGTCCTTGTTAGGGACTGAGGTTGGGGTCCCTCGAATCCAGGGGTTATTGCGTCGGGCCCTGTTTACAAGGTTTTCCTGTTTAAATTCAAGGATTTCACACTTATCTTGCAGGGTTCTGATCGAGCGTTGGATTCCCCGAGGGCGGTTGCGTGGTCTTGAGATCGATCTTCAACCTCCTCCAGCCTTTGTTCTGCCTCTGTTACCCTTTTGTCTCTGCGGTCCAGCTTTGTGGTGAGCTCGGTCATACATGACCTAAATTCTGATTTAATATCTGCCATGAAAGCCTGAATGTCGTCCTTGGTGGCGAGGGGCCCCCTATCCTCCAGGGACTTCTGCGGAGTAAGCTTGTGGGCGGTCATGTTTCTTCCCTTTGTCAACCGACAGCAGCATTGTAGCTATATCTGTTTTTTTAGCTATATCTGTTTTTTTACCAGATTTTAGCTGCTTAGTCATGGTGTCTTTCGTAGATGGAGGGAGAGGCACAGCGGCTCTTGGGGTGGAATAGGGTAAGTAGGGCTTTTACCCAGATTCACTTCAAAGTGGTTAGTTCGTGCGTGACTCCAAAGGCTCCAGCTTCTGTTTTTTATTGCTGTGGGTGCTTCTGGAGATTGTAACCTCCGACAGAGCGGCGGGTGGGAGAGGAGTCCTTTTATTTTCTGATTTGTGGATGAGATTGATGTGCCCCCTTGGATAGGAGTGGGGGGGGTTGATGTGTGATCTGGGGCGCCCCAGGAAATGAGTGGGAGAAGGGGGAGCAGAGTGGCTACAGGAGCGGGGGAGGGGAAACTGTCAATCTTTGGTGGATCTTCATTAAGTGAGATTGTTTAAGCCCAAATTCGCTTCAGGTGGTGTAAGTCCCTAGTGGCACTTCACGTCTCATCTCCGGACTATGCTGGGCAAATGGAGCCCCCAGATTGGGACATGGGGATTCTCCGCCCCATGCATCTGACAAATTCACTCACCGCATTTAGAGGGAGGGAGGCGCTGTGGGGGCTCCTCATCTCATTCGCCGTCTTGTACCTTTTGGTTCCCCCGCTGCTGGGCCCTCCGCTTCAGGACTCAGATTGCATCCGGAAGGTCCTCCTCTTCAAGCTGTGGGATCGGGTCCTGTCTGCGAGCCCCCAGCTCCAGTGCTGCAGCGCCCTGAGTTGGACGCACAAGCCGGACGGGCTGCCTCTGTCAAAGGCACCTCGGGTTGCCTGTGGAGTCCGATGGGGCCTCGAAGCGAAGGTTGCAGCTCCCTTAGTGGGGTGCGCGGGAGGCAGGGTTTCACAGCCGTGCTTGTCAGGGCTATAGAGCCCACTCAACAGGACTCCTTCCAGAGCCAGCATGGGCTCCGACAGCTGCGCCCGCCATCTTGGGGGAAGGCGGCAGAGAACACACAGGGCCCTATAGCGTCGTTCTGTGGCCTTGCGAGGGCTGAACTCCTTGTTTTTGTTCCCGCCGTCGCCTGGGAGCCTCTCAATTCCAGCTCGGTAACTTGCTTCTAGTTTAGCATGCTGGAACTCTGCCGAAATTAGAGATGCAGCGGGCCCACCACGGAGTCCATTAGAAAAGCGTTGGCATTGCCAGCACTCTAGGCCACACAGTCCTATATATGTTTTAAACAAACCCCACTCCTTTTCTATGCAATGACAGGGCCTTAATTCAACTTTACACTTTTTAAACAGGCATTTTTCTTGTTTGCAAAAAGCAACCCTTTTTTACACGTGGTGAATTCTGCTGGGATGTCACTTTCAAATGCGCCCTTCTCGCATTCATTTTCTGAATCTTTCCAAAGCCCCAGTCATGTTTCTAATGCACAGGCATTTGTCCAAATAAAGATCCCTTGAACTGACATGAGCTAGGAGTGAGAGGGGACTTTTTATAAAGAATTTAGTTGTGATATTTTCTTGCAAAGTAATGCATTTTTCCGTATGGCTGGGAGTAAAGTTTTGATGATTTCATAGAACTTGCCTTACACAGCCTATCATTCAGTGAGAAATGCTTTCTTTTGCTGGAGCACAACCTGAGTATGTCTGGACATAGCTGGTTCTCACTGGATCAGAACTGTGTACTGTTGAACAGATGAAAAAGAGCATCATGCGGAGTCACTTTAAATGCAAAATATTTCCTTTTCCAATGGGAAATTTCAAGCTAGCAGCAAAGCAGCGCTGCTTTTCAATTCTTTTCTTTGGTGCACATAAGGAAAACACTGGCAGCCTTTCTCGGGGTGTTCCGTGTTCCCTCTTGCCCCTTATGTGCTTGGCAGAGACAGTGCAGCCATCATTTTTGTAGCTGCGAAAATGCAGTTTTGATGTGAGGCAAAGGTGCTCAAAGGAGCCAGCGCAGCCATTCTGCTGGTACTGCTGAATTGCAGCTTGGTGATGGAGGGGAATTCTGCTGTGTGGGTAAATGTACCCCACAGTGTCCTCTATGAAGGCATTATGAAGCAAGTCACAGACAACAGATTCAAAGTTCAAAACAAAAGGATTTATTAACTCAAATGTCAGCATGGTTGAAAGCCTAACTTGCCCTATGCTAAGGTGGGGTTTCCCTACCTGAACAAAACTAAGGAAAGTCTGAGTCAGAAAGTTCAACTTAAAGTCTGTCTGTGTCCTAAACCTATCCTTGCCCTCACAACTAAAGCCTAGAATTTCGGTGCTGGACTGCTCAAGTGGGCGGGACAAAGACTGATATGCAAATGGATATTCCTCCTTTGTGAAAGGTAGTGAGCTAAAACATGTGGATTCTGAGAGGGTGCATTCCCACAGAACAGGTTATCGTGCTGTGTTTTTTCTTGCAGAGGGGCGCCCTGACCTCTTTTCGAAACTAAGGAAAGTCTGAGTCAGAAAGTTCAACTTAAAGGCCTGTCTGTGTCCAAAACCTATCCTTGCCCTCACAACTAAAGCTAAACAATGTGTAGGGATGTCAACAAAAAAAGAAATGGTGATCAACATAAAGTTCTGAGCTTCTTCCAGCTCCTAGCTTCCCCAAGTTTAGGAAAGTTCAACAAATGTCTTGCAAAATTCAAAACAGTTCCACATCTCCTTGGGGCTCCCTTCCCCAAGTTCAAAACAACACAGTTCCAAAGTAAACTGTCTTAAGGCTTCCGTCCTCAAGGCAGCATTGCAGTTCATCACGTCTCAGAGTTCCCTTCCACAAGACTTCAAATTGCCAATTTATATTTGGTTTCAATGTCAACACAACTCCGGATCAACTTGACACTCTTTCTGGATTGAATTAACAGTTCACTTAAATTCTCCTTGGTTAAATTCAACGATGTCTTTGGTTTTCACACTTGAGGGCTCCCTGGTCTAGGCACAGTTGTCAGACCACACGGTCCACCCATCACAGGTCACGCAACAAGTACTTTAGTCTCTTCAGCCCACACAGGTTCTATTGTATTTGTCCCTTTGTAAATTCACACTCACTTAGCTTCTCCTTGTCAGACTCTTTCCATTTTATGAAGGTTCACACTCACTTGGCTTTTCCTGTTAGCCTCTTGGCTTTGCCACAATGTGTCACATCTTTTACCAGTCTTTGGCCTTGCCGTACTGTATTCATGCTCAAAGTTCACTTCTTGGTGGTTTTTATTTCTTCTCCACCTTTCTGTCATGCTCTTTTGCAAACTTTCACACTTGCTTTCTCGTTTCATACGTTGCTTTCAAATGGGCAATTCCCTATTCATCTGTTATTGCCTCGTAGCTTTGCCAATAAAGTTTCCATTCAGGTCGGCATTCAATATTCATTATTATTTTCTTTGCTGCATCATTTCCATTCAACCCGTGGCTTCGGGTTGGTTTTAATCTGTGCACGCTTTTTTGCTCATACACAATTCAGTTCACTTACACACAGCTCCCTCGGAGCGCCCCGGTCTCGAGGGATGTTCCCCTTCACTCACCCATCACCGTTGGTCCTAAAGGGCAGCTGCAATGTCCCACTTTTACTCGGCCTGCTGGCTTGCCTTTGACTGCGAGCCCCGCTGGAACTTCTGGTGCTTCTCTGTGTTTGCCGGCAGCCCCGCTTCTCTTCTGCGGACGCTGGCGGCAGCTTTGCAGCTTTTTCTTTGCCCGCAGCTCCAATTGCAGCTTTCTGACCAGAGGTTTCCACACCTGTGGAAATCTAACAGCCAACTTGCCCTGGGCTCCACAGGTCTTCAGGATTGTCTGCCGGCATCCTGGCTTCTCTTTAGGACCCACCATGGCTACCTCCTCTCAAACAGAATCCCCTGCTGTTCTCTCCTACATAGGCCTCCCTGTTTCTCCCTGCTGCTCTTTTCCACTCTTCTTATACACCGCCAACCACTTGACAGGTTGCAGGTTTGAGGTCCCAATTGGACATGCCTGACTGTAATTAGAGGGACATGCCAACCTTCACAGTACTCTGCAGGCATCTTCCTCATCCCAGTACTAAAGTGGTGAAATTAGTTACTACTGTTCACTACTTGTAATCGCCTCTTCCTCGTCCCTGTTCTGTCATTGGTCGAACGTGGGAAAAGAGTGCAGATGTTTTACAATAGCCCATAAAGGCTAGGGGAGGTTGAGATTGGTTCTCAATAGGGAACGGTGGATACCATGTCTCTCCTGTTTCCCCCTTAAACCTTATATTCTTCATATTCTTCCTAGTGTTCTTATACTGATAAGATCTCCTGGTGTTTTCTTGGTCAGTGGGACAGGGGTAGCAATACCCCACAACTGTGTCTGGGATTGAGGGTTCTTCTGCCCACACTCCAGAACCTCCCTGATTTGAACTGTGCGAATTACCTGGCCAAAGCATACCAGACTATGCTTACCACAACAGTCAACCAACTGGCCCCTGAAAAAAAAATGCCTTGCTAAGACCACACCCTCTAAAGATTGGTTTGCAGTGGAAATCCAAAAACTTAGGTCACATAAGAAAAAGGCTTTTCAGCATTGAACGAGATGCCAGACTTTAGACAACAAACACAAGTACTCATGTGTGGCTAAACTTTACAATACAGCTATGTGTGAGGCAAAAGAACAGTCATGTGACACTAGAATCGAGGAGGCATCTTCTAACACTAGAGAACTGTTTAAAATCTTGAAATAGCTTGAATTACCCTGGCCTGCCTCCATCAAAATTACCAAAGACGCTGAATGCTGTACCCATATTCAGGAAACCATGATTAGCAAGGTTGACTTGATCCGAGAAAGGGTCCACACGAAATGCACAGCTCCTGCTTCCACTGCGTATGCGGTGAAAAAGAATCAGTCCCCCTGCCACCCACGTTCCCACCTTACTCATTTCATGAAGTGACCAAAATAGATGTATCAGGAGTGCTGTCCCGCCTTAAACCCACTACATGTAAAGGGGACATCTGTCTGGCAGTGGTTGTTAGAGCTTGCGCTGCACAACCTATCACCAAGTTCATCAACTCCTCTTTTTCAAGAAAAGAATGTGTCATGGCCACAGGGCATGAACCACAAGCTCCACTAAATAAAGGGGCCAGTTGGACCCAGTCCTGGCGTGGCACCAGGCTCATGAGAAAGTGTGCTCTGCACACATTTATTCTGGTGCACGTGCTATTTTCTCCCCTGCAGGGCCTCCACGTCAGGCGTGGCCATAGGAATGCATTGGGCTGCACGTGCAGCATCTTCTGGGAGTGGCAGGGTGGGGCCACAAGTCAGAACAAAGGGGCATGGCTGGGACCAGGCTATGTAGACTAGGCTATGTAAGCCTGCCCCGCCCTCATGCAAGCGATTCGCGTTAGTCTGCTTATAGCAGCGTAACGCTCACCGCCGCCTGAAGCGCATTTTACCTGATTCCAGCAGCAACTGCAGTCGGAGAGCATCCTTACCTGTTTCCAGCAGCAACTGCAGTCGGAGCGCATCCTTACCTGATCCCGGCACCCAGCCTCAACACTTACTCAGGAGTCCATCTTCGGCCAGCATCCTCGCGGATCCAGGCATCTTTCACCCGCCGGCAGATCTTCGGATAACAGCATTCTAGTCTGATTTCGCCAGGCCATCCCTGCAAGAGAAAAGGACAAACAAGGTTAGAAAAACTATAAAGACATTATGCTAAGGTCGCGCGCAAACCAATCCTCGCGCTTGACCTAAGAACCAAACGTATCACCTATTGGGACATCGTGAACTCCCCTGTTCTCCATTGGGGCTCGCTTCTTGCACCGCAATTCCTCTGGGCCTCACATCACCTATTGGGGAGAAGGAAAGACATTACAAGAGATACAGACAATAATCAAGGAAAAAGACATTACAAAAGAATGCGGACAATAATCATTATCGAAGGATACTTAACTTTGAAGTGGTTCAGCCACAGCCGGTCTCGGCTGCCACGCACATGGTCCAGTGAAGAAACTAGGTCTATCTAAAAGCACCCCTGCAGTGAGAAGCAGGACGGAGAGCTTGCCATCATAATTAAACAGCTGAGACTATATGGGTAGGCGCATGCTCACCATATTCTGGAAAGAAGGGTTCGAGGGAGACCACAGCCATGTCACAGCATTGTCACAGTCTCTCGTATTCTCACAGGGGCTGTACCAGCAACCAGCGCAGTCCACAACACAGAGCAGCGTAAGAAGCCTGGCCCAGGGGAGCCAGTTCCAGGGAGGGCTGCAACTGTGCCCCAACGTCCCCGCAGAGACCATATGAGCGTAACAGAACGCGAAGTCTCTCTGAATCTCTGCCTGGGCATTATGGAAACCTCAGAAACAGACCAGTTGGCCCAACTACTGGGGGAACTACGGGCAGAGGTTCATGCCTCCAGACAAGAAACCAATGCCTTAAGAAGGGACCTTATTGTAGCTCCAGAACGAACTGACGACTTGGCAATACAGATGCTTCAGACCCACGCAGGTCAGGTTCATTACCTGGGCTTGCTAAGCCTCCTATGTCGAAGCCATCGCCACCAGTTCAGGTGGTGCTTCCAGGTGCAGTGGCACTGGCCCCGCCCGAACGCTTTACCGACGATCCCAATAAGTATGCTATATTCGTGAACCAATGTCGCCTTCACTTTTTGTGCCAGCCTGGGACTTTTCCTAACAATAGCGTAAGAGTCACCTTTGTTCTTTCATATTTAGGAGGCAGCGCAGCGGACTGGTCGATACCATTAGTAAACCAGGATGATCTTCTACTCCGAAACTTTGGGGAATTCCAACGGGAGATGGATACATTGTTTGCTAGACACACCCAAGGACAAGCCGTGGATAATGAACTATTGTCACTCAGGCAGGGAAACCAAGATCTGCTGACCTATATCGCTACCTTTAATCGTCTCATAGCACAGACAAATTGGCCAGAAGAGCATAGTACCACACTCTTTTATCGGGGGTTGCATGGGGAACTAAAGGATGGTCTAGCCCAAGTGGTCAATCCTCCTGAAGGTTGTGCGGAATACATCAATCTGATGGTGCAGCTTGACCACAGGTTGCAGAATTGAAAAATTGATCACACAAGGACTGAAGAGAGGTCGTTCTATATGCGACCTCCGGGACAACTAAACTAAAACCCACGAACAAACCAAGCCTATGCAGATCGGGGGATTACGGGCTCCTATCTCCATGGCGGAGCGAGAAAAGAGAAGACAACAACAACTCTGTTTATACTGCGGAAGAGCAGGACATTTCCTCCAGGAATGCCCGGTAAAACCCCCTAAGAAGATAGTTGGTGCAATGGACAATGACAACGATGAAAAGGAACAAAACCCGGAAAACTCCAACGCCCGACAAGCATAGGGGTCCACTTGTCGAGCGAAAAGAAGGAATCTGTACAGACCTCACATCTGGTCATCCCGGTACTTTTGGTCAACCACCAACAACCGTCAAAGGTACTTGCTTTGAGGGCATATATTGATATCGGAGCAGTGAGAAATGATATTGATCAAGATCTGGCTGCACAAATAGGCCTTCCTCTCCAACAAAAGCTAAAATCGGAAAACGTCACAGCAGTGGATGGTTCTCAGTTGTCATCCGGCCCATTGACGCAACATACCGAGAAAGTCATGCTGATGTGTCAGGATGGTCATCGGGAAGACATCTCTTTCGATCTTATTGGAGCTCCTCAGTTCCAGATGATTTTAGGAATGCCTTGGCTGGAAAACCACAACCCTAAGATCGACTGGCAAAAATGAGTGCTGACCTTGCCTCAAGAATACACTAACATCTGCTACCACAAAATTGTGAAGAGCTGGGAACTCAATACAAAATCTATCCTGGGGCTCTCTGGTTCCCTACCCTCTGAATATCTGGATTACCAGGATGCTTTCCAGAAGGAGTAAGCGAACACCCTGCCTCCACACAGACCTTATGACTGCCAGATCGATCTGGTGTCCGGAGCACAAATTCCCTGCAGTCGAATTTACGCTCTAATGGAGCAAGAAAACCAGTATCTGAAATCTTACCTGGATCAATACCTAGCTAACGGCTTCATCTGCCCGTCTAAGTCCCCTGCCTCCTCGGCTCTCTTTTTCGTACCAAAGAAAGAGGGCGACTTAAGAACTTGTATAGATTATAGAGCGCTGAACCAAATCACGGTAAAGAACAGATACCCCCTGCCACTCATCCCGGAGCTTCTAGATCAGGTGAATAATACTCAAATTCACACAAAACTGGACCTACGAGGAGCCTATCACCTTGTGAGAGTTAAAAAGGGAGACGAGTGGAAGTCGGCATTCCAAACCAAATATGGACTTTTCGATTATCAGGTCATGCCTTTTGGATTATGTAATGCCCCGGTGGCGTTCCAATTCTTTATGAACTATGTGCTTCATGAATTATTGGACGTTTGCGCACTCATCTACATAGATGACATTCTTATTTACTCAACATCCAAGGAGGATCATGTTGGCCATGTGAAAGCAGTTCTGGAAAAGCTTCGACAGCATTGGCTGTTTGCCAAATTAGAAAAGTGTTTCTTCCATGTTATGGAAGTTGCATTTTTGGGCTTCATGCTCACACCACGAGGAGTACACATGGACACAAGGTGAATGCTATCCTTCAATGGCCATCACCAACATCCACAAAAGGAGTACAGAGTGTGCTCAGATTTTCCAATTTTTATCGTCGGTTTATTCCAAGGTTTTCACAAATAGTTCATCCTATTACCTCCCTATTGAGAAAAAATGAGAAATTCTTCTAGTCCCCCAAAGCAGAAAACGCCTTCCAAGAACTGAAACTTGCTTTCACCTCAGCGCCAGTTCTTCGACACCCTCGACCCGACCTGCCATATGTGGTCGAAACAGACGCCTCCAACGTAGCCATGGGAGCAGTATTATTGCAAAAGGACCCGGACACGGGGCAGTTATATCCCATAGCATTTTGGTCCCGTAAGTTTTCTGTGCCAGAATTGAACTATGCAATCACTGACGAGGAACTACTAGTGATCAAAGGAGCCTTCAAAACATGGAGACACTATCTTCTGGGAGCAAGACACATGGTCACAGTTATCACAGATCACCGTAATCTGCAAGACTGCCAGGGCCCAATGCTCATGCCAGCTTTGCTGGGCTCTCTTCTTTGTAGAATATGATTTTGTCATTACTTACACCCCATGAGTACGCAATGGGAAAGCAGACGCTCTGTCACGCATGGGTGAGGGAAAGAAGCTTTCACCACATCTGAGCCTGTGGCCATCATTCCCGAAGAGCGGATCCAAAACCAAACTGCCGCAACCTCCTGTTTGGATGACTTGAAAACCGATCTCAGATTAAGCAAACAGCACAACAGGAGTGGCTAGCTAGAGGAGACCAATACACCATCAACAATTATCTACCCTATTTTCAAGAGAGGCTATATATTCAGGACAAGAAATTACAAGACCAGATAATAGCAAACTACCATGAGTCAATAGTGGAAGGACACCCAGGGATTGCCAAGACTCGGGCTAAAATACAAAAGGGAAATTGGTGGCCAACCTGGAGAAAAGACATTGCCCAATTCACTGCGACCTGTGTGGTCTGCGCGCAACACAAATCTCAGAAGTTAAGTCCTGCTGGGTTACTACGTCCCTTCACTGTACCACCAGCACCATGGCATACGCTGTCTATGGACTTTATCACTGATATTCCTCCCTGCAACAGATTTAACACGATCCTGGTTATTGTACACTTATTCTCCAAGATGGCCCATTTTATTCCATTGAAGGGGCTTCCCACTGCTTCCGCCCTTGCCACCGTGTTTTTGGAGCAAATTGTCCAGTTACACGGTTTCCCATCGGTATTGATCTCAGATCACGGAACACAATTCGTCTGAGCACTCTGGAGGAGGTGCTGCAAAATAGCCGAAATTGACCACCGGTTATCCACGAGTCATCATCCCCAAACCAATGGCCAAACCAAACGGACCAACCAGACCTTGGAGCAATACCTGAGGTGTATGCTACAACAAACTGAGGAGTCCTGGAAAAACATTCTCTGGTTGACTGAATTTGCCTACAATAATTCCATCCACACTAGCACCGGACAGACCCCATTCTACACAGTGCATGGTCGGCACCTCGAACATCCACTTTTGATTCACTTGACGTATTGGAAATGCCAGCAGTTACAACCTTGTACAAGATTATCACTTGAACCCTTAAAGAAGCAGCTGAAAACCTGACCAAAGCCAAAGAACAACAGAAAAAATGTGCAGCCTGACACTGAAGAGAGGCTCTGCATTATCAAGTCGGGGATAAGGTTTGGTTTGCGTCCAAGAACATTCCCTTGAAAGGACCATGAGCCTTCCGTCCCAGGTACATGGGACCTTACCCCATCAAAGCCATCATTAACCCTGCTGCCACGAAATTGGATTTACCATCTAATATGCGGATCCATCCGGTGTTCTATGTTTCTCTCTTGAAACCAATGAAACCAGATACTCGGATTGAGGCACCACCCGAGCCCGACATCCTAGCAGGAGAACCTGAATACAAATTCAAAACCATTCTGGATTCCAAGATAGTGCAATCTAAACTGTACTACCTTATAGACTGGAAAGGTTATAGACCTCAAGACCGTACATGGGAACCTAGTGAATTTGTCCATGCCCCACGACTAATCAGACAATTCCATCATAACATCCCCACCAATCCAGGACCAGGAGGAAGAGCACACGTGAGAGGGGCCTTAAGGGGGAGTGCTGTCATGGCCACAGGGCAAGAACCACAAGCTCCACTGCATAAAGGGTCTAGTCGGACCCAGTCCTGGTGCCTTTGGCGCCAGGCTCATGAGAAAGTGGGCTCTGCACACTTTTATTCTGGTGCACTTGCTATTTTCTCCTCTGCAGGGCCTTCACGTGCCTCCAGGTCGGGCATGGCCATAGGAGTGCATTGGGCTGCACGTGCAGCATCTTCTGGGAGTGGCAGGGTGGGGCCACAAGTCAGAACAAAGGGGCGTGGCTGGGTCCAGGCTATTTAAGCCTGCCCCACCCGCATGCAAGCGCTTCGCGTTAGACTGCTTATAGCAGCATAACGCTCACCGCCACCTGAAGCGCATCTTACCTGATTCCAGCAGCAACCGCAGTTGGAGCGCATCCTTACCTGATTCCAGCAGCAACAGCAGTCAGAGTGCAACCTTACCTGATCCCGGCTCCCAGCCTCAACACTTACTCAGGAGTCCATCTTTGGCCAGCATCCTCGCATATCCAGGCATCCTTCACCCACCGGCAGATCTTCGGATAACAGAATTCCAGTCTGATTTCACCAGGCCATCCCAGTATGACCCAGAGAACAGTGATTGGTTATTAGGAGAAAGACAGTTCAGACAATAATCAAGGAAAAAGACATTACAAAAGAATACAGACAATAATCATTATCGAAGGACACTTACCTTTGAAGTGGTTCAGCCACAGTCGGTCTGGGCTGCCACGCACATGGACCAGTGAAGAAATTAGGTCTATCTAAAAGCGGCCCTGCAGTGAGAAGCAGGACGGAGAGCTTGCCATCATAATTAAACAGATGAGACTATATGGGTAGGCGAATGCTCACCACATTCTGATAAGACAGGTTCAAGGGAGACCACAGCCATATCACAGCATTCTCACGGCCTCTCGTATTCTCGCAGGGCCAGTACCAACATCCAGCGCAGTCCAGAACACAGGAGCAGGGGAAGAAGCCTGACCCAGGGGCGCCAGTTCCAGGGAGGGCTGCAACCGTGCCCCAACGTCCCTGCAGAGACCAGGTGAGCGTAACAGAATGTCCCAAGTCTCATTAAGCAGGCCTGGATTTCTCCATTACTGAAGAAACCATCCCTAGATCCAGCACTGCCAGAGAACAAGCACCCCGTCACCAATATTAATTTCTTGCTGAAGGTTCTGAACAAAGTGGCACACTTGCAGATCCAAAAATTCCTGGAATCTCACAACCTCCTGGGCCACAAACAATCCGGCCTGAGGAAGGCTCATAGCACTGAATCCACCCTGCTTGATCTTAAATCCAACATCTTACACCATTTCAACAAGGCCAATACAGCGTTGCTGATGCTTCTCGACCTGTCCTCAGCTTTTGACGTAATAGATCATAAAATACTGGTGCAGAAGCTCTGTGACACAGCCTTTTTTCCCCTGACGCAGCCGCCTGGCTCAACTCCTTTTTAGCAGGGCGAGTAGCAAAGGTTTTTCATAACAATGCCATGGCCAACAAATATCCGGTCCCATGCGAAGTACTACATGGAGCATATATATCTCCCATGCTCTTCAACATTTATACCATTCCCTTTTTGAAATATTGGAAGAAGAAGGTATCCTATACGCAAACTACACAGATAACACCCAGTGTCTCCCCACCCTCTCTGGTGACCATAATAAAGACACAGTCATGATCAACAACATCTATGACAAGATTGAATCCTGGATGGTGGACAATGGCCTTGCATTTAATGCACGTAAAATAGAAGGATGATTGCAGGCACAGCTGCCCAGTTAAGGAAACTCAGGACTGAATATAAGACGTTTATATCACGGGCCACACCATAGCAACCCTTCCTAAAGTCAAACACTGTGTGTAATCCTTATTTTAAAAATAGTATTTGTTTAGCGCACTGTCATCCGGAGGTATCTTGGCGCTATAGGAGGGGGGCAGCTAGAGCGGAACAGAGCTGTCTAAAATAGGTACGCTTTAACAGCCTTTCTAAAGGCAAGATAGTTTGGAATATTCTTTATCAGTTTCAGAAGGTTATTCCATAGAGCCGCTGCAGCTATGGAGAAGGCACGACCGCCCACCCGGGTCCGTTTAAACCTTGGTACCACTAAACAATCAGCCGAAGCTGATCAGAGGTCTCGTTTTGGAAGGTAGCAGGTAAACTTAGCCTGCAGATACTCTGCCCCCTGACCATAGAGAGCCCGATGGACTATGCACAGGGCCTTGAAATCCATCCGTTTGGTCACTGGGAGCCAGTGCAGAGTACGGAGCACTGTAGTTATATGTGCCCCATAGGGGGAGCCAGTGACAACCCGAGCTGCCGGGTTCTGCAGGCGTTGCAATTTCTGGATCTGGCCCTTAGGTTGTGCCAGATGCAACGAATTGCAATAATCTAATCGTGATGACACCATGGCCGCCACTACAGGATGACGCAGTGAGACTGGAATCAGAGGGAGAACCTTCCTAAGAACTCTAAGCTGGAAATGACCAGCTTGGCAGACAGCTGTGACCTGTTTGTCCATGGTCAGTGTAGCTGAGAGAATAACTGCCAGATTTTTTACTTTGCTAACAGGAGCCGGAAGGGGACCCAGAGATTCGGGCCAAAAAGAGGACACCCAAAGTGTGGGATTTGGGGGACAGCCCACCACCATCACCTCAGTTTTGTCTCCATTCAGTTTGAGCCAATTGCAGTTCATCCACTCTCCCACAGCCGCCAGACACTCCCGCAGGCACAACGACACCTCAGCTTGATCGAGATCTAATCAAATCAAGATCTGGGTGTCATTGGTGTACAAGTAGCATCTGCCGCCGATGGAGCTGATCAAACATACAAGGGCCCAAATATAGATATTAACTAAGATTGGAGACAGGGAGGAGCCCTGAGGCCCCGAGGCACCCCGCAACTGAGGTGGCAGGGGGCAGATAGAAATGGCGACATAGAGAGGGTCTGAGAACGATCCGCCAGGAATGACTTGTACCATGCCAGCACTTGCCCCGATATACCAAATTGGACAAGGAGGGATAACAGGATGGAGTGGTCGACTGCGTCGAAAGCCGCCGACAGATCTAACAGAATCAGGGCACCCACTCCACCTGTATCAACCAGCGTGGCCATGTCATCCTGAACGGCAACCAGTACACTCTCAGTGCCTCTGCCCGGGCGGAAACCAGATTGAACAGGGTCCAGAAGATTGGATGATTCCAAAAATGTAGAGAGCAGAGGAGACACCAGTGATTCAAGTTGTTTAGATAAAAGAGGAATAAGAGAGAGAAGGCAAAAGTTAGATAAGACTGTAGGATCCAGAGAAGGCTTTTTCAGGAGAGGGACAACCCAGATTGAATGGCAGTAGTCATCTCGGATAGGAGATCCGGGGCAATGTCCTTCATGACCCATAAAGGGATGGCATCAGATGGAGAGCAGGATTCGATTTTTTGGATGGCCGCTAGAACTGTCTCCTCAGAGAATCTAGGGAAGGTGGACCAATTTATAGAATGAGTAGGAGTAGCAGAAGGAGGAGAATTGAACACAATAGGGGTAGCTGCAGCAGCTGTTACAGAGATGTTATATCGGATAGTGTCAATCTTAGTAATAAAATACTGTGACAAGGCGTCACATAGTGCTTGAGTTGAGACCGCCTTGGGGGTCAGTTTCTCTGAAAAAGAGAGAGACTTAACAGCTGAAAATAGGGCTCTGGGCTGACATAACGTGGACTCCATTTTAGTGGTGTAGCATTGTGCTTTGGCTGCTTTAATGGTAGCGGAATAGGCTGTAGAGCAGACTTTATATTGTATTTTCTTGGCGGGGTCATAATTTTTTCCCCATTTACGTTCGGCTTGGCGTAGTTTAAGACGAGCAGCCTTCAGAAGGTCTGTAAACCATGGTTCAGAAGGCAGTGAACTAGGCGTAGCAGGGCCCCCGCATTGGCGGCTTCTAAGAATGACTGAGAGAGAAGAGACAATGACGTTACATTGGCCGTGCCACATTTGGCACGAATAGAGGTTACCATACTTTGGATATCTGCAGTTCACCAAGACCGCTGCCAGATTTTACCCACTAGTTTCTTGGTAGGTTTGCCTCCCGCTTTCACCAGACAAGAAACCAGGAAGTGGTCATACCACAAGACAGGTGCAGTAGATTGGATGGTCAGGAAGGATTCTCTGGCAAAAATCAAGTCAAGCATATTGCCTAATTTATGCATGGGAGTTTTTACATGCTGATGGAATTTAAGGTCTAATAAGCTATCAACAAACAGTTCAAGAGCTGGGGATCTGGGTGAGTCGAGTTTCAGATTGAAATCACCCAGTAGAATCAATTGGGTATATTGTACCTTGAGATTAGCCAGTAAGTCAGGGAATCGTTCAAGAAAAATACCAGAGGGGTCCGGGGGACAGTACACAATCAGAAAATGACATGTGCTAGTAGCAGAGATAGCACATCTAAAGAGAAGGGCTTCCATAGGGATAACATGGGAGCACTCAAGTTGGGTAACCTTAAAGTCATCTTTATAGATCACAGCTACCCCACCCCCATGCTGAGGTTTCTGACGGTCTGCATGCAGGATGCAGTAACCTGGAGGGGCTGCGTGCACAAGAGAGGGGGCAGAGCTCTCCTGTAACCACGTCTCCGTGAGACATAAGAGTGCAGGACGACGATCTTCGAGCAGAAATCTTATCTTATCTGCATGAGCTGGGAGCGAGCGGGTATTTAGTAGTAATAGTGAGAGGGAGTCCGAGCAAGGCAGCTCTACAATTGGTAAACCTGAGAGAGTTCCTACAGATACCGAAGAGCAACTGCTCCAGCCTGATGGAAATATAGTAGTTGCAGGGGCCAGAGCAGCAATGTAAGATCTGGAATAACATATCCGTTGATGGCCCTCCTCGGCTGCGACCCGGACGGGCACAGGCAGGCTTGCCTTAAGCGTGCCTTCGGTGCGCTGGCGGCATGCCCGCTGCACCCGTCCGCTGCGCTGACAGTAAGATAGGCCCATAAATGCTGGTAGCTGGAGGGAGGGGAGGCTAAGCCCGCCCCCTCATAAGGTAGAAAGAGGAATGAGCGTAATGCAGTCTCTCATAAAGTAGAATCCCAGAGGGAGTGAGCAATCAAAAGTCAATTCACAGTATAAACTTTAGGCACATAAAATCATTAAAATAGAATGCAGATTTGGTGATAAGACCCTGCTGCTAACAGTGGGTCGAACGCTAAATCAGAGTGGTTTTAAAATGACAAGCTCAGCTACAAGCTGCCACACCTCTCCGACCTGGACCAGGAACTAGCTATGACTGCACATATCAATAGCCTTGTTGCTAGTTCGTCCTACCACCTAAAGCTATTAGCACAAATCAGACACTTCCTCAATCGGACAACTTTTGCCACTATTGCCAGGGCAATTATTGGCACTTGCATTGACTACTGCACAAGCCTCCTTCGGGGAAACTGTAAAGGTGAACTAGCCCGCCTCCAGGTTGCACAGAATAATGCAGTGAGAGTGGTGGAAGGTTTAAAAAGATCGGTCCATATTACTAAAGCCAAGAGAGCCCTGCTCTGGCTCCCAGTGGAAAGATGCGTGACATATCGGCAGACCTCTGCATTGCATACAAATGCCTCCATGGGATAAGTCAGAGATAACTGGTCAGTAGACTTCAGTGGCTACCTGTAAGGAGAAAACAAAACAATATGTCCAATGGATAAACATCCATCAGACCTTGGGTCGCAAATGGTGTAGTGAAAACTACTGCAAGATTAAATCCTGTTCATTCAGTGTTGAAAAAATAGTCCATAAATCACCATTTCTCTGGCTGAATAAGTAGACTGGAAACAAGTCTTTTATACTTATATTGATGATTTTAATGTAGATAGTTCATCTTAGAGTGAGGAGGCAGAATTCAAGCAAATTGCCATTGCCAATGCATTTCGAACCATAATTCTGGTCCTTTTTTCAGGGCGAATTCTGTATTTAGATGAACTTTTGCCGCATTCCCTGATGTGGCAATATAAAATCAGTTAATCCCATCCCTTGATGGCAGTGTTTATGTTCAGATTAGAATCCTTTGTATATTTCGTATATATCACATTGGCACTTACTCAATGTACATAGCATGTTTGTAAGTAAATTCAAACATGAGCTCAAGACCGTCCTATTTAGGTAATCCATCCTGATTGATACTTAAGTCACCTGTTCCCTAACCTGCTTTCTGTATTTGTGTTGTGTGTCTGTGTTTGCGCTATTATGCCCCGTCTATGCACACTACAAATAAACAAAATATAAATAAATGGAAATGAGGGGTACCGCGACTCACCTAAGGACGTCTCATCCCCAAACTCCTAGGACCCTCCACGCAGGGGATACTGCCTTGCTTCTCCGCCCCCAGGGTAAGGATCCAAAAGTGATGCCCTTTCCCTGGCCTCCTGAGAAGAGGACCCAAGGAGAGTCGATGTGAGGACACCCTCAGGTTTCTCAAATACCATTCCCCTATAAAAACGGCTTCCCACACAAGGGACTGATGTTGTGGGACTCTTGGGGGTGGTTAATGCTGTAATCTTTTCTGGATCGCAGTCCAATCCACACATGATTGTTTGTTTCAAATCGGTCTTCTTACCACGTGTTAGATGGTGAAAAGGCGGTCTGGGGGAAATGTAGTAATGATGAAAAATGGGAAATTCAGTTCCTACAATGGTTTCTTCCGGTAACCTTGGGATAATGGTCGCAGGAAAGTTGGTGGTTATTCCTTTTACTTGAATGAGGACTACTGCTTTGGGGTAGATTTTCTGATCCCTGTGAACACATATTATTTTCGCCAGGCAGGCCCCTCCCAACTTTTCAGGTGGTATTAGGTCAGTCCTGAACGCGGTCTGTTTGCGGCCAGAATCCTCTAAGGCCTGTAGTGGGACTCTGTTAACCACAGCAGATTCATAGGTGGACTTAGAAGAGGTACCACAAAATAAAATACTTTGAACCTCTACATTATATTCTGTATGGTTCCATTCTTCCCCCATTATACACTCGATTTCCATGGGTTCCTCTTTTCTATTCTGTGGGCAATTTCTGGCCAAATTCCCCAGCTATTTACAAGAAAAGCATGTCAGAATTAGGGGTTGCGCTGTTCTAAAATATTCCCTCTTGAGTTCCTCCCTGGGTTTGGGTTCTGGTCTCTTTTCTTTCTTTGAGTAGAAGCAAAGAGCCCCCCAGCCAAGGTTCTCTATAGGGTAGCTATGGACGAGCACCAAGGCTTAAGCTCTCAGGAGGTGATGCAGGCTGGTTCTTAAGCACAGTGTAGTCCCCAAGCCCCGACAAAGGAATGTCCACACGCTATGTTATTTGCTAACACAGTTCTTTATATACAAATAAGTTTCAAGATATATACATCAATTAATAACACACTTTGTACTCTGGTAATTCTAATATGGCAAATATATACAATATCTATGTGGTACCACACTGAGCTGACTCCTTTGAAATGCATCAGCTGCTGACAGTTATAATGGCATACAAATCATACAGCAGTGGGTATCAGCAGATTATAGGAAGGAAGGCAAGTTAAGTTAAACAATGGCAGAATGTTTTTCACCTCTACCAAGGTACAATTCTGAGTGAGGATCCCCACCTGGGCAACTTGTAATAAAGAGTATTAACAAGCCCAGTCAATTACTGTTTAAATAGTCTTCTTTACTGGTCAAAATGTTCAACTACCCCAATGTACCTGAGTTAGAAGAGTTTCTTTGATGGTTCGTCAACATGATCCCTCGAGAGTGGACTCCCTTGAAAGCAGGAGCCACAGGGCGTCAAGATTCCTCAAAGAAATGTGAACCCTTGCGTCGAGACTGCAGCTTCAACCTTTGCTGTGCTATTCGACGATCATTCGTGAAGTCCTGGGAAGAAGACACGTGTGGTCCACCTCGATGCCAAGAGTTTGGTGCCGCAAAGAAGACTCAGTGATGAACGTAGGCCCTGCAGTGGATGTCGGGATAGCTTTCGGCGGTCGGAACTCGACCACAGGCTGGATTTCGGATCTTCACTTGTCGGCGTCTTTGGATTCTCCTCGTGCGTCGACGACTTCGACTTTCTCTGGCGGGACAAAGCGGTCGATGGTGATAGCAAGGGAGCCCTTTGTTCAATGTTCTTAGGCAAAGGTGGAGCGTTGCGGCACCGGTTGATGAGCAGCACGGCGTCAAGCTGTCCCCGCTTCTGGGAAACATGACTTGACTGGCTTCCAGCGGTTATGGAAATCCTCTGAACACAGGTCGGCGGCAATGGACTTCGATGGCCTCGATGTCCTGGTGCTTTACTTCAAGATTCTCTGTGAATCCTTTCTCCGGTCCACAGCCTTTCGGGACTTGCTTGCAGGGTACCTCGATGAAGATCAGCTTTTGCACAATATTCCCTCGTAGCTCAGTAAGAGGTCTCCTAGCCAGGTCCTCTCTTGGATCAGTCCTCGACAGACTCAAGAGCTTTTGGATTTCGTCGAAGGAAAGCAGCAGAAATTCTTCTTCTACCAGCTGGGCTTCAAGGATAAGCATATTCAAGTTTCAACTTCAGCTTCTGAACAAATTGGGAAGTGAGAGGTCGCCAGATATACACATCTGTCCCTCATTCACTCTGCTGAGGCAAGCTCAGTCAGCCAATCAGATAGAAGGGCATTCATGCAGGCAGGCCGCCAATCAGGCTCACAGCACATTCAGGCCATTCACTTCCACCCAGACAACCATAACAAGGAATGTGGACTGGGGCAAGAAACCCAGCCTTTCAGCACACCACACTGCATTCATGTCAGTTTCAGGCAGGGCTGCCTCATTCTTTGTGTCACACACACAGAAACCAAACACCCATATAATGCATATTGGTCACACACTCTATTCACACAGGTTCCACACCATGGGTGTACCCACAACATACAATCACTGGGAAGGCTACAGCCAGTCTGGCCTGGAATTCCCCACAATACCATATATGGTTCTTCCACACCACAGCCATTCAGGCGAAGGGACAGAATCAAGGCTTCCCAGGAATTAGAGAAAACAAGGTAACAGGCAACAGAAGTCAAGAGGCCAGAGGGGCCATCTTGTCTTCTATCAGGAATATGCTGATTCCTATGGCAGGCCTGGGTATCCCAAAATGGAGGATACTGTCAAATTCAGCATGGAGCGGCCACCAGCCCATACCCTGTCCTGTGGGCAACACACAGGTGCCCAAAAACATACACTAGGGGTACAGGGTTGTATCCCCACCCATGGGTGCCATAGGGGTATCCCAAGGGTCTCTGTTCACCACTACCAACAATAGAAAGAGCTGCACTGCCAAAAACAACACAGAACACACATGATAAGGGAGTATAGGACAAGGACATGGGGGCCCTGTCCGGCCAATACATTTCCAGCATCACACTGAGGAGGAACGGTGTTGATTGAATCCTCTTCAGATTCAGACATAGAAAATTATTCTGGCTCTTTGGTGGTGTCAGACCTCACTTCAACTTCCCTTTGACTGATAGAAGTCGTGTCCTTTTTTATTAACGCTTAACTCTACAGGGGGGTGGGGAATAGAGGAGTTCACTTGCTCTACACTTATGGGACCAAAGGCTCTGCATCAAATAAATATTTGAGATTTTCTGACCAATAGAAAAACATTTTCCCTGTGCTTCAAGTGATATATGGTCATGGGAAGGGTATCAAGGAGAATCTGGGACATATTGGGCCTCATTACACGGACGGCGGTAACCATGGCGCTATTAGCGCCATGGTTGCCGCCGGTATTTTACCGATTCCGCCTTGGTGAATGGGGGAATTACCACCCCATTCCAAGGTTGGCGGGGCAGTAATTCCCCATTCACCAAGGCCCTTCCCCATTCCCATTTGAGCCCCCATAGGGCTCAGTGGGAATGGGGAAGGAGCAAGTAACGGTACCGCTATTAGCGGTACCATTATTTGCCCTGAAGTCCCTCAGCGGGTCCCTTCCTTAACATGTGGTCTGGCCACACGTTAAGGACGGGACCCACTGAGGAACCTCGTAGTGTAATGAGGCCCATAGAATAGGTCTTGACACTTATCCGGTATGTGCAACTGTAAAGCAATTGCCTTCTTAAGTGTCAACACTCGATCCTGAACCTTTACATTAGTGTCCTTCCCCACTGTTTGTTGAATTACTAACCACATAGGGGTCCATCAGTTTGTATAAATTGAGTGTATCCCATTGCTGTCACCTTTTGGGAAGGCATCATGAAGCAAGACACAGACAACCGATTCAAAGTTCAAAGCAAAAGGGTTTATTAACGCAAATGGCAGGATGGTTGAAAGCCTAGCTGGCCGTATGCTAAGGTGGGATTTTTCTACCTGAACTAAACTAAGGAAAGTCTGAGTCCGAAAATTCTACTTGAAAGTCTGTCTGTGTCCAAACCCTATCCTTGCCCTCACAACTAATGCTAAACAATGGGGGTCATTCCGAGTTTGGAGACAGCCATGGTGCCATTTGCACCATGGCTGCCTCCAAAATCGGTCCGGGTCCGGGTTCCTTGAATGGGGACTTATAATAATTTCACATTTATATAGCACTGCGAACCCTCAGGTATCTGAGCGCTGCTTATTATTACCCACGGTGTGTGGTGCTCATTTATCGACCTCGGAAGGATGAAAGGATGAGTTTGGCCCTGCCGGGATTCAAACTTGCGTTGGCAAGCTCTGCACGGATGTCAAAGCGAGCGCTCTACTCGCTGTGCCACTTGACCGGCTTAATGACTTACCTGGCCATTCCAACCTAGGAGGACCCGGTAAGTCCCCATTCAAAAAACCAATCCCCATTCCCATTTGAGCCCCCATAGGGCTCAATGGGAATGGGGAGGGAGCAAATAACGGGCCCGCTAATGGCGGGTCTGTTATTTGCTCCCTGGTCCCTTAGCGGCTCCCGCTAAGGGACCTCGTAATAGGGCGGTAGGGGGTTAACGGCACCGGCATCCTTCCCGGTGCCATTAACCCCCTACCGCCAGGGTCAGAATGACCCACAATGTGTAGGAATGTCAACAATAAAAGAAATGGCGCTCAACATAAAGTTCAGAGCTTCTTCAGCTCCTAGCTTCTTTTTCAGCTCCCCTTCCCCAAGTTCAAGAAATTCTACAAAAGTCTCCTGGGACTCTCTTCCCCAGGTTCCAAGCAACATAGTTCAAAAGGAAGGGGTCTTGAGGCTTCTGTCCTCAAGACAGCATTGCAGTTCATCAAGACTCGGGGTTCCCTTCCCCAATACTTCAAATTGGAAATGTATACTTGGTTTCAATACAACTCCAGATCAACAGATCCTTCTGGATTGAATTAACAGTTCACTTAAATTCTCCTTCTTGGTTTAATTCCACAATGTCTTTGGTTTTCACGATTGAGGGCTACCTGGTCTAGGCGCAGTTGTCAGACCACACGGTCCACCCATCACAGGTCACACAACCAGGAACCCTAGGCTCTTCAGCCCACACAGGTTCTTCTGTATTTGACCCTGTGTACAAATTCACACTCATTTAGCTTCTCCTTTGCAACCTATTGGCGTTATAGGAAGGTTCACACTCACTTGGCTTCTCCTGGTTATCCTCTTGGCTTTCCCACAATGTGTCACATCTCCTTATGCTAGTCTTTGGCCATGCTGTAGTGTATTCATGCACAGAGTTCATGTCTTGGTGGTTTTATTTCTTCCCCATGTTTCAGTCATGCTCTTTTGCAAACTTTCACACTTGCTTTCTCATTTCATACATTGCTTTCAAATGGTCAAATTCCCATTCATCTGTTATCGGTTCATAGCTTTGCCCATTAAGTTTCCATTTCGTTTGGCATTCATTATTCATTATTATTTATTTTGTCGCTTAGTTTCCATTCAACCTTTGACTTCAGGTCGGTTTCAATCTGTGCACTCTTTTCTGCTCATTCAGCATCAGTTTCGCTTACACACAGCCCCCTCGGAGCACCTCGGTCTCGAGTAATGTTCCCCTTCACTCACCGGTCTCTGGCAGTCCTTTTGGGCAGCTGCAATGGCCTACTTCTGCTCTGCCTGCTTGCTTGCCTTTGACTGTGAGCCCCGCTCACACTTCTGCTGCTTCTGTGTTCGCCGGCAGCTCTGCTTCTCTTCCACGGATGCTGGTGGTGAATCTGTTGCTTTTCCTTTGCCCGCAGCTCCAACTGCGGCTTTCCGACCACGGAAGCTCCCACTCCTGTGGAGTTCTAACTGCCCAACTTGCCCTGGGCTCTACAGGTCTTCAGGACCGTCTGCAGGCATCCTGGCTTCCCTTTAGGACCCACCACGGCTGCCTCCTCTCGAACAGGATCCCCTGCTGGATTCTCCCATACAGGCCTCCCTGTTTCTCTCTCTGCTGCTCTCTTCCTCTTGTCTCTTACACCTGCAACCACTTGACAGGTTGCAGATGTGAGGTCCCAATTGGACATGCCTAACTGTAATTAGAGGGACATGCCTGACCTTCATAGTACTCTACAGGCTACCTCGTCCCAGTACTAGAGTGGTGAAATGAGTTACTAGTGTTCACTACTCCAGGTCGCCTCTTCCTCGTCCCAGTGCTGTTCTAGGTTGAATGTTGGCAAATGAGGGGAGATGTTTTACAATAGCCCATAAAGGCTAGAGGAGGGGTCGATTGGTTCTCAATAGGGAAAGAGAGATACCATGTTTCTCCTGTTCCTCCTGACCCCCAAAACCTTCTCTTCTCCAACCTCTTCCTAGTGTTCTTATACTGGTAAGATCTCCTGGTGTTTTCTTGGTCAGTCATCAAGGGTAGCAATACCCCATAACTGCCTCTGGGATTGAAGGTTCTTCCTGAAATGGAAATGAGGGGTACTGCATCTCACCTAAAGACATCTCATCCCTAAACCCCAAACCGCAAGGACCCTCCACCCAGGTGGTCCTCCCTCGCTTCTGTGCCCACAGGGTCAAAAGCGATGGCCTTTCCCTGGCCATCTGAAAAGAGTACCCAAGGGGAGTAGATGTGAGTATGCCCTCAGGTTTCTCACACCTCCCACGTATTCCTTAGTTAAAATATATTCCGTCTAGCGCCAGCTGCTTCAGAAACCTTTTTCTCAGCACAGGGCGCTGTGCGTCGTCGTCTCAATGATGCCACTCAATGGCCTCCATCTGCTCTCGACTATGACATCACCAACTGTATATATAGCATGCACTTCGCTCGTTGGTTCAGTTGCATTTTTTTACTGCACAGTACGCTCGGACTGTTCTTTGCCTTTGTGTCAATGTTTTTTTCTTACAATGTCAACACCAAAAACTGGCTTCAAGAGGTGTGTGGATTGTGTGTTGATGATGTCAATCACAGACCCACACTGTATCTGCCTCTGGTGCCTTGGAATCAAGCACAAGATTGATGACTGCGATTTCTGTCAGTCCATGACAGGGAAGGCCTTTAAAGAGAGGAAGTGAAACTCACCGTGGGTAGGCACCAGTCAATATCCCCATTGACAGCTCCTTCCAAGAGTTCTTCAGACGAGAAATATTCGAGGGGTGAGTCGCCACCTCAGGAGCACTCTAAAAAGTGTTCTGGATCGTGGAGTGGTTCTCACTACTCTTCGTCCTCAGCCTCTCAGAAAAAGTTCAAGAAGAGATGTCATCGATCGAGTTCTTTGTCCTACGACGATCATAGAGTCACTTACCCAGGTGAGTCAGCTTCTAAAGCCGAATGGAAGGATTTTCACCTCCAGATGTAAAAAATATTTGATAAGGCAGCTGCCCCCACCGCTTCGACCGAGCCGAAGAAAGCTTGTGACCCTGTCAAGCCTCGTAAGTCTGAGAAGGTGTCAGTTCAGATTGCTATTCACGCCGTCTTGAGCCCAGGTTCCAAAACTTCGATCTCTTGAGAAGAGTCGATCCCCCGAGAAGGCCTGAAGCCTTGAGATAAGGTTAAGCCTAGGCCTCAGCCTTCGGCTCCTTCGATGGGATGTGAGTCGGGTAATTCCACATCGAGATCTTCAACATCAAAACCCTCGACTGAACTGTGGGATGTTTTTACCCATGCATCCAAGCCCTACCTCAAAAACTGTGCAGTACTGGCATTGAAAACATCATGATGGCCAGAGCTTCCCAGAAAATGCACAGGGAAATGCATGAAGAATAGGCTGCCGCTCATTTTTGCCGATGTTATGGGCACAGAAGGGCACTGCCTAAAACCACCATTCGACTACCCACACAGTAGTCTGAAACCATTGGGAATGGCAATGCTGATTGCCAAAAGCAACCTAGAATTGTGGGGAATTCATTTTTTTAAATCCCAAAAATGGTTGCAGTACCAGTACTCACCACTATCAGAAAGCCGGCGTTTTAAAACCACCAGACTTTGTGTGAAACTGAATAAATGAACCCAAAGCATGCCAAAGAAAGACTTACTGAGAGGTGGATACAATCTAAAGTTATATTCTGAAGTGACTTGAAGGTTTATAACAAGACTGGCTGAGCTGTGGATTTCAGCAGTTTAAGTAAATTTGGACTGAAAGACACTAAAAATCTAAATGTTTAAAAGAAATGAGTGACCTACTTTTGAGTGTCACATAGGTTGCAATTGTTTAAATGTCATAGTTTTAAACTTAGAATCAGCATTTTAGCTGCATATGTAAAAAATGGTTAGTTTATTTGAATGCAGAAAACTGGGTAACTAAAAGTGACATTAGCTGGGGCCTGGTTTAAGGAACTGAATTCTGCCCACCAGCTATCCCCGACAGGAGATGAGACTTGCACAACAGCTGTGTTCCCAGGCCTAGCTGTCCTTTTGCTGCTCCCACCAAAAGGGATATGACACTTCTCTGATTGAATTACCTGGGCTCTGCAGGAAATTGAACAAAGCCCTGTCCTGACTCAGGCAAATGTTTTATTACGGGGGCCGTAAAAGTGGCTTCCTCCTGGAAGTAAAGGGGAGGAGCACTGCCTGTGAGAGCAAGCTGGCTTGGCAGAACTGGAAAAACCAGAAATTCAACCTTGTGCTGGGGGGAAACCACACCCCTTTGGGGCCAGAACATAACTCTAAAAAGATGGATCATTCATAGAGCGGACTTGTGAAAATTATTTAAATGATACCATAATTCTTGTGATTTTTCTGCCCACATTTTGAGAGGTTTTTAGAACCGGTGGCATGATCTGGGGGCAAGCTAGCAGTTAAGAGGGTATTACTTAAAATGTATGCATGTTAAAAATCTGACACTTCATCAATTAGTGTCCATACTCCTTGCGCACATGTGTGTAAATTTGGGGTAATGTCCGATATTGCGAAACCAGTTAAAAAGTGCAAATGTCGCCATTTCTGAATGCAAGCTCCCAGGAAGAGCAGATTTGGACAGGGTATACCTCCTGTCATATGTGATGGGTGCATGTAATTTTAAACAAATGTGTACCTGTGCGAATATGTCTTTTTGATCAAAATATAGATTGTGTGTAATTTGACAGGGGTCGGTTCTCTGTACCATAAACAGACCTCATCATGATGACACTTCATTTCATTCCCCCAATCAAGGGGAAGAGGATGAAGTGGCCAATGACAAGTGGAGAGGGGTAGGGCCTAGTGATGCTGCACACACACCCATTTTCAAAACACATAAAAGCAGACAGTCAGGACAGAGAGGGACCTTCAAATCCATTTGCTGCGGGACGCTCTGCCGGGAAAATCCATACTTTACCTCCCTCAACCTTCAGAGAGCCAACATAGAGACTTCAATCTATCCACATCCAGAGATCCAGACTTCAAATCTATCAATATCCAGAACCAGAGAGAGAGCAGAGCTGACCCAGACCACTGTTAGCAGGACCAGACAAGCAGAGCAGAGCTGACCCAGATCACTGTGAAGTGCCGAGACCAGACCAGAGTCCAGTCTAAAACCTGACCAGATCCGTGGCGAGGCCCATTCTATTTCTAAATATATTGTGAGTACCTAGTAGAACTGTGCAGAACCAATCTCTTAGTTAAAATAATATAATTCAATCCATTTTAATCTAACCAGAACTGTCTCCTAGAAGTTGTACCTTGTCATTTTGCAAAACTGTCACTTGTCACTTTGAATTTAAAATTTCAAATCTGAAAAACGACCTTTACCATATCGCTCATATCTCCGTGACCGTTTGTCCTAGAGACTTGCAGTAACTTTCCTCTGAAAGCTAGATTCCTCTGGAATCTTGGCTTTTCTACGAACCTAGAACCGCATTCCTAACCCCTATAGTTTTGCCGCAATCGCGAAAAACGCACTCGCGAATTTGCCGCGATTTGCAAATTTCTCCACGTGTGAAAACAGAAGATTCTTTGCTTTCCTTGCTAAAAATTTGTTTGCCTCTTAAGAACCATCCTTGAATCATTGCTAGAGTGATCCTGGACTAATATTAACTAGACACCACTCACCCTGAACCTCTAGGGGGAATTAAAAGCATTTTAGCATATTTTTCACTTCATTGCCAGCACATGTAAAAGCATTTTGGGCCTGTGTTTAAAACTCCGATCTGTAGTCTAAGCATGCTGGGGTGAACTGAATTACATTTGATTGCATTTCTGAGAACTGTGTGCTTTCCTTCCATTTCCTTGCATTGCATAAAAGGGGGATGGAATTGCCAGAGAAAAGTGATTACATTGTTTTGTTGAAATCATATTGATTATTTTCTGTATTGCATTTTTCATTCAACATTACATCCATCTGAACTTATATAAAGTATTCTCTACCACCTTATTCTTCTGTTCCTATTCACAAGTGTGCTAGTGCCAGACTATCCATTATTGATTACTGATCAGATTAAGTGTGATATCCAATTATTAATTTATTATAAACTGTGATATATATCTATATTGTTTAAATTCTCAAATAAACCTTTTAACTTGCAAAACAGAACTACTTCTTGGCTCAGTGGGGTCAGGGGGATTCCAAGAGAGGGGTGTTATATAGGGGTAGTCATCCAGAACGCATGAACTTGACATAAAGATATATCAATAAGGGTTTCCATTCAGTATCCCAGACTAGGCATTGACTTAGCGGTAGTGTTGAATTGAATCCTCTTACAGAACCTTCAAAGGTTTATAAGCCTCAACCATGAAAGGACTTTTTAAAGTCTGTGGGCCTCAGTACAACTTTGCCGGTAAGCTTACCGGCACCGTTGTTTCCGGACCCGGCAAAGTACAAGTCTGCCTTCCGGAGCCACTGTGCCCGGCAGGTCTGACCCTGCCGGGCACAGCGGCCACAGTAGGCAGACTTTCACAGAAGCACTGGCACCGTTATCAATGGTGCCTGTGCTTCCGTGTTCCCCAATCCCATAGAGTCCCATGGTACTCTATGGGAATGGGGCACAACAATTTACTGGTTCCTGACTTTCCGGATCACCGGAGTTGTAATGCCCTGGTGTTTCCAGCAAGCCAGGTGCTGGTAAAATGTACAAGTCCGGCAGCAACCTGCCAGTTTTACCCGCAGGGTTACCCCCAGACTTGTAATGAGGCCCAATGTCCTCAATTTTTGTGGAGAAAGAGGTTTCAGAATAGGACGCCCCTCCTTTTGGCCTGGAATTTGGGACACAACACAACAGACTTTCACTTACAACAAACATCCCAGGCACTGGGCCTCACTCTTAGGGATACAACGAGCCAGTGCACGCAATCAACCCATCTGCAATCCAACGCACACAGATGCCAGTTTCTCCTGGTTCTGAACCTATCTTATCCACCTATCCTCACTAACCAACCCCATCTTCTTTCTTGCAGAGCAGTGTGAGCGCTTGGAGACTGCCCCTGGGTGGTAGCGGTGCCTGGTATAAATCAACATAACATAACAAAACTATGGGATATCAGATCTATGGCTAGCGACCATATTCTGGAGGAGAGAGGAAGAGATGGTGTTATGGCCATCTTTAACATTTAATCAAAAGAAAATTACCAGGGGTAAGTAATGTGTTCTTCTTTTAAAACTCGTGTCCAGTCGTCCTTCCTGCACACAAGAAACCAAGGACCATTCAGATGCACTTGCAAGACTTGTCCTTGGCCTCAAGCCCAGGGATCGTATCTCTCCAGGATTGAAATCTCTGCACTGGCTCCCAGTGGCTGCAAGGATTAAGTTCAAAACCCTCTGCATTGTCCATAAGGCCTTCTGGGGCCACAATTACTCTATCTTCCTAAATATCTTTCTTCTCTTGCTCTTCGCTCTTCCGCCTCCAACTCCCTTAGGGTCAGTCGCTTCGCCAAGCAACAAGTTGGTGGTACATCTCTATCTTTGGCTGGGGCCTCCCTCTGGGACAGCCTCCTTGCCTCTCTGAAACTTGAGGAGAACCATCTCTGGTTCCGGAAGCACCTCAAGCCCTTACTCTTTGCGTCTGCTTTCTCTTCTCCTCTCCCCTGCTGGACTCCTGACTGAAACTGACCTGGCTACCCTCTGATCTCGGGTCCAGGTCCCCTCCACCGCCAGTTTCACACCTGCACTGCCATCTGGGCAACACCTGCACTTGGGGGCTGTCTCTGTATCCCTACAGTCCACTACCAGTTCTTGACACTTGATGTCTGCACTTACCCCTGCACTTGCCACTTGCTGGCCGCACTTTTTTACCTATTGTTCTCATTTATTTTTATTTTATTTATTTTACTGTTGATCCTATGTATTGCACTGCCCCTTCTGGCCTTGACCCCGACCTTTTCCTTCCCACCCCCCTGCACTTGCACGATCTCAATGTCACCTGGCCTAGTAGGATCGTTGTCTGTGTCTTCCCTCTGTTCCCCTTCTTTGCCTTGTCGCGCCTTGAAACACTTGTGTATAGTAGGCGCGTTATAAATGCCATATCATATCATATATCAGTTTCATGCGATCCATTATCAAAAGCCTTACGTACGCTCACTTACCACATCCATTCCACGTGACGTAGCATAGTGCTCCAAGCCACCAACTATTTCCTCAAGTCCATGTCGGCCTCCTATTTGGAACATACTGCCATGGTACTTGAAGTATTATGGCGCTACGCCCCTTGCTGGTGGGCTTTACAACCAGGAAGCCAGGGTGAGTGACCCACCCTGCCCATTCCCGAGGGCTCAAAGCTGATAGCGGCTCGTGCAGTCCGCCACCATTACCACCATTACCACCCTTGACACCATGGGTGCAAAAGGACCACTTATTAAGCAGAGGAGGGGGACGTGGAGAGTGACCCGGAAATCCGTATTTCCGCTCAAACACCGATCACAAAGATAGTCGCCAGGGAACCGGTGACCAGGGCTCCTGCTGGTTTCCCTCTTGAATTCCCTCGGCAGTGTGAAGGAATTGGGGCGCGGGTGAACAGGTTAGTCATGTGGCATTCATTTCCTGTTTGCAGCTGGGGGTGGTAGTACACAGGCAGGCAGGGTACGGGAAGCAGTTGTGCATCGGCGAGCAGCCATTGGCCTTCTCTGAACCCGGCCGTATACCGGCAGATATGGCGCTTGTTTGGAGCAAACTGTTGGAGTTGAGGTACCGACCCATGCGTTAATTATGAATGCAGTCCAGTCCACGCCATTGCAAAGTATGTATGTGTTGTTGCAGGCCCGCTAAGGGACCAATGTGCCGTTGAGTGCGCCGTGCTTAAATAAAGGAGTCGCACACAGGGAGGTGCTCTGGTGCTGGGGCTCTTCCACGGAAGGAGAGAAATCCTCCTTTATTCCTGTATGACGGGTGATGTTCCGTCCCTTTTAACATCCATCGTGAGCGCAGAGTAAACTCAGCGAGTTTAGTGCTCAACAAAGACGGCTCTGTTCAACCTGCAGGACACTGGCTGAAATCGCAGCAAGGCCTAACCCTTCATCCTTCCCAGGTTGATAAATAGATTATCATTACTGGTAATAAGTATACCTATTATCCGAACGCCTAGAAGCAGGTGTAATCCTCATGAATAGTTATTTAAAAACGCGATATTATTATTAAAGGTAAACTGGAATTTGCAATATAGTCCACAGGATTACAACATATTGTACAGTGGGGGGAGAAAGTAAGAACGAAGGAAAGAAAGAAAGAACTAAGGAAAGAAAGAGAAAGAAAGAAAGAAAGAAAGAAAGAAAGAAAGAAAGAAAGAAAGAAAGAAAGAAAGAAAGAAAGAAAGAAAGAAAGAAAGAATCCACTTGAAGTGCGTGACATGTCTCAGTGTTGCCCCTGCTCCTCTTAACCCTTCTGCAGAGCTCTCTCCTTTCAGGCCCCTAGACACATAAATGCCCCAAGAGACCTTCCCACACCTCCCCCTTGAAGTCTTTTCTTCTGTATTCATGGCCTGTCCGTCCCCATTGGTCCGCTTGGCTCCTGGCAAAGTCTTCCAGTACCCTGTCCCCTCCCTGTAGCTTGGGAAGCCTCCACGCGTTACCCGCCTATCGCCCCATCCTCTCTGTACCCCATATCGCCCCTTTCTGCAGCGCCCTTCTGAGCCGCCCTGTTAACTCCCCCCTCACAGCAGCCCCCTCCATCACCTCCTGGGATGGCTCCCGTTTGATCCGCCAGGCTGGCGCCTCGCCCCGCATAGCTCGTCTGCTTATTAAAGGCAGCGCCTGGGCTGAACGGCGGCCGGGAATTCAAGAGGGAGGGCAGTGGAGATGGAGACAGGCAGGAGCCCCCAACGCCCACATAAATTAGAAAGTACCCGCTGGGCCTGCGCATGTCGTGGGATCCCAAGGCAAAACACACCGGGAAAGGAGGGTTTGGGAGGGACGGTTGGGGGTAGATTGTCATCTGAGAAAATTCAACGAACAGCAAAAAAAAGCAGCCAGAAATGTCCTTTTTGTTGATTTAATTTCCGTTATTCCGCTGCTGAAAGGGGACAATAGATCGGGCCGGGACTTTTTTGCAACACTTTTTCTCATAAGAACTCGTAGTTTATTATTATTTTTTTTTAATAGCAAAATAAGTTACTTTGCGGACTGGGTTCCAGGCGCGCCTCCTTGCGTGCTTTCATCTTCCCAAAAGAGGTGGGCTGTGTGCCATTGGGGGGAGGTGGTGTATTATTATTATTTTTTACCAAAAAGCCACCCCACTGGGTAATTGCCCTGAGATAGCTGTGATCGCTGTGGCCTCGGGGCGGGGGAGCAGCCCGACTCATGCAGGGCAAGTGCGATTAACTGCTCATTCCGACCCAAATGAGCCCGGATGCCTTCCTCCCTCTGATGTCACGGGGAAGCCGGCACGTTCATTGGAGGGCGGGTACATGAAAAGGTACTAGGCAGAAGTTTAATAGCTGTGAGAGAGAGGGCTCCAGGGCAGAATGATAGAAGAAATAGACAGAGGATTAGTGGGTCCCCTCCTAAGCACGAGGAACCGTCTACTCTCTTCTAGTGCGCACGAGCCCCCGGGCCTGCGGGAACTTCCTACTCGGCAGGAGTCACTTCTCACCAGGAACCTCCTACTCCCCTATAGTGCGTAGAAGCGCTTGGATCGGCAGGAAACTCCTCTCCCGCAGGAGCCTACGGGTCAGCAGGAACCGCCTTCTCTCCAGTAGTCGGCAGGAACGTTCGGGTCATTGGCACCTATTTTGCAGCAGTCTACAGGAGCTCCTGGGTCAGAAAGCATTCCCTACTGTTCCAGTCTGCAAGAGCCCTTGGGTCGCTAGGCAGCTACCCCCCCCCCTCCCCCCAGGGCCCTGGAGGGTGACACCCCGCACTGGGGAGCTCTGCGGCAGGGCACCTTTATGGCCCCCTCTTCCCTCACCATGAATTTTGCTCAGGAAGCGCTCCTCGGCCTAGAAAGCAGGCGGCAGGAGTCCAGAGAGGAGCCGGGGAAGGACGCCCTCCCGATCGCCAAGGTCCCCCATCCGGAGGCGCGGGGGTGCAGAGCCCAGGCAGCCAGGCTCTCCTTCAGCGTGGAGTCCCTGATCTCGGACATCAAGCCCCGTAGGGCGCAGCTGGGAGGCGAGGCGCCCCCGCAGCCCCACGACAGCCCACTGTCTGCTGATGGCTGTGCCCTCTTGACAGATGGGGGCGAACGGGACCCGAAGACTCAGGGGCTGCAGGAGGAGCCCTCCCGGTACCCAAAGCCATCCTTTGAACCATCTGCAAGTAAGTACCCCAGAGAGAGAACTCTCGCTACACTAACAGCCGCCCCCACCCTTCCAGTTCAGCCCTTCCTGGATCTGCTTTCTGCCAGCGTGCCTCCTGGAGAATGTGCCGCCTTCATGAGCCTCGAGCATGGTCTAAGCGGGGATGTTGGGGGGCGATGGGGCGGGGGGCTTTTAAAGCTTTACCAACCCTCCTTCGGGCCGGGCCGTACGATCGATGTGAGGTCGAGGTCTGTGGTTTTAGGTCGGGGAGCGCCAGCCCGAGGCATGGGCAGTCTGTGTGGCTGCCCAGGGCCCCATGGTCATAGGGGCCCGCAGGCACCAGCGGCCTACCTCCAGCCTATGAAGTAATGTTTTTTTCAAGAGGGACTTGTGCTGCCTCAAAGTACGAGGCTCTCTTGTTTTTTTTGTTTTGTTTTTTTGTCCTAATGAGGCAAAATGTCACCTACAACCTCTTGCATACTCCAGAGACAAATACCACCCTCCTAGTGGCCCATCAGACGCTGCTAGTGGCCCATCACTTTCTTTCTTCAAGCAGAGCATGATAAGTGAGGGTGATATACAAGTGATGGCTCATTTAGGAGACCATTGGTTCGGATAAAACGCTCTTAAGGCTTCGTGTTAAGAACTGCAAAGGGCCGTTTTTATTTTGAAAGCACACACAGAGCGCCCGTTAGCTGCCTTCATCTATGCCCTCCTCCTGGACGATTAAATATATCACACAGTTTTAAACGATCTGCCTTATTTTCACATGTTCATATTTAACACACGAAAAGGGTTCATTTTTGGTAGAATATAACATTTTCCTCACATCCTATGTGGAGCACCTGTGTCAAACATTGAAACACGAGCAGGCCACCATTTCTGTCATTACCTTTTGTTCTGAGTCTTGAAAGTACATTTTCAAAGTCCACCGGCCATTGTTTGCTTACTGCTGAATTGCATTCTGGTGCTTGTAGTATTCCATTCAAGGTGGGGGAATGACGCCAGATTCCGACACATTTTCCACTATCATATTTCTATTAGGATTTATACATGTGTCTGAGTACTTCATTATGGTTTGTGTACTTTTCAAGTCATGTTTAGAAAACGGAGCATCATTGAAAGCCAAACGTGAGGGTGAGAGGGCTAGTGAGTCATATTTGCTCAGGGTGTGGTGGGAGAGGTTGCAGTCCTGGAGACTGGAGGGGTCATTCCCCCCCCCCCCCTCCCCCCCCCCCCCCCCCCCCCGGTTCTGGCCCTGTGCTAATTTTAGGCCACAAGTCGAGGATACATTTGGTTGGACACAGTCTGCCCATCTTTTTCCGAGGGTGGAAACAACCCCCATTGGGTGTTTTTGAGGCCGGCATTCAAAAAAAGTTTGCTTGCTACCAGTATGTCACCACAGGCTGTCATGTTTCCAGTGCAGATGCTTACCCAAGCACGCATCTCATATTTGGATTTTGTTTTTCATGGAATATTTCATTATTAATTGTTGGGTTTAACACTTATAGTTTGTCAGCATAGTTACTGAAAATTCTCCTTAGGTTATTTTTCCGATTTTGACTAATTTCTTTTAAAAAGGGTCCATTGAACTAAATGTGTATATTTCACTTTAAGGTATGCTCACTTACTGTGTGCACATCCATGGGTGCCAGCTTTTGATATTCGCTACTGGGCAGAGAATCCCACACTGAGTTACGTGAGGGAGCTGCACTCATCCCCAGGTCGAAGCAACACGTTTTGCGGCACATTTTGCAGCAGGAGTTAAAAAAATCCATATGATTTACAGGGAGGTCTAAACATATAACATCTCAGCAGCAGTCACCTAACCTGCTCAGCTGTCTTTGCAGCATTCTGCTGCCCCACCTGCAAAACAGATTTGGCCTGCCCACGGTGGTCTATTGATGAGACTCCTTACCATTTTGAAGTGAGCAGCACTTGCTAATTTTGCAAAATGCATGCAGCCACGTCATCAAGCCAGATCTCAGCAAGAGCAGTGACCCTCCCAGTGGTTTAGATGTGTCTGCCAATGGGCATGGGTGCAGCTGCGCCGTCTGCTGCATTGTACTCAGCGCCTATGCATATATTATTGAACATACACACACACTTTTTTAAAATTAGTTTAGCCTCTTAATTTTGACAATCTGTGAAGACATGTGAAATTGATTTCTGTCATTGCCTCAAGCTCTGCCAGGCAAATAGGCTCCATCATTCCATAAGGCAATCCTGCATTTGACAACCTGGCATGTCTGCCCCAGGGCCAATCCCTGCCCTGGCATGACATCCTTGCAACCTGTTTGGATTTTATTTCTTTTGACAGCCAAAATAATCCTTATCTGTAGCTTCTGAAAAAGAAGTATATTGCTAGTGTGGACAATATGCCTAGATATATACACAATAAAAACAATTAGGAAACCACTGCAAAAACAGCAGTTAACTTCAGTTGCCAAAGCACAATCACTATATTTTTGCTATGCCTTCCAGGGACAGATGGTGTTTTCAAACACACGTTTCAAAAATGCCTTTTTAAATCTTCGTAACATTTACACCTGGCAAGAGGTGTGTGCAAGTTCCTAAATTGCAAACTGGTATCAAATCGAAAGTGTGTGCTCCTGGGCAAACCATGTTATCTCACTAAGCCTTATCTGGCAAAATTAGAAGTCTATACAAGGTATTCCGCTCACACTGTCTGCTACCTTAAACAAAAAAATGCCTCACTTCTGATATGGCCACATAGGTAATACTAACAGTGATAACTCATATACTGAAAGTCTGTTTATTTGTCTCCTGCCTTACTCATGGCAGCATGTTTTTAATTTCACTTCCCATGATACCTTTGCGCATTGAAGACTCATTCAATAATATTTTCTGTACCATCACTGATGTCACTATTTATGCAAATACGGGGCCCCACACATCTTCTGGTGCCCAGGGATCCACTTTCGCCCCCACTTAGGGCCGGCCCTCGTAGGCCCCTTGCAGCCATACCAATCCCCAGCACCACTGATCTTGGGCGCTTGTACCGTGGGGGGTGGCACAGCCATAGACCATCCAGGTAACTACGAAACGTTCGAGTTCTCCCAGAATAGTATTAAAAGCACAGGGGGGTGTCACATGCTGAAAGATCCCGGTATAGTGTCACACACCCGATAGTCATATGCACAGCATAAATGATTCTTAGCGTGGCCCGCGATTGCGTCCACTCCATGCCCACACTGCAGACGTGCCATGCCCACACGCCCTCAGATTCCGCGCGTGCCCGGATTCTAGGCTCAGCAAGGGGCCCTGAGCTGAGCCAGTCATCGCGGGGCGGCCTTGTGTGGTGGGTGCGCGGCAGCCACCCAGGTGTGAGGGTCCTCCCCGTGAGACGGGCCAAGGCACGATGCGTTGTTCAGTCTATGGCGTGCTGAAAACTCGGGCATTATAGAGCAAGTCCCACACAGTGGCGTTCGCCATGTAAAGATTTACATCGTGTCAAACTAAGTCAGTACTGCTATAGTTTAGGTGACTGCGTCAAAAAAAAAGGTAATAAGGATGCTTTGGAGAAAACACCGCCCGTGTCCGCTCCCACTATTTATAACAGCACAAGACAGCGAAAGATCTGGAAGCCTGTTGCAAGGGGTTCTTGTGCCCCGCATTTGCGAGGCGGACTCTTTCTGTGGAATGCCGAGGCAGCATGAACTCCCCCCCCCCCCCCCCCGCCACCCCTACCTCTCCCACTGCACCGCTCCTGGCCGCCTCAGCCTAGGTTCATGTTATTTATTTCACAGGCCGTGCGCTTCCCTGTTTCTCCCCTTAGATCATCTCTAAGCGCCCTCCAGTCACTGGTTCCAACACAAGTTGCCTTCTAACTTCCAGTTCTAACCTCACTGGGTGTCGCCTGGCACCCCTTCTACGGGGACCCTGGGCCAGAGGTGTGGGCTATCTTATTCCGGACCATCAGGTGGTTAACGGCAGTAGACACATGTACACCCACCACCGAATATTGGAGCCCGGGTCCTCTTTTTTTTCGATAGACCACTCGGGGACCGCAAGGCGCTGTCATTCTCAAGCTCCGAACAACTCCCGAGAGGAGTCCGAGACCCAGGGAGTTTCACTCAGGCCCGTCGTTTCCCAAGTCTCCCCCTTCTCCTGGAACCCAGAAGCCCCATTGCATTGTGTACCCCCTCGATGGCCGAGGCCCGTCTCCCGGCAGAAGTCGAGGCACTCCAACGATCGCTTTCGCGGATTCTATTGGTCGGGGCTCGCGGACTTTCGTGCCACTGTCTAGGGCCTTTCGGCGGGGACAAAAGCATAGCTTTCTCGGGGGGTGGGGGGGGGGGGACTGCTGAGAGCCAGGGGTTAACTGAATTACTGGGGTCTTGGGCCTGCCTCCTTGAACCATGTCTTTAATTAGAGCCCCCCCCCCCTCCACCCCCGCCCGTTCATGCACACACGCGTTTACTTGTCTCTTTTCAGTAGCTATGAGAAAACTATGTTCACAGCTGCTTTATTCTTAGAACATAATTCCCGTGTCTGTGCAGGAAATATTTGAAGCAATTCAATACTGTTTCAGTAGGATATAGCGCCATGTTACACATGTGAACACGCAGGACCACCGTTGAGCTATCCCCATCTGTCAAGGTGTGTCTTCTACAGGTTTTATCGAGGGAGGGGGGCGGGCGATTCTTCCTCCTTTTTAAAACTCCAGACTCCGCCCCACAAAGAAATCTTCCACATAAATCGCGGGTAGTTGGTTCAGAAGGTAATAAGACCAATTTTGTATGCGCCAGGAAACAGTACCGCTTGTTTTCTGGGCGCTAGAACAATACATGTCTGGTACTGCATGATTACATAATTATCATCCCTGCATAAGTCAAAAGCAGACAATAACCATTCTACCAGTAAATACTTAATTACTTATCATATGTATCAGATGCGTTGCCTTTCTGCCCCGACCTAATCACTGAACCCTACCCAGCATTCCGAACCTACGGAAAGCATAATACAGAGTTAGAAGTATTTCGCCTGGCCCTGTTCAACGTTCGGCTATCCACCAGGGCGGCCTCTAGGCGCAAAAAAAGAGTGTTGCAATAATGAAGCCTACATTGCAGCCGGACATTAATGAGGCAGCCCTCTGTTATCACACCGCCCTTCCCAGCTCAGTGTGACGAAGGAAACATGCACTCCTGTCTTTTCCTCGAGATCGCGGTGCAGAACACGATTAAACAGAAACGATATCCTCCACCTGCTTAGTGGAGAGATGACTTCTTTCCAAGGCCAGCGAAACCCATCTGCTTTGCACTTCATTTCCAAATACAATAAAACGCAGCTAGGGAGGTAGCGCTTTTCAGGCGGGTTTACGCTTCTAGTCGCCACTTGCTGAAACAGGTGGTGGCGCAGGAGTCTTGTTATCAAGATTCCCGCACTAATAGTGGATCAAGAACGCAGTGTCTTGGGTTTGGGGTTCGCAGAAGGAGCCGGAAGGCGTTGAGCAAAGCTTCTGCAGGGACATTAACTGGACCTAGAAATATATAGGGGGAAATACGAACTGGAACTTGCCATAATTACAACAAAACCAACAAACATTCAAGAATCTGCCATTGCCCCCAAAGTGTATGCCGACTTTGTGGGCGAATATACCGCACCTAGTACACTCACAAACATACACACACACACACACAAAACAAACACACACAGTGGCATGCCCCAATAACTGTACACAGACATTCCCGTTTTGAAATGATTACACATAGGGAGTGTTGCATGTGCGAGAGGAAGAAAGGTCCTCGCTTTAAGTATGTTATTCTTTTGCTGTAGATGTATTCTTAGTCTGCTCACAGGGGATCCGCATGCGTTTGTTGGTATAGATGGTTTCTGGTTATCCTTGTGATTGGGCGGGACTCGGCTGTCCGGCAGCAGTGGGAAGTACAGCACAGTGCAATGCACGCCGGCGGACTGCACGCATTCTATGGGCCTGATTTCCAGAACATTTCTCAACTCAAAAAGGGTTTTGTAAATGAGGCCCTGGGCATTTCATTTGGAAATTCGGCCGAGAAACAGCCCACCCAGTTTTATCATTTCTTTCTAAACTCCACACTGCCACGCAAAGCGCATTTACCCGGGAAAGTGAAAATATAACCCACAGCACAGGACGGGCATTTTCAGAGAAGACGGTGATAAACCTATGCCTTTCCGGCAGCATAAAAAACCCGAATGGCGCGGGGCACTGCCTGGGAAAAGCGAAAAGGGAGAGTTCAGAGGACACACTGGGCCTGATTTACAGTAACACTTTTGAACGGAGAAAACCCACTTTGAAAAAGGCTTTGTAAATCAGGCCCGTTTCTTTAAAATATGTGCCCCTCAATACTGAGGGGGGGGGGGCAGCCCAAGCACGAAGATGCACCGGATTCTGGGCTGCTGTGGCAAGTAGGGGCGCGCCGCTTTTTCCCTTCCATGCATTCAGTGGATGACTTTAATGTCGCCATGTGAACACTCTCTGTAACATGGAGCCGTTTTATCAGCCAGGAGTTTGAGAAAAACACAGATAACCCGATTCGATGGGTTAATCATAAGAACACTTTAAAGCTTTCTATGCTGAGTTTTGCGATCGTTTTCCTTCTTTTTTCATAACTCGTATCCGGGGCTTTGTACTTGGAAACGTGTTTTGATTGCCATTAGCGACGACTGTGTTGTGAAAAACCGTTGAGTCGGTGGAATGCTTGTCCACACAATGTTGCCCAGTGGCCGGCGGGCATTGCTTTAATCTCACATGGGGTCAGCGAGACATCCTCTGGAGAATTCAGTCTGGCTGGTCTAGGGACCTCTCTAGACTACTTGGAGGAGACGTCAGCATAAGGCGTCTAATTTACAAAGCCTTTTCCAGTGGGATTGCGCCCCTTTAAAAGGCTTTTGTAAATAGGTCATGTCATATTTTGGTTGGCCTTTAGCGCCAGTATGAAAATAGCTGTACAGTGATGCCTAGATGGCTCTTTCAGCTAACCACTTAGGAATTGTTTCCAATGGATCAGATGCTGTGTTATTAATGTTTGCTCATCTGCTCAACTGCTATCTTGGGCGGTTTATGTACTGCTAAAATTTAATGTAAAGCACCACACAACCTTTGCCATTTTGGTGGCCTCTTGGACCTGGTATGAAAATAATTGTACATTATTACCATCCTGCTGGAAATTGTATGTTTACCATTTAGAAATGGTGTCCACTGAATCCAGTTGCTGTCATATGGGTGTTTGCTGGACTGCTATTTTGGGCATTTGTATATAGTTCAATTTTCAGCATTTCGGCTCTATGGGAGAAATGGAGGAATATAGCTTCATAGATAAATGTCCAGTTGGTTCCAGTTGCAATTTGTTTTCCAATTGTGTGTATTTGTTCCAATTTGTACTTTTCTTTAACCTCTGGAATTCCCATTGGTTTATTTCTTATATATATTCCAATGCCCCAACAAAATGCGTGCCAAACTGGTTGTAGTGTAGTGTTAAACATTTGTAACTCATTAACTGGAATTCCCGCCAGTATTAGCACCACGAAACATTCACTTCCTTGTGCTGTACAAATACTGTATTTGAAACAAAAAAATATGGACCTCGGCAGGTGAGATTGGAGACTCTCTTATACACACAACTTCAATATGACTTATATCACAACATATATTTATTTACACTCCACTTCGCACGGTTTGTCTTCTTTGATGCTTATTAAACATCCACACATCTGTTCCAACATTCATACCACTATGTATGAATGAATAGTGGTATGAATGGTGGAACAGATGTGTGGATGTTTAATAAGCATCAACGAAGACAGTGTCAAGTGGAGTTTAAATAAATATATGTTGTGATATAAGTCATATTGAAGTTGTGTGTATAAGAGAGTCTCCAATCTCACCTGCCGAGGTCCATATTTTTTTGTTTCATGTTACTCACCTGGATGGCCAGCGACATTACAGATAACCTTATTTTTTGAAACTGTACAAATGCTCTATTTGACACAATACACTGATGTTGGTTATAAATCAATGTAAAGCAACTGCTCACTTCGTTCGGGGTCTGGGACGCAAACAAAATAAAACGTGCACATAGCTTATTGGATTTATACAACCTTTGTTTTAAACCACACCACGCGGCCTTGTGGCCACTTCACAGCACTAGATTGTCCGTTGGTTGTGTGGTGCAAGCTTGGACAGGCATATCTCCCGTCGTTGCTGGAGGCCAAACGTGTCATACTTAATAACATCTAAGAAGGTTCCGGACCACAGGACGCCCTGGTGTTCAGAGGGCTCACATGGGTGATGGGTGATGCATGCTGATCCCTAAGCCTGCCTCCTTCAGGCAACGACACTTAAAGTTAGTGTTGGGCCCCACCGGGAGGCCACAGGCTGAGCCACTGCCTGCAGCCACATCCCTGTCCATGCTTTGACAGTTTCATGGAGGCATGGGCTGATGATTCGCTGTGGGAGAGTTGTCTATTGAGCAAGGATCAGCCAAGGGAAATAGAAATTAGACCAGACGGTATACAGTCAGCAACTTATTTAGGATTCGATCCCAACCTTTTTTAGAGAAGTGCGTTATACGACACCACTTTCTATTGCATTACATTGTCGCTATGGTTTCCTAGAAACTTTGGACATCGTTAGCCATCCTTTACCACACTGGGCACGTGGCAAATATAGCCAAGGCAGCTTGCATACAAAAGTAATGATGGTTGGGAACAATTTCAAAAGGACTATCTAGTGAATGATACCCAGCCAGACAGCATCAAACAACGAACCATGGTGAATATATGGGGAACCCCCCAGCTTTTTAAAAACAGACTGCTGTTCTAACTTTATTAATCATTGATGATTGAAAAACATCTTTACATACCAATAACTAATAACATGATTTAGCCAAATTGGTTGTGAGGTGTGTCATCTAATATTGCTGGCTTTGAAGAAGCACCCTTTTTGTGTGAAAAGTGTGTTGCCCAGTGTGTGTGTGTGTATATATATAAGAAGGAAACTGTCTTCTGTAAAGCCCTCCAAATATTGCTGGCTAGAATGTATTCAAGAGTACATTAAGTAAGCATTTCTTAGACTTCTCTTATTTATTGGGGACAATCAAACAACATCAAGATGGAAACTAAGAAGCAGGCCTCTCAAACTCTTAAAAGGCCCACTAGACCTGCAGGGTTGAGTTCCTTAATTTACATACTCGACCTACGACAAATACACTCGCCCCATGGTGACTGGTGACAACAAATTCAACAGGGCTTTCTCTGAAAGGGTGCATGTCGCCATAAGCACATTTCATATTTGGTCCATTGCTCACACCGAAAGGCCAGACATGTCCATTGAAACTTTTATTTGCCATTTACTGCAAACAAAGTTTGTACGCAGTCATTGTCAAACAAAAATGTCAAACACCCCCATATTCACGAGCAAGATCTATTATTATGCAAAGAGTACTCACCGTTTATAACTTCTCCTTGCCAGTGCAAGTGGGCTTGTAGATTTTGCCAGCCCTGAGAAGTCATATTTAAGGAAATTGCTTCTCATTACAATTTTGCCAATCATGCAAGGAGTGGGAGGGAGCAAGAGACCTACGCACAAAGGCTTTCCACACAATAATTTATGTTATGTTTATTTATACTGTGTATCGCTACCACCCACGGGCAGTCTCCAGGCGCTCTATATATGTGTGGCTATTCTCTCTGGCCTTCTCTCCCATCCTCGCCTCTTATTAATTATAGAGGTGGGAATAATCACTGTTGTTATGCTTAATCCCACTCTTGCATAAATGGAGCACTTTAGAGATGCTAATTACTTACGCACCGTTCAAAGGATTTGTATTAATCTATCCATAAATATGTATACATAATTTCACTGCTTTCGTCTACTGACGTTGCTGGGATTTTAAGCTGTATCAGACACAGTAACCTTATAACTCTATGCCATTATGTCATTTTTTAATTTTTTTGGTGCTTAATCAAATTGAATCCCAATCTTTCACTACAATTCATGGCCATAATAATCTTTCCTACATTTTGCAAAAGAAGGAGCATGTACAGTCATTTTTGTCACATTTGGGGCCCGATTTACAGAAGCTATTTTCCAGGAAAAATCCCATTGAAAAACGCTTTGCAAATCAGGGCTTTGTGTGGACTGCTTTTTTCTTGTTGTTTTTCAAAATTGAATATGCATTGTTTAAGATGAGCCAACATTTAAACCTTTTAAAAAGAGTCTCTGGGCCTGAATTGCAGCACCGTTTGTCAATGAGAAAGTCCCACTGAAAAACGCTTAGTAAATCAGTCCCGATATGTTCTGGGATCTTCCTTTAAGTAAGCCCCACACCCCACCCCTATAAGAAGACCATTTGTTCAGATGTGGTAATGTTGGCATTTTTTGACAAAACTGTATACCACTTCCCCACAAAAATATAAACCCAACTGTGATTTTTTTTTGGGAAAGTCAAGGGAACAGAAAAGTTATTAAGAGAGTCCCAAATGTTTGCCTTGTCCCCATGTAACACCTGTTAGGTACTTTTGTTTTCATCTAAAGCAAAAACGGCTGCATGGATGTACGCCAAATTAGAATGCAAGGCTGGTGTCTGGTCACACGCGATATTCACTTTGGTGAAAATCTGTTCAGCAGCCTTTCTAAAATAGCCAAAATACTTGCCAAAAATGACCAACTTGGAGATGATTTAAAGCTCACCGAGCGATCTGCGGGCCTGCGTGCTGCAGTTTCAGAATCCAATGGCGCCTCAGTGTGATCTCTGGGTCGGTCCCTGGTCAAGGGGTCCAGCAAAGCACGATTTGATTGATCACTTGAAAGAGAGCAATTCTGATGAACTCGAGATGAACTGAACATGTCTGAAGCGGCCACCATCAGGATACTCACACTTCCTTCAGGGATCTCAGCTAACAAAAATGAAAGGCACAAGGCAGCCTTCACAGGCATACCTCAACCCTTAGCCGGATTAGCGGGTCAGGTTAGGGTGGTAAAATGTGCCTCATTTTAATGAAAAAACTGGAAAAGTGTTCAGCCCAACCATCAGACGGTTTAGGTAGCTGGAGAGGGGCCAATTCTTCATCCGGTCAATGAATAAAAATGGCAAATGTAGGGGCAACACACTGCCACATGTGGACCAATTCATGTTCTTTGAGGTGACCATGGCATGGCCAACAGGCCGTGCCCCAGGCACAGTGACCACATCCAGTGGACACATCTCTTCTCTTAAAGGTGCCTGTGGCATGGCCGAAGACCATGTACCAGGCAAAGTGTCCACTGGGCACACTAGGCTATTTAGGGTGACAGTGGCATGGCCATGCTCAGTGGGGGCTTTGGGTTTCTTGTATGGGCTCGGCCTAAGCCCATGGCCCAGGTGCAGTGTAAGCTGGGAAAATGACCTGTGAGCACTCGGGTGTGGTTGCTGTGCCCGGGACATGGCCGAAGGCTGCAGGCTATGTCCAGTGAGCAGTCTACGTGTGTTATTAATAACTGGAAACAACTTTGTGAAGTACAGCTATGGTTAATCTACAATAAAAAAAAACTGTACATATTCACTTGACAAAATTAGTTGAAGGGATGGTTACATCATAAACATTACAGCCAGGACGAGGAAACTCTATAAAGAAAAACAAAATAAAAAAATAAACATTACCGCCAGATAAACCCCCAAGTTAATGTCTCCAGGTAATCATAATTTGGCCACTGAAAGGAATTGCCCATAATGCCACACATCACATCACAGATGAACTGCACACACCACAGTTCCCAGAGAGATTGAGGAACAAGATCAGCAAAAGAAAAACAGCAGTGCCCCCAAAATACCAGTGTTGACTTTGACTTTTGTTTTAGAGATCGACACAATACAAAGCCCAATTGGATCACATTTGTGATGTCATCTTTCATGTCCGTAGGTGTTAGTCTTAGCAGTGCACAGTGATGGCGCAAGTTATGGTTAATTAGCTTAGCAAAACTGGTGAATTTCTCTGGGTTTTTGGTTTTACTTGTAACCATAACGTCCCTTTAACAAAGTTTTTTTTTTTTTACTGAATTTCATAGGTTTTTATTAGTGCAACTTAACCATAACGTCCCTTTGCCAAAGTTGTTTCTGTGAATATATATATGTACATATATATATATACACCACATCATGTTTTTATATAGCACTTCATTTCAGATTCTCCCCACTTCCAGGTTCTTTGATAATGACTGTTAATATTACCCAATTTAATGCTACTCAATTTATCGACCTCATAAGGACATTGAGCTTTCTTACTTTCCCGTCCGCGCACGTGTGTGTGTTTGTGTCCGGTTTGTGTGTGGGTATATTATATTGATGTTGTCGTAGTGACACCAGTTAAGGTTATGTGCCTAGGAATGTCACCCAAAAAATTCTTACGTAATGTAATATCAACAATACCTATCAGACGAATAAAAATGGCTCTGACCGTCCACCAACAGTACTGCGTTACTTTATAAAATGCTCAAACCAATTCTAGCACAAAACTGTTGCAAATCTCTCCGCTACTTTTGAGCGAGGTTTGTGCTATAAGCAATAAAATAAAAATTGAAAAATGTTTGAATTTCTCCATGAAAGTTCACCAAACATTCCAAATAAAAATATTGGCTACATAAGACATCTGGTGAACAATGAGTACTTTTTAATGGTGTTTTCCACCGACATAAAAAAAACATGCTTTTGACGAAAAGACCACAACATTGTTTGCTTACATTTTGGGGATTTTTGGCATGCTTCTAGTTTATTTATTCATACATTTGTAGAGTGCACTTAACCTGTGGGCATCTAGGCACTTGTTAGAGTTTATGCAGTTAGAACAAACAGCAGGCGGTTCGGCTGCTAATGGAACAGGGGGGTTTTCAGTCTTTTTCAGAACAGGGTGTCGGCTGGCTCGGATCTCAAGGTAGCGGGGAGTGAGTTCCAGAGTGTGGCAGTGGAGACAGGAAAGCTGGAACCACCGGCTTTGGCACGCTTGAACCTGGGAGTGCTCAGGCGGTTGGCATAGGTAGTGCGTGTGGGCTTGGGGGTTGTTTTGGAGAGTCTTGTAGTTCTTACGGGGAACTGGTGCACACAATAAAGCTTTTAAAAATCTTTCTTGACAATGAATTTGCAGTTATTCACTTGACAACATTTCAAAATGTATCTATGTTCCGAACATTCATGAAACAGACAGCAAACAAAAACAAGTACATGAGAGAACTCTCAGACACATATACCCAGAAACCGGTTATATTCGGACAGGCGCATAACACACCGAAAACACGCAGAAATGTAAAAACACAGATGCCATAATATTACAAACAGTTCACAAATCAGGCATTTCCCCAGCATACAGAAAATATGAAAACTAAACAGAAGCGGAAAACAAACTCAACGTGCCAGTACAGTCATGCACACAACACACAGCAAAAAAACACATAACATGCACCGAAGCAGAAAATAGGAAAACTACAGAGACATTGAAAAACTTATGGACAGCACACAATTCAAGCCCGCACTTAACGTGTGTAAAAGACCCCTTTGGTAGCAGAAGTGAAAACACAAAACTCATTGACATCTCACAAATCAGGCATGCCCACAACACAGCAAACACACACACACATGCACAGAAACACGTAGGAGGAAAAACACGCATAAGAATGTACATTAAAAGTCACGTTTATAAACATTGCAAATGCCAATGTATTGCTTGCTTGCAGTTTCAAGTCTTTCTTGTCTTGAATCGAAACAAAGTGCGTCCTACTACAAGTCACAACTCAGCTCACCCTGTATCGTTACTTGACAACAATCACTTCGAATACAAGGTAGCCTAATTCAACATTGTAGTTAAAATGAGTGTTTTAAAGTAATATTCTTTTGTGCGTTTGGGCCTGAATTTCAAAAGGGGTTTTCAATGGGAAAATCCCACTGAAAAACCATTTGTAAATCTCTCTCTCTTTTGATATGTGGACAGATGAAGTTTGTTTAGATAGGGACATATTTCACTTGGACTTTTGGTAGTGACCTTAAGGCTGGTATTTGGATGCTTCACGATTTTTTTCTCCATATGTAATAACACGAACACCCGGGGCCTAATTTACATCGTGTTTTTCAATTGGGGGGGGGGGGTCCAATTGAAAAATACGTTTGTAAATCAGGCCCCTGGTGTGTAAAGTCAAAAAACATAGAGAATGCCAACGTTAGGGAACACTCAGTCCAAATCAACTATTTCTCTAACACAAACAAAGCCCACCCTCTGCAAATGTATTCTAAGCTCACTCTACAGAACTACTCCAGGGTGTGAGCTGTCTAATAGTTCAAGGAATGTTGTAAAGTAGTGGTGTAGAGTGTGTCGAGGGGAAATGTGCACCGTGATGGCTTTGCTTGTATTATAGAAATAGTACATTTGGACTGAGTGTTTGTACCTTAACATTGGTATTCCCAGAATTTGTAGACTTCACCTTTAATGGGTGGAAACACATGGCCTGATTTACAAAACTTTTTTCAATGGGATTGCGCCATTGCAATACACTTTTGTAGATCAGGCCCCCTAACTCCTAATAGATGTTCCTACTGATTTTCCTCTGGCTTTTGTGTGATCCTGTGGGTGAGAGGGGGCGGAGATACGGAGAGGTGGGGGGGATAGGAGGGGGGGGGGACGCGTTTGTGTGTGCATCTGCAGGTGCTTATTCCAAACGTGTCATGCTCCGATACATTCAGAGTGGATTGTACAAGAGTATTAGCATTGTCTTCGCCTGTGCAAATTCAGAGCATATTGGCTGTACAGACGTGCATTCTGGGCATATTGTAATGTACATTGAGTTCACATATCTTTGAACTCATTGCATGTGAGCGCCTGCATTGTGAGCATATGATTTGTAGTTTCCATGTGTGTATTACACGTGTTTCTATGCATATTTCGAGTGTATTATCCGGACTTGCATGTATTCGGAACGTAATGGATGTCAGTATTGATTTTATTGGATATATGTTTCCTCTGTATGTTCCAAGTATATATGTACATATACATATTTTGAGCATGTGATTCATGCTTATATGGATTCTGAGCCTAAGGTATTGGTTATTGCATATTAATTCAGTATTGTATATGCCATTTAGGCATTTGTAGAAATTGTTTATGTACCCCCCACCCCCCAGATGGATGCTGTGTGGTGGGGAGAGGGGGAGATGTGTGTGTGTGTGCGTGTGTGTGGTGTGTGTTTGTATTTCTTAATTGGGTATTAGTGTTGTGTGTGTGTGTGTGTCTGTCTGTCTGTCTGGTTGTATGTACAGTTCTTCTGCACATAGTCATTCTGCTCGTGTTGTATGTACACATGGTCTGTGTGTTGCCTGTGCATATTGTGCTCACTTACATTTACTCCAAGCATATTGTTGGTGGGCACGCAGACGGGTGGGCACGTGTGTCTTTTTATTTCAGGAAGGCTACCAATTAAGAAGTCGTCATCATAAATAATTTGAATAGATGTTTAAATAAGCAGTCCACAAAAGCGGAATCATTACACGAGAGAAGTAATTACTCAGATACTGAATTCCATAAATACTACTCTTAGTTATAAAACGATCATCAACATACCCCAAGCTCTCTAAACCAATTAAGTGCTCCACTAATCAAGAAGAAAGATCTCTCAAGTGTGTGTTCCTCGATCAGCTTTTTCAACCAGGAGTCCTGATTGGACAGTTGCCAATACTTCTTGGGAGACATTAGCCAACACAAGGTTTAATGAACGAACCATAAACCATCCTTCTCAGCCCCCTCATTCCTCAAGCATGGCAAATATAATACCTTTTGTCCAAGGACCAAGGCCCAAATCTGGGTAACATTGTTTTAAAAAGTATTCAGTTGTGGGGAATTACCATAAACATGGGAGTACATTCCCAGAGATTCCATGTCATGTTGGGCAGGCAGACATGGCCTCTGGGTGTCATACAATAGTCATGTGCATGGGGCGTGAGAAAATGCCCTCATTTGTATTACTCTGGACCTACTGTGCAGGTATGAATTAGAAATACTTTTTGGGATTTGAAAAAGTGAATATCACAATTTTGGAAAGGTTTGCAGGAAAAGGCCAAGTGTGTGCTGAAAATCTCATCGAGTGGACAATTCTAAGAGTAAAAGTAAACATCTTAACTTCGAAGTATCAAGCTTCATAAAAGGCTACATACACACAGAGTGCAATATACACACAACAGATTGTACAGCTAATGATAAGTATAAAAAATAAAAAAACTGTAAAATTAAACCCATAAAAATGTATGACACTACATACTCAATTGTTCCAGCAATATTTCCTCACTCAGCTTTAACACAGCTTCTAGAAACATGTACGCAGCTGCTGCTGCCTCTCTTGAACTCAGGGAGAGTATGAATCTAGAAGCTTTATCATGCGATATTTGCATCAAGTGGACAATTTTAACAAATGGGTTCTGGAGGGATAGACTATGTCACCTTTCGGACAAGGTCATGTGCCTTAAGACTACGATAGTGGTTGTGGGCGCAGTATAAATATTGGCTAACAAATGCGCCCTGAAAGCATGCTTTTGGGGTCTCTGGAAAAGCGAGTGCTAAACATACATATGTTCCAACATTCATTTTTAAAGGTAAGCCTTAATAAAACATCACCAAATTTGGCATGAGTGTCCAGTTATGAGCTGATAACTTGCTTTCAACCTGTGGTGAACGTTCATGAATGAGGTCAAAAAATACAGAGGACAGCCTTTTCTTACCTTCTTATCTCTAGTGTCCTTTCGCCTTACAATACTGGCTCTAGTTGACCATAGCTTCCTGATCCCTAGGAAGGGGGGGAATACAAATAACTCCACTAACAAGAGTGGCTCTCCACCTTATCGGAAAAAAGAAAGGCAACCTATATACACATGCACCTGATGGCTCAAAGGGGTCAAAAACCATTTGTGTACCAAATTTGAAAGATGGGTACATAAGCAAAGGAAAAAGAAGCAGGAAGAACAACTATTTATGTCATTACTCCATCTTAGAGAAACAAGCGAAGAGCAACACTGATGTTATGTCCACTTGGAGGCAATGTCTGAAGAGGGATGATTTTCCATGACTCCATTTATCTCAATTCACATTCTCAACCCTTTTTGTGTTATTTATTTATTGTAGCTGAAATTAAACAGCCTTTCAAATGTTATAACATATACAGAAAAAAGACAATATCAAAACATATTTTAAATATCTTATGTACAAAATAACCATTGATTCTAAACAGCATAACCATTCATTTTGTGTTATTTATTCATTGTACCCCAAAGCTTTTTACTGAACTTGAATTACCCTCATGGTGTTCTGCATAGCATATTGCCAGCAGATACTTATGGTCGTTTTTCTTTATGACCGGTGCATGTTCTTGAATACACGTTTCTAAACATCAGATGTTACTGCCCACATATAGTTTTTGAGTTTATAAACGCCATGTGTGGAGTTGCAGTTTATAAACTGATGAATACCCCATGTAGCCCCTGCGTTTGAATCATATCATGTCGTTGTTACATGTGTAGAACCTCACCGTTTTGTGTTGAACCATGTGTCTAGCTTCTGTTTACCAAAGTAACTGTGCACCACCTGATCGCTTGGGCAGTTTCCTGAATGTAAAATTCAGGGTCTCACCAACAACCCTTTTTACCTTTTGCACCTTGAGTAAGATGTCGCCTTGAGTAAGTGTTTTTTCTTAATTGGACACACCTTCTTTCCTTGCAATACATATTACGCCCTTTGTTTTCTTTCAGGGTAACCTTTCAAGAGTAGGCCATTTCTATCCATTAGTTCGGTGGTGTCCATGGCTTTGATCAGGAACCACTCTGGATATCCCCAGTTCTGGAAACAGTGGTACATGTTGAGTGATGCATGTTCAAAGTCTTCATTACTTCTGCACGTACGCCATGCCGTTTAAAACTTTCCCATAGGGTGTTTTTCCATTTAGTGCCCTTTGCATGTTTACCGTTAGCATGTAAAGGGTGGTACCTGCCGTTGGTTTCACAAACAAGGCGTTCTCTTGCTTGAAGTCACATACGTTGACGGTTAGGTGAACATAGTTTACATTTCCTTGCTATATTAATATGTATATTCCAAATTTACCTTGTTCACCTTCAGGTAGGATGGGCCTGATTTAAAAAAGCATTTTTCAATGCGAAAATCCCATTGGAAAATACTTTGTAAAACGCACCCAGATTCTTTTAAAATTGGAATCCCACTATTCCACAAGAGGAAAACATTGCCACTATAACATAGCTTAATATGACACAGTGAGTGTATTTTGATTATCCTAACTTCAAGCCAATCTTTCTTCAACATGGGTGGCACACACGCCTTGCCTCTTTTTAATAAATAACTGATTTTCAAACATAAAACAATTGTCTGATATTAACACCATAATTTCTAAAATAAAAACAAGGATTGTATTATGTTTTGTGATGCTAGGTGAACTTGATTTAAAAAAAAAACATATTTTTTCATCAATACCATCTGTGTGTAAAGTGCTTTAATGTCTAAAGTGACCACGAGAAGATCCTTTCCCTAAGGGAGGGATTTCACTAATCTGAGCTAACATCCCTCTGCTAAGGTAGTAAGTAACCCATGAAGTAAGAATTGTTGTTCACATGAGGCTATGAAAGAAATGATAGGCCTATCCGGCGGGGAAACCATTCATGCATGTTTCGCGCCTAGAATCAATTGTGTACAGGTGCGTGTATAAATGACTTATCATATCATATCATGTACCTTTGGTAAAACATAGAAACATGGAATTACGGAATACTGTAGTTTAGAATGTTTTTTCTATGCAAGTTAACATAGTCTGCCTCTTTTGAAGTTGACAAATCCAAGGTTCCATAACATTCTGGTCCTGATTTACAATGCGCTTTTCAGTTGGATTGTCCCATAAAAAAAATTAGGCCTACTGTCTCTAATAGCTGTGAATCAACTTTTTTATGTGCATCTACACTGCAAAGAAAAAGATGTCCTCCATTTTCTGAGGGTTTTGTAGCAATCCATTCGTGGTTCTGAATGTATTGCTGTCTCATTTCCGGAGTAATGTGTTGGGAGCATGAAGGATCATGTTTTGCTTTTTGATCTAAGCTTGCCGAGTTGAAACTGACGCCCCGAGTCAAAGGTATGAAAGTGCTCTTCGCCTTACAATCTCCAGCACCACTATTGCATGCACCTGTGCCGGTGCCCCTGCACTGTCCCTCGGAAAGGCAGTGTCACCACTTTACATCGAAAGTGTGTACATCGGCAGTTGAGAATTGATTGACACAGGGAAAGGCTGTATCGGAGGTAGTACCGTTTTTCTGGAACCTCATCATATAGGACCTGAAGGTGTATTTTGTGAAGGAAAAAACCTGTGAGTTGGACGGAAGCCCAGTCCTAATTGCAGAACTTCCGTCTCTTCCTTAGTGGTTGTGTAAATGTGTACATTAATGGCTACTTTCTTTCTGTTTACTCTCCTCTTCCTTACTTCCTTTTTTTTTTTATGTCCATCCAAACCTTGCTTCTCGCCTTTCTGGCTGTCCATCCTGAGTTTTTTCATTTCCTGTGAAGAAAAGGACCTCCATCCTGTCGTGTTATTATTCTCTCTTCAGCAGAGCTCTCTTTTGCCGAGGTTGAGGGACTCTTCTCTATTTCTCCGCTTTCCCCTACATCCAGTGTCAGTCTTTTCTCAAGTGATGAAACTTTTTACCAAACGTGCAGCTCTGTCCGCCTGATAATCTTGTTTCTCATGTTTGAATTGTCAGCCTATGCGTTCCTAGATTTCTTTTCATTTGAATCAACAGCCCTCTGCTCTCTTCTTTAGATTTCGAGTGTAATCTCTTTATCTCCTTAGTGTATTTCACGCAACCTCTTGGAGCTCTCTGCTGTTATCTCTCGCCATTCGTTTGAGTTCCCAATCTAAGTCATCATATGGTAGGACCATGAATAATCTTCTTCCCCTCGGGATTCTGTTCACCTTAAGATCATTTTCAAGTAAATTCCCACCACTTGTGGATTTCACTCTTACTTGGTTTTACCAATTTCCCAATTCATGATTCAGTCTTTTGTATCATCTGTACTTCTGAATTGCTCAGGTTACCACCCCCCCCACAACCCCAGCCTGATTCCACGAATAAATCTGCTGCCATTAACTGGCATTAGCTGACATTCTTGCCCCCCCACCCCCATATTGTGTGTGTGTGTTTAAAAAACTGCTTTAATCTTAACCACATGAACATTCGTATCAATTGCTATCCTTTGTTTCCATCTGGCAGATCCTGCTGTGCATTGGGTCGCGCTATGACTGAAGTCTGCTGTCTGACCAGTCTGGCTACTGGTCGCTTTATTTGGCCACTTAAGCGTGACTTTTATGACTCTAGGGCCATTTCCTGGCATGCCCGTCCAACCTTGGTCACCTTTATTGTGTGCAGTACTAACCTCGGTTACTTGGCGTTGCCTGCTATGGTCGGTGCTCCAGTGGTTAACGTCACATGTGTTCCCTTGCATTGTATGCCTCCCTTCTGCGCCAGCCAAAGCCCTCCTCCTCCTCAAAGACTCCTCCATTATCCACCTCTTTTTAGTGTCACTTGTCTTGCAAAAATGTCTTTTGCTTGACCCTCATTTGTCCAGTTTCATTGGTTTACCTTTGCATTTCGTGTTGTGATTTCCTTCAGTCTTCTTTCTCTTACTTTATGATTGTGCTGATTCATTCACTATGGACAGCACTTCCGTGTAAGCGCTTTAGAAGTCAAAATAGATCCAAAATACAAATGCATGTCCTTCCATTCATGCGCGATCCGCCCACTGCCTCCAATATTCCCAATCATACTTTAGAAATTGGCAAGTTTGTATTTCAGTCCCTATTCTATGTTTGTCTATAGCATTACTTACCATTATAATTGTTATTTTTTTTTATAATTGTTATTTTATAGCGCACTTAATACCGGACCCGTTTCTAAGCGCAAGCCCGGGATTCGAACCTCTGTTGCTATGCGTTGTCTTGCTTCCAAGCCAAGCGATATTCTTCATGCTTGTCTTGTGTATTTGAATACAGAGACTTGGCCTATCAAGCCATTTCAGCCCAATGCGTCCTGAACTTCAGCGGCAGCTCGGCTCCACTCAGCATTGCAACATCTCTGCTAGGCTCTTCTGCTGCTCCACTGTTGCCCAGAATCAAGGTGTCTGAGCCCCAGAGCTATACTTGCACCCTGGACTGACGCCACTAACCTCTTCACCAAAAACGGATAGTAGACAAGCGTCTGTACAAAATCTCAGTGCACACACATTTTCCACATTAGCACCCTGTGAAGGGGCTCTTTACAATTACGATGCTCTGAACTCAAGCTGTATTCTAAAGTAAAAGCCAGCCTTCCGAGTAGCCTCAGTGAGCAGCGTCCCCGCCCTTCCCCGCTCCCCCTTCATCAGTTAGCACCAACGTAGTTTCCTACACAGGTGCTGATGGTGACTTTATTTCGGCGAACAAAAAAAACAAACGTATCTTTCTTGCGTGGCCCAGTGCTGCAGGAGTGATGCTCTCATGAACTCCATTTCCATGTCAATGACATCACAGTCATCAACATGAAAAACAGACTTCCTGTAAGCAGCACTGCTGCAGCGCTGGGCAGCGCAAGAACGGTGATTTTTTTTTTTTTTAAGCACCATTAGCACCCGTGTAAAGCATGGCGATATGCGCCTCGGTGGCATGCCGACGCTTTCAGTAACGGCACCGCCACCCTCGTTAAGGTACCCTCGCTGCACTTGGGCCCTCACCACCTCAGGACATATCGCCTCAGTATGCTTCACTCCAAACACAGCTCTGGGACATTCACCAGTGCAGATCTCTCAGCAGACTTAAATGCCTTGTTGTCAGGTCCCCTACATGCATTTTTAAACATGTACAAAGTGTAGTATAAAACTGAAGAGTAAAACAAAGCAAGTCATCTTCACTCTTCAGTTTAACTCTCTGCTTTGTAAAAAGGTAAACACTGATTGCAAATTACAATTTGCAGGCAGCAGTTACCTATGGAATCCGGTCTGCTCATTAGCAGGTGCTAATACGAGGCAGATTCCATAGGAATGTTTACGCCTGCATGAAAATCTCACACACTCATAAAATGTGTTACTCTTCCAAGATAGAGGAAGAAAGCACAACAGAGATACAAACTCTGCTTTGTGCCCCGACTACTCCTTGGAGAGGGTGAGAATTAGTAGAAGAGCAAAACATAGGCATGAATGCCATTTTAAAATGACTCTCCATAGCGTGCAAACATTACAAAGGTCATAGTGCAAAAAAGTACCAGTTCAAAGTGCAAGTTCAGTTTCTTAAAGTAAATGTTGTTGTCTCTTTGATGTATGGGATTATAAAGTAAGATTTGTGTATGTTCTTCCCTCTCTATCCAGGAAATCCTAGCCCTCCTCCATGCACGCTGAGGAAGCACAAGAACAATCGTAAGCCACGAACCCCGTTCACCACGTCACAGCTGCTGGCCCTGGAGAGGAAGTTCCGCCAGAAGCAGTACCTTTCCATCGCTGAGCGGGCAGAGTTCTCCAGCTCCCTCAGCCTCACAGAGACCCAGGTGAAGATCTGGTTCCAGAACCGACGCGCTAAGGCCAAGCGCTTACAGGAGGCCGAGCTGGAAAAGCTCAAACTGGCCGCCAAACCCATGCTGCCCTCCTTTGCCTTACCCTTCCCCCTGGGTGCCCACCTAGGGACCACCGCGTTATATGGCCCTTCCAGCTCCTTCCAAAGACCCACCATGCCCCTCCCAGGACTTTTCTCATCGCCTGTTACATATGGCATGTACTACTTATCTTAGTGCCCCGCCTCTTCAGAATTGCGCGGACAGAGTTGAATTTTTAGATAAAAACTATTTAAAATGGCTGCAAGAAGAACATTTGCAGCAGCAACAGCACTTCCCGCAATCTTCTAACATGGAAATTAGTTTTTCCTTGCTCAATTCATCCCTCTTGTGGTCCAAGTCCCATTTTTCAACATACCAAATACCAGCATAAATGATATTCTGTTTATTTTTTTTCTACAAAGGCTGCGCATTTGTGATTCACTGTGAACTCCCAGCATTGACACTTCAGCTGGCTGAACCCGTTCTCCAAGTCTTCCTGAAATGTGCTCCTTTGCCAGGCTTGGACAGAGAACATCTAAGCAGAGGCTTGGGCCCAGCAATGCCAGAAGCCGGATGTGGAAAAGAATTGACAAGAAGGTTCTGGAAATTCTAAAGTGCAAACCAGTACTAACATAAAAAAAATACTTTATGCCACTGCTGTGGCCTCAAGTATCACAAGGGATCATGTTTCCCTCCAAAATATTTTTGGGTAATTAATGCTTTCAGGTGTAATCCCTGTGTGAAGCAGTACGGCCCAGTGGGTCGAAGGGACAAAAACGTTTGGGCCTTTATGAAAAGTTCTGTTCTCAGAGCGTAGCCAAACCTGCGACAGCAGGTACACACCAACATATATTGATGCAAAGAGGATCCGCACCCTGCATCCCGCCGCTCTGTGTGTACGCAGGATATTGTGACCGCTTCCTCAAATTGTGATGCACGGTTTTGGGGTAATGATAGGGGTTCATATCAAGAGATTTGCGGGCTTGTTTTTCCTTTTGGCAAATGATCAGCAGGATTGCGTACTTATCCTACACACACACACACACACACACACACACACACAAAGAAGCAGGATTCCATAAACTGTTGCTGTCTTGGGCAAAGTATGTAGAGGAAGAGCTTTGTGTGGGCATTTTCCAGGAAATAGAAAGGAACTCACAGAAGATATCTACTTTGAATTCTTACAGAGAAGTTGCAAAATGTTTCTGCACGAAAGGCTTGTGCCATATTAGGTCAGGCAAGGCATGTTCACCCAATGTGTACTGCTCCAGGATTACCAGTGTGCACAGGGATTGGCTATGTTACCAACAGGGGAATTATTCGCATTGGGTTGACACACTGCTGAAGGGGTGGCCAAATGCTCCATGGCGGATGGCATTTGCTACAGATGATTTTGTGCCCTTTCGGTACAGTGGTAGAAATATTCTCCATGCTTACATTTCTATGGAGTTTTGTTTTGTGCACTTCCCATGATCGGCCATTTGTATCCCTCACTTTGGACAGTGCATATCTCTACTTTTACATCAGGGTGTGTGCGGGGGTGGTGTGGGGATTCGGGGGTGGGGAGACCATTCCTGGAAAAATCGGAACCCCAGAGTTCACAATGTCACCCAAAGCAAAGGATTGCTGCACAGATAACTTTATGAAAAACTGTGAAAGCCATGCACTTACTCGCAGTCATCCGCACTCATTAGCCGCTCACTGCACTCCAGTACCACCGTAGTTTATTTTCATTTTTAATATCAGAGGAGATGATCAGGATATGGGGGAAACATAATTATTTTCATATTTAATGGGGTAATAATGGTTTGTATTTTCCTGAGGTGTGAAATATATGTGTTTGCTCTCTCCTGTCTTCTGTATTTTGAATTTTTCGGCACCACGTTTAAAATGCAAAACACTTTTTTTTTAACATGTTTGCTTTTATAGCTTGAAGTTGTGATTGAAAAATTGTCATTTTTTATTGTATATTAAAAAAAATGCGTGGTCTGAACTGCATTATATTACAGTAATTTCGGCGCTGTGTTTGCCGCCATTAGGCACTTTGGTCTAGTTAGAGATGGATACAGCAGTGCACCTACTTCCTGGAAAGATCACCTTGCAGTGCGCAGCCGAGCATACAGCTTGCACCTTATCCCCCCGCCATTCACACACTGGCGGACCTCCTCACTATGGAAACTCTTGGAAAATGTCATCTTTATCTAAGAAGTGAATTATGAATCATTGGAGATCCTGCAAGTAGAGGCCTAAATCCTCACGGGATCAAATGCATCTCTTAAAGCCCCCCGTACCCCTCGATCCCCAGATAACCAGGATGAGTGTGACCCAACCTATCTTAAAAGAGGAACATGTGCTTGCAAACATTTATGAAAAGATCGTTTGTATTGTATTGTATTTCTTCTTATAAAGCGCTTTAGCCCACGTCATTATCAACCATTTCCCTTAATCTGGTCATAAACAAATAATCATCAAGGTTTAGCAGCGGAAGGGCCTTGAAAGTTCAAGGAAATCGGCGGAAATTGAAAACTGGTCACTGATCTATGGCATTGGGTGGAAAAACACGACAAATAGAGGACAGTAATGAGCAATGTATACACTAACCTCCATGCAGCCAACTCAAAAAGCAAAGGATGGAGAAAGAGAACAAAGTTAGTCTTTACATGACGGAACCTTAGATGGAGAAGGCGCCAGGGTTTGACTGGGCTTCAGTGGGGGAAATCCGAAGCCGGACACTAGGCAAGGACTCACTGCTTCAGGTTCAGGCTGGTCCTGGGTTTCCAGAGGGAGGTGTCAAGCAGCAATAGGGCTGAGAAACCCAAGCGCAAACTTACTACACTGAGGTGCAGAAAGCCCTAAGGAACAGCCAGCTTTTCCGTGACTTTTGGAAATTAAGTCAAATCACTGACCAAACCAAGTTAGAAAAAAAGGCTACCGAAAGGGGGAAGGATTGAATTTTGATAGCATCAAACATAATCGCTTTTAGGAGCATAGATTCCTAGTAGTGGACACTAGTTAAATTGTCTCCAAGAACACCTAGAGGCGCATGCAGACCCGCATGGAAAAGGCAGAAATACAGTTGTAAATGATCTAGCTCTGGGGTAATCATATATGTAACATCCCAATGTATGCAGATTAGGATGCGAGGCACGGGCTGATCAAGTGATCTGCTCAGGGTTACATCACGTGTTCAAATGGGGAAGTCAGGATTTGAAATCAGGTCTTATATTTCATGGTCAGCAACGTGCACCCTACCTTCCACGGGTCTTCCACTGACTGCGCTGCTGAGCACACTTGAGGCCCGGTGGAGTGAACTGGAGCTCACAGGGGTCTGCAGTTAGATGGGACAGGAGGTGGGGGTAACATTGGCTACAGTCTACTGCCTATGGGACAGATTGGCAATGCTGTCAGAAGTGGGCAGAGACCTGTGTTCTTTAATCAGGTGTCCCACTGAGGGACTCGCAGGGATTGGCTAGAGTGGGTCAGTCCCTTTGGAGCCGTTTGGGCTGACTGTGTCTGTGTTGCATGGTGGTATTTCCTTAGATTGCCTATATATATATATATATATATATATATACACACACACACACACACACACACACACACACACACACACACACACACACACACACACACACACACACACACACACACACACACACACACACACACACACACACACACACACACACACACACACACACACACACACACACACACACACACACACACACACACACACACACACACACACACACACACACACACACACACACACACACACACACACACACACACACACACACACACACACACACACACACACACACACACACACACACACACACACACACACACACACACACACACACACACACACACACACACACCCCCCCCCCCCCCCCCCCCCCCCCCCCCCCCCCCCCCAACACTAGTGGTGAGATGCAAAACTCCCACATGGTACAATTAAGAAATCTTAAAGAAATATCACTCGTGTTGAATTCGAAAGATGAAAGTTTAAGGATGTTTTTTGTTGAAAAACTAAAGTTTTCAAACCAAACGTGCGAAAAGTTTTTAAAACCTTGAGGCAACGAGTAAAACACGTTCAGGGGGGCGGTACCTAGCGGAGATGTAGAGGTGTAAACTAGTTTAATTATGAAAAGAAACCCATTCTAAAAAGGGAAGGAGGACACATAACGTGGGGAAACGCATGAGTACATATCAGGGTAAAAGGGGGTAAACAGGGCTGTCCCTGCTTGTAAGGTTGAAAAACAAATGCATGGCTAGAGGGCGGGGAGCCTGCATTAGAGGTGGGAGGGCAACACTGTAGAGGGGTGCACACCGAGGGCCGGAGAAGGAAAGCTATCGTAAACCTATTAGCAAAGGAAATGGACCTAAAAATACGCATTTTCCAACTTTTATATATTTAGGTTTGAAAACATAATGTTTCAAAGTTAATCAGCGCGAGATTACACTCCTCTGTCGGGTGCAGCTAGTGGGCGGTAAATCAGCATCTCCTTTACGCTCCTCAGCCTCTCAGTGTTCGAAGTGAGTGGGATCGGTCCGGAGTAGTGTTTCACTACTTTTATTTCTTTCTGTTTACCATTCCTCTTCATTTTTTGGACCATATTCAACATTCTATACAGAGGATGTGTCCCTTGACGTCCCCGTGCAAGTGTAAACTTGTGATAGGGGCCTTAGTCACTAGTCACAGACTAGTGCAATGCCCCGGCCCATGGTGCAGTATGCTTCCGCCTGCATATGCTTCCGCCTGCAGTATGCTTCAGCCTGCCGTCTTCCCTGGGACACCACACTTCTTCCACTACTTTTTTCAGTACTCTTCTACCACCGTCTCTCACGCTGTGGCGAGTGGTCTGCGAGCCATGATTGCCAGCGCAGGGAGACAAGTAAGAGACCCACTTTCCTGACTGATTCAGGTAAAAATGGAAACCGTGAGCTTTTGGCAATAACCTAGAGAGGAACGCATGCCCGTGGTTAGAGGCGATTTACCCGACTCTACTGCCTCGTGAGAGAGGATGGGCAAGATTTGCAGTGGTGCAAAAAGTGAGCAACTGCTTTGATAATGCAAAATGGAGCAAACAGATTTTGACACAGTCCATGTTATCTAAAAACGTTTGCACTATGGCAAACATTAACCAGGCTATTTTTTTTTTTGCACGATACAAAAGGAGTCTGCTACATTTCTTTTTATGTTATGCAGCCAACATAGCAAATAAAACGGTCTGCTTCTATTTCCCCCAGGTGAACACCTTTTTAGATAATACCAATGGGGCTAAACCTGTTTGCTCCATTCTCTAACATCAGAGCAGTAAAATTGGTTCTAAATTCATTTGCTCCACTGTTTTGCACCAGTACAGATCTTTCATGATCTGGCCCCTGGTCTGCCAACCGCAGACAGCGCTTTAATTTACAAACGCGTTTTATAATGGACCCGATAATGGCGATCTCATTAAAAAAAAACGCTTTGTAAATCAGGGTATCTGAGTGCTAAAGTACATTTTTCACATCAATAAATGTTGATACAGGCAAGTTGGCAACCTATTTGTTCTTGCATATAAATGTGCTTAAATACTGATTAAAACGACAAAAAAATAACCTGGACGGAAAAGTTAAACATTTCAAACACACAAAGGCCCCGATTCATGGCATTTTTTTGCACGGTTCAAAGTGACTGTGCACTGCTGAAAAGTGACTTTGCACTGCCGACACAAACCCTGATTTCATGGGACTGTGCACATTGTACTTTTGCAGTGCAAAGCTCATTTTGCACCGCAAAAATGACTTTTCACTGCAAAAATACACTTTGCACAGTACCACGAATCAGGGTTTGGCAGTGTAAAGTCAGCAGTGCAAAGTCACTTTGAACCGTCCGAAAAATTCCATGAATCGGGCCCTTTGTGTGTTTGAAAAGTTTAACTTTTCCGTCCGGTCTATTTTTTTGTCGTTTTAATCAGTATTTAAGCACATGTATATGCAAGAACAAATATGTTTAACGAACGAACACGGCTAGGCGTCGGAGAGCGCAGTGTGTAACCCTCCGTCGGTACCCCTCCCTTATTTCGATGTCTGACCGAGCCTCACTGGGTCCGGACCGCAGTCATCAGCGCACCTGCAGCTTCGGGAGCCCCCTTTTATTTATCATCACCCCGAAAAGAATGCAACGGTCCGGAGAAGTCTGCTCTCGCCGGGGAAGTCTGTTCTCATCTGAGGCTTTTACACGTGTCGGGATTTTACGCTAATCACGGAACGGGTCCGATCACTAGATTCCCAAACCTGTCCAGAGTCCACCGACCCCCCCACTCACCCGCCCCAAAAAATGAGCCCGCCGTGCGATGCGAGATCGATCTTACACGAACTCACGTATTGAGTGGTGGGTGATGTTAATAGGACTGCACAACCGCCGCCGGAAAGTTACACCGTTACAACATAAAGCTGATGTTGCGGAAGTCGTGTTATGTCAAAGAAGAAAGGAGCCAAAAGCGCGCCTTCCTAGAGATGTTCACGCTGATAAAAAGAATTGATCAAAATGAGCCTCCTGGAAATAGCGCCTGCAAAATATCTACACTCCAAAACAGCGCCTAGAAAAACAGCTAATTCAATAAAAGCGCCGATGGAACACTTGCCATACGTTCATTTCCAAATAACCTGTGAATTAATTATTCTCATATTGCTCTGTTGCTCTGGGCCGGGTTGCGGTGGGGGTGGCAGGGGGCAGTGTGGTGTGGGGGCTGTTCGAGGGCTGGGACACCGCAGGGAGCTGGCAATCGGCTTCACAGTTACCGGACTTCAGATGCCCGGCGCAAACATTTCCTGATGGACACCGGATTTGTGATTTTTTTAATTATATTTGTATATGTGGCCTGGGAGATCTCTTCTTATTTGTACAGAGAACATTAATTAAGTCTTTCCAAATGAACTACGATTTCTTCTTACGTCAGGTTTCCACTTAATTTCTTTGAAACATATTGGGCCTGATTTAGAAAAATGTTTTAACATAGGAAAGCCCCATTGAAGGGTCCAATAAAAAAAAGTGTGTGTGTGTGCGCGTGCGTGCGTGTGCGTGTGTGTGAGACACTACCTTAGATAACTATATTGCTGACAAGAAGGTTATTCTGGGCTGATGAGACATTCCCAGTGGTTATGGGTTAAATTGGATGACACCGAAAAGGGCGATTTACATCTGGCAGTGTCAGGCTTTCATTTCAAAGGGTGTTACAGTTACGCAAGAGAACTAAAGTCTAAAATGTCCCATTTCCTAAAATACTGTATGTCGGGACCCAATATAGCATTAACTTTGAATGTTTTGCTTTGCAAAGTAACTATTAAATACAAGTTTCCATAAAATGCATTCCAGACCAAACATGTACAAACACCAATAACGACGTGGAAATATTACACAATAGAAACGTTTTAAAAAGCGACATTTTCTCAATAAAAGCCACAGGTTCGGTGCTTCACCATTGCATTGAACTCTTCTTCATGAGTCTTTTTAAAACAATTGACTAGATTTCGGTTAGCTCAGATAGTTCATGCCAAATCGCGTCGTGCGAACACGCAAACAACGCAATGCAAACGTTACCCAGCACAACGCGTGCACTCGTTTATACCACTTTGGCACCTGCATACCAGGCTCTGTACATTGGGAAGAATGGCAGGCAAGGCGTGGGTGGCGGGGGAGGGGGCGTAGTGGCGCTTGATGCAAACATTTCTCATCCCTTGGCAATACACTTTTTCAAGTATTCCCTGGTCATTGGACCCCCACTCCCCCATCAGGGGGGAGGTAGCTGATATTACTCCAAATAAATCTTGTTTTCCCAGCGTCCCATAAAGTTAAACTAAGGGTGCCAGAGAATCGGCTGAAAGCCCCGCCTCCCCTCCTTTTCAGTTGCACACATGACTGAGGGCGACAGTTAAGGTGGAATTGTGGATCTCATGTGTGGCGCTATTGTTCGGCTGCCACCTGGGCGCTCGGGTACTTGAGGTTGGATGTGGAGCAACTTGACGCCTGCCATATGTGCCATGCTACAGTTGGCTTCACTCTGGTCAGTAGACTGAGAAAAAGGTGTTCAAAGGGAGCGAAGGAGACCGGCCACACCTTCTCTCCCTTTGAACGCCTTTCTCAGTCCCTTTCTGAAGTGCTCGGGGAGGAGCCAAGCCTGCGAACCGAATATAGTCTAATTGCAGAGGGGCGTGGGGAGGGGGAGTGCGGGGGCAGGAGTGGCCTCGAGACTGGACTACTCTGCTGTTTGCATTGTTCTGCAGTCCTGTGTGTATATGTATATCGGTGTGCGCCCACACTGCATGTGTATTGAGTGCGTGTGTGTGTGTAAGTTAAAATGTGTGCGAGTATGTATATGCTCGCAGCTTGTTCAAGGATATATGCATGTTTGCATGTGGGACTGTGTGTCTGGGCGTGCGGCCGGTGTGCAGTGTGTGTGCGACGTGTGAGTGCACGGCCCCTTACCGCAGGAACCTCACATCCGTGCTTTGAGGGGGCGTTCGGGGTGCATGGACGCTTTGTAAATACGTTAGGACACTTTGGCAGCACACTGTGTGCACAGCACGGTGAGGTTGACACGGTCTCTTTGCAGAGTGGTGTGTCCTCCCGCGGCTGGAAGACTTATCCGCGAACCCGGTCCCGGTCTGGAGGGCAGCACTAAAAATCATGAGCGGATCACGGCCCGAAGCTGTCACTCTGTACGGGAAGGCCACCTGTCAGGCGGGTATAGTGCCTGAATGCTAAGCACGGCAATGTCAGTAGGTAACATAGTCATGGTCATGAGTAGGTGACGCGAAATATGCCCAGGAGCACACAGCTTTCTCACGCGAAGCTGAGATTCAAACTCGTGTCCCATGCATTTACGGTTTAGTACCCAGAGCACATCTCTTGAATGCGGACTAAGAGGTCATAAAAAGGGCCCGCAACGGAACCTTCTAGGTTATTAGCCGCGCTAGATTCTCTGGCCAAAGTGTTTGCTTACGTTGAACTCGATGAAATGCTCGAATGGGCTGAACACCGCCACATTCTGTCGGTAAATGAGCAGGCGTGGGTATCCCACGGTTGCGAATGTGATGACGTTGCTGCTGATGGGCGAAGCAGGCGAAAAGACGAGACTACCAACTAGTACACACAATATGCATCTATGGCGTGCCATTGCCTGGAGGAAGCATGGTGCTTCGGGGCATATTGCAGAAGTGTGACACTCCAGCCGGGCGCTTACAATGATAATCGGACTGCATGGTAACACCACCGCTGCAGTCCAATAGAGAGGTTTACAGGGGGCGATTACCTGCTTACAAGTATATTCACAATTGCACTTGAAATCAGAGAACGTCTGCAAGACGTGGATGGGAACTCGAGTCGAAGGCCCTTGACGGTGCGTCCGATTATGAACATGTTGATATCCACCCGCTTGCACTGGGGTGGTCATTGTACAACTCCAACAAGAGTATCGCAGCAGATGGGTGGGTGGTACCGTCTGAACTCGAAAACAACCACAGGAGGCGTTTACGTTGAAAGTGACTGCTCTGTGGTGCTTAAATGTGGGCCTTTAAATGACCCGAAGCTATTTATGCGCTGGAGAAGAAGTGCTCGAATTGACTATTAAAGCGATAGAACGCGTTTGTGCCGAACGGAACGTGGGTTATTGTGGAGTACGTCTCCTTTTCGGACATGGAACTAGATGGGTGCAGTTGCTCAGCCGTTTCCGGTTAGGTATGCGCTGCAGGAATCCCCAGGCAGCGCCTTTAGTCCGACGTTGAGAGTAGCTGAGGTTTGAGGCCAGGCTTGCCCGAGTACTCGTATTCTCGCCAGCTCTCAGCTTTTCATTTTAAGTAGCGCGATGCATTCGCTGCACTTTAGAACGTAAGTGCCAATGACTTGATTCAATGTTCAGCATATTCGCTCGCCCTAATACAATATCCCTTTAAAATCGATGTTAATGCTACAGGAGCAGAATTTAAAATGTTGAAATAAAATGTTAGTGCCCTACACGTGCAGCAGTGTTAACTGCAATCTGCAAACCGTGCCCGCTTTAAAACCCTGGGCTAGAATTGCCCAGGATAAAAAAAAAACTTGCTGGCTTATAGAGCAGCCCGGGGGCGTCAACACATTGAATAGCCGTAGGCCCTGCTCTAAGCCGATACCTACCCAATGTGTAGTGATACACTTAGAGCGCTATTGTGAGACAACACGATGACTGGCCAGGATCAAACTGTTTAATGTCCTACTATGTAGATGGTGAATACGATTGACCACGATCTACTGGCTGAAGGCAATGTTCGTTGAACGATTGTACTGTCCATTTTACATTGTGCTGTATACAAGGTTATGATTAACCCGATTATATTTATAAATTGAACAACGAGTCGTGAGTAGGTGACACGTAATTTGTCCAAGATTGCACAACGTCGTCAAGCGAAGAAGCCGAGATTAGAATTCGGGTCCCGGTTCGTCCCAATTGACTTGTAGTTCCTAGATCACATGCTCGTCCGCCGGGGCCGCGCCCGGGGGCCAGAAGTAAATGGGGGAGGTTTGGTACAGGACTCGTGACTGCACATTGCGCCGATGACTGTGGCCGGACTCTCGCTTTCGCAAAAAGAGAGCTATGTTGACGCGCCTTTAAACTTTGCTGCTCCCCGCTGGCGTGTATCCTTCCAGCCGTCCCCAAACATGCCCTCCCTTACCAACACTCGCACAATGGCTACACTTTCACACCCACCACCAAGCCCTCAGTAGTCTGTGGAACAATATTTTTGGGGGTGAAATGTAAGTTAAAAAAAATCTATAAAGACAATAATGTATTGTATCCACAGTCCTCGCTGTGCCAGTACGCGGCTTGTAAACAACGTGGCTTCACTGTGCCCAACGAAACGAACTTTGTGAACGGGAAATACCGTCGGACAGCGGGAGACCGGCCCTTTGCACACCTGAATCTAATTCGGAAACAGGTGCATGAACCCAGTGAGGGATCGCGCAGTTACACGCGGGTATTGTGTTCCAGCACGCGCACGTATGGGTGGAAGGGGTCTTGCGTTCAGCGGAGAACTGACTTCGCAGCACTAGGGTTCGAGTTGGGGTACACGGGTTCGGGCATGGGGCCTTGGGTATAGCGATAACTTCACGCGCTCTCGTGTACACTTGTAAGGTGCAAGGGACCTTAGATTCCGCGGATAACTTCACACGCGCGCTCGGGTACACGTGTAGTGGAACTGTAAGGGTCCTTAGATTCAGCGGATAACTTCATACGCGCGCGGTACACGTTTATGCGCAACGGGTCTTAGGCTCGGCGGATAGCTTCACGTGATGTAGGGCGCACGTGTAAGGTGCAAGGGGCCTTAAGTTTAGCGGGTAATTGCACCGCACTTTCGGATTGGGGTACACGTGTACTTGAATGGGGGGCTTGGGTATAGTGATAACTTTACAAGCGCTCGTACACGCCAGTGTAAGGTGCAATGGACCTTAGATTCAGCACACGCGCGTTCGGTGTACACGTGTACTGAACTGGGAGGGGCCTTAGGTTCAGGGATGACTTGACACGCACTCGTCTTAGGCACCACGCGTTCGGGTTGGGGTACACGTTTACGTCCATGGGGCCTTGGGTATAGCATAACTTCACACGCGCTCGTGTACACGTTTAAGGTGCAAGGGACATTATATTCAGCAGATAACTTCGCGCTCGGGTACACGTGTAGTGGAACTTAAAGGGTTCACCGACGACTTCACAGTCGCGCTCGGGTACACGTGTAGTGGACTGGTAGGTGTCTTAGGCTCAGCGGATAACCCGACACGGCTCGTGCGGGGTGCAAGTGCAGATAAGTGGTCGAAGATTCAGCTAACTTCACACTCGCTCGCTGGCGGGTACACGTGTAAGGTGCAAGGGACCTTAGATTCAGGGATAACTTCACACTCTCGCTCTCCGGTACACGTGTAGTGGAACTGGTAGGGGCCTTAGGTCCAGCTGATAACTTGACACGCGCTCGGGTACACTTGCAGGTGGAAGGAGACACTTCTGGGCCTTGGGTATAGCAATAACTTCACACATGCTCGTGTACACGTGTAAGGGACCTTAGATTCAGGGATAACTTCACACTCTCGCTCTCGGGTACACTGTAGTGAAACTGGAAGGGGACTTCTGTTCAGTGGATTACTGCACCACGCATTCGGGCTGGGACACAAGTGTGCGTGCATGGGGGCTTGGGTATAGCCATAATTTCACACGCGCTCGTGTACTCGTGTAAGGGACCTTAGATTCAGGGATAACTGCACACTCTCGCTCTCGGGTACAGTTGTAGTGAAACTGGTAGGGGCCTTAGGTCCAGCGGATAACTTGACACGCGCTCGGGTACACTTGCAGGTGGAAGGAGACACCTCTCGGCCTTGGTTATAGCAATAACTTCACACATGCTCTTGTACACGTGTGAGGTACAAGGGACCTTAGATTAGGAGGATAACTTCTGTAAGGGGTCTTAGGTTCAGCGGATGACTCGACACGGCTCGGGCGGGGTACACGTGCAGATGGAAGTGGTCTTAGATTCAGCTGATAACTTCACACTCGTTCGCTGGCGGGTACACGTGTAGTGGAACTGGTAGGGCCTTAGGTTCAGCGGATAACTTGCCACGTGCTCGGGTATACGTGTATTGGAACTGGAAGGGGTCTTAGGTTCAATGGATGACTTGACATGGCTTGGCCTTGGGTATAGCCACAACTTCACACGCACTAGTGTACATGTGTAAGGTGCAAGCGACTATAGATTCAGGGGATAACTGGACACTCTCGCGCTCGGGTACACGTGTAGTGGACTGGAAGGGACCTTAGATTCAGGGATAGCTTCACAGACTCGCGCTCGGGTACACGTGTAGCGGAACTGCAAGGGGTTTTAGGTTAGGATAAGGACACGTACGCACTCGGGTACACGTGCAGGTGGAAGTGGTCATCGGTTCAGCGGATAACTTGACACGCACTGGACACGTGCAGGTGGGATTGGTTTTAGCTTGACATGCACGCTCGTACACTAGTAGGTGGGAGGGGTCTTAGATTCAGCGATGACTTTACACGCGCTCGGGTAAGGTGCAAGAGGCCTTAGATTCCGCGGATAACCTCACGCCCCCTGGGGTGCATGTGCAGATGTAAGGTGTCTTAGGTTCAGTGATAACATAACAATACTAGGGTACACGTGTCAGGTGCAAGAAGGCAGGTTCAGCGGATAACTTAACAATACTAGGGTACACGTGCAAGGTGCAAGAAGACTTAGTTTTAGCGGATAACTTAACAATACTAGGGTACACGTGTCAGGTGCAAGAAGGTTTAGGTTCAGCGGATAACTTAACAATACTAGGGTACACGTGTCAGGTGCAAGAAGGCAGGTTCAGCGGATAACTTAACAATACTAGGGTACACGTGCAAGGTGCAAGAAGACTTAGTTTTAGCGGATAATTTCACACGCCCTCGCCATCCTCTGAGAAGCAGGGATGTTATTTACTTAACAACCCTCTTGAGTCGAAGCCGGAGGGATCATTATTTGAATCGACAAGAAAATGGACATTTCATTTCTGCTGGGGAAAGTGTGCGACACTCGGCAAGTATGTGGCAGCTGTGCCCTGAATGGGCGAATGGAGGACATTTAATTTGGCGTGGAATCTCTGCAAGGAGCCGGTGAATGATATGCAGGCGATCAGCATTCCAGAGATGCGGGCTACTATTCAGAGACGCCCCCCTCCGACCCCCCAATCCCAGCAGGGCCTGACGCAGCGAGAGGTGGGGGTTGGGGTCAGGTCCACTCACTGTTCTTTCTTCCTTTAGTCAATGAAGCTCGTTCGCTGCTCTATTTGTTCATTTACACTGTTTTGTAAAGTGCCACATACCGGAGACGGGCGCTTCCGTGCGCTAAACAGGCTCCACTTTAAGCAAATGACTAAAGCGTTTACAACCGTCAAACCAAACATCCCCAGAAAAGAGAATTATGGCCTTATTTCCAAAGCGTTTTTCAAGGGGATTGCACCTCTGTAAACATCTTTTGATTCATGGATTTTTTGCACTGTGCAAAGTTACTTTTCACTTGAGAAAAGTGACTTTGCACTGCCAACAAACACCTGGATTCATGGAACAGTGCAAAGGGTCTTACACCCTAATTCATGCAACAGTGCAAAGTGTCTATTTGCAGTGCAACGCTGATTCATAGAACAGTGCAACGTGTCTTACACACCGATTCATGGAACAGGGCAAAGTGTCTTTTTGCAGCGCAAGTGATTTTGCACTGCACAAATTCACTTTTCACTGCTCTATGAATCAGGGTAGAGCAGTGCAAAGTGTATTTTTGCAGTGCCAAGTAACTTTGCACAGCAAGAAGACACTTTGCACTGTCCCGTGCATCAGGGTGATTGTTGGCAGTGCAAAGTAATTCTCAAGAAGACACTTTGCACTGTTCCATGAATCAGGGTGATTGTTGGCAGTGCAAAGTCACTCTTCACAAGTGAAATGCCACTTTGTACGATGCGAAACATGCTATGAATCAGGCCCTTAGTCTGTTGTTGGTTACGGAATTAACAGAGCAACGCAGGTCATTTGTCTCGCTGGAGGGAGAGAAACACGTGCAGCAGCAGGAGAAACGGCCTGGGCGGACTCAGACAATTACACATATCTATTTATTCAGGTGTTTTTATTTGATTATTTATTTAATGAGTTGGTAGCTGTCTTACAATTTCATGTTTTATGTTTCTACTTTTCACCTTCCCATAAGTTACCCTCCTCAAACTGCTCCTAGGGGTTTGCGCCTTCATCCCCAGTTAAAAACTCTGGCAGCTGCATTTTGTGACACATACAAACTGTTCACCATTTGTATGCGATTATTTGAATGTGATTCTTTGTTAATTATCATCAAAACTCGCAGGAACCTCTTTCTCTCACCTGGCTCCAAAAACCTGGAATGAGCTGCCAAAGAACATATGTAACACAGGAAATCACCTCCTATGCAGAAAACTTCTCAAATGTTGGCTCCTCATCCCATAACTAGAAAGAATGCCTATAGGGGCATATAAACAGTTGAAACAATGCTGAGAGAGGAAACCGTTCCCCCTAGCCCTCTAAGCTGTCACCCATCAACAGAAGTAAGAGAAGAACAATCTATGTCGTATCAACTTACCAAATGAAAGATAATCTAGAATCATACCAAAGAACGATCATGAATTGATTGGGATAGAAGGGTAAGGATGACTTATCAATAACACCTTGGCCGACAAAGTAAACACAGGCAGCAATGGACCAGAGACAGAAAATAGATAGGAAGGGAGCGGGTTATTGTAAATGTACAACACCAATACCAGATTGGGGGACAATGCTCGCCCCAGCCGGGTGCACTAAGGTCAAAAATAACACAGCTGGAAACTTGCCACACTATCACCCCTAGAAATTAGACAGGAAAGAAAAAGCGAAGGCTATGCCTACCCCATAGGACACCAGATACATAGAACAAGAATTACAAGGACTATAAGACATATAACCCACTAACCCAAAAGCTCAAATTTCTGCATACTTACTCGCACAAAAACCCACACAACCACTTTTCGCTCAGAAAACCGCACATACTTCACCACACCGCAGCAACAAACAATCAACACATAAGTCGCACCAACAACGCACAAGGGCTTGCATCGACCAGATATTCACACCCAAGCTCAGCGCATGGTGAAAACCGAACTGAAGCTGCCAACAGGACACCACCTTTCTAATTTCCTACGCCCTCTTCACTCTACTAACCCACCCCCACCTTCTTGTTTGCAAATCCGCCTGAACCAATTCCGTTGGTGACGGTGCGCGGTACAAATACCTTTAACATTATCATTAACATGTGTATTTGTGCTAATTTATGGGCATTCAAGTGCATGATACGGTAGCCACAATTTGCACTCAGTCGACAGAAACTTTGTGAATCGGGTGCTATTACTTGCGATATTATAGAACCACGTGCTAATTCTACAGGGTTCTGAATTTTGGGAAACATTTTCTTAATAGGGGCATGGCAAGAAATTGATGGAAAGCACTGCAATCCAGTTTGAAATGTTAGCAAGTAAAAGGAAAACGAAGAAGTGTTTTCTTAGAAAGCAGAGCATTTCTCAATACAGTTGTGTTGCCCCTCAGATCGATGTAACACGTTTGGCTTGACTTAACATGTGCCATGCCACAAAAGGTAATGTGGGAATGTGCAACCCCTTTATTGGCTGGGCCTAGACATTGTCCGAGTCCAGCTTTGTGCTGTTCTGGCCGTTTTCCCCACCAGAATGCGTCCCTCTGCTGCTCTGGCTCACCCCTTGTAAAGTCACTGCCTTGTTTTTCCTGATGGGTCTAAGTCTTCTTCCTTTGTGTGGCACAGGCTGCAGAGCTCCGTACCTTTCAGAGTTGGCTGCCAGACGTGTGGCTCAAATTAGTGGATTTTTGTTATCTGTGCTGTCATTTAATGTGAATGGTGCTTAATGCAGGTGTAAGAGGCTATGAGGAGCAGCCACTTGAAAGCAACCACCACTCCCTACTTTCATCCTTATCTTCAAAGCAATGAACATTGTCTCCTGCCTAATGTTTCAGAGACCACTTAGCGTGGACGGGGCTGCCTTTGAAGCTTCTTAAAGCACATTGTGCCAATGACAATGGGTAAAGGTACCAGCTGGACAGTGCCATTGCAGTAGATTTGCACTCATCAGCGGGGTTTAAGATGCAGCATTTCCCACTCATTTTCCATTATATACAGTTCCAAGTATTACTGAATTAGTCTATCATAAAGTGTCACAAACTGCAGTTTGTAAATATGGGCCACTCAAAGATAAAGACAGTGACATGCCTGAATGATTCCAAGCATGACGTCAAAGATGAAACTATTCGTCTTCAAGTGATAATTAACTAAGTATTCAGCCAAATGCCGAATAGCTCATGTTCAGACGGAATTTGGCTGAATAATTACTCGAAGCCGAATTTCGGTACACCCGTACTCACCATTACCTTCTTGTTACACAAATCAATGACACAAATTAATTTAAAAAAAACACAAATCACAATTATTTACTGTCTACAAATTTCACTTCAAGAAATAATTATACTGATCAATAACCAAAACATTTATAAATGTAGCATTGTGCAATTTTGATTTTCCTTCTGTAGGCTAGCAGTAGTGTTTCAAGATTGGTACAAATCCATATGGCAATTATTATATCACCCACACATTTCGTTTAAAATAAACACAGGGTGATTTAGCGGTTTGTTTTTAAGACCCCCACCTACTTTGGTCTGTGGTGGGGAAGGCGGACAGAAAAATTGTAATGATTAGGGGAATTTTGGATTTTAGACTACTTCCACTAAAAGGCCTGTGTTAGGTGAAGCTGGACAAAAATATTGGACTGATTTAAGAACAAAGACTCCCCTCTCCCTTTGAAGAAGTCAGGGTCCACAGGACAAAAAGTATTACAGAATTAAATTGTAGGCTATAGTTTTTCAGCGCGCACAGGGAAGTGAGCTTTGTTAATTTCGAATTTTAACAAAAATCACCTCGTAGTGTTCCACCAAATGGGCAATTAATTAAATTCATTATTTCAGTTATATAGGCTAATAAATCTACACAGTTTTTCCTGTCCCCACCCACTATAAAGGGAAAGGATTTAAGGCAAGCAGACTCCGCACCTTTTGGTTTCCCAGGGCTCAGTTCTACTTACATAGAAAGCCTATGTTTAAAGTTTAGTACAGCCAGCTGCATGTCAGGACCCTCTGAAAAGATAGGGCAGGGATCTGGTCACTCCACTCTCAAGGATGGCCTCCCGCTCTCCACCATAGGACCCAGTCAGCTCTTAAACCTTCCTAGAAATACACTGCTCCACCCAGATGCACTCTCAGCAATCTCCTCTGGTGTTTTCTTACATCTGACAGATGGGGCCTCATTACGACCCAGGCGGTAAGTTACCGCCTGGGTCGTACCTTTACCACCATGGCGTAAACTAAGTTTACGCCATGGTGGTTGGCGGATTTACCGCCCCATTCCGAGGTTGGCGGGGCGGTAAGTCCCCAATCCCCATTTACCCTTCCCCATTCCCATTCTTGCCCCATAGGGCATAATGGGAGTGGGGAAGGCGTTAATTACGCCACCGTAAATTACGGTGGCGTAATTAACAACAAGGTCCCTTAGCGCCATGGATTTTAACACCTGCTAAAAGCAGGTGTTAAATCCTCCATGGCGCTAAGGGACCTGGGAATCAGGCGGTAAGGGTCGGCGCTGTTTACGCCGCCGTAAACCCCTTACCGCCTGGGTCCTAATGAGGCCCATGGTAAGTTTCAGCAGCCCTACTGATGATACATTTCACCAGCTCTGTCCCTCCTCCTAGTGCAGTCCCCCTTACGTAGCAGCAATGACACAACCAATTTTACAATCTTGGGGAAGTACCCTGCAGTAGTTCCCGAAACTAGGATTGGGCAGTTAACCTTCTCTCCCCTCCCAAATACAGCCTCCCTCTCAGGATTGGTTTAGCGATCCGGAGCAACATATTTCAATTCCCATTTGTAATCGCCATTTGTTCTCGTTTCAGATTTTAGGCAAAAACTAGTTATGTAACAAAAACGTTATGATTTGCTAGTAATTGCCATAATATTATATTTTCCTTTTCAGCTAATCATAGGGCATTTAAACAAACAACAGCTGGGTCTGCACCATGTTGCACGACTGTTTGGCAATTTTCACAAAAAGCATACCAGTTATGAATATGTAATTTATTACGCATATTCCTAAATATTCACTCCACCCGTTCACCAACTCTCATATTTGGAAATTTTTCAGAGCAGCCAGAAACCCATTTTAGATGGCCTTTTCAGTTCTCGGAGTCGCAGGTGGATGAATTTTGTATCTCCACAATTGCCTGGAAATTACATAAAAAATAACACATACATGTAATCAGTAAGACGTATGGCTGCTGAGAAAAAGGCCTAAATGATAATGGTCCTCTTACATTGATTGTGAATCTTCAAGTGGGACAAATGGCCATTCTCCTGCCTTCAGGCCATATGGCCTCACTGGGTCAGCCTGTAACCAGAGAATGTATTATTCTCTTTGTGTTTGCAGCTTGCTCTTTGAAGTTGGTTGTCTCCATTTTCTCACCGTTTGGTCATGCTCCAGCCAAGGGGAACTTGTCCTGCAGTCACTACCTTCAGATCCAGCAAGTCCGGGGAACACTGAGCTTTCCACACCTTTAGCAGGATGCTTCATTGCCTTTATGATCAGCCTGGGGGATGTAAAATACAGACCTGCAATTGGGGACTTCCTTCTGAAGTGTGCCACAGCAAGCAAAGGGGGTTGTCTCTAGCCCACAGAAGCTTTTCTATGGAAAACAAATGGGGCTTTTCTTTTCAAACATTAGCAGGGGTACATGTTTCACATTTAAACTGCAAACACACATGCAAAGCCATTTTCGCGTCATTGTTTAAAAATCCTGTTTTCCATGTGAAAGGGACCTTTGATTTTTCTTCTTTCTTTGTGAATTAAAATGCTGTTTTTCCTTGTGTAGTGACAGGTAGGCCTTTTTCACATGGCCCTTCACTTTTCATTTGCAATCACACATGATAAGCTGTGTTTTGGTCTTAGTGTTGAACAATCCTGATTTTCATTTGAAAGGGGCCTTCAGTTTTCACTTGCAGCCACACATGCAAATCCGTTGTTGGTGTTAGTGTTAAAAAATCCTGTTTCTCAGGTAAAGGAACCTCCAATTTGGGGTCTTTGAATATATCCCACATCCCCCCATGTTCTTCCATGACGTTTTGTTGGGGAAGAGCAGGGCAGAGTGGGGTGTCATTAGGCGTAATTTCCTTCATTAAGGAGAGGGCAGTCCAGCCTCCCCTTTCATCTTTGGGTTGGGGGGTGCAGCACAGCACCCCTTTCTTCCTTCTTTCTGGGGTCCCCAGGGTTCTCACCGGACTCCACTCTCACCTCCAGGCTGGAAGTTAAGAAAGTTAGCTCTCTAATAATAGAAAGAGGTTCAGTACTTTTTACACACATATTTCCACAGACGATTTACATAAAATGGACAGCAACAGTATACAGCTATAAAAAACATTTTCACCATTTCACAAAATATATTTTATTTCTTTTCTTCCAATTCTTTCATCCTTCCTTTTCATTCTTCAGAGGGTTCTTCTGCTCAACTTTCATTTGGCTCTTCAATCAGTCATAAAGCTTGTCTGGGATGACAGCTTCTCAACTGATTGATGTGGAACATTTTTCTTCTGTCTGTTCTCTTTTTGGGATGCAGATCTTGTAGGCAACAGGTGATATTTTATCTACAAATTTCAAAGGCACCACACCAAGATGGGAGGAATTCATGCTCCTTGGCCATATTCCTTTGAAAATTGTATGGTATGGGTAACCATGTCAGCTACTTCATGCTCTTTCTTGGTGGTCTTTGGATCATAAAAGGTCTTCCTTCAGCCGACTTTTCCAAATTGCGATGAGCGCATAAGCAAAAACATGCTGGAGGTGCTTCCTTAAATGTTCAATGTTCAGTGGACTCATGAGTAGTGGTTGCATTTATCAGTGTCTGCTCTTGGATTTTAGAGAGCAGATGCTGCGGTAACACAATTGTTCGTCCAGTCATGAGCTCAAATGGAGGCATCTTGTTGCAGAAGATGGTGTAGACCGAATAGCCATCAGGACAAGCGGCAACTAGATGTCCCAACTGGGTCCAGAGTCTGACACAAACTTCTTTAAGATACTCATAATTGTTTTGTTGTATCTCTCCAACCCCCCTCCGCTTGAGGCCAGACGGTAGGCAATGTGGAGTTTTCTTTTTACCCCTAAAATCTCCCAAATCTTTGCCATCACATCAAGGGTAAAATGGCTTCCTCGGTCCGACTCAATTCTTTGCGGGAGGCCGCAACGAGAGAAGATGTGATTGATCATTAGTGCAGGAGCTGTCTCTGCCTTATAATTCGGGGCTGGAAGACATTCTACCCACTTTGTGAACAAGCATGTCACAGTCAACATGTACTTGTATACTCTAGCAGAGCGAATTACCCGTCCAATGAAACCGACTTGCAGATCTGACCAAGGCAGTGTAATTCCCCTTTTTTGTAGGGGAGCTCTGTGTGTGAGTGAACTGGGTCAAAATTGAGCACACACAAGACACACCGTTAGGTAAATGTCAAGATCCTGGTCTATGTGTGGCCAGTAGGTAACCTTGCTCAAAATGTCCAATGTCGTATGAAACCCTCTAGGAACGGCAGTTGCCGCGTCATGGGCGTGGTTCAACATCAGGATTCGGAATGAAGTAGGAGGACTTCATCAACTCCCGGAGATCCTCTTTACCGGTATACTCCGACTCTGTTAAAGGAAAGCTCACAGGTTCTTCAATGTATCAATAACATTTCCCAATGATCGGGTCCTCTTTCTGTGCAGTGATCAAATATGCATCTGGGGTATCTTTACTCCACTGGGCTGTTGAGAGTTCGCTGTTAGCACACGTTTGTGACCTGGTGACAGCTGCCATTTGGATCTCACCCAGCAGGGATTCCGTTTCTATGAAATCCTCCTGCGGAGCTGCAGTTTTAGCCAGCTGATCATCCAGGTAATTCCCTGTCTTATCTGGCCCCTCTATTTTGGAATGACCTCTTATCTTCTTCCAATAGATTGTCATCTCATTGGAGGTCACCAGATCGTCGATTGACTGGATCAGTTTGACATGCTTTAGGGGTTTGTTGTTGGCACAAAGCATGCCTCGATTCTTCCCGTTAATCGGATTCTCCACAAACCCATTCCTGACTTAATCAGAGTCAGTGATTTTGACCAGTTCATTGAGTTGGTGCTGCACTGCAGTGAGGATGGCTTGATAACAGCCATCAGCTCTGCAACCTGACTACTTCGGGGCCCTTTTTTATAACCAGCAGAGGGTTCTGGGGTATCATTCATCCAGGAATTCCCAATGCCAGCCACCAGTTCTCTTTCCCCATTGTTATCAACATGGTAGCAGCACCCATCCACATAAACTTTGGGCATCCCCATGTCTTCTTCATAGACCTTGAGTGGGGAAGTTAATTACGCCACCATGTTGTTGTTGGTCATTAGACAGTTTTCTTGAGCACAACCATGCAAGCCCGCCAACCCTTGCACTAGGGGACTCTTCTTGATTTTGCCATATCCAACCTCCACAGGAAAGCCTTGCATGGACAGAATCCAGGAAGTAATTCTGGAATTACTAACGTTCTCTGCCCGGATTCTGTCACTTTGAAGATATTGCAAGGGTTGGTAAGGAGTTCCGTCAATGATGTGCTCCCCCTGGATGAATGGGTGTTAATTTTTCAACACCCATACCATTGCCACAAGTGCCTGCTCGCATATTTCCACAGAGGACAAAGTCTTGCTCCGGTATGAGATGACTTGTGGACTTTGTCCTGCTTTTGATACAACACAGCTGTTAGGCAAGTATCTGAGAACCCTGCCTCCAAGAAGAACTCCTTGTTCTTTATGGGGTAAGCCAAACAAGGAGCCTGGGAAAGGCTTATTTTCAATTGTTTAACTGCCTCAGATTGTTCTGGACCCCACTCCCACTTGACTCCGGCCTTCAGTAAATGGACCAATGGTCGAGCAAACTCTGCATAGTCTTCAATGAGCCTTCGACTATAATTAGTGAGTGAAAGAAGGCTTCTTAATTCTCACAGAGGGCCAGGTTCTTTTAATTTCAATAAGGCTTCCACCTTCTTCACCTGGGGATTAAGACCCTCAGGGGTGTTCTCATGCCCTAAGAAGTTAACTGTGATCTTACACCACTGTGCCTTGAGAAATGGCAGTTTTGGTCTGGCTTTCTGCAACTGGTTTAGAACATAGCATATTTCTGCTATATGTTCCTCCAGAGTTGAGTTCTTGATCAAAACATCATCCACATAGGCCAGGTTTCCCCTTACACCCAAATCGGGCATGGCCTTATGTAGGAATATGTTAACCTCCTTGCCAGAGTTTATGTATCGAAAGGGGGTTCAGGTCCACGTGTACTGCTGCCCCTGCAGGTAAAGGCAAGCTTGTGCTGGTCTTCCCTAATCACGGGTACTGTGCTGTAACCATTGGTCCGGTCAATGGCAGTGTACACCTTTGACCCTTGGTACTGGGCCAGTCCCTGATCGATGTAGGGAAGGGGCCATCTAGACACGTGGACCCGTTTGTTCAACTCCCTCAGGTCTGCACATAGTCTCCATTGGCCGTTTGATTTGAGTATCCCCAGTACTGGGTTGTTGAAGGTACTGTGGATCGGACAGATTATCCCACAGGATTTTAAGTTTTTAATGATCTCTGTGAGTGACGTCATGGACGCAAGAGGTAACCGGTATTGTTTCAGAAATACTTGAGCCATCTCGGGGTCCATGGGAATGGTGGTTGAGTGAACGGATGTTGGTCCACAGTCATATGAGTCCACTGAAAAGATATCTTGGAATCCCAGGAATAACTGTTTCAGCTTTTGTCTTTGCGCCTCGGTCTCACAGGCATCAGCAAGATTGATCCTTTCCTCAACCATCTGCTTGAAACCTGAAAAGACCTCTGGCTTGGCAACTTCAGCGGTATCCTTCAGTTGGGTGGAGAGATCTCTTTTGATGGTGTTGACTCTGAACACTACTTCCTCCCTCTTAATGTCACAGGTCACCTCTTCCACACCATAGGGGCAGGAAGAGTACACCAAGAAATTCCCTACATGCCTAGTAAATATCTTTTCTGGAGGAATACCGTCGCTGAGGTCGAAACAGGTCAAAACAGTCATTTGAGATTGGTCCCATGATTTCAGTACCCAAATCAATAGAATAATGTTGGGCATCAACCACCATTCCAATAAAGGTGTCTGCGCCCAAACTGATACTTAGAGGGTCCTTGTTATCCGCCAATATTCAAATGGTGTTGTGTTCTTGGTCGACTAGAGATGTTGGATTTAAATATAAACCTTGTTGTTGGAGATGGGAATTTAGATTTATATAGGCGTCCTGATGTTTGAGGTTCTGACCTCGCTTAATTTTGAGGAGGAGAGTAAAGTGTCGTACCTGCCCTGGGATCGTAACCTCTTCTCGCACTTGAACTTCAACTGCATAATGCAGGAATTGAGCCAATTGGAATGCTTTTTCAGAGTTGTCAAACCCTTGGGGTTACCTACCAGTCGAGACCAAGCTTTATTAACTATTTGGTCCAAATTGATTGCGAATCGGTTGAGAATGTCACTGCCCAGATAAAAAGCAGAAGGGAAATCTCTCACGACCCAACAATTATGCTCTATGCTTTTGTCGCCAATGGACATTTTTAGCATACACCTGCTAGGCAGGAGATGTTTGGAATTTGAGGTTTCCACACCTACTTCCCATTCGTCAATCAATTTAAATTTGGGAATGGTCTGATCTTTTGGGAGTTTTCTGAATAATTCTTCGCTGATGAAACTCCTTCCATTATTCAGGCATACTCTTGAGAGCACCGGCTCCTCCACCTCATTTAGCTTTTTCTGAATGTCTGTTAGACTTTGAGTTTGTTGTTCCTTTTCTGGTTTAATGGGACTCAATGTTTCTTCTGATTTTTGACTGGTGTGAAAGTTTAGGGGGTTCTCTTCCAGTGTTGATTGCCACTTAAAACTGGGAGGAAGGTTGATTTTCTTTAATTTTTTTATTTAATTTTATTGGTTTCGAAAAAACCTTTAAAATATTTTATCCTAATTACATTGCTTCCCATCATACAATCCCACACCATCTCGCAATCAGTTTTTAAATATTTCAGCCTTTTTCATAGCTCTACTGAATGTTCTGATGACTACGATGCAGATGTGGGATTTGCTTCAGTTAAACAGATTTTTAAGTCTTTCAAGAACATTACTAGTCCGAACATGACTTTTCGGTCCGAACCGTCCAACGTGGTTTTCCACCAGTCATTTGCACTGTAAGTTTGACGCTCCTCGAAAAGTGGTCCGAATAGTTTAGTCTGTAGTGAACTAAACTTTATGCAGAATAAGGTCAGATGTTTAAGAGACTCTGAGGAGTGATTACAAAAACGACACGTTATGTTTGCGTTTTCGTTCTGCTTCCAAGTTCTTGTGCGGTCTTTGGTCAAATACAGATTAAGTCGAAATTGTAAAAATAACAGTCTGGAGTTTTGATCAGGTGATTGAGTCAAGTAAGGCTGTAATTTATCATATTCTCGTGCTTCTGGGGGGGGCATCTTTCATAAGCCGAGAGCTTTCTCGCTCTACACAAGTTTGGCGCCAGTCTGTTCTCCATAATGTTAGTTTTGCCTTGTCTGGGTTTTGTTGTTTGCGTCAAGTGCTTTGGTGCACAGGTTACTCCATTCCGATAGGACTGTATGTTTTAGGTCAGAAGCTGGTTTCTGTAAGATTTTGAATTGTGGAACTGGTTTGGCGAGTAAAGTCTTCCTGTATAGGGTTAGTGCATTCCAGCTCACCCTCGCTTTTATTGATATCAAGCCCAATTCATATCGTATGTGACTGGTGGGACAGCCCTTAGGATAATGCAACGCTCTAGTCCAGAAATGATTCTCCAGTATGTTCCTCAAATCGCGAGGGCAGCCAAACATGTTTTCTGCACCGTAGATTAATGCCGGCACAACCTTCTGTCGATAAAAATCAATCATATGCTTTGTTGAAAATCTGCCGTATTTTTTGTTTATAATGGCGGCTTGGCAGGATAACTGTTTGCATTTCCTTTTTGTTTCCTCCACCCAAGGACCTTCATTTATGTTGGGATTTATTAAGGCTCCCAAGTACTTAATGTAGGGTGATATCTTAAGTGCTGTTTTTTCTAAGTGCCATACATATTGTTTGGTTCCTTTTTTTTGGTTTGACAAGTTTCGTAAATCAGGACTTCGCATTTTTGTTTGTTAATGCAGAGGCCATTTTTGTTGACAAACTTTTCTAGAGCATCCAGCCTTCGCTGAAGACCAATAGGGGTGACGTCTAGGAGTATTAAATCGTCTGCATATATTAGCCAGCCTAGATGTGATCCATCGGTTTTTGGTGGAAAGGTTGCTACCATGTTAAGTGTATCTCCAATGTCGGAGATAAACAGATTGAATATAATGGCGGCCAAGGGACATCCCTGTTTCACACCTTTGTATGTCTTAATCGGTGAAGACAGTGTGCCACCCCAATCAAGTCTAACTTGTATGGTCGCATCTGAGTGCAATTCTTTTATTGCAGCAAGTAGACTAGTTGGACACTTCCAGGCTTCTAGTTTGTCCCATAAAGTGTGGCGATCGACACTATCAAAGGCGTGTGAGAAATCAATTGATGCCACACAAATTGGGACATTAGTTCTAATTGATTCCAGTTTTAGTAGATTCAGCAGTAGAGTGTTTAAACTGCAGCCAACTCCTTTGACAAAGCCAGCTTGCCGACAATCGATATGGTTGTTTTTAGTCGACCATGCTAGCAGCATTTTTTGCAATTGGCATGCATAGATCTTTCCCAGCACGTCGAGCAGGGCGATTGGTCGATAATTCCTTGGATTGGATATGTCGTCTTTTTTAAAGATAGGTACTATGATAGCATTTTTCCATGATTTTGGTGTCACACATTTCGTTCTTATTCTTTCAAATAGCGTAGTGCAGAAATTCGCCCATGCGTCAGGATTTAGTTTTAACATATAGTTTGTCAGCCCATCTGGGCTTGGGGCTCTCGAAGCACTGGAGTTTTTAATTGAACTCAAGATGTCAGATTTGTCAAAATGCAGGTCCAACAGCGTTAAGTTTTGAGTGCTGTTGATCTCTACTCCACGTTGGATATGCTGGAACATGTTTCCGTTCAAGATTGTTAATTTGCGGAAGTCCATTTCTAGACACCATATGTGGGCGACTTCCTCATGGGCCTTCTTTCTAGCTGGTTTTGTTGTGTGATTTGTGTCCATATTCAGACAGTCGATATTTAAATCGCCATAGATTATTATCTGAGCAACGCAAAGTATTGTGTCAATAATCGAGGTCACTTGATCAATAAATGTTGTTGCTCCCGTTGCGATCTGGTTCCAGTAAAGATTGATTATATAAAGGAACTCATGATCGTAGGTACCGGGTATCATTACTTTAGCAGTTTGTATGTAGGAAGTGACGTTTTTTGTCTCGACAATCCTGAAGCCAGGTTCTTTTTTGACCGCTATTAGTAGTCCAGCCATTGGTCTACCTTTACTTTGTTTGATCGCAGGGTTTAGAACTATTTCAAACAAAGATGAGATTGGACATTCACTTAACCATGTTTCCTGAAGGCATATCAGGTCCAAGTTCTGCATCCAGGGTGTGTGAAACAGGTGGGTAGATCCACACGTGTTCCACGATCCAAATGTCAGAGTCCGGCTTTCACATTGATTTTGGCATTACTTTCTCTGTTTGTTATTTAGGGTAGTGGCCAACCATGCCCAGTTTCCATTTTCAGCAATACTTCCTGCCCTGTCCTCAAGAGTGGTTTTGTCGGGGTTTACGATTTTACCTTCCATCGTTATTTTGATTTGCTCATCTAGGAAACAGTGACATGTTTCTTTATTTTTTGGGTTTGTTTCTGTGTCCGTGGGTGCCAACGGCTCTCTGTCTAAAGATAGTTTCCCTTTTGTGTTTTTTTTATCTACATTTTCGAGGGTTTTAGTGCATGTGCCCTTGATTGCGGGCTCCAAAACTATGACATCGTACGGCTGAGGGTACAAATCGAAACCCAGGGAAAACAGTGCAGGTACTGCATCTAGTAGTAGGTCTTTTATCATTCTTGAGGCAAGATGTAAAGTTATTTTGTAATTTCTTTTCTTACTGTGGAAATCCACAATTTTCAAGTCATCTGAGAAAATAGTTCTCAGACTAGGCACACGATGAAAAAGCCTAGTTATATAGTGCCGATTTAAGATCAGGTTGTCAACAGGATCTACCCTTTCCAAAATCAGTTTTTCATGTGTTAAAACTTTTTTTCGTTATTTTGAAATTTGTTTTGTTGCACTGCATAATAAACTTTGGGCCTCATTATGACCCAAGCGCTAAGTGTTTAACGGCGCCGTAAAAGGCTGCGGTGCCGTTAAACACTTAGCGCCTAATTACGAGGTCCCTTTGCGGGACCCGACCTTAACGGCTGGTTTTACCAGCCGTTAAAGTAGGGACCCTCAAAGGGACCTTGGTGCTAATTACGGTACCGCAATTTGCGGTACCGTAATTAGCGCCTTCCCCATTCCCATTGAGCCCTATGGGGCAAAAATGGGGAAGGGCCATAGCGGCATGGGGAATTACCACCCCACCAACCTCAGAATGGGGTGGTAATTCCCCATTCCGCCATGGCGGACTCCGGCATGGACCATGGTGCTAATAGCACCATGGTTTAGCGCCGGAGTCCTAATGAGGCCCATATTTCACTTTTAGTTTGTAATCGTGAACTTGATGTGTCTTGAGTTATTTGAACTGACGCTGCTTCAGCGTCTCGTTGGAGTTTTGAAGTACATTTTCCATCAATAGTGACCCAGTTTCACAATCGTTAACATCGACCCTAGGGCCCATTAGTTTTGCACGCTTTTCCTCCATTGTCAGAAAGGGAGTACCTAGCTCTACATTGATGCTTTTGTCCATAGTTATTTTTATCAGCGTGCAAATTCTTTGTGGATTCAGTTGTTTTAGGGCACTTTGTGACTGGACAGTCAAAGGCTCATTCGTGATGGTGATATTTGAGTTTAACGTCGTAGTTTCTGTCATTGGTGAATTCATGCCCTTAATTTGAGGGCAGTCGGGCTCTGATTGTGGAGTTTCCTCTCCGTCGTCATATGTAGATAGATTGATCAAATCGTTTTCGCCGTTTTGAGACTTGTCCGGAGATTTATGGTTGGCCAATGGGCTTAGAACTTTGTGCGCAGATGTTGTTTTGTACGAATTTTGTTCTTTGGTCCCAGTGTTGTTGTGGACTGTTAGATTGACAGTTTATATGTTGCGCAAAACATTTTTGGAGCCATTTCCATGGCGCATCTTATTCGCTGGTTGATTTTTAGTTTTTTTACTCAACACTTGGGTTTTTCCAAAAATATAAGTGTTAGTTTTCCTTGAAGGGCATTGTACTCCCTTAAAGATGTCAAATGTAGCTAGATTTTTATTGCAACTTGACTCAACTCTTTCGGAAGTACCCAATCCTCTTTCTGCACCTTTTTCAAGTATCGCAGGAGCAGTTTTTGATGATGAGGATGTTTGTGGGTTTAATAAAGCAGGATTGCTAGATTTGCGGCTGTCTTACAACGCCTCATCAAAGGAGGTCAGGTCTTGTGGGGCCAGATTTATGTCTGTCTCAGTGAGTGCTATTTGGTCGACACTTATTTGAGAGGCGTTACTGTTTGAGGTCAGTGCCATTTTTGTTGTTGAACAGCATGATGTGTCACAGGATTTCCTCGTAGAGACCATAGTCTCTGTTGCTGGGTCAAATTGATCGCTTCTGGAAGGTCCGTTTGTTGTCATTGACTGTAGATTTCAGTTGGAATTGCTGGTTGACTACATTCGACCAAATTTGGAAGAGCGCTTTCTTTGGCTCTTGCAACAATACCTACAGATGCTTTCTCTGTATTGAGAGTTTTCGTGTGTTGCTCAGGTTTAGATCTGAAGAGTTTCAGGGCTTCTTTGGCTACTTCTGCCAAAAGGTTTTTGTCCTCGTTGTTGTTTTGCGTTTGCCCAGAGACTATATCCATCAGGGAGTCCATTTTACTACTTATGGTAGTAAGATCTTCTTTACAGCCTGTACCCTTTCTCTCGACTTCCATTAGTTTGGTATTGAGAAGTGCCGACAGCGTTGTAAAGTCTTCAATATTTTCGTTTAAGTGTTCGTAAAGCTTGATAAAGGGGGCAATAGACATGCCCAATGCTGCCATGATGATTGCCTGAAGATCTTTATCTGAGGATAATTCTCAAGAGGGCTTTGTGTTCCAATCTTCTCTACCCTGTTTTTGCCGAGTCTGTTGTTTGGTTTTCCTAATTTTGGGGTAGGGGCGCTCCATTATTGAGGAGTCTGATGATGAGCTGTCAGATGTTAAGGGATGGCAAGGTTGTTGGTCCATGTGTCCATAGACTGAGTCTCATGCTCAGGTGCCATAGGGTCTGGGCGGATTTTTAAATTACACTTCGTTGCTCTTTCGCCAAGTTTAAGCTTTTTCCGCTGTGAGCATTGCAGGGTTGGAGAACTGCTGACTTGTATCCGTCTACGTTTGAGGACGGGTATGTCTCTTGGTGCAATATTGGTCTTGGCTTCAGAACCAGCAACTTGAGTGGCCCGAGTCTCTATTTCAGGTGTACATATAGAATTGGCTTGTGCAGTGTTCGCATTTTGCTGGTCGTGCCGAGCTTTGTTTATCCGGGCTAGATCGGCTATCAACTTATCTGCAATGCCAATAGAGTTCCAACGATTTTCTACGGTTTTAGCAGATGGTAATGTGCACGGAATTTTTAGCACAGTAATTGCTGAGTGGGTTGTTAGAGGCTCAGTAGCTGAAGTTGCCTTTTCTGCGTTGAGCAGTGTGTCATTATAAAAGACCTCGTCAGTCAGATTTCCAGCAGCTCTTTCATACAAGAAGGCTGGAGAAGCTGATGCGCTTTCGTAGATTGAGTGACTGAGTTTTGTATTGGACAGGTCTTGTGTTTGGTCTGTCGTTGGGAAACGAGCAAATTTATTAGGGCATCCTGTCATTTCTGGGTATTCCAATTGCAGGTTTCCCAGTGATTCCAAATAGTGAGGGCTCGGGATAGTATTGTTGTGTAGCACGGCTCCAATGTTGATTTGAGACGATTCCATCTCAAGGGACGCCGTGGCTACACCAACATTCTCCATTTGTCTTTCACTCCCTGAATTCCCTAGAGTAGAAATGGTTTCTATCAGAGATGTGACTTTCCTTGGGGAGTATTCAGGGAGCCTGTTTTGAATGTTTAGCGGAGTGTTTTTCACAGTAAAAGCCAGCGTTTTGGCTGTTTAGTGCTGAATTTGCATAAAGCACCCAACCGTCGGTGTCAGCGTCTATGCCAGGTGCTGCTTCATCCGCATCATCTGACTCATGTAAATATGATTTACTTGCTTGATCTGTCGAAGCTCTACATCACGGAGGAGGGAGTACATCCGTAGCGTCTTGAGGGGCTCCAGACGGCCTGCCTCTTCTAGTTTTAGGTTGCGTCTTCAGTAGTTTCGGGAGCAGTGCCGAGGGCGTCTCAGGGCGGCGACTCATTTCCGTTGCTTTCAACAATCAACAGCAGTCAAAAGTAGGAAGTCTGGAGCTTTGACGCCGCCCACTCCGCAAACTACGCAAAAAAGCACAACAGCAGAAGCTCGCTCTTTCTCAGAGGGCTTACGCCGCAAGGGCGTTGAGGCGGCTTTTATATAGTCAGCTGACACCGCTGACTCGTTCTCCTTAAAGGCACACGCACCTCTGTGGATGTAGTTGTACTGTACTGGTTAGGAGATCACAGGACTCCATTTCCTCACACAGCACAACAGCAGAAGCTCGCCCTTTCTCCGAGGGTTTACGCCGCAAGGGCGTTGAGGCGGCTTTTTTATAGTCAGCTGACACCGCTGACTCGTTCTCCTTAAAGGCACACGCACCTCTGTGGATGTAGTTGTACTGTACTGGTTAGCAGATCACAGGACTCCGTTTCCTCACACAGCACAACAGCAGAAGCTCGCCCTTTCTCCTAGGTTGATTTTCAAGAATGAGAAGGGTTGCAAACACCAGTCTGATCTCCTACAGAGATGACAGTGATGTCTCAGACTTGGTAATTCCTGAAATGGAACTCTACATTCTCAGAGCGTTGATCGATTACATGACAGGTACCATTCAGGCTTACATAATTGGTACTAATTTTTAATTTTATAGGGTGGTTAGTCTGAGTCCAGAGGACTTTGTTTACACAGTCGATGAGAGGTGATAACCTCCTCAGGAGATCGTTCCCCAGTAAACAAGGTGTGCCCTCTGGAGTCACAACTATCCCCAGATATTTCAGCCAATGTCGTCCAATTTATATTTCCAGATCTGCAGTCCCTTTTACGCAAATATCATTCCAGACGAAATTTTAGAGTTGTCCAGGAAGTGGTGTGAGTGGAATTTGGTGGCCCTCCCCCGTCCTAAGTTTAGTTGGTCAAAGGCCTTTTCGGACAGGAGGGTGGCTTGGGATTCAGTATCCCCCAGTCCGATAATTTACACTGACCCTGCACCTTGACCACTGCATAAAATCGGCCTTCTTTCTTCTCCAAGGTGCAAAGAAAGTGTGAGTTATTTGACAGCCCGATGGTCATTTTCTTAATATTAAACTATGACACCGTGTGATCTTGGGCAGTTTTCTTGGTTGGAGTTCGGGAATCTGTAAAAAAATTGCAACTCGCAATGATAGTTGTTGGGGAATCCTTCTTTTACCCGGCTCCTTTGCTGTCCACCTTTACCTAGTGGCAGTTCTCAGAACCTGTTTGGAGAAAGGACACCCCCTCCGTTTCCATTTTGTCGGGATCACTTGTTTGTGGTTGAATTGTTTCTGGGTCGGAGTCGGTCTCCATACTTACTGTGTCCCACTCAGGGTCTTTTAAGCAGAAGTTCTGCTTACCTGAATTCTCCAGGGATTCTTCTCTCTTAAAGGGGATAATCCGGAGTTCCTCCACAAAGTGGAGGGAAGTTTCCCAGGGCAGTACATACCTGATTAGTTCCCCCCCTTGGGCCAGGGGAGTGCATACATACCCCAGGATTGGTTTAGTACCCTTGGTTTAGTACCCTTGTACTTAGGATTTGTATCAGGGTCAGAGGGATCATTGCTCTGGCCCCTGCCTGACTACCATTCGATTGGGTTGTGGGGTCCCTTCTGTGTTCCATTTTGCTTGTTGGCAGGAGGGTTACAGATCCAATGGAGGGGTCATTTTTATCTCCGCAACCTTTGCAGCAGCAGGGGTGTTAGATGGTTTGGGGCAGTTTGGCAGTATTTTGCCTCTCAGTAGGCTTTGGGACCTCATAAATCCTAGTGGCCTGTTCAATCACCCAATCCATGGCTCTGTGCTGTGAAAGTCACGCACTAACTGAGTCATTATGTAGTTGGGGAGCACATGGAAATATGTAGTTATGAACTCCCTACTATTAGTGTTCACCCGCCGGGAAATCTGAGCAAACTCCCGAGATGCCTGATCATCCCCTCACTGCAAGTTATATGCAGTTCTTGTGGGGTCCTGTGGGTGTAAAAAGTTTCAATATGGCAGCCTTATAGCTGGACCATTTATAATGATCCTGGTCCTCGAGTTCCACAAAGAAACTGGAGTACTCAGGTGAGAAAGTCCATTTTGCAAATGCTATACAATTCACATCATTCCCGATCTGGAATGATGCTATCATCTGCTCAAAAAGTTCCAGGTGTTCCCATACCAAATACTTGGCATTCTTATGGTATGGGGTCAGGAAGCTCTTTATGGTCTTGGTTTGCCTTATTGGGCCTTTCACAGATCCCTTGCTCTTTTTCCCTATTTTTTCTTCCTCTGCACCTGAGTTCATTCACCTTCTGACTCAGAGCTGACTCAGAGCTGTTATTTGTACTCCTTGCCCTGTCTTCTGGGTGCCCCCTATCTCTATGAGCTGGGGGATAGACCCCAGAACCACAGGGTCTGGACTCCTCTCGCCTGCACCAAAGTGAAATCTCACAGCCACTCTCCATAGAGTTCCTTTTGGGCCCAGGATAGAACCCAGTTTCCTTATCCCTCGTACCAGGGAGTCTGGGGAATTTAAGTCTAACCGCCTCATGTCACCCTGTTCTGGATAGGTGGCATGCATGAGGTTGGTTCCCATTTGTACATGGGAAGTTATAAATGACTGGCATGAGGCCCCTGTTGGGAAGGGCACCTCACCTTGATCAGTGGGCCTTGTCCCATATCCTGATTGGTCAGGGTGCTTAAGGTCCTGTTTATAATTTCCGATTTCCTTGGTGAGACTCTCACACCTGTGTCTCTCTTTATTTCCTGTTGGTAGTGAGAGAGCTGGCCTTTTAATTCTGACACTAAGGCCTGATTAGTGTCGAGCACCCTGCTCTGAGCTGCCAACCAACTTTCTGTTTGCTGCACCTCATGCTGAAGTGATTCATTCTCCCTCTGTGAGCCTTGTATGCTCTGTGCATATTCAAGGCGCTTTTTCTTCATAAGACTAATCTCTTTCTCTTGATCACACCACAATCTTCCTCGAAATTAAGATGTTGGGGTCGTATCGGAAGTGGGCAATTTCTATTATTTTGCCATTTCTGCAGCACAAGCATGGGTTTACTGGCCTATAGGGAACTCTGGCTATTTCCTGGTAGGCCTCTGCACACTGGGTCCTCTTTTGTGTTGTAACCTATTTTAATTCCACATTTTCACATAGAGAAAGGGATGGGCTTGCTGAAAATGTGTGATATGGGACCACTTTGAACATTATTATTGAACCCTCTTTTGGTTCCCAGTCCACCCCCGGGAACAAGCTGAGTTTTAATCGCCGGCAACTAATATATTCAACTCTCGGCCATTACCCAACAAGGTGTTTAGAATCACTGTCAACAATTGCTGGAAGTCTTTGATACGTCTTAAAGCAGGATTCCAATATAAGTTTACTATAAGGACCTCGTGCTTACAGTCTTCGAGTTCAAGGTCAACTGTCAAGATTCCAAGAGCTATTCAATTAATATAACAGGAATTAGCTTTAACTCCAAGGTCCGCTGCAATAGCAAGCCCCCCTGAGGACTGCCTGTTTCACCCTTAATAGCATGCTGGGAAAAACCTGGATCCCATGTATTAAGAATTCAGATATTAGCATTGTTTCTTTAAAGTTGTCCTGGAATGGACGTAAACTATTAGTCAGCACGGAAAGATTGTTAAAGCTGCAGCAGTTCCAGGAAATACACTTTAAGTGAGTGTTGATGAAGATGGCATTGGGTGGCCAAAGGTATGATATTCTTGCAGGTTGCTTCTTAGAGCCACAACCAATCAGTAGGTGCCTTACCAACAAGCAAAATCCCTCTCAAGGATTTAACTACAGAAGTTACCTGGTGGATTTTATTGTGGGTGGTGTCACAAGACTTAGTAAATATAGTCTTGTTGGGAACTTCCTGGAAGTGAAGGAAAGTCTCACTTTGCTACCAGTCTAATAGTGTCAACTTGTTCCCACACCAGTTCGGCAACCACACGGAAATGGAAGTACACAACAAGTTGGTCAATCCCTATATTTGGAATAGCAATTAAAACAATGTCTCCAGTGCAAAGAGCTCTAAGGGCTGGACTTTCGCCAAATAAAGTGAGGAGTTTTGAACAATTTAGTTGTAGGCAACCATTAATTTGTACATTTCGAAGCCAATAATGCAAGGATCATAGTCCATTGGTTCTCTAGGTTGACATTGCAGTGTAGTGTCCACGTCATAGTTGATTTGACATGAAGTGAATATGTCTCTGATTATCAATGGACTTATGGGTCTGATGAATCAATGCAACTGTATCTACCAAGTTCTGTGAGGTAATATCCAGAATATCTACTTTGTCAATTCCAGAGTCGTTACCAGTGTTTGCGGGATGAACCTGAAGCATCTCAGTTTCCACAGTCGACCTGGAATACAAAGTTTCACCATCAACCCCTTAAACATGTTTGTTAGAAGTCAAGAAGGAGGTAATTTTGGTCTTTGGCATTTTCAAAGAAGTTTGATTCTTTTTCTATTTTCCATTTCTAGAGTTATTATTAGGAGGCGCTGATAATTCTTTCTCCAAGTAGAGTGTAGGCATCCTGGTATTTAAATCCATTACCTCTTCTATTATTGGAAGCGATCTTAAGAATTTCTGCGAAGATTTCCTGCTTCTTCCCTTGAGATTTGGGAGTTTTTTAACGTTTTTCCTTGGGCGGTTCTGCCTCTTTCCCCTCCAATTGGTGTTCTCTTGTGGAGGCAATTCTGGTCAGCGTTGAGTTGAACCTCATTTGTTAAATTGTCAATGTTGCTCTAAACCAGTATTTCATTAGTCTGAGATGCAAACAAGTCTGGAGACATACTCAGACGTGATGGAAGAGGTGAAGTTTGATCTTGAAATTGGTTGATAGCCTGGTCAAGTACGCTGTGGTTTCTAAGATCAGGGGCCTTGTAGGTATTCCACTGTTTTTGCTCCTGTTCAGACTCACGTCATTGTTATCGGTTTTTCGAAGAATGGAATGTAATAACTCTGTATTTTGCAGAACCGAGTCTTTAATATTAATGTACAGCCTGAGAAAAGACTTTAATACCAAATGTAGGGCTGCGGACGTAGGTGGCCCCAGGGTGTTGACGTTGGACAATGAGACCTTTCTTAGTCTTGGCAATGCGTTCACAGGAGTAGTAAAAACCTCACTTAAGTTGGGATCTGAAGTGCAGACATTGTTAAATGACACTTTATTGATTAAAGGATTTTGCTGCACTGCTAAGACAAAAGGGTCTCCCTTTTCTTTGCACAGACGAACAAAAGAAGATCTAGCATAATAGAGTCTGACAGTTCCATTTTAGCAATGTCTGGACTGACCTCGGAGATTAGCGCAGGCTGAATATCACAGATTTGGACTGGCAGAAATAGGTAATTGAGACCTGATTTATTTTGTGCCACCACATACAAGAGGCCCATGTACAGACTGTACTGAAAACTCAGTAGCTGCAAGTTCGGCAGATGCCAAATCCGATTCTGTCATGGTGTTTGAACGCATCTGTGTCCTAGAAGTGGGAAGCGATTCACTCGGAATTAGAGCAGTAGTAAAATTACTCAGTAGGTTGTAGGAAGAGGAGGCCATTGAGGTAATTAAGGGTAAGGTCCATGGTATATCCCATAATTTGAATTTACTGCAAGGGCTTGTGCAGCAATTATTAGGGAGAAGGTTAAGGCAAAGCTTCTAAAATGGTTGCCTTGGATTTGTTAAGACCGAAATTGATGGTTCACTCGGTGAGACAACAGAATATCGGCAAACTCACCAGGCATCAACAGCAGACCACAGCAGACCACAGCAGACCACTTCTGCCTCACTTCTCTGCTCATGCATGTAATGTGAGAGCTCCTAATTATCTATCATAGTAAGTAAGTGCTCTTAATTATCTATCACAGGTCAATACAGCCCTTCTAAAAGTGCACAGCTCAAAGAGTTTTCCTCTAAACAAGGATAATCCTGCAGTCACTGTGCAACATTCAATTCAAAGCATGAACTAGGAGGTTTGCTGGATGCAGTGCATGTGCATATAAGGTAAGACTAGCACTAACACTCTCACTAGCAAACCCTGCTACCTTACTGTAAAGACTGGAGGGGGGTGTCTGTACTTCTGCTCTCTATATGGTAGAAGAGAGGCACAGAGGACCCCAGCCAAAATTTTCTATTATTGGTACCGTGGTCAAGCAATCAAGGCCTAGCTTCTCAGGAGGTGATGCAGGCTGGTTCTTAAGTACAGTGTAGTCCCCAAGCACCCACAAAGGAATGTCTGCACACTGTATCGGTTAAAACACAGTCTTTATATAATTAATATTCAAAGGTATATACAATATCGCGATAACGCACTGTGTGCTCGGAAAATCAACAATGGTAAATATATACAGTTCTAAAGTGGTACCACAACGATTATTAGATCTCATTTAAGTGCATCAACTATACGATCAAAATGGCACACAGATCAATAAAGAGGAAACCAGCAGTAGAGAGAGGAAGGAAAGCAAGATGGTTGAACAATTGGCAGAGTACTGTTTCCGCTACCTAGACACAGTTCTGTGTGGAGAACTCCCCACCTGGGCAACCTGTAGAATAAAGATACAAGCCCAGTCCATATATTGTTCACACTAAACTTCCCAATAGTTCTGCAACCCCAAAGTACCTGGCCTTGTAGGTTTCTTCATCTGGGAATCGACGGCCCTTCTTGAGTGCCCTCCCTTTAAGGCAGGAGTCACGGGTCATTAAACGTTCGATGGAGAGCAGGTCGAGCTACGACGGTGAAGTGGCCACGTCGTTCCTAGCGGTGCTCATTGACGGGGAAGCGTAAACGTCCTGCAAGGAAGAGGCATGCGGGGAACCTTGGTGTCTTAAGTTCTGGACCGCAAAGAGTTTGAAGAACTGTGGCCCAGCAAGGGCGTCGAGTCATCAGCGTCTCTGTGGTCATTGGGTGGCGGGAAACCCACCGGTGGATGCTCCTTGGCGCGTCGACGGTCAGGCCTTCTCCAGCAGGATACAGCGGCAACGATGCGGACGAGAGCGTCCTTGGATTCGAAAGTTCTTAGGAAAACGGGAGCCCGGCGGCTCCAGTCCACGACGGCGGTCATCGACAGTGGCGGACAACAGTCCGGGAGCTTCTCTTTGGGAGTCCACAGCAGTCTCCGTCTCGGGTCGGCAGCCTGTTGAAGGTCTGTCTACCAGGGAGCTTTGGCAAAGATCAGCTGGTGCACGATGGTCCCTCGTAGCTCAGGAAGGGGGCTCCTTACCAGGTCCTCTCTGGGTCAGTCCTTGGAGACACAGCTGCTTTCAGATTGTGAAGGAGAGCAACAGCAATTCTTGTCGTCCGGCAGGGCTTCAAGGTCAAGCTTCAGTTACTCCAGTTACTCGCCGTAGTGGACTTCAGCTTCTGAACACCATTCCTATCAGTCAGAGGTCCCCAGATATACTGTTGATCTCCCATTCATTCCGCTGGGTCACACTCAAGCATCCAATCACGACTACGGGCAATCAGGCACACGGTGCATTCAGGCTATTCATGTCGGTCCAGACACTCACAACAAGTTATGTGTATTGGGACAAGTACTGAGCCATTCAGCACTCCACACTGCATTCATACCGGTTTCGGGCAGGGCTGTCTCAGTCATTGTGTCAAACACCAGATACTAGACACACACAACACAGAATGCGTATTCGTCACACACTCCATTCACCCAGGTCCCACCCACAGGCGTACCCACAACATACAGTCATTGGGAAGGCTCCAGCCAGTCTGGTCAGCACTTCTCCACACTACCATATATGGAACTTCCACCCAACAGCCAGTCAAGGGGAAGGGACAGAGTCAGGGCTTCCCGGGACTTCGGGAAGATCAAGGTAACAGGCGATGGAAGGCAAGAGGCTATGGGGGCCATTTTGTCTCCATCAGGAATCTACCGATTCCAATGACAGGGCCTGGGCATCCCAAAATGGAGGACGCTCAAGGCACCAGTCAATTCAGCACAGAGGTGCCACCAGCCCATCCCCTGCTCTGTGGGTCACACACAGGTGCCCAAAAACATACACTAGGGGCACAGGGATGCACCCCTACCCATGGGTGCCATAAGGGTATTCCATGGATCTGCACACCAAACCAAAAGAGAGAGCTGCACCGCCAGGAGTCCCACATGAACTCCTGAACGGAAAACACGACAGAACACACGATAAAAAGCAGTAAAGGACAAGGATACGGAGGCCCTGTCCCTCGATGTATTTCCAGCATCACACTTACCACCCAGCAGGGCGTCAAACAACCGTGGGAAACATCTCCCCCTTAATCTCCTTTTTACCAAGCCACCGTGGCCCTGCTCCGTTTCCCCAGAACTCCACAGGGTGGGGATTGGGGTGACAAATCAGTAGGGAGCTACTTTCAGGAGCACTCCCTCTGAGGCACAGAGATCAGAACTCCCGCGACCTACTCCGTGGCTGGCTACACAACAGAGGCCGTACTAGTTAGAAGAAAGGACCTAGTGACAGCACTCACACTCTTGGAACTCTAAGTATGAATCATCAAGCCGCACCAGGCACGAAATGCAAATGTCTGGCCGCTTCCAACAATTCAGGTATTTTGCATAGCGTCACATGTCGCTTGCAGTCACTTCAAATCAAATGTCCGCCTCATGGACAGCGCCATGAGGGAATTCTGGCCTCATGAGCTTTCAGATCTCTCCTTGGGCTGCCATGATGCAAGTTGTACCTCAGACAACACAATACATTTCACATTTTGTTACATTTCTTTTTGGCAGAACACCAGTTCCCTAGATCAAGCACCAGCAATCCTCTTCAAACAATAACCCTTGCAGCCTACGATTGCCACAAAATCACCAAAATGACACATCGTGCTGCTTAACATCCTTGCAGTGTATGACTTCCACTAAAAGCTGTTGTTTTGCTTGCTTTTCGGGAAGCTTTTACAAACTTGGTAAATTCGAATTTCTGACATACAACTCCCTCCCAAATGTTGTTGGGGGCCTAGGGAAGTAAGCGAAAGGGCTTTGCCGCATGTGCATCCTTAAGCATGGCTTCAACATGCCTAGGCCAACCATGCAGTGAGTAATTTTCAGACATACCCCCCTTGTACAAAGAACACCTCCTCTCCTGCTATCTCTCCTTTTGGTGCTCCGCCCTTAGAATACAGTTGAGTCCCATGATAAATTCAGTCCAATTGTACACATAGATCTTTCACCTTTTCCTTCTCATGCCTTCTTGTACACTTATCAATCCCTCACCCTCACCCAACTATCTACCCGACTCTGCTTCTCCTTACCACTACTGAATGTTCTGTCATACTCCTCATTTGCCTCTTTGACAAGCAAAGCACTCCAAAGTGGAGGCGCAATACAAATGCAAGATAATATATCATAACTTTCACATTGTCCATCATCCCAGTACTCATGTATGAGGCTCTGGCCTCTATGACAGCAACCATTACCCAGATCTCCTAGTCCTGCCCCCTTGCCGTCAGGAGATAAAATACCTCCCCCTTGCCCACAATCCCTAGTTATTTTTTTTATTTATGTTATTTTTTAAAACATTTCTTTATTGGCATTTTGCATTAAACTTCAACTTCACAAAAACTGCCCACGACCTCCCCCCACTTCACTCCCCCCCCAGTTAACAAGTGGTGACAGTACAAAGCAAAGCAACAGGGAACATCTTATACAAGCATTGAACGCACACAATATCCTGAGATAGTATATGTTATGGTAGGTACCACTGACGTATAATGTGAGTCGAAACCAGACATCACCTTTTCTCCTCCTCTGTTAAATAGAGCACTGTGGGAGCCGGACCTTGCCCTTGGTTCGTGTCCCCTCTTTCACCAGGGCCAGCAACCATAGTTCAGGGGGGATTGCCTTGGGGTTTCAATCATCTGGTACATAGCCGTCTCAATCTTCCCCCAGAAAGAAAGTATCTGTGGGCAACTCCAAGAGATATGGAGAAAGTCAGCCGGGTCATATCCACATCTTATACACTGGGGAGACCCGTCTGGGTAGAACCTATGTAGGCGGGCTGGTGAATAGTACATCTGATGGAGGATTTTAAAATGTGTCAATTGATGGCAATTGTTTAAGGACAGCCTGCGTGTTTGCATACAGATCGTCTTCCATTGTTCCCCAGGCAGGGAGCATCCCAGTATCACTTCCCATTTGACCTTATTTTTTAGAATATGGGTTACCCTCTGGCCATTTGTTCTTGAGTACCCCATGCAGGCGATAGTACAACAGTAAAGTGATCGCTGTCCATTCCCCTCTTTCCTTCAGGACCTCCCACGAGATGATCCTCCCATCCTGCACGAGATTGCCCAGTGTATAGATCCCCAGCCTCTCGAAGTTTTGTCGGAAAATGTTCTCATGGGTAAGTGGTATCCCACTGACCTGGTACAAGGGAAACATTGGAGAATACCATTCATCCTGTCCCGTCAGATGGCGCAGTTGGTCCCAGGTCCTACAAGTAATTCCCACAGGTTGTATTTCTGTGTTTTCTACTCTCTCAAAGGACCCCTGCAAAGGCCTTTTAAATTGTTCGGGTGGGAGGTGACCGTCTCTAAAAGAAGATGTGGAAGTTCTGTCATGGAGGACCACCACCAAACCACCCTGGCTTGCCTCCCAGCCTAGACCAATCGGGTCATCAGTCCCTTGAGCCAGTTTCGGAAGAATCACCATTTTTGCCAGTGACATTCGGGCCGCCTGTGATATTGGAAGGAGAATCCACATATCTACTTTGTGTACCAGTGTTTCCAGGGTCTCCAGGTTATTCACCCTATACAGCTGGGGACAGGGACACTAGTACACCCAGGTATCGAATGACGAAGGGGCGACACCCGAAGGCCTCACCAATATCTGAGCGCTGAACAACCGAGGTCAGCGGGAGTACTTCAGACTTATTGTAATTGATCCTCAAGCTAGAGAGATCACCAAATTGAGCGATCTCCTCCACCAGTGGCTGCACATTCCGCTTAGGGTGTTTCACGTATAGCAGCATGTCGTCTCCGTAGAGGGAAACTATGGAGAGGTGGGAGTGGATTCTAACCCCCTATGTGTGTGGTATTCCCAGAGGATGCCGGCCACGGGTTCAACTGCTAGCACAAAAAGAATGGGGGAAAAGGGGCACCCCTGGCGAGTACCCCTTGCTGGGTGGATAAAGTCGGATATCATCTGGTTAGTGTATATACTCACCCTAGGCGCTGTCTACAGCAGTCACACCCACTGTATGACGGAGACACTGATACCCAGGTGCCGCAGGACCTCAAACAGGAATGGCCATTCCACCGAATTGAAAGCCTTCTCTGCATCCAATGTGGTTACAGCGATTGGGATCTCTGGGTTCACGTTGTGCATGAGCGTAAACAATTGGCACAGATTATTCTGAGTGGGGCGGCCGGGGATAAAGCCTGCCTGGTCGGGGAGAACCAGCACTGTCATATGCGGAAGGACCCTATCGGCCAGGATTTTACCAAGGATTTTATTATCTATATTTACTAAAGATAGAGGTCTGTATGAGTAGCATTTGCGTGGGTCTTTGTTGGGTTTTAACAACACAGTAACAAGGGCAGTTCTGGTAGGTTCAGGAAGCACCCCTGACAATCTGGCTGCTTCATACATATCTCGTGGCTGGGGTATCAGGAGATCTGTGAACGCTTTCTAAAGTTCTGCTGTGATCACGTTTAGACCCAGTGCTTTCCCGTTAGGGAGAGAAAGTATTGCTTTGCAGAATTCTTCGTCCGATGGGGGGAGGGGTCATTCAGGGCTGTCCCGAGAGTCGGATCTACTTTGTGTTCCAGTGTTTCCAGGGTCTCCAGGATATTCACCCTATACAGTTCTGCTGGGGACGGGGATACTAGTACACCCAGGTATCGAATGACCAAGGGGCGCCACCCGAAGGCCTCGCCAATATCTGAGCGCTGAACAACCGAGGTCAGCGGGAGTACTTCAGACTTATTCTAATTGATCCTCAGGCTAGAGAGATCACCGAATTGAGCTATCTCCTCCACCAGTGGCTGCAGATTCCGCTTAGGGTGTTTCACGTATAGCAGCATGTCATCTCCGTAGAGGGAAACTATAGAGAGGTGGGAGTGGATTCTAACCCCCCTATGTGTGTGGTATTCCCGGAGGATGCAGGCCAAGGGTTCAACTGCCAGCGCAAAAAGAATGGGGGAAAAGGGGCACCCCTGGCGAGTACCCCTTGTCGGGTGGATAAAGTCGGATATCATCTGGTTAGTGTATATACTCACCCTAGGCGCTGTCTACAGCAGTCACACCCACTGTAAGATGGAGACACTGATACCCAGGTGCCGCAGGACCTCAAACAGGAATGGCCATTCCACCGAATTGAAAGCCTTCTCTGCATCCAATGTGGCTACAGCGATTGGGATCTCTGGGTTCACATTGTGCATGAGCGTAAACAATTGACACAGATTATTCTGAGTGGGGCGGCCGGGGATAAAGCCTGCCTGGTCGGGGAGAACCAGCACTGTCATATGTGGAAGGAGCCTATCGGCCAGGATTTTACCAAGGATTTTATTATCTATATTTACTAAAGATAGAGGTATGTATGAGTAGCATTTGCGTGGGTCTTTGTTGGGTTTTAACAACACAGTAACAAGGGCAGTTCTGGTAGATTCAGGAACCACCCCATACAATCTGGCTGCTTCATACATATCTCGTGGCTGGGCTATCAGGAGATCTGCAAATGCTTTGTAAAGTTCTGCTGTGATCACATCTAGACACAGTGCTTTCCCGTTAGGGAGAGAAAGGATTGCTTTGCGGAATTCTTCGTCCGATGGGGGGGGGGGGTCATTCAGGGCTGTCCCGAGAGTCTGATCTAACCATCCCAAAGCTATTGAAATGAAATGATATTCTATCCAAATATTGCCTTATTGAGTCGTGCCCTCATAGTAGTCGCAAAACTCTGTGTTGATTCTATCATTATCCTTGGTGAGTGTACCCTCTGCGACCTCAATTTCCAGTATAGGTTCTAGCTAGTATTCATGTTTAATCGCCCAGGCCAGGGTACCGCTCGGTTAATCCCCTTCCGCATATGTGGCGGGAGCAGTGGGGTTTCCCAGTTAGCGATCCTCCCTAGACATCAGGAGAGCCATCTCCTCCCTGTCCGCCTGCAGTTTAGATTGTATTTGTGGGGTGTCTTGGATGGTTTGTTGTGTTTCTAGGGTTTTAATCCTCTGTTCAAGGGTAGAGATGGATCCTCGTATGGATTTCAACACACCACGCTCCTTTGCCATGCAACAACACCGAATCAATATTTTAAATGGTTCCCAAAACACTCTAGGGTCGGGTAACAAGCCCACATTTACTTGAAAAAAGGTGTGTATGTCCTGCCCTATTTCCTCCTGGAATGGCACGTCTTCAAGCGTGCGTGCTCGGAAGCGCCAACGCAGGCGTTTGGGGGGGGGGCGATTCGGGCCCTGAAATTTTAATAGTACAGGGGAATGGTCAGACAGGGTTTGGGGAAGTAGCTGGGCTTCTGTGACATCCTGAGCCAAGTCGGCAGACACCATGACATAATCACTTCTAGAGGAGCTACCGTGGAACCCGGAGTAAAATGAGTATTCCCTGGATGTGGGATGTAGTAGGCACCAGGAGTCATAGAGATCGTAGTAATCTGCTATTGCTGCCCATTTTTGGGCTGCTTTAGGGAGGGAGAGTTGGGCTGTAGAGTTTCTATCCAGCTGTAGCGAGATAGCAACGTTAAAATCCCCTGACCATATGACCTCGTAGTTTGGTAAATGTACGCAAATGAGAAGCGCAGTGTTAGAAAAAGTCTTGGCAGTCATTGTTTGGAGAACATATGTTTAGGATAAGGACGTGCCAGCCAGCAATCTCTTCCGCTAGCAGAAAGTAGCGTCCTTCCCCATCACCGATCTGACCATGTAGTTTGAATTCTAAGGTTTGGTGGATGTAGGTGGCTACCCCCCAAGACTGTGTCGAAGAGGAAGAGCAATATCTGTGAATCCCCCACCCTGCAAGGTTGGGGAGTCTACTATCCAGTGCTAGATGATGTGATTGTTTGCTTAGTTCTTAATCAAGTGCACTTTCTTACAGTTGGTAAAGCCTTGTATGTTCCAGGTTAACAGTGCTATGTTGGCATTTGGCCCTGGGGCACCATCAGGGATTCCCACACTGTGCTGTAGCATAAGTTTGTAGTTGGAGGTTGTATTGTGTTTGTTGATCCCATTGGGTTTCATATACCAGAGGCATACACCTTCTTGCCCCTTGGAAGCGACATATGGTTACCTGTACTGTCATTCGACTTAGCACAACCCCCCAACAATAAGAATGTCAGAACTCAATTGACCAACATCGATCCCCATCATAACCTCTCCCCACCCACACCAGAAACTGTTACTTACCGGCCCCTCGAACACCACCCCCTCTCTATAAATCCCCTACTAACAACCCAAACAAGAGAATTGGTTTCTGGACGCGGGGAGCTAGCGGCGCCTAGGTTGACTCCATGTGACAGAAGGCCTGTTACCATATCAACAGCTTTGGATCTATTACTTAAGAACAGGTATACCCCCTGGAAAGGGGCAACATCATGATGTGCACCGCACCGGGGGATCCCAACTGTAAAAGAGCCTAGGGAGCCGCCCCAGGGAGGGACCACTGGGTCCAAAATGTCTTTTCAGAAGCATTCTGCAGCTTCTGGGGAAGTAAAAAAGGAAATTCTGCCATTGTGCACCACCTTGAGTTTAGCCGGAAAAAGCATTGAATAGCGCACTTCTTTTCGTCGCAGGATACCTTTAACCTCTTGAAATGTTTTCCTCTGGTCTTGCACCTGGTGACTGAAGTCGGGGAAGAGACAGATAGTGGCTGACCCCCATCGTAGCTCTCTCTTTTCCCTGGCCGCTCAAAGCAGTATGTCTCTTTCGCGGTAACTGAAGATCTTAGCTATAATAGCTCTCTCTGGAGTCCCTTGGGGAGGTCTGGCCGCCACGGACCTATGTGCATGCTCATCCATGAACATATTTGTGACCAGCAGATTCCCAAGGACTTCCATGAGCAGTTTTTCAACCAACAACTCCATATTGTCCACATGGGTGGACTTCGCCACGCCTGTTATGCGGATGTTATTTCTCCTTGACCTGCCCTCGAGGTCATCGTTCTTGGCCAATACGTTTTTGATTCTCTGCTGATGGGAGGCCACCTCACTATGGAGAGTCTTCACTTTGTCCTCCCCCTCGCCTATTCTCTGTTCCGCTTCGGTCATAAGGCCAAATAGTCTATCCATCTGAATTGCAGAGATGTCCACTTCACAGGCCAAGGCGTCAATTTTGGCCCCCATGCTGTTGGTGCTATTCTTTAGGGCCATTAACCGTTGATTGAGGGCAGAAACATCCAGTTGGGACGGGCACGGCGTCTTGACAGGGAGAGGTGGTGTTTTGTCAGGTCTGGTGAACTGGTCCATCTTAGCCTGTTTTATGGGTTTGCCCATAATGATATGCCGGGTAGCAGGGCTGATAGTTATTGGCGAGTTACATTTTGAACCATTGCTCGCTTCTTGGGGGCCCTTCCGCCACCCAACCATTGGTGCCTATTTGTTAAGTCTGCTCCAGGTGGATTCAGGGTCTCAGTTTATGGTGTACATGTTGAAAATGTTGTTTATATAGGGCGAGCACAGGCCCAGATCACCCTCCACGTGCAGCGCACAAGGGGCCCAAAGCGTCTCAGGTCCAGGACTCCATGGGTCAAGGGGGAGCGATGAGCTGGTATCACAGGAGAGGTGCTGTCGTGGTTCGTGCGCCCCCCCTCACAATCACAGGCTGTGTCGGGGGAGCCATGGGGACCCCTCCATCACATAACCGCCAGTGCCTGTTTGCTGGGCGTGCTCCAGTAGGCTCCGGGGTCTCAGATTATATTGTGTATATTGGGTTTGTTGTATACTTGAGGCGGGTGCAGGCCCAGATCACCCCCAGTGTGTAGTGCCTCAGGGTCCCAGAGTGACCCCAGCTCACGGAGCTACAGGGCAAGGGGGGAGCAACAGACTGGTGTGCCAGGAGGAGTGTCGTGGTGCATACGCTCCTCTCCCCTTCATACTCACAAGCTGTGTCAGGTGGATTCCTGGTGGGCACAAAACCATTGCTGCCGGATCTCTCCAGCCCGGGGACTCTGATGGTGTGTGGTCATCGGCTCGTGGGCAATGTTGCTGGTCTCCGGGCATGGGGCCCTTGCCCCGGGCAGCCCTGTAGAGTGCCGTGAAGTGGGCCACTCCATCTCAGCAAGGCTCCGCGCAGCAGGCTCTCTCATGTCCTGGGGCCCACAGGTCGGCGCAGGCAAGCGTCACAGGCTCCATGATGCAGGGATGACAGGGGCAGAGGCGAGCCTGGGCAGCACCACACGCCCGAGGCTGGCTGTTCAGCCGCGGGGAGCCACCCTGCAGTTTTAATTCATGTATTGAATGCTATTGGTTTATAGCAAACCGTGCATAAGCATGTTAAGTAAGCAATTGCACAATTGCTGTAACAATACGCAGCCTAAAAGAGCATGCATAAACACCAAAGAATACAGTAAAATGGAAATATCTCAGAGGTTAAAATTCCCACATTCCAACAGTTTTGAAGTAGTTAAAAAATGTCTTGTCCTCTGGACAGGGGTTCGGTTGGATTGCTCAAGATGCACCTACTGCTGGGCTTTATGGGGCAACGGTTCCAGTGGCCCCCCATTGTGTTGTGTGTTCAAGGCAAGCTGACACAGAGGAGTAAAGATCTCCTAGCTCTCCTGTGAGGTGAGGATAGCCGGTTGAGATGGAGTAGTACAGCAGATCTGGCAGAAGGTAGGGGTGAACCATGCTCCAGAAACAACATGGAGAGGATGGGAAGTAGCCCTTCTACTCAGCAGGGGTAGGTGCTGTCAATAGGTTACCCCCACATTGCCTGGGGGACTAACATGGCCTGACATTAGACCATCAGTTCTTGAGTTTGGAGTGGCCTATGGCAATTAGTTGAGCCTGTTACCTCCGGTGCCAGATAGAGATTGCCAGGCAGTGCAGGCTCATGGTTGCAGAGGGCCCTTCCATGTTCGAGACTTCCTCACACAGTTTGGCGAATGAAGGAACTCTAGGACTAGGACCGCACCCTTTGTGACCAACTACTGGCATTCTTTGGATGGGAACCCTCAAAGCTTATGGGCATGCATGGAATTTGCCGTCCAGGACCAACTCCTTGTGTTACTAAATGCATTGGAGTCGTCAAAACGAGCTCCCTCAAGAAGAGTTTGTTGAAGAAAACAACCTTTCTTCCCTGGAATCCCATCCCCTTAAGGCGGAGGGGAGCATGGGGCTCATAAGGAGATCAAAGTGAAGAAGCATTAGAAGATGTCAAGGATAGGTCAAACAGATTGTAAAGCAGGCACTGCAGGAACAGAGGGTGGTCAGGAAAAAGGGAGGGATCATTCCTCTACCTCCTCTCCCTCCTCTTCTACAAGTTCATCAAGCATCACTTCCTCCATTTCCTTCACTTCAGAGGAAGAACCAGACCTGAAGGGGAAGTGTTTGGATAGTAAGGTGGTAGCTAAGGTGTTCCAGCAAGTTTCTGAATCCATGGGTTTGGTGGACTCAGCCACGCCTGGCCCCTTTTTGGACCCTAGGATTCATCAATACAAACATTTTCCAAGATTGGACTTTCTTTGATATCTGATATCCGGGATAAGATCCTGGATGAATGGAAAGAGCCAGTACACATACAGAAGCCAAGGTTTATGGCCAAGATTTATCCCTTGAAAGGGGAGGAAAACAATCTGCCGGAGTTAATAGAGGTGGACTAATTTCTTTCCTTTCTGGTGGGGTGGTCCTCAATAGCAGCAAAAAAAGGTGGCAGTCTGTGACCCTGTGGACAAAAAGACTGATTCATCATCTAAAACAGCCTATGCTTTTTATTTTATGGAGCTGATACCTGTGGCTCTTACAGGGCCATTAATAGTCAAAGGAGGGTGCAGGGAGGTGGTTGTGCCCCTATGCTCGGGGAAATGCACACACAAGTGGAGTTGCTTATGATGCGGCCCATTAGGCAGCAATGGCCATGAGATCCACTATTCTAGAAAGAAGGCATGTACATGGAAAATATTGGTGCACAAATGGATCTCAGAAGGTGATAACACTGACATTGTCCTTTGAGGGAAGTACGCTGTTGTGTGATAGCTTTGATGACAAGGTCTAGAAAGTCTCTAAAGCTGATAAGCATGTGGACAGGCTTTGTAGAGGGCTCCAGGTGGATCTAAATATTCAGGGCAGTCTTGGCCGAGGAATTAAGATAGGCACAGGTCTAGAACAGGGCAGAAAACCAGGCAAAAAACTAAATTCAACAAAGGAAAGAAGTCCTGAAAAGAACCGTGGGCAAGTGAGGAGCCGGCTATTACACTTCTTCAGGATATGGGCTGAATTCGCCTCTGGTGCCTGGGCAATCAGGACAGTCAGGTAGGGATACAGACTTGAAACGACAACCCCAACTGTCCCATTGGGGACAGTGATGATGCTGGTTCTGAGGAACAGAGCCAAAAGAAGTGGCAAGCCACATTGAGAGTCCTGGTCAAGGACAGAGTTCAGGGATACAACTCAATCATTTTTATGGTAACCAATGACAAGAGCAAGATTGGTCCTGGACATGAAGGCCATGAACACGTTTATCTGCAGGGCTCCCTTCAAAATGGAGACATTACTAAAGATTCTGCCTTTCATCTCCAGTGGGGATTGGCTGGCAGCCATAGATTTGCAGTATGCATTACAAAAATACTGATAAGGGCATCTCAGAAGAAATTCATCAGATTTGTTGTACAGACGGGCCACTTGAAGACCAGGGTTCTTCCATTTGACCTCTGATCAACATCACTGTTATTTACCAGGTTCCAGGCCCCTCAATTATCCATCCTACTTTCCACCCTTCCCTGTTTGGGCATTCAGCTGCTTTCTTAGCTGGATGACTGATTGATCAGGTCAGTAGCCAGATTGGTCTCTCAGGTTCAAGTGCAGCGGGCCCGTCAAGCCTTGACCAAATCTGGATTCATGGTGAACCTGAGGAAAACCCATCTGGAACCTGTGCAGTCTTTAAACTTCATATTAGCTCAGTTGTTCACAAGGGACGGGGGGACTTTCTTCCAGAGGGCAATACAAGGTCTCTCCAGAAATGCCGGAGGTCTATCATCAGGGACAACTCAGCCTCATGCTGCTACTGGTTCAGGCTCATATGGTCTTGTGTATTCCTGGTACCCAAGGCAAGGCTTCCCTTAAGACATCTAGTCTCCCACATCTGCAAGTTCTGGGTCGCCACATCCCAATCTTCCGAAGATCAGTTTCCAGTCTCAGGAATTCTGTGGCAGAAGCTCGGATGGTGGTTGTGGATTTCCTTTCTTCTGAAGGGTGTGAGCCTGGTCCTATAGACAAGATCATAATGACTACATACACCAGCAGCATTGGGTGGAGGGGCCACCAATGAGCATTTAGTTCATCAGAAAAGATGCATCCACAGGAAGGGGAGCACTTGTCGAACTGGAGAGAGCTGGTGGCCTTTTCCAGGGCCATGAGAGCCTTCTCATCCCTGGTATTTAACCCAGCTGTGCTGGTCAGGATGGAAAACTCCGCAGCAGTGATGTACTTCAGTCGGCAAGGGGGGGGAGTGCGAGGTCCAGGCCTTTGGAGATCCTGGTTGGGGAGATTGGTTACTGGGCAGAGGTCCACTTGGTGTCCCCAGAGGTCGTAGATATCAGGGTGATGGACAACAGAGTGGCAGATCATCTCAGCAGGAGTTTTTCATGCTCTCAGGAACTTTCCTTCACCTAAAAACGTTTTGTTTTCAGCAGTTGTGTCGCATGCACATTTGAGAACCCTCTTCTGGATACCTTGGCTTCCATGGAGACAACACGACAAGTTAAGTTTTGCTCTTAGATTCCCACCCCAGTGGGTCTGGCGGGGTGGATGGCATGAGTTTGGAGTGGCCCAAGGTGCTCTCATATGCTTTTCCCTCTATTTACCAGTTCATTGAGGAAGCTCAAGACCAGCCTGGTAGAAGTTATACTGATTGTCCCTCAATGGCACAGGAAAGGCTGGTTTCCATTCCTCCTGGAACTAGCAGCTGCTCCGGCATGGCTCATTCCCTCTTGGCCTTTACCTCAGGGTTTGCATCTGGGTTTCTGGGATGCAAAGGCAATTCATTGCAGGGTCTGGAAGTTGAGAGGAAGTAGTTGGGAAGCCTTGGTATATCAGATGAGGTGCAATGTCCCTTCAAAAGTGCAGGTGCCTGGAAACTCTCAAGCGTTATGAAAAACAATTATCTAATTTTGGGACCTGGTATAGGGAAATGAGGTTTTAGCCCTGAAGTGGGGAATCCCATCTGTTTTACAATTTCTTCAGAGCAGTGGGGTTGGCAGTTTCATCTCTCAGAGCTCAGTGGGCAGTGATAAAAAGCATCAATGGAGGACTGGATGGTGAAGGGTAAATATGACATTTCTCAGGAGCTTTTCAGTTTTTAGACCTCCCTCCCATGCAGGCACTCCTCCATGGGACCTGCCGCTGGTACTGTGATCTCTTAAGGTTGCTCCCTTTCAACCTATCTTGTTTATTGAAGCTAAGTTTTTGACTCTAAATGTGACCTTTCTAATTGCAGTTACTTCAACTCAGAGGTTGAGAGAGATAGGATCCAGCCTGATGCCATCATTTTACAATGTGATCGAAGATACCTACCCACGGTATGTTCGAAATTCTATAGATCACATGACATAAAGTTCCCAGCCTTCTATTAGGAACCTTTCCCCCAGAGAAGTAGGACTAGCACTTTCATGATGTAAGGAGACCTGTTTTTGAATACCTGAAAAGGGCAGAATCTATCAGGAATGCAGACAATCTTCTGATCACCTTTGGGCCCTCAGCAGCAGGGCAAAATACCTCTGTGGAAAATCTCAGCAGAAGGTTCAGATTCATCATTACAATGGCTTATGGGGAGGTTGATAGGACTCCTCCAGTAAACATCCCGGGTGCTCAACCAGAAGCTTTTCAGTGTCATGAGCTAATGTTCTGGAGGTCTTCTTGTAAGAAATATGAAGAGGGGCCACATGGGTGCACCCCAACACCTTCATCAAGCACTACAGACTTAATGTGGACTATCTCTCAAGGGGCTAATTTGGTACAGGTGTCTTGAACTCCGGGGTGCGCTGAGTGCTTGGAGTCCCATTCTCTGGTCAATAAATGGTACGGCACAGCAACACTCACTATGGTATGTGTGGTTTGTTGTCATATGCCCATCCATGGATGCATTATGCATTTCATAGGTAAGTACTGTGATGAGGAAGATGGACATGGTAATGATCAGCTTACTGTGAGAAACCTGAGGGTATTCTTACTCCTATTCCCCCTGGATCCTCTGTGCAGGTAGCCAGGAAAAGGCCATCGCTCTAGGATCCCGATCCTGGTGGTGGAAAAGCAAGGTATGATTACCTGGGTGGAGGATCTGTGGGGACTGGGAGTGTGATGCCCTTAGGCGAGACATGGTATCCCCCTTTTCTTATTAAGGAACAATCTACCCACTGCCCCTAGCCTTTATGGGCTATTACAAGACATCTCCCCTTATTTTCAAACAATTACCGCCTAACAGTACTGAGACGAGGAAGAAGCAATCAAGAGTAGCAAACACTAGTAACTAGTTTACCACTGTGGTACTGATAAAAAGAAGATGTCTATAGAGAGGTATAACAAACATGCATGCCCAGCTAACACACTTTCCATAAGGTCAGGTAATTAGGTTTAATGAACAACACCCAAAAGGGATTAAGAACTATATAGAACTCTCCTCCGAGTCAGAAAGAGAGTCAACCCGGGAGTCGGAGTGGAAATCAGACTGGAGGTTGGAGCGGAGGCCAAAGTGGAAGTCCTGACCAAGAGTAGCTGCAAAGACACCCGTGAAAGAGGGAGGAAAGTGAACCACTGCTGGAAGGGTTTACCCCAAAACGTTTAAAAAAAAAGCAGAATGTGCATTTGTAACGCATTCAGCATTGACCAAAAATCAAAGCCCACAATGCCAAACAGGGGAACCAGGGGATGCAGGGGTGTCCCCTGCTTCCACGACATTGGAAGCCGGGGACAATAAAGAAAAAAAACAAAAGAAAAAAACACCCAGCAACGCCAGCTCTGACCCACGTCAGTGGGAGGGAACTGGCACTGCAGGGGTACAGGAGAGTCGGCAGCACACACACAAGTGTGCCGCTGAAAAAGGTAAGTGGGGGGGTAGGGGTTGGGGATAGCGGATAGTGATCTATGTGATCACTGGGCAATGGGATTTTGCGATTCAATCTTTGTGGATCTGCAATTTTCCGATGTACAGTAATCACATAGATCCTGCGTTGGAGCAGCATCTCCTTTCTTTATGGTGGTGCAGCGGGGAGTCGAGCTGGTGAAGTCCATCCTGAAAAACCCTCAGAAGAATGCTCGTTCTCTCGGGGTGTGCCAGGAACCCCAGAGTATCGTAGGGGCAGACTCAAGGGTCCTGAAGACAGGAGTGGAGCACAGAGTAACCCGCATAGCAAGGAGAGACAAGTGCAAGCACCAGTGAGTTTCCCTGTGATCAGAAACACTGGTGCGTCTCATACACGTATGCCGCTGAATGAAAGTCCATTTCCGAAAAGTGTTCACATGCAGAAACAGTAACCCTGAACGGTTATTAAGTTGCAATCCATTATTGGAACAGTTAAAAGGTCTCGCTAAAGGAAACCCTTGTGCGAATTAACTGTTCTTTAATAATGAGCTGGGATCTTTGTATTTAACATCACCCAAAGATAAAGAAAACAAACAATGAATGTTTAACCCACTAGAAGTCAAGAAAGCTGTTGGGTAAATTAAAGAGAAGCTGGAAAACTTTCCTAAACAAATCACAGAAGAAAGAGTGAATATATTATTTAAATGTGTGGTGTCAAAAGAAGCCTTCCCCCAAATGTACTGAGGAACCTACATTGTCAAAGCCAAGAGATAATCGTGTGACTAGCAGAGGGGAAGGGACATACTGTGAAAAAACTAAGAGGCTAACCTAGTGAAAGCAAAGAAGGGTGAATCTAAATCTAGGGTTCCTGTTTGCGTGATGGGTGGACCGGGCAGTCTGATAACTACACCTACATCAGGGAACCCGGAATTGTGAAAACCAAAGACATTGTAAACTTAGGGTTCTGGGTTGCGTGACTTGTGATGGGTGGACCATGTGGTCTGACAACTATGCCTAGACCAAGGAACTCTAAAATTGTAAAAGACAAAGATACTGTGAAAGAAGAATTCCAAAAGGAGTATTTACTTGACTTGGAAGTGTGCTTTGTTTTCCTGTGAAACTGAGTTGCATTGAACTTGGGGAAGGGAACCCCAGGACCTATCTGTTACACTGCTTTAAACTTGGGGAAGGGAACACAGAAAGACATCTGTGATACTGCTTCAAAATTGGGGAGGGGAACCCCTTTCAATAGCTGAAATATGACCTTGAACTTGGGGAAAGGAACCTTGAGGGTTGTTTTGAACTGTATCCCTTTGAACTGGAGAAAGGTGGCTTAGTTCGTTCCTTCCTTTCTAACAGACCCTACCCAGTGCAAATGGATAATTTTCTCACCTCCATCACACTCTCTACCTGCGGCCTCTCCCAGGGCTCCATTCTATCGCCATGGCTCTTCAACCTCTATCTAGGCCCTCTGGCCTACCTGATCTCCACTTTCTCACCTCATTTCCAGTGTAATGCAAATGACACACAGCTCTCCTTCAAGCTGCCATCTTCTACCTCCTCCTCCCTCATACCTGACTGTCTGACTGCTATTCAGGCATGGTACTCTGACAATGATCTCTGCCTTAACACCAGTAAGACAGAGATCCTACTAATTAGGATGCCTGTTCTTTGTTCCCCCCACCCTTTCCGGCCAGACTCCTTGGGTCCCATCCCCTCACCCACCTGTGAGGCAAAACACCTTGGTATCATCCTTGACTCCTCTCTCTCTTTCTCTCCACACATCACAGACCTTGCCAAGAAGTCCAACTTTCAGCTCCACCTTCTCAGGGGCATTCTATCTTTCCTTGCCTTCCCCCAGAATCTCAATGTCTCAGGAGCCCTGGTTCTCTCTAGGCTTGACTACAGCAATTGCCTCTTCCTCAATTTGCCTCTTTCCACCCTTTGCCCCCTCCCACTAATCCAGAATAGGCCAGTGAGACTTATATTGGGCCTCAAGCCCATGGACCGCTTCTCCCCTGCCCTAAAATCTCTCCACTGGCTCCTGGTGACGCCCAAGGATCAAATTCAAGACAGTCTGCATCACCCACAAGGCCTTGCGGGGCCTTGGGTCTCTTTACATCCAGCTTCCTCTCCCTAAATACCTCCCAACCAGAGTCCTTCAGTCCTCTGGCTCCAACTTTCTGCAGGCCAAATATTTCTCCAAGCAGAGAGTGAGAGGTAGATCCCTTTCTGTGGTCGGCTCCTCCCTCTGGAATGGCCTTCCTTCCCCCTCCAACTTGAGCCGGATCTTCTAAAGTTCTGGAAACTTCTCAATACTTTCTTTTCTCCTCTTCCTTCCCTCTCCCCCTCTCCTGATAACTCTCCCTCTGCCACTACGACTGGGGACTGGTTCCTTCGTAGTCATACAGGGGCCAGACCATCCCTAAGGAGAGAACAGCTCAGTGGCACTGCCACTGAGCTTTGGAGACGCCTGTTTATGTAGTAAAAACGACTTCACTTGTATTATAGCTTAGACTCCAAAGTTTTTTGTATGCAGTACTTCTTTAGTGGTCAATCGTCCATGTATTGACCCCCATTGTTCACTTGTATTTCAATCACTTATGCAATATTATTTTTCAATTTTTTCTTTATTCTGATCATTGTGGCAGAAGCCCTTGCCGATGCATTTCAGACTATGTCCTTCCTCAGGGCGAGTTCCTGTTTGAACAATCTCCACCACAAGCAGTCTTTCCTTCCTTTCTCCTGCTGGTCTTTCGGTAATCCACTGGGGTGCTTATGGGGCATGACTCCAGTTACAGGTCCTTTTGCATGTGGATCTCATGTCATGTGCAACTTCACCATAAAACAACAGAAGTAGACATTGGGCTTTTCGTGTTGTCTGGATGGAGGCCTTCGTTGTCTGGCGGTCTGCAGCATTGCATGACAGATCTGAGTTACGGCACCATCTCAGGTATCCGACTACCAGTATATACAAACTGTGTGCCGTATCCGGGAATACACCGATCTCTACATTTAATTACCCCAATCTCGACAAGGTGTGGGGCAGAAAGTCACCCAGAGGAACGTCTGCACGGAGGAGAACAGAGGTGGATTCCTGGATCTGGCACACAGTTTGCAGCCAGTTATCACACAGACGCAAGACAGTGACGTTTCATGTGTATACTGGTACCCGGATACCTGAGATGGTGCCGTAACTCAGATCTGTCATGCAACGCTGCAGACCGCCAGACAACGAGGGCCTCCATCCAGACAACCCACATGAGTGCTCAACATGAAAAGCCCAATGTCTACTTCTGTTGTTTTATGGTAAAGTTGCACATGACATGAGATCCACATGGAAGAGGACCTGTAACTGGAGTCATGCCCCATAAGCACCCCAGTGGATTACCGAAAGACCAGCAGGAGAAAGGAAGGAAAGACTGCTTGTGGGGGAGATTGTTGAAACAGGAACTCGCCCTGAGGAAGGACATAGTCCGAAATGCATCGGCAAGGGCTTCTGCCACAATGATCATAATAAAGAAAAATTTGAAAAATAATATTGCATAAATTATTGAAATACAAGTGAACAACGGGGGTCAATACATGGACGATTGACCACTAAAGAAGTACTGCATACAAAAAACTTTGGAGTCTAAGCTATAATACAAGTGAAGTAGTATTTACTACATAAACAGGCGTCTCCAAAGCTCAGTGGCAGTGCCACTGAGCTGTTCTCTCCTGTTGCTTTTTCTGTGACATTGTGTATGTCACATGTTTTGGATGACGCCTTGAACATCGACGATAAGTTATAACTAACACTGAAATAAACTTTTTCAATATAAGCAGTGCCTGCCTTTTCTATTACATTTGCTAGCCAGACCATCCCTCAACAGTCCCTCCTGCATCCTTTGCCAGCACTTGCCCTCGGGCTCCCTTTATCGGACTAACCCAACTGTGTCCACCCTGCCCACCGCACTCATCCTCCCTTTCCCCCTTTTCCCCTGGAATTTGCCTTCTTGCCCCCCCCTAGCACTTCCCTGCCCCCTTCCCTGGGCGTGCCCCACTCCTGCACTTCTCCCTTTACCCACTGACCCCCTGCACTCACCACCTTCTCAGGCATTTGCACGGTAGGATTGTCACAAGGCCAATATAACCATCTTTTGTTTTGTTGTTATTCCCTTGTCTCCCCACACCCCCTCTTGTCTTGTGCCGCCTCGAAACACTTGTATGTAGGCGCCATAGGAATCGTACCAAAATGTTGCCCTCACAATTACGACAGCCGAAAATGCCGACTTTTCTTTTTTGGGATCCCCATTACACCACATATATATGTGGGGGGGTAAAGAATAGAATATTAATATGGCGGGGGCTGCAGGAGGTCTCCCCCGGAAATATATGTGGTTTAAAGCGGTTTAAAAATAAAATCTGCATTTTTGGCTGTCGCAATTGTGAGGGTTGCAATAATCACATAGATCCGCGCCGTACAAATGTCCAATAAATAAATAAAATAATCTTGAGACTTTTTTGTGGAACTTTCTTATACTTGGGGAAGGGGAGCTGAAAGAAAGCTGTGAGCTGGAAGAAGCTCAGACATTTGAGATTTACACCATTTTGTTTATGTTGATATCCCTACACATTGGTTACTTTTAGCTGTGAGGTACAGTTTTTGGACACAGACAGACTTTTAAGTTAAACTCTTGGACTCAGACTTTCATCAGTTTCTTTCAGGTAGATGAAATCCCACCTTAGCACAGGGCAAGTGAGGTCTTTTTCCATCCTGACATTCGGTTTAATAAAATATTTTACTTTAGACTTTAAGTCTGTTGTCTGTGTCTTGCTTCATGATGCCTTCACATTGCCTGCGGTCAGTCTTCATTACTTCTAAACCTACTCTTCACCATCACAGTACTGACCTCCCGTCCCACACAGCACAACATATGTTACTAGCATACCATTTGGATAGCAGGGAATAGTTAACATTTACAGTCAGTGGGGAACAGGTAAATGTCCTGAAAATGGCATGGAATTGGGTGGGCTGTAGAAGGGATCATCAGGGGGGATAGTATGCTTGATGGATTGGGGTGTAATTTACGGGCTGTAAAGAAGGTGCTCTTTGAAGAAGAGGGACTTGCTTTCTCTTGTTAACTACAAGAGGGTGGGGCAAGTCTGATGGTGATGGAGATTAAGTTGTAGATTGTGTAGATTGGTCGTGTCATTCCTACACTCATACACATTGTTAACAAAGTGTTGTTTGAGTCTGATCTTTCTCATTAGTTGGGTTAGTTCAATTCAAGTTTGGAAAGGGTCATGATGAGTAGTCGGAACAAAGGACAAGCCTTTTTGTAGTACCTTCCTGTGTGGTTCGGTCAGTTCCATCCTGGATAAGTTGACTACTAATGATTGTTCTCTTCGCTCATCATTGTTCTTCCTTTTGTGTCTCTTGTTTATTGGTTGGGGGTGTTCTGCTTGTACCAGCCCCTGCTTCTGTTCCTTGTGACCTTGGGTGATTGTTCCTGCCACCATCCTCTTGGTCTGACTCGTCCTCTGGATTTTTGAAAACCCAGTTACCGCGTCTATTTTGTTCTTTATCCTCAAAGCAGAGACTCTGTACTGTTCTTCCGGAGTCTTCATCCGAACTCCCACTCCAAAAATTCCAATTATTTGGTCTGGGTCTCGACTTCTTCTGGAATTGTCTCCCCCTTGGTGGTTGTCCATTGTTGGTGTTTTGGTTGCTACTTTTATCAAGGTCTTCCTAGTATTCATTGTTGGTGTACGGATATTTCTTTTCATGGGTAAAGGCTGCAATGTCCTTTTTGAATTTTATAACCTTTTTATTAAGGTTGAATTCCTTGAATTCCTTGATGGTCGCATCCAATGCTTGCATACTTTTCAGGTAGTTTCCCACAATGGATTTTGTCGCTAGGGTATCCTGTTTTTCAATAATCTCATTCATGATTTTTCTGAGACTGATTTTGCTGTGTTTATAATTAGAATCAGCCAATTCCTAGTACATTTGTTTGCTATGAGACTCCAGTCTTTTCTGAACTGTATTTGGTCCAAAATGATGCGTGGCTCTATTTTAATTATTAGACCAAGGCTGAAGAATCCTGCATTGTGTGTCGTAGGTACCCGGGGCCCTCCCGCGTTGATAATCAAGGTGGGGAGAATTGGCAGCTGCCATGGTACTGTCTTTGGCTCCAACAACAAAGCAGCGCCAGTGAAATCAACAAAGCCGGTGAGTTGGGGGAGACTGATACCAGACTGATCTGTGTAGAAGCCAAGGTTGCAAGTGGCAACATTGTATGGTGAGCGCTGAAGCAAACAGTGGGCCTCATTATGAGTCCGACGGTAGCTGTGCCGGTATAAACAGCACGGCTGCTGCATTAGTCATTTTCTTTCCGGTGCCCGGTAATAGGAACTTACTGGGGCATTAGGGCCCCGGCGGTCCCGCTAATTGCCCTTTGCCGGGTGCTGGAAAATATTACTCCCCATTTCCATTTGAGTCCCATTGGACTAAACGGGAATGGGGATGACGGATGCACCGGCACCATTCATGAATGGTGTCGGTGCATCCGTCAAGGTCTGCGAGTGTGTACCGTTCTGTCCGACAGGTCAGACCTGGTGGGCTGAAATGCACCAGCTCGCAGAACTCAGAGTATGCCGGTATGATAGCAATGGTGCTGGTAGCTTTCCGGCACCATTGTCACCGGACCGGCTTACTTGTAATGAGGCCCAGTGTATGAAACACATGTGATAACCAATGCAAGTAAAATTGAACAACAGATGAGTGAGTGAACTTTAAAACCAAGATCCAATACCTTTGACAGAATGGTCCGGCACCGCGTGCATGCTCATTCAAAGGTCTCTGTAAGGTATCCAACTGAGAGTTGACAAAGGTGAAAGAATGGCAAAGAACTGGGCATCGAAGTGGTCCTGCGGCGTTCAAGCTAAATCTTGTGCACAATCGAAAGTCTTCGATGTTGATACTGCCAAGAATGTTGATGACAAAGTAGATAAAGTTGGTCTGAGCCCAAACAAGGGAGATCAACTGAAAGCTTTGGATAAAAGCAAGTTTGTTTTAAAGTGAATTAAATTGGTCCAAGCACGGCAGAGGAAGACTGATTGAATTTTGTGTTAAAACGGATTTGAATCGTGAATCACCCTAGAAATTGGATATATTCAAATCCTACAAACATTGTGTTAAAGGGGATCTGAGCCCGGCTGAGCGGGAGCCGAGATTAATAGTGAATCACCTGAGAAATTGAGGATGTGTGAAATCCTAAGAGGAAAGAAACTTCTTATTGTTTGTCGCATCAGGCCCTCTGAAAGAAGAGACTTTGAAAGGCAAATAGACTTGGGCATAGAAGGCCCTGATGCTAATGTTTGAACTGCACCTGCGTGCTAGAGAAGCCAGAGACTCTGCTAAGCTCGAGTGTGCCGCCTTGTTCGCGCTGAAAATGTGGGGAATGGAGGCCAACGGCCTGAATATCCTGACATATAATTTCTTGAGTACTTCTTTCTTTTACATAACTTTGTTTCGCACACTATTTGTTTTTAGATGTAAGGATTGGAAATACGTTTATTAGTATAAGCCCTTTTATTTTGGCAAGACACCACTAGGACTGCATTATTAATATTTGATGGTCGTAGCTTGCTCCCATCCTTAGATTTAGGATTAGATAGGCGTTTTTCAAACACTTTTTGAAATTCTGTCCTACTGTTGATACTATGACTCCTTACACATCAAACACCAGTCATTCAAGTTCTATTGAGGACATGGACCAAAGAAAAGTCTCTTCTTTTCCCACAAAGAAAGGGTGTCCCCAAAATGTGATTGTATAGTTTGGTTAAATGTAGCAGAGTTATGTCTGTGATTTGGAACCCCTTATTCGCTTTGCATTAACTATCCAGCTCTTTTTTGTGGTTCCAGAATCTATGTAACTGTCCTCTTAGTAAAAATTCCAAACTTTCTTTTTTAGCAAGGGCTTATTTCCACAAAAAAAGTGTTTTTTAAAGGGTTGCTCAGTTAACCTGCCTCTGTTTGCCTGGGGCCTTTTCCTTCCTCTTATGATCAATGAAGGTGAATCTCAGATCCTTGGCCTTAATATTTCGCCTCGACTCAGGGAAGAGCCAGAACGCAAGTACCCATACACCTGGGCTGCCAAACCAATAAAATATCTGGGAGTAAAAATCCCACCCAAACTAGCTGACCGGTTTGTTGCCAACTAACCCCTGCCACCTTATCTGGGAGATCAAGAAAGACCTGTGCACATGAAGCCAACTACATCGCTCATGGTTTGGGAAAATGTCAGTAATATAAATGAATGTATTGCCCAGGTTCCTTATTTTTTTCAAACAGCATTTAGTCCCAATCCCAAACCTGTCATAGAAAAATGGGAACAAATGCTTATAAACTTCTTGAGGGCGGGGGCACCAAGGGTAAACCGACGCACACTGTATCCCTCAAGAGAATGGGGTGGGCTAGCATTACCCAATCTTTGGAATTATTACAGGGCAGCTCAGATATGTTCACTTATCGGCTGGGTTTAGGAAGATACCAATAAGAAATGGGTGGAAATTGAGCACAGCTATGGTTACCACGCCACATGAGGGACCAAAGCCTCTATATCAACCCCCAAACCTGTGCTTTCTACAAATTTGGGACAGACTAACAAAACAGCATACTTTCACAATGTTCCCCTCCCCTTCACACCATTTGTACACAACTTCACGCCGGGTAATGAGGATAAGGGATTCACAGGTTAGATGTCAAAGGGGGTACGTAGGATGGGAGATATGTTCTCCAGCGGCTAGATCTGCACATTTGAGGAGTGTAAACAGGCCCTGGGTTTTGAGGAAGGCTATAGGTTTGGCTACATATAGGCTAGACATTGGGGCCTGCACCTACCATATGCAGCTGCAGCAACTAGGCGATTAACAGCTCCGGAAACAATTTTCCAACTACCGGCGGACTCTAGGGGTCTTATCTCTAGGCTGTATAATGCAATTGGTGATCTCACCATACCCGTACGCAGATCCTATTGCGATGGCTGGGACAGGGAGCTGGATGAACAACTGTCACTAGAAATGTGGGAAGAGATATATACGGTAAAAACAGCCTCTGTGAGCGCACAAGTAGCTGAAAGCCAGGCCATGGTTCTGATGAGATGGTACAAAACACGAGCCAGATTACACGCTTGCAATCCCAGGGCATCAAAGGCTTGTTGGGGGGGATGCAGGGAAGTAGGTACTTTACTACACATTTTATGGGATGCCCCAAAATGCAGGGGTTCTGGCTGGATCCAGGCTAAAGGCAATCCTGGCAGCAGATGTGCAGAATGATTGCAAAGTGTGCATACTGGCAATGCGAAGCCAGTTTAAAGGGGAATGTACAAGCAGAGACTGCAAACTATTGTCAATATTGCTTATTGCAGCAAAACTAAGTATATTGACGATGCGGAAAAGACCGGACTCCATAACGGTGGAGCAATGGCTGGTCAAAGCTTAGACAATTCTGGCATTTTAGAAATTAAGCCGGCATAAGAAATACGAAGCTTACTTGTCTAGCAACCTGGTCCCCTTTTCCTGGAATCTCTGACCTGCCCTGTCCTGTCAGACTCTGAGCACTGAACCTTATGGATTAGCCCTGAAATGTATACATGCCCGTTTAATAGTTGATTAATACTGAATGTGCGCCTTAAAATCGGCAATTATAAACTTACTGATCCGGTGAGAGGGAAGGGGAAGGGCAAATAGTGGGGTTGGATTAAACTGGCCCAAACTAGTTTAAGATTGTTATTCAATGAATTATCATATAGAATGGAAATTTGATTGGCAAATTAAAAATCAATAAAATACATTTTTTACATTTCTTTTATTTAAGGTGGCCCAACAAGTGATGCAGGAATTCTCCATATTGAAATTATTTTCAAACTTCCATATCAACATTGCCACTTACACTTTGAGATAATTCCAACCCATTTTCCTTCAGGTTATCTTCTTTACCTTTATTCTGAGGCTATCTCGACCATTGGTTCAGATTCAGATAGCCCCTCTTAATCAGTTTATCTTAAGAGTGCATTTGAGTGACAGCTTTTCATTTGGGTAATATGCACCCAGAGTTCTTCTGTCTGATCTCCTTTTGGAATGTGTAAACAGGATTCAAAGGGCACACCCAAAGCAAAAGGACTAGAGTCACTCCAGGGTGTTGCATACCAAAGGGCCTTTGATGCTATGGGTTTGAGAAGGGGTGGAGCTCATGTAGCTAGAGATATTTCAGCACAGTTGCGGAAGGATTCCACCATCTTGCTTTTCTGTGCACCTCTCCTTCCTTTCTGTCTCCTACACTTCCTTTAGAATAAAACACTCTGGTGTGATGCAAACAGCCCAGACCACTTGTCAGCAATACAGGGAACCACTTGTCAGAAATACAGGGATTGGACCCCCTTAAAGCATGCTTGCTTTCCTACATTCCCATGTGGCCTTTTGCCTGTAAAAGAGGGGCTCTCAGACCCCTTCTTTGTTGTGTTTGTGGAACACAAAGAAACACAGGGAGGTTGAGGGAAAGAAATGGGTCACAGGCAAACCCTCAATTAAGGTTTGAACCCTTATCACACAACAAAAAAGGCTTGTGACTCTGAACGTAACCGCTGTCTTGAAGTACAGGGAAAGGCTAACCTGTGTCCTCAAACTATATCGAATACATCAAGGATGGAGAATGACATAATTGTTGGATCTATAATATTTGAATATTTTATTTTATTTAATATTCAAACACAAGTGCATTACGTACATTCAATGCAAAAACAATGTAAATGCCCTCTCGTAGGGCTAGAAAAGAGACTTAATAAAGAATTAAAGAGAACTTCACTGTAGAAAAACAAAGCAAGATAATTCCACAAATAAGTCCCAAAATTGGGGGCTTAGATGGTTAGGTGGCTTATGCAGTGTAATAATACATAATCATACTTCAGTTAGTTATTCTCCCACTCATCATCAATCGTACCACACACATACACTCATGAACTGTTATTCATTAATACACACATGATACATTTCAACAATGGTAAAAACAAGCCCAACATGTTTCTTTCCTAAGAGGGGTTAATCCATGGAAATTCATCAGGGGCGGAATTAAAGTTGGAATCAATGCATAGTAACAGTGACTCAATGTTCTTGCGTTCAATGGATTTTCTCAGAGCACAAATTCTCGAGTTGAACACTTAGATATTCCAATGGGTAATTTCAAAGGATTTTAGATAGAGGACTTCAAAGGGTATCTTCCCCTGCAAGAGAGCGGTACAGAGAACAGAATATTATTTTCCATTACCAACTATGTGTCGTACATATGTACTGACACTCCGGAAACTAAACAAGTATAGTTCCGGATATACTACAGCTTACAGTTAGCTCAGTAAAAAATGGTTTCGGCAAGCAGTCATGGCTTCAGTACCCTACACCCATAAGCATTAGAATCTTAGTGAATAGCGGGAGGTAGGGAAGGGGAAAGAGAGAAAAGGATGAAGAGTCATGGGATCGTTGCTCGACCACAATCAGTTATACTCTCAGTTTTTCATCCAAGTAACCCTGAAATCAGTTAAATGGATTCAGTAAAAAGACAACATGACTGAAAAGATTTCATTCTGGTAGGACCTGAGTATCCATTACTAACTCGATCAGCAATGTTTAATCGAAGTGTCTGCTGTGCCTGACTCTTGAATTGTGTATAAGGTCCACAAATCAACACCCCCTTCCTACCCGTGGTGATGTGATGTTCAATGGAGTAATGATTAAAGAGAATCTTACAATTAGGTCGAGAGCTCCGTGTTCATTTAATGGTAGGTAGCGGACTCTCACCACATGGTGTTAGTTATTCTTGAATCGCGCTGCATAGTGTCAACGCACCCTTGTAAGGTGTCAGATTGTTGTTATGTTCCAGCTCTAGAGAAAGTATCAAGAGAGGCGGCTAAGTTAGTTGAGCATCTGTCAAGAAATGGTGAAGCAGTAAGAGTGTCTAAATCATCACATGGTTTATAGTCCTACCCGAGTAATACAGATTACTGTGTCCTTATAGGAAATCAGAATTTTTGAGCCATACGGCGTGTCGTGCCGTATAGCATCTCAATACGATGTATTGCACGTATCTAGTGCACAGGATGCCAATGCTGCACCCACCCAATTAAAGCTAGTGGCTTCACAGAGTCTATCGGAAAAGATATAAAAGATAATGTTACTCGGCGTCATGTACAAACTCCATTGCGTGGACAGTGTTTATTCATCCCAATTTCTGTGAGGTTAAAGTGCTCAAAGTCTACATTCGCGAATCAGGTTCCAGACTCAGTCCAGTGTGAATTATCCAATGACTACTGGGACAACAAGCTTCAGTTAATGAGTGTCTTAGAAGTTCCTTAAGTACAGTGCAACCGCCGCTCTCGTGCCTGTGCGAAAGTATGCGAGTTCCCGAGAAAGCTCCCAGTAATTGTGTGCTTGAGATAAATAATTTTAAACGTCTGTAAGCCTACTCGGCACGTAGTGAGTTGTGCACTCCTCATGCATTAGGGAGACGTATCCAAAGTGTCGAATAGTAAACCCTAATCTCCTGTGCTACCGAATGTGTGGCAACCTCTTGGCAGCTTACCTCTGTTGTCTGATTAAAGCCGAAACGCAGTGCCGGATTGTTCAACTGTGAACGCCGTTTCCTACAGAGTCTGTCTCATAGGTCCATGAGCGCGTACGTTCTTGCTGCGGGATAAGCGACGTTTAAGATGTATCAGGTGATTGACAAGCAACCAATCAACGTGGGTTGAAAGCGGTCCATGGCGTGCGTCGTGTCACATGATCAAGAAGAGTACGACAGCAAAAACGTGCTCATTGCTGGGTCACGTCATGGCTGTAGTCATGTCATGTCAGTGCAACGCAACACAAGTTACCAGAGCCCGACCCACCACACATTGGGAATGTCACCAGGGCCCAAGCAGCATGATGGAGCATTGTTCATATCCCGTCCAGCAAGGTAAGAGGGTGCAGGATACACCTTTCTTATGGTGTATTTAAAAACTGCATCCGTATAATTCTCTGCCTGTAAAGTTATCAGCCAGCCAAGGTGAAAGGGGACCAAACACACATATCACCCGTTATGTTATGATCACGGCTCGCAACGGTATCTGTACATGAGGTTACGTCACCCAGTCAAATCTTTCATTCAGCCCTGTAGTCATACTCTTGGGCAAAAAATTGAATTCACGTTCTTTTTTAGATAGAAGAATTCTGTCACGATTGGTATCATTACTGGGCTTCAGTTTGTAAATAATGGACCAGGATAGGTCCTATATCTGGTGGATACTCTCTATCCAATGGTCTACCAGTGGGGCATTTTTGGTTCATTTCTTTAGACAACTGCGGTGTTCGCCTATGCGTACCTTCACTTTTCTTTCTGTTTTGCCTATGTACAGTTTGTTACATGGGCACCAGATCACATAGATTACCCAACTTGTGTTGCAATTTGTAAAAGTCTTTTGTAGCCAGGGGGTTTTTAAATCAATGTCTATGGATGAGCTTTTTTTGTAAAAGCGCAACACATGCAGGTTCCACAGGGGAAATGACCAGTAACTGTCTGTAGGCCCCAAAGTTGTGTCAAGGTGGGGGAGGTTGTTGGTCTTAGTGACACATCCTTCCGGGTTATTTGTTCCTTGGTATTCCGACTCCGTTTGAACGCTATGATCGGTCTGGAAATAGGGTTAGGGCCCTTCTCAAGGATATTCCAATGTTTACATATCGTTCTTTTAATCACATTTGACATATGGCTGTAGGTGTTTACAAACACCAAACGGTCCGTCTCGCTTTTAACAGATCTCTGTTGTTTGTATTGCAAGAGCGATTCTCTATTGTTATTTTCAGCTCTTTTCCGAGCAGGTTCACCATTTTGCTCGGATAGCCTCGCTTTAGCAGGTGTGTTTGCATATTGTTGGCTTCCATTTTGAAGTCGGCTCTTCTTGAACTGTTCCTCTTCAATCTGAGGAACTGTCCTAATGGCAAATTGTCACGTACGTGTTTGGGATGGAAACTACCGTAATGTAAAATCGAATTCTTATCAGTAGGTTTGTTATATGGTTTTACAAAGAGTTCTTTCAAAGTATCATCCGACACGATAGTAATGTCTAAGAAATCAATCGTCAGTTTACTGTAAGAGGAAGTGAATTTCAGAAAGGCATTTTGTTGGTTAATCCATCCTAAAAACTCATCCAGTCGTTCTGTGGTACCGTTCCAGAAGACAAAAATATCATCAATGTAACGGCGCCACAGCCTGATGTTATCTTGGAAGGGATTGGTATTAGTCATGACCTTGAAAAACTCCATGTAAAGGTTGGCTACACTGGGCGCTAGTGTGGCTCCCATGGCTGTACCCTGGATTTGTTTATAAAAGGTGCCATTGAAGTGGAAATAATTCTCAGTCAAGGCCATTACAGCACACCAGAAGATGAATGAAATGGGTGTCTTAATGACAATGTGATCCTTCAGGAGTTTCTCCTCGAGCATCTCCAATGATGCTTGTTGCGGTATGTTGGTGTAGAGTGCCTCCACATCTAAACTAAGGAGTATTTCAGTTTGAGAGTCAAATGGTGTTCCTTCTACTTCCAAAATGATCTGTGTTGTGTCCTGGACGTAAGAAGCCATTCTTTTCACTAGCGGTTGCAAAAACTTGTCTGCAAAGCGAGACAAGGGTTCAAGAACTGAATTGACCCCAGACACGATTGGTCTCCCTCGTGGCTTAATCAAAGATTTATGAATCTTAGGGAGCATATACAATTGGGGAATTAGGGGTTTGTCCTTAACCAGAAAGTCTGCTTCTTTACTTGTTATCCAGCCTCTTTCTTCAGCTTTTGCGATTTTGGTATGGATAATCTTCGTTAGTCTGAGTGTTGGATCTTCTTCGAGGGGTTTGTAACATGTCAAGTCCAGCAGTTGTCGGTTACACTCCATTATGTAGTCTTCCCGATTTAGGAGTACAATCGCACCTCCTTTGTCCGCTTTACGGACAATTATTTCCCGATTATTCAGAAGGTCTTTCATTGCTGTGCTTTCAGCAGTACTTGTATTATAGAAAGTAGTTTTCCTGTATTCCTGTTTTCATGTATTTGTGAAACATCCAGGACTTAAGAAAGCACTCACGTTGACCTCTTTTGGGTAGTTGATCTTTCCAAAGCCCTCAGCCATTGAGGTGGAGTGCTCCAAGGCAGAGGTAAGCTCTGCTCCCTAACCACTCCCAGGGCACATTGGGGGTGACCTTACTGAGGACCAAGGCCTACCATTCTGCTTGAAAATCTCCTTAGGGTGGTGGAGCAGAACATGAAAGGACTCACCTTGACCTAAGAGCCCCCTGTAGTTGGTTTCACAGCATCCTGAGAGCCAGAGCAGCCTATATCCCTATTTTTCACCACTGCACCATCTTCAAATCATCTTCAAACCACATATGACACCCTTCCAACTATTAGGTGTTGTTTCTAGCACTGTCCCGATCTTCAAACTGCTGCACCTTCTAGTTGGCTCACCTCCATATTCTACCAGATAGAGCACATTACCGATTCAACTCGAACAACCAGATTGTCGTAGTGGATGCCTTCGAACAGCCACTGCTCGAACATCGCAAAGGTCCATCAGAGTCACAGTTTCGAACCACTGGATCTGGAGAACTGCTGGATAATCACGTCCCATGCCAACCTGAACCAGCAGTTACAAATGTCTCAAACAGAATTGACCTTTGAACCACTCCTCATGAGCCATGTGAACTGCATCGATCAACTGCTGCCTTCACGCAGCACTGAGCACCAGCTTCAAACGGACTTAATACCAGATAGCTGCATGGACCAATGTGGCTCACTGCGCCCGAACCTGGTTCCACCTGCGCCTGTAGGACCTCAAAGCTTAATTCAACATTTTTAGCCCACCAAACATCGGTATCAGGTATTTTGAAGTGACCTTGCACCACTGGACCACATTTTGGAGCCCCAAAGACTTGTAAAGTCCCTTTTGCACCTTTGTCCTGGAAGACATATCCTTTTTGAACTCCTGTTTTACTACCGTGCTAAGTATCCAGAGCGCTGCATCATCACATTCTGCATGTCTCTGTCTTCCTTTGCAATGGAAGGTTTTTGATTATGTTTTTGATAGTTAAGTGTTCAATTGATTTGTGTTTTTAATGTATATATTTAAAAAAAAGCCTTGGTTGGACATTCTTTTATTTTGGAACGGTTGTACTATTGCTGTTTGTGTTCCTGCTGGTTCACATTCACACCACTTCAGAGAGTATAGTCTTCCCTTGGCCCACGTTACCATAAAAGGCAAAGCTGGTATATCTCTTGCCTGTGCCTGTTTTAACTTTATGATTGGGACCACTTACTCACCCTTGCACTCCTGCAAAGCAGAAGTCAATTCTTCACACCTGCACCCAACATTCCTATGCCTGATCCTCTTTTGAAATGTTTATTTTGTACACCACAGGAGATATTTTATCTATAACTTAAAAAGATCCTCTTTAGCAAGGTAAAACCTTCTTCTCCTAAGATGTATTCCTTCGGAAGGTTTAGAGTTAGACCTGATCACCCACTACATAGCATTGTTTTGAAACCTTAGTTCATAGTAAGTTTTCATACTCACAGCAGACCTCTTAGGATTTTGTTCGACATGTGTCAAAGCATGCTATAAATGCTTCCTATGTTTTTTAACGTATTCATAAGTAGGAGAAGCATTGATCGATATCTGTTCCTATGTTCACTATAGCAGATGTTGAGGTAATACAATCTTTGTAAAAGTTGTGAGTTCAAATGCATATACGGGACAATAGGTAGATCTCAGAGCCATCTTAACCGTTACCACTAAGCCCAGAGGCAATCACAAACTTCTTAAGGACTCCCACAAATGTTTTATTGAGCTACTCCACTCCTCCACTAGATGCAGAGTGGTAGGCAATGCAAAGCTTTAACTGTAAGCAGGAGGTGAGAGAACTATTGCAGAAAGTTGGAGAGTTTAAGGTAGAGTTTTGTCTGTTGATCCCAGCGGTCGTTCTAACAGATGATGGCACCTTTGGTATCTTCAGGCTTAGTTAAGGTAAGCATCCCACCGCCTAGATCCACCCATGGTCTTTTCATTTATCATAGAGAAGGGAACCTCAGGGAGGAACCTGAGGTCATAAAAGGTATTGAGGTGGGAGGGTGTGATGCTGGAAATGCATCGGAGGGACAGGGCCTCTGTATCCTTGTCCTTTACTGCTTTTTATCGTGTGTTCTGTAGTGTTTTCCGCGCAGGAGTTCATGTGGGACTCCTGGCGGTGCAGCTCTCTCTTTTGGTTTGGTGAACAGACCCATGGGATACCCTTATGGCACCCATGGGTAGAGGTGCAACCCTGTGCCCCTAGTGCAGGGGTGCACAACTGATTTTGACAGAGGGCCGAAAGTACCTTACATGAGGGCTATAGCGGGCCGAAAAGTAAATGTGGGCGGGGCGGTAGGCGGGGCGTGGCAGGAGGCTTTTTAAACCCCCAATTTGTACTAAACACATTGAAAAAGAATGTTTTTGAGGGGTAACGATTTTTATTTGCATTTCAAACTTACATTTTGTACTACACATTTTCCATTGTTCTAATTTATTTCTATTTAGTTATTGTATCTCGCCTGTTTAATTAACTTATATATATATTATTGACCCTAGATTGGACATGCCGTTATTTTGGACTGCTACAGTTTGCTGTTTGGGTTGCCCAAGAGGAGTATGGCCTTCGTTGAGTCAGGTTTCCTCAAAAAGCCAAAGATGAACATCTCCTAACTGTGCCTGTTTTAGCTTTATTATTGGGTTATTATTGGAGTGCAACACTGTGCCCCATGGCACCCTCACCCCCAACCAAACACTATGCCCCAGGGCCCCCTACCCCAACCAAACACTATGCCCCATGGCCCCCTCACCCCCAAACACTATGCCCCATGTCCCTCACCCCCAACCAAACACTATGCCCCATGGCCCCCTCACACCCAACCAAACACTATGCCCCATGGCACCCTCACCCCCAACCAAGCACTATGCCCCCTGGCCCCCTCACCCCCAACCAAACACTATGCCCCATGTCCCTCACCCCCAACCAACACTATGCCCCATGGTCCCCTCACACCCAACCAAACATTATGCCCCATGGTACCCTCACCCCCAACCAAAAACTATGCCCCAGGGTCCCCTTACTCCCAACCAAATACTATGCCCCATGGCCCCCTCACACCCAAGCAAGCACAATGCCCCATGGCCCCCTCACCCCCAACCAAACACTATGCCCCATGGCCCCCTCACCCCCAACCAAACACTATGCCCCATGGCCCCCTCACCCCCAACCAAACACTATGCCCCAGGGCCCCCTTACCCCCAACCAAACACTATGCCCCATGGCCCCCTCACCCCCAACCAAACACTATGCCCCATGTCCCTCACCCCCAACCAAACACTATGCCTCATGGCCCCCTCACCCCCAACCAAACACTATGCCCCATGTCCCTCACCCCCAACCAAACACTATGCCCCATGGCCCCCTCACACCCAACCAAACATTATGCCCCATGGCACCCTCACCCCCAACCAAACACTATGCCCCATGGCCCCCTCACCCTCAACCAAACACTATGCCCCATGTCCCTCAACCCCAACCAAACGCTATGCCCCAGGACCCCCTTACCGCCACCCAAACATTATGCCCCATGGCCCCCTCACCCCCAACCAAACACTATGCCCCATGTCCCTCACCCCCAACCAAACACTATGCCCCATGGCCCCCTCACCCCCAACCAAACACTATGCCCCATGGCCCCCTCACTCCCAACCAAACACTATGCCCCATGTCCCTCACCCCCAACCAAACACTATGCCCCAGGGCCACCTTACCCCCAACCAAACACTATGCCCCATGGCCCCCTCACACCCAACCAAACGCAATGCCCCATGGCCCCCTCACCCACAACTAAACACTATGCCCCATGGCCCCCTCACCCCCAACCAAACACTATGCCCCATGTCCCTCACCCCCAACCAAACACTATACCCCAGGGCACCCTTACCCCCAACCAAATACTATGCCCCATGGCCCCCTCACACCCAAGCAAGCACAATGCCCCATGGCCCCCTCACCCCCAACCAAACACTATGCCCCATGGCCCCCTCACCCCCAACCAAACACTATGCCCCATGGCACCCTCACCCCCAACCAAACACTATGCCCCAGGGCCCCCTTACCCCAACCAAACACTATGCCCCATGGCCCTCTCACCCCCAAACACTATGCCCCATGTCCCTCACCCCCAACCAAACACTATGCCCCATGGCCCCCTCACACCCAACCAAACACTATGCCCCATGGCACCCTCACCCCCAACCAAGCACTATGCCCCATGGCCCCCTCACCCCCAACCAAACACTATGCCCCATGTCCCTCACCCCCAACCAACACTATGCCCCATGGTCCCCTCACACCCAACCAAACATTATGCCCCATGGTACCCTCACCCCCAACCAAAAACTATGCCCCAGGGCCCCCTTACCCCCAACCAAATACTATGCCCCATGCCCCCCTCACACCCAAGCAAGCACAATGCCCCACGGCCCCCTCACCCCCAACCAAACACTATGCCCCATGGCCCCCTCACCCCCAACCAAACACTATGCCCCAGGGCACCCTCCCCCCCAACCAAACACTATGCCCCAGGGCCCCCTTACCCCCAACCAAACACTATGCCCCATGGCCCCCTCACCCCCAACCAAACACTATGCCCCATGTCCCTCACCCCCAACCAAACACTATGCCCCATGACCCCCTCACACCCAACCAAACATTATGCCCCATGGCACCCTCACCCCCAACCAAACACTATGCCCCATGGCCCCCTCACCCTCAACCAAACACTATGCCCCATGTCCCTCAACCCCAACCAAACGCTATGCCCCAGGACCCCCTTACCCCCAACCAAACACTATGCCCCATGGCCCCCTCACCCCCAACCAAACACTATGCCCCATGTCCCTCACCCCCAACCAAACACTATGCCCCATGGCCCCATCACCCCCAACCAAACACTATGCCCCATGGCCCCCTCACCCCCAACCAAACACTATGCCCCATGTCTCTCACTCCCAACCAAACACTATGCCCCAGGGCCCCCTTACCCCCAACCAAACACTATGCCCCATGGCCCCCTCACACCCAACCAAACACAATGCCCCATGGCCCCCTCACCCCCAACTAAACAATATGCCCCATGGCCCCCTCACCCCCAACCAAACACTATGCCCCATGTCCCTCACCCCCAACCAAACACTATACCCCATGGTCCCCTCACACCCAACCAAACATTATGCCCCATGGCACCCTCAACCCCAACCAAACACTATGCCCCATGGCCCCCTCACCCCCAATCAAACACTATGCCCCATGTCCCTCACCCCCAACCAAACACTATGCCCCAGGGCCCCCTTACCCCCAACCAAACACTATGCCCCATGGCCCACTCACACCCAACCAAACACAATGCCCCATGGCCCCCTCACCCCAACCAAACACTATGCCCCATGGCCCCCTCACCCCCAACCAAACACTATGCCCCATGTCCCTCACCCCCAACCAAACACTATGCCCCAGGGCCCCCTTACACCCAACCAAACAGTATGCCCCAAGGCCCCCTTACCACTATGCCCCATGGCCGACTCACACCCACCCAAACACTATGCCCCATGGCACCCTCACCCCCAACCAAACACTATGCCCCATGGCCCACTCACCCCCAACCAAACACTATGACCCATGGCTCCCTCACCCCCAACCAAACACTATGACAGTTGGAAAAAACACCTTTTTGGAGGTGTACCATTTTATTTGTATTTAAAACTTACATTTTGTACTATACATTTCCCCAAATCATACAGGATGAAACAGTGAACCAGACATAGTTGATCAGTGAGAAACATTGCAGCGTTTCTCAGCTGTCAGTTTCTGGATCTCGGGCTCCAGTGAGATTGTTCCTTCTCTCCGGATAGCATGGAGATGTTGGTCAGTTAGTCTTGTCCTTAGGCTGGATTTATGTAGTTTCATTTGTGAAAAAACTTGCTCACAAATGTAAGTACTGCCAAACATAGATACCATCTTTAATGCTTCCCATGACAGATTGGGGAATTGAGCAGTGTCCAGAGACTGATAGAAGACTAATAAAGGCATCTCTCTGTGCTTATTTTTGAGGGCACTACAGCACTGAAGTTCAATCAGTTCCAGTTGCAGTTCAGGTTGCACACTGTCAACATCAGCTGAGAAAGGGTCTGCAAAAAGTTTAAAAGAGGCTCGCTGGGATTTGAATTGTGAGAAACGATTCTCAAAAACATTTTGCAGTTCCTTCAGGACCTTCACATGCCGATACCACCCTGCATACTTGTCATGGGGGAAAACCTCTGCACGTGCGGGGTAGTGTGCCAGCATCCCTTTCTCCAGTTGGGCTGTCAGAAGCCTTAACTTTATTTCAAAGGCACAAACTGCCTCAAACAGATCGGATATGAGATTTTGGCTTCCTTGCAACTTTAAATTTAAATCATTGAAATGGCCTGTCAGGTCAGTCAGAAAAGCAAAGTCAGCTACCCAGCCAATATCTTGCATGACAGAAGTGTCCATTCCCTTTTCATCAAGGAATGCTTTTATTTCATGCCTTAAAGCAAAGAATCGCTTCAGCACATTGCCACGACTAAGCCATCGAACATCGGTGTGATATAGGACATCACCATAATCTGCCTTTACCTCTTCTAAAAACGCCTGAAACAATCGGTGATTTAAAGAGCGTGCACGGACAAAATTAACCGTTTTCACAACAAAGTCCATCACTTGAGTGAATTTCAAATGTTTTGCACATAATGCCTCATGGTGGATGATGCCGTGATCATTTTTTTAATGGACAGCCTTCTCACCCAAGTGCCTTTTCAAGCAGCCAATAAACCCATTTTGCTCCCCCACCATGGCTGGCGCCCCATCAGTCGTCATGCCTACCAATGCATCCCATGGCAAATTTAAATCATCAATGACTTTTTGAAAGGCATTAAAAATGTCAGCACCAGTAGTCCTGCCATGCAAAGATACCAGGGAAGCCAGTTCCTGAAATACTTTGCATTGATTATCGAACCCCCGAATGAAAATTAAGAGTTGGGCTGTGTCACTTGCATCTTTGCTCTCATCAAGGGCAGCTGAAAAGAACTTGACATCCTTACACTGCATTTTCAGTTGGCTGTAACAATTGTCAGCCATATCTACAATACGCCGCTGGATACTCATACGTGAAAGGGGAACATTTGTAAAAGCATCTTTTTTTTCTTTACACACTGCCTCGCAAATCTCCATCAGGCAGTCTTTAACGAAATCCCCATCTGTGAAAGGACGTGCTGACCTTGCAATAAGCTGTGCAACCTTATAACTCACAAAGGTGGCACATTCAGATTCTTTTTTTCTGGGCAAAAACACCCTGTTGCTTAGCCAGCTGTGTTTTTAGCTCCCCAGCTTTCTTAATTCTCACTTCCCCCTGCAAATCCTTATATTGTGAATGTTTTGATTCACAATGGCAGCGGATATTATATTCCTTGGGGACTGCTATGCGTTCGAGACAAATGAGACACAAGTACACATCAGGTTTGGACTCGATGAAAAAAAACTTCTCAGTCCACTCATCCTTAAATTGACGGTGCTCCTGGTCAATCTTTCTTTTTTTTACTGCACTGAACATTGACAGGGACATCTTTGGATAAAGATACGAACTCCACTGTTATGCTCCCACTACGAGGGTCCAAGTCTAGAGTATATACAAATTATATACTTTTTTGAGAATCCTAGAAGTGACAAAAGAACAAGATCAGATAAAGAACATAGCCTTGCCAGCATACCTTTTCATACACTTATTGAGGGATACTTTCAGGAATATCGGGCTGCATAGCATATCAACCTGCTATGTTTGAGATTAAGGTGGAAATTGAGGACATACTTTAAAAAAAAATAACATTTCAAAGCACAAGCTGTTGCCAAATTATGAGCTTTTGAAAGGAATTATCACAGGATGACCAATTACTTTAGTGAACATACAAAGAAACTGATCTCAGTTTCTTCCTGGGCAGGGCAAAACTGACAGGAGCTCTACCATATTGCGCCAGAGAAATAGTTTCTGCTTGTGCTTCTATCCCCCTGAACAATGCTTGATGGGGTTGTAGAAAGGTAACAATTACCCACACTCAATGGGTCTCAAACGATTGATCGAGGTTTAGTTGCAAAATTACAGTAGCAGACATCATCCAGGACCATACTAGAAAAGGCTGCAGCCGATTTTGAAAGTTTTAGGAATGTACAAATAAACCACACCCACTGCTGACCCTTGACACTCTGGCCCAACATCTCTAATGATATGCTATGATAGTTTATTTATATAGCGCCTATACACAATGTGTTTCAAAGTGCTTCTCAACAAGGGAGGAAACAAGGGAAAATACAAAACATTCTTGCAGGCCATGAACAACAAGAATGCAAAATTAACTATCGCACTCGGCCTAGCGACACAGATAGGAAGGAAATGGGAACAGACAGGCGACTACCGTCCTAGGCCTGACAACATTTCTGGTAGAGCCGGAGAATTACACAAGGTGAGGGAGAGGGGAGGAGAAAGGAGGGAGAGGAACAAAACAAGCTTTTATCGTACTAGGCCTGACGACATTTCAGATAGTGCTGGAGAGGGAGAGGGATAGTAAGTGGGGGTGAGGGGCAAACATTTGTTACTATCATACTATGGGTAGGGACAATTCTGGACCTAGGAGTATGATCTTTAGGGGACTGCAGATAATGCCAAAGAGCATCACTAAATGGGAACAGATCTACGTGGTGATGCCGATTTGGGTTTGGCCCGGGACTTATACACTGGGTGCAGTTGCTATACAGCAGGCCAGTGGCCAGGGTTCGCACTGGCAAACACATTTCACCTGCCTGGGTGATCCTACGGGGCACCAGGCAAGGCTGCCCGTTGTCTCTGATGTTATTCATCCTGGCACCCCCACCCCCCAACTCAGCACACACACTCTCAAACAAGCACCCATACAGACCCAAACCCCCCACCCCCCAAATCAGCACACACACAGACCGAACCCCCCACCTCCCAACTCAGCACACACACACAAACATGCACCCATACAGACCCGAACCCCCCACCCCACAAATCAGCACACTCTCAAACAAGCACCCATATAGACCCTAACCCCCCACCTCCCCAACTCCAAAACCCCACCCCCAAATCAGCACACACACAAACCAGCACCCATACAGACCCGAACCCCCCACCCCCCAACTCAGCACACACACAAACATGCACCCATACAGACCCGAACCCCCCACCCCCCAACTCCAAACCCCCCACCCCCAAATCAGCACACACACAAACCAGCACCCATACAGACCCGAACCCCCACCCCCCAACTCAGCACACACACAAACATGCACCCATACAGACCCAAACCCCCCACCGACCCACCCAACTCCAAACCCCTCACCCCCCAACTCAGCACACACACAAACATGCACCCATACAGACCCGAACCCCCCACCCCCAACTCAGCGCACTCTCAAACATGCAAACATACAGACCCAAACCCCCCACCCCCTTACTCAGCACACACACTCTCAAGCATGCACCCATACAGACCCGAACCTCCACCCCCCCAAATCAGCACACACACAGACCCGAAACCCCACCCCCCAACTCAGCACACACACAAACATGCACCCATACAGACCCGAACCCCCCACCCCCCAACTCAGCACACAAAAAACATTCAAATCAAAACATTCATACACATCCGACAACCACCCCACACCCGCATCTCAACATACACACAAAAAACATTCAAATACAAACATTCATACACATCCGACACTCGCACCACCCCCGCATCTCAACATACACACAAAAAACATTCAAATCCAAACATTCATACACATCCGACACCCCCCTACCCCCGCATCTCAACATACACACAAAATACATTCAAATCCAAACATTCATACACATCCGACACACATCCGACACCCCGCCATCGCAACATACACACACAAACATAAAGCAAAACAGACCCGACACACAAACACAAACAGACCACTTACCGGAGACGTGCTGGAAGGCAGGTAAGTGGCAGGTAAGCTGGAACGCTGGAATCGTACTACGGCTGGCGTGGTCCAAGGCTGAAATGCCTTCTGGCATCAAGCCTTATGGACCACGCCAGCCGTAGTGCTGGCCCTCCATTGGTGCAGCACACACGCATTACGTGGCTCGTAGGAGCGACGTGGTGCGTGTGTGTGCTGAGCCAATGAGGGCCAGTGTTTTGTCCGGCCCGGAAGACAACAAAGACTTTCCTAATGGAGGGCGGCAGCGGGCCGCCCTCCATTAGGAAAGTCTTTGTGCCTCGCGGGCTGGACAAAAGAGCATGGTGGGCCGCAACTGGCCCGCGGGCCGTATGTTGTGCACCCATGCCCTAGTGTATGTTTATGGGCACCTGTGTGTGATCCACAGAGTAGGGTACGGGCTGGTGGCAGCTCCGTGCTGAAATGACTGGTGTCCTGCGCGTCCTCCATTTCGGGATGCCCAGGCCCTTTCATTGGAATCGGTGGATTCCTGATGGAGACAAAATGGCCCCCATGGCCTCTTGCCTTCCATCGCCTGTTATCTTGATCTTCCTGAAGTCCCGGGAAGCCCTGACTCTGTCCCTTCCCCCTGACTGGCTGTTGGGTGGAAGTTCCATATATGGTAGTGTGGGGAAGTGCTGACCAGACTGGCTGGAGCCTTCTCAATGACCGTATGTTGTGGGTACGCCTGTGGGTGGGACCTGGGTGAATGGAGTGTGTGACGAATATGCATTCTATGTTGTGGGTGTCTAGTATCTGGTGTTTGGCAATGACTGAGACAGCCCTCCCCGAAACCGGTATGAATTCAGTGTGGAGTGTTGAATGGCTTGGTACTTGTCTCAATACACATAACTTGTTGTGAGTGTCTGGAGAGAAATGAATGGCCTGAATGCACTGTGTGCCTGATTGGCCGTCTGCCTGCCTGAATGCCCTTAGTCGTGATTGGATGCTTGAGTATGACCCAGCGGAATGAATGGGAGATCAACAGTATATCTGGGGACCTCTCACTGCCAGGAATCGTGTTCAGAAGCTGAAGTCCACTACGACGAGTAACTGGAGTAACTGAAGCTTGACCTTGAAGCCCTGCTGGATGAGAAGAATTGCTGTTGCTCTCCTTCACAATCTGAAAGCTGCTGTGCTTCCAAGGACTGACCCAGGGAGGACCTGGTAAGGCAACCTCTTCCCGAGCTTCGAGGGACAATCGTGCACCAGCAGATCTTTGCCAATGCTCCCTGGTAGACAGACCTTCGACAGGCTGCCGACCCAAGATGGGGACTGCCGCAGAATCACAAGGAGAAGCACCCAGACTGTTGTCCGCCACTGTCGACTACCGCCATCGCCGAATGGAGCCGCTGTGCTCCCGTTTGCCTAAGAACTTCATTGATCCAAGGACGCTCTCGTCCGCATCGTCGCCGCTGTATCCTGCTGGAGAAGGCCTGACCGTCAACGCGCTGAGGAGCATCTGCCAGTGGGTTTCCCGCCACACAAAGACCACAGAGACACCGACGACTCAACGCCCTTGCTGGGCCACAGTTCTTCAAACTCTTTGCGGTCCAGAACTATCGCCATCGAGGTGCCCCGCAAGCCTCTTCCTTGCAGGATGTTTACGCCTCCCTGTCAACGAGCACCGCTCGGAACGAAGCTGCCACTTCACCGTCGTAGCTCAACCTATTCTCCATCGGACGTTCGACGACCCGTGACTCCTCCCTTAAAGGGAGGGCACTCAAGAAGGGCTGTCGATTCCCCGACGAGGAGTGCTACAATGCCAGGTACTTTGGGGTTGCAGAACTATTGGGAAGTCTAGTGTGAACAATATATGGACTGGGCTTGTATCTTTATCCTACAGGTTGCCCAGGTGGGGGGATCTCCACACAGAGCTGTGTTTAACGGTAGTGACCAGTATTCTGCCAATTGTTCAACCATCTTGCTTTCCTTCGTTTCTCTACTGCTGGTTTCCTCTTTATTGATCTGTGTGACATTTTGACAGTATAGTTGATGCACTTTAATGAGATCTAATAATCGTTGTGGTACCACTTTAGAACTGTATATATTTACCATTGTTGATTTTCTGAGCACAAAGTGAGTTATCGTGATATTGTATATACCTTTGAATATTAATTATATAAAGACTGTGTTTTTACCGATACAGTGTGCGGACATTCCTTTGTGGGTGCTTGGGGACTACACTGTACTTACGAACCAGCCTGATTCACCTCCTGAGAAGCTAGGCCTTGATTGCTCGACTACGTTACTAATAATAGAGAATCTTGGCTGGGGTCCTCTGTACCTCTCCTCTACCATATAGAGAGCGGAAGTACAGACACTCCCCTCCAGTCTTTACACTGGTGGCAGCGGTGGGATGCTTATGGTTTTAAGAATCAGTGTATAAATGTGCCACTTACGAAGGGTATCTGCACTTTGTTACATTAAAGTTTAGTTGTGTACAAGATAACTGCACTATAAGCAATGGAATCTATTGCGAATGGTAAATTGACTCGGATGAGCTTAGAGGCTCTCCAGAGTGCTTGTGAAGCCAGGGAGTTAGACTTTGTGGATAAGTCTAGGGCTGAGCTGATAGCTGCCCTGGTGGACTAACAGACTGATTGTGAAACTCTTGAAGGGAGGATGCAACCCATGAGGACTCTACCCCGAGGGTTGTCGCCGAATCTGATTCTGGGAATGCCACCATTCCTGCTGCCTCTGTTCCAAACCCCAGCACTTCCTTGGAGCTTGAGTTATTAAGGATGAAATTGGCCTTTGAATATCGCAAGTTGGAAATAGATGCTGAGTTTAAGAAAGAGGAGTTGGCACAGCAAGTGGAACTCAAGAATAGGGATCTTGAACTCAAAGACAAGGACACCGAATGTCAGTGAATCCAGTTAGAGAAAGCTCGAGTGGAGACTTCAGCTAAACCAGTTGAGAGTGTCAGATCCCGAGCAACCAAGTTTATGAAAGATTTGGTTGGTGTGTATGCAGAGGGTTCTGATATCCTCCAATGGATTGAAGCGTTTGAAATGGCTTGTGCAATTCACGATGTTGATAAAAGAGATTGGGCTAAGTGTTTGTTAAGCAGAGTGCCTCAGACTGGATATGACTGTATTCTGAAACTGAGTGTGGAAGAAAGGGGTCAGTATGAGTGCATGAAGTCTGCTTAAGTTGCCAAGTTTGGCAAGACGCCTACCCAATACCTTAAACAGTTCAGGGATTTTAGGAAACGAGAGAATGTGTCTTGGATTGACTGGGGGAGTGCTGCGCACATGAACATGATGGGGTGGATTGATGGTTACAAAGTGAAAACGTTTGTTGAATTGTCCCACATTTTGTTTTTTGAGCATTTTTTGGATGCCTGTTCGCCAGAGCTGCGTCAGTATGTTGCTGACCAGAACATTTTTGACCCCTTTAAGCTGGCTAGGTTGACTAACACGTGGGTCTCCCACCGTGTGTCCCCTAAGGACTCCAGTGGGAAGGACAAGGACAAAGAAAAGGGGACCTCTCAGAAAGCTGAGGAGTCCCAGAAGCAATCACAGTCGAGTAAACCAAAACCTTCCTCTCCGAAGACCCAAAAACCTAGTGGGGATAAGTCTGTTGTGGGTGGGAGTAAGAGTAGTGGTCCACCTGCTGCAAAGCAGGGTCCCAGTGGCTCCAGTACCGTAGCCCACACTCCTGGCACTTGTTGGGATTGTGGGGCTGTGGACCACCGAAGGGGTGACCCCAAGTGTAAAGGTAAGGCACTTGGAGTCCAGGCTGTCAGCCTGACCTATCTCTACTCCGTACCTGAGGTGGAGGCCACTGTCTTCCCCTCCTCTACTGGGATCACCTTCGGTGCTCCTGTAGAGATTTTCTTAGTGTCCCTTGGGGCCTGGGACCACTACGCAGAAGTACTGGCGACTATCCCACAGAACACTCATAGGTTTTTGAGAAGTGTCCTCTTGAATGGCCAGCCTTCTACTGGTTTGAGAGACACTGGGGCAAGCATGACAGTGGTGGACAGGACCCTGCCCAAGCCAAAGGACTATATAGGTGCTCCTCTGAGAACCACCAGGTTAGTTGGTGGGGCTCCCAAATTATCACTTGTAGCCTTAGTCAACATTACGATTGGAGACAAGACAGCGAAGCTTCCGGTCCTGGTTCAGGACAATGTGCCTGCGAACATTTTGTTGAGAAACGATTTGGTCAAGTTGAGGATGATCACGGATGATCTACCCATTGCTGCTGTGGCGGTCATCCGATCGTAGGTCACACAGGGTCCGGCTGCGAGCCCGGTATCCTTGCCGACGGGGAAACCCAAGGCACGAAGGAAATGGAAGAGTAAGAAGGCCACCTCTGTGGAGGGAGCCCCTGCTGTTCCTGCTGTTCCGACAGCACCCATTGGGATCCATGCTCCAGACGGGCTGGGTCCAGTGGTGAATCCCGTCTCAACTCCTGTGGGAGAAGAGCCAGAAGACTTTCCTGTGGGAGAGGCTCTCGACCCGGAGGATCATCCCGACCTTCAATGCTTGTTAGCTGAAGGGGGACCCTCCCGGGCAGACCTCTGTAAGGGACAGAGAGAGTGCTACTCTCTCTCGAGGGTCTGAGGAAACAGGCCCTGTCCCAGGCACAAGGAGAAGTGTCTAGGACATTCCGGATTTATTGGGAGGGTGAGCTCCTTGTTAGTGAGCCCACTAAGCCCGAACCTGGTGCCCTCAAGAGGTTGGTGGCACCCCAGGTTTACAGGCCCTTCCTGCTGCAGTTGGCGCATGAGGTGCCCTTGGCTGGTCATCTTGGGACCAAGAAGACTAAGCAGAGGCTCTCTGCCCATTTCTACTGGCCTCGGATGGGAGTAGAAGTGGAGTCCCACTGGGGGACCTGCCCAACTTGTCAGTTGTCTGGCAAGACTGGAGGCAGTGTCATTGCCCCACTGAAGCCATTGCCAGTGGTTGGCACACCGTTTGAGAGGGTGGGCATCAACACTGTCGGTCCCCTTGACTCTCCCACTTCAGGTGGACATCGGTTCATCCTGGTCTTGGTAGATCATGCCACCAGGTACCCTGAGGCTATACCCCTTCGGACTGTAACTGCCAAGGTGGTTGCCAGGACTCTCCTGGGCATTTTCACCTGTGTTGGATTCCCTAAGGAGGTTGTCTCTGATAGAGGATCCAACTTCATGTCGAGTTACATGAAAACCATGTGGAAAGAGTGTGGGGTAACCTATAAGTTCTCCACCTCTTACCACCCAGACCAACGGTCTGGTTAAGAGATTTAACAAAACTCTCAAGGGCATGCTAGGCGCTTTGGAAGAGCCCCTAAGGAAGAAGTGGGATCTTCTCCTGCCATGCCTGCTGTTTGCTTACCGAGAGGTACCTCAAGAGGGTGTTGATTTCAGCCCCTTTGAGTTACTCTTTGGACATCCCATGAGGGCCCCCTTGCTTTGATCAGAGAAGGTTGGGAGGCCACCCCTCCAGGTCCCGCTAGGCAAGTGGGGGACAATGTGTTAGGCATCAGACGGAGGATGACACAGATGATGGGTCAGGCAACAGCGAATCTCAAGGCCAGCCAGGAATTGAATAAGTACTGGCATGACCTTAGAGCATCGCAAGTGGATTGGACTCCAGGACAGGAGGTCCTCGTGATGGAACTTACCAAGCCTCGGGCTTTGGCAGATAAATGGACTGGACCCTCCAGGATAATCTCCAAGATGGGCGAAGTCAATTATCTGGTAGACATGGGAGCCTCTGGGGTATCCCCTGAGGTATTTCATGTTAACAGGCTCAAGCCTTTCCACAGGCGAGCCGAAGTCTCATGTCTCTTGATAGCTTCAGAGCAAGAAGAGGATGAGAGTGAGCCCCTTCCTGATTTGCTTCATAGCAACCCTCAGGATGGCTCAGTGGAGGTAGTTCATCTCTCTTCCGATCTGACGACAGAGCAGCAGAAGGCCTGCAGGGCCTTGCTCCGGCAGTATGCCTCTCTGTTCTCACTGACACCAGGCCTTACACCGTGGTGTAGGCACGAGATTGACACTGGTGATGGTGTGCCTGTCAAAAGCAGGTGCTACCGTATGTCAGATACAGTTAAGAACCACAACCAGGCTGAGGTCATCAAGATGTTGGATCTGGGTGTTATTGAACCCTCAACCAGTCCCTGGTCCAGTCCAGTGGTCCTTGTCCCCAGGGCAAGTTCCCAGGCAGGTACCAAGGATTGGAGGTTCTGTGTGGACTACTGAGGAGTCAATGCCGTCACCAAAACTGACGTGCACCCATTGCCCAGGGCTGATGAGCTCGTGGACACCATAGGTGCTGCCAAATTTGTGAGCACCTTTGACCTTACTTCAGGCTATTGGCAAATAGCTCTGACGGACCATGCCAAGGAAAAGACAGCGTTCTCAATACCAGAGGGACTCTACCAGTTTAGGGTCATGCCTTTTGGGTTGAAGAATGCCCCTGCGACTTTTCAGATATTGGTCAACCATGCGCTAAGTGGGCTGGAAGCCTTTTGTGTGGTTTACTTAGACGACATTGCCGTCTGCAGTTCCACCTGGCAAGAGCATTTGACGCATCTGGATAAAGTGTTGCAGGCCTTGAAAAGGGCTAACCTCACTGTCAAGGCCACTAAGTGTCAGATAGCTCAGGGGAAAGTCACGTATCTTGGTCATGAGGTAGGAGGGGGTCAAATCCAACCTCTCCCCAGTAAGGTACAGGATGTACATGACTGGGAGACTCCCACTACTCAAACCCAGGTAAGAGCCTTTTTGGGCCTCACTGGGTACTATCGCAATTTCATGGCAGACTATGGAACCATAGCTGCACCCCTGACAGCTCTGACTTCGCCCAAACATCCTAGGAAGGTTAATTGGACTGAAGACTGTCAGAGGACCTTTGATGGCTTGAAAGACAGTCTGTGTAGGGCACCTGTGTTGTGTGCGCCTGACTACAGCCGGCCCTTTATAGTTCAAACTGACACCTGCGACACCGGATTTGGAGCTGTCTTGTCACAGTTAGATGACAAAGGAAGAGAACATCTGATCATATTCATCAGTAGACAACTTAAGTGTAGGGAACTTAGGTGGGCTACTGTTGAAAAGGAATGTTTTAGTATAGTTTGGAGCCTTAGGCGTTTTAGACCCTACCTTACCGGGTCTACCTTCAAGGTCCAAACCGATCATAAGCCCTTGAAGTGGCTTATGTAGATGAAGGGTGAAAACCCGAAACTGCTCAGGTGGTCCATTAGCCTGCAAGGGCTAGACTTCAATATTGAACACAGACCAGGGAAGAGTCACGATAATGCAGATGGCCTTTCCAGAAGGTATATTGACCGTCTGGATGAGGGTGTCTGTCTCGTGGGAGATTAGGCACCCTAACCTCAGTCTGGTGGGGGCGACTGTGATGCTGGAAATGCATCGAGGGACAGGGCCTCCGTATCCTTGTCCTTTACTGCTTTTTATTGTGTGTTCTGTCGTGTTTTCCGCGCAGGAGTTCATGTGGGACTCCTGGCGGTGCAGCTCTCTTTTTTGGTTTGGTGAACAGACCCATGGGATACCATTATGGAACCCATGGGTAGGGGTGCAACCCTGTGCCCCTAGTGTATGTTTTTGGGCACCTGTGTGTGACCCACAGAGCAGGGTACGGGCTGGTGGCAGCTCTGTGCTGAAATGACTGGTGTCCTGCGCGTCCTCCATTTTGGGATGCCCAGGCCCTGTCATTGGAATTGGTAGATTCCTGATGGAGACAAAATGGCCCCCATGGCCTCTTGCCTTCCATCGCCTGTTACCTTGATCTTCCCGAAGTCCCGGGAAGCCCTGATTCTGTCCCCCCCCCGACTGGCTGTTGGGTGGAAGTTCCATATATGGTAGTGTGGGGAAGTGCTGACCAGACTGGCTGGAGCCTTCTCAACGACGGTATGTTGTGGGCACGCCTGTGGGTGGGACCTGGGTGAATGGAGTGTGTGACGAACACGCATTCTATGTTGTGGGTGTCTAGTATCTGGTGTTTGACACAATGACTGAGACAGCCCTGCCCGAAACTGGTATGAATGCAGTGTGGAGTGTTGAATGGCTTGGTACTTGTCCAAATACACATAACTTGTTGTGAGTGTCTGGAGAGAAGTGAATGGCCTGAATGCACCGTGTGCCTGATTGGCTGCCTGCCTGAATGCTCTTAGTTGTGATTTGATGCTTGAGTATGACCCAGCGGAATGAATGGGAGATCAACAGTATATCTGGGGACCGCTCACTGCTAGGAATCGTGTTCAGAAGCTGAAGTCACTACGACGAGTAACTGGAGTAACTGAAGCTTGACCTCGAAGCCCTGCTGGACGAGAAGAATTGCTGTTGCTCTCCTTCACAATCTGAAAGCTGCTCTGCCTCCAAGGACTGACCCAGAGAGGACCTGGTAAGGTGCCCGCTTCCCGAGCTACGAGGGACCATCGTGCACCAGCAGATCTTTGCCAAAGCTCCCTCGTAGACAGACCTTCGACAGGCTGCCGACCTGAGACGGGGACCGCCGCGGAATCACAAGGAGAAGCCCCAGACTGTTGTCCGCCACTGTTGATGACCGCCGTCGCCGTCTGGAGCCGCCGTGCTCCCGTTTGCCTAAGAACTTCATTGATCCAGGGACGCTCTCGTCCGCATCGTCGCCGCTGTATCGTGCTGGAGAAGGCCTGACCATTGACGCGCCGAGGAGCATCCGCCGGTGGGTTTCCCGCCACACAAAGACCACAGAGACGCCGACGACTCGACGCCCTTGCTGGGCCACAGTTCTTCAAACTCTTTGCGGTCCAGAACTATCGACATCGAGGTGCCCCGCACACCTCTTCCTTGCAGGACGTTTACGCTTCCCCGTCAACGAGCACCGCTCGGAACGAAGCTGCCACATCACAGTCGTAGCTCAACCTGGTCACGTCGGATGTTCGACGACCCGTGACTCCTGCCTTAAAGGGAGGGCACTCAAGAAGGGCCGTCGATTCCCCGACGAGGAGTGCTACAACACCAAGTACTTTGGGGTTGCAGAACTATTGGGAAGTCTAGTGTGAGCAATATATGGGCTGGGCTTGTATCTTTATCCTACAGATTGCCCAGGTGGGGGGATCTCCACACAGAGCTGTGTTTAACGGTAGTGACCATTATTCTGCCAATTGTTCAACCATCTTGCTTTCCTTCCTCTCTCTACTGCTGGTTTCCTCTTTATTGATCTGTGTGACATTTTGACAGTATAGTTGATGCACTTTAATGAGATCTAATAATCGTTGTGGTACCACTTTAGAACTGTATATATTTACCATTGTTGATTTTCTGAGCACAAAGTGAGTTATTGTGATATTGTATATACCTTTGAATATTAATTATATAAAGACTGTATTTTAACCGATACAGTGTGCAGACATTCCTTTGTGGGTGCTTGGGGACTGCACTGTACTTAAGAACCAGCCTGCATCACCTCCTGAAAAGCTAGGCCTTGATTGCTCAACTACGTTACCAATAATAGAGAATCTGGGCTGGGGTCCTCTGTGCCTCTTCTCTACCATACAGAGAGCGGAAGTACAGACATCCCCCTCTGTAATCAGACAGCTGAGACATTGGGGCTCATTTTTAGTTTGCCGGATATAAGGTGCCGATAACAACATCTACTGGCAGACAATTGCTGCAATCACCGGCACCGGTATGACCGGTACTGGTGATTGTGGCATCACCCTCCCATGCAGTCCCGATTTACCGGCATCTCCGCCACCCATATTACCCCGGTAATACTGGGATATGGGGTGGCAGAGATGGTACGGTAGTCTCTCGGTAATTCCGGCAGGATAAGTCGACTGAACCACTACGGATACCAAAGAATTATTACGCCAGGTGGAAGCTACTTTGAGCGATAAGGTTGAAGAAGAAGACGCACATCCTACCAATGACATCTAAAGGGGCTGAGGGCTGGAGGAGAGGGGAATGATACAGGACACCACTGTTAGGCCCCAGTATCTTCAGCCGTACTTTTCCATTCCACAGTCCTTCTAGTGCCACCCAGGCAGCTATGGAGTAGAGATACAGAAAATACCACCTAACAGGACTTAACCAGCACCAGACTCTATCATTGTGGATCCCAATAAGGAAGCAGCCACCCACCCATGCTTGTGGAACATCCTAGATAAGCTGGTGCAAAGATAGTTAGCTCTACAGGGGCAACTTCAGGCTCCACGGCCTACAAATTGCTTCCTGCAGTGGTATGTGCAGGGAAAAGACCCTGTGGTACATTTGGATAGATAGCCAAATGAGATCGAGACAAATGGCCCGTTTTTAATTTCCCATTACTGGCAGGGAAGCTACAGTGTTCCTAGTAGGTGCCCACCACAGATGGGGCCACAACCTATGGGGACCTATGCAATGGGTTCTTAGAGAGAGTCAGGTGGGATGCTGACTACCAGAGGCAGCAGGTGAGAGATGTCTAACTCCTGCACCAAGAGATACTGTGACAAATGCAATATAGGATCCGGTTTCTTGATGGTGAAGTGCCTAACCCAATAGACCCTGAAGGAAGTCTAGGTGACCCTGATCCTTGAGCAGTTCATTCAGTGACTGCCACACAATGTATAGCGTCATGTCAGACAAAGCCATCAGCCCACGTTGGAACTGCCTATCCAGACAGCCGCCGGAGGGTATCAAGCCCAGTTTTGGAGATCAGCCGCTGAAAATCAGCAAATGAGACAACCTTATCCACCAACACCACCCTCTCTGGGTAGAAGAGATGTAGGTCCTAGTAACATGGTGTGCCCAGTGAGAAGGACAGGGAAACCCACTACACCAATGGAACTTAGTAGCAGACCCTCTCGAATTGCCATTCCCAAGAGACTACCTAGCCCATACCAGAGGCAGGAGTGCTGAAGTACTACACATGTGGGAAGATGGGCCATATTGCCAGATTTTGCATGGTCAACCCACCACAGAACCGATGGATACAATGTAGTGCCAACCAGAGGACTATGTAGAGGGCGATGATGCCTGGCGGCTGGAACCAGAGTATCAGACTGTGGAGAAGCCAGAGGAAGCTGTGACAAATCCATGGAATGTTTCCCCTCCCCTCAAGGGGGAGCCACCCCTGTTGGAACTAGGGAGGTAAGCCTGCTAAGGCTAACTGCCCTTTGGGGACAAAGCAAACAGGATCCCACTGGGGGTGACTCCCACCGCCCTTAAAGGACAGGCTATCACTTAACAGGGACATCTGTTATCGTTCCTTGTCCCAGGGGATGTATACGAATAGTTCGAACTACAATTGTTCAAATTACAATTGACCGTTGCACAATTGACCGAATTGTGAAGGTCAATTGTTACATATATATATATATATGTGCGGTCAATTGTGCAAAGGTCAATTCGGACCCTCGACTTTCGGTCAATTCGGTAATTCAAACAATTGTGTTCGAACAATTTGGGTAATACCGTCCCAGGCAACTAATGTTTTGTGTGGCTATGTGGGAATTGCACCAGACTACTATGGGAGTGTTCATAAAGAGGTAGCTGGTGGGGCTTCGGACCCTTTAATGTTGCCCTTATTGTGTGAAATGCAGGACCAATTGTGATGAATTCTGTGGAGTCCTCACTGATCTCCAGCCAAAGATATCCTCCCATGTGGCCAGCGGATGGTATCCGCTACCTGATCCTGACCCTGGGGGTGGTATTATGAGGGAGGATCAGATGGGAAGAGAAATGGCTGTCGGGGAGATGTGGTGACCCCATCAGGAGAGACGTGGTATTCTTCTCTTCCAAATGAAGGAGACCCCATAATTCCTAAAGTCTTGATGTCCTGTTGTCATTATACACATCGCTCCAGTGGAAAAGCCCTAAAACCCCTTCCTGCCAGACATTCTAGATAGACTACCATTTATTTATGTATTTATTGTGCATTTGTTAGGCACTTGTACAACAAGTAAATTGTGTTTCAAAGTGCCCACATGGCAACAGGGAGGGAACATGGATTGAAACAATATATACAATAGAATATAAAGACAAACCTACTAGGCCTTATGAGTATTCAGAACATGCAAGTGCAAAGAAAGAAGAGGGGAGGAGGGAGTGGGGGTAAGTGCTGGAATGTCTGTGCTCGTGGGTGATCAGCAGATGTAATTGCCAAGTATAGTAAGTGCTAGGGAAGGTTGAGTTGCAAAAAGTGGGTAAGTGCATGCCTACAGTGGGGGAGGCCGGTGGCAAGTGCTGTGTGTAGGCAGAAGCTTAGGCGATTGGGTGTGGGAGGCGAGGGCCAGGAGGACACATAAGGGCCCTAGTTACCAATCATAGCAACTGTGAAGTTAGCAGAGGAGTGAAGAAGGGAAAAGGGAAGTGAAAAGGAAAGTCTTGAGGAGCTTCCGGTATTTGAGGAGGTCTGGCTCAAGATGAAGAGCAAAGGGGGAGGCTGTTCCAGAGGAGGGAGGCTGCTGAAGCAAAAGATCAGCCTCCTGCCCTCTGTTTAGCGAAACGCTTCACACACAGAGAGTTGATACCAGAGGAACATAGAGGTCTAGAGGGAGAGTATTTAGTGATAGCAAGTTGCAGATAACATGGTCCCTGGCCCCAGACAGCCTTTTGGATGATGCAGAGGGATTTGAATTTAATCCGTGCAGCAACCGGGAGCCAGTGAAGAGTTTTTAGGGTATGGGAGATGTGTTCCCTGGGCCTGAGGCCAAGCATAAGTCTTGCTGCCCTATTATGGATTACCTGGAGGGGTCATAGAGAGGAAGGGGGTAGATTGAAAAGTAAGCTGTTGCAGTAGTCAAGCCCAGAGAGAACCAGAGTTCTGATAACATTGAGCATCTGGGGGAAAGTGAGAAAAGGGAGAATTCCCCTGAGAAGGAAGAGTTGAAAGTTGGACTTCTTGGAAATGTCCTGAATGTGAGGGAGGAAGGAGAGAGAGGAGTCGAAAATGACTCCAAGGTTTTTGGCTTAGGTTGAAGGAGAAGGTGGGGAGCCCATATAGGATGGCCAGAGTGAGGGGGAAGAAACAGGGAGCAGGGGTCCCAAAAGCAAGGATCCCAGTCTTGCTGGCATTGAAGCAGTGATCATTGGAAGTGCACCAGGACTGGATAGCAGATAGGCAGGACGTTTGAAGAAGAGTTGAGTGTCATCTGCGTAGCACTGGAATTTGGGGGAGAAGGAAGAAATAGCGCATGCTAGCATAGCTAAGTAAGTGTTAAAGAGCCAGGGAGAGAGGTTGGAGCCCTGGGGGACACCACTTTTGGGGAAGGAGGTAAGCGAGGAGAAGATGCACAGAATAACCTGGGACGTACTGTCAGTTAGGAAGGAGGTCATCTAGTCCAGTGCCCGTTCCGATATACCCAAGGTATCATGGAGCCGTTTGATGAGAATAGAGTGGTTGACCGTGTCAAAAGCAGAGGAGAGTTCAAGAAGAATAAGGACAGCAGCATAGTTAGAATCCAGAGATGTGAGCAGTTCTTCACAGGTGTTCAGAAGAGCAGTTTCCGTGCCTCTGGATGCTCAGAATCCAGGTTGATGGTCCTTGAGACCGCCAACAAGTTGAGTGTGTGAGGTGATTTGGGGGAAGGCCAACTTCTCCAGGAGCTTCCCAAGGGAGGGGTGATAGAAATAGGGAGGTAGTTACCTGGACAAGTAGGGTCTGCTGGAGGCTTTTCTTTAGGTGGGGCACACAATGGAGTTCTTGAGGGAGGAGGGGAAAGATCCAGTAGCAAAAGAGTAGTTGCAGAAATCAGCAATAGCAGGGGCAAGAGAGTCACTGTTGTCCTTGATGGTTCTGGAGGAGCAAGGGGAAACCTGTTTGGAGGAGACCTTTATAGAGCGAACAACTCTGGTGACCTCATCAGGTGTGACAAGGGAGAGATAGGAGAGAGAGAGGAGGAAGGTGGGTTGGATTCCATAGGAGGTCCAGGGGGGTGGGAGGGGTTGGGGAGAGGGTAGCACAGGTGTTCAGGATGTCCAGAGTTTTTGTGGTGAAGTGTGTGGCCAGTGCGTTGCAGAGGGCCTGGGAAGGAAGAGGTGAGGAGGAGACTGTGGAAGGATTGACTAGTTCCCTGCAGATTTTAAAGGGTTCAGCCGAGTTGTTAGGTTCACTGGCTGGAGGTAAGCCAGGTGCCTTGCAAAAATCGTAAGCATTACTGGCACCAGTAATACCGGTGCTGGCAATACCGGCAAATCCCCCCCATGGAGTCCAATGGGCTCCATGGAATGGGGATTACAACCGTTGCTGGCACTCATAATCCAGGGGTAATACCGCTTGAGCAAGTGCCCGTAACAGTAATACAGTTTGACTGTATCCTGGCAGATTTACAGGATACCAGCAAACATCTAATGAGGCCCAATGATTTAAAAACACGTTTTGGAACTAAAAGGAGAAAACACTAATTTGATTCTTAAGGAAGTAGATTCCCAAATAGAATTTGATGAGTTAAATCATGACTTGAATGTCACGTGGCAACAGAGAGTCAACCCACTCAAGAGTAAGACACTTTTGCTCGGGAAAAACAACAGTTACTTCAACAATTAAATCAGGCACACTCACAGGAAGACCTGGATCAGGTGTCTTCCCAAGAGTTAGCCAAGATTAAATAGGAAAACGTGTTTCTTAAAAACACATTTAAACAAACAGAGGCTGACCTTGCTAAGGCAATACAATAAAAAGTGTCCCTAAACCAAGAAATTCTACATTCGCAAGCAAAAAATAAAGAGAATTCTAGTTTAATCCAGAAAATAAATTCCTCCAACAGGAATTATAAATGAAAAAGATCTTTTGGCTTCCAATTGTAAAATGCTGGAAGCTAATGAGGCCAGCGTGTGTGACCTCAGGGGACAACCAGCCCATTGCAAACAGTGAATAATTGGTGAAATGGACAGAAATGAGAAGCTATGTCAGAAAGTTTGGAACAGTAGATTGACCTCACAACCACAGGGGTGATATACATTAGATGTCCGGCTCTGCTCGCATCCTATGTACTTGTTTGATTAATTTATGATGCTAATACTATTACATCAGTGTTGGAAAGTTGACCTGTGTAACAACCTATGACTTGACCTCCACGGGCCCATGTAACTGGTAAAAAGCGCCCTGATGCCCAACGGTTTGTGTGAGCTTTACAAATGGAACCATAAATAAATAAATAAATACATATTGGTGCCTTTGGGAGGGGAAATGATTCCCCTGTACCTGGGACTTCCTTCAGCCCACCCAGATCTTCCCTGGTTCGTGCTGGTAGACTTAGTATGCCAGGATCCTTTAAAAACCAAGAGGTTGTAAGGTGTCTAACTTCCCTCCATAAAAGCTTTTTAATCTCTAGAAGATGGAAGTTCCTTGTCAGAACGAGAGGGATACTTTCACCTATCAGTGAAAGGGGTAAGAGGCCCACTGTGCATGTCAGGAGTAGACAGGAGGGACATTGAAAATATTGCCATATTATACAACAGCCAAGAGAGGTACCAGGAAGAGTTAAGGGAACTAGACCTCCAGAAAATGATCCGAAAGAGGGACCATTTAGCTCAGCTGGCTGACCTGAATAGACAAGGACTCACCCCAGGAGGAGTATTTGTAAAGTCTCCTACTACTTAGGAGACCTGTAGAACACTTTCAGACTAACAGGCAGGAGGGACAATGTATATTTCCAACCATCAGATGAAGAAAATCTCTATTATACTCCCAAATGATAGTCCAGGATAACAACCCAGAGGAGCCCCAAAGAAAAGAAAAGCGTGAGGAACCTCTGACCCAATCATCTAAAAGGCAATTCAAAGCCAGTACCACAGTGAGAACCGAGATGCAAGCAGAGAGGGAGGTTCAAGTAGTGGTTCTGATTCTGAAGGAAGTTGAACATAAGCACAAAGGCAAAGAAAGGACAGATCTCAAAAGAATGTTTTTAATAGATCCCTATCAAACAAATAAAAGCCATCAAAAGTTTAATGAGCGCTCATCACAAAAACGCCAAATATTCTGTGTGGGAACATCTAGAAGTGTAAAAACAGATGGCCTCATTCAGAATAAAGGGTGACTGAACCAACATGGAGAAGGTCAAATGGACATTCTCAGCAGAATTCTCCAGCTTTTTTGTGGGACTGGAGGGCCTAAATCATCACAAATAGTCAACCTACAGAGCAGCCATTTAAAAAAAAATGTCCACCCACAGAAATCCACTATGATGTATGCAGAGGACCAGTCTCCTAAGCAGTTGGCCCAGGAATTGAAGTGTGCATCCGCACAGATTTTTCAGTGGGTCAGCACAAACAGCAGGGACCTCAAAACCACTTCCTTCCATGCCCTTCCTAAATATATTGTCATCCAATTTGATTGGGACTTCAATGATTCTCAATCACTAGGAAGGGACATCAGCCAGACTTTGAGGATCTATAAAGTCCCCTAAACCACCAATGGCATCTACCACTATAAAAGTAGCAGAGGTCAGAGTGCTCCTCAAAATGAAGACGGGGCGCAAAGAATTATCATCCTACTGCAAAACAAAATGACAGGCAAAGGATATCCTCTACTCAGATCCAACAGAACAGTAACCCACGTTCCCCTACCAAATACAAATCCAGCTCATACTGATACCTGCATAAGCCCTTGGTACCTAGGTTCTAGGCCTTACATGGGCTACAGATAGACTCCCTTACAACGGGGGTGGGGGCGGAATCAAAATCAAGGAGTAGGCCCCAGAGGAATTCCAATCAGAATTTCCCTCAGAACGAAACCCCAAACTACATCATAATTCCTATTATCAAAGTAACTTTTCTCCAAATCAAAGCTATAAAAGCAACTTTCTTCTTGCTCTTCGTAGTTTCTAAAATGATAGATACCAGTACTTATAGTAATTTTCAAAAATATACAGTTCATTTTTCTGGAATGGGTAGTTTTCATTGTAGAGAACAACAAATGTATTACCAAAGACCTCCATGCAGCCCTGAGTGTGGGGAAAAGATCTCTCAACTGGAGCGGCAGGTCAAACAATTGACCAAGAACATAAGACTGATGGTGAGGACCCAACAGGCTCCTCAAACTGCCAGTGTTCAACCCAACAAATCATCAGCTGGTTCAACCACTTCAACGGGCTAATGCTTGGTTGGACTAGAATCCAATGAAAAGGTCCAATCGGAAGAGGGAAAATGGGATAAGGAGTAAAGGACATGCCATGTCTAACAGGAAGCTTCATGTATGACCACTTAAATACCCCTTAATTAAACAAAAAGCCACCAGGAACTAGTAGCAACAACCCTTCACCCTTGGACTCAAAACAAAAAGAGATCAGGCAAGTGGCATTTAATGAAAAGAAAGATAAGATGGTCACCATTGAGAGAGAGATCTCTGTGAATACAGAACTAGGGGGATTCTCTTTAAGGGATGTACTTGCACCGCCTAAATAAAAATGGATCAACATTCTAGAACATTCTAGAACATTCTAGAAGCTGTTTCTGACAACTTAGAACAAAACAGAGTTGTTACTAGGGGGCTGAGGGGCTGTAGCAGTGAAACAATTAAAGAGAAGCATGTTTTGAAGTCCTTGTTTGGGGTATCCAATCAAGAATAAGGAGTTATTTTTAGAGACAGTATTTTCAGATACCTGTTGATGGCAGTGTTATATCAAAAACATCACAAAGTCAACGAGGAAATAAAACACTATCCCCTGTAGAGAAAAAAATAACAATCGCAAATCAACACTTCTGGAGACGGTGTGGGTATTAAAGAACAAGCCCCTATTTATCCACAGAGAGCACATCCCTGTAGAGCTTCCCACAAACCATTGCAATATATTCAGATCGAATAAGGGCCAAAATATCTCTAATTCAAGAATCAATTATTTGATTCTGTCAACACAAGGCTTTCCTGTAGAAGTCAGAACAGCTAGTCATTAGGGATTCCAAAAAACTACAGAAATCCTATGTGAGGATGCTCAATGGCCACACATAAGTCAAGATCTCAACACATATCTGACGGAGTGTCTGGTATGTGCTCAGTTTCAACCAAGTTCTCCTGCTCCTCTGCAGAAAAGAGGAATGACATTACCTTGGTCTGAATGATAGATCAACTTCATTGGACTCGTGACCTGTTTTGCTAGAGGAAATAAATATATCTTAAGGATGTCATGCCTCTGCACAAAGTGGATTGACATTTTTTCAGTTTTTAACTGTAAAGGCAGAGACAGCTGCTACTTTGATGATCAACCACATCCTTTCTCATTTAAGCATACCCGATTGAATCCAACAGAGGAGTAATTTTAGCAATGAGGTGATGACTGAGATGTGGGAAATCTTATATGTAAAAAGAAAACTCTACATTGCCTACTCCACAGCATCTAGCGAAGGAGTGGAATCATACAGCAAGACAATTGTGGGAATCTTAAAGTTTGTGATTGATTCTGGAACAAGTTTGGACTTGCAACTGCCACTCATTCTAATAGCTCTCAGATCAATGCCTTCATCTGCTACTAAGATGGCCCCTTTTAGATTAATGACTGGATGAAAAATGGTACTGCCACAACATCTGCTATAACGAACACGGGAACAGACATTGATCGACACCTAAACTACCCATGACCATGTAGAGAATTTGGTAAAGCACCCACAGCATGATTTTGCATACGGTCAGTGCAATCTTGAGAAGTCTGCAGTCAGGAAGAAGACCTAATATGACTTAAAGATGACCAAATGAGTATGAAGTGGGTGATTAGGTCCATCTTTGTAATTTTCAAAGGAACTGATGAAGAAATATTTACCTTGTTGAGAAGATCCTTTGACATTATAGATAAGATCTTGCCTGTTGCCTATAAGAGGAGATATGATGGAGGAAAAATAGGTCCACATCCATCAGTTGAAAAACTTTCATCCCCAATCAGCTTTACGACTGATTGATGAACTATATGAAACCAAGATTGAGGAGAATGCTGAAGGAAACTAAAGCTGGAAACAAGGAAGGGAAAGGGATACAATTTTGATTACAGGTATATAATAGATATTGTGATGAAAGAAGGAATGGCTGAGTTAAAATGTGTACAATTACTGTGAGAGTAGCATGTCCTGTTAAGAATCTGTGATATTATCTGTGACTTAACCAGCCTTTCTCCCCCTTTCCCTAGTTAACTAACACATTCTTCCAGACGGTGGGTGGTGGACGGTTTCAGGGAGAAATCCCCACCCAAGAAAACCCTGACATGTCAGAAGGAAGATAATCCTTAGGAAAAGTCAGCCACTTCCGAAAAGAAAAAGAAACGGGAGTAGAGAGAAGATTAAGAAGAGAATGTTTCTTTGAGGAAACATCGCCCTGGAGGTCCATGGTCCATCTTTCCACTGGACTAACTTCACTAGAATTATAATAAAGAAATCAAAACTCTATCCATTACCCCCAAAAAAGAGGACTCTTGTAAAACAAAGGTTTAGGGAATAGTGTGTGCCAATCTTTTACTTTCAGAGAACTCTGGCACAAGGGGGGCTTGTGTAAGTGGTTTCCTCAATGAAATGCTCAGTTCTGATGCATGCCAAGACATTAAAAGGATATTGTGACAAAAGCCTGCCTTTTATACAGCCTATAATCTGAGGAACAAAATGAGCAGGCTTCTTTAACAATTTGAGAATTAAACATTCTGATTATTTGAAACGTAATTATTCAGAAAATACTGGTTAAAAAGGTCCATAATATGCTTGTGTTGTGCAAGACAAAACATGAAAATGATGCCTTAGTGGGAACGTTGTAGTATGTTACATTCACAAGACACAAACAAAAATCATGAAACAAAAGACACACATCTACATTATTAGGATTTGGCAATCCAACGTTTTAATATATGTGCTGTGCCTAAAGTTAATTTAGGAGTTCATCACTTTAGCAACATATGTCCTGTGTTTGAACCTTTGTATTGCACAAGGAAGCAGATGCCACATTGAGAGCTGTTTTGCCTCCTAAAGAATGTCTGTGTTCCTCTTTAAAATAATATTAGAAGATTAATGATATCAGGAGCTGTGCCTGGCAGGAACAAGTATTATTAAGACTTCAGAAACTTGTCCTCAAGTGGACATGAATTAGTCTGTTTGATAGCAACGCACCACAATAGTTTGTAACACAGGTGTTTAATGCACTAAAAATACAAATACATATAGCCACAATAATGTTTTGCTACACTGGTAATTAACTGCCCATTACATCTTACAACAGAAATATCCACATCCATCAAGTGCCTTTTTACGAACAAGTGTTTACTGCATATAATGGTATGAATGGTCAGAGCCTGCATTGCCAGATACAGAATATCCCATCATAAGAAGGTCCCTGCAAAATAAAATAATGGGAATTTCTAAACCAAAAACACATTAAGTAAACGGATGGAGGAGATGAGGATCTTCAAACAAACTCATAACAAGACCAGTTGCCTCTGGTATGTGGCTTTAGAAACATAAGGAAGTGAAGTTAAAATGTACATTTTGAATAGTAAAGGGTGCACTTTTCTTCCAAAAGAGGATTAAAACAAATATTTGAAAACATGAGTTCTGAGACTCAAAGAGAAAAAACAAGATATTGGCTTGTTCAGAAAGAGTGGGTTTAATGTATAATTTTAATTTAAATTGAACCGCATCCCCATCTCGGGCTATAACATGATCAAAATCCATATCTCTTTCATTTGACGTGCTAAAAAGCCCATTTAGTAATCGGATCGAACAACATATGAATGTATTATTGTAGATATTTAACACAATGGCCACCCATATTTCTAGAGAACCCTATTATTTGGTATCTGTTTAAAGCAAAATTTTGCTATGAGAATGCAATGGGTGGTTTTATGGAGCAATTGTATTGAAACTCAGATTTGGGAATTTCCTCTGCTAGACTTTTCAACTAAGCCAATGACAAAAAGGGAGGGGGAAGGGGTTTCAATAGCTTTGTCATCACTATGATAGCAATGAATCAGATAGCTTACCTAGTGGGAATTAGATATGAGTCAAAGTCTCCTTGGGGTGGGGTGTGTGGGCTATGTAAGCTCAAACCCTTTGGTAAGAAGGACAAATCAACTAAAAGTAGAAACCAACTGGATTGATTGCAAGGAGCATTGCAGTGGGGGAGAGAACATTGGATTGAATGCCAGGCCTAATCCAGGAGGACTGATTGCAGAAAGGATCCCACAGCAAGACAGAGTGCCCTGACTGGCAGGGACCTCAGAGCCATATCTTGAGACAGGTGCGCAAAAATTGAGAAAATTAGTTGATGTCATCTGCAGGTCCCTGCCGGCCGGCCTTCCTGTATGAATTTGAGAGAGACAGAATCAAATGCTTTGAGGAATTGTACTTATTTTTTGGGGAATTGAAATTAATCCCATATCCCTTTCATATTTAAAGATACATTTGGTGACCCATGACAAAATGTATATAACTAGGAACCAGAATAACACCCAAAGTGGATGTGCTTGATCCAAACGCGGAGGAAGGTCTCTGCCTGTAATTTGTGATATCTGCTAGCCATGGGTCACACAGATCAAGGATGTCACTTTTCAAGATCTCATGTAGCGTGACTGCCATAGCCAATAAGGTTACTGAATCCTATTTCCCTAACAGAGCAATTGAACTGGGGGTGCTGATGTTAAAAGGGGTGTGTGTCACTAAGAAGTAATAGTCAGTAGGGTTCAATTTCCACAGGTATCCTAGGAATAGATTTTGTGAATACAATGTATTTTTTTTAATTGCCCCACATTTTAGCACATATTGTGATGAATCTGATGATGTCATCGCTCTTTTCCCTGAGTTAACCTCTCCCCATGTGGCCATGGGATGGCATCCGCTACCTGATCCTGACAGTGGGGCAGCTATATGAGGAGGATCATCTCGGGGGAGGTGACCCTCAGGGAGATAGCATGGCTTCATTGGGGAAAGTCACATGCCCCCCATTCCGTTCTAGATAGGTTTCCCCTTTTCCCCAGACTTTAATGGTGTATTGTCATACTTCTCCCCAACTCCCTTGTAAATCTACTTTAATTTCTTCCCAAAATCTACTGAGATGAGTAAGAGGTCAGGATCATTGAGGATCACTCCTAATGGAGCTTGTTATCCACTTCCCCAATACCATTCAAGAGGAGGCATCACAGCCACTGATACAAGAAAGAATAACAGAGTAATGATGATTACTAGGACCGGGCATCCAATGCAGTGGTCTAGTTGTTGGAAAAAGAATAACTGAACCAGGAACTTTAAAAGCAAGTCAGACACAGCTGATTGTGAGAAGGAGAGGAGAGAGCTGGAGACGCTGGTTTGCCAGACAGCCAGTAGCGAAGCCGAGCGCCATGCTGAGGGAAGATAGCAGACGGCAAGGAGGCAAACCCAATGTCAGGAAGGTGAGAAACAGGTGCCGGCGGTACACCCCGAGAAAGGAGAGAACGGTAGGAACCATGCACCAGAAAAGGAGGCACAGTAGCATGACTGCGCTTAACGGGGAGCACACCGAGCCAAATCAGTGAAGTTGACAGAGTTGAAGCAATGCCAAAGGAAACAGGTAAGCCCAGGGAAAGTAAAAGGGTTAACCGATTGCCTGCGTATGGAAGTCATTGCCTAGAAACACTAGAGAGAGAAAATAACGAAAGCAAGGGGAATCCAGAGACTAACGAAGAGGCCAGATTACATAAGGGATATGCCGGATGCTCCAGCAGGCTATGCCGCTTCATAGAAAAGCAGTGAAGATGCAAATTTCGAAGCCCTTAAACAAATACAAGCATTTTGTTGACCAAGTTATGAATAGGTCATTTAAATCCTAAATGAAGACGTCAAGGTCCTGGTTGTGTAACAAAGTCCTGGCAAGAGAGTATACCAGGTGAAGCCAAATTAATGTGTTGTGGAACAAATACCTGGTAGAAGAGTATGCAAGATGAAGTCAAGTTAATGTGTTGTGTAACAAAGTCCTGTCAAGAGGGTATAACAGGTGAAGTCAAGTTAATGTATTGTGTAACAATGTCCTGGTAAGAGAGAATACGTGGTGAAGTCAAGTTAATGTGCTATGCAACAAAGTCCTGGTAGAAGAATATACTAGGTGAAGTTAAGTTAATGTGATGTGTAACAAAGTCCTGGCAGGAGAGTATACCAGGTGAAGTTAAGTTGTTATATAATAAAGTCCTGGCAGGAGAGAACAGCAGGTGAATATAAGTGTGGATGAAAATTGTGATGCATCTAAAGGAAAGTTCATGCCCATGAGAATTATGAACTGTAAGAGAAGGATCTCAAGAAAGACAATATCATTGTAATTGTGAACTGTGAACAAAGTACATGAAGGAAAGCAAGGGTCCCTAAGAAGGGTTGGAGGTAAAGAGAAAGCTTGGATAATGGAGTGACTTCCCTGAAGGAAGTAAATATTCTGTCCATCTGAAAACCTTTGTTGGATTTGAACTTTTATGTTGAAACTTTGGTTATTTGAGCACTTTAAGAAAACAAGAGACAGTACCCTTTTCACCTTGGAGTTACTTTAGAGTGTGAAGACTAGAGTAGGATTACAGACACAGGACTGATTCTTTGTTTGGATATCTTGACAGAACCACTAGTTTTTGATTGATGTAGAGAAATTCCTCCTAGATTAGGGATAGTGAGACATTTTCCAACCCCCATTTGTTCCAATAAAGGTTTGTAGCCACAAACATGTCTACTCTGTGTCTCATTCATGGCTCCCCAAAATATACAGAAGCATCACCGCACTGGGTCAGTAAATAGGAATACGTAGGGCCTCATTACAAGTTTGCCGATCTGCAATCAACGGTTCCGGTATGCTTACCAGCACGTTGTTTCCAGACCGGCAAACTGCAAGTCTGCCTGCTGGAGCCGCTGTGCCTGATAGGTCTGACCCTGCCGGGCCCAGCAGCCATGGTAGGCAGACTGTCACTGAAGCACCGGCACCGTTAGTAATGGTGCTGGTGCTTCCGTGGTTCCCATTCCCATAGAGTCCCATTGGACTCTATGGGAAAGATGCTGTGTGCATTTCCCAACCAAGGCTGGACATGTTAATAACAAATGCTTAAGATCCTCAACTGATTGCTGAAGGAGACAAACTGTGCAAACCAAAGATTCTGCAGGAATGTAACCATATCTATACATAATTTGCTTCGTATGGTACAGCTTCCATCGGAACCCTACAAATGACCTCCTGGTTTGGCGACTCGAGTAAATAGGCAAGTATGGAGCGAACATTCCTTGTTTTTCATGGTCCGTTGACAAGTGGACGAGGGATTTATACCCATACATTTTGTCTAATTTATTAATCCAGTCTCAATGATACAACAGTAATTTAACCCTTACAGGATTTGTGATCAAATCTTGACAAGTTGTATCAGTCTCCCTCAACAAAGTCTTAATAATCCATTATTTCTTTCAGGAAACGCAAATTCCCATTTCTGACCAATTTTGCCAAGTGGACATAAAGGGACTCTGGAACTGGGTTTATGAGATTTCTATATAGGTTTAAGAGTCTCCAATGTGCTCTACTGGTCAAAGAGTTGATACCCAATTCATATAGAATCACTTCCACCAGTATCAAGGCCTGAATACTCAAGACTCGCCTCTAGTAGTTACCCTCCAACTTTGCTGAGATCTTCAATACCCAGAAAAAATGAATCTCGATTCCATATAAGATCTTTGAGAAAGCCTTACCCTCTAAGAACTTTAGAATCAGTATAAATGATAATCACCCAAACCTGGCGTCTACCCTGATTGTTTGGTTTGCTAATGCAATAGCCTCTGCACACAGCCAGACTCTTATTTGCGAATTGTCGGGTTTAGAAATTATGGGGAAACCCAGATAAATAAAAGTGTCCAATCTTTCAAGAGGCTCGCTTTGAACCGACCACTTAAAAGTAGATAACTGCCTCTTTAAGGTACATGCATCACTTTTGTTTTAGACTCATTTTAGGGAGTGGTTGTTAACAAATCCATTAGATGCAATTAAAAGTCGTTTTAATCCTATCTCTGAGCATTCAAATAATAAAAAGTCGTCTGCATAACATAGCCATGCGACTTTTAGGTTATCTAGTTTTGCAGAGGCTAGCACTACAGGCACAAGGGATTCTCCTATATCAGACATATATAAATTGAACAGACAGGGGACAGGATCGCAGCCCTTTCACACAGCCCTTGATGATGGAATTCTTTCTGATAGACCCCCCCCCTCTGCCTTTCACCTGACTTTCCCTACTGATTGTTCATGGATGCCAAAACTTAGTTGCAGTAGACCTTCGGTAGGCCCCATCTTCGAAGTATAACCCAAAGTAAGTCTCGGTCTACCATATCAAATGCGGCAGAAAAGTCAATAGTAGCAACAAATACAGATTTGTATTTTCGGGACCATGCTAATGATTGTACACATTTCAACACCACTCCATTCAGGGTGGTGTTCATGTTCTAAACCAATCTGCTATTTGAAATCCTACCTGACTGCGCTGCGCATGCCTCCAGATAACCAAGGATCAGAAAAGACTTTGCTGTCTGTGTTCAATATCGATATAGGGCGGTACTTTTTCGGGTCGCACATGGGGCCCTTTTTACATATGGGAACAATGTGTGCGATGCACCATGATTGAGGGAATTGATTTCTTTGTAAAATCTGCTCAAATAAAAATGATAAAATAACCGGCCACTCCCAAATAGCACCATTAAATTGTATATTGGATGGTTTATTAGGGCCGGGAGCTCTAGAGGAGCTTATCTTGATAAGAATTTCCTCTACAATCTCCGGTTTTATGGGAATTATGATAACGTGCAACATAGTTCCCTACAATAGGGGATGCTCCCATTTCAAGGGTATTCACTGCAACAAAAAAACAGAGTAATGGGTTACCCAGTCTGCTTCAGATACTGAATTAGTTTGCATATCAGACTGGGTTATCACATCATTATTGATCATTTTCCAAAATGGAGAGGAGTTTTTGTTTCTCCGTATCAAGAGCATTTTCTCTGCATCATGTTGGTACAACAAAGCTCTTTGACCCCCCCTCAACCAATTTGTATATTGTGCTTTCATGCTTTTAATTTTGACAAGGGTAACTAACACAGATGAGTCTTTACTTCTTTTTAAATGTTTAATCTGATTTCTCATTTCTCGTTTTCTGTTGCATCTTTGTCAAAAATATTAATAAGTTTGAACCTTAACCCCTTATACACAGGAACTCTGCCGACAGTAAAACCAAGGATTCACTTATAAAAGGTTCACATACATTGATTGAGAATGTATCTATTTTCCACTGGCGCGTGGTCTGGTCCAAGCGCCTTAACATTGCTTCATTAACTCTACCAACATTTTTGGGGTTCCACAAAAGTTCACTACTAATAACATACAGTGGTTGCTTAAATTGGTTGATGTCATATTGAAACGATTACATGAATTGAGTAGCCAGTCTGGTGTAAATATGTAGTCAATATTTGAAGAAAACATTTTTTTACTCCATGTGTGCCTTGTGGAATGTCTCCGATAACTGAACCATTTAGCATTTTGAGCCCTAGACCTTGAAGCGCTCTAACACAATTTGCTCCATTTCCCAGGCCTTTATTCTGGTTCCCCAAGTTTACAGAAACAGTAGATAGTGAATCAAAATGTATGCAGCGAGCATTAAGATCTCCTAGCACAATTGGCGATCCACTTCAGAATTTAGCACACCATCCATTGATGAAATTGACTAATTCTTCCAGTGCTTTATCCAAATCAGTAATCCAATTATGCCAATAAACATTTAAGAACAAAAAATCATAATGTATACTCCCATCCTTCACGGTTACGGGAGATGCCAAAAAGTCTAGCCTGATCTCTGTCATGGTCACCCCCATTATTCCTGAACAGGAACTTGAGGACAGGAGCATAAACTGTTATGAATTGTGAAGGATCCCAGCAATACATTTCTGAACCTTAGGTTAACACCTTTACTGAATAGTCAATTACCAATACATTTTATGTTCTTTTGATATTTCCTAGGCACATTGTTTTAACAATTTCCAACAAATCATGTATGTTTCGAATCAGTAAGAGTTTGTAATACAAACACATGCTGCCTATCCTCGTGATCCTGTATTTTGCTGAAGTGAATGTATCATTCTGAACAATATACACCTGTGTTTTATATGGTGGTGCGTGTTTGGAATAAATAATGCTCATTCAATTAGAGTGTTCATCCTATTAGTTGATAGGACAAGCCTTAAGGCCGGCTGTATTATTCATGTAGACATGGTGGTGAACTTGGATTGCCAACAGAATATCAGGTGTAAAACCGTTGCATTGTGAGTGGGGAACACTGGTTAATTCCATCTTGTATTTTTGAAATAACCCAATTGCTATTGCAAACCAGTCTGTTTCTTGTCCCTGTGTGTGGGATTGATATTGTTGTATGGTAACACTTTTAGCTTAGCCTTCCGAGGTTGTAAAGCAAAACTCAAATAAAAACGGATAAGTGTGCACATCATTTTTGGGGTGGGTTGTTAAATTGCCCTCAATCAGTTTTCACTCAATTAATTATCCCTACAAAGGAGCGATCCCACAGTTGGGGGAGGAACAAGCCTGTAACATCACGACGATGAGTGCAGGATCAGCAACGGGTGTAGGGGACTTGATTGATAGATGAAATTCCAGGGTTGGGCTTGGCAGCAAACCATCCACACTCGGGTGATGTCCAGCCTCCAGAGGGTGCGCTAGAGGGACAGCCTGCATAGCGGGCCGCCCTTCTGGAAGGGGGGCACTCCCACCTTGCCTTCTCCTTAGACAGGGGGACTGCCGAGCCCAGTCTCTTCCCTCAGCCCCTCCCCCCACCCGCCACCTGAAGTCATCTTTGGATCCAGGTAGACGTTTTTTGAAAGGTGCGTCTTTGTCAGAAGGAACGTTTCAGGTATAGATGTGAGCTCTGAGGTGAGCGGACCTGCCGTTGGGATTGAGGTCCTCAACGGCAGGGCAAGTCCCCTTTTCTCATGTCCCCAGGAACTTTTTGCCTGCATTACGTGTCTCCCCTACCAGGAGTGTGCGGTGTCCCTGTGTCAGGGCCCTGGTCCCGAACTTTCATGTTTCCTCCGGGCGATCGCCGTACCGCACAGTTTATTTGTGGCATTGCATTTCCTGGGTTGTATTGAACTTTGTTTGGCACCACTCTGAGTACAGTTGCCACGCCGCACGAGACTTGTTGGGCAAGGTAGCCTAATTTCCTTCTTACACACCACTTGCGGCCATCGTGCCTCACCTGTTCTAAAATTAATTTGTTTTATTTCACTGTACAAATTGAGGCCGCTTTATTGCCCGCAATGTAGCCTGCATGTTTTTGCGTTGACGAGCACTTATGTCTGCGCTTGCTCCGCCATAGGGGTGTCGCTTGTTTACCGTACTTTCACATTACTGCTCGGGTTGCCTCGTACGTGACAGCAATTACTTTGCATTATGTTTTGCGTGTCCTGTGCGGTCGCTGTACCGCCAGGGGGGGTTTACTGAACACATGCGTCACCGAATTTAGAACTAGAGGGTTGTTATTTGATGCACCTCGTTGTGGCCGTCGTGTCGCAGCTGTTTTAGGGTGTGAATATTGTTAATTCATGTACATATTGCGTCCGCCGTGCCGCACGTGACTTGAACTAAGAGGTGCACTTTTAACATACAACGCAATGAATTTGGATGTTCAGATGGTTAAATTGAAAGCACCCATGGAGGCCGCCGTACCGCATCGGATTGCATACCAAAAAGAATTCAAAAGTCCAGGTTTTTAATTGCATGCACCTACTGAGGCCACAGCTGGTTGTATATGAAACATAGCGGGATAAATGCAAGCGCGGCAATTAGATTAAACAAGGGCCTTAAGGGATACATATTTAGGACTTCTTTGTTTGTGCTCATCGTTTTCGGTCTCCGTGCTGTATTGCATGAAATGCATTGCACAATAAATGGATGAGCCACCAACCCGGATTAATGCATTTGAAACATGGCCCCAAGATAGTTAGCCGCCGGTTTGGCGCAAGGTTGCATAACTCAAATGCCAGCGGCACCTCCCAGTGTACAGGGGCTGCAGGGGGTTAATAAATCAGGCCCCGCACGACAACCATTATTACCTTGTGGGCATTTATCTCTAAATTACTGCTTTCTTATTTTGGTGCTTTTTCTTTATTTACCCATTGCTGTTCAATGAACCAGTGTCAAGGTTATACCATAGTGGGTCTAGTAGGCAAGTGGACAATGGGGCTTTGCGAAGTTTCGGCTCCTGCTTGTTTTTTCAATTCAAACGTTTGAAGGTATTTCTTACCATGTCGCGCCGGCGCCGCTGGGTAATGCCATCTAACTTTAAAAGGCTTGCTTAATTCCAGGGCTATGAGATTGGGATCCACATAACTCTGCAGTGGGGGCCAACTCAAGCAGGTCGTAGGAAGTACGTGTTGCCATTTTGAGAGGCTGGTGTTGGAGTACTTCAGCAGTGAACAGTGCATGTTACCATTATGGGAGGCAAGGCAAGGCAATGTATTACAACACAGGTTCAAACTCGCTGGATCCACTGGATGTTAATAACGATGTGATTTTCTGTACAAATACAGGTCCAAGGATTGCCGCAAAGGACAGCATTTATTGGTGTTTTGGTCAAGGTTCAAGTGAAGAGCAGAACGTAGTAGTAAGGTTGCCCTGGCAGGAAGAGTGAAAAAAGGCTTGCGCTGAATACAAGACCTAGGGCAATGTCTACGGGATAAGCAGGAGTTTGAATGGCATCGAGAAGAATGTTATTCACAGCGGCATAGACTACGGAGTCTCGGGGGGAGGGGGGATCTTCTTGTTCCCCTTATTCCCTGTCTCCCGTAGATTATTAATACAATTTGTTTTTCATCAATATAGGACATACGGCATGTCTCAACTAGGTTCTGCGGACATTTTTGCCAGCATCGATGTCAGTTTGAACAGTCCCGGTGGTGACAATTTTGAGAAGGCGGCTGAAATGTTCGCACTATTCCTGGAGAAAATTAGCAAGAAAGAGAAAGACGGGGCCTAAGAAGATGTTGGAGGACGAACAAGAGTTGCCCACTCATCAGCAGATTGTGCAGGCCCAGGTGTGTGCGCCACCAGTTTTGGACAGCCCACCGGCGAGCGAGATACCTGCCAACACGACACCGTCCAAAACAAAAAGGGCAGCGTGGTTGCCAAGGGGTAAGGTTGCATCTGTATTAACAGAAGGGGTTGTGTTGTCTCATGGCGAGGGTGATCCGGTGGCGCCACCACCATAGAAATGGGCAGCGCGCAAACCAAGGGGCACAAAGGTAGTAATCCTGCCACAAGATCCCGCAGGGGGAAGAGTTGATCCCGTAGGTCCCCCTGTGGTAGAGCAGCAGACGGCCTCGCCGGCAGCTATTGATTTGGGTTTTATAAATACTAATGGGATTTCGCCCACCATTGAACAGCCAGACAGCAGTTCGGTAAGTTCACTCCCGGCAGTAGTCGCAGGGATGAGTGAAAAGTTAATGAGACACTGGCGAAATGTTGAAATTATTGCATGGAGCAGTGCAAGTGCCAATTGAAGGTTCAAATAATGCGACCATTCGAACGGTGTGGGAAGGCCCCCCAGAGTATGCTGCAATCGCAGGGGTCCCAGGTGCAGCTAGCACTCAGGGAGTGGGAGGGTTAGCTTCACCATGTTCTTCAGCTCTGGAGACTCAGACAGTTTTTGGGGGCAAAGGGGTGCAGTTCTTATCTGAGAATGGGGGGGTGACCCCGGCTGTGGAAGTGCCAGCTCAGCAGACTGCTCAGCTGTCTTGGGCGTTAGCAGAGAAGACCAGTGTTGCTAGCACCGGAGGCATTGGTATCAGGGATGTTGCCACCACTCTAGTAACTATTGCACCCTTATTATTTGGAAGATCCACCATGGCATGGCATATCCTTAGACAGGTGAAGGAAAGAATCTGGAAGAGGGGGTATTTTGATATTTTTTTCGCTATTGTCAGTGGAGACAGCAGGCCCTGACATCACCATTAGCAAGGAGGAGGAAAAGAAGAGATAGAAGAGAAAAAGGCTGGATGAGAATATTTATTATTGGAACAAGGTTTTCTCTCTGTGGCGGCAGTCATGATGGAAAATAATCCAGGACAGGGGCTGGTCCTGTGGAAATACAGGGATATTATTGTGAATGAACATAGGAAGTACGGCTCCACGGTTGGATTGATTATGACAGAGATTTTAGGTCAACAATGGCTTTGGTACCCAACATGACATGGGATCAGAAGGACATGGCGGGTTGGGTGTCATTCATGGGAGGTAAGGACAGGCTCAGTAAACCAAATCATGAAGTATCTAAAGGTTCAAGGAAGCCATGGTATGATAAGTCTGAGCACAATCAGAAAAGCGATTGGCAGCCCTTTCAGCCATTTGCAGATTTCAACACCAATGCGCAAAATGCAGGGGAAGCCAACTGATTATAAGCTGTTTCAAGATGGAAGGGGGAGCTAGGGGCAGAGGGCAGCACAGAGGTGCCCAAGAATGGGAAATAGGTAAAAACAAGAGGGTGCACTTCGGGTGTGATAACAAGGCAGTGGTGCAGGCCATAAATCTTCAGTCTGCGTCATGGCCAGCGGTTCTGAGCCTTTTAAGGAGATTGGTAGGGCTCTGCTTACACAGGAATATCGACGCTCTTTCTTGTTTTCAGTGGCGCAAGTTTCGGGAGGCCCATCCGACGGCCAGGCAGGAGGGGCTGTTGTTCAGGAGCGAGTGGTGGCAGCTGGTGTCGTGGACAAGGCGCCCTGGAATTTGGGGGAGTGATCACTCACATCAGGCGTTAGGGCCAAGTACCGGCAGAGCTACCGTAAGTTTTTGAGTGTGCCAGAAGAATTGCAGAAAACAGACTGTTCGCTAGAGGAGCGCGTCCGTGCATTTGTGACATTTGCACATGGTAAAGGAAAGAGCAGGAGCAGGGTGATGGGGCACCATACAGCCATAGCTTTTTATTGCAAAATAAAGGGAATGCAGGACCCCACCAAAGACTTCTTAGTACACATGGCGGTGAAGGTATGGGCCAGTCAGAAGGACCCAATTAGGATGGTCGGAAACCCATTGACTTTGAGTTGCTGCAAAATCTATTACACACCTTGCCTGGGGTATGATCTGATGATTTTGAAGTGGCATTGTTCAGGGCGGCATTTTCACTGGCATTTGTTGGGGCTTAACGGGTCTGTTAATTAGTAGCAGAAGTTAATGAGGACTGATCCAGGAAGGCTCTCACCTTGAATGATGTGCAGTTTGTGTGAGGAGCTGACATGGAGGTGTTAGAAATCAAGTTGAGACAGTGAAAGACTGACCAAGGGGGCAAAGGGAAGTGTGTTGTTGCTTACAAAGCCACCCGAGAGTGACAGTTGCCCAATTGCGCTCTTGAGGGCCTTCTTGGCTAAGAGGCCCCAGCAGCCAGGCCCCCTTCTTATGCATGCTAGTGGAGCAACAGTGACCAACTACCAATTTAGAAGAATTCTGTCAACTACACTGGGTGCAGTGGGACTACATGGCAAAGGATGGTCCTCCCACAATTTCCAGATAGGTGCCGCCACGACTGCCTTCCTGCAGGGCATGCCAGCACCGGCAATTCAGAAAAAATGCAGATGGGAGTCAAACTGCTTCCAGCTTTATGTTAGGCCACAGGGAGAGCCTGACACCAATTTGGGCACTGATTTGAGGGAGATCTCAGCATGATAAAGGGCTGACTCGGTTGATTATGCTTAATTATGGCTTTCCGCAAATGTTTCTCAACTACGCTTTTTGTATCAACAGATGATGCGATATGGTTTATGACGCATTCATTTATTACTCGGGCTGAGAACGTGGCGCATCGATGGATGCTGACTCCGGATTTAGGATTACAAAAGAACAGGGTGGTTTGGCTCGGGCACCATGTATGAGGTGCCATTCTTTGTTGCCAGCAGTGCACAGGCAGCTGCAGTGGAGGCCAGCACCCTGAGTTTTGGTGATAAATTTAGGAGGTAATGGCCTTGCCATAATGGGGAGGGGCTGACTATGGGCCCAGATACAAGTGGCCCTGCGCACATTGGCGCAAGAATTACCCGGCACTGCCATAATCTGGTCGGTTAGTACTCAGACTAGAGTGACGGGGTACTGCATCCCACGTAGGGATGGACAACTCCAGGCGGAGAATGAACAGAGGGATCAGAAAATGTGCAAAGGCGGAGAGCCTGGGATTTTTTAGACACAGCTGCCTGAATTTTCTCCCTTCTCACTTTGTTGCTGATGGGATGCATTTCTCTGACAAAGGGAATGATCTCTTCCTCACGGCTATACTTAGGTCACTGATGAAGGCTGGCTGCAGCTGAATTATTTGGTGAGTAGGAGTTTTGTGTGGCGGCAGTGGGGGCAGCAGGGGGCTACCCCCAAAGTGTGGAAGAGTTTTGGGGCAGTCCTAGCCGTGGAGGAGTTTGACGCTGTGGTTTTGGCCGTGGGCAGTTTCCTGATGGCAGCACTCGAGCCAAATTCAGAAAACAGGCACTGAGTCCCTTAGGGACAGTTGAGGCTCCTTGTCAACGAGATTCAGTAGTCCCAAAGAATTATTGCTTGACAGTTACAATCAGAGGCGTATGTCCGCTGCTCTGCTAACCGGAAGTGACAAGTGTCCCCGGGAACATTAAGACAATGGGCCTCATTACAAGGTTGGAGGTAGCCTTGTCGGTAAAACCAGCAAGGCTACCTCCAAACTCGCAAGAAAGTCCGGCACCCGCGAATGAGCAATTACTGGGGTATTCCGGCCCGCCAGAACCGGTAATTGCCCTTTCGCAGGTGCTAGAATCGGGTGATCCCCATTCTCATTTGAGCCCCATAGGGCTCATTGGGAATGGGGATGCCTGTAGCAACGGCACTGTTCATAAAGGTGCCTGTGCTACAGGCATGCTGAGCTCGCGGTTGCCTTTCATTCTGCCAGGTTAGACCAGGCGGAATGAAAGGCACCCACGAGCACAACTCTGAGTTAGCCGGTCCAGATACAACGGTACCAGCAACCTTACCGGTACTGTTGTATCCAAACAAGCTCCTAATGAGGCCCAATGTCATTGCCCGACCAAGGGGCTACCTTAGAAGTCTAAGGAATTGAAATGTGAATTTACTTAGGGCTGGGACTGCCCCCGTAATGTTGTATGCTTGTATTTCCAAATATAAACAGTTGTCTGTATTATTCTTAGTAGATATAGCAAGTGCATGAGGTATTTTTTGCCCCCCAGAAAAGGGGGTGGGCAATGGGAGGATGGCACCACTAAGGGGTTTTACCAGCCCCCCAGAGGGAGAACTAGAGGGACAGCCTGCATAGCAGGCTGCTCTTCTGGCCACCCCACCCCCTCCGGGGGGCACACTCATCTTGCCTCCTCCTTAGGAGGAAGGCGCATCCCTGGGCCCAGCCACATCCAGCTCGGCTCCGGGGAGCGGGTATAAGGCGGGGGGACAGCCAAGCCCAGTCTCTTCCCTCAGCCCCTCGCCTGAAATCCCACCCGCCCTCGCCTTACAGTAGGATAGTGGAAAAACATAGGGATATTTCATTGTGTGCTAGGGTTAAGGGGTAAGTGATGGGTGATTAAAGTTTCTATTGGATTAGTAGTAAGTTAGTTCACCCTTTGGTTACGGTTGTGGGTTTCTTTGCTTTCAGCAGATTTTGAGGGGTGTACATTTTCGGTTGTTCAATTCAAGGGTTCTGTTTGACCTTATTAAGTTTAGTTCACCGCTAGGGATTACTGTTATACATTTCTTTGCTTTTCAGAGGATTTCGAGGGTGTAAGTCTTTCGGTTGTTTTGTTAATCATTTGTACCAATGGTTAATTTTCCTTTTTCTGTCACAGGGGGAGTTTCGTGGCAGTCCTAGCCATGGAGGAGTTTGACGCTGCAGTTTCGACCATGGGCGGTTTCCAGATGGCCGCACTCGAGGCAAATTCGGACGACAGGCACTGAGTCCCTTAGGGACAGTTGAGACTCTTCGTCAATTGGATTCAGTGGTCCCGAAGAATTACTGCTTGACAGTTGTAATCAGAGGCGTATGTTTGCTACTCTGCTAACCGGAAGTGACAAGTTTCCCTGGGAACATTAAGACAATGGGGGTCATTCCGAGTTTGGAGGCAGCCATGGTGCTATCAGCACCATGGCTGCCTCCAAACTCGGGTCCGGGTCCGTGGTGTCGGAATGGGGACTTACCGGGACATTCCAACCTATGCAGACCCGGTAAGTCCCCATTTCGAAAACCATTCCCCATTCCCATTTGAGACCCCATAGGGCTCAATGGGAATGGGGAAGGAGCTAATAACGGGTCCCGCTAAGGGCGGCTGCTAAAACCAGCCGGCCTTGGTGGGACTCGCTAAGGGACCTCGTAAAAGGGCGGTAGGGGGTTAACGGCACCGGCATCCTTACCAGTGCTGTTAACCCCCTACCGCCAGGGTCGGAATGACCCCCAATGACATTGCCCGACCAAGGGCCTACCTTAGAAGTCTAACAAATTGAAATGTGAATTTACTTAGGGCTGGGACTGCCCCCCATATTGTTTTATGCTCCAATAAATGTGATCTTGGATGTCCAAGTATAAACAATTGTCTGTATTATTCTTAGTAGATATGGCTAGCACATGATGTTGTTTTTGCCCCCAGAAAAGGGGCTGGGTAATGGGGGATGGCACCGCTATGCTACCCATGGACCTCGCTCTGTCCAGATCGGCAGATCCAGTAAGGAGACTATCCTTAACCACAGACTCGCGGGAGTGCTATTGAGCGGCCATGCACAACGGCAGCTTTCATGTAAAGCTCTGTGAACACTGAATGGTTTCCTGAACATAGGAGCTCCCGAGTACCCGATCCACATACTAACCGTGCAGAGCCTGCGTCCGAAGGGCAGCGGATGTCCTAGTTGCACCTCTGGATGTGCTCTTTATTGCTGCACCATGCCTCGGGCTGTCCCGCGACGCACACCTTGTTGAGCCTCAGGCGTTGCTACCCGCACTGCATCCTGCAAGATTGGAGGATACTGGAACACCGAAGTGGGGCGAGGCCGACGGGCCTGATCAGAGAGGGCTGTGCTCACTGGAGCTGCTGGGGTCGGCGGCACATGCACTGCACTGATCCTGTTTGAGCTGCTGGGGGGACCACCGGGGCCAAGGTTTACAAGTGCTGGGTGTCCATGCTGGCGAACAACTGTCTGATTGTGATATGATGCTTACACCAGCAGCAATAAGATCCTGCACTTTTGCCAGCTGTGGACTCAATGGAGCAGCATTCTGGATCAGGTGCTGAACAGTCCTCTGGTGGCCCTCTGCCACGGTTTGAGAGAGAGATGACAAAGGGGACTGGGAAAGAGCAGGGCAGCATGGAAAGGTATGCCCAAACCCTGCCCAAGGCTGGAATGTCAGCCTCGTCCGAGACTACTTCTGGGAATTATCGACCAGGGGAGCAGACGGTGGGTCCCGCTGACTCCCAGCAAATACTTACCTTGATACAAAAGGGCTTTGACTGATTCAACGGAAAGCTTGATGGAAAAACTACCAGCATTGTCTCAATTTGCACGCAGCTTGGTGAAGAATCACAGAAAATTAATGAGGCGGAGAGCAGGATAAGTGGCACGGAAGCAGAGGTCAAAGTGGGCGTGAACTATAGGGTACGACATTCCTATACTTTATTTGAAAGTAGACATTGTTCCCTTACTTTCTTTTACTTGGGCACACCGTTCCTGAACGGTGCCCAAAGTCCAGTAGTTCATTGTGTTCCTTGCCTGCATTGCTGCAGGTGAGTTTGATGCTTTCTGGGGGTGGAGCCATTCCCAGGGAGGATTCGATTTGTGATTCTTGACTGGGAAGCAAAGGATATGAGATTAGAGGTGGGGTCAGGATTTAAATTGAGTCACCCCACCAGTGCTCACGGAGGTGTCAGCCATTTCAAAAACATAACCAAAGTGGTAAAATTACTTCATAAAAAAAAAACATTATGGAAGCCATGTTCTGTGAGTAGTGACCTTTAAAATAGTCATTAAGAATATTTATGCTTTTTTTTATAGACCCCCCACTTTTACACTCTTTCAGTGGGCCTGCCTCTGACCACGCCCCTCCAAACTTTTTTCCATCAAATGCCATAGTTCCACTACTTTTTACACTTCGACCACTGCATGGAGGACTCCATTACGTCAATGGACGGTACCATAAATACTCTAATTAAAGACAAGAAGGCCGTCAAGGTAAAATGTGACGACCTCCAGTTGCAGTCCCATAGAAATTATATCTGCTTTATCAGAGTTCTGGAACTGGCACTACGCGGTAACGTGGAGGTAGCAGTAGAGAAGTACCGGGCGATCCTCCCCTTTCTTCATCCTCTGTGGAGAGAGCACACTGGGCACTGCTCCCAAAACCCAAGCCCGGGGATCTTACGTGCCCTAAACTACAGAGCTACTGCGTGGGAGAAGAGAGAATTGAGGTTTGTGGCACACATCGCACACCTATACCCGGACTAATGAGTCACGGTTCAGCCGGGCAGGCGATCATTCATAAGGGTTAAGAAGCTTCTCAGAGAAAGGAATGTGCAATATGCAAGGTTGTTCCCCGCGAGATTGTGCTTACAATTCAAAGACAAAATCTATTTCTTCACAGTTCCAGATGTTGTGATCTCATTTATTGAAGCCAAAATTCTTATTCCTGGGATCGGTGAGACTCTGTCTGACATCCTGAATGGAGTAGTGGTTAGGTGTGGCGAGGAGTCACTACCACTTGAGATGGAGGTGGATCAGACTTCCTAGGGTGTCCTCATCTTTAATCTGGCTTGTAATGTGTGCTTCATTGGGTAACGACTATCGACCGCAAGAACAGTTTGCACCTATGCAATTGCATTGGTTTGTTGTTCGGTTTATAATGGGGGGGTGGATTATACTGCAAGATTTTAGGAGGGAGGGGCAAGGGAAAGGACAAGCTGGGGGTTTTAAATGTAAAATTAGCACTTGGTGGACAATAAGCATGTCAAGGTTGTTCAAGCATTGTCTCATCAGCAGACATCTTTGGGTTACCCACACGGTTCAAAATGATGCAATTACATAATGGACTAGAAGGGACTACTTTTATCAGCTGAAATGTAAGGGAGTTGAATAATCCTATCAGAGCCTGAATAATACTGGCATATTTCCAAAAGCGCAGGTTATTTTTCTGCAGGAGACACAGTGTACTGTCGAACGGGAAATCATATTATATCCTCCTGATTGTATATATTGGTTCTAGGCCAAGTCGCTCTGCGAGGAAATCCGCGTTGCAAGGTCCTGACCTTAGATCAGTCTTAGCTGCCATTTTAGGTTCATCCGCCATTTTGATTCTCACTCCAAAGTCACCCTGTGTTCTAAGATGGTGGACAGTGTTCTTCTGTTGGTAACATGGCCGTCTTGACCTCTGCATTAATGTTAGCGCTTAAACTGCCCGCAGGCCAAATGTTAGGGTCATGTAATGAGACCTTGTCCTTCGTTGACCCCTGGATAGAGGATTACCTATACCAACGATACTAATCCATGAACATATATTAAGCACAATGTTGTGTAAATACTAAACGTGAACACTTGTTGGACTGCATTGTATTAAAATATGTACTAACGCTTATGTTAGATCCAAGAATATACTGTTGCTATTGTGACTTGTTGAACATGTAAACTGAAGGTGATCCCTATGCATATAGGTGGGCGAGTCAGAGGTGAACTCGGCACGAACCCTAGATTGGCAATTATTAACGTACAGAGGGGCTGAACATCATGTTACAAAACTGTATAAAAAGAGCGAATATTCTGATGTACAGTCCCACTCACTGCACACACCGAACAGGGCTGGTATTCGCTGTGTTGTACTGAGGGCCTGATAGCTATCTGTTGCTTTGTTCTTTGAAAACTGTTCAGTTGTAGAATAAAGATCTGTGTATCTTTTGAACCTGTGTTTGGTATATTTCCTTTTGGGGTACTTAGCCTCGATATTCTCTTTTTGCTTTCACAGATGGCGCCCGAATAGGGACCCTCAAGATTGATGCCCGCTCATTGAAGGTTGACTTGGCTATGGGACCGGGATCGGACAGTGTAAAGGGGGCCCCTTTCGTGAATGAGAAGCGACACCTCAGAAGCGCTGCACTGCCCGATCCCTGGATGGTGAGCACGCGGTCCGAGTTGGCATCTTGACGAGGGTCCCCATATCGAAGCGGGCAGATTTGCTGAAATCACCAAACACGAGGTAAACTTTGTTAGAAAACTTTGAAATCCGATCGGACCTCCTTAGGATTTGGATTTGATCAGGTGAGTCGTGACCCGATGGCACAGACACTAGACATGCTTCCGAACTTCAGTGGCCAATCAATGGTAGTTTTGAAATCCCTCGTATTGAGTATTTAGAATCTATATTATTAAAGAAAAAGTCTAGACCTGCAACATTTGCTGTATTACAGAATTGGAAGAAAGAAGCTTTACAGCAGCTTAAGAGTAGAGAAAAGCATGCGCGCTGTCATAAGACGAACGCCGAAAAAGCGTTGTTATATGACCAAAATAAATAATCTGAGTCAGCTAGGAATATGGATAGGGCTTTCTCGCTTGGTATCCAGAAAATCTATCCTTCTAAAGACTTTCATTTTTCTGACAAATTTATTGATAAATTGTTGAATGAACGAAGGTCTGGCACCACTGCGCCACCTCCGTATGTTCCTCTTCCTGCTGTTATTCCTCCTCCTGCTCCTCCTATTGTTCCTCTAGCTGCTCCTCTTCCTCCAGTTGTTGGTCCTCCTTTTGTCACTGCTCCTCTACCTACTCCTCCACCTTCACCTGTTGTACCAGTGATAGCACCTCCGTTGAACTTGCCTACTCTCCCGCTTCCAAGTGGTTCTACACCGCTTGTAGTAGATCGGGGAGCGGGATCGAGGGTTGTCACTCGTAATACTGTGTCTCCTCAGAAAAAACATGAGTTAATTGCGTGGGATAAGCATTGCATGGAGAAGGGTGATCAAGCTAGTGTTATTGCCACACTTTCTAATACAGACAGTTTTCCTGAAAAAAACGTTTTTATTGAGGGATTAGGGATTCATGTATGTGTAATGTGGGACAGACTAAATGATATAGATCTTCCACAAGGATTGAGGGATCTAAATACTTTAGCGTTTTCTAGAGACACCGCAGAGAAAGTGCAAGAGCATGTTGAGAGGGTACTTGAGTATAGAAGGGAGCTGGAAAGGTTACAGAATGAAGATGAAGATGGAGATAGTTTGGGTACTATGTTCGTACAAAAATGGTTCCTTCCTTGCCGTAAATCGATATCTGAGGAAACGCGAATTTGCACGAAAGACGAGATTAGATGGATTTCAGACGCATCGACAACTCCCATTGAAGTATATGACACATATAGTCAGTATACACCAGAAATGCAGAGAAAAGTGATACAGGTAATGGTAGAATACCTACAGATGAGTGTGCAAAAAGGAAGATGTGTTGTCCCGCAGAGTTATTGAGTATTTAGAAGAGCTTTTTCGTTTGACACTCCTTCGGCTGCTTTAGCGCTCGATTTGGCTCTGTTGCTTAGTAAGCGTTCGGAGTTGCCTACTTCTCAGTTACCTATGAGAGAGTTTCCTCTGACACTTGTCCCAAAAGTCGAGGTTCCAGCGGATGTCGGAACGGGTGCGCAGGCCTATGAAATTCCTGCACGCTATGTGTCGCAGTTTGTTCATGTCCCGTTCTCGAGACAGGAAGTGAATACCATCAAACAGTCCATTCCCGACATTAGGAAGAATCCGACAGGGTTCTACAAAGAAATAGTCTGTTTTGCAATCATCGATAATCACCTTAAGTGATATCGACTTGTTATTTCCTGTGCTTCTGCCTGTTGACCTGTGGAAACAGGTTAGAACTATAGACTCAATGGAGAAAGGCCAGCTGGCGAAAGACCACCTCAGGTGATACTAACTTTACCCGACAGAATAGTTGCGAAATTGAAAACTATAATTCCTGAAAAGAGAATTATTTGGGACAAGATTACTGCCTGTGTTCAAGGGAAGTCTGAGGGTGCTACCGAGTTCTTTAATCGGTTCGAACAGGTATTTTTGGATTTCAGTGGACAAGACGTAGGCACAGATTCTGGTAAAAAAATTATTTGTAGACAAATTTGTGCATGGGTTGCTGCTTGACATCCAGTCGCAAATTATGTCTTCTGAGAGCGCTTGGCAAGCAAAGTCTCAATCAGAAGTACTGCATATGGCTCAGTACTACGACAATCGTGTCAATCATGAAAAAGAAAGTGTCAAAAGAAGGAAAGGTGATTTAAAGACAAAAGTATTATTACAGCAAATTTAGAGGTCAGTATGATCCACAAGGTAATGCGCCCTCGGGACCTGTAAATATTAACCTGTGTGCCTATTGTAAGAGGGTCATTGGCGTGCACAATGCCCGATCCTCCGACAGAGGTCAAATAACACATTTGGGAATATGGGTAGATGATCCAGAGGTCGCCCGGGTGTAGGGGGCCCTGGTAGGGGTCAGTTCTCACAAGATTCACAGCAACCTTTTTCACAGGACAATCAGGCATCAGGTGTGGATACTAGAAATATCTTTGATCATCCTTCTGCCACTTACCTCTCTGAAGAACTTCCTTTTGACGACATTCTGTTTCGCTAGGATTGCCCGCAGCAGGGTTTGGAACCAACGCCTATTCCCGTTAATCAGAAAGGTCCCTACGTTGAAATGATAGTGGGAAATAGGAAACATCTATTCTTGATAGATACAGGGGCACAGAAGTGTTCCATTGATCATTCTCGGGTTACAAACATTCCAATGTCAGGGCAAACCAATGTTTCTGTAGGGTTTTCTGGCACACCAGTTGTTTGTCCCATTTCTTCACCGGTACCTATTTCTTTGGGTCCCTTTATGGACCATTGTCCATTCCTTTTGACTTCAAATTGTGGAGAGAATTTGCTGGGGTTGAACCTGCTGAAGGAATTAAATGCGGTAATTCATTGTTCTTCTGATGGAGTGCATTTGACCATTTCACCACAGCAACTTTCTGTCTCTCAATTCTTGACCGGACCTTTGCCGCCGGAATATACCGATGTTCCGGAGTGTTTGTGGGCAATTGACAACAATGATGTCAGTGTTTTGCAAATTGAGCATGTTAAAATTGTCTTGAAACATGGAGTAAAGCTGCCACGTATTCCACAGTATAAGATTTCAGTCGATGGTGAGCAAGCTTTGAAATGCATCGTCTCTGATTTTGTGCATCGAGGGGTGATTGAGGAAATTGGAGGTAGTTTGTTCAATAGTCCAATTTTGCCCGTGTACAAAAAAGGCGATAATGCAATTCCTTTTAGTTTTATAATTGATCTGCGTGCCATTAACAAGATCTTCGCCCCACAATTTCCAATTGTGCCTGATGTGACGACGATATTAACCATGATCCCGGCTTCAGCTACTTACTTTAGTGTTGTTGATCTAAAGAATGCTTTCTTTATTATTCCTATACACAAGGACAGTAGATAACTGTTCGCGTTCACCTTAGGGGGACGTTCGTTTACTTTCACCCATGCACCATAAGGTTACACAGAGAGTCCTAGCATTTACAGTAGGGCTTTGAAAGAGCAGCTCGACACCCTTGAATTGCCCTCTACTTGTACACTGCTTCAATATGTTGATGACTTGCTTTTAGCTGTTGACTCAGAGGGCGCTTGTAAGGAGGGCACTGTGTTGTTAATTATTCACCTGGCTAAACTTGGACATAAAGCTTTGCTTAAAAAATTGCAATATTGCTGTCAAGAGGTCACTTATTTAGGCTATTTCCTGTCAAATGAGGGAAGAAGGTTGACGCCTGAACGGATAAAACTCATTTCTAGCATGTCTGTCCCAAATACATAGAAAGAAGTTAGAGCCTTGATAGGAATGGCTTCTTACTGTAGGCAGTCGATCCCCAACTTTTCACTAGTGATTAAGCCGATGTTGGCTCTGACGAAGAAAGACATTTCTTCGCCATTGCCGTGGAACATGGAGCACCAGCATGCATTTGATTTGCTCAAGACTGCATTGTGCTCGGCACCGGTTGTGGGCACACCAAATTATGAAAAGGCCTTTGTGTTGTTTGTGCATGAATGTGATGCATGTGCTTTGGCTGTATTAACACAGGAACATGGAGGGAAGAATAGGCCGTGCAGTTACTTTTCTTCCGCCCTCGATCCTGTAGCATCAGCTTTGCCAAGATGTTTGCAAGCTGTCGCTGCTGCTGCTGCGTCTGTAAAACGGAGTGAGGGAATGGTCCTAGGCCATGCTTTAACCCTGATGGTGCCTTACTCTGTGGATGTTCTACTGAACAGAACTCAAACGCAACACCTCACTTCCGCACGGTTGACGAGATATGAATTGATCTTGTTTGCACTACACATACAAATTAAGAGGTGTTGTGTTCTTAATCCGGCTGAACTCTTACCTTTCCCGCAAGGTACTGCTTGCAGTGATGAAGAGTCACATGATTGCCTTTACACTACCGAACAAGAGACAAAGGGTAGAATTGATCTGAAAGATACTTCTTTGAACAATCCACAAGGGGAGTTGTTTTGCGATGGCTCCTGTTTCAAACTTCCGGATGGTACATCCACAGCTGCTTATGCAATCACTACATTGAGCACAGTCGTGGAAACCAAGAGAATCACGCTTAACTCTGCGCAGGCCGCAGAGATTATAGCTTTGACTCGAGCTTGTGAACTTTTTGAAGGGCTTACCGTGAATATATACACTGACAGCCAGTATGCCTTTGGGGTGGTTCACAACTTTGGGAGACTTTGGTCAGAAAGAGGGTTCTTGACTTCACATGGTACAAAAATCCAGCATGGCTCCTTGATAGTATGGCTACTCTCCGCGCTTGCACTCCCTACTCAGCTAGCTATCGTAAAATGCGCAGCGCATCAGAAGATTGTAGATGATGTAGGAAAAGGGAACGCTTTTGCTGATCAGATAGCTAAACAGACTGCCACTGATCTCTCTTCAGACATGTATACTTCAAGGGAAGCCACAAATGCCTGTACTATGGATGAGGGTATTGATTCCGTAAGGGATATCCAAGCTGATGCCACATTAGAAGAAATGGGCTGAGGGCTTGGGGAAACTTGATGACGATGGGTGTTGGGTGGACAGAGTTGAAAGGAGGTGGCTACTTCCCGACGCGTACATTATGATGATGGTTGTTATGGCTCATGGTCCCACACACATATGTGCTCGTAAAATCACAAAAATGTTGGAAAAAGTATGGGTAAATGATAAAATCTCTAAAGTAGCTGAACGCTTTGTTCCGGAATGTATGATCTGTTTGCAGCATAATGAGGGCACATCAACTCCTAGGGGTAGTTTTGGTCCACCTTTTGTCCCCTTCGAGGTTATCCACTTTGATTTTATTTAGATGGACCGGTGTAATAATCTAAAGTATGTGTTAGTCATTATCTGTGCTTTTAGTAAATAGGTCGAGGCTTTTCCTGTTAAAGACGCGACAGCCATGACTACTGCAAAGACTATGTTAAAGGAGTACTTCCTGAGGTTCTGGCTACCAAGAGTCATCTGGTCAGACAATGGTCCACATTTTATCGCTGCTGTAATTCTGCAGATATGTGCGGGATTGCAGATCGATAAACGGTTCCATTCGGCCAGACACGCTCAGAGTACCGGATTAGTGGAAAGACACAACGGCATCATCAAAAACAAGCTCGCTAAGACGTGTGCCGGCACCAAACTAAAATGGCCGGACGCCTTACCGATCGTGTTATTATCAATGCGGACGACCCCTCAAACTAAGACTGGGCTCTCTCCCTTTGAGGTGGTTATTGGGAGGACTGCTAATATCTGGAATGTTACGAAATGTCGTTTTTTGCGAAATGTTGAAAATGTACTTCTTTCAGATTACTGTAGCCAGTTGACTAAAAACTTGTATTTGATTTATCACCAGGTGCGAGAGGCTTTACCTGTACGATACGAGGGCCCCAGTCACAGCATACGGCCTGGGGAGTGGGTCCTCGTAAAGTACTTCGAGCGATCTTCTTGCCTCGCACCTCGTTGGCGGGGCCCCTTCCAAGTCCTGCTGGTCACACAGACTGCGGTGTGGGTGGCAGGCTCGAAAAATTGGATCCACACGACGCACACCAAGAGGATTCCACACCTAGTGCCACACACTACAGAAGATAGATACAGAACCCCTTACCAGTACTGCAACCAACGATCCCAAAGCAGTAAACAGCATCGAGAGTGCCTCAGAGATTCTCCCTGATCCTGTGCGGTCTGGGGAAACAGCCATTACATTCCCACACTCTCCGACCATTTTGTTTCCAGAGGCGATCCCCAGTTGTGCCTCTGACCTTGCTTCCGCTCATTCGCCGCTTCCAGTGGGAAGTGACAACACATTGTTCACGGATCAATCAGTACCAGGGATTACAAGGTACGATCTGCGTCCAAGGAAATAGACTTACGGCACGGTTCGGCTGTGCGCTCAGAGAAGAAAGTCATCAAGGGCTTGTCTTTTTGGCCCGATTAATTGTTTGAAAAGGGGATTCTGTTGGCTAGGGTTGTGGAAAGACTAAGAAAACGCTCGGCCTGGAGGTCGCCAGCTAATAACATTGGTGCGTTCGTTTGAAGACTACAATGCCTGCAACTGCTCACGCTCGTATGGAAAAGGGGAAAGACTGTGTGACCAGCTATGGAAATGAACCTTTAACTGTTTGGGCCCCGAAAACGTACTGCTGTTTTGTGATAATGTTAATTCGGTTTATAATAGTCGTTGTTTTAGGCTTCTGGTATCTAGAAGAAGTACATACGCTTGAGAATTTGTTGCCGACTGAAAATGTACCTACTGTTTCCACTCCTTTCGTGCATCTGCACACTCTATCTCCTAGAGACTCTCAGCACAGACAGAGATATCATAATAATACACTATTACTCATCATGAATGCTACACATGCCATCTTCAACAAATCTAATTGTTGGGTCTGCTCGCATTTACTGCAACACAGGGATAAGGGGCTAGGTTGGTATATTCATCCTCTACCTTTGACAACTGCACGCTATGCTTCTCTTAGAGCACTATTCTTTAGTCGCTATCGCATCTCAGGGAACTTTGATGGCACTAATTTGAATCAGTTTGAAAAACGTGTTCTGACTCCCTTGGGTTGCTCGCTCTTTGCAAATACGAGTAAGCCTAATGTTGCTTCTATTAGGCCTTCTGATAAACTGTCCCGTCCTTTTCAATCTTTGATCTCCTTCAAGATGGCTCCTATAGGCAATAAGGATGCAACGCCTCCTATTTACACTGTTAACCAGAGCCCCGATTCAGTTTCTTTCTGCATACGGAGGAATGGTACTCAGTCAATGGGTGATATTAAAGATTGCGCCAACGTTGCGAATTTGACTGGGGAGGACAGATCTTTGTATGTAGGCGAACCTGTCTACTTTGTTTGCGGTAATTTAGCATTTCCATGGTTACCCAGGGACTGGCAGGGAACTTGTTATTTAGGGATCCTGTTACCCGGGGTATTCATAGCCAGTACCGTAGAAGTTGCAAAGGCTCGTCCACGGCGGGACGAGAATGGTGACACTCCTGCACAAGTTCTGGGAGATGTAGCTGTAACGCTCACCTGGTATCCACGGGTACGTCACTCAGCCTGTTCTGACCTCTTACAACCTTTAACCCTTCTCTGGAGGCTATTCGACTGGAGACTGGGCCTGAAACACAGGATTGGTAGAGTTTAACTCCCTATTGTCTCTGTGTGCTTGAACCCCTTCTTCCCCGGGGTCCAACCCTTCCCTTTGATCCACAGCTCACCTTGTTGTCTTGGATAGTGTGCTCTCCATCCTGCTTTCAGCGCAGGGGCGCGTTGATTGATGCGGGCTCGTTGCTGCCTAGTTACTTCACTGGCAAGAGTCTGACAGGTATGTATAATGAGTCTTTTGAACAGTTCTCTAACTTCGTTCCTTTCCTTCCTTAGATGATGGCCGGTGTCCGGGGATGGCGACGTGCTGCTGAGATGAGTAGCGCTGAAGGTGAGTGAGAGCGCGATGCGCGATGCACCCCTTTCGTATTTGCATTGAACTGACGTATTTTTCTGTGTCTTTTAGGTGCTGCAACGTTTTCAGCGTGGATGCCGGTTATGAAGAACAAATGCGGTGGGTAAGCGTGGTATGCGGCGCCTCTAGATATTTCCACGCTAACCTGGAGTGTCTTTTCCCTCTTGCAGATGGATGAGAAGTTCCGGAGACAGAGTTCCCCCAGAGCGGCTGGGATTCAGGTAAGCTTTTAAAGCTCGTACAGTATTTAAAAATAAGCGAAGATTTGCAGAATGCTTACTAATGCCTTTTTTCTGTTCTTTTCCCTTTTCCTTAGGAAGTGGCGTGCCGGGATGGGAATGACACCGCCGAAGATGCCCGCAGAACAGAAGGAGTGATGAATGATGGGCAGAAGCGCCGCAAGGTAAGGCTGTTCCTAATGGTGTTCTTGTTCTTGCAGGAGCTGAGCGCAGAAGAAAGATGCAAGCCTACTGGAGACCGATCCAAACACGGTGAGTGTCACGCTGCAGGTGAAGAAAACGCAAAGCATGTTTCTCAGCCTGGCTGTGGCTTAAATAGTCTCTGGGTATCCGAGGTGTCTCTGGGCCGAACCACACCCAAAAGACTAGACCGCACATGCAGTTATGGGAACCAAAATATGTGGGGGCATCCATCTTGTCCCCATCAATGCACTACAAGTCCAATCCCCAATGTTATCCTATGGGAGTGAGTGAGTCTGGTGCCACAAGCGCCAAGTCTGATTCCAAGTGGGTCTTTGGAGGGATGGAGAGGCCCTTGAGGGCCATGTAGGTGATTGTGGCCTGGCTCCAGCCTGACATCTTGGAGGGTTGGGGACATGAGGGGCAGGAATCATGACAGTAGCGAAATCCTTTGTGCCATTTTGGGGACAAATAATGAACTCTGAGGATATCAGGAGACTAGCGAGAGTACTGGAGAGAACCATTAACCAGACCATTGACATACTCTATAATATGACTTTAGAACAGAAAGCAATAAGATTAGTAGCACTTCAGAACCGGATGGCATTAGATGTCATCCTGGCTGAACGTGGAGGGGTATGTAAATTAGTGTTGTCCGCTTGCTGTGTTTTCGTGCCAGATTCCTCCCCAACTATCTTCAAGGCAATACAGAATCTTCATGTCTTAAGTTCAGAAGTGCATGTTCCCGAGGGAAACTGTGATTGTAGCGCTTGGTTCTGGGACTTGCGGATCTTGGGGTTAGAAATTACTTTCGGTCTTGCTGATCATTTTAGGAGTTGTGTTGTTTCTTTGTTGTTGTATACAATGTCTTCCTGGTATATGTTCTATGCTAGGGGGATGTTGCACACAGGCAATGGGTACATTAGGACGCAAGGCATATGCCCCAGACAAGAACTCCAATGAATATGTGTTGAAAGAAATCTTAGTAACTGACCTAATGGCAATTGATATCTCCGATAGTGATTCAGGGTGTATGGACGTTGAGACGTGGAGTTATTCGTAGAGTGACTAGAAGTAGTTTAGCGCTTGGCATAGGCCAAAAGGAGGGTTTGTTGAACCGGAAATCATATTATAGCCTCTTGATTGTATATATTGGCGTAGGCCAGTCGCTCTGTGAGGAAATCCGTGTTTCAAGGTCCTGACCTTAGAGCAGTCTTAGCCGCCATTTTAGGTTCATCCGCCATTTTGATTCTCGCTCCAAAGTCACCCTGTGTTCTAAAATGGTGGACAGTGTTCTTCTGTTGGTAACATGGCCGTCCTGACCTCTGCATGCATGTTAGTGCTTAAACTGCCCGCAGGCCAAATGTTAGGGTCATGTAATGAGACCTTGTCCTTCGTTGACCTGTGGATAGAGGATTACCTGTACCAACGATACTAATCCGTGAACATATATTAAGCACAATGTTGTGTAAATACTAAAAGTGAACACTTGGTGGACTGCATTGTATTAAAATATGTACTAAGGCTTATGTTAGATCCAAGAATATACTGTTGCTATTGTGACTTGTTGAACATGTAAACTGAAGGTGATCCATATGCATATAGTTGGGCGAGTCAGAGGTGAACTCGCCACAAACCCTAGATTGGGAATAACTAACGTACAGGGGGGCTGAACATCATGTTACAAAACTGTATAAAAAGAGCCAATATTCTGATGTACAGTCCCACTCACTGCACACACCGAACAGCGCTGGTATTCGCTGTGTTGTACTGAGGGCCTGATAGCTATCTGTTGCTTTGTTCTTTGAAAATTGTTCAGTTGTAGAATAAAGATCAGTGTATCTTTTGAACCCGCATTTGGTGTATTTCCTTTTGGGGTACTCAGCCTCGATATTCTCTTTTTGCTTTCACAGTACTATGATACGGGCTAACACCAGAGCCAAGTCCTGGGGGAGTGGGTTGTGACAGATACTTTACGTCATACTCATCCCGAGCCTGGCGAGGGATGATTTTAATACATAAGTCGCAGCAATGTCAGGCCCTAGACACTACGATTGGGTAAAATGTTTATTCATCGACAGTAATTTTTTCAATGTTTTCTTTCCAAATGTTCTTTTCTCGAAAAACCGAATTGGAAAATATATGGGGGTGGGGGCAAGGGTATATAAAGGTGGGGGGTAGGGAATAGTGCAAAATGAATAGGGGAGTAGGGTCTAGAGGGGAACCCCCCCAAAAATAATTTGAGTTTTTTGAAAAAAGAATTTTGGAGAAAAAAAACATCGAACAAATGACTGTTGATCAATGAACATAGAAACCTAAGATTGATACTCAAGGTCGATATGTATCAATCAGGTGGAAGTATTGCTGGTAAACGTATATGGACCTAACATTGACAATGCCGAGTTTTATTGGGAAGCATTCGATCTCTGCATCGGATATCCAATGGCTGCAGTAATCTGGGGTGGCGATGTAAACATCATACTGGACACAGCCCTGGACCGCACAGGCATTCACGCAGAATGCTAACGAGCGCAGTCAGGGCTATATTTCGAGGTATGGAGGAGGTTGAATATTTGGTCCTTTGAAGACGCTTCACAGGAAAGATAGAGAGTATACGTTCTACTCCTCTGTGCACGAAATGCACAGCCTTCATGATAGATTTGTGGCTAATGTTGTCCCACCTAATGAACAGTGTCCAAACCTGTGATATCCTTCCTAGAACATTCTCAGACCACTCCCCAGTTAAGTTAATAGTAGATTGCTCTGTTTTTTAACACAAAGTAGGTTGGGTGTCGCCAGTGGCCTCGGTCTGGCAGGTGTTCAAAGCATTTACTCGCCATGTCCACTGAGTTTGGTATACCGAGAGAGATCAGGAAAGAGATGAAAACTACCGAAAGGTGCCTTAAAGAACTCAAAACACCATGCCCGAAAATCAACACCTCAAAAAAGGTTGGAAATTAAAACCAGGCTAGACTCCGTTTGAGAAGCCTCACAAAGAGAGCTGAAGTTTTTAAGCAAGCCAATGATGGGCCAACGCTCTGGCGAGTTTGACAGACCAGGGAAACTGCTGACACAACTAGCCAGAAAGGAGACTGGGAGTAGTGGTATCTCGTATACATATTATCCAATGATGGGAACATTCAGACCTCTAATTCTGAGATTAGCCACTCTTTCTACCAATTCCACTCCAACCTCTATGGCCCGTCACAAGAGATATCTGAAAGGGAAATGTCGCAGTATCTAGAAAACATCCCTATGTCCCTACTCTCGAGCAAGGCCAGAATGCTGCTTGAAGAACCCATAACACTGGAGTAAATTAGAGCCGCAATATGGGACTTGTCGAATGGTAAGGTGCCTGGCTCAGATGGGTTTAGCAGAGAATTTTATAAAGAGTACTGGGAGCTGTTGGCCTCGTACTTATTGAAACTATGGGAGGAATCCTCCTCAAACGGAGTATTGCCAGATATGGTAAGTGAGGCCATAATAATATTGCTCCTGAAACCGGGCAAGCCAGTGGAAGAATGTGGCTCATACCACTTGTCCCTTATACACGCTGATATCAAAATATATGCAAATGTAATGACAGCCAGACTCTTCAATGTGAAATCTTGTGTCGATCTGGATGTACAGACAGCAGCCATCTTGTTGGACATGCAGGAGGCATTTGACTCTGTGTTATGGCCTTTCCTATTCAAGATCCTGGGGAAATGCAGATTTGGACCTCGGTTCACAGCCAGAATCAGATTATTATACCCGTAACCTACAGTCTGCACTAAAGGGTTGATGTCGCCGATGCATCACTTAGCCAGAGACACGAGGCAGGGCTGCCACTTATCCCTGTTACTGTTTGCACTGGTGGAGGAAGCTTCGCCGACATCATTAGAAATACATTTAGGTGCAAGGGCATTCGACTCAGAGGCACTCTCAAGCTTATATCGCTCTATGCAGATGACATCTTACTATTTGTAAAAGAACCGCAGCCTAATACAGAACTTAAAATCCACGAAGTAACTGTCTTCAGCAAATACTTGAGATTGTGTATTAACAGAGCCAAGTCGGACATGTTCCTCCTGACCACTAACACAAGGCCAGACACCATGGGAGGCTTGAAGTGGACTGATGTTGCAATTAAATACTTGGGTATAACAGTGCCACATGTAGACGCTCGCACATTTGACTTAAACTATGGTGTCTATTTGACTCGATTGAAGGCGGTATTGACTAGATGGAGCAAAATGCCAATGTCACAAATAGGCACGGAGCATTGCTGAAAAAGACGGTGTTACCCAAAATCCTATACCTGTTTCTGAATATCCCGCTATGGCCAGGCAATGCGTTTTTTAATGAATTATTTAGACTGCGTACAGAGTTTGTGTGGGCTTCAGGTCTGGTTAAAATGCAATGGGACAGGCTATTGAGACCCTACGCGGCGGGTTGCCTTACAGTGCCTGATTTTGAATAGTACCATTTAGTAGCTCAGGCACAGTTTGCAGCATTCTGGTATGGGACCCTGCTAACTCCCCCACATGTACGACTAGAAAGGGACGCAGTGGGTAGCGATGAGATACAAACACTGCTACTGCACAAGCGCTATAGACCTGATGGCTCTTCGACCCTGTTGGATCCACTCTTTTCGCCTGGTGGAGATTAATCTGACTATTGGGAGTCGACTCACCCTATGACCTCTGGTCCTACTAGGGATCGCCAAATTCACGAAACATGGCAGGCCCTACAGTACTTTTGCATGAGGGGGAATATGTTTCAAGAGGGAGATTTCATAGACTGGTCTAATGCTGAGATCAGACTGGGAGGAGGAGCCCTACCGATATTGCACTACAAGCGCATACGAGCAGTGTTTAAGACGCACTGGCCTTCATTCCTGGCAGAACCTGCCACTCAACCGTGTTAAATATACATAAATAAAGCGGCAGGGGCACGAAGAGGGACATCCACTTTATATGGACTAGTACAAAAGCATGCTCAACACATGGGGGGTAATTCATAGAATTTAGTGCACAAGTGGCGCACGCGGCTGGCGCACAATGTGCGCGTGCGAATGTCTGCGCCAGCCGCGTGCGCTAAAATCCATTTCCGCGCACAGCGTATTCATGGATTGTCACCTCCAAAACCAGCCGTGGCGCAGAGTGGTGCAGCGACCCTGCAGCAGCGCCAGTTACGCCCCCAAGAACGCCCCTAGCGCAGGGAAAAGCCATCAAAATCCCCAATCCAGCACAAAGGGCTGCGCTAACCCTGGACTAGTTTACAGGGCAGCAAACGCCAAGCGGGGAACGTGTATTACTGGGGTTCGTGTGAAGTTTCACACGCAAAAGGGCCTGTGCGAGTGGGGTACGTGTATAACTGGTGTTCGCAGGAAGTTTCACACGCGAAAGGGACTGTGCGAGTGGGGTACGTGTATAACTGGGGTTCGCAGGAAGTTTCACACGCGATTTCAGCAGGGTATGTGTATTACGGGGTTCACTGGAAGTTTCACACGCGAAAGGGCCTGTGCGAGTGGGGTACGTGTATAACTGGGGTTTGCAGGAAGTTTCACACGCGATTTCAGCAGGGTACGTGTATTACTAGGGTTCGTGTGAAGTTTCACACGCGAAAGGGCCTGTGCAAGTGGAGTACGTGTATAACTGGTGTTCGCGGGAAGTTTCACACGCGAAAGGGCCTATGCGAGTGGGGTACGTGTATAACTGGGGTTCGCGGGAAGTTTCACACGCGATTTCAGCAGGGTACGTGTATTACGGGGTTCGCTGGAAGTTTCACACGCGAAAGGGCCTGTGCGAGTGGGGTACGTGTATGACTGGGGTGCGCAGGAAGTTTCACACGCGAAAGGGCCTGTGCGAGTGGGGTACGTGTATAACTGGGGTTCGCGGGAAATTTCACACGTGAAAGGGCCTGTGCAAGTGGGGTACGTGTATAACTGGGGTTCACGGGAAGTTTCACACGCGAAAGGGCCTGTGCGAGTGGGGTACGTGTATAACTGGGGTTCGCGGGAAGTTTCACAAGTGATTTCAGCAGGGTACGTGTATTACTGGGGTTCGCGTGAAGTTTTACACGCGAAAGGGCCTGTGCGAGTGGGGTACGTGTATGACTGGTGTTCGTGGGAAGTTTCACACACGAAAGGGCCTGTGCGAGTGGGGTACGTGCATAACTGGGGTTCGCGGAAAGTTTCACACGCGATTTCAGCAGGGTACGTGTATTACGGGGTTTTGCGGGAAGTTTCATACGCGAAAGGGCCTGTGCGAGTGGGGTACATGCATAACTGGGGTTCGCGGGAAGTTTCACACGTGAATTCGGCAGGGTACGTGTATTACGGGTGTTCGCGGGAAGTTTCACATGCGAAAGGACCTGTGCGAGTGGGGTATGTGTATTTCTGGGGTTCGAGGGAAGTTTCACACGCGATTTTGCTGTCAGAGCGGGGTACGTGAATTTCAGGGTTGCACGGTGAGTCCTACACGTGATTTGGCAGTGTGGGTCCTCCCAGGTGTTCCCTCTACACCCCCCACGGCACCTGCAGGCAGCCCACACCACAGGGGACTACCCGCCACCCCTGGTCATGTCCTGCAGGCAGCCCATCCACCATGGGCATGCCCCCCAGCCAAGCCACATGTCAGCTTGCACCCCCACCCCCCAGCAGTCAGGGGCACCTGCCAGCAGGCCCCCCACATGTCCCCCTGCACCCCCACCCCCCAGCAGTCAGGGGCACCTGCCAGCAGGCCCCCACACATGTCCCCCTGCACCCCAACCCCCCAGAAGTCAGGGGCACCTGCCAGCAGGCCCCCACTCATGTCCCCCTGCACCCCCACCCTCCAGCAGTCAGGGGCACCTGCCAGCAGGCCCCCACTCATGTCCCACACATGTCCTCCACCCCCAGCAGTCAGGGGCACCTGCCAGCAGGCCCCCACTCATGTCCCACTCATGACCCCCTGCACCCCCACCCCCCAGCAGTCAGGGGCACCTGCCAGCAGGCCCCCACTCATGTCCCCCTGCACCCCCACCCCCCAGCAGTCAGGGGTACCTGCCAGCAGGCCCCCACACATGTCCCTCTCATGACCCCCTGCACCCCCACCCCCCAGCAGTCAGGGACACCTGCCAGCAGGCCCCCCACACATGTCCCCCTGCACCCCCACCCCCCAGCAGCAGGGGCACCTGTCAGCAGGCCCCCACTCATGTCCCACACATGTCCCCCTGCCCCCCCACCACCCAGCAGTCAGGGGCACCTGCCAGCAGGCCCCCACACATGTCCCATTGCACCCCCACCTCCAGCAGTCAGGGGCACCTGCCAGCAGGCCCCCACTCATGTCCCACTCATGACCTCCTGCACCCCCACCCCCCAGCAGTCAGGGGCACCTGCCAGCAGGCCCCCACACATGTCCCCCTGCACCCCCACCCAACAGCAGTCATGGGCACCTGCCAGCAGGCCCCCACACATGTCCCCCCCGACAGGTCATCACACTGCAGACCCATGGCCCTCAGGGCCACCCAAATCCCACCACAGTCCAAACACCCCACATTGAATTCCCAAAGTCATGATAGAAAATACATAACCAGCATGGCCATGAATCAATGTCCCTCAGACCCACGCAATGGTGACACATGACTGTGAAAAGATCAACATTGTGACATGCACAAAACAAATGAGATAAGACCACATCAGTAAAGTATATAATAAAAGTGTATTCAATAATTAACCAAATGAATGAAAAAAAATCACACAATAATGGAAATAATGAAGAAAAAGCTGCATGTCCAAAATATTCAAAAAAAAATGTGTGAAAGCAGAATCCAAATCAATCCAAAAGCAAATGGGTCCAAAGAGTCTGTCCGTCCAACCAAATCCAAAGTGTAAAAATAAGACACATTCATTGATCCATGGTAAAAAAGAAACTTAAATGAAATCCAGTGTAGAACTATATACAAAGTACAAATCCAGGGTACATGAGCCCAACCATTGAAAGGAAACCTACAAAAACCCTACCTAATGAACAACTATATACAAAAAGGTGGGGCATTGTCCAAGCGCCCCAAATGAAATGAAAACCAAAAGGAAACCTAACACTAATTAACTATATACAATGGCAGCGGGCTAGTCCCACGGCTCACTTCCTGATTTCCCGGGCCAGGGCATCATCGAACTCCTGATCGATGTCCCGGAGGCGGTCCTCTTCTAAGGCCCTGAGGGTTCGCAGGGACGATGACATCCAGACCTCCAGGTCCCTGCGAATTGCCTCGTGGCACTCGGCCCGCCTCAGAGCCCTTTGCATGGAGTTCTCCACCCTGACCATCGTGAGCCGTGACTCTTCCGCCCGCTGCCGCTCCGCATCTGTAGCATGACCTAACCGCTACCACATGGAAGACACTTCCCGTCCTGGGTCCTCCTGCCCTCCGGCCGATGCCTGCCCCTCCGATGTCGAAGGCCCCGAGCCATCATGGCTCCCACCTTGTTGCTGCTGCTGCTGTGCCTGTGCCCGTGCCCTGGGTCCCGCTGCCTGCACATCCTACTCCGGCTGGGGTGCAGTTGTTGAGGTGGCCACCCCTGCTGGACGTCTGACTCCCGACTGTGGCAGGGATGTGTCCTCCACCAGCCTGGCTGCACGGTCAGAGGCAGCTCCAAAGGGTCCCCAGGTGATAGATGGGTGGGAAGATGGCACAGAGGACGACTGGCGCATAGGGGGTTCAGGTGAGGAGGGGGTCGAAGCAAGGTTCAGCAAACGGAGGAATCCAGCCTGGGTCACCTGTCCCAGTAGGCTGACGTGGTCAACGAGCCATTCGAGATGACGTGCAGTCTCCCCATGAAAAGAGTGCAGGTCACCTCGCATGTCCCGTTGACACAACGCCACCCCACCCAGGACAGGCTCAACCCGGTCCCGGATAGCCATGTCCACAGGGAGAGGAAGGCCAGTTGTTGTAAGCAGATCCCCTCCCTGAAAACGGGTCTGGATGTAGGCATCCCTGCTGGTGCGGGATGATGCAGTCACAGGATCGGGGACAGGATTACACACAGGCACCTCCGCAGCGGCCTGTGCTGCCTCCTGTCCCTGCCCCTGCACTGCACCACTGGCACCAGTGGAATCCCCACCTCCAGACCCCGTCTCTGTCCCTTGCACGGCCTCCTCCTCCACCAAACCCCCCACCAACCTGGATGACTCCGTGCCATCTTCCTTCGTCGGACCCTGTGGGGTCTCAGCTGCCCCTTTTGCTGCCGAGGAGTCGAACTCTGACCTCCGCCTCTTGGACCTACCCTCGGCAGCTGCGGCCTGGGACACGGCACCGGACTCCTCACTCCCTGACGAGATCACAACCTGGGAGGGGAGCCGGGCCTTGCGTCTCCGGCTGGTGGTGTGATCCCCGCCGCTGTGCTCCACAGCACCCTCTCTGCCCTCTTCATCAGTTGACGCTGCAGACAGGGAGAGATAGGAGACAGGCATCAGGACACTGTACAATGGACTGATACACAAATGCCAGTTGCACATGAGTGGCAGTGTCAAACTTCAGACATGGCATCACAATCCCCAACACACATGGCATGTCAACTCACACACATGAGCAATTCCACAGCCATATGGCAACAGCCAGCACCATCCATACACATACAACAGCATGAGCAGCCAAAGGTGAGCCAGACATCACATGAAACACAGGGAGTGCACTAGACATGCACACGCGCCACCACACTTACATGCATGTGTACACCTCCACCAACTGTCGCAGTGATGAGATCGGCATCGATGTCACATCTGGCAATCAGACTTCTACATATCAGTGTCCCAAGCATCCATGTTGCATCACTGTTGCACCCTTGTGAAATACACACACATGCACATGTACACGGTGCAGATACATGCAGCTGGAACCGACATCCATGTGTGACACCACAACCATGCCAACTTACATACACAGTCATTCAAACATGTGTGCTCACACATCTGCATTTGGCATGCAAGCTTACACACACATGCACCATCCATGTGTCTCACACATGAGAGGACTCGCATGTGTTAGCCTCACGGCCCTGTACATACACATCCATACATGGCCCTACAAAACCACATGTGCAACCTGCACACTACTGGCACACCACCACACGCACAGCTTACAATCAGTATGCATGCACACTTAGCGCTCGACTCCAGAGGGGTCTGCATCTCAAGGACCTTGACGTGGAGCGCTGGGGATATGCGTTCCAGGATCCTCATTTGATGTTCCGACAGGTGGCCCGGGTGCCCCTTAGCATCCGCTGCCTTCAAGTGGCGCCGGGCCTTGTTGAGGGTCCTGGACCTGAAGTCCTCCCAGCGCTTCTTGACATGTTGGAATTTGCGGATTGCCACCCCCTCCGCGTTGATGGCAATCACGATGTCCGTCCAGATCCTGGTCCGTCCTTCCTTGTCGGCGCGCAAACTTCCGAAGAGGGCATCATACTGCCCCAGGACTTGCTCCACCAGGACACCAACTTTGGTGGCAGTGAAGCTGGTGGCCCTCTGCCTCTCTGGCTGGGGGTTGCCAGTGGTCTCAGATGGTGGTGTGCCCGACATGGCAACCCCAGAGGCAGGTGTGGGTGGGCAACTGGGTCCTGGGGCTGGGCTGTGGAGCGATGGTATCCCAGTCGGGAGTCTTCAGTTCCAGCAGGGGTGGTCACAGCAACTGCACCCCTGCAGATGGCTGATGTGCAGGCACCAAATAGCAGGGCATGTGGGCAGCAGGCAGTCAGGCAGCAGCAGATGGCAGGTGGGAGTATGCTTGGGACTCTGGGGGGCAGGAAAATGGCTTCAGGGCAGGAGCGTGGTCTTCCGTGTGTTTTCGCGTGGCAAGCTTGATACGGAGTGATTTGGCACGTGAAAAAAATTGCATGTCAGCGTGTAATTCGAGGAAAGGCCCTTGGCGCGTGAGCGTGTGAGCGATTTCATTGGACCAAAGGCCCTTTGCATGTAAGCGCTTCTGTTACATGACGCGCGGGGGCGTGTGTGGGCGTTTCCCCCGTGACGTGGGCATAGTGGATTAGCGCACCCAAAAAAAATGCACGTCCCCGTGTGAATGCGTGTAATCCGAGGAAAGGGCCTACGCACGTAAGTGACGTGACACGCGCGGGCGTTTCCCTCAGCATGGGTTAAAGATGAGCGGGGCCAGCAATTCGCAGTATGTGCCTTTCGTGGAGACCGACGTGTGTTGCTGCTTCGTGTTGTTTCGCGCGCCATCACAACTTCACAGCTATCAAGGACGTATCTCTTCTTTTGGCGGGGGTATTGGCTACGCGTGTTTTTCTGCATCGCGCTAGTCAGGTGGTGAGTCGCGCACGCTATTTTTCCCACTTCGGGTGCCCCTTTGTATTGCACCGTTTTTGATGTCATAGTAGCCTGCGTGTCCCACGCGTATGCATTTTCGTGTTACTGGGTGCCACCGCGTACTGCGGGAGGTTGATTCCAGGCACGTAGGCTTTAGGGTTGCGTGCACGGTTTTCCAGCAGTTTTGGGGTGCCTGAGCATTGCGTGACCCATCACTACATCACCGGGGTCACATACAGCCTTGCAGGTGCAGGGGGGCTGTTAAAATCTTGCTTCCCACCCCTTCACCCCAATTGCCCAGGTCAATTGTGGTGTACACCTCCCATTGGCACTACTCAATCTGTGCCGGCACTACTACATCTGTGCCATGGTTGGGAGGACACCAAAGGTGAGGGGCGCCTCAGCTGGGCATCCTCCTCGAGGCGGGCGTGGTCAGGGACGTGGCCGGGGTGACCAGGGAGTAGGGGGACTCCAGGGTGTCCAGGGCAGCCACAGAGGGGAAGAGGCAGGGGTGTGCCACTTGAGCACGATGTCGTGCCATGTGTCGGTGCAGTCATGCCACCACCCCCTGTGGTTCCGGGAGATGCAGCTTCTGCATCTGGCACTGGCGCCCGTGTGACCCGGCAGTCCGTTCCATCGACTGCCACGGGCCCAAGGGTAGTGGTAGCTGCAGGTGCAGCTGTGGACACTGCCAGCCAGGCTCAGGGTCTGCCAGCGCAGCCTGCGTTGGCACTTGAGGAGCCCTTGGAATATTTCCAACAGGCCAGGAGGGAAACCGTAGGGGCACGCAGGGCTGCCCTGACCAAGACACGTGTCCCTGGGGGAGTTATGTCATCTGCTGCCCCAAACAGCCAGGTGTTGGCAAGTGCAGGGGCAGATGCACCCAACAACACCCCGGTTGTGAGTCTGCCAAACAGGACAGTTGCGGTCAATGACCCTGCCACAGCGGATGTTGCTGCGCAGGGTCCATTAGAGGGCACCCAGCTGCCACTGACAGAAGTCAGACCTTTGGTCGTCCCTCCACCTGCCACTGCCTTGGCCTAATCCACCGAACCCACTGGCCATACTGGTCAGGGCGGCATTAGCCAGCCAGGGTCTGAGCTACAATCCAAGAGGAGGAAGGTTGCACCTGCAGCACAGGCTGGGACCTCACACACAGCCACGACCTCCTGCACATCGAGGAAGAAGCCTTTCTGCAACCAGGAACGGGACTTCCTCGTGGGCTACGTGCGGGGCCATAGCCGTGACATGCTAGTGAGTGCCAATAGTCAGACTACGGCTGCCCAACGTGATACCCACTGGAAGCATTTTGCGGAACATATCAGTGCATTCGGCCATGAGGTGAGCACGGCGCAAGAGTGCAAAAAGTGTTGGAATGACATCAAATGCAGCGCTAAGGCTAAGCGTGCCTCAAATTACAACTTGACTCTGGTGACTGGCGGTGGGCTAGCACCAGAGGAGGAAGTCCTCACTCCGAATGAGTCACTCGTTGCGGAGTTCATACCATCTGAATCGGTCGAAGGAGTGGGAGAGATGCCGGACTTTGATGCCCAGTCCAGTGAGTGTTGATGCGTGTTTGTTGAGGACGTGTGTGTTTTACTTGTGGGATGTGTTGTGCATGATTGCCACTACATGTGACGTGTACATGTTTCGGATGTGCAAGTAATGCAATGCTTCCGTGATGCATGTCTGCTCTGCTGGATGGTGGACATGTGGAGCAGACAGGGACTGTCGGCATCAACACTATTGCACCCTACTCACATGCTGGTTACCAGTATGCCCCTCCGGTCCATGTCCCAGCTCACTGGCCCTTCTGCATGTAGCGTGGGGTGGCCTTCCTCTCAGCCCAGGCACAATGTCATAGCATGACTGACGTGCATGTGTCTTCTGCCTGCATGCGGGTACTCCATGTAGGCATGCTCCATTGCCCCTCCACCCCCCCCTGGACCCCAATTCCACCTTTGCACTGGTCTGCTTCAATATTGCCGTTGGGTACTTCCCTGTTAATGCGTCCTGTGTACATGCTAACTTCTCGGCAACCAATCTGCCAGACATATGCTGTGTGGTACAGCCTTAGTACTTGATGCAGGGTATCTCACTTGTACTGTGCAGAGGTCAGATGCCCCGCAGGGACATGAGTGCCCATTCATGCTCCATGTGCATTGCACGCATGCCCCTATGTGTCCTTGACTGGATGATCGCTGTAATACAAGTCCTGGGTGACATACATTGCATGGCATTTCATCAGCCTTCCCATGTCTACTGTGGCTCAGTACTGCGTTGCACACATGTTTAGGGTCTGACAATCTGGGTGGGTCACAGGCCTCAGCCTGTTTAATGGCCAATGACTCTGTCCAATTGGTGTAGTGTCCTCTTCACACATGGGTGGCCTCCAGACGTTTCATCATGTGTCCTGCTTACTGTCCCATCATCATTTGCAGTGTTGTCACTTGACTCACATGAAGCTGTTGATGCTAGTCAACACTGCCTGTCAATGCACAGGTCTATGGTCAACCTTTTGATAACATGCTAGGCATCCATGCTTTTGCACTTGGGTGGAGGGGTGCTTTGCTTGTAGATATGCTACCCATTGAATGCACATTGCACGTGATGCCTGAAGTTGACCTTGCACTGCCTTCACATTTTCTGACACACACCATGAATTACTTGTACATGTAGGTAGTGAGTAACATACACATTGGCTGCACTGCATAGACCCACTTCAATGCAAACTGCCACCTTTCAACAGGTCTGAACACAGAAGCAATTCCAAGTTGACCCAGCATGCATGTCAGGTTCTATTTTGTGTGTCACATGTCTGCCTGATGTTGTCGGTGTGTGTGTGTGTTGTGTGCTTCTGACATGTGTAGTGACCTTTTTTCTCTCTATTTTTCAGATGATGACGTAATGGAGCCGGAGGATGGTGTTGTCATGCCAGGCACAGGGTTGGTATCACTACATCAACCCAGCACAAGTGGGGGTTGTGGGGTGGCAGGCCACGAAAACCCCCAAGTGCTACAGGCCATCTTGTCTCTGGCTGCCTATGAGTCCAGCCCTGATGACGACTCTGACGTCCATGTCGAGTTGGATGAGCATCAGGTCCATGTGTCAGGGGTGAGTGATTCTGATGTGGACACTCCTCTGTCCGCGACACCTGCACTGAGGGGTCAGACAGTCTTGGAACCTCCGACCGTGGTGGATCGGGATGCAGGGTCACCCTCCACACCAGTCACTGATGTGCCTGGGATATCACGTTGACGGGGGTATGTAGTCGTGCAGCCGCGGACGGTGCCAACATGACGAGGACAACCGGTCCTTGGGTCCCGTAGGGGTCAAGCTCAGCAACGCGGTCACCGCGCGCAACCGCTGTATACTGAGTGGGAGCAAGACATGACTGCCAATTCAGAACAGGAGGGTGCAGCAATGGAGAACATCGCTGAGAGCATGGAGCGTGTGGCCCAATCCGTGCTCCCCCCTGTTAGGCAGGTGCTTCTCCAGCAGCAGGCGGCACGGTCCATGGCCCGCTCGCTCAGGCTGGGCATGGCGGCCTCAGACAGGGCACGCCAGGCTGAAATGTCGTCTCTGCGTCAAGCAATTGCTGCTCACGCAGAGGCACACATGGAGGCCCTGAGGGAGGAGTATGCTTCCCTCAAATCCACTCTGGGTGTCCTTCTGATGTCTCAGAGGGAGCGGTCAGAGAGAGGTTTGCACAGCTTGAGCGTACCATCTCGGCTGAGCTACAGGCTTGCCGGGAGGTGCAGCGGTTGTCCAGCCAGGCCTTGCAGGAGGAACTCCGTGTTACACGTGCTACCTTGCAAGAGGAAGCACGTGTATCATGGGCGGTTCTGCATGCAGACCTACAAGTCATCGCCACACAGAACCAGGCTCACCCGTCTGGCAGACTTGCTGCCGACGAGGGGCAAGCTGCGGCTAGGCATGGCCAGGCTACTGTGCCACGTCCTCCTTTCCAGGATGAGCCAGACTCGGACGACCATCTATCTCCCACATAGGTCGGGCTGTGCAGGCGTTGAGCCCATGGAGGTTTTGTTTTTGGCTCAGCATCATCGCATGTGGGTGTTGAGCAGCACCCTGTACCTCCCCCCTCCTCGGTGCCCCCCGGGTTGTATGTGGCCATTTTTTATTTTTCTTTTAGTTTAGTTAGTTAAGTTTCTGTTTGATAGTTAGTTTAATTAGGTAAAGTAGGTTTTTCGTAGTTAGTGCAATTAGTTAATATAGTTTAAAATTGCTTGTCTATTGTGCTTTCACAGTGTGGTGCTTTGTGGCTTTTGAAAGCATTCACTGTCTGTTCCAGCTGGGCCCTTCAGGCTTGTCTTGTGTATGTGTTTGCTGCTTGGGGTCCTGGACTCACATATGCCAATCCTGCTTCCCTTATCCATGGGCTTGCAAGGATGGTTCGGTGTAACAGCCTATTACACAAGGGCTTTGGACTGTCATATCTGTGGCATGTCTGCGGTTGTGGAACTTGTGTTAACACCCCTAGTGGGGATGATTGGGGTGTTATTGACCACTGTTCTGCTTTTGCTAGATGGGGCGTTTCATGATTCATGAGTGCATTCATTGCTATGCATTGTGTAGTATGTTTCTTATCTTTACTGTACATGTGCTTGTTGCAATTCATGCCGTAGATAGTGTGATCCACACTTTGGCTGTGAAAGACAGACTGTGGTGTGATTTCTGATGTACATCTCTGACATGGTCCAGTGATGTGATGCCTGAAGAGACACACACAGATGAATCTAATGCATTAATCATGTGTTTCATGCCCTTTCAGCAGGGGGGTGAGCCTCCAGACCACCTTTGCCAGCAGACATGGGCCATTGGACGTCTGGAATCTGGACACGTTTGGTGGTGCCCACATGCACATGTGTGCGCAAGCAGAGGCACAGGGATTGCAATCATACATCCGAAAACTGCTGACGTGTTTCAAGGGACTCCAGGCAAGGTGAGCAGCACAGGGGGGCCACAACACAGTAAACCTTCCACCAGGCCAGTTGCACATGCATGCTTAGTAGCAGCACTGAGGGTGAGCTTGGACGAATATTGGTGTTGAAAAGCACAATACAGCTCAGATGTGTTGGTGGACTCATGGCTAGTTGATTGTAAGGTTGTCTGGGGCACCTACAGGGGCAGTGGCACATTCCCTCCGGTCCACCATGGTCCATTGAGGCACTTTTATCACCCATGTAGCGTTCCGAGACATGGAAAGAAGCAGCTCATATGGACAGACGGCAAGGGACAGACTCGGGTGCAGTGCATTTCATTTCCATGCAGAATTTGAAACAAGCACTGCCTACTTTATTTGGGTCATGGTGGAACACGACTTGTTTGGAAGTCATACCTTGCTACATGCGTCTGTCTGCTTACCCAGGGAACATTGCATGTTGTGTGATTCGTGACACATTGGTGTTCCATTTGCCACGCACCCAACGGCGCCTGACTTACTGCATTGACTGTGTGTGAACCATCACAGGGTTAATGCTACGTATGGGTACGAAGCATCCACACCAAATTGTATGTTTGTAGAGTAGTTTGTTACTTTGGGGCATATTTGGTGGTGTGTTTGTGTGTTATGGGCACATACAGATTTTTAACTGTGGCTCTCTTTGCAGCATTGAAGTGCTCCTGTTACCGGACCTGAGAGTGCGCAGGCAGGAGGCCAGCACTCACCCCAGAGATAAGTTTCTCTTTGACTTCCATTTCAGTGAATTGCTGCTATGTTTATGATGAACAAGTTTGGTATGATTGTGTATGTGTTCATGTGAGTACTACATTCTTGGCCATTCCCTACTTTCCTGTGTCAATCCTACACCCCTCTCCTGTCCCTCATTCCGGTTATCCAGTATGCCAACGCCTGTCCCGACTCCATATACCTGACCCTCCTTCCCCACCAGGGTCTCAGAGGCCTGTGTGAGTTTGACCTTGCAGCCACCCAGACCACGGTGGGGGTGGTTGGTTTGTGCCACTCCTGCACCTGTACACGGGAGCAGTGACAGTACACATCCATTTGTGGTGCTTCATTCTATGTTATGTACCACACATGGTACATATCCTGTTGTGACATTGTTTTACTTTGCTTCCTTGGTTGTTACGTCATTGTGGTATTACTTGGCCTTTGTGAGGTACTGCTACTTCAAGTCATCTACTGGAGGCTGTTCTGGTTAGTTTTTCTGCCTGCAGGCTTTTTGCTTGGCTTCTGTGTTGGCCTGCTTTGAGTTCTCTTGGATGTAGTGTTTTTGCAAATCAAGGTGGACTCTGAGGGTGCAGGCAACTTTTTACACACAAGGTGGAAGATGGTGACAAAGGGGAAGGGTGATCATGTGGCCACGTGAAATTCAAGGATGAAGGCTCCATAACCCCGGTGCAGTTGTTCAGTGGGTCATGGTGATTTGTGAGGGAGGGGTGGTGCTTGGTTGGTGATAGTTGCCTTGCCCTGCAGTGTGATGGGCACCCTGACATTGTAATTGTGGTATCCTATGTACATGATGTGTTCTGCTGATCAATGCCTGTTCATGTGTTGTGTTTACCTTTCAGGTGTGAGGGGATAGTTGTGGTTTGACATGCTGGGGTGTGCACATGGTGAATGTTCACATGTGATGTGTAGAGGACACTGATGGTCACTTCATTGCACATGCAAATGTTGAGTGCATGTCCCTACTGACCCACACACTTGCACTAAAATGCACTACATGTACAACCATCCTTCCATGTCCACGTGAACACTCTGTTTTCCTTCTGGTGCCCACTGTGTCCCTGCAGCACATGTCCTATGACCAATTGTGGATCCTGTACATGCCTAATTTCCTTTTGGATGTGGTTTGTCGCTTAGATGTGATGCTCAGGGTGTGCATCACACGCAATGGCTGTTAACTGTGCTGTGCACTGAGCAGTGTGTTGCAGGAGGTGGACACGGCACACAGAAGCTGCAGAGTTGATTTTGCAATGCACAATGTGCATGTAGACAGGCATTCATTGTTATGTTACAACTTCGACTTTTGGAATGCATTTGGGTATGACTTATTTTGGGTGGGAGGTTGTTGGTCAGTAATTTCATCTGATTCCATATCAGGCATCATTGTTTGATGCCAATTTACATTTTTCACATAGCAATGTGTACCTTATTGGTACTGTGTTGGTGTATGGCTATTGCTTGCCATGTCATGTTGTGCTTTGGGAGGGTTTGAGTGACATACCAGTGATAGTCATGGTCTGTTTTGCAGGTGTGTGTGATTCACACCTTGCATGTGTGCCTTTTGGTCACACAGGATTGCTTGTGTTTAAGTAGCTAGGGATGCACACAATGTGGCACTTCCATGGCAACAATCTCAGGGTTGTAAGGTTGTGACAGTTGACTGTCTCTTTGTCATCATCGATTGTCACCTGGTATGTGCCAGGCCTGTGTGCACTCCACAGGGGTGGGAGTTTAAGTGAAAAATGTGTCCACAAGCTGGGTCCAGGCATCCTCGCCACATGCCCTATCCCCACCCATGGGCAGCGCCTGTGGTTGGGGATATGGGGGCACCACCATGTCCACCGGTATGCCCTGCCGTGCTGCAACATTGTGCAGGACACATGCTGCCACAATGATCCTGCACACTACTGGGGGTGCATAGAGTAGCTGCCCATCCAAGCGGTCAAGGGAGTGGAAGCGTGACTTGAGCACTCCGAATGTGCGCTCCACTATGGCCCTGGTTGCAATATGGGCTGCGCTGTATCTTACCTGGGGTGGTGTGGCGGGGTTCCAGATTGCCGTCATCATGTGGTTGCTCAGAGGGTAGGCACTGTCCCCTGGAGAGGTGATAATGGTTGTGATTATTGGGGTTTGTGTATTTATGTGTGTGTGTGTGACATGCATGCATGTGCAAGGGCATTTGTACTCACCTAGGAGCCATGTGTCGCCATGCTGCCCAGCTTCCAGGGCCCGGCTCAGGGCGGACATTCTGTATATGAAACTGTCATGGGTGGAGCCAGGGTAGTTTGCATAGACAGAGGTGATGATTCCCTTTGCATCGCATACCACCTGTACATTGATGGAATGCCAGTACTTGCGGTTTCGGTAGATGTGCTCAGTGGCCCTAGGTGGACGTAGGGCCACATGGGTGCAATCTATGGCACCGAGCACTTTGGGGAAGTGTGCCACCCTGTAAAAGTCCAGGACAATGGCCTGCCTTTCTGCGGGTGTTCCGGGCATGTATATGTGCCTGCGGACTGAGGGGCGCGCTGTCATGATTGCCAAGACCTGGTGTAGGCAGCGTGACTGCGTGGCCTGTGAGACCCCCCCACTATGGCAGTAGTCCGCTGAAATGACCCAGTGGTAAAAAAAATGCATGACATTGAGCACCTTCTCCAAGGGGCTCAATGCTTGGGAGCAAAGGGTGGGGGATCTAAGGTCATCTTCCCACTCCCTGACCAGGTCTAGGATGATACGGGGTGGAAACCCATACCTGCCGTAGACCTGGTCGTCAGGCATCGAAAAAAGGCTTGTCCGTGGTGAAAAAATGCGTGTCCTGGCTATTCTCCTCCTCCTGCGGTGTCCGACGATCAGTGCTGCGACAAATGAGGCATTCATCGTAGCTGTATATACGTGTTTATTGTTTGCGCACACTTTTATACTGTGCGCAGGGAAGCTTACGCCTGCCTTCGTGTGGCGGACGCATTCACGCCTGTGTGCATCTTTTGCCGTGCGCGGGTTTCCTGTATTCGTATCCATGCATACGGGTTGTTCGCGTGCGTGTGGGCATTCCGTGTAGTTCCCTGCAGTACTTCCCCAGTTATGCCTTCTTTTTCACGCGTTATTCCCCATTCCGTGTGTTATGCCCACTGTTCCGCCTACTTTTGTTGTGTGCGCTGCGCTATGTGCGCTTTTGCTGTTTGATGACGTGTGTGCCCGCGTGCGACATGCACCGATTTGGCACACAACCAGTGGGAAACAAGCGCAGCGCCTTCCTTGAATCGCACGCGTGCACGTGCGCTTGCTTTCTCACGCTTGCGCCACCTTGCGCCTGCTTGCGCTGGGATTTTCGGCATACGTTTGTTCCTTGAAACGGCCCCAAAGAGTCCACTGCTAGGCTCAAGTGGGGACGAGATTTAGAGATGAAGTTCACAGACGAGCAATGGTCCAATATATGCAGATTGACGGAAGAAATGTCATTTAATTCTACGTTTTGACTCATACAATTTTAAATCCTGAACCGACTGCACTACACTCCAGCCAGAATCAAACTGTTTGATCCAGGTGGCGGGGGAATATTCGTCAGGTGCCAAGTGCCGAATGCTGGCCTACTGCTTATGTTCTGTCAGTGTTCAAATCTTATATGCTCCTGGGCTGAAGTGTGCAGGGTATTTTCGGCTATCACTGGCCATCAGCATGTTGTGAGTTGTGGGCAAGATGATCGTTGGGGTTCGAAGACTTTCAAACTTGGGACTACTGCTTGCCAAGCGTTGTATATTAATGACACGGAAAGATAGATTGCGCCCACTGCTGACATGTGTTGACTGGCATGGTTTGGGCAAACGGCATGGAAGAGTCTATGCTACTTTCCATCCGGCGAGTAGCAGACCTAAAGATATATGGCTATATGGGCACAATTCCTGTCGTACCTGCACAGCCTGGCGGAGATCCACCAAGAATAATGTGTGTACATGATCTGAGGAACTTAAAGTCACACCACTGGTAAGGTGCGCTCCACCGACCGGATCAAGGAGGCACCCCAACTGCCAGGCCTGCTGGGGGGCATGTCCATAACATTTGTGTTCCTGTTCCGCTCATTGTTGATGCGTTCACTGTTTCCTGGTCCTATTCAATTGCATTTCATGTATCCCAGTCCGTTTCTGTAACATGACATGGTAATAAAAGTTCTGTCATCAAATGTATAATAAAGAAAAAAAAACATAGACTCTTCCAAGGCATTTAATGAAGTGCACACTGACTCCAGGAGGAGGTCAGCTCAAGGACTTGTGAAAGACATTTAATTTACCTTTTATTTACCCCGTCTGTTGTTTTGGCCCCATCCTGTACACAATCCCAAATAAAACCTTGTACACTTTATATTTGAGTCAATGTCTGTTGATCCCAGTGGCTGTCCTAACTAGGTCTATTCTGTTGCCTTTGGACAGAGAGATTCCTTTGTCTGTTTGTAGCTTTACATTTATCAATGCTTTTCCCCCATCTCCAAGTTCAGTGGAGAAAGACATTTTACCTCAGCTACCTTAATGGCAGCTGGTCCCGGTGTCTTCTCTGCATTTTATGTGCATATTCTTTAGTGTAGTAGGATACTGCACATATATATATGTGTAGCTTGACTTATTATCTACTTCAATTATGTTGTTCCATCAAAGTCACAGATTAATTGTGTCACCACATATTTTATAAGAGCATGAAAGAAGTTGACTTTAAGTCCCGAATATCAGTATAAACGTGCCTGGAAACTCTGTAGAAAAGGTCCATTGTATATATTCAATCTGTTTTTGACCCTTGTTTTGTCCAAATGATGCATCATCTGTCCATACATTTCTAAATGTTTCCAAACAGAATATTTTGCATTTTTGTGGGATGGAGTCATAAAACATTGTATGGTTATGCTTTGTCTCATAGGGTCATTGATAAAATAAGATTGTGGTTTATTGTTCTTTGATCTTTCATATTGGGTTCAACGTCCCACATCAGAGTCACAGCTGATAGTTGAACCCTTTCCTGTTAACATATCTTCTTTCACTGTTATGTACCCTGTGGTGTTGTCGGGAAAACGTCTTGTGTGCATGGTGTAAGCGATTGTCTCTTTGTTCGATTCTCGTTTTTTCTTCTGGGAGATCAATCTAGACTCCCTTCTGAGGAGTAGGATAATATGGATTTCTCCAATTTTTTTTTCACATTGTGCATGTCTTTGCCTCCCTGCGGGACTGTAGTCCCTTCTGGACTATCTGGTAGGAAGAGGTATTTAAATTGTCTTTGCTGTGCTGCCTCCCTTGCCTCGCAAAGTTAGCTAGGTGAGCTAAATCATCTCTTTCTTTCTTTATGTTCTAACTCTGTTCCCTTAACTGACTACTGTATATTACTTCATTGATTCTCCATTTAGGATTGAACAAGCAGGGAAATAAACATGCTTCTGACATACTAAACAGGTCACTCCTCAATCCTCACATGAAAATGAAAGTATTCCTCTGCTTCTGACAACCAAGCCACCTAACCCATCTTGTATAGTAATGTCTGGGGAGAAGAAATAGTACACCTACTACAATCTGTGTCATGACTAGGCACAGCATACTGGATCCACTAGCATTTTTCAAGTAATAGTTAGGCATTATGGAGGGAATTTCAGATACAGAGTACTATATGTATCTTTCTCTGGCATCTGCCCCTCTCTGAACCATCTGTTCTGCAATTGTTTTTCTTTCATTTCCTGTGTCAATTTAGAATTCTGGTCCTTTTCAGTGCTCATTTGTGTGTTAAACTGAACCTCTTTTGATTTGTGGCCTAGATGAAGTAATTTGCTCTTACTGTTCTTGATTTTAGACTGCCACCTAGTTAATTCTTGGCGTAGTTACCCTTTTTGTTAGTCTACCTATGCATAATCAGACAATATTTGTTCTATTGTTCTAGTCTCTCTTTTGATCCTTTATTTTCGTCTACAGCAGTTGCTAGTTCTTGTTCAGGCCTCCTGTTTTGGGGGTGTGGGGGTGTGGGGGGTGGTGTGTGTGTGTGTGTGTGTCAATTGTATATTAAGCTGATGTATTTCTTGAGCAACAGTTTCACTTTCTCAGGCAATTTGGATTCTTTGCTGTTCTACTACTTTTAAATCATGTCGTAGCTGATCAGAATTCGGTTGCAATTTGACTTCCTTAACTATTTGCTTTGCTGTTACTTCTTGACTTTCTTTTTATTGCAATTTCAGAGTTACAACATTGTCAAGAAAGCATTTAGTGAAGTTCGTATGTAATCGATACTCTTTCTACATACCCTGATTATAATAATTCATGAGATGCAAAAACTCTGAATATAGTTTTTTTTCCTCATGTCTCCATGTGTTTTGATTTCATTTTGCATCAATTCTAGGATACTATCTTGCTGCTAAATAGACGACTGATATTTATCTATCACCTCTTACATCATATTAATTTCTTGTAATATCTGATTATACATTTTCTGCATATGTATGAACTCTATCGCTGCCTCTTGGTCAGACTTGTGATAACTGTTAACGTTGCCACCTCTATACGCTATTCTGTTTTGGTCTCTTCCCCGAGTTCAACACACTTCCACAGGTTTCAAATTCACAGTTACATTCACTTGTTTAGTTTGCCTTCTCATTTTGCCACTAGAACAATCTTAGGCCGACCAGCCTCAGCCTCTAGACTTCTCTTGGTTTACTCCAAGTAAGGGCTCCTCGGTATAGGCGCAGTTGTCAGACCACACAGTGAGCCCACCACAGGTTGTGCAACCGATAACCCTTGGTACTTTACAAAAGTTAATTCTTTTTCATAGGACTTCCTTGACAACCCAGACTTCCTTTCTGCACCTATGTCATAAATCCAAATATGCTTCGGGTTTATTTTAGAGGATTCTTGCCTTTACCAACATGTGATTCTCACACACCTTCAATTGTGGTATTTCTCCTGGTTACCACCTCGCTTCCACACTATGCAATAGTGTTTCACTTTTTATTCATTTCACTTTGTTTGCAAATGCAATTTCTTTAAATCCACTTAATTTGAAAATGCACATCACTTTATGTTTCATTTGAGGGTTTTTCTCATATCTTTCCCATTGTTTAGCATTCAACTGTCATTTCGTTCCTCACAACTTGTTCGGTATTCAATATTTTATATTGGGTCTCCAGACCCTTTTCCACATCATTGAAAGCTCATTTCATACTTGACAACTCGTTCAGTATTCAATAAGTTCAGATTGGGTCCCCAGACCCCTTTTACATAGACTTTCACTTGACCGGCATCAGCCGTTACATACACCATGACCCTGGAGTGCCCCAGCCTGAGTGATGCGTCCCTGTCACTGACCGGTGTGCGACCGCTCCTAAGGGTGCTCTGGTCTGGCTTTCTGGTTCTCGCTAGCTAAGCTCTCTCGACCACGGAGCTCTGGCTATCAGCGCTCACATTCCTCAGACCTTCCGGCAGCATTTGTGGGCTTCTCTGTGTTCCCCACTCACCATGGGGAACACACAGCAATGGGCTTCTCAGCTTCAGACCCTCTCGTGGCCCGCTCTGCAGTTGCGCCATTTTTACCAGCCCATGGTCTGCCTGCCCACCTGCCTGCTCTTCTGTTTTCTTCCGCTTTTAGAGAGTCCATAATTCTCACTGCCTGACCAAAGTTACTGTGACATGCCTGATCCTCACAACAGTCCTCAGGCCTCATACTCGTCTCAGTACCAAAGTGGTAAAATAGCATGTTAGTGTGCACTGATCCTGGTCGCCTCTTCTTCGTCCCAGTACTATGATGGTCTGAATGGAGAAAAATCATGGGAGATGGTTTACAACATCCTATAAAAGGAAGGGAGAGGGTGAAGTAAGTTCTCATCAGAAAAGGGGGGATACCTTGTCTTGCGTGCTGACATCCGCTCCACAATCCTCAAGGTCCCTCCACCCAGTTGATCCTCCCTCTCATTTCCACCCACGGGGTCAGGATCCAAAAGCAATGGCCTTTTCCCTGGCCACCTGAGAAGAGGACCCAAGGGGAGTAGGTGTGAGGATACCCTCAGGTTTCTCACAGTAGGCAGTAGAATTAAGAACAAAAACATATGCATTAAATGCTGGACAAATCTCTATGGTGAGATGTTCAACTAAATAAATATACACACACATTTAATTTCCATATTCATAACACCTTTTTTATATTTACAGAGATAGCAAAAATCGTAATAATACATCCCAAAGTAATGGACCAATTTCATATCAATAAATTCCATCAGGGTTAATATCTGTGTGCTTATATTAAAACGAAAACCATTTATCAATATTGAAATTCATGAGGAAAACCTATTACCAAGCTGCAAACATTTCACCTAATTTACAGGCAATCCTTTGAAAGTCAGTTTTCTCAAAAACTATTCATAACTCGTTCGCCTGCCAGTCAAACAGAAACCATCTCATATATTTGTGTGACATTGTTTATAACCTCATCGACTGCCACGTTCTACCATTCTATTAACAATGCAATTCCATGTGTAATAGTTATTCAGGTGCAATACTTATTCAGAACAAACACACTACCGCCTATCAATTGGTATTTGATCAATATAGAAACTCTTAACATTAGTTGTAAAAGGACAAAATCACAGCTTCATTTGATCATTTTCATTTTTTAAATGTTTTGGAAAACAACAGGTAAATCACTTTTCAAATGTCATGCAATTACGAAATTAGCAAATTAAAATTGTCAAGGAATTACAAGTTGCTGACTCATTGGTCTCGGCAATTCACTTATGTCAAATCCCACCCTGAATTCTGTGCTGTTTAAAATCAAACTGTAATTTAAATTGGTTGTTTTAAAATGACTTTCTATTTTCCAGTGAAAAGGGAAGGGGAGAAACCAATCCACCTACAGTGTTGAATGTATTTCTGTTCCTCTTTTCACCCACCCCCTTTTCTAATTCCTTTGAGGACTGGCAAATAAGGTAATTCATGACTTTTATTTAGACCATGATCTTCAGCAGAGCAAAATGTTTTTTAATATACGTTATTTTGTAAGATGTGTTGTGAACCATACCTCCCAGACTCAGATGTACATTTGCTTCTGCAAAAACCAAGGACATTTATTAATTCCCTTTAAGCAGTGGCCAGTATGCCCTGGACTCTATTGGATTTAAATATATTTTCGGGGTTTCAATTCACTTGTGGTTAGAGTTTCTGTAGCAGACACAAGGCAACAGGACTCTGGTTTGACTGGTCATACTAATGACTTCCTCTGGCAAATCTCTCCTCATTGCCAGAAAATCAGCAGTGCCTTCAGCTGCTCCCAGGACCCAACTACAGCTGTATGTAATCTGACTGTGCTCCTAAGCACTGTACCCACTTCTGCTGCAGCCCTATTCTGAAATGTGCATCCAAAACAGAGGTACGCCCCTAGATAGCATCTTTCTTACTTCTGTTAAAATCAGCCCTGCCACCATATAAGATCACTGGTATTCTTTTTGGAACCTCTGTCTTTCAGATCTGTTACAACTCACTGTGGTGGCCATTTTACCACATTTTATATGGCTTTTGTTTATAAAGGGCAATTCCCTCATAACACCACTGTAGGTCCCACATCTCTCTCCTACAATCCCACTATCATAAAATCCCTTTAAAATTATACCCTCACCCCGCATCCGACCTAAGAAATGCAGCAAACTAGTTTGGAAAAAACAGCCATTCACCAAGTGTCGGGAAACAGCAGGGGTGAGTTGGACAGTCACCTGTCTTTCTGCTCTTGATGTTTCCCAAATCTCTCCTCCTTCTCTATTTATGCAAAGGCCTTTAGAAGGACAATACCCTGCTCCTTGTGAGACATTCGTGATTACATTAATTTCTGATCATTCTCCATTTTTATGAGATGCCTGGATTGTGTGGCACATTACATAATACATCCCTTCACCTGACTGGATAAGAGTGAGAGAATCTGTTAGGATGGCAAGATTCTTCTCACACTGCCCCTTACCTTTACTGGAGATCTCATGTGCGATTCTGTCTCATCGCTCTGCAAAATGACACCACCAAGAGGACAATTTTACCAAATAAGTGTGAGGTTACTAAAATAACACATGCAATTACTTCACCTGCTTCAAAATAACAGCACCAGACCTTTTAAAGTGGCACGTTGCCTGGTATGCAATTGAATGTGGCCAGGATAAACAGAATTGGGGTTATCAAATATTGTTTTATGTGTTAAAATATAAATGTATCTCTATCAAGCTACCATATTTTAAAGCCCCCCCCCCCTCCAGCTCACAATCATATCTTCAGTGTTTTCCTAGCTGTAATGGTTGAGAAGTTATGCTGCTTTTTAAGTGTGGATTTTAAATGCAACTTGATGAGATGCCAGTGAATACACACAAATCAAAATAATGTTTCTTTTAAGATAAGATGTATGTGTTGCCTTGGTAATAACTCCTCAACCCCCAAGCCTGTCATAAAACCCCTTTTATAGGCCTTAACAGTAACAGAAAGGAAGCGTTTGTCAGGTCTGTCCGGACGGACGGGTCAGGCAGGCTGATGACTTTTTGAGGATCAAACGCCAGATGGGTGGCTCCCCTAGGGGGGACTTTTACTTCAAGAGAACCACCTCCTGGTATGAACTATACCCAGGTGCGGATGGCCTGAACAAAAAGGGGAGCAGAAGCAAACCAGAACTAGCCAAGCTGAAAGAAAACCAAAAAAAGAATGTCAGAAACAGACCGCAAACCCCTGTACTAACCAACTCCCCTAATTCCCCTTAGTACCTGTACATGGCGGTGGGAGGCTTTGAGAATTGTCACACGTCCATAGGCGGGGAAACCGAAAAGACAGCAAACACACAGAGACCTATACCAAATGGCACGAGGACGCAGCTAAGGGATCAGGGTCCAGGAAACAATCCAAGAAAATCCACAACTCAGCAGGAGAATCCAGGAATTAGGAAAGTCACAGGATTGGAGCAATGTAGAACTTCCTAGTCGTACACCTCCAATCAGGATGGATTGTGCAAAAGGCAGGACAAACACAAAGTCTGGGCTAGCTGGTAGCACAAAGGTATAAGGCACATGAACCTAATTGGACATAAACGTCTGGCAAACTCAGTTTAAGGCAGCAGTTGGTCAAGGAAAGAGCAAGCAAAAGATCCAAATCATTCAAAAGAAACAATCCAGGGACATACCAGGGCCAGTTCACAGTCTGGCAGAGATATATGGCCAAATTGTGAGACAAAGACATCCAGAGGTAAAACTAGGGGTCAAACAAGAGCCGGGATTAAAGATTACCAAGAGAGAACCAATTGAGAGGCCCGTTATTCACAAGTCAGAGTCACAGGATAGCAGAAGACAATAGAGAGCTAAACAAATGCCACTCAAAGCACTTACTTATTTGAGAAGCAGCTCACCTGCGTCTCCTGCGCTTTTTGTACTGGAGCCTGTGGGCTTCAGGAGGTGGTGATGCTGGCACGATATGGAGTCCCCTTCCCTGATGTTGTAACAGTCTCCAGACTAAGCGCCATGGCCACTGCCCATCGTGGAGACTGTAACAGCGATGTCCGGCACGGGTCCTAACAGCATTGATAAATAGGCATTTTGTCTTCTGTGTGCTTCAAAATGAGTTAATGCCCAGTTTACATTCTTATCAAAGTCTGGCAGGTTGTAAAAATGGTCAACGTTACAATAATTTCCACCTAGAGGAAAACAGCCATCATTTTTATTTGTTTGGCTTGAAATTTCTGTTATTTTTGTGTACGTTTCCCAGAGCAGTTTTACCATCTGCCCTTTGCACCTACAACTAGCTACTCTGTCATCAGAAACTATATTGAATTATAGACTTTCCACACTGACTTCAAGGACCCCAAATGTCTTTGAAGATTTACCAAGATAAACCTGTGCTTGCTGAATCACAAATCTCTTTGTTTATGTGGGGAAAATGCTTTATTTTGAGGCCCTGTTTTATTAATTTCATAGAGCAAATACAAACGAACACTGTTCCAACCGTCTGCTGGATATAGAATAACAAAGATCTGGTTTAGCCACATTTATTGATGCTTTTAAAAAATATATATATTTTCTTTGTTTGCATGTTGTGATGGGTTTCCACATGCTAGAGAATCTGCCAAATAATTCAAAATATTAGGTGTTCTTCTAGTAATGGATTCTGCCATGCAAGTCAGATCAGTCTCACTTTCAGACAGTGCTCTTTGTTTAATAAAATGGTGTTGGTGCACTTGCACCCAATGGGCTTGTCAGCCATTTGATGCATTACTGAATTTTATCAATATCCACATATAAGGCAACCCCTGTATACCTGCAACTGGGCATCAGTCATTGACTTGCCAACTGCATGTTAGCTGCATTAGGGCCTCAGTTTTGGAAAGGGCCAAGCTGGCTTGCTTAGTAAAAAGTGTCATCCAGATTTTGGTTGCAAAACCCACCCACCAAACATTTTGTAGCTGGCACATATAGAACTTAATTTATTCTAATGTTTGCATTGGCTCTTTTGCAAACCGTTTTAAAATCATCATTGTGGGCCCCAGGATCTGGTAGCAGATGACAAATCAAAATATAAGCCATGTCTTGTAATGGCGGTCTCTGGGGATTCACTGAACAAAATGATACTAATATGGTTTAGTATCTTTTTATTATCAGTTTGGATTCTTTGTGACCTTCCTGGTCAAGCGCTCTTGTGTGTAATACCTGGGGCAGAGTTTCACCCAAAACAAAGCATTGGCATTGACCCCCAGCAAAATCCTGTCTTCCCTGGGAAAGCATTGTCAGATCCCCAGAAGGCTGGAACAAACAGCCTGCAGGGTCAGGGAGAGGTCCCATGCTTCAAAGGGCAGGCTGTGCCATGCCAAGGGCAGTCATGCCAGAATGGCAATTAACAGATACATTTGGATGTAGGCAAACAGAGGAAGGGGGCGGAGTCAGAGTAGCCATGGAGAGAGCTACTGTTCACAGAGGGGTCACACAGTAAGGGCTTCTACTAGGACTTCATGTACCTCTGCCCATCATAGGCAAGAACCTCCTGAAACGGTATTACCCAAATTGACCTTTTACAATTGACCTTTTGCACAATTGACCTAATTATAGTGGTCCTAATTGACCTTCTGCACAACTGACCGTTATATTATTTTAGTTATTTTATATATGTAATGGGTTGGTTTTGGATTATAAATAATATAAGGGGATTGGGCGGGGGTTGCGGGGATTTTTGAATTGGGTGAGGGGTTGCGGGGGGTTTCCCCCTGCATTTATGTCCTAATTGACCTTCTAAATTAGGTAAATTCTCCCGAGGTCAGTTCTCCCGAGGTCAATTGTGAAAAGGCCAATTAGTATACAACCTCTGAAACAGCAGTCAGGATTTTACTCCTTACAGAAGGCTAGGAGGGAACCAATCTGGTGTGGTCTCAAGGGGGACACATTCTCCTTAGTGAATTTCTCTTTGAACACTTAAAGAAGCATACACATGGACCTCTGTTGAAAGTATTGTCTGTTCAAAGTCCTTTTCCATAAAGGAGAAGGCAGACAGAGCCACGAATAGGGAAAGCCTTTTACCCTAACCATCCCAAGGGAATATTTACTTACTAGTGGCTCAGCAGGCCCTGCTGCTGCCGAGAACACTGGTACCCAGGAACCTGCTCACTGGAGGTGACAGAACCTTGTAAGTGCTCTGTACAAAATGTCCTGGTTGGTAAGTGCAAAATAAAGGACTTAAGTTTTTCCTGTACAGGGCCTCCCCATAATTCAGAAATCTTAGAAACAGCCATGGCCTTGGTACCTGCCTCATAAGGCTTGTAAACTACACCAACCTAAACATCACCTGCCTCTCCCAAGTCTCTTCGTGCCACGTGCCATTGCTACTTCAAAATGCACTTTTGTAGGCCTGAATGTGCCTTGGAAGTATGCGATTGCATATCAACTTGCAGAATGTGTATCCAAACTAAGAACCCAAAACAACTTCCTAAAGGCAAGCTGCACCAACCCGACCTACCTTCAATTCCTTGGCAAAGGATTTCTACAGAATTGATGAAAGATCTATCTCTTTTTGCAGTGCCAGCATGGTAACTGTAGTTTCTCTCCTTTGCCAGAATAAATTCTGTCAGCCCCCGAAATGGCCAGGGTTTTTCTCAATGAGATCTTTGTGTACAAGAACTACCATTTACCAATATCTCTAAAGAGGGGACCCAGTATATCTCACCTGGACTTGTCTATGAAAGACCTTGGGTTTAAGGAGAGTATCCTCCTCAGGATTCCACACGCAAAACAACCATCGGATTGAAAAATAAAATCAGACTCTAGAACAGTTCTTACACACTTATTCTTTGGCTGCTCGTGATAACTGGGTCTCACTGCTTTCAAATGCAGGTTTTTTTTATATTAACAATATAGGCAACAAATAGGGAAAAAAATAGACAAAGGTTTGCAATAAACTAAAGGTCTAACAAAAATATATAGTAACAATGCTCACTCTTCATTTGTAACGAGGGACTTTTAGTTTATGTACGGAATCGATCTTTGGGTTTTTTCGAACAGTGTCTTTCTCAGAGACTAAAATCGATTCATTCCCTTGATACTATTTGAAATCCAGAAGACACACAAGACAGCACACAAGAACCTTGACTAGGCATGCACCACCAGTAGACAAATGTGCTAATCGCAAACAAAATGAGTCCCCTGAATATAAAGAAGGTGACCATTTTTTTTATTTTTATTTTTTTATTTTTTATTGTTTAATCAAAATAAGATTTTACAATACATTGTTGCTTGAGCATTTCATCAGGCGAACAAGACAGAAAAAGGCTTTGACAAGGCTTTGACAATAGTGGCAGGGTCCAACTGAATGCATTGGGTTTTGAGAATATTTAACTATTTAGTGACCACTTTTGTCATTTAGTAGATTGTTCTCGATGTGTTCAATCATTTTGGCCATTGCAATTTGCCATGCAGTTTTCTCGCCTCCTATCAACGGACACCACCATGTGTCCTCCTCGGCCAAGATGTCAAAGCCTGCCATTCGTGATAGATATTGTTGTCTGATGGCGCTGGTGGCTGAGCAGAGCATAATCAGATGTTTTAGGGTCTCTTTTGGTGGATGGGGATCATTTTTACAAAAACGGCAGCTATTAGTTAGTGCCTGGCCTCGAATTTAGTGGATCTCATTCATTTTGCATAGGTTCAGACGTGCTCGCAGAATTAAATTTCGTGCCTGTCTGCACATTGTTTGACATAACTTTGCAACTCGTTTCTTTTTAGCGTGTTGCTTGGTAGATGGAGAGTAAGTTTCAGCTTTGCAGCATTGTCTATTGTGGAAGCCCAATCATTGTCTTTTATTTTGCTTAAGATTTTACATGGATTGCTGATGAGTTCTTCATCATTTGATGCGATGTTATTTAGGACCACTTGATTTTCATTTTGCCAGGCTTTTAACATATCAGAATTATCATCCCATCACCTGTCTGCTCACCTGGGTTTCTTCAAAACTCTTCCCCAAGATACTTTAGTATCTTTTGTTATCACAGACGTGATCATATCTGTGGGTCTATAGTTACTGTCCTCCTACAAGAACACCCATCATATATTTCATGTCTCTCTTCTGAAAAGGCATGTTCCGGGCTATTTAAGTGAAAAACACCAGTCTCATGCTCTTCCGATTCCACATGCACGGGAACCTAAGTATAAAGTCACCCACAACTGTGATTCACATTGCCAGCATGAAGTGCTACAGTATTGAATTGACTGGAAAGGCTTCATCACATGCCCATGCTCCTACCTTAGAGGATAGGTTATTCTGCTTCTATCCTAGGCAGGGGGGAATGCTGCCACTTACCTTACCTCATGCCATTGTTCCAGCAGAAGAAAGTGGTGAATGAGTACCACAGTGCACGCCAGGCATGACTGGCTATACTTCATCCTCTGGTCTGATCAGTAAATTCCTAAACACAACTATGGAGAGGTTGGTTTGTCCTGTGAACATGGACTACACTGAAATAGTAGCTGATTCCAATAACGTGAACTACAAGTACATGGTAGGCGGGACGCCCATACCAAGATGGCGGACATCTGATTCTGGGTCACCTTGGTAAGTACAGCGGAAGACAACTATTTGCCGGAATGGCATTCTGACGGAGGTGCATAAAAACACTTCCAGTATTTCCTGAGTCTTTTGCTCTTCTGCATGTTTCCTGTCATCCTTTCCTTCAGGTTTGCTTAATCTCCTAGAAATTGTAGCATCCTGCAAGTTCCCAATTGTTCTTCCAAAGCCAGACGCTACCATCTCTTAATTATCCTGCTTACTCCCGTCCTTCTTTCTGTTGTTTTAAAGCCACCTCCAGATTTCTGCATCGCAGGTTCAGCCGCATTCTTCCATAAGAGGTTTGCCTTCCCACATCCTGCAGCCAACTTGCCCTCCACTGAAAGACACCAGCAGCACACATCTAGGTTTTCTTCCCTTCTGGGTATTTGCTCCACAAAAATTGGCACTAATTCTTAAGGCCACCTGCCTTGCAGCTGTTTTCCCTCTGTTTGCAGGGTAGCATGTAGAAGGGAAAAGCCTTTCCTCCCTGAGCCTCACATCAAGGGAACGCCTCAATTGACACCAGCAGATAATGTGGTCTGTAGGTACAATCTGCTAATAATGGGCCACTTTCATGCTGCCAGCCCAGTGCCCAACAATATATGCCAGCATCGCCCTGTAAAAAAACAGGGGCTCGATACAAGTCCGGTGGTATCTCGGCACTGAACTGTAATACTGTTACAACTACTTGGTCTGGCAGTATTACCACCAGATTACAAGTGGTTGTGGCGGTATTAGTCCCTGTTTAAGGACTCCATGCGGGATTTAGGTGGAATTACTGCAGTGGTAATTCCGCCGGCAGTAATTCTGCCAAAATTTAGCTGATAGGTGGAAAATTTACCTCCAGCTCTGAGCTGGAGGTGAATCCTCCAACCTTCTGCCAAACTCGTAGTTGGACGGTGTGGTAATGTGGCGGTAAAGGTATTACCCTTGCATTTTACCCACAATGCCCTGCTCGAAATGGGGCCCAACATTGTCACGCATTCAGCGTCCAATAAATGGCAGCAATGCTATGTAAAACTCAGTGTCATGAAACCAGCGTCCAATATACTCCAGCATGCCATTCTAAAACACATTTACATAAACACTTACAATTTACTGCAAAACTGAAGAGTAAAACCAGGTGAAATTGCCTTTACTCTTCGCTTCGTAAAAAAGTAAACACCGGCTGCTAATTACGCTTTGCAGGCAGCGGTTGCTAAAAGACTCTTATGAACTCTGCCTGCTCGTTAGCAGGTGCTAATCTGAGGCAGATGCCACACAAATACATTTGTTTCACACCTACATGAAAAGCTTGCAGATGTAAAATGTTATGCTCTTCCTTGACGGAGGAAAGCAAAGTGGAGATGCAAACTCCAGTGAGTTCTCCTCCCACACATTAGAAGCACACGTAAATAAGCTGGGGTGTCAAATAAAATCATAAAACATTACGCTTTGCTGTCAAAAAATGCATGCATTAAGCACAGAACCCCAGTTCTCTCCTATTTTCAGGGATGTGATTTGGGGGTTGCCAGGGATAGCAGCTGCTACCCAGGGCTCCCCTTCTGCTAGCCCTAGACCTGTCTTTGTGACCCCTAGGCCACTGGTCAAAGAGGCAGTGCCAAGAGCAGGTATCTGTGCTGCACCTGAAAAAGACAGTTGTAAATGCAGTTCAATGTGCTATATCTTTTTTCATCTTGAATCTAGATCTCGTTAGCTGGAGAAATAACAGGGATGCAAGAAAAACCATGAAGCCCCCATCACTAACAGGTTGGCAGTCCATTAGTGAAGAATTCCTGAATGGTTGGGTTCAGAGGCGGGGCTGTCTGTGCAGCTCATACCCAGTATTGTAGCAACATGAAGAGTATGGGGGCTAGCTCCAGCTAGCTGGGAATGGGTAGGAGCAGGCTGTAGTACTCAGTGACAGCACAGCACGAACACAAATCTCATCATTGTTTCTCAGTGTCTGCTTTGCACATCCAGTAAGCCACTGGGTCTGTAATGAGGGAGGTGTGCCCCAGGGACTTCTGCCACTAATCCTGCCTGGGGAGAACTGATCCCGATCTGCCAGACATTCATCTCAGGTACAGTGTAGATAGACATAAGGTGAGATAAAGATTTTTAAAACATTTTTTAATTGATTTAATCGCATAGCAATATTTACAGTAACGTTGATAAAATCCTCCTTTTCTAGACATCAGAATCTGATTGAAAGTTCCAGTTACTTTAAGGTCATGTCCTCTGTTACATTGTCTCTCCGTCGCTTGTGTCCCTTGTTTTAGAAACCGAGTTCACGTTAATTTAGAGTCCACATACCTGACCAGTTGGTTCTCCACCATTTAAGTCCAGATGTTTCAGAAACAAAGTCACACCAATCACACATCTGCCGTCTTCTCCACTTGTCAGGAGTGACCATACCTCGTTTTCCCCCAGAGTTGAGTAGTTTATTAGTGCTCTGGCTAAGTATTTTAGCCTAACGAATTTTAGCCTTAATGAATTTACATGAAGTTGCCCTCTGCCTTTGAAGTAAACCGTCGGTTACTTCCTCAAACAAAAATATATATATTTGGAAGGATAGCTCACGGGCAATTAACTTGCTTTGGGAATAAGAGGATGCAGTGCACCATGGGCTCAGTTCCTGTTCCAGTGCTTAGAAGCTAGAGGAGGCTGGCATTAAGCAAGATATACAGGACCAATGAAAATAATAAAATGGGCCTTTTCTGCGTGTGATGTCATGGAGCTGCAGCTGCTGTTTACATTTAAACATTTTGAAAAAAACTGCAATTACTGTGACCTACAACACATCCTTCCCCTTTATCTCCCATGTGGGTTACTTACCAAATAAGCAAATCAAAAAGTTGAAGCTGGAAGGTTTCAAATCATTCATAACCACTGGCACAGCTCTGGGCAACCCTCCAGACTAGCGTTTTTCAGCCTGCCAAGCACTACAGAAGGGGAAAGACCATATGCAAATCAGGCTTGGTCCCACCCAAAAAGGGGCTGTCCAGCCCGAACTGCTAGGTCATATCCCTTCTGCACGAGACCACAAGCATCCCCAGACATGTGCCAGCCTCACTGAGCATCATGAGTGAGGAGTAGCCTAAGTCTCTTGGCCCAGCAGGCTTTTCTGGGGGTGATGTTGTGGAGCTGCTGCTTACATTTTAAAATATAAAAAACCTCCAATTACTGTGACCTGCAACACATCCTCCAACACGTCCCCTCAGTCTCGCATCTAACAATAATAAATGTGGGTTACTTAGCAAAAAAGCAAAACAGAAAGGTGATGGCTGGAAGGTTTCAAAGACGTGTTTCAGCCTCACTGTGCGTCATCAGTGAGAAGTAGCGTGGGTCTGTAGGCCCAGCAGGCTATTCTAGGGGCGATGCCGTGGGGCTGCTGCTGTTGTTTACATTTTTCTTAAAAACTGCAATTACTGTGACCTGCAACACATCCTTCCCCTCTATCTCCCATCTAACAAACAAAAATGTGGGTTACTTACCAAATAAGCAAAACAGAAAGGTGATGGCTGGACGTTTTCAAATCATTCATAACCACTGGCAGGTACAGCTGTGGGCAAGCCTCCAGATCATAGTTTTTTCTGGTTGGACTTGTGTTGGTCAGTTGCTGTTTCCATTCTGTGGCCAGACACTTGGTAGGCAGTGTATGTCTGCGCTTTAGAATTTAGGCCTCTCCGAGATGCTCTGTCTTTTTGCAGCTTAGCCAAATTGATGTACAAAAGTCCAGGTTATTGTGTTGGACCTCTGGTTGCATTCCCAGTAATTTGGTGATATGGGCCTATACACACTGATAATAACGCTACATATGGTGATCCATTTTTGTATGAAATGTATATCATATTATAGTGATATCATAACCATATTTTTCTTAGTGAATTGTTTGTTTGTTTATTAATTTGGTAATGCGCACAGAACCCTTAGGTAACTGGGCGCAGCAGATACAAGGATACTTACAGCTTGGTTACAGCATACAGTTACTACATACAGAGAATACAGTGGTAGTGCAGGCATATACTATAGGACAGTAGATTAGATAGAAAAGGTAAAAGTACAATCATAAATAGGCAGGTTTATGTAGCTGAGTATTCAAGGGATCAAATGTCATTCAAACGCAGCCAGTTTAGCGTGTTGCGTCTGAAGCTAAGACGCACTAAGACGTATTGACGAACAATGTATGTGATGCATCTTCCTGTTTTGTCAAGGGGTGAAAAGTTGTGTGCTTTCACTTCCCGTCATGTCACTTAGGGCGGGGTGAAATGACATCACTTCATGTGATGTCATCAGCAGTCAAGGGTTGTGTGATGTCACTTCTGCTGCTCATGGCATTTTGGTGAAATGACGTCCCTGCCTGTTTTCCACGCAGAATTAATATCCATTGCGTGGCTTCTAAGTTTATCTACACGAGAGTGGTCGCCTGCGTGCAATATGCCGGTCAATCCAAAATCACCCCCACTGGTGCTCATTTTGATGAGCACATACAATTCTTGTGCATGTTCAGCACAAAACTGGGGGACTTGATATAAAATCTGCATCTGCCTCCCCTAGTCATTCCATCTCCACCCTCATTGATTCAGTGTGAGTGGAGAGACTCGGGACTGCATAGAAACCTGACGGATTTCCAAAAACTAGGCAAATTCCATTGACATTCATGTAAATGTTGTCCGCATTGCATGGACATTGCGGGTGGCATTTACTATTTCTTTGGGAAACGGGTAGTTTGTGAATAAGTGTAAACATAAGCATTCCTTTCGGTGCCATTTATGCCTTTTTTAAAATGAGCTCCATTGTGATCAAGCCATTTCATTGACTACCACATTGATTCCTATATGTTCTACCATTCCCCAATTATTCAAAATGGAGAGATTGAGAGGAACATTTACATATTGAGAGATTGCAGACCAGCCAAAAAGAAATTCCTTATTAATCCTGCTCCCAGGGCAAGATAAATCGAAAAAGATGGCAATTGTATCTAATCCTTTTCATGGATTGGAAGCACCCGCCGGTTTTTCAAGAGAGAACATCTTCAGTGTACTTCTGCTTCCCTCACTCCCATATTTTGAAACTGTGGGATGGGTATAACTTTGGGGGTTGTTTTACAAGCTGTGGAGTACAAAAGTAAGGTGTAAAAGAAAGGAATTAGCCATTTATGTCTGATCTTTACACTTCAGGACATTTTATTACCATTTGGAGGTGGAGAATGAGCACCAGATGAAACAAAATCAACATTACCTCCATGCTTTTCTTACGTAAATTCAAAGAACATATGGTTTAGCATGAGAATATTATTCAGGCGATTAAACCAATGGATTCCTTTGGAATCTGCCTGATTTAGCACCGGATATAAGCAGGTGGATTCCCTGCAGAGTGATTTTCAGACAGCATTTCTATTTTGTTTACACAAAGGAGAGTCAAATTGAAGACTAAAGGTGTTTTTGCCTGGTTTTACTCTTCAACTTTAAAATTGTTTTGTAATGGATTAAAATTGCATGCGGGTGACCCAACAGCATATAAGTGGTAACGTTGGTGGTCCCCTGCAGGCAATTGCATTTCTTTATAAAAATGACCCACATTGAGTTGCCAGAAATAGGTCCTAACAAAGCCAGTGGGCGGGGCATGAAATATGGTCTCTCCCCTCTATGTTGTTGAGCTATGTATTGACCAAATCACAGCGTGCTGATAATGTTTTATAATGTGAACGATTAATTGATTCATTTTGCCCGTTTTTTGTTTTGTTTTTGTAAAAGTAAATGTTTATGACATATGAGCATGATCTGTCCATCCTGATGAGGCGGTAATACCGTATACTGCCGCATTACTGCACTGCCCAACTATGAATTTGGCGTTAAATTGGTGGATTCACCTCCAGCTATGAGCTGGAGGTAAATCCACCACCTTTCGACAAAATGTCGGCGGAATTACCTCAGGCAGACTTACCACTGCTGCAATTCCACTGAAATCCCACATGGAGTCCCACGGACTCCAATTAAATGGGGATTAACACTGCCACTTGTAATACAGTGGTAATTCCACCGGAACAAGTGGCAGTAACTTTAATTCCGTTTGGTGGTATGTCGGCGAATTTACCAGTGAGATACCACCAAATTTTTAATGGGGCCCAAAATATTGAACTAATAATCTGGAAAATGTGGGAGGATCCTCTTTTTCGTTTAAATTTTGTTTTTAATTGTTAAACCCCTGTCATCCTACTAATAAGGGTATATTACCTGTAGGTAAAGATGGTCACTTTCTTTGTACAACTTTTGTGCCCAGAATCGATGTACAATTTGCAGCGAAATGTCAATGAAACCTAAAAAAAAACATTCTAATTGTATGGTTTAATTAGGGTCAGCTGTAGGGGGTCTGACTATTCCAGTTTGCATGCAGCACAGTAGTAGTTCCACCCATACTTCCATCCAGAAGTACTGTTTCATCGTGCTAAACTAGGCCATATGTGTGCGTCATGACTTCTGGGCAACTCTCATCATAATGGGCCTCATTCTGAGGTTGGAGGTAGCCATGGTGCTATTAGCACCATGGCTACCCCCTTACCGCATACCGGGTCCGGGTTCCTCGAATGAGGAATTACCGGGCCATTCCAACCTTGGAGGACCTGGTAATTCCTCATTCAAGGAACTCGGACCCGGTACCTGCCCATTACCTTGCATCCCCCTCGAGGTAATGGCTAATCCCTGGGGGTGTCCAGAGGGGCCACCCGCTATGTAGACTGTCCCTCTAGCGCACCCTCTGGGGCAGGCCAGCCTCTTAGCGGGGTGATGCCCCCACTCATCCCCCCCAATCAGTTTCATAAAACAATGGGATCAAGGTCCAAATCCATAATATAATAATCTACACAGACAGTTGTAAAGTTTGGAAACACAAAGATCACAGTTTATTGGAGCAAAGAAAATCAGGGCGGTCCCAGACACATAGTAAAACAAGCTTATCATCAAAGGGGTGACACGTGCCACTCCCCGATTGTCGATGTGCAAAAAGCGGCCGTCCGCTTCTGGTCTTGAGGACTGCCATTCAGTCTTCATCGGGACCACGGACTTCAGGTGACGAAGTCTCAGCTGTCCCTAAGGGGAGTCAGTGCCTGTGGACCAGCTTTGGCTCGAGCGCGGCCATTCCGAATCCGCTCGTGGCCAAGACCACAGCATCAAAGTTCTCCTCTCAGGCTAGGACCGCCCCACCACTCTGCCACGCTTTGGGGGAGGCCCCCGACTACCCTGAATACCACCACACTCCTAGGACATACTCACCCCATAATTATCTGCAACCAGCCCTTTTCAATGCCACTGAATCGCTGTGAGGAAGACATCTGTTCCCTTGTCAGATAAATGCACCCCATCAGCCGCAAAATGGGACGGGAGTGAATTTAGGCAACAGAATCGTATAAATCCAAGGCCTTCCGCCCTGGTGAATTTCTCTAGAGTTTTGTTCAGGCACCTCTTAGATTTTTCCATCCCCTCCGGAGAGGAGGCTCCACGCGCTGGCCCGTCATTTGGTCGACAGACAATTGGTCGACAGACAAATGGTCGACGCAATTTGGTCGAAAGACAAATGGTCGAATTTTTTATTTTTTTTATATATATATTTTTCAGATTTTCGTTTAGGAAAAAAAGGGTTTTTAAGCAAAAAAAGGGGGTTGAGGGGGAACCCCCCCAAAAAAAAGAATATGTGAAAATACAAACAAAAAAAATTTGACCATTTGTCTTTCGACCAAATTGCGTCGACCATTTGTCTTGTCGACCTTTTTTTTCGACCAAATGACCTGTAACCGCTCCACGTAAGAGCTGCCTGGGCATGATCTCGGACCAAATGCATTTCCGTGCTAGGCAACTCCTGTGGCAAGATCCTTAATGCAACTTGCATCTGGGCCAGTAAGTGACCCCTGCCCAATATTGCGTGGTCATTCCCTCCTAAGTATACCACCAAACTTCTTGGGGCTGCCCTCCATTGCAACTGCCAATACACCGCAGGCACCAAAGAGTGCCATCTCATTCCAGATGTGCCCAACCAGACCACCTTTGTCTCAAGCTCTACAAAATTTGGTCTAAATTACAGCAGTTCTGCGTCAGCCGAGGATTTAAAGAACCTGTCAGCAATTCTGCCGGCAGCAGTGGGAGTTCAGCTCTGCTTTTAGGTGCCTGCCTCGTGCCTGGCTCCACCATAGACTGCATCTGTCTGTAAGCAGGGTGGTGAGTTTATCCTGCATGCATTTCAGCACTGGAAACAGTGCAGGGCTCGTGAGCATGACTATTGGGGGCAGAAGTGGAAGCCGCAGCCTTCGAGTGGGTTGCTGCATCACAGACAGCTCATAGCAAACCAGTAAGGGTTCGGTTTCTAGTCTATCCATCGAATGCCTTTCCATCAAATTATTTTACATCGAGGGGTTTGCAACGAAAAAATATGCATCGAATGCATGTTCTTGAGGGGTAAAGGGTTCATTTTTTGTGGTGGGTATTAAAGTGTAAAAAACGGGTTGGGGGGGCCCACCATTTAAAAAAATAAATGAAAAAATGCATTTGATGCAAGTTTTTTCGTTGCAATAAATTCGATGAAAATGTCCCTCGATGCAAAATATTCAATGGCAAGACCATAAACCTAAGGGTTCGAGTGGCAGTGTTTGAGAAGGATCCTCTCTCACTCAGTGATTTTGGCTGGGGATGAAGGTACTGCCACAGCTATTAATACAGATTGCAGGTCAACAGCATAGCTGGAGTAAATGGAGGGACTCTGTGGAATTCCCCATTTACACCTCCTGGTTGCAGATCATACCATGAGTGGGTGTCCCTGATCCTCAGATCCCCACTGTATCCTAAAGGCCAGTTAGCTAAAGTGACTTCATAAGAAGTGTTGTAACTCACCTTCCAGCCGAGTTGTCCAATTAAGCATGGCTGCCAATGCCAACAGAAGGGCCTAAGGGTAAAAGAGACAAAATGAATTTTCTGGATCTGCAAACAAGGCAGTGTTGAACTTAACCTTCGAATAGACACGGAAACCATATTACTAGACTGAGAGAATAGGGAGGGCCCGAGTTTCGGCCCACCCTGTTTGTGCCATGTCGCATGTACCAGGTAACACACCCAATACCTGCTGTAACCCATTCTGTCCAGAGTTTTGTTTCCATTCAATATAGCCTATCATATCATATCATTCTTCCAGGACTACCCATCTCCAGAAGGCCATGCAGCAGAGGGCACTCGCAGAGCTCTGAAGAACGAAACCCCAGGCTTTGCCAAAGAAAAATAACCACTAATGCCTGCAATGAAGAGACTGCATTCCTTGATATGCTATAGAGCCCTTTTGAAATATCCCACGGGTGTGGCACAACCCCCTGGGAAACAAAGAAGGTAGATTAGCCAAAGAAAGCAGGTGATCAAGGGAGCCAATAGGGAGGGAAAGGAAGGGAGTCAGAAGTATAAAAAGTCTGTGAGAATCAGGGAGGTGAGCAGGTGCTCAGGTGGGGTCAAGTGGGATGGAGGCGGATCTAAAGACCAGGCGGAGGAAGGACGATGGAACAGTGTGATTCAGAGATTGTGGTGGTGCCTGTCACAGGTGCGGTGTTGCTTGTGAGACAGAGCAGTACTTGATTGAACGAGTGTGGCTGCGAGTGAGTGAATGTTTGCTGGAGCATGTGAAGGGTGCTAGGTGTAATGTAGCAGGATAAGTGATTGAGAGCAATGAGAGTGGTTGAGGGAGAGAAAGTACTGAATGAAAGTGAAAGGAGAGGAGAGAGTAGAGCGGGTACAAGGGGGAGCAAAGAGGCGAGAGGAGGGGACAGTGGGGAGAGGAGAGAGGAGGGCAGAGTGTAAAAATGGGTTTGTTTGACCATCCGAGAGACAGCAAAGGGGAAGACAGAGAGAAAGAGAGTAAGTGGAGTAGGTCAGAGAGAGAAAGGAGATAGAGGGAGTGGGAGAAAGAACGTCAGGGAGAGGAACAAAAGGGAGTGAAATACCAGGGTGGCAAGAACTGGGCAATTGGAATAGCACAAGAGCATTAAGACCATCTATCCAAATCCTATTCTTGGAGAAGGGTCCGGGCAGGATATCACCTAGGAAACCCCCAAGGGAGCGAGATATAAAAGCCTAAGGCCTTTAGGCCCTCGCCTTAGAATATTAGATAGTAAGTGTTTCCTGCCATTAGTATTCAACCTGATGTAAAGGGGGACGCCTGGGTTAGGGAGCTGGGACAATCAAGGGAGATGAGAGAGGGAAGATTTTTAGTGTGCCACAGTTCATTCTGCTACCATCATACCATCTTATTGCTTGCAGTATTTGAAATAAAAACCCCTTGACTCTAGCTCTGCGGTTTGCTTATTTTAAGGCCATCTGTGACAGAGCCCGGAGAGCTAAGATGATGGTTTGAGGTAATGGGCAAACACCTCGACACTATTAGGGAGGCAGAAGATCAGAACATGAATGAAGAGGCATGGGTGGTGCCTCAGTTATGTGCAAGAGTTCTGAACATCATTATCTAAGCTGTCAGAAACAGGTGGCAGAATGTAGACCGCCTTTATTGGCGTGGCAACTTTGAGATAACAGGAGCAGAAAGAAGTGGGGAGGATATCGATATAACCAGAGCCTGCAATAGAGCAGGTGTAATGATGACATGAATAATAAATTATCCTCTTATGAAAGATTTGCATAGAGACTCCTGGGAAATAAATTATGCACTCTATGCATCAGAGATGACCCATGCCAAGGGAGGTGTAGGCAAGGTAACAGGCATAGGCACAGATGTCAACCGCTAAGTAAGTCAAAACTTTGGTGCTCTGTGAGGAGCCTACTTTTGGTTGCCCTTCATTAAATAGACAGTACCCAAGAGATCCAGCAGGCTAATGGGGCAATTGAAACTTACAACAGAGAAGGACGAGCCGGTTCAACAGGGCATGGTCAAGCCACTGCCTGTATACATGTAACATACACATGTTTATGGTGGAAAGTAACAGGAATGGGTGAATTCCTGGGCAAATGAGTTGCGGGAAGTACTTCACCTCTCTCTGAAACAAACAGACATGGGGGTTGTTGTGTAGGATGGGTGCATTGATCAGAGTTGCTGAGTGTGGGTAACGCCCATGTTGGAATTGTGAATATCAGCTCTCCACCATAAAACTAGAGTATAGAAAGGTAGTGATGAGATGGTATGGAGAGCCATGTGAAAAGCTAACTTGGCACCAAATGACAATAGAGACATATGACAAACCTGATCCATCGTGGCCTCTAGCACTTTAAAGTAATTTTTTTTGTGCTGCAGCACTTCTGTATTCGTTCCAGCATGGGACATTCAGGGCCCTTTCATGCCCTTTAAAATGCCACAAAAGACCAACCAGGGTAAGCCTCCATTTGGGGAAGTGGGAGCAAGCAGGAAAACAAGTGTCTAGCATACTGCTGCCATGAGTTGAGGTTTGTACCGCAACAGCAGCATACTGGTTTTGCTGTGACTGTTGCTGCTGGAAGACTTGTCAGTTTTACACTAGGAGACACAGAGGATGTGAATTATCATCAGTGTGTTCAGGTCATGATATTTTGCATCCCCACAATCAAAGGATATTGGGGAGTCCAGGAAGGCACTATATTGTGCATATACATGGAGGGGCTAGATGGTGCATGTACATTAGTTGGGGGGACCAGAGTGAATATAAATAGGATGACCACTTGCCTTACTGTGAATTAACCCCAAAGAGAGAGGGGATGTGTGAATTATCATGGGTGTGTTCAAGCCTTTATATCTTCCATCCCTGCAATACAAAGGCATGGCGGTGTTCGGGGAGGGGCTAGATGGTGCATATATATCAGTTGTGGGGATCAGAATAAATATATAACAGGATGACCACTTGTTAGTATGAATTATCCACAAGAGATGCTGGGGAAATAGGGAAATCCAAGTGATTGTGATTATTTTCTCCCGCTGCCTGCGGAACTGAGGAAGTGTACAAAGCAATCATGTAAGGTGGCAGGTAAATGGAGCCGACTTTTGTGACCCAAGGGAAATGTTTTTGGTCTGATGTTTTGTCTTGTAACGATTCACAAGGTGTCGTCACTTTTCCTCACAGAGGATCCCTTTCCCATGAGGCTAGGGAGGTGTGACCTAGGGGTGGTTTAATGCAGGAAGACCTCATGGGGAGGGACTCCCCCTTTTGGGATAAGGATGATCACTTGGGGTACCTCCATTAAATATTGTTACTCCCGACATTCCCTAGCCCTCCCTAATGTACAGAGCCACTACAGTCAGAACAAACCTATGTATTGTTGTAACATAGGAGAGGGAGCCAAAGGTACAGAGATGAAGGACATTTGCAATCCACCTGAGAGGAACTGGATACAATGTATAAAAAGGAACAAAGGACTATCAGATGTGCAGGCCACAGAGTTCAACACAGCCATCAGTGGAAACAGGAGTAGCAGAGGAACCAGCGAGGCAGACACAGAGAACGCTGGTGAGCTGCTGTGGTAGTTCTCCATTGGGTCTGGTGGTACAGACCCGAGCACATGACCAAGAGATGGAAGCAAGCTGGACTGTGTGCGGGGATGCCACGTTGCAGAGCAGAGAAGCCTGAAGAGCCAACGTATCCAACACCGGTCCCAGGAAGCACCAGTGACATACCAAAGCCCCAGAGAAGGTAAGGGGAGGTGCAGGAGACGGGGAGGGGATGCGATAGTGGGCGGGAGAGATGCTTGAACAGCTTTCCCTCTGCCCAGTGGAAGTGAACCAACTATTGGGCCTAGCCAGTGTTGAGTGTACCTCCAGTATAATCCTCCTTGTGTCAGTGGTAGACAGAAACCCACTGACCATGAGGGAAGGGTCAGGGACCCTACCACAAGAAGGGTTAGGACCCTAAGACAGTACCAGAAGGGTCTTGGACCCTAACAGTGGGAAAGAGAGCATTGAAGGACATCCTCCTCAGCACAGTGGTAACGAGGATACCACTGGCCACCAGAAAAGGTTTTGGGATATCAACAGCGAGAGGCTTGCACAACAGTTTCATAGGCGTGAAGAGATTAAAACCTGTTATCTCACTCCCCTATTAAGGGATGTACACCAAGCGTCACATCAGAACCTTAATCCCCTGGGAACTACATCTTTTAACAAGGCCTACTGCATCGAGTAGGACAAACGGAGAGTTTCTATGTGCAAATATTCAGAGAAATCAAGCTAAACACCACTGAAACACCACTAGAATTAGGGGCTAGAATACAGAATACCCTTTCTCAGTGGTTGGGAAAGACGACACTGCTAGAAGTAATGGAGGTGTTAGCATTAGAACAACTAATCAATAACCTTTCCCCATCCTTACAACTGGTGGTCTTACAACTTAGTAAACCCGCCCTGAATAGCGTGATTGAACCCACCCAAGCCCACACAGAGGCAGAAAAACAACTGAGAGCCCTACACAAATGGCATGAGGGATGGACGGATGCACAAATAACCCCCATATACATACCATTAAGGGAATATGGAATAAATCCCAAAGAAATAGCTCCTGAAAGGCCTAACAAAATCTTTAAAATAGCGGGCAAAGAGGTAGAGAAATGGGAGGAACGGAAAACGGTTCCCTTGAGAGAGAGAGGAGTACCCTAACCAGAAGAAGGAATATCCTCTACAGGATCTTCAATAGCATGTGGGGAAAAGGCCATTGAGCCAGACAATGTCCAAACAATCAAAAAAGAGGAACCCATGGGAATAGGGTGTATGGCTGGAGACAAGAGGGGAGAATCCGAGCCACCAGAAAAGAAACATATAGAAATACTTAGTAAATGTAGAGGAGCAGGTGGACACCTTCTCCCTGGTCTCCGCCCCCTTAGCACCGAACTACTGAAATAACAGACAAAGAGGCACAATTGAGAACCCATGCGTGAATACTTGCAATTTCCTGTACCACGTTGAGTATATGAGAGACACTATACACTCAGGAAACCATTTAGAGTGTACCCACGGGCTGACATAATGGAGGAAAGTTACCAAGAAGGGTGCTCATTGCTGAGCTGTCGAAATGCAGCCATGAACAGAATGGATGTACGTGAAAACAAAGTCTGACAACAACTAAAGAATATCATAAAGAAGATATAAGAACCTATGCTGAAACGATATGAAAATACTTAAGGATGATGATGTAACTGAAGAACTAAGAGAAACATGCATTGAACGATAAAGTAATCACAAACGCGAAGAAGAATGAAGTGACTCACTGGTCAAGAACTGTAAATACGCTGAAACTCAAGGTAGAAAGAATATATAGGAGCTTGCTTATGAGAGGTATATATTCAACATTTAGGACGACCTTTAAAAGGAGATGGACCACGGCTTAGGTCAATCAACCCAGCTACCTCAAAATATGAGCCCAGGATCTTAAAGTGAAAAGATGATGAAGAAGTTTTTTTTCCCCTTGCAAAATAGAGGAGTACATTGGCCTAGGACCAAAGATGGTATTTCGGAGATGAAGGCAAAGTACGAAGGGAGTCCAATGAGCAGATCATGTGCGAATGACGTATTTCCCAATGGGAGGAACAACAACATTTACGGATGCCAAGTATTGGACAATTAAACATGCACAAAGTTTTTATGGGATAGACTGAACAGGTCTCCAAAGGCCAAGAGGTGCAACTGCACCCAGTATAATTGAATCAAATAGTGTTGAATACACTATCAAAATGGACACATTTGTGGTCTTGTAACACGTGACAAGGGCTATTCATTAGGCTTGAAGCTAAGATAATGGTGTGCCTACACTCCTTTGAATGTTCCGAGACAGTGCAGACTGGCAAGGTCAATCTTCAAACAGAGGACATTGGCATGAGGCCTACCGATGAGAGAGGGTGGATTAATTGGGAAAACAAGAGGAGAGCTGACCTATCTCCAAGCACCTGGGTTACACTTCTATGTATGTGCTGCCGGCTAGCGAGCCGAGTGTCCAAGGTTGGATTTGGGCTGCCAACCAATTAGAAAAGCCTGCCATGCACTTTTACATACAATGTTGAAAGTATTATTCCGCTGCCATATTCTTTGCTTTAATCAGTGTGCTATGTCTGTAGAGGTAGCTCAGGGCAGGTACTGCAGGCAAGGGACCGCTAATGGAAGACTAATATTCATGCATTCTATATGTGGATATGTTCCCCCAATCCAATCCCACCCCTCGATAGGTTTTTGTAATATGCCACCTAGGATGACATCGTAGATGACACATCGAGCATTATATAAACTAAGTATAATCAAAAAGACATTGTGATCCTGCATGAATCAATTTGATGAATGATGATCCACCCTACTTTCCTACATTGAGATAAAAGCAGTATTTTACCATCTTCTTTGAGTTTGTTCGGTTATTTGGTCTAGGACATTTTATTGGTAAATCCTTCTAGCATGAAGACACTTCAAGTTGCTAGAGCACAGAACTGCCTCTGTCTCTCAGCCCTATTTAAACACTGAAGTCTGTCTTAATCAACAGAGTACCAGTTTCCGTGTTAGTTGACTCAGGGAGCAAGCAAACGTCACTGAGGTCTGACTTTATATACTCATGGTAGGGAAACCATTGTGAATCACCTGTGTCCAGGAAGACCAGGAAGTTTATCCCCAAACCCTAGTTGATATTAATATCAGGGGTAGGGAAACGATTATGAATTTGGTGGTATTTCCAGGACTCGCTAAAGAAACTATTATTGGTACTGACTTTCCTCAATTTGGTGGTCTGTTAGAAGAAATCAATCAGACACTGGTGAACTACTCTCCTTGTGAAACCTGAGAAGAGGAAAGGTTTAGACCTGACTCCCGATCTGGACATGGGAAGAAAACACCAGAGACGATTCAAAATAGAACCAGCATAATTATGACCTCAATACAGTGTCAGATGAGGAAGCCAACAGGATTAGGGTAAGGGCATGTGATGATTCACAGGGTTTCATCACTTCTCACCAAAGGGGAGCCCTTTCCCATAAAGGCTAGTGAGGTGCGGCCCCTACCCAATAGTCCCCTTAGGGGTGGTTTAATGTGGGTAGGGGGGTGATCACTTGGGGTACAGCCCGTTAAATATTGTTACTCCACGACATTCCCTAGCCCTCCCAAATGTCCAGAACAACTACATTGAGAACAAACCTATATATTGGTGTAACATAGGAGAGGAAACCAAAGGTACTAGGATGAGGAAGAGCACAGGAGACATGAAGTTAATTGATTGTGCTAACACTGGTATGAGGTGTCCCAGAGGAAACATGAGGATTAAGTCATTAACAGAGATGAAGGACTTTTGCAATCAGCATAAGAGGAACTGGATACTATTTATAAAAAGGAACCAAGGACTATTAGAGGTGTCAAGCCCAGCGACAGAGTTGAACGCAGCCATCAGAGGGAGCATGAAAATCAGAGGTCCAAAACCAATACAGCCCTCTACCTGTTATTTGCCAATAGAGACAATACAGAGTGGATGCTGGTATGCCAAATGCAAGGTAACCCAGCTTTATTGGAAGTATGCAAAAGCTGGGGAGAAGACAAGATCAACAGAAAAGCTCTCTGGCTCAAATTCTTCTCTGTTTTGAACAGAAAACACAGTTTATATAATGCAAATGAGTCACTTTGATGTCATCATAATCACTGCACTGAACTATGAAAGCCTATCTCTACTGCTTATTGGTCCTAACTACTAAGCTACATATATTATCTATATGTCCCACCCTACTGATTGGGTAACTCTCTATCTAAGGTCCCACCCATAAAACATCCCATAAATATGTATGACCTCATCATGCTTGAATATTATTGGTAAGCTCTAAATAACGTCTGCGGTGAAAAGCACATATGCTTATCATTTAACGTGCTGTCACATGCTCTGTGAACTGGCGGCATGATGACATGTGTATGTAGATGGGAGGAGAGGAAAAGCATATCACCTTAGTTCTTAATTAAATAAAACAGACCATGTTCTCTCCGCCATGTCGCCTCTAGTTTTCAAGGACTTTGTTCTTGCCCAAATTCCATTAATTCCGGCCCTCCCTGTTCTTGAAACAATAAACGTGCTATTCTGTTCTTGACACATTTATGAATAAATATTGTTGTGAGTCATGCTACTTCCACTACGTTAAGATTTCGTAACAGCTGTTATTTGTCTTTTTAGCCGCATCAGCGTTTCTCTGTCATGCCTAGCCGATTGTTAAGACATTAATCTGTCAGCCACTTCGGAGATTTCCTGAGATGCTCCGTTCGTCCCATGGACTTCAAATAGTCTGCAGTTTTGTTGTAACTGATTCACCTTAATGGTTAAATGGTCTGTGCCCAGATACTGGTATCTTGTTCCATTATGTAAACTTGGTGTCCTCGGCTTTTGACATTCCTTTGAGGCAGCTACCATCCAGCCGTGCAGAATCTTCCTGAATAAAAATGTATTTGTTTCAAATAACGTGCGTTGCTGGGGGGCCCTCTCTTAAAGCTATACAACTTAATTCTCTGCTCTGCTTGTGCAGTTTAAAATGGCAACTGCTTGTCACGTTTTTTATCCTCTGCATGACACATTTGCTTTGCTATCTACCGATTTCCTGGTGCATGCCTGTCACATTATTTCCCTTCCTATGGGTAGCAGCAACCTAACTATACTATACTATACTACCTATAATTTTCTGCCCGACCTGTGTAGTGAGTCCCTTTCTTGTATACATGCCTTCCTGTCACCTAATCTATTCTATTTTAAAACACAATAATTGTGCAAGCCAATGCCTTATCTGTTCCCTACTTGTGTAGCACAAAATATCTATTCTTTGTGTCCGCTGCATTTCCAGGAGAATTTAAAGTGCAGTTTCAAACGTGTCCTTTCTTATCTAATATTATTGTTTCTTCTGAGGAAGGCAGGGAGGTAGAGCTTGAACATGCTCTCTAGTCAATAACTGTCCCACTACATTCCCCCCTCTGGTCGAGTTATGGACCACTCCTTCATTTCTTCTCATCAAATTATAGCCATCCTTGGGCAGCCACACTCTGGTGACCTCAAGTTACCTCCTTGTGCTATGTATTCTGCTGGGCTGCATGTCATAAGCCAGCACTCGTCATTCTCCTCACATTTCATCCAGTGTTCATTGTAGTTATGGGCATCCTTTGGGTTTTTAACAATGCTCCAGGTTGTCTAGCTGGCTGACCCAATGGGTACATGGGACAGTAAACTTTGTCATAAGTTTGAGTGTACCACATTAACCATTACAGTCATCTGGAGTGCCTTCATACCAGTCTGTTTACATTGGCGTATTGCTATTCTCAAGATGCAAAAAGCCATTAGGACCAGTGCCAAAATTGCCAACAGAAATTTGAATGCATGTGTCAGCCATGTAGGCATCCAGGAGAATAGATAACTGGACCAGCTATTGTCCTCAATGTCATCCACTTCCTCTTCCATTTTATCATGCAGCTCTTCCCAGGAGTATATGGCCTCTGTCAAGGCCCCATTCTCCTCATAATGTGCTGGTGCATGTGTACAGCAACTTGGCACCATCTTTGCGCACACTACTCCCTCCATGGCTGTGAGGAGGTCCAGAACATACCTGTTCTGTAGGGTTATCAATCTGACCGCTCTTAACTCCTTCTTGATGGCATTGAAGCCTTTTATTGTGGCATTAATAGTTTGCAACAGCTCCCACCTAGTTATCTGGATCCAGTGTGCATTTGCTGCTGCTTGCAGGCCAGGCGATGGAAAGGATGTGAAGAACTTTGTTGTTTTACCAAAAAGCTTATGACTCTCTGGGATTTCATCAAATGCAGAATTGGCCTCCTTGGAAAAATAATGTGTTCTTTTTGTGCATTTAGGCCTACAGATCTTTTCTTCCTGTTGTGTGCTATTGAAAGAAATATCCCAATGTCAACCTCACTTTGTGATATTACCAATTCTGGTGCATTTAGCAGCACTATTGTACATATGCCACCCCATTTGGGTGGAAGCTGCATATAAGCTCTTGTACCGTAAGCCCAGTAATGGTCCATTAGTACAGCTGTGCCAACTTTCATACCTGGTAAATCCATAATGCGATTGCACCCTTCATTTTTAACAAGCTTTACTGAACAATTATTTCTAAAGCATAATGTCGGTGCTTGTAGTTTGGTTATGGGTAGTGATCCTGCTTCATGTTCCACCCATGTTAAAAATGTGGCAGTTTGTTTCCATTCCTCATGGCACACTCTGTCTGCATTTTTTATCACTTCTATTGGCGCAGTCCATACTGCCTCTGCTTTGTATCCCATTATTCCATCAACCCATCCTCCTGCGGAATATACTTTCCCTTTTATTTGCAATTGTGGTCTGTCGGCACAATAAGTTTTCAAATTAAACTGGGCATCTGTACACTTTAATATTTGGTGATCCACTACTTCGAAATCATATCTTTTTGGACCTGTTAGTATGTACTTGTGCACCTTACTTTCCATTCTTATATTCTCCATCATGTGTGCCTCTTTTACATAGTTGTCTACGTATGGGAATTCTGATCCTTTGAGATACTTCATCATGCCCGATTGTCCCTGAAGTCTGCCATACTTAGAGATGTACCAAGCAGTGTGCTCTGGACGCAGGTACTTCTTGAGGCATATATACTCAAGAGGCTGTCATGGCAGAGGGGATAAGTGAGCAAAAAAAGCAGCTTTCCCTTGATCTCTCTCTCCCCACCTTCTCCATTGACCTATACCGTGAGTTTCGTTCAATATTTATGGAATTGTCAAAATACCTTTTCATGTAATATTCATCATCTGCAATACTTCTCCTAGCCCTTACTGTCTCCACAAGAGGGTGGAATACCATTTCCTGCTCTCACTGGAAATCTATTTGTTTTTTAACTTCTTCACTAATATTATGCCATAGGGAACATTTATTTTATCATAATCAGTCAAATGCAGTGTGAGATAAAATAAGAAATAAAAACAACAAAAGAGAAATGAAAACAGAAGGACCGCAATAGCCATAATGTCAGTCGTTTGTAGATGTGTCCTGCAGCATATTGATTGGGGTATTATGAAGAGATCAGGAACATGAGGATATAAAACATGTGTACAGTTTACTTAGTACCGGGCAATAGTAGGTTATTTGTCAATGGTGAGTGAGGGGAGCTGTATATACCTTTTTCAAAGCATTTCCAATCAGTGATAATGACAATAATAAAAGATTTGATTGATTTATTTTTCAAACCACTTCCACTATTATGTAGTTCATTGATAAAGAATGTAAAAATATAAAAATATTGCTGATAAAAAAACGTAAAAATATAAAAATGTGGAAGATAAAAAATAGTCCCAATAAAAATGTAAACATTGAAAAGTAGAAAAAATAGTGCATTATAGATGTATGCTCTTGTGAAAAATAGTCCTTAACACTGTGCTGGTGATACATTCAAAATGTCCTTAGCACCAACTACTTTCTTACTGTTCCATTGATAGTTCAGCATCAATGTTCCTCAAGTGTTGCAACCTAATTTATATTTCTTGCATTCTCGAGTTCCTTTTTCTCATCAATTTCTTGTTCAGCAAGCACTTTTCTCTGGCTCTGGGTCTGCTTTTGTTCTCTTCTCCCTCGGGATCCGGGTAGTTCGCAGGGAGGCAGCACACTTATATTGTCTTATGTTGGCTATGTTGACCCAGAGAAAAAATGGACAACTGCAGTAGTATTCAATTCTTTTTTCGCCTTTTTCTGGGCGTTTAGCTATACCCACATGGCTTTCCCTTTCCTGTCAAGAAATGAAAGAGAGAGGTATTTAGCAATAAAAGGAAGATAGATAATCATTAAGTCAAAGGTAGTTTACTATTTGAGGTGCAGGGGAGAGGGGTTCAGCCTTGGTATTTAGGCTGGAATACATGCATGGGGTAATAGTTTCCAAAGTAAGGAAACCAGCGTCCCCTGGACACTATCAACAAAAGGCACAGGGCCTGTAAAGAGATTTTTATAGGGTACTGGTGGTAACCTAATGATTTTTTACAAGAAATATTTCTCTATTTCAACAATTTTGATTGCTTTGTTCAGATCACAAAGGTATTTTAAAATCACCCAATTATTTTTTGACAACTCATCTGTTTATCAAGCAAACAGTAATTTATTCATTGTAAAACAACAAATCATAGATCACAATAAAGTTTGGCCCAACGCGTTTCGAGTATCAAAATTCACTCTTCATCAGGGGCAATGCGTTCTGTACAATTACAGTTCTGAAGAAAAAAATGAATTAAATTAAATTAATAGATATATTCATTTTTGTACATTAGAATCACAACAAGGTACTTCGTTAGTCAAATAGAGGCACAAAAGAGAGAATGTATGCAATTCACAATGTTATTGCATTTCTTAAGATTTGAAATCATCAATCAGTTTCATTGTTCAAACAAATGAAAAAATGTTTATAAATGCTAGGAGCCTTTTAAGTTTACATACAAGACCCATCGAAAGGTAGGCGTGCTAATTAACACCCACTGTGAATACAATATGGAAATGGTGTGTAAAGATAAAGATCCTTTTTATCATGTGCAGGCTTAGTATGGTAAAGTAGTTTAGGCACCAAAAGTGAAGGTAAAGTAAAGCTCACAGAATATGGTTGAACTTACTCAAAAAATATGACGTATGGACCCACAAGAAGTCATGTGTGGCTTCAGTGTGGAACAGTTGACATATTCTGATGAAAAGAAAAAGTAGAGAATGTAAGCTCTCTACAGAGGGTAGGTGTTAGCAGAAAAGAATTGTTCAAGGAAGTACTTACAGAGTAGGCAGGAGACTGGAAGGTGGTAGGAACTGATGTGTCTCTATCCGCATACACATGTGGAATGGAAAATGGTCGTGTTTATATGGCCACGGGTGACGTCACCCGCGCACACATGCAATGACGACACGACGCAAGTCCTAACCACGGATTGGTTAAAAAATTTAAATAAAGCTGTGAGTGACATCACAGGCGCGTGATGTCTCGGCTACACTGTGTCACTGGCATTCTGGCAAGTTTCTTAAGAAATATGGCAATCTATGGTCTTCATTTATGGGGAGTACTGATGTGAGGGGTGGATATGGGCTTAAGTTTGGCCCCAGGAAATCTGCTATCTCTCCTATGGCTGGTCCTGTGGTATCTATTTGTGGGGCTTGCGCCGCCTTCTCTCCCCCCTCTTCATCAATGTCTACCTAATCTATCTCTTTGTCACTTTCTCCACTGTCTGTTACGCTCACCTGGTCTCTGCGGCGGCTTTGGGGCACGGTGGCAGCCCTCCCAGGAATTAGATCACCCCCGTCAGGCCTCTCCCTCTGCAGATAAGCTGTGAGCGGCAGCAATTGGTGACACTGATTCTGCGTGGATATGAGAGAAGGTGAGTGCACTGATCTGTGACTATTGTACCTCTCAAACTCTTCTCCCCAAGGTGTGGTTTCTGTGAGCATGTACCGGCCCAAAAGGCTCACCAGTTAATTACTGATGATAAGCTCTCCGTCCTGCTACTTCTGGCAGGGGCGCTTGTCGATGGGACCTAGTTCCTTCACTGTCCTAGTTCCTTCATAGTGCAGTCCAGCTGCGACTATGCTTCTCCTGGTTGGTAGTAATTGTCTCTCAATGTCTCTTATCTCTTTCCCTTTCTGTTTTCTCTTTGTCTCTTCTCGTTTTAATGTCTTTGTATTATTGCTCCCAATATTTTTGTCAATTCCTGAATAATGTTTCTCTTCTGTTTTCTTCCCAATAGGTGGAAATGCGGCCCATGTGGTAAGTATGAAGGCAGGAAGCAGGATTTCCAAAGGTAAGTCTGATCCCAGACGGCGGTGAGCGTTACGCAGAATAACACGAAGCGTCTGCCTCGGGGATTGGAGCAGTTTATATAGCCACGATCGTGGACTCGCCCACTAGGCCTGGCTTGCCTGCCACACCCTGCCACTCCTAGAGAGTCAGCACATGCAAGGCAACCCAATAGCATCAACCACACCCAAGAGTACACGTGGGGCTGCTTTAGTGAATGGAAGTTCCCATGTTGAATGCACTTTGCACCCAAAATGAGGTGCTATGTCCATAATAAAGCACTCTTGTCCCAAATAAATGTTCTTGCTTACTGTTATTCATGAGCCTGGCACCAAAGGTGCCAGGACTGTGTCCATCCGGCCCCCCGTGTATGTGGCCCTTTAATGTTTGCGTTCTCGTCCCGATGACCATGACAGCACTCCCCCCCAAGGCCCCTCTCAAGGGTGGCCCTCCTCCCAGTCCTGGTTTGGTGGGATTATTACGATGGAACAGCCTGATTAAACGTGGAGCATGGACGTGTTCACTGGGTTCCCATGTTTGGTCTTGAGGTCCGTAACCTTTCCAGTCTATAAGGTAATACAATTTGGACCCAACCACCTTGGAATCCAGGATGGATTTAACTTCATACTCCGGTTTCCCATCTAGTAATTCGGGCTCTGGTGGAGGGCTAATCTGTGTATTAGGTGTCATTGGTTTGAGGAGAGAGACATGAAATACTGGGTGAATCTTCATGTGAGATGGTAACTCCAATTTCATGGCGGCAGGATTGATTATTGCCTTGATAGCATAGGGGCCCAAGTATCTGGGGCTGAAGGCCCTTGGCCCTTTCAACGGTATGTATCTGGATGCTAACCAAACTATCTCCAATCTGGTAATCGGGAGCTTCTTTTCGGTGCCGATCAGCAAACAGTTTTTGTCTTTCTTCGGCCTTGGTCAGATGTTCTGTTGCTTCCTCAAGAACCAGAGTCATGGTTTTATGCAAGGTTTTTATTGCTGGCATTTCCAAAGTATTGAGTGGATCAAACACTGATGTCCGCGGATGTCTTCTGTGCACAGTATAGAATGGAGTTTGTCCAGTACTCGTGTGAGTATGCATACTTGGCTACCCAGAGTATGTTTTTCCAGGAGTCTGCAACAAACGTCTGATTAGTTTGCCCATCAGTCTGAGGGTGATGACTTGTGGACAACCGGAGGTCGATTTTGGCAATTGTACAACACCTTCTCCAAAAGGCCAAAACAAATTTAGTTCCACAATCAGATATTATTGATGGAAATCCATGCAACCGAACAATTTGTTATAGAAACACAGTAGCGAGAGTCGACGCAGTTGGGAGTCCCTTCAGAGGGATGAATTGGGACTTTTTGGAGAATAAATCCACAATGACTACGATGGTGTTGTATCCATTGCAGGCAGGAACATCCGTGATAAAGTCCATTGACAGAGTATGCCAAGGTCCTGGCGGTACCATCTAGACAATCCTGGCTACGTCTCTGCGTAGTAAGCCAGCATGGTTTTGCTTCTGAGACTTGTGTTGGGCGCAGACACCACATCTTGCAATGAACTGGGCAATATCTTTTCCCCAAGTTGGCCACCAATAATTTTGCTTTATCTTAGCCTGAGTTTTGTCTATTCCTGGATGTCCTTCCACTAATGAATCATGGTAGTTTGTGATGATTAGATTTTGCAGTTTCTTGTCCTGAATATATAAGCGTCCTTGAAAATATGGTAGGTTGTTTTCGATGGTGTACCGGTCTCCCTTTAAAAGCCATTCCTGTTGTGTTGACTGATTTATATGGGATTGCAAACTGGTTTTTAAATCATCTAAACACGTGGTGGCGGCGATCTTGGTTTGGATTCGTTCTTCGGGAATGATGGCCACGGGATCGGATGTTGTAAAAGCCTCTTTTTCTTCACTCATGCGCGATAGTGCATCTGCCTTTCCATTCCGTACTCCAGGTCTATAGGTGATAACAAAGTCGTATTCCGTGAAAAAGAGAGCCCAACGAAGTTGACGCGAGGATTGTGCTTTGGTGGTCTTCAAGTATTGTAAGTTACGGTGGTCCGTGATGACAGTGACCGTGTGTCTTGTCCCAGGAAGATAATGTCTGCATGCCTTGAATGCTGCTTTAATCGCCAGTAATTCCTTATCTGTGATCGCATAGTTCAATTCGGGGGCAGAAAATCTGTGGGACCAGAATGCGACAGGATTTAACTGTCCTGTTTCAGGGCCCCATTGGGACAATACCACACCCATTGCTACGTTTGAAGCATCTGTTTCAACCACGTTAGGCAGGTCTGGTTGAGGGTGTCGAAGAACTGGTGCTGTGGTAAATGCTAGTTTCAGCTTCTGAAAGACATCTTCAGCTTCTGTAGACCAATGGAATTTCTTGTTCTTTCTCAGCAGGGAGGTAATTGGGTGTACGATTTGTGAGAACCCAGGTATAAATCGACGATAGAAATTGATGAATCCGAGCACACTTTGTACTCCTTTCGTGGATGTTGGTGAGGACCATTGGAGGATTGCGTCTACCTTTCGTGTGTCCATATGTATGCCCTGTGGTGTGAGCATGAAACCGAGAAATTCGACCTCGGTCACATGGAAGAAACATTTTTCCAGCTTGGCATAAAACTGGTGTTGTCAAAGTTTCTCTAAGACTGCCCAGACATGACCGACATGTTCTTCCTTGGAATTTGAGTAGATGAGAATGTCATCTATGTAGACAAGTGCACAAACATCCATTAGTTCACGGAGCACATAATTCATAAAGAATTGTAACGCCGCAGGGGTGTTACATAACCCGAAGGGCATGACCTGGTATTCGAAGAGGCCATACTTCGTGCAGAAGGCCGTCTTCCACTCGTCTTCTTTTTTGACTCTCACAAGATGGTAGGCCCCTCGTAAATCCAGCTTTGTGTAAATCTGAGTGTGTTTCACCTGATCCAGGAGCTCTGGTATAAGTGGTAAGGGATATCAGTTTTTTTACTGTGATCTGATTGATTGCTCTGTACTTGATACAGGTTCTTAGGTCCCCCTCTTTCTTAGGCACAAAGAAGAGGGGTGAGGAAGCAGGGGAGTTGGATGGGCGGATGAAACCATTTGCCAGGTACTGATGCAGGTAAGTTCTAAGATATTGGTTTTCCTGCTCTGTTAGAGCATAAATCCGGCTGCAGGGGATTTGGGCTCCGGGCACGAGATCTATTTGGCAATCGTAGGGTCTGTGCAGGGGCACAACGTTGGCTTGCTCTTTTTTGGAAGACATCCTGGTAATCCAGGTATTCAAGTGGTAAAGAGCCAGTGAGACCCAGCACGATTCCTTTCTTTGGTTTCAGGTTGACGACGTCTTTGTTGTAACAGGTGTTAGCACAGTCTTGAGGAAAGGTCAGAACTCGTTTTTTCGCCAGTCGATCCTAGGATTATGGGTCTCCAGCCAAGGCATTCCCAATATCATCTGGACCTGAGGAGCACTGATGAGATCGCACGGGCATCGCCTACCTGGCATGGAGTTGCTGCTCTTGAACGAAGAGCTGGGGAGACCGGAGAGAGTGGGCTGCAGGGGTGCAGAGCAGACCACAGCCTGCCTGCAGGGAAGGAGGGCTATAGGGTGGAGAGCAGACAACACCCTGCCAGCAGGGAAGGAACAGCAGTCAAGGTCAGAGATCAGAGGACAGTGCTGAGGAGCTGTGAGTCAGAAGCAGCGGTGGAGAGCTACTAGCAGAAGATAGCTGAGATGGCATGGTGGCAGAGACCCGCCAACAACAGATGAAAGACCACTTTCATTCAAGGCAGGTCCGCTTACAATCAAGCAATAAGAAACAAGTTCCTTATCTCTGGAGCATATCCGGCGGTAGGCGTAACCCAGCCCTCTCGTGGGAAGGCCCACGAGAGGTAAGGACCTTTTTGCACCTGTTTGCGCTTGGGCGTGCGGCAACGGCATCACCATTCCCTCAGCGAGCCCCATACTATGGTGAGCAAATTTCTTACGATCCTAGCCATCAACTACTAACTGCCTCACAGCTGTGCTTGTCTTGTGACCCCCGTGCTTTGTTGCCCCACAACGAAAAAAAACAAAACTGAAATGAACACTGAAATGCACGATCTACCAGCCGATGCACACACAGCTTTCCACCAATGCTCTATGCTACTTGCCGCCAAAACTTTACGTGTCGTATAATGTATCTAGCCCAAACACATATTGCAGCACTCCATGACAAAACCGCATCTGACTTTGCCTGTGCCCACAACTATTAATTGTTGGCTAGTACTGCCCATAACTCAGTACCGCTACTGAGGGTTGCCCCTTATTGTTTTATTGCTGCCCCACGTTTCGAGACCTGATTATTGCTGCCTAGTATTGCCCATAATTTGAGTATTGATGCCTCTTGTACCCACAACTGATTATTGTTGCCTAGTACTGCCCATAACTCAGTACTGCTACTGAGGGTTGCCCCTTATTGTTTTATTGTTGCCCCACATGCTGAGACCTGATTATTGCTGCCTAGTATTGCCCATAATTTGAGTATGGATGCCTCTTGTGCCCAAAACTGATTATTGTTGCCTAGTACTGCCCATAATTTGATTATTAATGCCTCTTCTGATGCTCCACGCCCACTGCTAAAGATGTGGCCATGCTTACTTGCTTCCTGCACCATGTGCTCCTGCACTTTGCCTGCCACTCTGTATTTTCCGGTCACTGCGCTTGACCATGTTTACTACTAACACTAGTGACTATGACAAAACTCTGCACAATGCTCTTTCATCTATCTCAGCCTGTGGTCACATTTGCTGGTACAGCCATTATGCATTGTCTACGCACGCCCATTGCTGCTAACCACCTCGCACTGTGCCTTCTCCTCGAGCTATTAGCATCGACAGGGGCATTCTTATTTTACTGCAGCTCCTTACCAGTAGCCTCATCACATACCAAGTTTCGGACACATCCATTGCTCCCCTGTGCTCCTCGATTAAGGCTCAGCATGCCTCCTACTCCATTTGTACAAAACTCTAGTACTATTTTGCACAACAACATGCAGCACCACCATATCTCAGCTTTCTACACATTCCACCAACCCTTACCTTAACTCACCAGTCCTCTGGCTCGAACACTTTGCCACCAAACCTATACCTAACCAGCCATGTAGGAACCTCAAACTTGCCTCCAGACTCCCTCATGCCTCCTACCACCATACGAATACTATCAGGCATACTACCCCACCACTACCAACTGTAACAGCCTACCTCACCTCACCACCTTCACCAACCACGAACACCAATCTCGATACAAGCAGCCCACCCGCTCCTAAAACCTTGATCAAGGGGGCATTGATCAATGCCAGTCCCTTACTGCACACGCACTTGATATGGCCGATCTTATGCTAACACATGACCTTGACTTCATTGCCATTACAGAAACTTGGCTTCACACTGTCTCTGGACCGCTCCTCTCATTAGCTATCCCTTCAGGTTATACTATCATTAGAAGCTATCGTAATACCAGTCAGACCAAAGGAGGTGGCATTGCCTTCATTCATAAAAATTCAATTAATCTCTGCATCTCCTCTGCACAACAAATCACGTCAGCAGAAATACTTATAGTCAAATTAGCTTTAGCCCCTAGTCAGACCATCACACTCCATCTAATCTATAGGCCCCCTGGCGCTATGTCTACATTTGCCGAAGACCAATCTCACATTCTTGCCGTTAATACCAAAACTAAATCTCAAATCATCGTGCTAGACGATTTTAATCTGGGTCTTCTAGACCCCAATGATGCCTCAGCCCATGATATCAATAACCTACTATCCAATTTAGGCTTTAAGCAACATATCGATGAGCCAACACACTCTCAGGGCAGAATGCTTGACTGGATATCTGACCTAAATTGCAAAATCAATTTTGAATCCAATCAACCGTGTGCCTGGACATACCACCATTTAATCATCTTCAGCATCCCTGCCAGAATTATCTGCACCACTCCTGACATCGCACCTGCGATCTCCACTAGAAATAAGAGAGACATAACATGTGAAAAACTACTCCCGCTAATCCTCCCAGCTCTCAATGAACATGCTTCCTTGTGTACCGATCCAACTGTCTAAGTAGACATGTTTAATCAGACTATGCTAAAAGCTTTCGACCACATTGCACCTATTAAATTGAGAAAACTTAAACCACAGGCTCACCTCAACTCGTGGTTTAAACCTCAGCTGAGAATCCTACGCAAAGAAAAATGGAACCTTGAAGCGCGCTGGAAAAGTAACCCCACCGAAACGAACAAAGCGAGCTTAGCTCTAGCCACTTTGAACTACAAAGAGGCTATATTTCAGGTGAAAAAAGACACAACAAGCGCATCGAACAAGTTAAATCAAACACTAAAGAGTTATTCAAAATACTAAAAGAATTGAAATCCCCGGTCACCCCTCCTGACACTTGTACTAAAGATAGTACCTGGTGCGCCAATATTCAAAAGGTGCGCCTTGGTAAAATAGCTACTCTCCAAACTAAAATCAACAGTAAAAAAACTTGCCTGCAGATTGACCCGCAACATAAAACTTATCAGGTCAGAACTACTACCAACCTCCACTCCCAGAAACCATTCAGTTTTTCGCCTCTTTTCTATCACCGAAGTAGAACATATTATCAACAATCTCAAACCCTCAAACTGCCAGGGTGACTTATGTCCTGCCCCTATTATGAAGGAGGCCTCCCATAATCTAGCTCCCTTAATTACCCCATTTATAAATTCCTCATTCAGCTCTGGGATTGCCCCCGACAACCTGAAGGATGCCTGGGTCATCCCGCTCATTAAAAAACCCTCATTGGATGCAAACATACCAACTAATTACAGGCCCATCACTACAGTGCCATTCTTGCTAAACATTCTTGATCGAGCAGATCCAAGATTATTTGGAAACTAACAAACTCCTGGGACTTAGACAATCGGGGTTCTGTCCGCGCCACAGAACTGAAACTGCCCTGATTGATCTTAAAACACAGATTGAAGACCTTAAAGATAAAGGTAAACTTGCCCTTTTACTCCTCCTTGATTTATCTGCAGCGTTCAACCTAGTAAATCAGCAAATCCTCTGTCGACACCTAAAACCAGCTGCCCATTTCTCTGACAACGCTACAGCCTGGATCAGCTAATTCCTGGATAACAGGTCTATGAGGGTCTTCTCCCCATCTGCAGCCGCTGAACCCTTACCTGTCACATGCGGGGTACTACAAGGATCGTGTGTTTCCCCTACACTTTATAATGTGTTTACAAAGCCACTATTCGATATCCTGGATTATCTGGGTGTCACATACACCAATTATGCGGATGACACCCAGATACTCATTCCCATTACTGGTGATCATATAGCCGACACACTTTCCGTTAATTCCATCTACCAAGTCATCCAAGCCTGGATGGCGCAACAGGAACTCTGTCTGAATGACGAAAAGACAGAGCTTCTCATCCTAGGCTCCCACCAAAGACTCAACAAACTTGACCCCTCGTTTAAATCCATCGTCATTGATGGTAACATCATTAAAGTTTCAAAGGACACTAAAACCCTAGGCATCTATATCGACTCCACCCTCTCCCTCTCTAGGCAAACTAACGCAGTATCCTCCGCCGCAGGGTATACGTGTAAGCTCATTACAGCCTGCCGACCTTTCTCATCACCAGCCAACTGTACCACATTAGCCAGGACCTTGGTAATGTCCAAAATTGACTATTGCAACACCCTCTATCTAGGCACCAACCAATGAAACCTCAATAAATTAGATTATCCAAAACAATGCTATTAGAGCTACATTAAACATCCCCAGGAACCATCTCATTTCTGACACCAGACAGAGTCTCCGTTGGCTTTCAGTAACACAAAGAGTCTCTCTAAAAACTCTTGCACTCGCCAACCAAGCACCCAGATACCTGGCCAGTAGATTTACTATCGACACTTCCAACAGACCCCTCAGAAGTGCCCAGACTAACTGCCTCTCCATACCCCACTTCAACCTTCAGCGATCAGGGGGTCCAGTTTCCCAGTCATGGCGGCGAAACTTTGGAACTCACTACCTAACCCTCTTAAAGCGGAACCCTCCTTCCTGGCGTTTAAGAGTAAGGCCAAAGCCTGGTTGTCTGCCCAAGACCACCCCTTGAGTCAGATTGTTCGCTAGTCACCCCTATGTTCAGGCCAACCTTTTGCTCTCTGTTGCACATATGTAACTAGATGTCCCTATAATCTGATTCTGTATATTATCTGTAAATGATTCCTTGTTCTTGCACTGCCTAATACCTGCCCTGTTTGCATTTGTTGTGTTGTATCCTAAATGATGCGCCCGGATGCCCTTGGGCCAGGTGCGCTATATAAATAAATAAAATGCAAAATACAAATACAAAGGTAATGTCATCTTGATGTCCGTCCTGACATAGAAGCTTGACTTTCTCGGTGTATTGTGTCACCGGGCCGGATGATAGCTGAGAATCATCCATTGCAGTGACGTTTTCTGATTTCTGCTTTTGTTGGAGAGGAAGGCCTATTCGGATAGCCAGATCTTGGTCAATGTAGTTTCCCACAGCTCCACTGTCAATGTATGCCTCCAATGCATGTATCTTTGACGGTTGCTTGTGATTCACCAAAAGTACCAGAAGGACTAGATGTGAGGTCTGCACAGATTCCTTTTTCTCGCTCGACAAGTGGACCCCTACGCTTGCCGGGCATTGGAGTTTCCCGAGTCCTGTACTACTTCTTCTTTGTTGTTTTTGTCCGTTGCTCCAACTATTTTCTTGGGTGGTTTTACCGGGCATTCACGGAGGAAGTGACCTGCTTTACCACAATATAGCAGAGCTGTTGCTGTCTTCTTTTCTCTCTTTCCGCCTTGGTACGGGGACTCCGTAATCCACCGATTTGCATTGGTTCCGACTGTTCATGTGGTTTGGTCTGCTTCTCACGGGGTCGCACATAAACTGACCATCTCTCTGTTCTGGCTCAATCCATTTTCCTATTCTGCAACCTATGATCGAGTTGCACTGTCAGGTCTATGTAGTCCGCACACCCCTCAGGTGGGTTCACAACTTAAGCCAACACATCCTTAAGTTCTCCACATAACCCTCGATAAAAGAGCATAGTTCTCTTTTCTTCTGGCCAGTTGGTCTGGGCTATGAGACGATTGAAGGTTGCAATGTAGGTTAATAGATCTTGATTCCCCTGTCTGAGTGACAACAATTCGTTGTCCAGAGCTTGTCCAAGAGTATGTCGGGCAAACAATTCCTCCATCTCATGCTGAAAATCCCCAAAGTTCCGAAGCAAAGGATCATCTTGAGTTACCAATGGTATTGACCAGTCCGCTGTGTTGCCTCCTAGATATGAGAGTATGAATGCGACGTTGGCTTGATTGTTAGGAAAGGCTCCTGGTCTGCATAAGAAATTAAGGCGACATTGGTTCATGAATATGGCGAACTTGTTTGGATCGCTGATGAAGCGTTCAGGCGGGGCTCAGGGCACCACCCCTGGAAGAACCACCTGAACCAGTGTTGATTGCTGTGGTGTGGAAGAATGGGCCATCCCAGGCAAGGGAACCTGTCCTGCTTGGGCCTGTAGGAATCTGTCTTGCCAAATCGTCAGTTCTTTCTCGAGTTACAATAAGATCCCTCCTTAATGTACTTGTTTCCTATCTTGAAGCATGTACTTCAGCCCGTAATTCCCCCAGTAATTGGGCTAATTGGTTTCTTTCTGAAGTTTCCATAACGCCCAGGTAGAGAGTCGTAGAGGCTTTGCGTTCTGTTACGCTCACCTGGTCTCTGTGTAGGCGGTGCGGCACAGTTGCAGCCCTCCCAGGAATTAGATCACCCCTGTCAGGCCTCTCCCTCTGCAGATAAACTGTGAGCGGCGGCAATTGGTGACATTGCTCCTGCGTGGGTATGAGAGAAGGTGAGTGCTCTGATCTGTGACTATTGTACCGCTCAAACTCTTCTCCCAAAGGTGTGGTTTCTGTGAGCATGGCCCGGCCCATAAGGCTCACCTGTTAATTATTGATGATAAGCTCTCCATCCTGCTACTTCTGGTAGGGGCGCTTGTCAATGGGACCTAGTTCCTTCACTGATCACTGGTAAGTAATAGTCCAGTCTAGCTGCGACTATGCCTCTCCTGGTTTGTAGCAAGTGTCTCTCAATATCTCTTATCTCTTTCCCTTTCTGTTTTCTCTTTGTCTCTTCTCATTTAATGTCTTTGTATTATTGCTCCCAATATTGTTGTCAATTCCTGAATAATGTTTCTCTTCTGTTTTCTTCCAAATAGGTGGAAATGGGGCCCAAAAGCAGCTGTGGAGCGCGGGACGTGGCCGGGTGGAAGATGGATGAATCTGCAATGTCCGACAGCAGGTAAGTGATGGTTTAAGGAAAGGCATGAGGTTCGGTGGTAGCGTGACCTTAAACTGAATGTCTTTTAAGTGTCTAACCTTGTCTTTCATTTTTCCTTGTAGGTGCTACTGTCGCAGACGGAGCGTGTCATGCTGCGGTGCCAAGATGAAGATTCCAGTGTTCCGGAAGATTTGAAGATGAGCTGCAGTGCCAAGATGAAGATTTTAGCATTGCCGATGATTTGAAAATGAATGCCAGGATCAACGAAGACGCATACACATGAGAGCAGATTTTCCCCAGGTGGTAAGTATGATGGCAGGAAGCAGGATTTTCAAAGGTAAGTCTGATCCCAGGCGGCAATGAGCGTTACGCTGCATGGAAGTGCAGAATAACGCGAAGCGTCTGCCTCGGGGATCGGAGCAGCTTATATAGCCGCGATCGTGGGCATGCCCACTAGGCCTGGCTTGCCTGCCACTCCTAGAGAGTCAACACGTGCAAGGCAACCAAATATCAACATCCACACTCAAGAGTACACGTGGGGCTGCTTTAGTGAATGGAAGTTCCCATGTTAAATGCACTTTGCACCCAAAATGAGGTTCTATGTCCATAATAAAGCACCCTTGTCCCAAATAAATGTCCTTGCTTACTGTTATTCATGATCCTGGCACCAAAGGCGCCAGGACTGAATCCATCCGGGCCCCCTGTGTATGTGGCCCTTTAATGTTTGCGTTCTCTGCCCGATGACCATGACAGTGTCGTCATCCTCAAGTATGAGATAAAAACTCACTCCCTTACATATGTTCCACTCATTATTTCTGGTAAGGCATCACTTCCCCTTGTCTCTGGGGTTATTGTCCCACTACCTTCTCCCCACATCTCTAGTATCATATTTCTGCTCACCTTTTGGGTCATCTCCTTCCTCATTTTTTCAACGTCTTCCTTTTCTCTTGCGATTCTAATGTTCTTCTCATGTAGCCTCTTTACATACTCATCCCTTTCTCCTACCTCCCTTTTCCTTCTTTGTCTTTCCTGTTCCTCTCTCTGCATCTTCCCTGCTGCTTCTTTCCATTCTCTCGCTGTCTCCCTCTGTGCATTTTGCTCTATCTCTAGTACCACCACATAATTATTTTCTGTGCCTTTCCCATCGAGTTTCAACAATATTTTTCCTCCTACCCATTTCTCTGGTTCCATCATAGTCTCTCCACTATCTCTATTACCTATGGATATGCTTCTCACCCTGTGACCATCTATCTGCATGCCTCTCACTCTCCAGAATTCTTCCTTAGCTGCTCTTAGCTGCTTTTCCAAGCTATATAGCTCTCTATACTTTTCCTCATCCCTTAACTGTGTCTCTGAGCTGCGCCATGCTTCATTCTCTATTGGCACTAATGGTGCCTTTCCTTTTTCCAATTCCGGCCTCCTCCTACTATCATCACTTTCCTCATCAGGGGATTCATATCTGGGATTACTATCCCCTACAGCTTCTGCTTGTATCGGGTATATTCCTGGGATGGTCTGGGCTGGTGTGCTCCCCTCATATGGAGATGGTACTGTGAATTGTGTGTGGACGCCTGTCTCAGCTGGTGATGGCGGGGCCATTGGCTGTGTGTGAGCACTCTCCTCAGAGGGAGGAGGCAGCAGCGCTGTGGGCTGCTTGCGCTCCCCCTCACACATATTAAGCATCAATTCCTTCTTCAGCCCCTCTGTCTCTTCCTCAAAGGCCTTTCCTAGCTCTAATATGCCTAGCCTGTTCTTACGCTTCCAGCCCTTGTGTATGGCATGTAAGTATGTGCACATATGTTGGAGTACATCTTTTGAGTGTGTCCCTTCTTGTGGCCAGGACATGCACATCTTTCCAGAAGTCCCTTTCACCCACTTAGCATGATACTTAATGATTTTAGTACTATATCCAGGGAACGCTTTGAATAGGTCAATTATTGGGGGTATCTGACATGGTGACAACTTGTAAGCAGCGCGCAGCTTGGCACTTACATAGAATAAAAAATATAACTAGTGGTCAGCTTAACAATAATCAGAGCAAAAATATTCTTCACAATTCTCTCACACTTTTCCCTTAGTCACACCTCCTCCCCACTTCAAATATACACCACCTATTAACTCAGTTTTCATTATCTGGGGCCACACCCCAATGTCCAAATCCTACCTCTGGGTTACTACAACAAAATCCGCTCACAATCTAAATGTTCATACTTTCCCCATCCACCTCTATCATATAATACTTTCTGCTATTGTTACGCTCACCTGGTCTCCGCGGGGGTGTTGGGGTGCGGTTGGAGCCCTCCCTCGACCTGGCTCCCGTGGATCAGCTCTCACCCCCAGCCACTGCGTTATCGAGGACCCTGGATACTGGTTCAGCTCCTGAGAGAGGATGAGAGAAGGTGAAAATGGCGTGGTGACGTTGGGATTCCCCTCAACCCTTTCTTGCCAGAAGGTTGTGAGCAAGAGTTTGCCCATACAGGCTCATCTGTTTTAAATGAAGGATGAGCTCTCCGTCCTGCTTTCTTCCAGCAGGGGCGCTGTAGATGGACTTAGTTGCGTCACTGGACCTTGGCGTGAAAGTCCAGACCGGCTGTGACCATTCTGTCTTGTAGGTAAGTTTTGTAACTATGATTATTGTTCGTATTGCTTGTGTTAATCTTCCTCCATGATTATTTTCTGTAACCCTATATTGTCCTTTCTCTCTTCCTTAGGTGTGAAGATGACCCAGGAACTTGTGATGACAAAGTCTACTCCGGAGGAGCTACCATAGGTAAGTGGCCTCCACTTGAAGCTCGCTGCTTATAGTATGAAAGTCTAGGCAAGAGCTAACCTTGAGTTTTCTTTCCCTTTGCAGGTGCAGCTGATCAGTGCTTGATGGGTTGTTTCCGAATTCCTACAGGCGGCCGGAGATGAAGATCCTCGAAGATGGTATGTCGGAAGAAGATCCTGTGTTGCTGGAAGTTCGGGACTGGTAAGGATGCCGGGCGGCACTCGTGAGGGGCTGCAGATCCAGGTAAGATATGCGCGTGACTGCAGGAGGGACGCGATGGCAGTGCTTCCAGTGATGGTGCGGCTCACTCAGGTAAGATGCGCATGTAGCTGCAGAAGTGAAGCGATGGCAGTGCTTCCAGCGATGGTGCTGCTGAGTCAGGTAAGATGCACGCGTAGTTGCAGAAGTGAAGCGATGGTATAGCTGACTCGAGGTAAGAAGCTGGGAGGTTCTGGAGTCTGAGGATACACATGCTGAAACAGGTAAGGTCTTCTGAATGGCAGTAAGCGTTACGCTGCTCTAGCAGACTAACGCGAAGCGTCAGCATGCGGGTGGAGCCGGCTCATATAGCCTGGCCCCAGCAACTCCCTTTAGGCCCCGCCCTGAGGCCCCACCTTGCCGCTCCACCTGCCTTCTGCACATGCCTTTCATGCATTGCTAGGGACCCGCCCTCTCCAAATGCGCATGCCTTCAACAGTCTGTGTGCAAAGCAAACTTTCTTCTGAGCTTGGTGCCAAAGGCGCCAAGACTGCGTCCATTGGGACCCTGCAGGATGTGAAGTAACTGGCCAATGACCAGTGGCCATGACAGCTATGCTCAAAACACACAAGGAAAAACACCTCTACTGGACCTACCTTACAACACAACACAATGCCAGCAATCAACAATTTAATCAATTAAACAGACCCTCCAGCTTATAGCGATTTTGCAATCCCGCAAAATGCCGTGAAAAATGGCCATTTTTGCAAAAAAGCGCAAAAACAGCAGTTTTTGCAAAAACCCACAAAAATGTCCGTTTTTGAAAAAATATATCTTTTTTTTTTTTACTCAAGGGACCAAGGGGCTCAACTCTTATTTTTTGGACCCAAGAAATGAAATGCGCAAGCACATTTCATCACTTGAGCAAAAAAAAAAAAAAAAACTGTCCGATCCACAAAGGACATCTGAATATCTGAATGGACGCTTCTTATATGCGCCCATTCAGATGTCCTTTTTCACCCATTTGCACAAATCATGGGGCATTTCTGCGCATTTAAAAGTGCATCCCAAATTGACAAGCAAGATGCGCTTTTAAATGTGCAGAAATTGTAGGCCACTCTATGTGCCCACTTTAAATATGCGCACGAGGGGTGACACTGCTTTACAGGGTCTTAAATGACCCTACTGACTCAGGCAATACTTAAAAAAAAAAAAAACATTTTTAAGTGTTACAGCTGCTGTCTCACTTGCATTTCTGTTCCCCAAATGGGGTAGAAATGTGTTTTTTTGGGTTGCATTTTAAGTGGCAGGAACCTTAAGGGCCAGTTACGGTGAAATGCACGGGGAGCCTGTAGACCATTGTCGAGAGTGTTTCTAACACAAACATATTCAAGGTGGCTGGCCATCGCATCAGTTGTGCTACAGCTCTGCCCCGTGGAAATGCGCAGGTCACCTTCGAGATTAAGGTGGCCTGATAATTTCCAAAAATGCCTCATCTAAAAACAGCACATCTTCTGCTCTATTTTTAGATGCCCCAATTTCTTAGAACAAAATCTACAGTTTTCTACAAAAATTGAAAAACGGTCACAATATGTGAGAGAAAGCAGTGAGAAAGGAGTGAGCGGGGAGTGATGGGTGAGCTGTGGCATGGTAGGCAAGAAAGCGAAGGGAGATCAGAGGGAGAGCAGTGGGTCAGAGGGGGATGCAGTGGGCTAGAGAGCAGAGCGGAAGCAGTGGGGCGGTGGGCCAGAAATCAGAGAGAGCGGAGGTACAGAAAGTGGAAGGAACGTGGGCTCAGGGGTAGTAGTGGGCTGCAGATTGGGAGAAAGGATGAGGGAAGACTGTGATAGAAGGGTAGAAAGGATGAAAGATGCAGAAGTAGCATGCAAGAATGAAGGACTGTATACTGCGGGAGGAATTGGGGAGCATACAGTGTGAGTTGGGAGTATGATTTGAAGTTTGGCAGGGACTAGAAAGTGCAAATTGTGACTTGGCAGTGTGACAGAGCATGTGAGTATGTGTATGACTGAGCGTGAGGTTCAAAAATACAAGTTGTGATGGGGAATTGGTGAGACGTGTGAGGTGTGTTGGGTGAGAGAGGTGTGTGGGTATTTGCGTCATTGGGGAACATAGAAGGGGCATATTTTCAGCATTACAACTGATAATGATTAATAGGCATACACATTAAACCAAAAAACATAGCCAAAACAAACACTGTTCTGCCAAGCCAGAGACATCTAGGACTCTTCCTATTTGATATAAAAGATACATATATTGACACCCTGGCTCTCTTGTAGTCTTGCACCCTCCAGTCAATAAGAATTGTGCTGCATAATTTGCTATTTCATGCTGCAAAATATGCCATTTCATGCTGCAAAATCCTGGAGTGTCTGATTAAAACACAATGCAACACAGTAAAATACAGCGGTCTTCATTTTTTTCTTTTGACCTGGATTATCTTTTACTCTATGCTCAAAAGAAGGTTGGGCCCTAAGGGGCCCTACTGCACAGCCTTCCAAGGCCTTGTCAAGGGATATCCTTTATCAACTTCACTGTTTCTTAAATACCATAGAATACATTTCCCAACCCCTCAAACGTTACCATGCACATTGCATACTCACTTCTGCGGATCTTTTTGGGGATTGTGGGCATCGGGGTCCTTTCAATTTGCCACCTAATCATCTGCTTCCGGCGACCGGTAGAAGACCAGGCAGGATTCCACTCCAAAGCCGGCTCCTTCTGACCTCCTGTTAAGTTGTGCACAAAAAATAATGCTCTCCTGACTGATCCGCTGTACAAAAAGGAGGGTGGCGGAGGCCTCACAAAGTCCACAAAACTCCAAACCATACTCTGCTACCAGATGAAAATCAGAGGTCCAAAACCAATACAGCCCTCTAACTGGTATTTGCCAGTAAAGAGACAACACAGAGTGGATTACGGTATGCCAAATGCAAAGTAACCCAGCTTTATTGGAAGTATGCGAAAGCTGGGGAGAAAACAAGATCTACGGCAAAGCTCTCTCTCAAATGTTTGTGTTTTGATCAGAAAACACAGTTCATATAATGCGAATAAGTCACTCTGATGTCATCATAATCACTGAGCTATGAAAACTGCTAATTGGTCCTAATTTCTAAGCTACATATAGTATCTATATGTCCCACCCTATTGAAAGGTTAACTCTCTGTCTAAGGTCCCACCCATAAAACATCCCATAAAAATGTATGACGTGCTCATGCTTGAATATTATTGGTAAGCTCTTAATTGCTTCTGCGGTGAAAAGGACATATGCTTATCAGTTAACACGCGGTCGCACTCTCCATGAACTGGTGGCATGATGACATGTGGATGTAGATGGGAGAAGAGGACAAGTATATCGCCTTTGTTCTTAAATAAATAAAACAACTCATGTTATCTCCGCCATGATGTCTCTGGGTTTCATGGACTTTGCTCTTGCCCGAATTCCATTAATTCCGGCCCTTCCTGTTCTTGCAACAGTAAACACGCCATTCTGTTCTTCACACATTTATGAATAATCATGCTACTTCCACCATGTTACGATTTTGTCAAAGCATTTCTTTGTCTTTTTAGCCGCATCCGTGTTCTCTGTCACACCTAGCCAATTGTTGAGATATTAATCTGTCAGCAATTTAGGAGATTTCATGAGATACTCTGTTCGTCCCATAGTCTGCAGTGTTGTCGTAACTCATTCACCTTAATGGTTGACCGGTGCCCGGTTTCTGGTATCTTATTCGGTTATGTAAACTTGGTGTCCTCGGCTTTTGACATTCCCTTGAGGCAGCTACCATCCAGCCACTGCAGGATCTTTATGAATTAAAATGTATTTGTTACAAATAGCATGCGTTGCTGGGGGCCTTCTCAAAGCTACATAGCTTAATTATCTGCTGTGCTTGTGCAGTCTAAAATGGCAACTGCTTATCACGTTTTTATCCTCTGCAGGACACATTTGCTTTGCTATCTACCGATTTCCTGTTGCATGCCTGTCACATTTCCCTTCCTATGGGTAGCAGCAACCTTATCTACCTACAATTTTCTGCCCTCCTTGTGTAGTGAGTCCTTATCTTGTGTAGACGCCTTCCTGTCACTTAATCTATTCTATTTTAAAACACACTAATTGTGCAAGCTAATGCCTTATCTGTTCCCTACTTGTGTAGCACGAAATAACTATTCTTTGTGTCAGCTGCATTTCCAGGAGAATTTAAAGTGCAGTTTGAAATGTGTCCTTTCTTATCTCATAATTTTGTTTCTTCTAAGGAAGAAAGGGGGGTTGAGCTTGAACACGTTCTCTAGTCAATAACTGCCCCACTACACAGGAGTAGCAGATTTACAAAGCTGGAGATTGAAATGGTGTTGGCGGACCAGCTGGAGGAAGATACGGAGAATGCCAGCGAGCATTTGTGGGAGTACTGTGTTGGATCTGGCGGCGTATACCCAAGCACACGATTGATCGAGGGAAGCAAGCTGGGCCATGCGCGGAGACGCCACGCTGCAGATCCGGACGAGCAGAGAAGCCAAAGAATAGACGGAGCTGACCCTATTCCGAGGAAGCCCCAGTGATCTACCGAAGCCCCCGCGAAGGTAAGGGGAGGTACTGGAGACTCAGAGGGGACACAAGAGTGGGTGGGAGAGGGCTCAAACAGCTTTCCCTTGGCCCAGTGGGAGTGATCCAACTATTGGGCCTAGTCAGTGTCAGTTGTACCTCAAGTATAATCTTTCTTGTGTAAGTGGCAGACAGAAACCCACTCAGCACCAGGGAAGGGTCAGGGACCCTACCACCAGCACATGAAGGGTGGGGGGCCCTAAGGATAATACCAGAGAAAATCTTCCTCAGCACAGTGGTAATGAGGAAACCAATGGCCACCAGAAAAAGGTCTTGGACACCAACAGTGAGAAAGGGAGCCTCAGAACAAATCTTCCTCGGTGAAGTGGTATTGAGGAAACCACTGGCCACCAGAGAATGGTCAGGGACCCCAACAGTGTGAAATAGAGCATCAGAGGAAATCTTTCTCGGCACAGTGGTACCAAGAAAACAATTAGCCACCAGAGAAGGGTCTGGGACCCCAATAAGATTTGGACCTTTGCTTACAACTGACAAGCATGGAAGAAGGTATGGCACTTTGAAAGCAGTGAGAAAGAACTGTGGTAAACATTACCAGGAAAAGGGAGTCATTCTCCTGGTACTGAACTAGGAGTGGTGATAAAACCACCCGGGGAAAGGATTTGGGTTAAAGAAGCCAAGGGAATGGAATCATTCACTCTGGTCTTGTCATAAACTGTACCAAGTAATACCAAGAGAAGGAAGGTATTCTCTTGGTCCCGGGATGAGAGTTGTGCTGGAGAGACACCAGGGGAAGGGAGTCATTCCCCCTGGTTTTATTAGCAACAGTACAGACCTACACCAGATGAAGGGAGCCATTGTCATGGGTGCGAATTAGCATAAAGACTGGGTAAACCCCATAAGTCAGGTGAAGGGAGTCATCCCCCCTGGCCTTTCTGTTGTGAGAGAACATTATTTTGGACACTATTGAAGAAGCAGGAGAAGGGAGCCTTTCTCTTGACGAAGGAACTTTCTGTTAGTTATCCTTTAGCTGTAGTGTGAGGGTTAGAGTAGGATTTTGACACAGGACGGTGGAACTTTAATTTGATAGACATTGTGACAGACTCCCTTAGTATTCGTTTCAAGACATGGAAACCCCTCTTAGAGATAGGGACAGTTAGGTTTTCAATACGATAAAATAAAATTCTATAAACAAAATCATGCTACATTTGTGTCAGCCTCCTTCTTCGACACCCTTAAACCCTTCACCTTCTTTGTGCACCTCAGCCACCTGGTTTCCACTACCTCTCATCACCAGTTATTGGGCAGGACGGGACCTTCTCTGCGAATTACCGGGCGAGGTGGGGGGGGGGGTGTTCAGGCGATGATATCTTGCATCCCCACAATCAAAAGGTATCAGGTTGCCCAGTGAGGGGCTAGATGGTGCATGTACATCAGTCTGGTTTTACCCCAGGGATGCACAACATGTTATTTTGCACCAAGATTTGGAACAGAAAGATCAGTAGAGTGGTAATGGTCACAGTACAAATACTTAATAACATAACACAGTGAAGCGTGTGCCCCCCAGGTACAAAGTGTGTGGGAGGGAGATTATCAAGATTACTTTCAATTAAATGTAAAGTGCATGCATTTACGTGATGTGTCCACTACATGCATTGTTAAACCTTCACAGGACGGAGGGGATAATGAAAGATAACTTTTATTTTCCTCTCCATCTATTGAAAAACGTACACACGACCTGCAAATACACTTTAATTGTGGCGTTTACTAATGTATTCCTACTTAATCCAGCTGGTGTTGATCAAGTACAAAACTGGGGTGGATGCCATAGGAATCGATTTGTTGTATGCCTGCATGAAAATCACATGCAGGTGTGCAACTAAAAGCACTGACAAGACAGAGAACGAATGAGAGCACTTTTATGCAGCACCATGAGTGCTCCGAATCAGCTGTATGAACTGCACAGAGTGCGAAGCCTTTAGAAAAGTGAGGGGACTCTGGCATATGCAATAGAAGTGGCATCACAGGAAGTGAACATATGCTACAGTGACATGTGCATATTTCATTCAATTTTTCTTTTTCAACTGAGGAATGTATACAGGACAAATAAGCATTTTCCAAGAGAACAGTGTTGGCGAAGTATAAAAGGTGCACACCTTTTAAGTCTAAACATCTGCAACAATACATATCCTGTATAGCAGATTGTCAATGAGACATTTTACTGCTACATGATAGGTTAGTCCTGAGGCCTTGTGGCTAAGTGCCTGACTTCGCATCCAGCCGTGCACTCAGACATGGGATAAACATTTTAGCTGACTTGTAAACACACTGTTTGCCCCTCTGAAATGTTTGCTCTGGGTCCAAAGTCGTGTATGATATCCTGCTCCCCAGCCAGTCCTCCACAGAGTGATGGTCAGGGACAGACTAAGCAGCACAGTTTATTCCTCCAGCTGTGCCTGCAAAGATGGGATAGATAAATATATGTTTTAATTACTTGTTTGCTCGTCAGAAATGCTTGCTCTGGATCTTCAGTTGTATGATACCCTGCGCCCCATGTCAGAGTTCCATGGATAGGTGGCCGGGGAGTGTCGTACTGAGCAGCACACATGTATTTCCAAAGGTTGCCGAACACCAGGTCCTGCACTCTAACATGGGGAGCCGGATATCATACACTACTGTATGATATCGAGAGATGGAAGTGTAATATAAATCATTGATAGGCCGTAGCACTAGTTCATTTGTTTTTTACAGAGCATACCTCTAGTTCAAAGGATCAAGAAAAGCGTCCTGGATGCTTTTTTCTTTCTCCCGAGGGAAATATAGAAATCTAGAGCTCGGACCTTACATTCATGCACTGAGCATCCGAAGTCACGGCGAGGCAGAGACACACACACACAGCGTCCGTCCGCTGCTCCACTGCCTGAGCGCCTCAACGACCTGCAAACACATTTCTTTTACCAGTGGCGGAGCCTTTCATGTGCATGAAGGGACATTTTCAACGGAAAGACCTTGCAAAGGACCAGTTACCTTGCAAATCTGTGATAGTTCAAGTGAGCAACACCAAACACCATTTTAAATATATGATAATAGCTATGTCTACTAGCCTACATGCAAAAAAATAAAATGCTTTGTCACTAATCTAATGTTCTGAACAGGTTTGTAACAAAGAATCTCCATATCTAGCAAAGCTTATTGCACAACTTATTTTATTGTGTGTCTTACATCACTGAAAGTACAGTGGACTAAAATAGATTTGTCAGGTTGGCATTATCTTGCATTCTGGGACTTTTAGTGTACCAATCAGGATGTGAAAATTAAGGCCACCATGATATTCTTTTGGCTTAACATGTTCTTATAAGCACATGCATGTTATGTGGCTTTACTATGCAATTTGATTGTTTTGTAAGCAAACTCTATCAGGCAGTATTATTGTAGTCCTTGAAATCTAAAACTCACATTTGTGTTCCAAATAAAGCTTGGAGTTTACAGACTGCACTACATCTCTATGGGAAAGACTTATGAACGGTGTACATTTCCCATTAATTTTAGCATTGGGCAATTTCTTAAAAATCATAGAAATGGAACTCATGGGATTTGAACGCAAAGAAAAATAAACTAACAAAGATGTATGATCTTAATCTTTTAAACTCTTTGATGTAATACATACTAAATAGAATATATTTTGAAGGGAAGGAGAAAAAAAATGAAAAAAATTCATTGTACGAATATATGTCTTGTAAATGGATAATGAAATGAAATGACTAAATTCTACGTTTTTTTTTCTTCTTCTCTAAATGTGTTTTATGACTTGTATATGTAATACGTGTTTAATATGTGAGAAATACAATTGAAAAAAATGTGTAAAGGTTTTTTTAACCAAAAACAATTTTTTTTAAAAAAAAGCTTGGAAGGTACATGGTCAAATTTGCAAGGTGGGTTAAAATCCCTGCTTCACTGTTTAGCTAAAGTGTGTGATTCTGGTCAATTATGAAATCCCATTCTCACTTAAAGGGATGGTCTAGTAAAATGTTTTATTTAAAAAATAGATAGGCAACAGAAAAAAAAATACTAGCATTCTCTGTTTTAAAACTTCCTATGTAAAATTTTGAGCTATTCAAGCTCAAAATTCGCAAAAGCAAGCACATGGGCGCATCCATTTTGTGAAATGGAGGCCCTCCTGTGCTGGCTTTTGCGGCACTAATGAAGGAAAAGCCAGCCAGCTGTAGTAAACAAAAGCTACCGCTGGGTGGCTTTCCCTTCATTAGTGCTGTAGGCGGAGGACGGGGACCGGAGACCAGAGCAGGAAAGCTGCAGCTGAATCTCGGTAAGTGCTATTTATTTATTTTTAAAAAATAAGCACTAGCTGCGTTTTTTTTCTAAGTTTTCCGGGCTTTAAAAACGTTGTATTTATGTTTGAAAGCCACAGCAGGCAGAAACACAACGCGGTTATGTTTACATGCCGCGTAGTGTTTCTACCTACAGCTGATTTCCCATTTGGGGCTCTCGGGCTCCCCGTGGGGAGCCCGAGAGACCCAAATGGGAAATGCTAAATTCTGCGTTGTGTCTGCCTGAATCTGCTTTCCCATTTGGGAAAAAACAAAAGCCAGCACAGGAGGGCCTCCATTTCACAAAATGGATGTGCCCATTTGCTTGCTTTTGCGAATTTTGAGCTTGAATAGCTCAAAATTTTATATAGGAAGTTTTAAAACAGAGAATGCTAGTATTTTTTTTTATGTTGCCTATTTTTTAAATAAAAATTTTTACTAGACCATCCCTTTAACTGCAAAAATTGGGGTCATTATTCCAAATAGTGTGAACTTAATCACACTATTTGAAAAAACGACACCCTTGCATTGGGACAGATTTTATGAGTATAAAGAAAATAGTGCAGACTCATGCTCCTCTGTTAGTGGACCCCAAAACCGTCCCCTAGAATTTCACTACTGGTGGAGTGGCCCTCCCTCAGTCCTATATCACTTGATTTGACAGGCAAATGTATAGTCTCAACAACCAGTCGGTCGACTACACTAGAATCTTTGGTACACTAACTGTGGCAGTGCCAACATACATTTTCTCTCCTGTTGCTGTCAGTCACAGAAGTTGCTTGGGCCATGTAGAGTACTACCCCCAGACGGGAACGAGTGAAACTCTTTGCTATGTCCTGTTATCTTATTTTATTGCATCTTTTTAATAGCACACCATATTCTCACTTTCTAGGAGCTTCAGGATCTGCAAGCTGTGGGTTAGGAGACTAATAAAGTAGCCGGGAACCAGGGCAAGTTTGCTTTGTTACAATGTTGATGTGTGCAGATCCGAAGATGCAGTTCTATGCGGTGTAAGGTTTAGAAATTTTTTAGGCTGTCTTGTGCAATAGTTAATGTGCAATCTAGGTCACTAACATAGTTGTTTGTGTCATTGTGGGTAGGTCAGAGGGGCGCTGAGTTGGTGTATCTGTGGTGAGTTAGTTTGGTGTTTAGGGAAATTTTGTGCATATACGTGTGTCCAGATGATGTTTATTCCATTTTGTAACGTGTTTGTTTGGTGCAAAGGTTGTGTGCCGTGATGTATTTTCAGTTAGGGTGGAGGTAGACTGATTTGTGAAGCAGCTATATTTACCATATTGTTTTCAAATCAATGGTAAACTTGATTGCATTGGTGCACGCATTATAAATAACCTATCATATCATATCATAATGCAAGAGTGGGTATTTGAGGCTTTCAAAGTGCACTTTAAACCAAGGAGTGGACCAGAGGAGCAGCTCCTAAGGGAGCCCACGACCAAAGGAGAGTGCCTCACCAGAACAGCCTAGGAACAGAGGTGCGAAGACGAGAGGGACACCTAACCACAGAGCTTTGCTTGTACCAACGTTTTACTTCAGTTCATTTTTGCTTTTAGCTATTAGTTGGTGCTTGTAAACCAAAAGTATTGTACTCGAAGTAAACCTAGGAAGGAGAGGACGTGAGGAGGGACCCACAATTTGCGGGTGTGATTTAGTTATTTACCAACCCATTGACCACTCATTGCCATTTTTGTACCCATGGCCATTCCCACCCACTAACGGTTCCTACCTCCCTGCCCAAAACACATCCTCCTGCGATGTCTTTGAGCTAGCTCAATTAAGCAATAACATCAGATGTTGGCCTGTCAGTGTTATTTCTAACTATTCTACTGAGCGTTAAGGGTTTATGACTTAATTGCAGTTGTAAAAGTACTACAGGTTTAATACAAATGTCTTAAACAAATATGTCTTCAACTGGGGTCCTCCCAGGTCCAACTGGGGTCCTTCCTATCCTCTATCTTCCTCTCTACCTGTGGTGTCCCCCAGGAGCCTAACCTCTCGTCCTGGCTTTTCAACCAATACCTGGCATCTCTCGTCCACTGCATTGCCATTCTATGCTCAATCTTCCAGTGCTACGCTGACGACACTCAACTCATTTTCAGGCTGCCCTTGGCCACCTCCTCTCCCTCTCTCATCTCTGATTGCCTAACTGCCTTTCAAGATTGGTGTGCCGCCAATGATCTTTATTTGAATGCCAGCAAGATGGAGATCCTCCTCATCGGCACACCTTCTCCATCCTTTCCCCTCTCTCTGGCCAGCGTCGCTTGGCCCTCCTCCTATCCCCACCTGTGACTCCACACTTACCTTCTCCGCCCACATCTCTGAGGTCTCTAAAAAGTCAAACTTCCTACTGCACCTCCTCAGAGGTACTCTTCCTTTCCTCTCCTTCCCCCAGAAGCTCACTGTCTCCCAAGCTCTGGTTCTCTCTACGTTGGACTATTGTAACAGCCTCTTTCTAAATCTACTTACCTTTACTCTTCGCCCTCTGCAACTAATCCAGAACAGGACTGTGAGACTTGTCCTTGGCCTCAAGCCATGGGATCGTATCTCTCCAGCTCTGAAATCTCTCCATTGGCTCCCAGTGGATGCAAGGATTAAATGTAAAACCCTCTGCATTGTCCACAAGGCTTTCTGGGGCCTGGGTCAAAAATACCTTCAGCTATCCCTCTCCGCAAATACCTCCCCTCTCAAGCTCTTCACTCCTCTACCTCTAACTTCCTCAGGGTCAGTCGTTTTTCAAAGAAACAAGCTGGGGTAGATCTCGGTCTTCGGCTGGGACCTCCCTCTGGAACAGCCTCCCTGCCACTCTAAAACCTGAGCAGAACCATCTCTGGTTCCTGAAGCACCTCAAGACCTTCCTCTTTGCATCTGCCTTTGCTCCCCTTGTCCCTTGCTGATCTGCTCTCTCTTGGCACTGTGCACCTGGCCACCATCTGTCCCCTGGGCCCAGGCATCTGCTCATCCTGCCACCCTTCTGCACTGCCTCCCGGCCATCCCATGCATTGGGGACTGTATCTTTACCCCATACAGTGCACCACCCCCATTTTCTTCTTTTTATGCACTTATCAAACTTACTCAGTTCTGCTGCCGTAATCACAGCACTTGCCGGCTGCACTACGCCTGTTTATTGCTCCATTATCTATTTTATTATTATTATTTATCTGTTTCTCCTCTGCTCCGCACTTTCCACTCCCCCCCCTTCCATGCACTTTTCCCCCCTTTCCCTCGCACTTGCACGTTCTCAATGTCACTGGGCCTAGTAAGATTGTTGTTTTGTTCTCCCCTGTTCCCCTCCCTTGCCTTGTCGCGCTCTGAAACACTTGTGTACAAGCGCGATACAAATAAAATATCATATCATAATCACTTGATATATATATATATGTCCCTAACATGGAGTTCCTGTCTAAACAAACATTGCCAAAGTCAACAGTTTTGGCTTGTCTTTACGTATTAGATAGGCACATGCCAGGCACTCATATGCTCAGATAATCACACCATGTTCCAAAAGTTGCATTTTATGGTCAGGTAGTACCATTATGAAAGTGCCTGGCAAATGCCTATCCCATGCCTACACAAAAGCCACATCTGTTGTCTTTGTCAAGGCTTGGATTCAATTGAAGTGACTGCAGCTGCAGCAGATATTTACTGGCAACTACAAAGTGTATTGAGGTTAAGGTACAGGTATAGGTTTGCTCAAAGTACTGAATTTGTGTTTTGCTCAATTACTGTTACTTACAAATAAAAGTATTCATTAAGAGAAAAGTTACTCTCATTTAAAATGAACATTACACTGTTACCTGTCATAGATGGATAACCTTTCTGCACTATTCATGTAGCAGTTACACTTTTACTTACTGACAATGTATAGAGCCCTACACAGTTCTCATTTTATTGCAAATCAAAATATTGAAACTATATTTGTAATTGTGCTGTGATGTTGCTTAATTTGCATGTACAGTTGTATCAGTTTCTATTTATGGATATATTGCTTTGATAGTTCTGTCATGGATGAATCTTGTGCCATTAGTTTATTATTCCAGCCAATATCCACAATACACAAATATTCATTAAACATTGCAAACTAAAGGTCACGCTCCACCTTGTCCGTCCCCCAACACTCCCCTACCCCCATCCGCTGCCATCTGTCCCACCATCCAACTCGTTCCTTGTCGGATGCAGCCAGAGTGCCACTATTTGCTTTTTGCCACCTCTGCGACTGAGGATATCATCTCCTCATGACAGAATGCAAGACCCGATGTTGAACAATCTTCGGTGCCACGCCCACCTAGTAGCCGCGAGGGCGGGGACACAAGGTAGGCAAGTCCCGAAGCTTGGCATGTGGAGCCGATATTATACAACACCGGTAGGCGTGAGGGCGCGGGATGTGGAGGGGGTTACAGTATTGTTTTACAGTATTTATTTTAAAGCACATGCTTTAGAGTATTTTTTATTGTGAATTGCACGAATACTTTGTTATTTTTTTTTCTTTATCAATTGTTCAATCATGAGACTTAAATATAAAACTCTTGCTGTCCAGGCACAAGGCCAGTTTGGTCTTGTGGTTAAGTTCAATGCCTCACAATCTTGCAGGCCATGGTTCGTGGCTGGGCTAAAGCTTGCAAAATATCACTTTATTTTTATTTAAAAGGGGGAATTAACAAAACGTTCTTTTTATCCACAAACCATGGCCTGCAAGACTCTGGGGTAGAGAACTTAACGCAAGGCCACTACCTTCGAGGTGGTAGTGGGCAGCGGGTGGAGGAGCGAGGTGGTAGCTGGCAGGTGGTCGGAGGCGGTAGTGGGCAGGGGGTGGAGGACAGAGGTGGTAGCTGGCAGGAGGTTAGAGGTGGTAGCTGGCAGGTGGTGGGAGGGGGGAGGTGGTAGTGGGCAGGGGGTGGAGGAGCGAGGTGGTAGCTGGCAGGTGGTGGGAGGCGGTAGTGGGCAGGGGGTGGAGGAGAGAGGTGGTAGCTGGCAGGTGGTGGGAGGAGAGGGGTGGTAGTGGGCAGAGGGTTCTTTTTTATTGTGAATTGCCCAAATGCTTTATTATTATTTTATTTTTTTATTAGACTGTTCAATCATGGGGGTTAAATAAGTAACTTTTGCAGCCCCAGGCAGAAGGCCAGTTTGGTCTTGTGGATAAGTTCCAAGCCTCACAATCTTGCAGGCCGTGGCTGGGCTAAAGCTTTTAATTTCATTCTATTTGCAAAATATCACATTCTTTTTTTTTTTCAAATAGAAATTAAAAGTTTTAGCCCAGCCACGAACCATGGTCTGCAAGATTGTGAGGCTTGGAACTTAACCACAAGACCAAACTGGCCATGTGCCTGGGGCAGCAAAAGTTAAATATTTAACTCGCATAATTGAACAGTCTGATAAAAAGATAATAATAATAAAGCATTTGGGCAATTCACAATGAAAATAATACACTTCACGCCAGTCACTTGACCCCAAATTATTTTCAAATGCAACACGTTGTCAGGCACAGTTCATGTCAACGTGCTGCATTTGAAAATAATTATGCTTTTAAATTTGGCGTGAGGGAGTTTAGATGTGGCTGCAATGTCAGCCACGTCCAAACGTCCCTCGCGCCAAATCGGCGGCGCCAGAAAGGCTCCCGCGCCGAAATGGGCGCGGCGAACTGGCCGCGCCGAAACGGGCGCGCCAAAGGTGGGTGTACCGACGCCTCTAGTGGGTTTTGATTTTCATGGACCTCTTCCGCCATCTGCTGAATATTTTGTATATTGGTGGGACTTACCCACAAACTAATCAGAGTGTCATACCGTTGTTTCCAGATGAACAGTGAGGGCTGTGCGATTTATTTATCAAGCTGCTGTTGTCTCTGAAACGGCGATGAAAGACTGGAAGACTTACTTTCCCCACCATTATATTCTCCATTTACACAGCAGCTAGTGATTATGAAAGGATGACAGGAGTTAGAGTGCTGCAGTTATGGCGTGCAAGACTCATTTTCGAGAGATGTTAGTGCCTTGAAAAAGCCAAGACTCAGACTGTACCTAATGCCGGTTTAATTTCTGAACATTAGGCTCATACTGGCCTTTATGTATGGTGTTATGGGCACTGTAGGGAGTGTGGTGTGGCTGCTTTAACACGCACGCAACGGAGTGATGCAACTCCGTCGCATAAATAAACTGGGCGTTCCCACTACGGCACGGCAGTGCATGAGCCGAGTCCTTTGTAGGGGCTCCTGGGTTACCACCACTACAGGCCCTCTGGCCCTGATAACCATGGCGACGCGGAGGTCGCTGTGAACAACCACAGGCTCGGGCTATGTGGCAGTGATTAAGGATGTGCTTGCCGGGGGCAGAGCAACATCGTGCGTCACGCACGACAGTGAGGCATACCCTGGCAAGCAGAGGTTGCGGCTCCCCTAGGGAGTGCACATGGGCATAGATGTATTTACAGCAAGGCTGACTAGGCCCGGCCCTAGGAGGGGCAGCGTTTTGTGGCAGTTTATTTCCACTTTACTGGGTGTCATATTTTAAAAATACAAACCATTTGGCTGATCCAAAACACCATGTGCAATTTTGAGCTTTTAGCAGCCATTGCACTCTGACAGTTGAAGTCATTGATGGCCAAACTTGTAAATATGCTTCTTATTTGCAAAAGCTTTATTACTAGTGTGACTATTGTTTATTAAAGAAAAAAAGGAAACGTGTACCAAACCCAGCGTTTAGGTATTCAATGATTCAGTCATACAACTCTCCAACTCTCACAAACATATATACGCCAGATATACAATTCTTTGGTCATTCCCATCTTCCCCCCAAAATGCTCTTTAATATGCAAAACAGGCAAAATCTCATTGGTTTTATTAGTACCACTTATGATATTGATATTTTATTTCTATCACGCTCGTATACAAGTGTTTCAGAGCGTGACAAGGCAAGGGAGGGGAACAGGGGAGAATAAAACAGCGATCGGAGAGGAAAAGTGCATGGAAGGGGGAGAAGTGGAAAGAGCGAAGCAGAGGAGAAACCGATAAATAACAATAAATAAATAATAAAGGCAACAAACAGTGGTAGTGCAGCCAGCAATTTGCAAGTGCTAGGTTTAAGGCAGCAGACAGGGTAGGTCTGATAAGTGCAGGAAGAAAAAGGGGGGCTGGATGGGTACAGATACAGACCCCAGTGCAAGGGGTAGCCCGGAGGCAGTGCGGGAGGGTGGCGGGGTGAGCAGGTACCTGGGCCCGAAGGACATACGGTGGCCAGGTGCACAGTGCCAAGAGAGAACAGATCAGCAGGGGAGAGGGGGAGCGAAGGCAGAAGAAAAGAGGAAGGTCTTGAGGTGCTTCTGGAACCGGAGATGGTTCTCCTCAAGTTTTAGAGTGGCAGGGAGGTTGTTCCAGAGAGAGGCCCCAGCCGAAGACAGAGATCTAAACACAGCTTGTTTCTTTGAAAAACGACTACCCCTGAGGGAGTTAGAGGTAGAGGAGTGAAGAGCTCAAGAGGGGAGGTATTTGCAGAGGGATAGCTGAAGGTATTTTGGACCGAGGCCCCAGAAAGCCTTGTGGACAATGCAGAGGGTTTTAAATTTAATCTTTGCATCCACTGGGAGCCAATGGAGAGATTTCAGAGCTGGAGAGATACGAACCCAGGGCTTGAGGCCAAGGACAAGTCTTGCAGTCCTGTTCTGGATTAGTTGCAGAGGGCAGAGAGTAGAGGCAGGTAGATTTAGAAAGAGACTGTTACAATAGTCCAACTAAGAGAGAACCAGAGCTTGGGATACCATGAGCTTCTGCGGGAAGGTGAGGAAAGGCAGAGTACCTCTGAGGAGGTGCAGTAGGGCATTTGACTTTTTAGAGACCTCAGAGATGTGGGCAGAGAAGGAAAGGGTGAAGTCAAAGATGACCAAGAGGTTCTTAGCCTCACAGGTGGGGGTAGGAGGGCCAAGGGAGGCTAGCCTGAGAATGAGGGGAAAGGATGGTGAAGGTGTGCCGATGAGGAGGATCTCCGTCTTGCTGGCATTAAGACAAAGATCATTGGCGGCACACCAATCTTGAATGGCAGTTAGGCAATCAGAGATGAGAGAAGGAGAGGAGGTGGCAGAGGGCAGCCTGAAAATGAGTTGAGTGTCATCAGCTTAGGACTGGAAATTTGAGCCGAAAGTGGCAGTGCAGTGGGCGAGAGTTGCCAGGTATTGGTTGAAAAGCGAGGGCGAGAGGTTAACCCCCTGGGGAACACCACAGGTAGAGAGGAAGATAGATGAAAGGAAGGACCCAAGTTGGACCTGGTAAGATCGATCTGAGAGGAAAGAGGTCAGCCAGGCCAGAGCCTGATCAGTGACACCAAGGTTTTCACAGAGACGGTTGAGCAGGATGGTATGGTTGACCGTGTCGAAGGCAGAAAAGAGATCGAGGAGGATGAGGACAGAGGGAATGTTAGAATCAAGTTTGGAGAGCAGATCTTCATGGATGTTCAGGAGAGCAGTTTCCACGCTTCTGGCAGCTCTGAAGTCAGACTGGTGGTCATGGAGACAGCCAACAGAATTGGAATGAAGGTTAAGCTGAGAGATTGCCAACTTTTCCAGGAGTTTGCCCAGAAAGGGAGTAATGGAAATTGGGAGATAGCTGGACAAGAAGGATCAGCTGTGGGTTTCATGAGAAGAGGATGCACAAGGGAGTGCTTCAGAGGGGAGGGGAAGGATCCTGAGGCAAATGAGTAGTTGCAAAAATCAGCAAGGGCCGGTGCGAGGATGTCAATTAGGTCCTTGATCGTTTTCGAGGAACAGGGATGAACCTGTTTTGACGAGGCTTTCATAGATCGGACTTGTCTAGCGACCTCGTCAGGGGAGAAAAGAGGAAAGGATGAGAAGGATGGTGGGGGAGTGCCTAAAGGAGGGTCAGCAAGTACAGATGGAGAGGGGAGAGAAGGGGTGGGCGTGGAGAGGGTGGACAGGATGTCCTGGGTTTTTTAAATGAAGTGAGAGGCAAGGGCATTGCAAAGAGCCTGGGAGGCAACAGGAGGGGTAGAGACTTCAGCAGGGTTGGCCAGCTCCTTGCAGGTTTTAAAGAGTTCGGTCGAGTTGTTAGATGCCGCAGAGACACAAGCTTTAATGTGGACTCTCTTAGTGAAGACAGAGAGTCAGTATTACCTTTGTAGCAGACGACAGGCCAGTTTGTCAGAGGATGAACAGGAAGTCCTCCATTTCCTCTCAGCTGCCCTACACTTACATTTAAGTGTAGCTAGGTTAGAGTCATACCAGGAATTGCACTTGGCTTTGGACTTCAAATGGATCCTCATGACAGGGGCAAGAGCATCAAGAGTATCAAAAATTGAAGAGTAGAGCAGAGAAAGGGCTGTCTCAGGATGTGAGACAGCCAAAGGTGTGGGGCGGGTGGGAGAGAAAGTGGCGGCAAAATCCTTAACTCACACACGCTTCATGGGCCGGATATCCGAGAAGGTAGGTGGCAGTGTTGGGGTAGGCTTGGCTTGGGGTGAAGAAAGGGAGAGATGAGAGGAGAGGAGGGAGTGATCGCTCTAGGAGAGAGGAGTGATCAGAGGGATGGAGAGGGGGAGGTCAGAGGAGATCAAGACATCGAGTGTGTACCCTGCAGAGTGAGTTGGCCAGAGGGGAGGATAGACAGGGAGAGGGAGTCGCAGAGGTCACGGAAGAGTACATAGGGTGAACAAGGAGAGTCTAAATGTATATTGAGGTCACCGAGGAGGAGGAGTTGAGTGGTAGAGGCCAGGAGGGAGGAGGAGAGGTCTGCCCACTCAGAGAGAAATGAGGTGATTTGGCCAGGAAGCCAGTTGATGGTAGCCACAGTAAGAGAATGGGTAGGCGAGAGAGAAAGCCTACAGACAAGGCATTCGAAAGAGAAGTAGGTCTGAGTGGGAATGATAGAGGCAGGAATCCACTCAGGAAAGATCAGGGCTACCCCCCCACCCCACCGGACCGGGAGGATCTGGGTGCTGAGAGGATCTTGTAGCCATCAGGGAGGAGAGTGTCAAATCTCGTGACAGAGCTGGCCATGAACCATGTCTCAGTAAGACCAAGGACATCAAGGTCTAGTTCTTCAAGGAGGTGGCAGATTTCAGAGGAGTGTTTGACAGCAGAGCGAGAGTTGAGAGTGGCAATATGAAGAAGGTTTCCAGCCTTAAAAACTTTCCGGGGAGAGGTACAGATCGGAGGTACACCCTGCAGAGGATAAAGAGCCCTAGGAGGGGCAGGGGCGGAGGAGGAGGAGAGAGAGAGGGCAAGGTAGCCAAGGGGGGGGAGGCGACAGCAGGAAATGAGAGGAAATGGATGAGGCGAGGGAAGCACCTATCAAAGAGGAGGAGATTGGCCTGAGGGCCTTTGACCATGACAGTGCCATTTAGGTAGACATTAATGATGACTTTAAAGGAGTCGAAGGAAGCCATGAAAACTTCCCAGCGAGTGCCACCATTAATGGGAGAGGAGGAGATAGGGCAGAGCACAGAGACCATATAGGTGAAGGAACGACAAAAGAGGATGTCGGTGAGGGTCTGTCTGGAGGAAACATTGGAGTAGGTGTCGGCGATAGGAAGACCAGGGTTAGAGGCCAAGATATCCTTTTTGAACTTCTTCTTGCCAGACTTAGTAAGAAGGGAAGGATAGTCAATGGAGAAGCAGTTGGAAAAGATAGGAGAAACAGAAAGCGCCATGGGGGGGGTGGAATCGAGGAGAGGATGGAGATACTGGGGGGCTAAGGCAGTTAGGTGTGGGACAAAAGAGAGTGGTGGGGTCACTGGGCTGGCAAGTTAGAGAAGCATCAGTATACAAGCAAAAAACAGAGAATTTCGCAATGGGCAGCAAGATTTGACTTTTTAGCACAAAGCAAAAACAGCAAGATTTGACTTTTTAGCACAAAGCAAAAACAGCACGATATGACTTTTTAGCACAAAGCAAAAACAGCAAGATTGGACTTTTTAGCACAAAGCAAAAACAGCAAGATTTGACTTTTTAGCACAAAGCAGAAACTGCAAGATGTGACTTTTTAGCACAAAGCAAAAACAGCAAGATTGGACTTTTTAGCACAAAGCAAAAACAGCAAGATTTGACTTTTCAATCTTGGAATCAGATGTTAGCAAAGGGTTTTAGGAAGCACTGCGTATCAAGATGACAACATGGGAGTAACAAGCAGAAAGAACAGTGATAGTCAAAGGTGGTAGGAGTGAGTCCATAAGGAGGGAACTAACCCATAGTTCTGGAGGAGGCAAAGTCAAGGCAGTCCGGATTTCTTAGAGGAGCGAGGTGGCAGCAACATTGTGGTTAAGGTGCAGGGAGGACCCCAATTCGCGTTCCGGAAGCAGACAGGGCTTTAGAAGTGGGCCTTTGCTGAGAGGGCTGGCTAAAGCCTGCCAGTCCCTGATTGGATGGAAGAAAACACTCAGCAACCAATGGGAGTGCAGCACAGGGAGAGGTGGTTCAGCCCAGCCTGCCTATAAAACAAAGAAAACCACGGCGGCCATCTTGGAAGGGCCAAAAAACAGTCAAATAAGCAGGCAATAGTGGGAAAAATGTGTGCTTTCAAAATAGCAAGGCAGCTCCAGGTATTAAAAAGCTCAAAAAATGGCAGCACGATGAAAATTCCAAATAAAACCGTCCTTTCAAACATTTTTATGCAAATTTTGTTCTTTCTCATAGCTCTCAACTCACCCGCTTTTGGCGGGTGTCACCCGCCTTGAAAGCAGATTAATCACTCACAAGGTCCCTCATACGCCCATTCACTTCTATGGGCCCCTCACACGCCAAAACAAAAAACGGGTGTTTTCACCCGCCTTGGTGACAAAAAAGGTTGGGAGCTATGTCTTTCTTCTTTTTTTCCAATTTTTGATTTTTCAGATTCAATAATTCCCTTGAAGGTGCAGTAATGGCCAGAAAGTGCACCACCCTAATGGAATGGTCAGGAGCAGTGACGTCTCTATGGGGGGGCAAACGGGGCACGTTCCCCGGGGCCCCCAGAAGCAAGTTGAGTTGTGTGCGTTTTTATTTTATTATTATTTTTATTTTGCAGCATGGGTGCAGCTCCGGCCTCTGTTCCTGGCTGAATCTTGACTCTGATCTATTCTGTGAAGCAGGCACGGGCCTGTGCTGCCGGGCCGTGGTTTCGATTCCTTGATCATTCCTTCTTAACAACAGTGGGGGAGGGGGAGGAGAACGACGCAGGACCACGAGCAAGAGTTGTTGACAACAACTCTTGCTTGTGGGTTCCCCTCCCCAATCCCCACCCCCAGGGAATAACGGCACGTGCCAGCCACTGGGCTGGAGTGCGCAGTGCACTGCTGCGCAGCTTGCAGCCTCCTCACCTTCATCCAGCAGCAGCAGCAGGCAGCGCGTGCTGTAGGCTTCCGAGGGCCAGCTCGGGACGAGGACGACGGTGAGTCAATAGGTGACAAGGCAGATGGAAGGATAGTCGAATGGAGGGACGGATGGATGAATGGATGGACACAGTGGCACCAGCTGTAGTATTTGCTGTACGTCTCCTGCCCCTGGCCTATGCCCTGGGATGAGGGGAACGAGTTCCCGAGACCAGCCTCCCTGCACACGCTCAGGATATCCTGCCCCCCACCCCCAGGGCGAGGGCTCCTGTGCAAACACATGCACTGCTGGACATGACACTAGGGTTCACCGGGGCCAGGGCAGCCCCATGTGTTGTACAGGAAAGGGAGGCAGGGCCGGGGTCATTTAAAGGCCCAGGAGGCCGAATCCAGTCAGGTGACGAGCAGAGCCCTTCCCTGCATGAACAGCTCCTCACTGCAGGCCTGAGCTCTCTGGAGAAGCCCCCCCTGTCCCCCGCTGCCAGGATGGACCCCAAGGCAGCAGCCCTGTCCCTGGCATGGTGCTGGTGCTGGCTGCGCTGGCGACGACTACCCCAGAGGTAAGAGCTGCCCGGGGGTTATGGAGTCGAGAGAATCCAGGGGCGACCCCCATCTCTGCAAAGTCCTTCATATTAAATGCGGTGGGACTTAGTGTGAATTCTCATCACAAGCTGCATGAGGCGAGACCCCGTCCATGGATTCAGAATAAGTGGGTTCCATTTGTCCTTTGTGGGTCCACGTTTTGTCCGGCGTGGGCTCCCCAAAGGTGTGCCACAAGTGCCCCGCTGCCCCCCCCACCCGTGCAGTGTTTCCAGACCTCCTTACCAATACCAACTTGTAAGCCCCAGGCAGCCCCACAGGCCGGAGAAGGTCCCATTTCCCAAACTCTGCTCCATTCTCCTCAGCGCCATGAAGAACTCGCTGTAAAGCTGCAGCCCCAAGAAGATGGACGCTTTCTGGCGTGTCCTTCGAGTCTAGAAAGGGTACAACATTCATTTATCGAAAGTCATTTTTTCGATGGGTTTTTGAAGAATGTTTTCATCGAGAAACAAAAAAATCGAAAAACATAGGGGGCGTGGGGGGGCATTCTGGTGGGCCCTTGCCTGAGAGGGCACAGGGGGCATGAGGGACTGGCGCACTACATTCTGCGGGGTCACGAGACTGGCACCTTGCATTCAGCGGGGTTAACAACCGAATGACAGATTGGGGACTGCCGCTTTGCAGGGCTGGGACTGGCACCTTGCATTCTGCAGGGTTGGAACACAGAATGGGGGACTGGGGCCTTGAATTCTGCAGGGTTGGAGACTGGCACCTTGCAGTGTGCAGGGTTGGGGGACTGGTCTGGCACCTTGCATTCTGTGCAGATGGGCCACAGAATGACAGTCTGGGGGACTGGCACCTTGCTTTCTGCAGGGTTGGACCACAGAATGATTGCCTGGGCCTTGCATTCAGCGGGGTTGGACCACAGCCACAGGATGGGGGACTGCAGTCTGCAGTAATTACACCTTGCTCATTGTACCTGCTGACATTAATTGCAGTGCCTCACTTAGCTAATATCACTGCTGTGTCCACGGCCTTCCCCGACCGTAGTGTGTCCCCATACCTTACAGGCCACCTTCCTCCCCTTAGCGTACCCAATTGGGCCCCCCGAGACTGCGGCGTGTACCCCACTACCTACCCCACCTCTACCTCTCTTCACTTCCGGCATTGCTGCCGAGTGCAATTAACCACACTCAAACAGGCGCTAATGCCTGCTCTTTTGCCCAAGCACTCACTCCCTGCTGTCCACCTCGCATTACAGAAGCATGCTATCATAACGGTCCTATCGCCCCATAGTGGCCCTTAGGATCACCTGTGAACTAGCAACGTGCCCGCTCATCGCAGCTGTACACACCCTTCTCTACCAATATTTCTGTGTAAATCTTACTGCTTGTTGTTTTTGCTCCGATCTTTTGCCGAATGTTGTCTATACAGATCCACACTCTACTGCATGGGCAGTCATTTAAGCCATTAAGGTGATAAGTGGAATGCATTAACATTAAACTAACATAACATTAGATTTCACATTTCAATGCGCTCCTTGGAATTTCGGCCGAAACCCGGTTTGTGTATAAAGATAGTATCGCTATAAGCACCATTATGCTATTTGTCAGAACAGTTTGTACGTCACATTTGTTAAATACCAAAGATATGTAAATGATCCGCTGATGTTAGAAAATGTCAGCAGTGATGGAGCCATGTACCCTCCCACCCTCAGCCCAAAATGCCTTTATGAAAGGATGAGTCCACAGGATCACACTATGCTTATTGCAACTGCCCTGTGCTGTCATTTTGCACGTGCTTAATGGCTTAGAAAAACAAGCATTGCCAATGCCAACAGTTTGAGATTTTTAATAGGCATGGGAAAGACACTTGCCAGGCACAGCAGGAATGGTATTAACTGGTCATTGATGGTAGCAGGTGCACAATGGTGTGAGTACCTCTGAGGTGCTACCTCGGCATCTAATAGCAGTGCCTGGCAAATGCCTAATACTTATACACAAGCCAAAACTGATGGCTTTGCCAATGCCTGGTTTTAACAGGACTTTGGTAAAGGACATGCACAGTGCTTGCAAATCGAGCAGCTGAAGGCAGACCTGGTTAAGCCATTTTTATTACACCAGTAGCGGGTTTCCAACTCCAATTAAGCCCTTAACTTTCAAAACACTGCAACAGTGAGATATGTGAAGTTTGTTTAATTGTATATTTTATTAACAACTAGATAATCCATTTAAAGCTTAGAGGAGTATCTGTTGAATTAGACTCGAGATATGGAGGGGGCATGGGTGTCGTGTCGCGGGGGGCGACATGGATTTGGAGGGGGGTGGGAGTAGGACATGGGTTTCGGGGGGGCAACATCGGTTTTGGGGGGGGCCCAAGGCTGTCTGTGCCCCGGGCCCCCAAAACTGTTAAAATGGCCCTGGTCAGCAGCCAGGCACAAACTCCACATGTGCAGGAAAACAACAGATGGCCAGGAGGGTGGAAACAGGACCTCACTCTCAGTGAAAAGCAGATGGAAAAAAAAAGGACATTATGTCTGGAGTTCTTTCTAATCAATACACACATACAGTGTGTTAAACTGTCACTTTTATATTCAAATACACAACATGCATTTTTTAAACTGTTGCAAAAATTAGGGGTTTCCCTTCAGAAAAGTAAAGGTTAAAAATGATGCATCATTTTACAATGTTAAACGCATGCCTATGCTTAAGTCAAGCACAGAGTTCCCACAGGTGGCACTTAAAGGAGTAGTGCGCTGAAAAATATTATTGTCCTAAGCGTTCGGGTATGTGTATTTAAGCATAAGTGGATCGATCGTAAATACATTTCCTATGCACCTTACCGTAGTTTTCCTCACTTTTACATATGCGAAATCAGGCAGCAGAGCGAAGCCATTTTGTGCTAATCTTATCCGTTGCTGCATCGCCCCAAGCTCAATTGCCCTTTCTGCACTAAATCATAGTCCCCGCACCTGAAGCTGACATCACTCGACGCGTACGGCCCATTTCACAATGCAAATGCCCGTCTTGTGTCAACGTTCTCTGCTAATGGCATGTCTCCATGGAAATGGCAGGACGTCTCTTTCCTCAAGAAGTATAAACAGACTGCTTCTCATCAGACAACATCAGAGTTGCTTGTCAGTCGTTTCACTGTCTTTTTTTGAATAAACAGACTTGTTTCTGCTCTTTTCAGCTATCCTCCTTGCTCGTAGCGCGTGTGAACAGATAGTACTGCCGGCTTTACTATCGATTTTCATTTTGTCGTATCATGGCATCAATAATGCCCTACCAGTATGAGCCGGAGTATTCTGAGGCGAAATTAGTAGAAAGAGGTGGAGAACTGCTGCTGCCGAGAAAACTCTGGATGCTCGGCCTACATATCAGAAGAAGACACACCATCGCTATGCGTTACCGAGCTGCATGACTTCAGGGCAGCCTGCCGCAAGAGGTCCGTGTTGAGGATTATGATGGTGCTTATGCATGAACTTCGAGCAACAGTTCGCCCTCGCAATCCAAGTAACGAGTAAGTGTGCTCTAGATGGGATTTAACTAAGGACATGGATGTCTCCTATATTTTCATAACTTTGATCTGGTGTCCAGTCAACTCGTCGAAAAAAAACTGGTCGACTGCAATTTGGTCGACGCAATTTGGTCGAAAACCAAATGGTCGAATTTTTTTTTTTATTTATATATTTATTTTTCGGGTTTTCGTTTAGTTAAGAAAGGAGTTTTTAGAGAAAAAAAAGGGGTTGGGGGGGGACCCCCCCCCTCAAAAAAAAAAAAAAAGGGTTAAAATAAAATTAAAAAAAATTCGACCATTTGGTTTTCGACCAAATTGGTTCGACCATTTGTCTGGTCGACCAATTTTTTTCGATGAAATGTCTGGCAACCCTTTGATCTATCACTGCCAAATGAATGTAGTCTGGCAATTCAATAGTTCTCTCGCACTCTGTTCAAATAATAGTGGTCATCTTATGTATCTTTCAAGAAACAATATTTCTCTGTCCCCCAAACGTTATGGATTGCATTGGTGTTCACTTATGTGATGTGTCTACACTTTAAAGCCCAAGTTCTTTGATCCATGAAGTAACATTTGTACTGGCAACTATGCCATAGAATACAATCATGTTCATTTAAAGTTACAGCTTGTATGTTTCTCTTCCACAGGTGGTACATGCTGGTGGCCTATCGTTCGTTTACATGGTGGCTTCATGGGAGGCCTGGACACAGCGTTCAATGAGTAATACCGGCCTGTGTCGTTGGAGCCATTCACGCCAAATTCCCCATTGACAGCGGACCGTACAGGGGAGTTTCCCACACTGTGCAGCAACCCAAAGTGTACAATGTTTAGTACGTGTGTACCATCGACATCAGCAACCGAATAAAATACAATTGAACTTTTATTAATAGTGGTTTCAATCTTTCAGTGAATCAAGGACACGCTAACTTGTCGGGGCAGGGCTGGTGAGGGTACAGAGTCCACAAAATACAAATATAAGCTTTAGTAAATGGACACATCCAGAAGGGAATGAGACTGGGAGAGTGGTTGAGAGAAGTATAAAGGCTTTATGTAAAGTCAGCACACAGAGAACTCTGCTGCACGTGGGTTGGCCGCGCTCATCTGGCTGATGTGAAGGTCAGGTCAATTGCGCTGGTGTTGGTCACTCCTGACTTTCCAAAGTGCATAGCATTTTCTGACACACAATGAATAATTCAAGTCATGTACAACCTCTAGAATGTGGGGATACCTATACATTGTAACTACATATAAACACATTTCATTTCGAGGCCTTTGTGGGCATAAGGGGTGCAATGGTCTTACTCTACTGGTGCGTGATTAGAGGATTACATTCGAGATTTATTTGTCCTGGTGCCATCAGGCAAGAATAAGTGAAGTGACACGTGTTGGCCTTAGCAAAATATATGAGGACTTGTGGATAGGTTATATTGGGGGCACTCTAGGGCGGTCAGTGGATAAGGCTCACACTTCTGCTACATCAAAGTGAGAATGTATGGGCACACAGGGCAACCATGCGATAAATTCCACAGGATGGGGTGAAAGGCTCAAGAGCAGCTTTCTGGAGCTGGATGGGTTGTAGGGCACCATTTCGCCCTGTCACATACAGGCAGATGAGCTCAGTGGAAGGATAAAAGAATAGACTATTTGCTAGCAACAATTCAAACCAGTACATCCGTGTGAAATGATTTTTTCTGGCACAGGCTCAGGGGGAGTAAAAGGTGGAGGCCAGCTGTGTTCGCTGTTCGCGGAGCTGCAAAAGGGGAGAGGAGGCTTCACATTAATTTGAACGTGGCCCACTCCAAAATGGAGTCGGAGGTTTATTCAAAATGGATTCGGACCAGGTCCTGCAGTAGGCCCTCTTCTATTGTTGCCAGGATTTCTCTTCTGGCACCAGTGATGAGGCAAAGCAACCCCTCCTTCCTTACACTGGCAGGATGTCCTCATAAGTGTGTCGCCTCCATTCAGCAGTTTTTTCTGGCCCCTTTCTCCATGCCTCTTGGGTATCCATCCCCCCTCCAGTATCAATGGCAGTTCGCACCTGTGGCCCTGTCCTCCCGAGGGGGCTGGCAGGATGGGAACGTCCCAGGTGCGCTACACCTTCCACATTTCAAAGTTATTTTCGCAAAGCGGCCATTGTACTCGGGGCATCCCCAGACCTAGTGTCTGCAGGCCTGTTGCCTTGATGCAGACCGCGCCCCTTCAATCCACATAAGACCATGCCATAAACACGTCACTCATTCACATACACACCCGCTTTTCTAATTCTTTACAAACGCCTTGATATTTATCCTGACAACATCTGTGAGCACTGGAAGTCAACTCGTGATCGTGCTACCTGTGAGCATCTGTGAGCACTGGAAGTCAACTCCGGATCGCGCTACCTTGTCTCCTGCTACTAACTACCCGGCTTTCTGAATCTCATTGATTGTTAGTCAAGGTAAGTGCAGGTCACCTGATTGTATCTTTTTGATCTCTGTAAAATTCTATCTATTTCGAACGAATGTACCTAGTAGTCTAATGTTTATTCATCTAATTGCCTTTACCCTGGTCTTCTATTTAATTGATTCTGTTCTCAGTATATAGCAAGTGTCAACAGTGTCAATTGGGATATAATTGCATCCTTTGCGGACCAAGTCTATAAGCATGTTTCCTTTTGATGCAAGAGAGTCCATTCAACGGACGACTAACACGTTACGATTTGATTCACCTCAATCAATTCTGTATGAAAGTTACCTTATTGTATAGTCGACTACGCTACACAGGTTCTGCTTCTGTGACCAAAAAAAACATTGCATACAAACATTGTGATATAATTCCATCCCTATCAAGCTTTTGTGTAAAATATTATTATAACTATATGTCCATTTTTTAACAGATTTTTCAAGAACGCCTGCGTGTATGTTTGCCAGTTGCCGCTCTAAGACCTATTCCAAATCTGAGGGCACAATAATGCATACATTCCCGAGGAATATAGATCGAATAAGAGAATGGGTTAAATATTGTGGATTTGTGCCAGACGAGCTTGAAAGTAGAATGCTGGAAGTCTCGAAGGAATTAAAGGGTGATAAATACTGCATATGCAGCCTCCACTTTGCCCCGGATATGTACTACCCATCGCAGTACACAAAAAAGCGTCGACTCAGAACCTCTCGTAAATTGCTTCCAAACGCAATTCCAACTCTATTAATGCACACGCGGGACCAGGTAAGTTCACAATGATGAATTAGCTGTAGATGATGAATTAGCTGTAGGCCTTGGGGTACCGAAGAGATAACTACATGAATAGATTGGTGCTTTCGGTGTAATTGTTTTACTAAACTTTGCATATTTACCAGATTGTATTACTTTAGAACTATACCACATTCTGCTAGACATCTGTTCCTGGTTTAATGAGCATCAGAGAGGACTATGCAATAGTGCACTTCGAAATAAACATAATTTTATCGTTATTTAAAACAAGTACTGTGTTACAGGGTGATGATGGTACCTCGACTACAGTTACATCATCCTTTGGAGCTGTTTCCGAGTCTGAGGTGTGCAGAATGCAATGCCAAATGCTTCAGTGCAACATTAGAATAAGTTAGTGTTGCATGGTGATCTCTGATCAAGTGCACTTGCCATCAATCAGGTGAAATTCAAAATGTCTATTTTGACTAAATGACGTACACTGTTTACGACGGTATGTATGTAAGCGACTTGTGCGTTGAAAGAATTTGATTCCAAATACAATTTTATTTTTGTTTTTAAAAATGAATATTCGATTCAAGGGATGTATACAAGGAGGTGAATTAGAAGAGGAGGGACATGGATCAGAGGTGGTGGACCAGCTTGCCAGTGCAGTCGTCACACTGAAGAAGACGCTATCACAGACGAAGATGATTGCACAGAAATACAAGAAAACAGGGTAAGTTGCACACAAATTTGTTTACAAAAAGTGTTTTGTGCTGGTGCTGTCTTCATAACATGTATTTTTTATCTAAAGTGCAATATACTGCATGATGGATTTACATTGAACATATTTTTACAACCCATCTCCTAGAGGCCCAGAAGCATACGAACTATGAGCACACAGACAACATATCAAACCAAGGATGCTGCTTGCCAGACAGATCTCACCATGCAGCAACTATTATTTGAGGCGCAGCGTGTTCCAGTCAATAAGCAGACTCGAGATGCTTATGCCCAATGGCCAGAAAATGAATGGAATGTGACCGGCGAAGCAAGCAAAGTGTTGTTGGACCATTGCTACAACGCGAGAACTGGACAAGATGAAGATGAAACTGAATATAGGGAAGATGCTTTATAATTAGTCACTGACCCCGTCACACAATCTACATCCGCGAAAAAAGGGCCACCCAATAAACCATCGACATCAATGGTTTCTCCAGTTCGTGAACAATTAACACAAGATGAAATAACAGACTGAAGCCTCAACGGATTTGACCAAGGAACTTGCCAGAGATTTCAACTTCAGTGTGGGCAGTTTGCAGGATATGTCCACCACAGTTGAGTCAGAAACCACATTCACGCAAGATGATAGTCTAGTAAAGGAGCACAAATACATTGGGCCTCATTACACGGATGGCGGAGAACCATGGCGCTATTAGCGCCATGGTTCATGCCGGTAAAATACCGGCACCGCCTTGGCGGAAAGGGGAATTACCACCCCATTCCAAAGTTGGCGGGGCGGTAATTCCCCCTTCCACCATTGCCCTTCCCCATTCCCATTTTTGCCCCATAGGGCTCAATGGGAATGGGGAAGGCGCTAATTACGGTACCGCAAATTGCGGTACCGTAATTATCTCCCTGGGTCCCTTTGTGGGTTGGTTTTTAACACCTGCAAAAAGCAGGCGTTAAATCCCCCAACCCGCAAAAGGACCTCGTAGTAAGGCGGTAAGGATTTACCGGTACCAGTATTTTACCGGTACCGGTAAATCCTTACCGCCATCCGTGTAATGAGGCCCATTGTATTCAACAGCTGCCTAGTACAGATTATAATGATGCTGAAATGTGTCCATCCAGTGATAGGGGTAGAATGCTTGAAGCCACTGGTGAAAGTTACTTGTGTATCACAAGGCACAAACCTGAAAATCAAAGCCACCTGTGTCCTGCTCCATGCACCATTTTCATGGTCTGCTCAACCGATGCTGGGCAAAGTGACAGCTGGAAATCTACTGTGTGCAGCAGCATTGGTTTTCAGTGGTTCGAGCTTTAGTAAGTTGTCCAGTTTCTGTACATTTGTGGGACTTCAGTTCCTTGCTAAAACGCAGTATTTCAAATATCAAGGAGAATATTTATTCCCTGCTATCAGTGAAGCCTGGAAAATTGAACAAATGTCACATGAACTGACTTTTTCTGGCAAATGGTTCAGGCTAGCTGGCGATGGACAGTGTGACAGCCCCGTTTTTTCTGCAAAGTACTGCACATACCACTTTCAGGACATGGACACTGAAATAATAGTGAGTTCTGTGGTTGTGCAGGTGTCTGAATGTAAATCCTCAGTGGCCATGGAGAAACATGGTTTTATAAAATCCCTGGAAGATCTCCAATCGAGGGGAATGCAAATAGACCTCATAACCACTGACACATGTTTCAATTGCAAGGTCATGCGCAAGCAATTTCCAAACATTCGCCATCAATTTGATGTCTGGCACGTAGCTAAATCAATCAATACAATAATCACAGCTGCTGGTAAAAAAAAAGGGTCAGAAAATATTTTGCAGTGGTCCCAGCCTTTCAGCAACCATCTTTGGTGGAGCTCCAAAACTTGTGATGGGTCTGTGGAAATTCTAATTGAAAAATGGCGCTCATTGATGCACCACTGCTCCAACGTTCCCTCATGGACAGAAAACAAACATTTTCACAAATGTGAACATGGACTTTTATCGGAGGAGCAGGAATGCAAGAAGTGGTTGGTTCCATTTTCATCTGCACACAAAGCTCTTGAGAATATCGTGTTTGATAAAACTCTATCAAGAGATCTGAAGGGACTCACAGAATTCTGTCACACAGGAGATTTGGGGGTGTTCCACAATATGTGCCTAAAGTACCGGGCCAAGAGATTGCATTTCGGTATACAGGGTATGGAATCGCGCACACTACTTGCGTTATTAGTGCATAATGAGAAAAGAGGCAGACAACAATCTAGAACTGCTGGAAAATTTGGGAAGCTTCGTTACGAAATGGCCTTTGGAAAAAGAAGCAAAAAGTGGGTGGGCAAGCCAATATACCAGGAAATGGAATTCGATTTCATGAAAGATCGGACTTTGACGGTGTTGGACATGCATACTCATGGAATGGTTCGTGGTTTGGTTCCTAGGACACATACATTGCCACAAAACATTGCAAACATGCCCTGTCCATCAAAAGCAGAACTCGTGGAACAGTTCGCTTCAAGATACAAATTATTAGCAGCTATTTATACGTTCAACAATTTTGATACATTGTACATGACCAATGGAAAACATATGTATCTGGAATTTCAAAGCTATCAAAAGTATAAATTGTCCAAATAAAGCATACAAAAAAGGTCTTTCCAGATGTACCGTTTGTCAATTTGTTTTGCAAGAAGTGCCTGTTTGAGCACTCAATATCATGTATATGGGAGGTGAATTTGAGGTGGTGCGGGGGTAGGGTCTGAAGGTGCAGAGTCCCCAAAATATAATAATAATTGTACACATCCATAAGGGAATGAGACCAGGAGAGTGGCATTGAGAAGAATAAAGTCTTTATTTTATTTATTTACATTTTTAAAGCGCTCACGCAGCCCGCGGGCATCAAGGCGTTGTTACAAGAATTGTTTTTCAGTTGCATAATTTTTTTGTCGTAATTCTTTTGTCTTAGTTGCGCATTTATAACGTGCTTAAACACCCAGAGGTTTCTAAGCGCGGACCCGGGGATCGAACCTGTGTTGCTTCATGTCGTCTTGCTTCCAAGGCGTGCACGTTGCCGCTGAGCTATCCTCCCGGGACAAGATTCAGCATACAGATAACTCTGCCACCCTGTAAAACATTATATCAAACACATTCCATTTCCAAATGATTGCAGGGGTGGGGGGTACAGGGGTACTGCTCTTCCAAGGCCTTATCAGCGGGCAAGATGTACCCCAAGCTTAGAGGTTGAATGAGGCATAAAGTCAGTTGTATTGGGGACTCTAGACTCTAAACCAATACACTGTTTAAATTATAACACTTTGTGTTGGACCAGCCATGACAAATAGGTTAGTCTGACACAGGCACCGGCGGAAAAAGGTGGGGAGCAGTCACTGTTCACTGTGCATGGCATGCAAAGGCAGGAGCTGTTGGTGCTCCCTGTGCATCGTTCTCACTAGCTGAAAACTGGAGATGTGCTCAGTTAACAGGTGGATTACGAATTCTAAGTGTTTTCATAAAATGAGTAAATCTCTGGAAATTTCACGCGGCATTGGTGTATGCCAGCAAACAATTGGTTTGTTTTTTGTAAATATTCCTAATGCTACAGTGGTGCATGTGGGAATCGTGCCGTGGGACTCCAGGTCAATGCCTTCAGCTGTCTACTCCCTCGCGTCCTGCCGAGTATATTTGTGGCTTTCAATTACCAAAAGCAAACTGGGCATAAGGCTGTATTGTTTTTCGTCCTTGGAAATAAAGGGAGGATTCGTAAGAAAAGGAAAGGAATGGGGGAAGGGATGTAAAACCGAAAAATACGATAAGGTTCAGCATTCCAAAACTGGAAAATGGAACATTTAATTTCATTTTATGAAAATTCGTTGATCTGAATGGACACTCTGCGTTACGTCGAGAGAATGGAAATGCCGATTAATATGTAAGTTTTACTGTAGACAAATTTGTAAACAAAGGAGTCAAGGTTTCTCTTTATGACCGGTATGGCTGGCTAACATTGCAATGGCTTGTTGTTTTTCGTAATTTGTGAGGACACTCAGAAACAACCGGTGTGTACTTGTATTTGTCCCAGGCACGTGGGCAGTCTAGCACCGAAATGCATGGAGTCCATGTCTGTGTTCGCACAGGTTCCACCAACGCCCAATTCTAGGCTAATGTTACGTTAACATGCTGTCTATTTGTTATTCTAATTCTTACGTCAACTTCCGCATCGGCCTCCCATTGCGAGCTAAACACACTGCATAGCCCTAACCTCTCAATCACATTGTAGACTCCAACATTGCACATTGTTTTCTCTGTGTTTACATTGTTTCACGTTTGTGTTCATCATTAGTATTCACACAGTGCATAAGTAATGGCTCGATTAGAATAGAATAAAGAAAAGCTACTGAGACACATTTCTGTAATGTTTTATACACAGCCACATCCTTCCCTACTGCGATTGTCATTGTTTCCAGATACCAATTGATGGCTTCTTCAGCTGGCAGTTGATGATACACCTCAATGGTTGGATGACCATCACGCTGTTTTGGGATCATCGCCCCAGGCCCATATGCCCTTTCACAGTACCGGCAATAAAGAGTACCTGGACCTTGTTTATGGTGGTGTAGCAACAAGCTAATGCTGAAGCCTTGCGAATCACGGTGCCTCCATCCAATGCGCTTATGCCCAAAGGAACACTGTGACTCACGATAAACATTTGTGTATCGAGAACAAAGAAAGAATCAAAAAATGTGGTTGAATATGGAAATCGGCAGATGTTCTCGGAGCATTTATTGTGAAATAAAAGCACATTATAAATTGCAGAGTATTGCGGTTTACTTTAAAGATAGTGTTTTGTATTCAGAATTGGGACGCGCTGTGCTGTGAGAGGATGTGTGTTGATATTCCCGGTTCTGCGTCAACTGACGTCGGGACGTAGGTGATGATTGGGCGTGTTTGGCTACGCTGCACAGAACCGGCACAGAGATATGCGGAAAATATTGCTAGGAATGGTGATGTCAGCTTCAGGGGCGGGGACTATGATTTAGTGCCGATAGGGCACTTGAGCTTAGGGCGATGCAGCAACGGATAAGATTAGCACAAAATGGCTGCGTAAGGAACCACTGGTAAGGTGCATAGGAAATGTTTTTATGATCGATCAACGTATGCTTAAAAACACATGCCCAAACGCTTGGGACAATAATATTTTTGAGCACACTACTCCTTTAATATGACAGTTATTTGAATGTGTGTAGGGTGCTACACTTTTTTTTCTTCCCTGAATGTAGGTGAGGTTTTGTGTCATTTGATCCATGTGTACCGATGTATCCTGTTCCTTTGTGTCCTCACCTGAATGCACTGACAACACTGCCTCAACCACCCAACTAACTTCACGCTTAGCTACCACAGCATCACCCACTAGTTGACAACGACCTAACCCAGATTGTCCTTTCACTACTCAGGTGTAACGCTCACCTGGTATCCACGGGGATGTCACTCAGCCTGCTCTGACCTCTTATGACCTCAAACCCTTCCCTGGAGGCTATTCGACTGGAGACTGGGCCTGAAACACAGGATTGGTAGAGTTTAACTCCCGATTGTCTCAGTGTGCTTGAACCCCTTCTTCCCCAGGGTCCAACCCTTCCCTTTGATCCACAGCTCACCTTGCTTTCTTAGATAGTGTGCTCTCCGTCCTGCTTTCAGCGCAGGGGAGCGTTGATTGATGCAGGCTCATTGCTGCCTAGTTACTTCACTGGCAAGAGTCCGACAGGTAAGTATAATGAGTCTTTTGAACAGTTCTCTACCTTCGTTCCTTTCCTTTCTTAGATGATGGCCGGCGTCCGAGGATAGCGGCGTGCTGCTGAGATGAGTAGCGCTGAAGGTGAGTGAGAGCGCGATGCGCGATGCACCCCTTTCGTATTTGCATTGAACTGAGTTCTTTTTCTATGTCTTTTAGGTGCCGCAATGTTTTCAGTGTGGATGCCGGTTATGAAGAACAAATGCGGTGGGTAAGCGCGGTATGCAGCGCCTTTAGATGTTTCCACGCCAACCTGGAGTGTCTTTTGCCTCTTGCAGATGGATGAGAAGTTCCGGAGACAGAGTTCCCCCAGAGCGGCTCGGATTCAGGTAAGCGTTTGAAGCTTGTACAGTATTTAAAAATAAGCGAAGATTTGCAGAATGCTTACTAATGCCTTTTTTCTGTTCTTTTCCCTTTTCCATCGAAGCGGCGTGCCGGGATGGGAGTGACACAGCCAAAGATGCCCGCAGAACAGAAGGAGCGATGAATGATGGGCAGAAGCGCCGCAAGGTAAGGCTGTTCCTAACGGTGTTCTTGTTCTTGCAGGAGCTGAGCGCAGAAGAAAGATGCAGGCCTACTGGAGACCGATCCGAACACGGCGAGTGTCACGCTGCAGGTGCAGAAAACCGAAAGCATGTTTCTCAGCCTGGGTGTGGCTTAAATAGTCTCTGGGTATCCCAGGTGTCTCTGGGCTGAACCACACCCAAAAGACTAGACCCCGCATGCAGTTCTGGGAACCGAAAAATGTGGGGGCATCCATCTTGTCCCCATCAATGCACTACAAGTCCAATCCCCAAAGTTCTCCTATTGGAGTGAGTGAGTCTGGTGCCACAAGCGCCAAGTCTGACTCCAAGTGGGTCTTTGGAGGGATGGAGAGGCCCTTGAGGGCCATGTAGGTGACCGTGGCCTGGCTCCAGCCTGACATCTTGGAGGGCTGGGGACATGAGGGGCAGGAATCATGACATCAGGAAATAGTTCTTGCGAATCCCGTAACACAAAAGCTAGACGGTGAATGACACAGCAGCTAGAGTGAGAGTGCACAGAAGACGAGCACCAAAATTGAGTGAATACGTTAGACAGTTACAGCTCAGCTGCAAGAAAGGAAGAGCGGTAAAGTGCCCTACAGTGGACAAGTGAAGAAAGAGAAATTTGGTACAGTAGCCATCAACATTTCTTTTAAAATCCAAGCTGTCTGGTATCCAAAATCGGAAACACAAAGCACTGGAGAATCGGGAGCGGGACACATTAAAGGAAAGAATGCAGCAATATGTGAAAAGCGCATGCACAGTGGCCGACAAAACCACTCCTGTTGCCATTTGCTCTGCTCCTTTGGAAACCGAGCACAAAACTAGAGTTCAGCCTGCCGCAAGCCCAACTCCCCAACTTAAGGTAGCCCCCCTTATAGATGATGTTGTGCAAGCTGATGATGAAAACCCTCTGCAGATCTCACAAGTTTATCAAAAATGACCTTTCAGACCCAGCACCATGGCCTACAGTCATCAATATCACTTTGCGAGACCACCTTGTGCTCACCGGCTATGCCAAACATGCAAATCTTATTTCCCAAGAGATGATTTAGGGCAGCATTTTTCAAATGTCCATTACAAAAGGAGAATAGGAAATAATAATCATGAAGTTTTTCATCGGAAGTGGTTAGTTTACTCAGTTAGCTTAGACGGTGTATTTTGTTTTTGTTGCAAATTGTCTAGCCATACCAATGTGAAGGGCAGGCTAAAAGAGGGAGGAAGCAGGGATTGGAAGCATATTGCACAGACTCTCAGGGTAATTCATAGAATTTCGCACAAAAGTGGCGCACGCGGCTGGCGCACAGTGTCCCCGTGCGATACACTGCGCCAGCCACGTGCGATAAAATCCATTTCATCGCACAGCGTATTCATGGATTTTAGCCTCCAAAACCAGCCGTGGCGCAGCGACCCTGCAGCAGCGCCAGTTACGCCCCCAAGAACGCCCCCGCGCAAGGAAAAGCCATCAAAATTCCCAATTCATCGCAAAGGGCTGCGCTAACCCTGGACCAGTTCACAGGGCTGCCAAACAGCAAACGCCAAGCGGGGAACATGTATTTCAGTGGTTCGCGGGAAGTTTCACACGCGATTGTCCTGGGTACGTGTACATCAGGGGTGCGCGTGAAGTAACACACGCAATTCCATCAGGGCACGTGTATTCCAGGGGTGCGCGGGAAGTATCACATGCAAAATCAGCAGGGTACGTGTATTTCAGGGGTGCGCGGGAAGTATCACACGCGATTCCATCAGGGTATGTGTATTTCAGGGGTGCGCGGGAAGTATCACACGCAATTCCATCAGGGCACGTGTATTTCAGGGGTTCGTGGGGAGCACTACACGTGAATTGGCCGTGTGGGTCCTCCCAGGTGTTCCCTCTACACCCTCCACGGCCCCTGCAGCCAGCCCACACCACAGGGGACTACCCTGCACCCCTGCTCATGTCCCGCAGGCAGCCCATCCACCATGGCCATGCCCCCCAGCCAAGCCACATGTCACCTTGCACTACTGATCAACAACGCATGTCTCCCAGCACCCTCACCCCCCAGCTCTGTAGGGCACCTGCCAGCAGGCCCCCACACATGTCCAACTCATGTCCCCCTGCACCCCCACCCCCCCAGCACTGTGGGGCACCCTCCACCAGGCCCACACTCATGTCTCCCAGCACCCCCACCCACCAGCATCCAGGGGCACCCTCCACCAGGCCCCCACTCCTTTCTACCACCCCTCCCACCCCCCAGCAGTGTGATTCGCCTGTGTACGTGTATATCAGGGTTGCACGTGTAGTCTGACACGCAAATTCATCAGGGTACGTGTATTATGGGTCTGCGTGAACTTCCACATGCGATATCAGCAGGGTCCGTGTATTACGGGGTTCGCGGGAAGTTCCACACGCGATTGCCCTGGGTACGTGTATTTCGGGGTGCCCGGGAAGTTCCACACGCGATTTCAGCAGGGTACATGTATTCCAAGGTGCGCGGGAAGTACCACACGCGATTGCCCTGGGCATGTGTATTTCGGGGTGCGCGGGAAGTTCCACACGCGAATTCAGCAGGGTACGTGTATTCCAAGGTGCGCGGGAAGTTCCACACGTGATTGCCCTGGGCACGTGTATTTCGGGGTGCGCGGGAAGTTCCACAAGCGATTGTCCGTGGTGCGTGTATTTCGGGTTGCGCGTGAAGTTTCACACGTGATTTCTGCAGGGTACGTGTATTCCAAGGTGCAAGGGAAATTCCACACGTGAATCCAGCAGCCTACGTGTATTCCGGGGGTGCCGGGCAGTCCTACACGTGAATCGGCCGTGTGGGTCCTCCCAGCTGTTCACTCGACACCCTCCATGGCCCCTGCAGGCGGCCCACACCACAGGGGACTACCCTGCACATGTCCCGCAGGCAGCCCATCCACCATGCCCCCCAGCCAACCCACATGTCACCTTGCACTACTGCCCACCAACGCATTTCCCCCTGCAACCCCACCCCCCAGCATCCAGGGGTACCCTCCACCAGGCCCCCACTCATGTCCCCCTGCACCCCCACCCCCCAGCACTGTGGGGCACCCTCCACCAGGCCCCCACTCATGTCCCCCTGCACCCCCAACCCCCACCAGGCCCCCACACATGTCTCCCAGCACCCCCACCCCCCCGGCACTGTGGGGCACCCTCCACCAGGCCCCCACTCATGTCCAACTCATGTCTCCCAGCACCCCCATCCCCCAGCACTGTGGGCCACCCTCCACCAGGCCCCCACTCATGTCTCCCAGCACCCCCCCCCCAGCACTGTGGGTCACCCTCCACCAGGCCCCCACACATGTCTCCCAGCACCCCTACCCCCCCAGCACTGTGGGGCACCCTCCACCAGGCCCCCACTCATGTCCCCCTGCACCCCCACCCCCCAGCACTGTGGGGCACCCTTCACCACGCCCCCACTCATGTCCCCCTGCACCCCCACCACCCAGCACTGTGTGGCACCCTCCACCAGGCCCCCACTCATGTCCCCCTGCACCCCTGCACCCCCACCCCCCAGCACTGTGGGGCACACTCCACCAGGCCCCCACTCATATCCAACTCATGTCTCCCAGCACCCCCACCCCCCAGCACTGTGGGGCACCCTCCACCAGGCCCCACTCATGTCCCCCTGCACCCCCACCCCCCAGCACTGTGGGGCACCCTCCACCAGGCCCCCACTCATGTCCAACTCATGTCTCCCAGCACCCCCACCACCCAGCACTGTGGGGCACCCTCCACCAGGCCCCCACTCATGTCCCCCTGCACCCCCACCCACCAGCACTGTGGGGCACCCTCCAACAGGCCCCCACTCATGTCCAACTCATGTCTCCCAGCACCCCCATGCCCCAGCACTGTGGGGCACCCTCCACCAGCCCCCCACTCATGTCCAACTCATGTCTCCCAGCACCCCCACCCCCCAGCACTGTGGGCCACCCTCCACCAGGCCCCCACTCATGTCTCCCAGCACCCCCATCCCCCAGCACTGTGGGTCACCCTCCACCAGGCCCCCACACATGTCTCCCAGCACCCCCACCCCCCAGCACTGTGGGGCACCCTCCATCAGGCCCCCACTCATGTGCCCCTGCACCCCCACCCCCCAGCACTGTGGGGCACCCTCTACCAGGCCCCCACTCATGTCCCCCTGCACCCCCACCCCCCACCACTGTGGGGCACCCTCCACCAGGCCCCCACTCATGTTCAACTCATGTCTCCCAGCACCCCCACCCCCAGCACTGTGGGACACCCTCCACCAGGCCCCCACTCATGTCCCCCTGCACCCCCACCCCCCAGCACTGTGGGGCACCCTCCACCAGGCCCCCACTCATGTCCCCCTGCACCCCCACCCCCCCGCACTGTGGGGCACCCTCCACCAGGCCCCCACACATGTCCAACTCATGTCTCCCAGCACCCACACCCCCCAGCACTGTGGGGCACCCTCCACCAGGCCCCCACTCATGTCCCCCTGCACCCCCACTCCCCAGCACTGTGGGGCACCCTCCACCAGGCCCCCACTCATGTCCAAATCATGTCTCCCAGCACCCCCACCCCCCAGCACTGTGGAGCACCCTCCACCAGGCCCCCACTCATGTCCCCCTGCACCCCCACCCCCCAGCACTGTGGGCCACCCTCCACCAGGCCCCCACTCATGTCCCCCTGCACCCCCACCCCCCGGCACTGTGGGGCACCCTCCACCAGGCCCCCACACATGTCTCCCAGCACCCCCACCCCCCGGCGCTGTGGGGCACCCTCCACCAGGCCCCCACTCATGTCCCCCTGCACCCCCACCCCCCAGCACTGTGGGGCACCCTCCACCAGGCCCCCACTCATGTCCCCCTGCACCCCCACCCCCCAGCACTGTGGGGCACCCTCTACCAGGCCCCCACTCATGTCCCCCTGCACCCCCACGCACTGTGGGGCACCCTCCACCAGGCCCCCACATACGTCTCCCAGCACCCCCACCCCCAGCACTGTGGGGCACCCTCCACCAGGCCCCCACTCATGTCCCCCTGCACCCCTACCCCCAGCACTGTGGGGCACCCTCCACCAGGCCTCCACACATGTCTCCCAGCACCCCCACCCCCCAGCACTGTGGGGCCCCCTCCACCAGGCCCCCACTCATGTCCAACTCATGTGTCCCAGCATCCCCATCCCCCACCAGTCAGGGGCACCTGCCAGCAGGCCCCCACACATGTCGCCCAGCCAACATGTTGTCACAATCTAGATCAGAGGTCTTCAAACTGTGGGGCGCGCCCCCCCCAGGGGGGCGCGCCCGCCTCCTAGGCCTCCTAGGGGGGGCGCCAGAGCCCAGCATGAAATGTGTGGAAAAAAAAATACATTTTTATTTTTTTTAGATTGGAGGAAATGGGAGGGGGAAGATCACATGGACCATAAAACGGTCTTAGGCGCCAATGAAAACATGGCCAGCAGTTGCAAATGGATATTCAGTCCTTTAGTCACAGACTGAATAGTACCCAAGGGGTTGTTTTTTATTCAAATGTAAACAAATTGTGATATTTAAAGAATATTTATTCAGCAACAATGGTCAAAACTACTAGCTGCATAGTGAAGCAACTCCTCAAACTGGCCCACATTGGCCAAAAAAGTGGCCCATTTTGATTGGCCTACACTAGCATTTTGCATTTTTAGTACAGTCATCGCCCTATTGCCCTATAGGCCAGTCCAAGCCTCCCGACTCATCCATAATGGGTGAGGAGGCATCCACCCACTGGCCACCTCACCCATTATGGAGGAGCAGAGGAGCTAGCGCAGTGAAACACTGAGCACACCCTCAGCTGCTTTATCCAGCTGAGGGAGTGCTCCTGGGCCAGCTGAACTGTCAAAGGGAAACACTGTTTGCCTTTGACAGTTAATTTCCCCAGCCGCACATGACCACTGTGCCATGCAACGTTGGGGGTGTTTTGCTTCGCCAGCCTTGCATAGCTCATTGGAAATGCTGGCTGGGGCACTGCATGTATGTATGTATGTGCGAGGGGGTGCTCCTGCGCCTCCTCGCACATACGGGCAGAGCAACCTGGAGCGGGGCATTATAGCAACCACGCGCAGGCCCCTGCAGAAGGTATGTTTATGGCGATTTATTTTTTATTTAAATGTGTATGGATGTGTGTATGTTTGTGTTATGGGACTGTGGTGGGAGCAGGATGGGCGGCAGCACTGGGATAGTGGTGGGAGTAGGGTGGGGGAGAGCCCAGGAACTGTACTGGGAGTAGGGTGCGGTGACGCCACGCAAAAGTTCATAGCGATTTCTACATACTGTCCATCCAGGACTTTTAGGGGGGCCCGGCCTGCCTAAACTTGGCTCAGGGGGGGCCCGAGCCAAAAAAGTTTGAAGACCACTGATCTAGATCCATGGGCCTTATGGGCAGCCTCCAAATGCCAAACACCCACCCAAGTATTGCATCCACCCACTTAGAAATGGCAATTACATGATACAACCCCAATGGCAAGTTTGTAAATGAACACATGTCCCTCACATACACACAATGGGTGTCAGTGAATGTCAAAACCCATATCATGATATGCATGAAACCAATGAGATGATACTACACATTGAAGTTTGAAGAAAAAATATGTATTAAAAGCAACATAAATTGAATAAAAAATAAACAAACGAAAATGGGAATTAAAAAAAAGAAAGCAGCATGTCCGTAAAATAATGTAAAACCACAAATCATAATCCAAAGGAAAGTCACAGTTCACAAAAGTAAATCCAATGGAAAATTAAAATCTAAAACCATTGCTCCATGGGTAAATTATAAAAAAAAAAAAAAAAAAAGAAAATCCAACAGTCAACTATATACAGATAAACAATCCAGGGTCCATGATCCCAACAGAAGAAATGAAACCTATCTAATAACACTACCTAATAAAAAAAACTATATACAAAAATGTGGCCCATTGTCCAAAAGGTCCAAAGAAAATGCAAAACCAAAGGAAACCTAACACTAACTACAGAACTATTTACAAGGGCAGCGGACCAGTCTGACGGCTCACTTCGGGATGTTCCGGGCCATTGCATCATCGAACTCCTGCTCAATGTCCCGGAGGTGGTCCTCCTCCATGGCCCCGAGGGTCCGCAGGGCCGTCGACATGTTCACCTCCAACTCCCTGCGGATTGCCTCGAGGCACTCGGCCCGCCTCAGGGCCCTCCGCATGGAGTTCTCCGCCCTGACCATCGTGAGCCGTGTCTCTTCTGCCCGCTGCCGCTCCGCATCTATGGCGTGGCCCAACTGCTGCCACACGGAAGACACTTCCCGTCCTGGGTCCTCCTGCCCTCCGGCCGATGCCTGCCCCTCCGATGTCGAAGGCCCCGAGCCATCATGCTGCTGTGCTTGTGCCCATGCCCTGGCTCCTGCTGCCTGCACATCCTCCACCGGCTGGGGTGCAGCCATTGATGTGGCCACCCCTGCTGGACGGCCGACTCCAGACTGTGGCAGGGATGCCTCCTCCACCAGCCTGGCCGCACCGTCAGAGGCAGCTCCACAGGGCACCCAGGTGACTAATGGGTGGGAAGATGACACGGAGGACGACTGGCGCATAGGGGGTTCAGTTGAGGAGGGTGTCTGAGCAAGCCCCATCAAACGGGGGAATCCGGCCTGGGTGACCTGTCCCAGTAGGCCGACGCGGTCAACGAGCCATTCGAGATGACGTGCAGTCTCCTCATGAAAAGACTGCAGGTCACCTCGCATGGCCCGTTGAGGCAACGCCACACCAGTCAGGATAGGCTCAACCCGGACCCGGATAGCCACGTCCGCAGGCAGAGGAAGGCCAGTTGTTGTGAGCTCATCCCCTGCCTGAAAAGGGGTCTGGACGTAGGCATCCCTGCTGGTGCAAGATGATGCAGTGACAGGATCAGGGACAGGATTGCACACAGGCACCTCCGCGGCGGCCTGTGCTGCCTCCTGTCCCTGGTCCTGCACTGCACCACTAGCACCAGTGGAATCCCCACCCCAGACCCCGTCTCTGTTGCTTGCACGGCCTCCTCCTCCACCAAACCCCCCACCAACCTGGATGACTCCATGCCATCTTCCCCCGTTGGGCCCTGTGGGGTCCCAGCTGCCCCTTCTGCTGCCGAGGAGTCCAACTCCGACCTCCGCCTCTTGGACCTCCCCCCGGCAGCTGCGGCCTGGGATGCGGCACCGGACTCCTCACTCCCCGACGAGATCACAACCTGGGAGGGGAGCCGGGCCTTGCGTCTCCGGCTGGCGGTGCGATCCCCGCCGCTGTGCTCCACAGCACCTTCTCCGCCCTCTTCATCAGTTGACGCTGCAGACAGTGAGAAATAAAACACAGGCGTCAGGACACTGTACAATGGACACATACACACATGACAGTTGTACATGAGTGGCATTGGCAAACCTCAGACATGGCATCACAATCGCCAACACACATGTCATTTCAACTTGCACACATGAGCCATACCACAGCCATATCGCAACAGCCAGCACCATCCATACACATACAACAGCATGAGCAGGCAAAGGTGAGCCAGACATCACATGAAACACAGGGATTGCACTACACATGCACACACACCACCACACTTGCATGCATGTGTACACCTCTGCCAACTTTCGCAGTGTTCAGATCGGCATCCATGTCACATCTGCCAATCAGGCTTCCACATCCCGCTGTCACATGCATCCATGTTGCATCACTGTTGCACCCTTGTCAAATACACACACATGCACACAGTGCTGATACATGCAGCTGAAAACAACATCCATGTGTGACATCACGAACATGTCTACTTACATACACATTCATCCAAACATGTGTGCCCACACAACTGCATTTGGCATGCAAGCCTACACACACAAGCACCATCCATGTCTCACACATGAGAGCCCTCGCATGTGTTAGCCTCACAGCCCTGTACACCCCCACCCATACTTGGCCCCATACAAACACATGTGCAAACTGCACACTACTGGAACATCACCACACGCACAGCTTACAATCATGATGCATGTACACTTACCGCTCGACTCCAGATGGGTCTGCCCCTCAAGGACCTGGATGTGGAGCGCTGGGGATATGCGTTCCAGGACCCTCATCTGATCGTCCGACAAGTGGCCCCGGCGCCCCTTAGCATCCGCTGCCTTCAAGAGGCACCGGGCATTGTTGAGGGTCCTGGACCTTAAGTCCTCCCAGCGCTTCTTGACATGATGGAATAGTCGGACTGCCACCCCCTCCGCGTTGATGGCAGTCATGATGTCCGTCCAGATCCGAGTCCGTCCTTCCTTGTCGGCGCGCAAACTTCCGAAGAGGGCATCATACTGCCCCAGGATTTGCTCCACCAGGACACCAACTTCGGTGACAGTGAAGCTGGTGCCCCTCTGCCTCTCTGGCCGGGGGCTGTCAGTGGTGCCAGATGTTGCAGTGCCCGACATGACAACCCCAGAGGCAGGAGTGGGTGGGCAACTGGGTCCTGGGGCTGGGCTGTGGAGCGATGGAATCCCAGTCGGGAGTCTTGGGTTCCAGCAGGGGTGGTTCCAGCAGGGGTGGTCACAGCAACAGCACCCCTGGCTGATGTGCAGGCAGCAAATGGCAGGGCACGTGGGAAGCAGGCAATCAGGCAGCAGCAGATGGCAGGTGGGAGCGTGCTCGGGGGTCTGGGGGGCAGTAATTCGGCCTTCTGGGCAGGAGCGTGGTCTTCCGTGTGCTTACGCGTGGCCAGCTTGATACAGAGTGATTTGGCACGTGAAAATCCAGCACGTCTGTGTGTAATTCGAGGAAAGGGCCTTAGCGCGTAAGCGCGTCAGCACACGTACGCGAATTCATTGGCCCAAAGGATACCAGCGCGTATGCGCGTCTGTGACGTGCGTGGGCATTTCCCTGTACACGGGTGCATGTTACACGTCCAATGACTGCACGTCAGAGTTTCAGCTCGTGTAATTGGAGGATGGGGCCTTAGCGCGTACACGCGTAAGTGACGCTGGACGTGTGGGCATGTTTAAAAGGTACGTGTAGAACGCCATTTCCTTGTATGTGCTTTTCGTGGAGAGCGAGTGGGTGAAATCTGTACTTCTTGTCGGTTCACACGCGATTTCCTTCACAGCGTTCCAAGTTCATTCTCCCTGTTACCTCTGAAAGCTTTTTGTCTTCTTGTCTTTTTCCTGGGCCTGTTTCCTCAAACAGCGTTCACTTCTCCTGTTGTCCTGTCTCCTCAGACAGCGTACAATTCTTCTTTTGGCGGGGGTGTTGCCAACGCGCACACGCGCGTATTTTTCACGCGATTTTTCCTGGCAGATGGTGAGTCGCGCACCTATTTGACATCTGTGCTTGCCCCGTGTGTTGCCTACCCCTTCAGAGGTCAGTCTAGGCTGCGTGTGACACGCATACGTTCATTTTTGTGTTTCTGGGTGCCACAGGGTAGTGCAGGTTTTTTTTTTCAAGCACGTGGTCTAGGAGGGGTTGCGTGCACATTATCTCCCTTTTTTGGGGTGCCTGTGCGTTGCGTGACCCGTCATCTTCCCCCAGGGGTCACACACAGCCTTGCTAGAGCACTAGGGTACGAATTCCATCTAGTACCCTACCCCTTTTACCCCCAATTGCCCAGGACAATAGTTTAATGCAACTCCCAGACGCACAACAACATCAGTGGCATGGTTGGGAGGCGAGCACGCGGTAAGGGTGGCAAAGGTGGGCGAGCCACAAGAGGTGGCCGTGGTGGATACGGTAGGGGACATGGCCAGGACTCACCCCTAGCCCCCCATGTGTGGGTGACCAGTCAGGAACACCCATGCCCCCCCCCCCTGGTTGAGGGTAACGTGGCTGACATCATCCCTGCTCAGCCCTTGTTGGACCAGCCCATTGTGGCACCAGACCTGGTACTGGGTGACTCCATGGCTGACTTCCAGGTCAGCAGGTCTAGGCCACGTGTGGCGGTGCATGTTGGTGTCACCAGCCCACGTGGATCAGGGGCAGCTATGTCATCTGCTGCCCCGAGTAGGCAGGGTGGGGAGGCTGCAGGGGCAGCTGCGGCTCCATCCACCCCAGCTCTGAGTGTCCCAGCCAGGACAGTGTCGGTCCTAGTCCATCCTGCTGACGTTCCCCCTGACTACATCACACTTCAGCTAATGCCTGCACCAAGTCCCATGGTGAGTGTTCATTCCCACACTACTAGTCCACAGTCCACCGAGGCTCCTGCCCCTAGTGTCCAGAGTGGCGTAGGACACTCAGTATCACCACCACCTTCCAAGCGGAAGAGGAAGAATGCTCGTCCAGTACAGGCTGATGCCCCAGACACGGCTACACAGTCCGGCCCACCAAGGAAGCCCAGCTTCAATCAGGCCGAACTTGATGCACTTGTGGAGTATGTGTCCGCACATGACAGCGAAATGGTGATTACTGCAGTATGCAAGACCACACCTGCACAACGTCAGGCACACTGGCAGACCATTGCGGAACTCATAAGTGCCCTTGGATTTGTGAGGCGCACAGCTAATGATTGCTACAAGCGCTGGAATGACCTTAAGCGCAGGGCAAAGAAAAAGCTGGCCTCAAGTCATGCCGCAACTCTAGTGACTGGAGGTGGGTCTCCGGCAGAGGACATAGAACTCACTCCACATGAGTATGTTGCTGGGACCTACGTCACGTAGGAACAGATCCAAGGCGTGGGAGACCTGCCAGATTACGAGCCATTGTCCGGTGAGTGCACATGCATGTGTGTGTCATCCATGTGCATGGTGTGTGTGTGTGTGTGTGAGTGCTTCTGATTGAGTGTCAGGTGAGGGGGTGTGTGCCTGAGTGGTTTGGGTCACCCATGTGCTTCATCCAATACATTCTGCGCACCAGGATTTGGGTGTTGCAGTGTCCCTTCTGGCAACAGTAGACATTCAGCCCAACCTCACTCCAGTTGCCCTTGAATTGTCATCTTGCCACAACATAGTTGCATGTTATTCTGTGTTCATTCAGGCTGATTGTCTGCATTCCACCACTTTCACTAGGCATTTCTCAGTCCTATCGTCACATGTGTGACATGGCTAGGGTACATGCCATCTGTGTGATGGCATGTGTCATGTATGTGTATTGGACATGCCAATCACAGGCCAATGTGTGATGGCACTGCTAGCCAGCATGCAGCAAATTTGTTGGTCTTCCATCTTGGTGTCATCAATGTGTGCCATTTGCCTTCCCTTCAGTGACAGTGCATGCATGGGAGGGTTATAGTCATGTGGTACATGTGTCAATGAAGTACTGTTTCTGTTGCTTCTCAGCCCTAATTGTGTTCCATGTTGCTAATGCCTGTTCCCATTTCTTTTCTTTCATGTCTTTGCAGGGGATGACGCACTTGATACTGCTGGGGTTGTGGAGATGGTGCAGACCCAGGAGGGGTCTCAGGCCCGACCGGGCACCAGTGAGGGACGTGGTGTGGTGGTGAGTGAGAACCCACACTTGATGCAGGCCGTCATCTCAAGGGGTGTCTCTGGGTGCACCTCCATTCAGGTGTCGATTCGGATGATGAGACCTATGTGCCATCGCAGGTAAGTGTTTCTGGGAGGGATTCTGTACTGTCCAACCAACCTGCACCAAGGGTAGAACCCTCAATGGGGATGTCAGTGTTGGTAGGTCCGCCTTTGGTGGTTACGGATGCAGGGTCACACTCCGCTACATCTGATCCTGTTCCTGGGCCAGCAGATCAGAGGGGGAATGCAGTCCTGCAGCCTCAGGCAGTGCCGGCACAGCAAGGCGCAGTTCGCCTTGCCCCAGACAGGTGTGGTGCCCGCCGACGTGGTGGCCGTACGCCACCTGGCAATACCGCATGGGAGAAATCCATATACGGTATGGCAAACCAACAGGCAGCATCAACTGAGATGATGGCTCAGGCCATGGATAGGGTGGCCACTTCCATTGTCCCCCAAGAAAGGCTAATTGAACAACTACAGCAGGCAACAGACTCCATTAGCCAGTCACACAGGGAGGACATGTTGGCGTCCAACAGGGACAGGCGGGCGGCACTGGAGACTCTGCGGGAAGCCATTTCTATTGAGTCCCAGGGCCACAGGGAAGCCCTGAGGGCGGAATTCCGTCAGCTCAGAGCAACTCTGGTTGAGCTTGAGGCTTCAGCTAACACGAGGACAGAACAGCAGCTGGAGCAGCTCACAAGTACGCTCTCAGCTGAGATGCAGGCAACTAGGGCGGAGGTCCGGGCATCCCGTGAGTTGTTGCATGGGGACCTACACACAATTATCCTCCAGGACCAGACCATCCACACCCGCATGCTTGCTGCCATGGAGGACCAGACTAGGGCTTTGCGTGGGCTGCCTCCCATAGTGCCACCACCTCCTGATGCAGCTTCAGAGGGTGAGGAGAGCGACAGCAGCGATTCTCCCACAATAGGGTAGCCGTGCAGGCCATGAGCCCATGGAGGTGTTTTTTTTCCGCAAGATCCACACAGGTGGGTTTTGGTGTGCACCCTGTCCTCGGACCTCCTGGGTGGCCTCCCCCACCCCCCTCGGGCCCATTCATTGCCATTTTTGATTTTTTTTGGGATTTTTGAATCTTGATTTTTTTGACAGTGTGTTGCCTTGTGTGGCTCCCGTGGGCATACGCTGTATTGTGGCTGGGCACATGCAGGCTTGTCCTGAATTTGGGTCAGATGCTTGGGTTTGTGTGACACACACCCCTCCTGCTTCCCGTTTCCATGGGCTTGCAAAGGGTGTGCCCAAGCGACATTGACTTACACAGTGACGTTGGACTCCCATTTGATGTGTGGGCAGTCTGTAGTCAATACTGTGTATACATTCCTAGTGCATATTGTTGTTGTATTGTACTGTTAGGGAGAATTCTCTGTTTAGGCTGAATTTCCTAACCTAGTGAGTCCCCCAGCAGCTTTGCTGGATTTCTGGAGTTTGTTTTTTTCCATCCTGCCAAGAGTGAGACTCTTTTCCTCCCACTCTTGGACATGAATGTGTGTAATTCCTTTGAATGTCAATGTGGGCTATGGGGTCTTTTACTCCATAGGGTCTCATATGTTTTTCTTAGTGTGTTACACCGCACCCTACGTGCCGTAACCTTGGGGCTTCCTAGCGGACCTCCACCATAGACTCCATACCCGGGGACTGACTACTGTCTCCCCGGGCATGTAAAGTCACCATTGGCTTTACTAGACCTAAATTTACTAACAGAACTAGTACAAACCATCTTATTGTGGACGTACTGGTAGGGGTAATTCGATTACTCCTGGATCTGTTATTCGAGGGGGCACTGTCCCGTCCCCCCTCGATGGCTGGTGGCAGTGGAAACTACTTGTTATGTTCGACCCCGAACATAACCCTATGGGATTCGTCCCATTGTTAGAGATTGATACTTTTATTGTTAATCTCTAACGTACCACCGGTCTACCTATCTTAAATAAGTTTATCGGATGGTATTTTCTGCCAGAACTCGGTTTTTAAAATGGCGTCTGTGTTCGTCTCTGTGACTCCTAAACCAAAGGTTGAGCCCTTTGTTCCACTTTTGGCGGGCCTCTGTACAGAGACCCTCCAAAGTGGTGCCATTCTGTCTGGGTTACCACAGGGGTGTGGGAGGGGGTTTAGGCACCCTGGATCGAGTTGCCTTGCCAACTCCGGTCGCACTCTGGTGTGATTGGCCCAAGTGGTGAGCCTCCCCGCTCTCCACTTAGCGTGTGTTGATTGACAGCTAGGCTGAATGAATGGGGGTTTTCTGCATAAAAGCAGGGCTTTTGGGACTGGATCTTCAGAAGTCGCCACAGGACCTAAGAATCCGACGAGGGTAAAGCTGAGCCGACCTGCAACGACGACACCTCCGGTGGAGCCCTGCTGAACCGACTCACCACCTCCCGGCGACAGAGGAGATCTCCCTGCTGGAGAGTCTCTTCCCCTGACTGGTGGGAAGAACCAGTCCCCTTTGCTTTTTCTTCACCTCAGGACGCAGTGGTCGAATTGCAGAGCACCTCGGCAACCGGATAGCCACTACCCCTGTACCGCGACCAAAAGGTGGTGCCTTGTGATGGAGCACTCCGCGGCTGGTCTCTTCCCTGGTGGTGCACCGGACTTCACTTTTCTTCGACGACGAGATCACCTCTACTCTTGGTAAAGACCCGACGTGCATCCACCACCAGGAACAACTACCCCCGCCGGAGCTGTCTCTCCACAATCAAGGTACTGTGTCCGCCTGGCTTCCCTTGTTGCCGGATCGAGTGAGGTGTCTTAATCCTCTCCTTTCCGTTGGGTCGCCTCCATGCTTTCTCTAGCGTGTTGTTCTGAACTGGTTCAATCTTCCAATAACAATTTGCTACACAGACTCAAACACATTTCCACAAAGAGACTTTTTGGGACATATCGCCTTGCCTCTCTCCCAGTGGGCCTGGCCTCTGAACTTTATGATCTATTGTGGTTCTTGTCTTCTTGCCTTGCATTTTTCCCGTGAAGTATTGAACTGTGTTGATTTCGTAACCTGCTTATTTTTCTCTCCCATCCTAACTGATATTAGAGTGCCATCTAGGTTGAGGCATACACCTCTGTCTGCAAATAAGTGATGCCGGTAGAACCTAGACTTGTCGAAATATTGTTAGGCGGTTTGATCGTTTCTTCTTCGTAGAGTAATTGTAATTGAATTGTTTGCCGTGATAGTGCCAGAGTGTTTTCCATAGATGTTCCGTTATAAATAAATACCTTAATATCTTTACACTGAAGTCTTGTTGCATGTTTGCTTGTCTTACTGTGAAGAATTGCCCTATATTGTATACTCCACATACTGCTTAACTCTTCTTGAGAGAGGTCTGACTGCTCAGCCACAGCTACCAAGTGAATCTGTGTGGTACAGACTTCTACCAAGTGGGTTTACTGCCAAACACCTGTAGTCCTAAATCTTTTGCAGTGGTCCCAGAGGGAACTGCACAGGTTTCCGCCTAACACTGGTGTACAGCGGTGGGATTTGTATACAGTTTAGAGTGCTTTTCGACACTTTAGGATAACTAACCACAAAGCGTAGCACTAAAAAAAAAAAAAAAAAATACAACTTTCAAAAACAAGTCTACGATGGAAACTTACAGTCAAGAGTCCTTGTCGGGTGAAAATACTGAGAGTCTGCGAGCTCTCTGTAGGCAAGAGAATCTTTCTGTAAGGGGTAAGAAGTTAGAACTAATAGAGAGATTGCTGGCGAACCAAAGTCTGGGTACTGGTTCAGAGGAGCCAATTTCTCCAGCAAATGTAGATAACAGTGATGGTGTTGATCTAAATCGTAATTCTGATGATAGCGATGAAGAGGCTGACGAGGACGGAGAGGCTAACAAACCTGTCTCCCCTGCTCCTCTACCTGCCTTACCAGCTGTGCCTACGGGGCCCATACCAGGTCCCACATGTAACCCTGCTTATTTTGAACTTGAAAAAATGAAGCTCGAATTAGAATACAAACGGTTCTTGGCTCAATCTGAACGAAACCAAGAGCTTGAGTTCAGACGGATGAATGCCCAGGCTGAGCAGAAGCAAGCTGAGTTAAGACTCAGGGAAATAGAACTTAATCACGAGTTAGAGATGAAAAAGTTGTCTATAGAAAATGCTTCTCTCTCCTCTGGTTCCTCTAGGAGCTCCAGTCCCAAAAGACCCCGGATGCCGAAGGAATTAGTGGGTATGTATGAACCGAGATTGAATGTGTTGGATTGGTTAAAACTGTTTGAGTGCAATCATGGGCTCCAGGACATCACCGGGAATGATTTACTTCCCTGGTTGTTCTCTAGGCTCCCTCCTGTTGCGACTGATGTGGTAATGGAATTGGGGGAGGCGGATAAAACGGATTACGAAAGTATGAAACTAGCTTTGATAGCTAGATTCGGGAAGACCCCTTCCCAGTATCTTAAGAGGTTTAGAACCCTCAAAAAGCATGATGGTACCCCTTGGGCTACCTGGGTGAGTGAAGGGTTGAAAAACGTAGAGGGATGGATTAAGCGTTACAAAGTTAACACTTATGAGGGTATGAAGGATGCCTGTTCCCCTGAGCTCAGACAGCACTTGGCTGATTCGAAGGAATTGGATTCCCGGACGCTAGCTAGGGCTGCTGATTTATGGGTTGCCAACAGGGCTACTCATAAGGATTCTGGGGCAACTCAGAAAAAGGATGAGGGAAAACAGCCTAAAAAGACTCAAAAGAGAATTCGAATAACTCAAATTCCAAAGAGGGCCCCAAACAAAACCAGAAGGGTAAGGCACCGGGAAAACCACAGCAGAATAGTGTTTCTTCTGGTGCCAAACCGGAAGGAGGCCAGAACAAGCCACCATTCCAGAAAGCATTCGGTAAATGCTTTGTTTGTGGCTCGACTGACCACGTGAAAGGAGATCCCAGATGTAAGGGTAAACCTTCAGGGGTCCAGCTTGTCTCCTTAGCCTTCACTCCAGAGGAGGAAGTCCAAATGGCAAGTGGAAACTTTCTACTGCTAGCTGACGAACCCATTGGAGTCTCAGCCAGCGTTTCTTTAGTATCTCTGGGGTTGTGGGAACAACAGAATTTAGATGTCTATAATTCTATCCCCGATAATACTAAAGAGTATTATAAGGACAGTGTCCAGGTGAATGGTCAGGAGACTCCTGCCATTAGGGACACTGGGGCCAGCATAACTGTGGTGGATAAATCGTTTTTTTAGGCTGAGGATGTTGCTAAGGCACCCAAACGCCTCACCAAGTTAGCTGGAGGGCCTGTGCAGATGCTTCCCCAATTGCCAGTTCTCATCCAGTGTAACAACATGACTGTGAAGATACCTGTCAGCATACAGAGTGAGGTACCAGGACGCGTACTGTTGGGTAACGATTTGAAAACTCTCGGAGTTGTATCGCATACTCCCAGACCTCCTAGTAAACAGTTACAGGAGCTAACCAGACCCGCAAGAGAGAGGACCATGCGCGGTACTCTCCAGGAGATGATGAAGAAAGAAATCACTCCTGCTCCACTGGAATTGTCGGCAGCTGTCTCCAAGCAATCAGAAGCGAAAGGGAAACCTAAGACTTCTATCCCGAAACCAGCAGCCAGCATTTCAGTGCAGCCAACACGGACTTCCCAGCAGTTGTCCAAAGTTACACCCGTAACTCCACCTCCAGCTGAGGCTGAGGCTGAGAGGGAGGTACAACCCTGTGTGGTAGAATTAGACTCTGAGGAAGAGCTAATGGAAGGCCAGGAACTCATTGGAGATCTGGATCCTGTTGACCATCCTGAGCTGCAGTCTTTACTGGCAGAAGGTGGACCCAGCAGGGCAGACTTCAGTAAGGGACAGAGAGAATGTCCAACTCTGGAAGGTCTTCGCCACCAGGCAGAAGCTCAGGCTGAAGGGCAAGAGCCTGGGAAATACAGGTTGCACTGGGAAGATAGCCTCTTCTACAGTGAACCGACCGAGTCTGCACCTGGAGACTACAAAAGACTTGTAGTACCCCAAGAGAACAGACCACAGTTCTTGCAGTTAGCCCACGAGATTCCTTTGGCTGGTCACTTGAGTTTCAAGAAGAGTAAGGAAAGGCTCTCTCTCTACTTCTATTGGCCAAAGATGGGGGCCGAAGTAGAAAAACACTGCAGGAGCTGCCACACCTGCCAGACCTCTGGTAAGGTTGGCTCCAAGAATGTGGCACCTTTAGTGCCTCTCCAAGTTGAGGGAGTCCCATTCGAGAGAGTAGGGATTGACATTGTTGGTCCCCTTGATCCTCCAACCTCCTCAGGCAACAGGTTTATACTTGTTGTAGTAGACCATGCTACTAGGTATCCTGAGGCAATTCCTATGAGGACTGTTACAGCTCCGGCTGTGGCTAAGGCCCTCCTTGGTATTTTTACTAGGGTCGGGTTTCCTAAGGAAGTAATCTCTGACAGGGGGTCAAACTTTATGTCCCACTACATGAAAGCCATGTGGAAAACCTGAGGAGTTACTTACAAGTTCTCAACAGTTTACCACCCACAAACCAATGGGTTGGTAGAACGGTTCAACCGAACCATGAAGAGCATGATAAGTGCTTTAGAGGAACCCCTTACGCGTAAGTGGGACCTTCTACTGCCATGCCTTCTCTTTGCTTATAGAGAAGTCCCTCAGGAGGGAGTCGGTTACTCTCCCTTCAAACTTCTCTATGGTCATCCCGTCAGAGGTCCATTGGCCCTGATTAAGGAGGGGTTGGAGAGTGCTCCTTCCCCCAAGCCAGTCAGAGTGACTAACTACGTGATAGGTCTCCGGAGGAGAATGTCGCACATGATGACGGAAGCAAGCGATAACTTGAAAGCTGGACAAGCATTGGTCAGGCACTGGCAAGATCAAAAGGCTAACATGGTTGAGTTCGCTCAAGACCAGCTCGTTCTCGTTATGATCCCAACAAGGCAGAGGGCCTTGCAAGACAAGTGGATGGGACCCTTCAGAGTTGTGGGTAAACTCGGAGAGGTCAACTCTCTGGTGGACTTGGGCAATCCCAAGGAGGCTCCGACAGTCTTTCACACCAACCGACTCAAAGCGTATGTCTCCAGACCAGATGTAGGAGCGTTGCTTCTAGCATCATCCGAGGAAGAAGAAGAGAGTGAAGCTCTTCCGGATCTCCTCAGAGGCTTACCTTTAGACGAAAAAATTGAAGGAGTAAATCTCTCCTCCAATCTGACACCCGAGCAACAAGAAGAGTGCAAATCTACGTTGAATCAGTTTGCCTCTCTGTTCTCGCTTTCACCAGGCTTGACCCCTTGGGGCCAGCACGACATACTCACTGGTGACTGTCTGCCGGTCAAAAGCAGAGGATACAGAATGTCAGAAAACGTACGAACCCACATCAAAGGTGAGGTCAGCAAGATGCTCGATCTCGGGGTAATAGAGCCCTCTACTAGACCATGGTCTAGCCCAGTTGTGTTAGTACCAAAGGCCGGATCTAAAGAGCTTAGATTCTGCGTGGATTATAGAGCTCTAAATGCAGTCACCAAGACTGATGCCCACCCTTTGCCAAGAACAGATGAGTTGGTGGATAAACTTGGCGCCGCCAAGTTCCTCAGCACATTTGACTTGACGTCAGGCTATTGGCAAATAGCCCTGACAGACCATGCCAAGGAGAAAACTGCATTTTCTACCCCCGTTGGCTTATACCAGTTTAAGGTAATGCCTTTCAGATTGAAGAATGCACCTGCTACGTTTCAACGGATGGTAAACCAGGTTCTGAATGGGATGGAGGACTTCTGCATGGCATACTTGGATGACATCGCAGTGTTCAGCAATTCCTGGGAAGAACATGTAACCCACCTGAGAGATGTTTTGCAGGTTCTTGGACGAGCCAATCTGACCATAAAGGCGAGTAAATGCCAAATTGGACAGAGTAAGGTAGTTGATCTTGGACATGAGGTAGGAGGTGGAGAAATAAGGCCTTGTAACGCTCACCTGGTTCCCACGGAGGCGCGACGTCGAAGGCGCAGAACTCTGAAGATGGACAGGAAGGGCCCCTCTATTCTGGCTTCCCTGGCTCGTTGGATACCCTCCTGTTCGTGAAAAGGGAGTATTACCAACTGTGGAACAATGCTCAAGCCTCCCACTCCCTTCCAACCCTCCACGATACCTCCTCCACGATTCCCCGTGAAGCCTCACCTTAGGGTTTGGAAGGATGAGCTCTCCATCCTGCTTCTGATGCAGGGGCGCGTTGAAACCCAGTTACTTCACTGGATTGAGGATTGATGGGAGTTCAGGTAAGCTCGACTGTTCAGGTAAGGCGCTGTGAAAGTTCTGTTCAAAAGTTCAAGCTTAATAATAATGTTCGTTGTCTAATTGCAGCAAGCGCTAATGCTTATGTCTTTTTCCCCTTAGGGGCCGGGGTTCGGAGTGCCGGAGATATGGCGCCGACCCGAAGTGAAACAGTTCTGGATGAGCGCTCAGGTAATGTCTTTGCATTCGCTCATTCAATGTCTTTGTCTTTTTTCCCCATTGGGGCCGGGGTCCGGAGATGCCAGGAAGCGGCAGGACCCGAAATGCCGTGGGAATAATCCAACAGGTAAGACTTAAAAGGAAACTGAGCTTTCCTTATTCCTTTTCTCCCTCTCACCTTTGTTCTTGTCTTTTTTCCTCTAGGCGCCGGGGCGTAGCTGAATCCGGAAGATCGCTGCTGAAGATGGAAGCGCCTTGCAAAGGTGAGTAAAATGCAGCGCTGCAGCGATCGAAACGAAATGCCTTTAAAATGATGCCTTCCTTTTCAGGGCCGTTGGAGAAATGACTCCGGGATGCAGATTTAGCAGGTAAGGGCTTTTCTTCTCCTATTCTCTTCCTTTCTCCCCTTGCAGGTGTTCCAGGGTGCTGGCAGGCGTGGCTGAAGTCAGGATGCAGGAGCTGACACGGTGAGCGTCCAGCTGCTAGGTGCAGAACAACGCGAAGCATGTGTGGCTGTTCGGGTGGGGTTTAAATAGCCTTGGAAGAAGTTCCTGGTATGTATCCTTCCACCAATCAGGTATGTATCCTTCCCCGACCACACCCGGGTGGTGAAGTAGTCCTACAGGTTAAGTAGTCCCATTCAGGCCTCAAGAGGGCCTGGATGAAGCAGCAAGGTCTGCATCAGGTAAGTGTGCACCCAAGCACTTAAACACATATCCTCTTCTATGAGCCTGGCGCCTAAGGCGCCAGGACTGGGGTCCGCTATGAGCCTGGCGCCTAAGACGCCAGGACTGAGTCCAAAGGGCCCTGACTTGGGCCCGCTGAAACTTCCCTGGGGAAAATGATGTCTGCCTCTGGGGTTGCTGGGCCCGGCCTGGCTCCTTAGAGGTAGGCATCATGACAGTACCCCCCCTCAAGGCCCCTCCCAAGGTCTTTTCCTCCGGGGTTTTGGTTTGTGCGGGAATCTTCGATGGAATCTTTGAATTAATCGTGGTGCGTGAACATAGTTACTGGGTTCCCAAGATCTTTCCTGAGGTCCATATCCTTTCCAATCAACAAGATAGAAGAGTTTCGACTTAACTATCTTGGAATCTAAAATGTCTTTCACTTCGAATTCCAATTCTCCATCAATTTGGACAGGGCCTGGGGGCTCAGAGAGTCTGGTTCCAGGTTGTACTGGTTTTAGAAGAGATGCGTGAAAAACGGGATGAATCCGCATGTTGGATGGTAAATCGAGTTTAAAGGCCACTGGGTTGATAATAGCTTTGATGGGGTAAGGCCCAATGAATCTGGGATTAAAAGTTCGCTGACCCTTGAGGGGTAGATGTTTAGTTGCTAGCCATACCTGATCTCCTACTTGGTAAGGAGGAGTTTTACTTCGGTGCAAATCAGCGTTTTCTTTATACTTTTTCTTGGCTTGCTGTAAGTGGGTTGTAGCTTCTTTGAAGGCTTGGGTTATTGTGGAATGTCGGTGATTTACTGAAGGCATCTCCAGGGTCAGAGGTGGATCTAGGTCAGAGGTCCGAGGATGGTGACCATACAGGGTATAAAAAGGAGTCTGTCCGGTTCCAGAATGCACTGAATTGTTGTATGCATATTCTGCAATCCAAAGGATGTCCTTCCAATTCAACTCGGATTGGTGTAACATGCACCGCAGATATTGCTCGAGAGTCTGATTGGTTCTCTCGGTTTGTCCGTCGGTCTGGGGGTGGTGGCTGGTGGATAACCGCACGTCTATTTGTGCTAGTTGGCAACATTTCTTCCAAAAGTGGGAGATAAATTGACTTCCACGGTCTGAGACTAATATGGAAGGAAAACCATGTAACCGCACTATATTTTCCATAAATTCCTTGGCCAAGGTGGAAGCTGACGGCAATCCTTTTAAAGGGATAAAATGGGCCATTTTTGAGAATAGATCCACTATTACGAGAATCGTGTTGTAACCACCACAAGGAGGCAGGTCAGTTATAAAGTCCATTGACAAGGTGTGCCAAGGTGCTGGTGGAATGTCCAAAGGTTGAAGTAGGCCGGCTGGCCTTTTCTTTTGACTCTTATTTTGGGCACAGATTCCGCAAGACAACACAAATGACTTTATGTCTTTTCTCCAAGAAGGCCACCAGAAGTGGCGTTTGATCTTTTCTTCTGTTTTCGCGATACCGGGGTGTCATTCCATTAATGATTCATGATGACGGGTAATGACAAGTTCCTGCAATTCTTTACTTGGCAGAAATAACCGCTCTTCGAAGTAGGGTAAATCATCCTTAACGGTGTAGTGAGGACCCTTTTGACTCCATTCCAGTAAGGCAGAAGAGTCAAAAAGCTGTTTTACTTGAGCTTGGATGTCCTCAATGGTTTGCAATGAAGTCAAGCCCAGAATTCTTTGTTCCGGTATGATTGGCACAGGTTCTAAACTCGAATTGGGTTCTTCCATGCCTATCCGGGATAAGGCATCTGCCTTACCATTCTTGCAGCCAGGGCGATAGGTAATTACAAAATCAAATTCCGCAAAGAATAAAGCCCATCGGAGTTGTCGCGAAGATTGAGCTTTGGCCGTCTTTAAATACTGCAAATTTCTGTGGTCCGTAATTACGGTGATGGTGTGTCTTGCACCGAGAAGATAGTGACGCCAAGCCTTGAAAGCTGATTTAATAGCCAGTAGTTCTTGGTCGGTAATTGCGTAATTGAGTTCAGGTGGAGAGAATTTTCTGGACCAAAAGGCTACAGGGTGTAGTTGGTTAGTTTCTGGGTCTCTTTGCGACAGGACAGCTCCCATGGCCGAACTGGATGCATCGGTTTCCACGATGTAAGGGAGATCTGGGCGCGGGTGCTTCAATACAGGTGCAGAGGTGAATTTGGTTTTCAGGTCCTGAAAGGCTTGTTCAGCCTCAAGAGTCCATTCAAAGCGTTTGTTTTTCTTTAGGAGAGCTGTGATGGGTTGAACAGTTCGAGAAAATTCCGGGATGAACCTTCGATAGAAATTGGCAAAGCCAAGCATGCTTTGCACTCCCTTCACAGAGCTAGGAGATGGCCATTTGAGAATGGCGTCCACTTTCCGCGAGTCCATTCGGATTCCTTGAGGTGTCAGGATGAATCCGAGAAACTCCACTTCTGTGGTATGAAAAACGCATTTTTCGAGCTTGGCAAATAATTTGTGCTGGCGCAATTTCTCAAGAACTGCCCTAACATGGTTTCTGTGATCAGATTCTGAGGAGGAATACACCAGGATGTCGTCAATATAAACGATGACACAAACATTGATAAGTTCCCGAAGAACATCATTCATGAAGTACTGAAAGGCGGCAGGTGCGTTGCACAAACCAAAGGGCATTACTTGATATTCGAAGAGCCCAAATTTGGTGCGGAATGCAGTCTTCCACTCGTCGCCCTCTTTTATACGTACCAGGTGGTAAGCTCCTCGGAGATCTAGCTTGGTGTACACACGAGCATCTTTTACTTGGTCGATAAGCTCAGGTATCAGGGGCAAAGGGTAACGATTCTTAATCGTTATCTGATTTAGGGCGCGGTAGTCAATACAGGCCCTAAGGTCTCCTTCCTTTTTAGGTACGAAGAACAAAGCGGAAGAGACTGGTGACTTTGATGGGCGAATGAAACCATTGGCCAGGTATTGATCCAAATACTGGCGCAAATGCAGGTTCTCAGGTTCAGTAAGAGCATAAATCCTACTACAAGGTAGTTGTGCATTGGGTACCAAGTCGATTTGGCAATCGTAAGATCGGTGGGGAGGTAAGGTGTTAGCCTGCTCTTTCTGAAAAACGTCTTGGAATTCTTGGTATTCAGATGGTAGCTGTACAGGGGTGGAAGTTACAGAGGCTAGACCCATAGCTGGATTCCTTGGGTAACAGGTTGGTTCACAATCAGGAAAAATTATCTTCTTTGCTCGCCAGTCTATTCTCGGATTAGGTGTTTCTAACCAAGGGATTCCAAGAAGTACTTGAAATTGTGGGGCCTTGATCACATCAAACACGATTGCTTCCCGATGTCCGTCCTGACCCACCAGAGTGATTTCAACTGTGGAATGCGTTACAGGCCCTGAGGCTATTTCGGTTCCATCAACTGTAGTAATTACATCTTGGGCTACTTTCGGGCGGAGAGGAAGCTTAATCCTGGAAGCCAATTCACGGTCTATGTAATTTCCAATAGCTCCACTGTCTATGTATGCTTTTATAGCATGCAACTGCTGAGGCTGTTTTGGGTTCACAAGCACCATTGGCATGACAAAATGCGAGGTCAAAGAGTTTGTTTTCAAGCTCGGCAAGCGGACCCCTACGCTTGTCGGGCTAGGTCGTTTCCCGAACCAGGTGTCAATAACTCGTTATCAGTGGCTCCAACCACCTTCTTGGGTGGTTTAACTGGACAACTTTGAAGAAAGTGACCGGAAGTTCCGCAATACAGACAAAGTTGCATTTGTCGCCTTCTCTCTCGTTCCTTCTGCGTTAATGGTCCTTTAACACTGCCAATTTGCATAGGTTCGGAAACGTCAGTACTCTTGGAGTTAACGTGGGTCTTGATAGGTACTCTGGTTTCATACTTGAGCCGATCTGCTTTTCCATTTTGAAGTCTGTGATCAGGTTGAACCACTAAGTCTATGTAGTCTGCGCAGGCCTGGGGTGGATCTACTATCTGAGCTATAACATCTTTAAGCTCTCCGCGCAGGCCTCGATGAAACAATGTGATCCTTTTATTTTCAGGCCATCCGGTTTCCACAACTAGTCTATTAAAGGTGGCGATATAGGACAAAAGATCCTGATTACCTTGTCGTAAGGATAGCAGTTTGTTGTCAAGGGCCTGTCCCTGCGAGTGTCGAGCGAACAATCTTTCCATGCTGGCCTGGAAGCCCTGGAAATCCCGGAGAATGGGATCATCCTGATTTACCAATGGAATAGACCAATCGGCAGCACAGCCACTGAGGTAAGATAGTACAAAGGCTACTTTGGTCTGGTCGTTGGGGAAGGCCCCGGGCCAGCATAAAAAGTGTAAACGGCATTGGTTCATAAAAACGGCATATTTCTTGGGATCCCCCGCAAAACGTTCCGGCGGGGCCAAAGGCATGTGTCCAGGTAGATTGATTTGTACCGGGTTATTCGAACCCATTGTTGTAGAAATATCTCCGGAAACAGGTAAAGGAGTGTGCTCTGCCTGGCCCTGCAATAACCTTTTGGCCAGATCATCAGTTCTTTCCTTGGATAGGATTAGTTCCCTTCTGAGAGCATTAGTCTCCTGGCGGGCTGAGTGCACTTCTGCCCGTAATTCCCCTAAAAGATGGGCCAGCTGATCTGTCTCGGAAGTCTCCATAGCGCCCAGGTGGGAAATTGTGGTAAGGCTTCGCGTTCTGTAACGCTCACCTGGTTCCCACGGAGGCGCGGCGTCGAAGGCGCAGAACTCTGAAGATGGACAGGAAGGGCCCCTCTATTCTGGCTTCCCTGGCTCGTTGGATACCCTCCTGTTCGTGAAAAGGGAGTATTACCAACTGTGGAACAATGCTCAAGCCTCCCACTCCCTTCCAACCCTCCACGATACCTCCTCCACGATTCCCCGTGAAGCCTCACCTTAGGGTTTGGAAGGATGAGCTCGCCATCCTGCTTCTGATGCAGGGGCGCGTTGAAACCCAGTTACTTCACTGGATTGAGGATTGATGGGAGTTCAGGTAAGCTTGACTGTTCAGGTAAGGCGCTGTGAAAGTTCTGTTCAAAAGTTCAAGCTTAATAATAATGTTCGTTGTCTAATTGCAGCAAGCGCTAATGCTTATGTCTTTTTCCCCTTAGGGGCCGGGGTTCGGAGTGCCGGAGATATTTATTTTTATTTATTACTAATGTGTTACAGCTTATTATAAGCTTTTCACATGACGTAAGAAATTACATTCGAACAGCAATCATTCATTAAAAATAATATTGACATATTGAGTCGATAGAGAAAAATAATAGCATAAAAGGCATAGATTAGTAGAAAGGAATCCATGAATCCACCAATGAATAAATATTAGTTTTTCCCTTTTTTCCTAGGAGTGACGTTCCCAAGGGACATCCCCGAGTTGACATTTGCTATATGTTTATGTCCAATGATTTCTCAGCAATCGTCCAAACATTATACATAGCAATGTATAATTTCATTCCTTTTCCCTTTGCATTAACGGCTCTGTGCCAGAATTCGTTACTGCCAACATATTCCAAGTTATGAACAAAGTCTGTATAAAATATTGTATAGACCTTTGCCATAGCGACACATCTAGTGAGGACGTGTTTGCCCGTTTCAGATTCCGTTTTGTCCTTACACAGCCTGCAGTAGCGTTCAGGTAGGGGGAGATTGTTCTTAATCCCACTTATGGCCAGTACAGGTAGCTGATCGATCCTTAGCAAAAGAATGAATCGACGTAGCCGTGGTGAAGGGCATAGATTCAGGTATGGTAATGGTTTTTTAATAGTGTAATTCATGAATTGCACAAATTTGTAGCGCTTCAGATCTTCCAAATGCGCAAAATTGCTGATCCAGTCGTGTAATTCAGATTTCTTGGCTAGCGCTCTCAGCAAAGGAGTAGAGACCACTTGTTGTTTTTGTGTCCAGCCAATAGCTTCGAGGTAGTTGATAATATTCTTTTTCATAATAGAATAAGAAGACACTTTGTTAATTTCGCAGTGGATCGCTGCTAACAATAAATTGGCTGTATCCGATGTTACTTTTAGATATAGTTCAGCTCTTTTCCTGAGTACAAGAGACTTCCAGGAAATAAGGCCGAGCTCTAATCTGAGGATGGCCATTGGGAAACAGCCCGGGAGGCCGAGTATTTTTCTCCAAAATTTTCCTTCGAGGATTTGAAGCCAATCAAGGTCTATCAATTGTAGTGCCTCAAGGCCATAGATTATCATCGGTGTTAAGACCTGAAGGTAAAGTTGGCGTGCTGCCCAGATGGTATAACCAGAATAAGATGTAGAAAAACGGTAAATAAGTGCTGTGACTTGGGCAGCCCTTGTGGATCTAATTTGTTTGCAGATGGTATATTGCCCCTTGGGCTCAACCTCGACACCCAGGTATCTGTAGTATGGGGTATATTTGATTTCCGTCCCAAATATGTTTAGACCGATTCTTGCTGTCTTCTTAGAACTGAACATTACCATCTGTGTTTTATTCAGATTAATCGCCAGCCCATTTGATTTAGTATAGGACCATAATGCCTCAGCTGATCTTCGCATGCCGCTAATGGTGTGGTCCAAAATGACTAAGTCGTCCGCATATGCTAGCACCACACAGTGGGAGGGTCCAATCTTAGGGGGGCAGTTATTTTCCAATGATAGCATTTTAGGTATGTCGTGAACAAACAGGTTGTACAATATTGGTGCCGTAACGCATCCTTGTTTCACACCACAGTTTTGATTGATCTTATTAGTCATATTCCCTTTAGCATCCAGCTTCAGGGAGACTGTGGTATTGTGGTGCAATAATTTGAGATAATATAGTATTTCTTTTGGACATCCCAATTTTTCAAGTTTGGCCCATAGTAATTCCCTGGGGACTAGGTCAAAGGCGGACCTAAAGTCTATGAACAGAGCGTATAACGGTGGATTACCTGATGTTCTGGCTTTGTACAGAGAATGTCCATTACTACCAAATTGTGTGTGGTAGAATATCCGCTTCTAAATCCACATTGGAAACGGTCAAGGATCTTTTCTCTCTCTACCCAAGTTTGGAGTTCTTGTAGGAGGTATGCTGCAAATATCTTGCCCGTGCAGTCCAACATGGAAAGTAGACGGTAATTACCAGGGTCTGTACGGTCGCCTCTCTTATGTACAGGAATCAAGATTGCGGTCTGCCAGGATTCAGGGATTTGACCTTCCTTCATAATCTTTTCAAAGAGGATCACGAGTATCTCTGCCCAGTATTCGGGGTTGCTCTTTAATACGGCATTTGCTAAGCCATTGGGTCCCGGGGCTCTTGAGGATTTGAGCTTTTTTATCCTGGTTATCATAGATTCGCCTGACACTTTAAAAGGGGTCGTAGGTAGATCCTGGTGAATCCTCTCCTGAGGCTTTGCCTGATCCATACCGTTTCGGGTTTTCAGGAATTCCTCCCATTGGCTAATACCAATTGAATTGGTTAAGGGGATACTGATGTCACCACGAGCCGTGCTCAGTAATCCCCATATGGATCGGGAGTTTCCCGTGCATAGTGTTTGGACTGTTGTTTGCCATTTGAGCAGTTTTATTGCATAGCGTTTCTGCTTTAGCCATGTTCTGTAGGCGTTTTTCATTTTCTTGCTTAAAGTCAGATAATAGTGCGATGTAATCGATACTTTACGTAGTTTCCTCAAGTCTGCTCTTAGAGTTCGTTTGGCGTCTCTAATTTCAATGTCGAATATGTTAGTGGTCTTTGTCTCAGGAGCCCGCATATTTGTTTTAACTGCTGCAAAGGTGTTTGAGAATGCTGCGATCCATTCTTCAATCTCATTGCTGGTCATAGCTGAGAGTTCTGTGCGACACAGATTGGGATAGTTAGTTGTATATTCTGTGGCTCGATTGATGTTATTATCAGACCACCGAATCTTGGAGCGAGCATGAGAGAGATATGGCGCCGACCCGAAGTGAAACAGTTCTGGATGAGCGCTCAGGTAATGTCTTTGCATTCGCTCATTCAATGTCTTTGTCTTTTTTCCCCATTGGGGCCGGGGTCCGGAGATGCCAGGAAGCGGCAGGACCCGAAATGCAGTGGGAATAATCCAACAGGTAAGACTTAAAAGGAAACTGAGCTTTCCTTATTCCTTTTCTCCCTCTCACCTTTGTTCTTGTCTTTTTTCCTCTAGGCGCCGGGGCGTAGCTGAATCCGGAAGATCGCTGCTGAAGATGGAAGCGCCTTGCAAAGGTGAGTAAAATGCAGTGCTGCAGCGATCGAAACGAAATGCCTTTAAAATGATGCCTTCCTTTTCAGGGCCGTTGGAGAAATGACTCCGGGATGCAGATTTAGCAGGTAAGGGCTTTTCTTCTCCTATTCTCTTCCTTTCTCCCCTTGCAGGTGTTCCAGGGTGCTGGCAGGCGTGGCTGAAGTCAGGATGCAGGAGCTGACACGGTGAGCGTCCAGCTGCTAGGTGCAGAACAACGCGAAGCATGTGTGGCTGTTCGGGTGGGGTTTAAATAGCCTTGGAAGAAGTTCCTGGTATGTATCCTTCCACCAATCAGGTATGTATCCTTCCCCGACCACACCCGGGTGGTGAAGTAGTCCTACAGGTTAAGTAGTCCCATTCAGGCCTCAAGAGGGCCTGGATGAAGCAGCAAGGTCTGCATCAGGTAAGTGTGCACCCAAGCACTTAAACACATATCCTCTTCTATGAGCCTGGCGCCTAAGGCGCCAGGACTGGTGTCCGCTATGAGCCTGGCGCCTAAGACGCCAGGACTGAGTCCAAAGGGCCCCGACTTGGGCCCGCTGAAACTTCCCTGGGGAAAATGATGTCTGCCTCTGGGGTTGCTGGGCCCGGCCTGGCTCCTTAGAGGTAGGCATCATGACAGGCCTTTGCTCAGTAAGATTGAAGCTGTGCAAAATTGGACAACACCTATTACTCAAACCCAAGTGAGAGCCTTCCTAGGCCTCACTAGGTATTACAGGAATTTCATAGAGAACTATGGGACCATAGCTTCTCCACTGAATGTCATCTCCTCGCCCAAATTTCCTAAAAAGGTTAGATGGAACGAGGAGTGCAATCAGGCTTTTGAAAACCTGAAAAAGGCTCTTTGCCAAGCCCCAGTACTCAGAGCTCCTGATTACCGCCAACACTTCATTGTGCAGACAGATGTTTCAAAATGTAGCAATAGGTGCCGTACTCAGTCAACTGGATGGGAAAGGTAGGGAGCACCCCGTTTGCTTCATCAGCTGCAAGCTGAAGGATCCTGAAACAAGGTGGGCAACAATCGAAAGAGAGTGCTTTGCTATCGTGTGGGCTCTGAAGAAGTTTAGGCCGTACTTGTATGGTTCTACTTTTGTCATTCAGACTGACCACCAACCCTTGAGATGGTTAATGCAAATGAAAGGGGAAAACCCAAAACTATTGAGATGGTCGATCTGCCTGCAAGGGTTTGATTTCACCATTGAGCACAGGTCAGGGTGTCACCACCAAAATGCTGATGGTCTCTCTAGGATGTATGTCATCGACTAGAGGTATGAGATTCATCCAGGAGTGGAGTAAATCCTACTGTCCCTTAGTCTGGGGGGGGGCGAGTGTTAGGGAAAATTCTCTGTTTAGGCTGAATTTCCTAACCTAGTGAGTCCCCCAGCAGCTTTGCTGGATTTCTGGAGTTTGTTTTTTTCCATCCTGCCAAGAGTGAGACTCTTTTCCTCCCACTCTTGGACATGAATGTGTGTAATTCCTTTGAATGTCAATGTGTTCTATGGGCTATGGGGTCTTTTACTCCATAGGGTCTCATATGTTTTTCTATGTGTGTTACACCGTGCCGTAACCTTGGGGCGTCCTAGCGGACCTCCACCATAGACTCCATACCCGGGGACTGACTACTGTCTCCCCGGGCATGTAAAGTCACCATTGGCTTTACTAGACCTAAATTTACTAACAGAACTAGTACAAACCATCTTATTGTGGACGTACTAGTAGGGGTAATTAGATTACTCCTGGATCTGTTATTCGAGGGGGCACTGTCCCGTCCCCCCTCAACGAGTTTTGGCTGGTGGCAGTGGAAACTACTTGTTATGTTCGACCCCAAACATAACCCTATGGGATTCGTCCCATTGTTAGAGATTGATACTTTTCTCGTTAATCTCTAATGTACCACCGGTCTACCTATCTTAAATAAGTTTATCGGATGGTATTTTCTGCCAGAACTCGGTTTTTTAAATGGCGTCTGTGTTCGTCTCTGTGACTCCTAAACCAAAGGTTGAGCCCTTTGTTCCACTTTTGGCGGGCCTCTGTACAGAGACCCTCCAAAGTGGTGCCATTCTGTCTGGGTTACCACAGGGGTGTGGGAGGGGGTTTAGGCACCCTGGACCGAGTTGCCTTGCCAACTCCGGTCGCACTCTGGTGTGATTGGCCCAAGTGGTGAGCCTCCCCGCTCACCACTTAGCATGTGTTGATTGACAGCTAGGCTGAATGAATGGGGGTTTTCTGCATAAAAGCAGGGCTTTTGGGACTGGATCTTCAGAAGTCGCCACAGGACCTAAGAATCCGATGAGGGTAAGGCTGAGCCGACCTGCAACAACGACTCCTCCGGTGGAGCCCTGCTGAACCCACTCACCACCTCCCGACGACAGAGGAGATCTCCCTGCCGGAGAGTCTCTTCCCCTGACTGGTGGGAACAACCAGTCCCCTTTGCTTTTTCTTCGCCTCAGGACACAGTGGTCGAATTGCCCGCGCAGAGCACCTTGGAAACCGGATAGCCTCTACCCCTGTACTGCGACCAAAAGGTGGTGCCTTGTGACGGAGCACTCCGCGGCTGGTCTCTTCCCTGGTCGTGCACAGGACTTCACTTTACTTCAACGACGAGATCACCTCTACTCTTGGTAAAGACCCGACGTGCATCCACCACCAGGAACAACTACCCCCACCGGAGCTGTCTCTCCACAATCAAGGTACTGTGTCCACCTGGCTTCCCTTGTTGCCGGATCGAGTGAGGTGTCTTAATCCTCTCCTTTCCGTTGGGTCACCTCCAAGCTTTCTCTAGCGTGTTGTTCTGAACTGGTTCAATCTTCCAATAACAATTTGCTACACAGACTCGAACGCATTTCCACAAAGAGACTTTTTGGGACATATCGCCTTGCCTCTCTCCGAGTGGGCCTGGCCTCTGAACTTTATGATCTATTGTGGTTTTTGTCTTCTTGCCTTGCATTTTTCCCGTGAAGTATTGAACTGTGTTGATTTCGTAATCTGCTTATTTTTCTCTCCCATCCTAACTGATATTAGAGTGCCATCTAGGTTGAGGCATACACCTCTGTCTGCAAATAAGTGATGCCGGTAGAACCTAGACTTGTCGAAATATTGTTAGGGGGTTTGATTGTTTCTTCTTCGTAGAGTAATTGTAATTGAATTGTTTGCCGTGATAGTGCCAGAGTGTTTTCCATAGATGTTCCGTTATAAATAAATACCTTAATATCTTTACACTGAAGCCTTGTTGCGTGTTTGCTTGTCTTACTGTGAAGAATTGCCCTATATTGTATACTCCACATACTGCTTAACTCTTCTTGAGAGAGGTCTGACTGCTCAGCCACAGCTACCAAGTGAATCTGTGTGGTACAGACTGCTACCAAGTGGGTTTACTGCCAAACACCTGTAGTCCTAAATCTTTTGCAGTGGTCCCAGAGGGAACTGCACAGGTTTCCGCCTAACATGTACACTGCATGGTGTATTGATATGTGCCTCTGCATCCATCTCATCCTCCTAATTTGCAGGTCCATTTCTCATGTCTTCACAAGGTGGTCTACTTTGGAACTGGAGTCCATGTTGTAAGCAGTGCACCTACACTCTTGCGTGGCGCTAACACTGAATAGTTGGAAGTGTTCGAAGTGCTGGCATTATCAGGTAGTGAGGCTACCAATTTTTTAAGTCCATACTCTCATGTTTATGGTAGGTTGGAGGTTGTGTAGGTGATTGGTATTATTGGTAAGTATTTGGTAATGTGTGTTGTTGGTCCTGCATTACTGTGAGCATTTCATGTGTGGCCAGTTTCCATTAGGGACACTGTAGTTGGTGACACTTGGGGCATGTTGTGGGGATTAATTTGTTTGCTCTCACATTGCATGACATGCCATGGTGTGTTGTGTGGCCATGCCGGGGAGGGGTTGGGTGACATGGCACTGTTCTCATGTTGTATTTTTCAAGTGGATATTCATTTTTGCTGCATAGAAGTGTGTCTTTTGATGACACTGCATTGGTGGTGTTTGTGTAGGTAGGGATGCACACTTTGTGACACTTCCAGATGAACAATCTCAGGCTGCTATGGTTCTGACAGTTGACTGTCCCTTAATTCATCAGAATTGTCAGATTGAGTCATCATTGATTGTCAGATGGTATGTGCCAGGGCTGTGTGCACTCCACAGGGGTGTGCTTTCTATGTGAAGTAATTAGCCACCAGCTGCGTACGGGCTGCCTCACCCCGTGCCCTTTCCCCTCCCATGCGCAGCGGGCGTGCATGTGGTTGGGGATGTGGGGGCACCACCATGTCCACAGCCAGGCCCCGGCGTGTTGCAACATTGTGCAGGACACATGCTGCCACTATGATCCTGCACACTACTGGGGGAGCGTATAACAGCTGCCCACCAGAACAGTCAAGGGAGCGAAAGCGTGACCTGAGCACTCCGAATGTGCGCTCCACTATGCCCCGTGTTGCAATATGGGCTGTGTTGTATCTTACCTCGGGAGGCGTGATGGGGTTCCGAATTGGCATCATCATGTGTGTGCTCAGAGGGTAGGCACTGTCCCCTGGGGAGGTGGTGATGGGGATCATTAGTGGGGTATTGGCATTACTCTGTATCTGTCATGCATGGGTGTGCTGTGGCATTTCTACTCACCAAGCAGCCATGCATCGCCATGCCGCCCAGCTTCCATGTCCCGGTTTAGGGTTGACATCCTGTAAATGAAGCTGTCGTGGGTGGACCCTGGATAGTTGGCATATACTGAGGTGATGATTCCCTTGGCATCACATACTACCTGGACGTTGATGGAATGCCAGTGCTTGCGGTTTCTATAGATGTGCTCAGATGCCCTGGGGGGACGTAGAGCCACATGGGTGCAATCAATGGCACCTAGCACTTTGGGGAATTGTGCCACCCTGTAGAAATCCTGGCTGACAGCCTGCCTTTCTGCAGGTGTTCTGGGCAGGTATATGTGCCTGCGAACTGATGGGCATGCAGTGATGATGGCCAACACCTGGTGTAGGCACCGTGACTGCGTGGCCTGTGACACCCCCCCCCCACTATGGCACTTGTCCGCTGAAATGATCCGGTAGCCAAGAAGTGCAGTACATTGAGGACCTTCTCCAGTGGGGTGAGGCTTGGGAGCACAGGTTGGGTGATGTGAGGTCATCCTCCCACTCACTGACCAGGTCGAGTATTACGTGTGGTGGAAACCTGTACCTCCCATACACCTGGTCATCAGGCATACCAAATAGGCTGGTTCTGGGTGTGAAGATTCTGGCCCTGACTATCCTTCTCCTGCGGTATCCCACGGCCACTGCTGCTAGGAACGGTATATTCATCCTGGCGTCTGAGCTTGTTTGTTGTTTGCGCACTCTTTTATGCTGCGCGGGACGTGCGCCTGCTTCTTGCTGGTGTAAGTGTTTCAGGATTGGACCTTTTATTTTTTGGCGCGTTGTAGGCGACCGTGTAAATCTTCCCGCCCACCCCAGGAATACACGTACCCCACTCTCACAGGCCCAGTCGCGTGTGGAACGTCACGCGCACACCGAAATACACGTACCCTGCAAATTCACGTGTGGAACTTCCCACGTACCCCAAAATACACGTACCCTGCTGGTATCGCGTGTGGAAGTTCACGCGGACCCATAATACACGTACCCTGATGGAATCGCGTGTGAGACTACCCGCGCACCCCTGGAATACACGTACCCAGGCAAATCGCACGGCCTGGGGGTGGGGGTGCAGGGAGACAGGAGTGGGGGCCTGGTGGAGGGTGCCCTACAGTGCTGGGGGGTGGGGGTGCAGGGGGACATGAGTGGGGGCCTGGTGGAGGGTGCCCCTGGATGCAGGGGGGTGGGGGTACAGGGGGACAGGAGTGGGGGCCTGGTGGAGGGTGCCCTACAGTGCTGGGGGGTGGGGGTGCAGGGAGACAGGAGTGGGGGCCTGGTGGAGGGTGCCCCTGGATGCAGGGGGGTGGGGGTGCTGGGAGACAGGAGTGGGGGCCTGGTGGAGGGTGCCCTTAAGTGCTGGGGGTGCAGGGGGACATGAGTGGGGGCCTGGTGTAGGGTGCCCTTGGATGCTGGGGGGTGGGGGTGCAGGGAGACAGGAGTGGGGGCCTGGTGGAGGGTGCCCTACAGTGCTGGGGGGTGGGGGTGCAGGGAGACAGGAGTGGGGGCCTGGTGGAGGGTGCCCCTGGATGCAGGGGGGTGGGGGTGCTGGGAGACAGGAGTGGGGGCCTGGTGGAGGGTGCCCTACAGTGCTGGGGGGTGGGGGTGCAGGGAGACAGGAGTGGGGGCCTGGTGGAGGGTGCCCCTGGATGCAGGGGGGTGGGGGTGCTGGGAGACATGAGTGGGGGCCTGGTGGAGGGTGCCCTACAGTGCTGGGGGTGCAGGGGGACAGGAATGGGGGGCCTGGTGGAGGGTGCCCTACAGTGCTGGGGGGTGGGGGTGCAGGGGGACAGGAGTGGTGGCCTGGTGGAGGGTGCCCTACAGTGCTGGGGGGTGGCGGTGTAGGGGGACATGAGTGGGGGCCTGGTCGAGGGTGCCCCTGGATGCAGGGGGGTGGGGGTGCAGGGAGACAGGAGTGGGGGCCTGGTGGAGGGTGCCCCTGGATGCAGGGGGGAGGGGTGTAGGGAGACATGCGTTGGTGGGCAGTAGTGCAAGGTGACATGTGGGTTGGCTGGGGGGCATGGCCATGGTGGATGGGCTGCCTGCGGGACATGTGCAGGGGTGCAGGGTAGTCCCCTGTGGTGTGGGCCACCTGCAGGGGCTGTGGAGGGTGTAGAGGGAACAGCTGGGAGGACCCACACGGCCAATTCACGTGTGGGACTCCCCGGCACACCCGAAATACACCTAGGCTGCTGGATTCGCGTGTGGAATTTGCCGCGCACCCGGAGTACACGTACCCTGCTGAAATTGCGTGTGGAACTTCACGCGCACACCGAAATACACGTACCCTGCAAATTTGCGTGTGAAACTTCCCGCGCACCCCGGAATACACATGCCTAGGCCAATCGCGTGTGGAACTTCCCGCGAACCCCGTAATACACGCACACGCTATTTTTCACACAGCGGGTGTCTGTGTTTGACGGTACCCCTTTGCACCTCATTTGTCCTAGAGGGCCACTGTATGGATCATTCATCATAGCTGTATATGGGTGCTTTTTGTTAGCGCACATTTTGGCACACATTTATTTCAGGCGCAGGGACGCTACCGCCTGCTTTCTTGTGGCGTACTTGTTTGGCCCCGTGCGCGTCTTTGCCCGTGCGCTGGTTTGCCCTATTCGATTCCATGAATACGAGTTGTAGGCGAGCGTGTGGGCGTTCCGCGCACTTGCCTCCTGTACTTCCCCCGTGACACCCATATTTTCACGCGTTGTTCCCCATTCCGAGTGTTAAGCCCTGTGTTCCGCCTACTTTTGTAATGTGCGCTGCGCTATGTGCGATTTCGCAGCGGCCGTGGCACACGCCGTTGGATGACCTGTGCGCCGGCATGCGCCGCGCACTTTTTCAGCACACATCCAATATTTTTCTCGCGTACGGACTTCCATGAATCAATGTGCGCTGGTTTCCCTGCGATTTTCGCAGTTGCACTGCGATTTTTGCACTTTTACTGCGAATCGCACGTTTTGGCACCTCTGCGCGGGAATTTTCGGCGCACATTAATTCCATGAATCGGCTTGTCTGTGTCAGCATGAGAATTCTCTCACGCACTTAGTGGCCTATCGAGATTGGGCTGAAGCAGAAATGAGACTGCTATCAAACAAAACGATAGATGATGAGCATGAACGTATTTTACTCCAACGAGCAAACTACCGTGGATGAAATTATTGCTTATACCAAAAGGGTAATGGCAACTTTTTAGGCCTTGTGAAGTTATTAGCAAAGTTTGATGTGGTGATTGGGGGACATTTAGAAAAGTACTTGCAAAGGAAATGGCAGACCATTATGGTGGAAAAACCACCCAAAATGAACTATTAAACTCTATGGCTGAGAATGTGAAAAAGGATATCGTAAAACGTCCACAGGGAGCAAAGTTATTTTCTGTAATACTTGATTGCACTCCTGATATCAGCCACCAAGAACAGCTTTCCTTAACCATCTGATTTGTGAACACAAATGCAGTCACCATTTGCATTCAGGAACACTTTCTTGGGTTTGAGGCAGTAGGTGGCAGTACTGGGGAAGGCCTCACAAATGGTTTGCTCCAAGAACTAAAAGGCTGTGGTCTTGATGTGAATAACTGCAGAGTACATGGGATATGACAATGGCGCCAATATGAAGGGGAAAATTAAAGGCGTACAAAAGCATGTCCTTGATATAAACTCAAGGGCCTTCTTTATGCCATGTGGCTGCCATTCCCTTAATTTGGTGTTCGGGGATGCTGCAAAATGCACAACGAAATCACTTACCCTCTTTGGCATGTTACAGAGAATCCATGCCCTTTTTTCTTCCTCGGTTTGTCGTTGGAGAATTCTGAAATAAAATGTTAAAGGTTTGAGCCTGAAGCCCCTCTGTGAAACACGATGGGATTGTAAGATTGACAGTGTAAAAGCGGTCAGGTATCAAATAACTGGTGTCCATGATACTCTTATTGAACTTGCCGAAGAGGGGAAAAGTGATGCATCGCTTCGTCATGAAGCAAGCCCTCTCGCTGATCAACTGGAAGACTATACATTTTTAGTTTAGAGTCAACCTAATAAGCAAAGCCATGCATTCCAAGTCTTTGGACATTTCTACAGCGGTTATCCTTTTTGATTGCTGTATACAGTTTCTGGAGAAGTACACAGAAAATTGATTCACTGATGCTCTGATGGTCTTATTACAGCTAAAGAGTTGGCCACTGAACTGGAAGTTGAAGCTTCTTTCAAAGACAATACGAGAAGACGATGCAAGAAAACACAATTTTCTTATGAATGTGAAGATGATGCTCCTCAAGATCTGAATGAGAAGTTTAGGGTTGAATTTTTTAATGTCTTGTTGGACACAACATTAAACTCCATCGAAGAAAGGTTCAAACAAATGAAGGAGCACAATTTAACATGGGGTTTTCTGTACAATATGAAAGGGTTTTCTGATAGTTCACTCCTTCATGAGAATTGCAGGAGGTTGGAGGTGGCACTAACCCCAGCAAGATGAACATCTGGGTCTTAAAGATATGTTGCCAGAAAATGTACAAAACCCATTTGATGTGCTGCAATTAATGCACAGTCGAAAAATGTGGGATTGCTTTCCAAATGTCTGGGTCGCGTTACGCATTTTATTAACCATCCCCGTCTCTGTAGCAAGTGGAGAAAGAAGCTTTGGCAAACTGAAATTAATTAAAACCTATCTTCTCTCAAACATGAGCAAAGCGAGGCTTGTCGCATTGGCAAAGCTCTCCATCGAAAATGACATCGCACAGGCAATACATTTTTCTGATGTCATAACAGAGTTTGCCAATAGAAAGGCTAGGAAAGTCAACTTTTAAATTAGTTAGCCTGTGATATGAAGACAAACATTGAGTCCTCCTGGAAACTCTGGGAAGCTCAGAAGAGGAATTAAAGAACAACCCAACAAAAGTCAAAAACCTTTTACTAGAACTAGACTGGATTAACACCTTGGATGAAGCTGCAGCCCTAAAACTCTCAAAAGCATTTCCGTACAATCCAATCAAAATAAATGAAACAAGAATATATTTGGAAAAATTCCCTGACAAAAAAACTCAATGCTTCATGAGGATTCGCTTGAACTTGCTTTATACATAATAGCAATAAGAAGAAAATCTCGCCTTAACAATTGCAGGTACTGTAGCTCTCTAGACCAAGTGGAAAACATAAAACATTGCGGTTGGAATGCCAGGGCACTCAGGACGACCACAACACCCACGTTGGGCACTTATTCAAAGATCTGCACCACTACGACGTGGAGGAATGGTGGGCCCGGATAAGGAGTGTAGAGAAGACGAGTTGGGTAATTGCAGTAGTCCATTTCTTTCAGAAACTCGGCCTAGATAAGCCCCCTACAACCTAAAAAGAAACGGGATGAGACAGGCTTATGTACCTATTGAGAACTCCTGTAAAGAAGTATCCAGAAGGACATGATGAGATGGACAGTAATGTATCTCAAGGCCAACTCAGCCAAGGATAGGAACTTGGACAGATCTCCAGTTCTTTTTGTAAAAAAATTGTTTATCAATTAAATCAAATAAAAAATAAATAAAAAGAAAAAAAAAAGACTAAGCATTTGAAGTCCAGACTTTTGTTGTTTCTAATTTAGTGTGTTATTTAAATGACAGTTTCCCCCTACAGCATCAAATCCTTGGCAGAAAACTATTGTTTTTTTTTCTTTTTGGTTTTGTAAATACCTATTATCCTGCCTTCTTACAGAAAGCCAGGTTATGTGTGTATTTTATTTTGTAGAACATGCAGTACAGAGGCAAATCCAGATCGCAAAGGATATTTTTGCCATACATTGTTTCTGTTGCCTAGGTGTTAAAAGATTGGCTTGAGTATTTTTATTTTTTGGAGGGGCGCCAAATTTTGTTTTGCCCAGTGCGCTGCCGGTGCTAAGGCTGGAACTGATTGAAGGACTTATCATTCCACTTTCCTCAGGATCTCGTCCATCAGAAATCTAGCTGACGAAGGCATCGCCCGTGTCCATCTCGTAACCACTGCAGTGGCTGCAGGAGAAAGCGGAGGTTCGAACTTGGGGCTGGTATACCCTTCTGTGGGCAATAAAGGATAGCACCCATATGGGGGGTGGTGCAGAAGGGATTTCTGCACCCTCCTTTCTCAGCCCTTCTGCTGCGATTTTAACATTGTGCACCTTTCCGCCATTCTTACACATCTTCCATAACTCTAAAATATTTAAACGATTCTCTAACTTTGATCCCTTGTGCTTAGTGACTAAGAGGTATACAGGTTTTTCAACATCCCCTCATCATAGGTCTCCTCATTAGGTCAAGAATTAAGCATTTTACCCCTAGTTTCCCCGCAGCCATTCTCGATGGTGCTTCAAAATCTTTGCCTTATACCCAGGAAGTACCCGACACAAGTATTCAGTGGAGAACAACAGAAGCCGAACCCGCTGCACACAATTTCAAACACCAAGAACCGGTTATCCTCCTTCCCAATTTCTTAAGCTTCCCCACAATCACTCACCTTGTTCCCTTTCACCACGATCACCTCACTTAACTGTTAACTTTAATTACACTCTTACACAAAAGACAGCATATTATCAAAAAACACAATGCTGGCCCATATCCTCTTTACGTCTTCATCTCTTCTTCATCTCTTTAATAACATTTTTGACTACAATGGTGTCTTTTTCCAGCTACAGAAAGATACCCTTCACTACTTTGACTAACCAAGAAAAGAAAATAACAAACTAAGTAAAAATATTTTCCGTGGGGGCTAGGGCTGCAAACGCACAGACAGCAAAATTAAGGGTGCCAAGGGTGTTCCTCATAAAGGTATCTACGGGTGGACTTACTATAAAGATGTCACCTCACCCCTAGGTGAGGACTCCAGCCAACTACATAAGCAAACCGAAGGGTATCAAGGCACACACCACAAAGGACATATGGTTAAGATGACACCTTACCCCTCTTAAAATAACAAACTAGGTAAACATACATGGACAAAAAGCCTTAAAACATTAAACAGTTCATTCCCTCCTCAAAAACATTCATCCTTTCAACTCACCTGACTTGCCCGACTCCACACATGCATGCCTACTTTATCCTTACCGACAACCTCAAATCAAAGAAAAAACAGTTTTTGCCCCATTACTCTCTTGCTTTACCCTGCCAAAGTGCACTCACATAAAAATGGTCACTGAAGCGCTCCGAAGTGGTGCTCCTTCAATTCGCCCTGCTCAGCTGGACCATGGCACCACATCCCCTGGGAGCAGACAGGCCTTTAACCAATAAGGCACCTGTAGACCTCTCATTTTATCGTGTATGAAAGACTGGTCCCCGCAGAGAAGCGCCACAGCCGATTTGTGCGGTCAGGCAACACCCAATGTTTCAGAAAGCCTGGGGATCACATTGGGGTCACCAAATGTGGGGGTGGGCCTCCGATCTCCATTACCCAAAAAAGGCCCACCTCTTAAGAAGCAAGTGGATGTTTGTCCATAAGGCAAATTTATTGTACAAATGGCCAGGAGGGGCTAGATGACGCCATAGAGTAAAACTAACCAGATTCTCATCAAACCACACAAAGATCTCACATTATAAACATTTTGCAAGTGAACACACTCCCACATATTTTGTTACAATGCCATCCTCCCAAATATGATTGGTCAACCCTATACAACGAAATCTAATCCCCGTCAATTCCCACGCTCCCATTGGATACATTTATTCAACCACCATCCACTTTCAACATACATTTGCATCATCTCATATTTACAGCACACCCCTTCTCTGGATCTTTCAGTTGTAGGTCAGGACATCATATGGTTACATAATCACACAGCAATCCTAAATTACTACAAGTTCCATCTGGTCGGAGACCTCCAATCCCGGCCGTGATGCACATGGCTTTACCAAGGATACTTCAACAATACGAGGAGGGAGACAAACAAGTTCCCTTTGAAGTGACGATAAGCATTCTATACGCCCAGACTTGCTGGCATCCACATTATTTTTAACGACTACCATTTCAGTTTGCATGGCCTCTAGCCACATCCTGTTAATTCCTGAGAATCTGATTGAAACCCATAACCCATTTGTCCACTCTGACCTTAAGCACCCCGTGCACCAGGGTCTATTACGTGGCCCCAAGTGGACCCTATCAGGTGGCCGGACTTCGCTGGACACTGAATAACAACTCCCACGTACTTAAACAGCACCAAGTCATAAAAACCTGAGCTTGGCCGCAGCTGATCATTTGATGTTATTGCAGCTCCCCAAATGCAGTTAGCTGCCTTTCCCCAGCCTTCAACCTCGCTCAACCAGTTTTCCAGGTCGAACAGAGTTTCTCTCACCACCACAGGTTTCTGTGGTCTACACAACCCCTAGCTATAAGGGGACTCGCGGCATAAAGATGTGTATTCGCGATGAAACCCTTGTTACCCAACTGTCCCAAACACATTTCCCTAAAGACCCCTGGGTATGTAGGTCTGCACATGTATCTCCAAGACTGCTGCATCCCTTCAAAGGGGTTTCCTCATCCGCAAATCTCCTTTCTCGCGTGCGCATATGAAGCTCCTCGCTTCCCATCTTTAGGCGCTACGTGGCATGCCACGTGACATTATCAACAGACTTGTCATTATGTTGCAATGTGCGTGCAAATCTAAAATGTATCAACTAAAGACAAAATAACACTACATAGTAGCAGCCAATTCTCATACTACACTAGATACATGCTAACTGGCAACATCGCGCCAACAACGCTGTCACCCCAGTCACCAATATGGCGTGCGCAACGCAAACCCCCCTGTTCCACTTGACCTTTATCGACCACCCCAACATTCATCTAGCCTGGGGTAGTCCTTTGTTTCCTATAGGCCTGTTCTTTAGAAGTACAGGCTTTTATGAGGAGGTTTTCCCATATGATATGATGTGGCATTTATAACACGCCTGTATACAAGTGTTTCTAGGTTCGACAAGACAAGGAGGATGAAACAAAGGGAGGACAAAAATAATGATTTTACTAGACCTTGTGTCATTCAGATCACGCAACTGAGGGGAAGGGGCGAAGTGCCAGGGGGGAGGGGAGTCACAAGTGCAGCCAGCGGGTGGCTCATAAGTGCAGAGAGAAGGGACTGTAGGGTTGCAGCAGATACAGACCACCAAGTACTGGGGAGCCCGGAGGCAGTGCAAGGTCAACTGGACATGCAGGAGCCTGTGCCTGAATTCAGAGGGTGACCAATGTGCTGAGCAGTCATATGCATCAGCAGGGGAGAGCAAGAGAGAAAGCGGAAGCGAAAAGATAGGTCTGGAGTATCTTCCAGAACCAGATGTGGTTCTGCTCAAGTTTGAGAGGCATGGAGGCTGTTCCAGAGGAATGCCCCAGCCAAGGAGATAGATCTGTCACCAACTCTCTGCTTTGAGAAGCATCTGACCCTCAGAGTTGGAGGTGGATAAGCAGAGAGCTTGAGAAGGAAGATATTTTGGAAGTGAAAGTTAGAGTTAGAGCGGTCCCAGGCAAGGGAAAAGCCTTGTGGACGATGCAGATGGTCTTGAACTTGATCCTTGCAGCCATGGGGAACCAGTGAAGAGATTTCAGAGACGGAGAGGTACGATCCCTGGGCTTGAGGCCATGGACAAGTCTCACAGTCCTGTTCTGGATAAGTTGTAAAGGTCAATGATCTGGGCGGGGGGTCATTCAGATTTCCACTTAAGGAGAATAGCCTTATGGCACGTGAAAAGCACGATATCCATGAATGCCCTCACTATGTCAATTTCATGCCAGTCCTCCAACCCAAACAACAACGAAATAGGTGAGTCTGTCACAGAGGACCCTTGTAATTGCAAGATTTTCACCAGCACTACTACCCAGAATGATTTAAACTGGCACATGTCCCTAAATATATATCCTATAGGGCCCAATTGACTGCAACCCCTCCACCAATCAGGGTTTTTGCTAATGTCACTGCATAAAGTCTAGCTGGTTTGTAATACACATAGGACCTCATTACAAGCATGGCAGTCCGCAAACAACACAGCAGTATTACTGGCATGGATTCCGGACAGTTACATTACGCGTTGCCAAGCCGGTAACAATGTTGCCACTAACATCACCCACTGTGCAACAGTAGCCTACAGCAACGTCAACGGAAATACCAGCAACCCAGAAGGGCGTGCCGGAAACACTGACACGACAGTATTAAGGCAGCATTATGCCTGCTGTATGCACGGAAACACAGCCACCAAAATGCAGGTGCCACCCTGAAAACTGGGCCGGCAGCATGGAGCAAGTGTTAAAAAGGCTCAGGTGTTCATTAACAGCCCACAGGTACCCCTAATCAGCCCAGCTGCACACCATGAGCACTGTGAATGCTGAGAAGGACCACACCTCACACACCTTCCATCACAACCATGCTGCCATTTGTAGCAGCTGCCATGGAGCTGGATGCTCTGCATGCAGGAATAAACATCCATGAGCAGGAGTTGCAACAGGCTGAGGATGATTATGATGATGCAGAGGAACAATAGGCAGCAGGTAGCGCCCCGCATGCAACCACCCATACCCTGTACAAGGACCATACCCTGGAACCTGAGTCAGATACATACACTATCGCCTAGAGAAGGAGACCATCCTCAGCATAGTGGACCTCATCCACAGCGACATCCGGAGTGTAATTGGCATCTGGACTGTCATACCCCCCCTTGCTGAAGGAGGTGTCTGTGCTGCATTTCCCATCTACCGGCACATACCAGCACACCGTTGGGGAGCTGCATGGTATCTTCCAGCCCAGTGTTTCCAAGCTGCTTGTGCAGGTCCTGGATGCCCTCCTGCATGAAGTGTCCCAGCACATCGCCTTCCCCACAACACCGGCCCAGGTGAATGCCACCAAGGTCTGTTTTCATGCCCAATGTACTTGGAGTGCTCGACTGCACACATATCAAGCTGGTGGCCAGCCATGAAATTGAGGAGGCATATCGCAACCGGAAACTCTACCACTCAATCAATGTACAATTCGTCTGTGATGCAGACCTGATCATCATACACTGCTGTGCAGGTTCTCCTGGATCCACGCATGACCCCATGGTCCTGCGCAACAGCACGGTGCCAGGGTATATGGAGCGTTACGGCGGAGCGTGAACCTGGCTGCTGGGTGAGCTGAAGTACCTACTGTAAGGAAGGTATGGTATCAAAGTAAGACTAACACAGGTGACCACAGTTCAAGGGTGTTTATTGAACTTGATCAAGGATGTGATGAACTCCTATCTAAACCTAAATCTAAAGATGCGAGCAAGCTATGACCATAAAGCAATAACGCAGTCCTAGTGGAGTCTCATAAAATTAAAGGGGCTATACTAAAAAAAACGATTGCCAATCCTTCCTGCTTATTTACAAATAGTGTGGGGAAATGTTCATGAAAAAGAAAGAAGTGTTCACAAAATGATAAGTCAGGATGTTAAAGTCGTTGGCCTCCCTTCCCCACGTTTTCAGCACAGGACAAGGCGGTTCACTCAAGCATAGCACACCCTTGGGCTTCTTCGGCACGAGGACACAGTTCCATCACCAAAATCAGGGCCTTCTGTGCCCAAGTTATCAAAGTCTCTCGATTCAGAGGGCCTAATGTATCAAAACAACAAAAAGCTCCTTTGCAAACATTCAAGTCAGGCGATTTCACTCTTTACCCTGGATCCCCCTATTCTGGGCTCAGATCCTTTTCTCCAATGCTTATAGAATATCATTTTTCGGGTGACTCACGGTTCACCCAGGATCCACCTCAGCCGGGCTCAGATCCCTTTTTTACACAATTAGTCTCCCTCAGCTGGGCTACGACTAATTACAGTTCTTATTAGCGATCGAAGACTTTCGAATGTGCTCAGGGTTTGGCTTGACCCATTGCAAGGCCTCTTCGATTTCCCAGTTCACAATTTTACACTCGGTCATATGCCTAATAGAGACCTTCGAATGAAGACCCACGTGGCGCCAGATACAAAGGTCTGTATATGGCATCTACCTTGGTTTCAAAAGTTCAGGCACTCGTTGGATATTCAATTATATTTGTGCCGGTCATCACATATGCCTTCCACTCTTTCCTTTGCAGACTTCTTCATACAATGTTGCCACTTGCAACCTTTGTTCTAACACAGACCGGTCTGCTATCAGTCTCCCTGACTCACCGGCTGTGCCGACTTTACGGGAGCAGCTTTGTTATAGGAGCCAATGACAGTACCACGGCGGCAATCGCTCCTCCCCAGCTCGGCTATCGATGCAGGAGAGTCCTGGGTACCTTCGACGCACATGTGTTTCTAGGCGTGTCAAGACAAGGGAGGGTACAGAGGGAGGACAAGACAAATGATCTTACTAGGCCTTGTGTCATTCAGATCGTGCAAGTTAACACAAAGTGCAGGGGGAAGGGAACGGGAAAGTCCAAGTGGGAGGGAAGCGGAATGTGCATTCAGGGCAACATTGTTCTGAGTAAGTGCAGCCAGGGCAGCGTGGCTCTGGGTAAGTGCAAGGAGGCAGGGGAGTTTAGCAGTTAGAGTTAAAGTCCCTAGTGTTAGGCAGGCCCGGGGCAGTGCAGGGGTAACCAAGCAACCAGTCGGTGCAGCAGACAGGTAGGTTAGCAGGGGAGACAGAGAGATAACGCAGATGAAAAAGGGAAGGTCTTGAGCTTCTTCCAGAACTTCAAGTGTTCCGGATCAAGTTTGAGAGGGGCAGGGAGGCCGTTCCAGAGGGAGGCACCTGTAGAGGAAAATGATCTATCCCCTTCTCTGCCTGGAGAAGCATCTGACCCTCAGAGAGCTGGAGGCGGAGGAGCAAAAGGCTTGAGAAGGTATTTAGGAAGAGTGTTGAATGTATTGTGGGCCCTGACCCCAGAAGGCCTTGTAGACGATGCAGAGTGTCTTGAACTTGGTGGACGATGCAGAGTGTCTTGAACTTGATCCTTGCAGCCACCGGGAGCCAGTGGAGGGATTCAGGATTAGTTGCAGAGGGTAGAGAAGGGCAAACTGAGAAAGACGCTGTTGCAGTAGTCCAGCCTGGAGAGAACCACGGCTCTGGGGGAAAGTGAGAAAAGGAAGAGTACCTCTGAGAAGGTGCAGCTGGTAGTGGGCCTTCTTGGAAAGGTCTGTGATGTGCAGAGAGAAGGTTAGAGTGGAATTGAAGATGACACCAAGGTTTTTTGCATCGCAGGAAGGTGAAGGAAAGGGGCCAATGGAGTAGTACCAGAGTGAGAAAGGGAACGCGTGAGCAGGAGTCCTGATAAGAAGGATCTCAGTCTTACTGGCATTAAGGCAGAGATCATTGAAAATGCACCAGTACTGAATTACAGATAGGGAGTCTGGAATGTGCGAGAGAGTAGAGGAGGCTGTAGGGAGGCTGTAGGCAGCCTGAAGGAGAGCTGCGTGCCATCCGCAGAACACTGAAAGTTAGAGCAGAAGGTAGAGATTAGGTGGGCCAAAGGGGCCACGTACAGATTGAAGAGCCAGGGTGAAAGGTTAGCGCCCTGGGGCACACCACCTGTAGAAATAGAGGTGACAGAGAGAAAGTACGCGAGTTAGATTAGGTAGAGTCAGTCCAGTAGAAAAGAGGTCAGCAACTCCAGGGCCTGATCTAGGATGCCCAGGATTTGACAGAGTCGATTGATCAGGATGGTGTAATTGACTGTTTCAAAAGCAGACGAAAGGTCGATGAGGACTTGCTGGTGGTCAAAATTGGAGAGCAGATCTTCACAGTTGTTGAGGAGAGCAGTTTCTGTGCCTCTGGCTGCTCTGAAGCCAGACTAGTGGTCATGGCGACACCAAACAGTGTCAGTGTGGAAAGTAAGCTGTGAGATGGCCAGCTCTTCCAGACGTTTGCCCAAGAAATGAGTGATAGAGATCGGGTGATAATTAGCTGGACAGGTAGGATCAAGGGGGGGATGCACAAGGGAGTGCTCGAGGAGGGGAAAAGAACCAGTGGCAAAAGAGTGATTGCAGAAATCAGCCCAGGTTGGAGCAAGGGTGTCAATGTGGTCTTTGATGGTTCTAGAGGAGCAGGGGAGCACCTGTTTGGATGACACTTTCATAGATCGGACTTGTCTAGAAACATTGCCAGGTGTTATCAGAAAGAGGAGAAGGGAGGAGAGGCAGCCAGAGGGGGGCTGAGAGCGGTAGAGGGAGAGGAAGAGGCGATTGAGGACAGGATGTCCTGCGTTTTCATAGTGAAGTGAGAAGCCAGGCCGTACAGAGCCTGGGGGGAGGGCAGGAGAGGTGGAGACTGCAGCAGAAGGATTGGCCAGCTCCCTTGTGATTTTAAAGAGTTTGGCCATGTTGTCAGAGGCCGCAGAGATGCAGGATCGGATGTGGACTTTTCTTGGACAGGACAGAGAGTCTGTATTACCTTTGGAGCAGGCAGCGGGTCAGTTTGTCAGAGGATGTACCCAAAGCCCTCCACTTCCACTTGGCCACCCTGCACTTGCATTTCAGGGCAGCAAGGACAGAGTCATATCAAGTGTTGCACTTGGAGGTAGGCTTCATGGCAGGGGCAGGGATGTCCAGAGCATTGGAAATGGCAAAATGCAGATTAGAGAGGGCTGTGTCAGAGTGTGAGTCATCCCACAGTAGGTGGAGCAGAGATGGTTGAGGCAAAGGCATCAACTGATATACGCTTCATGGGCAGAATGACCGAGAAGGTAGGTGGCAATGCTGGGGTGGGCTTAGCCTGGGGACAGAGAGAGTTGTGTGAGAGGAAAGAAGAACATGGTCTGTCCAAGAGAAAGTAGTAGTCAGAGGGTTAGAAAGAGGGATGTCGGAGGAGATGAGAACATCGAGGTGTGTCCAGCAATGTGTGTTGGACCAGAGGGGGTGGGGGGCAGGAGGTAGAGAGAGACACACAGCGGTTGCGTAGGAGCCCAGAGGAGGGATCAGAAGCATTCAGGTCAATGTTGAAGTCTCAGAGGAGAAGTTGAGAGGTAGAGGCAAGGAGAGATGTGGAGAGGTCCGTCCACTCTGAGGGAAAGAAGTGGCCTATAGATGGTGGCCACAGTTAGCGAAAGGAAAGGATAAAGAGCCCGCAGACCAAGCATATGAAGGAGGAGTAGGCCTGCGTAGGCATGACAGAGGCAGGGAGCCACTCTGAAAAAATGAGAGCTACCGCCTCCCCCCTGCGGGTCAGTTGGTTCAGGGCACACAGAGGAGTTTGTAGCCATCAGGGAGGAGAATGTTAAAACTTGTGACCGAGCTGGCTGTGAACCATGCCTCTGTGAGAGCAAGGACATCCAGGTCAAGCTCTTCAGGGAGGTGACAGATGTCAGAGGGGTGTTTGACAGCGTAACAAAGTTGAGAATCTATGTTAATATGTTGAACAGAAAAGTCCGTCTGTGTGCAAAACCTATATTTATCCTCACAACTAATACTAAATAATGTCTAAACAATGTGTTGGGATGTCAACTGTAAAGTAAAGAGTGTTCCAAAAGTAAAGTTCTGAACTATTTCCTTTGCAAGCTTAATCTTCAGCTTCTTTGCCCCAAATGTCAATAAGTTTATTACAATGTTCAATTTACCTTCTTTCAGACTTGAAGCAGTACATTTCCACACTTTTCTAAAGGTCAGGGTGCTCTTCCCCAATGTTCAATAAGCACAAAAGTTCCAAGATTTTGTAAAGGTCTGGCTGCCCTTACCCAAGTTAAATAAGCAATTTCAAGACATGTCTCAGGGTTCCTTTCCCCAAGATCAATATCAAAAAAGGCGACACAAAAGAAGTCTCTTGGAGCTTTGGTTTCGTATTGCCACAATTATTTACAATTTAGGGTTCCCTTTCCCAAGTCTGCTATACACCAATGGTTGGTTTCTTTCTTTCTTCTGCAACAGTAAACTTTTTGTTTGCATATATGGGTTCTTTGGTCTTGGCGCAGTTTTAGACTACGCGGTCCACCCATCACAGGTCACGCAACCAGGAACTTCCAGGTCTCCTTGAGTAGTTCAATATTCAGCCCAATAATTAGTTTCTCCTATGTAGCTGCACACCTTTAATATACAAGTGGTTTCTCAACCTTGGCAACCACTTTGCTCACAGTCTTTCATTCAACTTCGTTTGCATAATTACTTTCAGTTCATTGTTCATTATTTAACAGGTTTGTTCTTCCCTTTCATACAGTGATTTACAAAATGCAGGTTTTGCTCATTTCATTCAGTTCAATACTAAGTGAAGCCTTGGATGTTTCATTCAATTCAGTATTTAATAAATGTAATTCCATTTTCTTCATTCGATTTTGTATTCCAAAAAACTGTGGCTTTGTTTGATTCATTCAATTATCAACATATGCAACTTTGCTTCTTTCATTCAATTATGTTGTTCAAGAAAGGCAACTTTGCATGTTTCATTCGGTTTAGTATTCAATAAAGTAACTATACTTGTTTCCTCTGTTTTGTTATTCAATAAAGGCAACTTTGCCTGTTCCCGTGAACTGCTACTACATTCACGGTCCCCTGGAGCACCCCAGTTGTTCCAGTGTCCCAGACACTTACCCGGGCTTAGCAGCTGCCCTCCTGTTAACGGCTTTTTCCTGAGCGGGAAAACCTGTTCATCGGGCGCTTGCTCGACACTCTCCGGCTCTCATGCGAATCTTCACCTCTGCTTTTCGGCAGCGCTTGCTGCCAGCCTCCCCTTCTGTGGGATCTCCGTCCTGTACAATCACGCCAGCAGGATTCCTGGGGTTTTGGTTGGCTTCTCGGCTTCTCTTGCTTCCGCACATCTGCTTGTTCTGCTTCTTGCTCTTTCTCTGTTCCCCCATTGTGGTCCAGCCTTCCACCTTTTTTACAATTGTAGTCCATTAATGGGCTGCAGGTGTATACCATTAACAATTATTTCCTGGCCCGGATTACTTGGACATGCCTGCCCTTCATGTATCTTCTTTGTCCTCATACCAAAGTGGTGAAGTTGTTTCTTCCTCATCTCAATACCATAGTGGGTAAAGTGTGTATTATCCAGAACTCTCAGTTGGTTCTTCCTTGTCTCAGTACTATTAGGTACCCCAAGAGGGGAGCAAGGGGAAACTAACTCATAGTGAACAGAAAAGGTCAGGAGAGGGTTAAACTGATTGTCATAAGGACATGGGAAGATGCTGTGTTTTGGTCCATGATACCTTATTCCTCCTCTATCTAACACTTCAGGATGATAATATCTCCTGCTCTTTTTAGAGATAAGGGAACATGGTGCACAATATCCCATAACTATTTCTATACTACCCTTTGTTCCTAAAGCAGCAGAGACTACGGAAGATTGCATCAGCAAGGTCCCCATCAATACAAATGGCTCCTCCTTAACAACCTTGTATTTAGTGCCAAGAGATCTGGACACATGTGAATCCGTATGGAGTTTACCCCAGTGACCAAACATTTGCTCCAAAACAGAAATGTCTATGGTTAACTGTCATGCTGAGATCCTGGTGTCTGCGGAAGCTGCTGAACCCCCGACAATCCACCCAAAATGTGGCACTCTGAGCTGATAATATATATAACCGCTCAGTTTACCTCACTTCCAGGGGAAAGGGGGAAGGGATAAATTAACAAACACCAGGCTGGAAGCTATCAACTCGCTGGTTCTTCACCTGTAGTTAAAAACATAAACATGTAATACACCTCATTACTCAATGGGTTGCTATACTAACCTTAAACTCTATATCCTTTACCAAAATAGTCAAAAAACCATACCTGGTACTTCTCTTCAGCATGCCCAGAGAAGTGATAAGCAGACAAGACTTCCTTACTTGTTGACCAGAATCTTAAAGTTCATTCAGCCTTCTCAGCAGGTCCATGAATGCAATATTTAACTTTGTAGTTCGTCTTCTCATCCTCAAGATTCTTGAACAAAGTCTAAAGTTCTTTAAATAAGTTTAAGGAAGTTCTTTTAAGTTCTTGTATTTATTTTTATATTTTCTTTTTAGAGTGTCTTTTATTCAGGAACGAATTTAAAACTTGCGATGAAATCTTCACGTGGAAAAATCCAGCACACGCGCTAAAAATCCAAACCGCGGGTAAAACGCATACGTGCTGAAAATCCAAAACGCGGGATAAAACACACGCGCTTTAATCCAAGACGCGGGAAATACGCACACTCTCTGAAAATCCAAACCGCGGGATAAAACACACGCGCTTTAATCCAAGTCGCGGGAAATACACACACGCGCTGAAAATCCAAACCGCGGGAAAAAACACACGCGCTTTACTCCAAGTCGCGGAAATACGCACACGCGCTGAAAATCCAAATATCGGGTAAGACGCACACGCGCTAAAGTCCAAGACGCGAGTTAAACACACTCGCGCTAAAGTCCAACCCACGAAAAAATACGCACACGCGCAAAAACCAAATCACAGGAAAAAAAGCAGACGCACTTTTATTTTATCACGCGACACTTCTGAGAGCTCGCGCGGAAGCTCCACATAGATTTGTTCTGGCGCACGCGCAGATTCGAAACGCGTAATAAAATACACACGCGAACTCACGTAGCAAAACCCTCGCGTATATGAACAGTAAACGCGAGTCAAAAGTTCACTCACACGCAGAGTCACACGCGCAGGCTCAAGGTAACGGAAAAAATCACGCGCTAGTTTGAATTGATACGTAGGAAAGAAAACAAACGTACGCGCTTCAGTTTTTAGATACAGGTTTGCGATTTCAATCCTTTTAAATTAATATAACCTTTTTACAAAGTTCATCAAAACAAGGAAAGTCACTTATCTTGTGATTGAATCTTGAAAACTTTTCTCAGAAAATTGGAAATTTCTCACTCCTGTCCTGTGTCTCCACCAAACTCCATACATGACTCCTGTTATATTTTCAAAGATGCCGCTCGACTGATTGAAACTTGACACCCCACAACAAGTTAAGCAGGAGCAGCGTAGCACACGACCTCTCAGCTGGGCAAAGACAATGAAAGGCAGTTTAGAATGTTCACTGTCCTCTCTATAAACAATCTCCAGCCAATTAGAATTTAGCCTGAGAACCTCCATCTTGGCTTGGGGCATTTTCCATAGACTGCAATGAAGGTTAAGGGCAAAATTGGCTGTTTAAAATATAACCCATAATAACTTCCCAAAACCTTTCTATACTAAATATGTGTCTCCCCTGACCCAATTTAAATGAGTATATGATACTGTATGTAAAAGAATATGTCACTCCAACCTGACAGTACCTGACATTAACAAAGACTTTGTTGAGAAGGCAGTTGCCCAAAAACTCCTACGGTCTCAGGTTTTTCTTCTGGTACAACTTCCAAGGCTTGCATAGTCTTTGCAACAATGTCATGGAAAATCATAGAAAACATTTTGATGGTGAAACCAAAGAATGTTCACCCTCAGAATCTTTGTCCTTAGACACTCTGTTCTTTGAGGAGGGACAGTTTCCTTTGTTTCAACCGTAACTGGATTAATCACAGGTGGTGCTTCTGTGGTTCCCACATTTTGGGTGAATCTCAGGAGATCCTACTTTTTCCCTTAACACATTGAGCTAAAACCTCAAGAAAGGGCTACGACAACATGGTCTCCAGAAGAGTAGATATAATCTATCTCTTTACCATATACGAAAGGTCCCTTTCAATCTCCTTTGGTCTCAAAGGCGATGTAGAAGAATCTTTTCTGGACTGCTGTTGTGTAGGGTTATAAATATTAAACACAACAGGTCTGGATACCTGTATATTGGTCAACATCAATTGTGGTGTAGGCTGCAATGGTTCAGAAAGGATTTCCTCAGTCTCAGGGGAAATCTGAGGCAAAATAGGTGGTGTTTTGGGCCTTACTGGAGTCCCAAAAATCTCCACAGGAGCAACTGTGAAAAATGTTGAAGAATCAATGTCCTCAAAGTCCAAAATGAGATCAATTTGCCCATTTTTAACCTCTGGTACAGAGGCCATATTGGGGCATCTGTCCTTTGAAGAATTTTTTCTTTTATGTCCTTTCGGAGTAGTTGGTACCAAGCTTGGTATCGACCGAGAACGATCCGTATGCCTCTTGAGATTAGATTTCTCAACTTTCTGTGGTAGCAAAGAAACAGATCGGTAGCTGATCTGGGTACCGATGAGGATACAGCGGAGTCAGACAATACTGACTCAACTGTGGAGGCACTTGCCTCTTTAAGGCCAATCTCACCTGTTCAGATCTTACCCGAGGTGGAAGAGTTCTTTCCCAGTACCGTAGTGATCTTGTCTGGAGTGAACAAATCTTCTGGTACTAGGTAGATCTTTTCAGGTCCTTTCCCACCGGAAGGTACTAACATTTTCCCACCCAGAGGTACTCACAGGTGTAAGCACCCAGGGTTTCCCCTTTAACAGTCCTGTGAAGACCCCAGAACTGGGGTGGTGGTGGTCTCCACCTGGGTACCGAGGGCTGGTGCTGAAACAAACCTCACCTGCTGGTACTGTCTCCCTCTTACCAATGTAGGCCTCCTTACACAGTACTTAGTTGTCTTCGGTACTGGTCCCAGCTGTGACATGGAAAGAAGATTGCTCTGCAGAGACCTCGGGTGAATACCAAGACAGAAAACATAAGAACTCATCGGGTGATGAATCCCCAGGCATCGGATGCAGGCATGATTTGTATTTTGTATTTTATTTATTTTTATAAAGTGCCTAAAACCAAAGCGCTGTACACTTTAAAAGAAAAGTACTTTACAAAAAGTGATAAGCAGTAAACAATCCTGGTAGCAAATATTCAGGGATATTGAAGAAGGTGGGTTTTCAAGGAGACACGAAAGAGAGAGTAAACAGTGATACAGCAGAGAGAAAGTGGAAGAGCATTCCAGTGAAGGTAGAAAGGTTGGAAACGGGAGAGAACGAGACGGAGTGTAGAAAGATAAAAGTGCAGCAAGGTCATTAGGGGAAAGTCCATAAATGGATTTGAAGACTAGACAAAGAAAATTTAATTTAATTTGGGAGTGAAAGGGTAACCAATCAAGCGAGGCAAGTGAAGAAGAAATGGATTCCCAGGAAGAAAGAAGACAAAAGTAAACAAACAGAAGAATTGCAGATTGAGCTTAAAGGGCCAAGACGAGAGCTCAGAAGACCAAACAGAGTGGTGGAACAATAGAAAAGTCGAGAAAAGATTAGTGAGGAAATAAGAAGTTTAGAAGCTTGGAAAGTGAGGAAAGGACAAACTTTACGAATATTATGAAGATGGAAGAAGTGAGAGAAATGTGGTGGGCAAAGGAAAGGTTTGAATCAAAATAGAGGCCAAGATTACAAGCAGTAGAAGAAATCAGGAGATTAGAGGGAGGAAAAGATAGGAACGGGCGTGGAGGAAGAGTATTAGCAGGGAAGAATAGGACCTCTGTCTTCCCTGCGTTACGAGTGAGAAAGTGAGATGCCATCCAAGATTTGATAGCAGAGACAAGCTGTGAGGGTGTGGTGCATTTCAGAAGTGAAGGAAGAAAAAGATAGAAAAAGTTGTGTATCATCAGCATAGAAGTGATGAGAAAGACCAAAAGGAGATAATAGCAGCGAGTTGTGAGGTATACAATGAGAAAAGAAAGGGACCCAAAACCTACTCTTGGGGTACTCTGCGATCAAGGGGGAAAGACGTAGAGGTCTTACCGGCCAGAGAAACAGAAAAAGTTCTGTTAGACAAATAGGAGGAGAACCAAGAAAGAACAGAACCCTTAAGACCAAAGGAAGAAAGGGATTCCAGAAGCAAAGCATGATCCACAGTTTCAAAAGCATAAGATAAGTCAAGAAGAGTGTTTGGAGTAATGAGCGGAGATAAGAGAGTTAAGCACAGATCAAAGCAGACTCAATAGAATGAAGTAGACGGAAACCAGACTGAAAGCGAGGAAGACGAGAGAGATCAGTGACAAAAGAAGAAATTTGAGAATACACAAGATGCTCTAGGAGTTGAGAGATAGGGTAGAAGAGAGATACGGCAGAAATTAGAAACAATGAGAGGATTAGCTGTGGGGTTTTTCAAGATAGGAGAAACAGTTGCGCAAGGATCTGCCACAGAATGGCTTACTATATCGGATGCATTGTTTGGATCCCGTGGTAAATGGCATGTGTTGGAGGGAGGCACCGAAGAAAACACAACAAAAACGCACCAATTGAATGAAGAAAGGGAGGAGTGAACAACAAAAAAATACGCCCAAAAAAAATGTGGGTTGTCATGGAGCGCAGAAATTCCAACCTGCACACTAGGTGGAAGAAATAGGAACTGGGTGTGGGAAGTCGGTGACGTAGGGGTGAAGAGTGGGGCTTGCACGCAGAGGGATGCACACATGCACATTAGCTGCCCCTTTAAGAACTTTTAAGTGATGGGACTCTCTTTTTGAGTCCCATTTTTCCGACCCGCCTGCAGATGCAGTTGGGAAGGAGGTAGAACAGGACAACAGAGAAACAAGGGGCATCCTTAGAGTTCGCTACTTTGGCAAAATCGTTAGGTTCATCTTAGATGCTCATTTATCTTTAGTCCCCCACAAATTCAGTAGTGAAATCAGCAAACTATCATTTGTTTTCTTTGGGAGCAGAGAAATACTATCTGTCCAACACACATTTTCATCTATTGGTGCAATCTTTACTTCCCTCATGTATGTGTTAATAGCCTTCCCTAAATCCTCTTTGACCCTGTTAAATGCAGTTTTTAACGTTGACTCATTTAGTCTTTGGCGCCTGGAAATCTGACCATGTTTCACTGATCAAAAGGTTTGCACTGGCTCCCTCTTGATCAGAGAATTTATTTGAAAGCAGTGCTTAATTCATTTGCCAACTGTCATGATGCCTACCCCCGGGGATCCACACCAGGTCCAGCAACCCCGGAAGCAGGCATCAAGTTATTTTGGGCAAGCCCAAAAACCCCTGCTAGGGGCTGTTTGGGTGCGGTCCTGGCGCCTATGGCGCCAGACTCCGAGTAGAACTTACCTGATGCAGACCATGCTGCAAGAGCTCCAAGCCAAATGAGGCTTGGAAGGGACTATTTTACCTAGGGACTATTTTTTTCTCGGGCGGGGCTGGGGAGGAATACTTACCTGGGACTACTTTGGGGCTATTTAAACCACGCCCAAAGAGCAGCACATGCTTTGTGTTATTCTGCATCCAGCAGCGCAACGCTCACCGTGCCTACAAGTCTGCATCCAGCCTTCTGCCATGCCCGCCTCGAGTTTGGAGCTCCTAGAAAAAAGGGAGAAAGAAGGAGAAAAGGTTAGAACAAGAGCAATACCTTTGATCCTTACCTGAATTCCCGATCTATCGCGCCTTTGAGCTGGAAGAAAGAAATTATTTTATGCGCGTCGCCTCGCCTGCTGCAGCGCCGCGCTGAACTCACCGGCCTTCGCAGCATCTTCACATTCCACCGCATCCTCCTGCATGTTCCCGCCGCATTCCGGCACCTAAGGAGTAGACAAGAACAGCAAGGTGAGCCAAGGGAATACACAGAGGAATATTAGTAACCCCCCCATAGACTTACCTGATTTTACCACCGGGAGTACTATTCCTCTTCACGGGTCGGCGCAGCTTCCACTGCATCTTCGCCGAACCCCGGCCCCTAAGGGGAAACAAAAGGACAGCAAGGTGAAACAAAGGGACTATCAAGGGGAACCCTCCTCACCACATTAGACTTTCCTGATTTTACCGCCGGAGGTATTATTCCCAGAGACTTCATACTTTCCCTCAGTGCTTGAATGAGGGAGAAAGCAACAGGTTACATATTGACATTATTTATCAAACTGTGTTGGAAATACAAATCCTTACCAGAATATTACCGGTTGCCACGAGGAACTCTTCGCTAGGGTCAAGCTGCAATCTGCAAGGAATCGGACAAGAGTGAAAGTCAGGCATTTGAACTCTTACAAACTACATACTTTTCGGAGTCAATATTGTTCTGCAACTCACCAATTCCTTCGAGCTAGTGAAGCAACTGGTTATCAACGCGCCCCTGCGCTCAATGCAGGATGGAGAGCTCATCTTTTCAAACCATCAGGTGAGACTATAAGAGGGGACATCAAAGGTGATCCGTGGGGAGAACAGCGGGGGGGGTGGGTGGATTTACACTGAACTCCACGGGTGGTTAATTCCCTTTCTCCACTTGCAGAAGAATATTCCTACAGGCCAAGCAAATGAAGCTAGGTGGGCCAGTCCAGTCCGTCATCGCGGCCCTACGCGTCACATTGGTGGAGACCGCAGCTGTCCAGTTCAGATCGACGCCTCTGTGGGAGCCAGGTGAGCGTAACACCAACCCCCTCAGAGCTATACGTCAAATTGAAAACTTCAAGGATCTCAGGTCCTTCGCTGCCAGGACTGGCTGGAAGTCCGTAGTTTTAGACCAGTGATCCCCAATGTGTAGGTCGGGAAAACAGGTTGTTCGCGGCACCCTAAATTGTTGCTCACCAGTGGCTCTGGGCCATGGTGTGCAGGCCTAGAAGGAAGTGCTGAAGGGATGAGATCTCAGAAGCAATATAGCCAGGACAGAGTCCTGGACTGTGCAAGAATCTTGGCCAATAAGCCTGCTGTTGTTACAGCTGCCTTATTTTTACATATGCAAGATTTGTGTTTGTTTCCACCATACAAATTATTTTTCGGTATATGTCCTTATTTATTATGCTTGCTAAAACCCTGTCCTCTTCAGATACTTTGCTCAGCTGACAAATGAAAGAGTAAAATAATTGAACCAGGTTTGTATCCTGGAGAAAATGTTCTTATTCTGATCCTTTGTACAGGAACCTAATGTGCAGATAAGTGGAATGATTATACAACTTTCACTTAATAAATAATTTGCATGCACTGCTTTTTGTACAAGTAAGGTTTGTGTTTGATATCAGCATGCATTATATTAATCGTGAATATACATTTTAGTGGCACCTACATTTATTATTACATAGTGTCCTAGTGGAAAATTCATTTTTCGATGCTGCCCATCTGGCACGTAGATAATGGGCAGATAAGGTAAATACATGCCATATTTGTCATAATAAATTTGTCCTATATTCAAATACAATTAAGTTACTGTTAATAAATGTAACTTAATAAGCCAATTAATTAATCCAAATACTTAGTTGGCACCACCACACCACTCTATGAAGTGGTCATCATATGCTCAAAGCTTTGATCAATGTTTGCCACTAAGTCTTGTGTAAAACCCCTTTTGTGCAGACAAAAGATGCTCCAAATCCTTCAGAAAAGTATTATTTTTATTCCTAACCACTTTTTCACTAATCTAACAGGCCCCAGGAGCTTTAAAATCCACTATTTTCCACGACATGCCAAATTAGTTCTTAGGAAATAACCTCCAAAGTCCCAGTGAAGTGACCTTTAAAGCCTACCATGTAATGACCAGTATTACTCAATCAATATTTATTTAATCGTAGTTCTCCATTAAGTTTGCAACATTTAAAAACATGTATCATATTTCATACAATTCCCATAGAACAAGCACAAAATAAAAAAAACAGCTTTGACATATTCAAACAAGCTATATAAACCCCTGATCATTACAGTTAATTATATAAAGCATAGCCACCATGTATGGCCACGCAAAACACAGAAACAATGACAAATTAACAGAAAATTAAGCAAATCTTCATCGACTCCTACTTTGAAGGCACGCTTTGTGCTTCCCCCGGCACACCGTAATTTATTGAGGGGTGGGTACATTTAAACGTACCGTTAGAATCAACCTTTTGCATTCTGGGGATCTTATTTCACAGATGCCATTTTATGTGTGTATGTAAGTATGTATATATATAAAGCTAGAGGGCAGCCTATATATATTTTGGTGAGTGTGTGAGGAGCTTTTTGGTTGATATCAACTAATGCCACTGCGACCTATTTCTTATGTCTGGTTAGAGTGTCGCATTGGTGTGTCCCAAGAAGGAGACAGAATTCCTCTACTCCATTTGTTATAATTGTAGGAGAAGTGACTTGAGGCTCACCTTATTACTGCGCCAAAATAAATAAGTACCAAGCGATAGTCCAATGCTGGTGTATTTATTTACAGTTGCCCTTTAAGCATGACACGTGTTTCGGCAAAAGTGCCTTTCTCAAATCAGGGCATGTCCCATGTTCCTTCTTAAAGTCGTATTGCTTTAATACGGCGAGTAATAACTGGGTTCAAATCCCAAACATCTGCAAAGTCACGTATTGCGCGTACCGCGCAGGTGTTTGGGATTTGAACCCAGTTATTACTCGCCGTATTAAAGCAATACGACTTTAAGAAGGAACATGGGACATGCCCTGATTTGAGAAAGGTATATATATTTTGGGCATCTGCATCTCTCCCAATCGGACAAAGTCTTGCTTTAACAGCTATTTTGTGTTGACTTAATGTGCTCAATTTAGTTATATCCCACCCCCACCCAAATATACAGTGCCTTACAACCCCCCCCATACAAGTATTTTTTTTTTTACCAGGGGAGGGTGCAATCGCAAGTGCACTGAAATTCATGTTATGGTTGGCACAAAATCCCACATGTTTTTTTAAAAATTATTAAAAGATCTTAACTGGCCCGACACCTTCAAAACTGATCACTCCCAATTCAGCTCGTAAGGCAATACCAGGTGTCTCTGCAGGGAGACACGCTATTCTATTGGACACAGGAATTGATATGACATGATATTTTATTTGTATCACGCTCATACACAGGTGTTTCAGAGCGCAACAAGGCAAGGGAGGGGAAACAAGGGAGGACAAAACAACGATCTTACTTGGCCCAGTGACATTGAGAACATGTACATACAGGGCAGAGGGAAAGGAGAAAATGTGAGCAGCAGGGGGGAAATTTATTTTGCAACCCCTTCAGGACATGACAGTTTATAGCACCCTATATTTTGCTGCCATAAAAATCATGTAACAGACCTTTGCCATATATACCATTACACACTTGTCCAATCAGGAAGGCAATCTCAATGCTGATCAGGGAGGGAGACACGAGTATTTGCCGATAAAAAAGGATACCGATATACAAGAAGGTCCTCACCAAATGGGTGTTCAGACCGGGTTAACTCAAGCTCTGCCATTAGATGAGCAGACCGGGGTAAACTCAGTGGGTGGTACTGGTATTGAGCTTGCGGAATCCAAGACATCAGCAACATGGAGACTCTTGAAGGAAAAGTCGCTGTGGGATCTTGCGGACTTCTGAAATCTTGAAGACATTTATAGATGGGTGGCGTTGGTGAGCCCTAACAGGCTCTATTTCCCGCAGCAGTCTAATGAAATAGATCAGAAAGGACTTGAAAAATCTTCCCAAACCTCCCTCTCCCAGCATGGAGTCCATCAGTGTTGCCAAACCTCCCCTTATAGAGGTCTCTCCTGCAGGTTTGTCCTTGTCCTTGCTGTTAGGAAAGATTTCGTAATTGTAGGTAATTTTCCTTCCATGTGGCAACCCCTAAACTTTTTGCTGTTGTTTTTCACCTTGTTCTCGACTTTGCCAGAGAAGTGCAGCCTTCTGCCGCACTCCTCTGGGCTTTCGCTCCATTCTTACGGGGAAACTGACATGCCCTTAAAACAGTCAGTACCGGGAAACGCTGTTTTCCGTAGTTTCTTTTATCATGTTGCGGCTTTCGTGCAACATGACACAAGAGGGCACTGTAAGCTAAGTTACTGCTCTCTTGGGTCTCTAGCCTTCTACAGGCCTAGATACTCTTTTAGGATTGTAACTGATCGGTGCAAGTGATTCATGGACGGGAATGGTGGCAGCGATCGTTTCTTGTGTTTTGAGCTCCTTTTGGCGTTTTAAGCGCGTTTCTCGGGCTTAACCCAAAATGGTGGCCTGGCTCCCAAAATGGCCAGACCACGAGGCTCCTTTGTCCTGTCCGCTGACCGTCTTGCTCCCTTCACCTTCCCCAGGTCGAGCCGACCCAGGGCCTTCCTTATTTGGGCATGTACTTTCCCACGAAACACGGATGCTTTCGCGGGCTTCTACATGCCTGGTGTGTGCTTCCAGGATGTGGGCTGGGATGTCTGGTCCCAATACACATCCTGGGTGCCAGAGAGTCTAGGGTGGTGTGAATGCCTGGGACCACCGTGGTCCGTGATAGGTCCACGTATGGTGTGAGTGTTGATGAGCGGATCTCCCATTGGGTCCCCTCCGTTTTGGCGCGAAGGGAACCGTGGATAAGAGGGGGCTGGAAACACCACTACCATGTCGATCTTCTGAGTTCTCACGAACGAAGGAATACAGGAGCCAAGTATCCTGCAACCAAGAGGCTGAACCGAGGAATCGCTGGTGACCCGCTGAAGGACTGCTCCTCTGCACTGCTGTCGCCTTGTGAAACCCTTTTCACCTTTGATCGAACCAGAAGGCCTGTACTGGTACTTCGACCCTTGGAATAGCGGGGACAGCTATTCTCGGCATCTTCACCATCTCCTGCTAGTAAGCCTTCGGAAGCATCTCTGGGCCATCCAGCAGACTGACCAGCCTACACAGGAGTCTTGCTCTGTAACCGCCGCCAGGTTGTGTAGTATTTCGAGTCCTTGTCACTCTCACACGATTCGTACACTTGGCGTTCCCAGGTCTGAAGTGAGTAGTGTACATTTGGCTCAGATACACACGGCTGCTCCGTTGCCCTGCTGTGGTAACAAACTGTGCAGGTTCCTTCGTTTGGGACGTCTTTTACTCAACTCTGCTGCTGCAGACTCAACACGACGACGAGACGTCCCCTGCTCTTCTGAACCTGCCAGCGACTGAAACTGACGCGGAGAAGCCTGGGTCTGCTTGCATTTCCTTACCTTTTAGGTGGACTACACATTTCGTGCATCCAACGCTTGAGACTTGTTTGTATTTGTATATATATTGTATTGGTATGGTATGTGTTGGTTTACTAGAGTTGTATTGCGATTTCTCGCTATGGTCATTGTTTTAAAGGCCTTGGAATAAATGTGTATATATTTTTAATATATTTTTAATAGAACACCTGTTTTCGGTAATTTGTAAGTGTCCTTGCTTTGTGTGCTCATTGCGGGCTTTCAGTCACCCTCACCCCTCTTGAGACCTAGTCTTGACCGCCGCGATCGCTACCCTGATTGGTCTGGCTTGTCCAGAGGTTACCCTGTTCCAAGTAATTAGGTTGGCCTTCTGAACTTCTGCGCCGCCAGGACAGAGTTCAGAAATCCGTCTTAACACTTGCTTGATTTTGGCCGGGCGGGTGAGCCATCACGAGAGCCCTACCAACCGTCTGATACTAAATCCAATCAACTGCCTGCTATACAAAATACAGTGGCGAATTCCAACTTAAAGCCTGCGACCTCACAGAGCCTGCATATGAAAAAGTCACAAACGCCCAAGATCGCTAACCGGTGTATTCAATCCTTTGTTATGGATCAAAGGAACTTGGTGATTACCAATATTGAGAAGACCGAGGGGAAAGAATCCAGGGAAGCATTACGAAACAAGGTGTTAGCATGGCTACGGCAAAGAACTGGGCCTGGAGTTGTCAGATTGACAGACCTTAAATTTTACGTCGGATTGACCTAGGTGACTGGTGTTCGCAACAATCAAAGGATTGTGTCCTATTGGGTTGCGGGTGCAGCACATTACCCTCTTATCTTAGATCATGCAGATATCTTCCTAGGGGATCCTCCAATTGTAAACTGATACTTTGATGTCCCCCGGAGCAACTGCTATTTTTTCTCTCCCCCCCCCACGCCCCCCTCCCCTCCCATGTGTATTCTGAGCTCCCTAGGTCACCATTATATTTTCTGCAGTCTAGTCTCCCACTGCCTCTCTAATGAGTGTGCTGTTTTTTTGATATTTGTATCTTTTTGTTTTACGTTTCATGTTTTATTTATTGTTTGTTCGGTTTGTTTCTGTATGCGCCATCATGCCTCAGGGTCCATTGTGCGCGATATAAATGAAATAAAGTAAAGGGTGGATTAACTTTCCTAAGAGAAGTACTAGACCCAATCCCTGAAAGGAATAAATTGGGGCCAACTGGCATCTGTGCTTTTCATCTTTGTTGGTGGTGAAAACAATTTATAATTCCCAGATATTGTATATCGGACACACGCTGAGATGTCTGCGTTTCACAGTTTGATAAGATTTAATAAAACATTAGGGAACCCAATAAAATGTAAATTACGTCACACTATGTTTCTATCAATCAAACCAAATGTTTTCTCCAAATATGAAAAAAAGACAAAAATAATCTCACTCCCTTAACCTTAGCATATTTCACCATGTTGGTGCTCAGAGTGAAGCAGCAGTCCACTGTACTAAGCCCTCCCGTGAAACCCGTTTCAGAGGCCTTCAAGATTTTGTTACTTGCAGTCCACTCCTCCAGTATGAGCAACAAACATTTGGATATGTTACTGGCAATGTCCAGTGAGGACATGGGCCTATAACGAAGGTGGGCTGGAGGCCCAAGGACTACTTGTTCAAACTGATGGCCTAATGCCTGTTGACAACTGCATTAAACATAAAGCAGTCTAGTGTCGTTTTGAAAAAGCTCTCATTGTTTCCAATAAATATTGCTTTCTGTATTTTGGTAATTCTTATAAGACATTTTGAAACTAAATCTGACCAGCCATGTACACAGCACCCATTAAAACATGGTTGAATTTTCTTTTCAAGATTCTACATCGAACCATGTGGCATCCCTTTCTATAACCTGGACCTCCTGAACTTGGGGATGCTGTTTATCAATTGCTCTGTCCCGGTTTTAAGAGAATATTTTAATTTCTTGTGATTTTAGCCATTCTTTCCAATGCCTACTTGTCGAGCTTAGGAATCGCCAAACAGCCCCTCTGGCTGTCCGACATCTTCATAGTGCCTGCCCTGGCCATTGGAATATTAACTCAAGAGGATAGTGTTCACTCTTTGTTCAAACAGAAATGCAAAATTTCATAACATTCCTGAAGAAAAAACAATCCACAATACAGTTATCAATGACTGTGGAACAGTATTGCTGACCTTGTATGCTTAGGAGTGCACCATTTGCCACTAGAGATTCCAGAAAATCCCCTTCCAGAACCCCAAAGTACACCTGAAAATCAGTGTTCCACTTTGACCAATTTTAATGTCCAAATACTTGCACTAAATGCCATTATCGGGGGTTTCAGGTTCTCAAGCTAAATATTTTAATGTTAAATGCAGTCCTACTATATTTTTGAACAACTTGACCCCATGTCTCTAAAAATGTACTACTCAATTTTCTCAACAATTTCTGTTAACAACCCCTTAATGTCAAATGAAGTTATAGGCTTTTCAAATTTCCTTTACTAGAATTGCACGTGGTCTAGCAACTATTAAGTACTGCAAATGAATGTGTTCTATAAGCAGTCACAGGTTTATTACATTTCTAATTTGTGTTGCAATCATTTGTCTACCAACTGAACGCCGATATGTTCAGTCGAAAAATGGATGTTGCTCACCATTTCATTTGATATGCACATTCTGCTCATTGTGCACAAAGGGTTGGGGACCCCTGGTTTAGACGCTCAGTGGCTCAGAACTGCTGTTTTAGTGTTAAGTATTGTTTTATCATTTGTTATTGAAGACTAAATCAAACTGTGTACTCATCATTATTGTACAGTGATCCAATGCATTTTAATGCCATGTTCGCACTTTAAAAAAACAAAACACGAAACTGAAATAATTCCCATGACACACAATGCAGGGATTCATCATAAATCGCTAACAATGAAATGTATGGAAAAAAGGATACATCCTATATTAAACAATTTAAAGAAATGTCATTCATTGCTGCAGTTCAAAATGCAATTTAGGAATGAGCAATAACTATCATTGCAGTGCTACTGCACCACTTCGTATTACATTAAGGTACTTCCTTAGATAGCTTGCCACAACACGCATACTTGCTGACTGCAATAAATCGTGTCTAAGCCCGCCTATTTAAACAACCCCAACAGCAGAAATGAAGGAGACCTTTTATCAGTACATTAGAATGTATGGCATGCATTGCATTTCCTTTCCACATATACTTTCAAGCTGCGCCAGCACATAAAAACACACCCACTTTTACCATTTTGTTTTCGATAGCGACTAATAACTTACCCCTCATTAGCTAACAAAGTAATAAACTATTTGATGCTACAGAGCAACCAGCCTGTTCCTGATCCAGACTTTAGAAGTTATGGTAGATCTTCATTGATCCTCACGATTGATTAATGATCTCACACAGATTCCTTCCATATCTACACCTAGACAAACAACAACTGTTAAACGTAAAAAAGAAATTACTGGTATAAATCAGTTTTCTTTACCAATACACACTCCTCCTAAATGCAGACACTTCGGTGAGCCCCAAAGACGTCCCCTACGGTTGTAACACATACCTTCTTTAGGTAACACTATAGCTTTTGCTTCAAATATACGGTTCAATCAATTTCTGATAATCCAAGAATGCATTACAGCAACCATACCTTAGATTACCCTGCAGGCATCTAAGCAATAATGCACATCTACTCACCACACTCCCTCCTTTGGCAAGTGTATCTTAAGCCTGCATTTGAAGAATGGTACTGGACACATTTCCGCAGGTTTGCTTCAGAGTAACACACTCTTCAACAAGATACCTGATCTCTAAATGCCTCATAGATATGTTATTTAAAGTTCATACCCCAAACGTATTGTGGCAGGTCCAACAGTCTCTTTAAACACCCTTAAAGGTTCTGATGTTAATTCACAATGAAGGGATGTGTAATAATACTTACTTATTGTTCACCTACTTTTGGAGAATCACTCAAGTACAAGATGTTACTCCTGGAAATGTCTAATAATTCCTGCCACCTTAAGTAAAAAGAACTCAAGCACTTTTCGGGACAATCTCCTTTAAAAAAGATACTTTGTAAGGGACAAATGTAAATGTATGCTTAGGCCCACTATTCGCACTAGCTCCAGTGCAGATGAAGAGAGAAACAAATTTGGAAGTGTGTGCCTGCAGGCAGAATGTGAAAAGGAAGCTTGAACACTAACAATGTATTTCTTAAAACAACTATAATCTGGTGCACTAGCAAATTATGTAGAGTAATGCCTACACTGCAAAAAAGATATTAGAGCAAGTCAATAGTCACTTCAAACAAATTGTTGCACATCTTTGTGGATTATCTCATGTGGACTCGAAAATGACTTAATTGGGGGGAAGACTGAAATCCTTCCATCTGAGGTCATGAAATCCTCCACTCGTCGCACAGAGTTCAATGTACTGAAAAGTGTATAAAAGGTTGTTGAGATTTACAGTGGGGTAACAGTCTGGGAGTGACATGGGGGCTGCATGTTCCTCTTGTCTGTGTTCATCCTGCAGTGGTTCTATTAAAGATTTGAAGAGCCAACCTCACCTGTGATGGAGTTTCATGTCAGTTTTCCCCAAGTCTTTAATATTAAATTCTGCAAATCATTTAACTACTGGTTATAGCTTTTTTTAAAGTGCTATGTTAAAGGCAGCTTCACCAACAGCCAGCCATCTTTGCTTTACAGTTATAGGATCGTCTGCCTAAGAAACAGCAAGGGACACCAGCTTTGAGTTGGCCTATGGATTTAATTTTGAAACATGTTCCCACATTTAAAAAAATGTTTTAAAAAACATTGTGTAGCAGACATTTTGACATAATTAACATTGAAAATACTTCACTACTCCATTTTCATCCTGTAAATTATTTGAATTTTCCTCCACAATTATGTAGGACAGACATGTTATAACAGTTAATGCAATTAAACTACAAAAACAGCTTACTTTGCAATTGAAGGACTAATCAGGCTATCTTGTGTCCAACATATTTAATAATGTACAATTTGCATATGTTGATGTAGAATATGAAAAATAAGCCTTATGCAAAATGTATGAATATTCACAAAATAAATATTAGTCCCACAACTTCATATATTTTCAACTAATATTAACTAAAAAGGATACTTTTTTACTAAACATTAATCATGTCATAATATGAATAAACACTTTTCACAATTTATGCTGTTGTAAAGACAAACATGTAACATTAGTATGTAATAATGACAAACATGTAACATTAGTATGTAGTAAGATACTATACCATATTTACTACAGTGACATAAGTAACTTTAAAATATTTACTAACGATGTATACATTTAAAATACGCCATTCTAAATAGATGAATACTTCAAACATTTATAATACTTACTATCCTATCCATAGGAAATTACACATTTACATTTTTACTTCAGTTTACAAAATACAGTAGCACTGTGCAATTAATCCAAAATTATATTACAGAATCAACAAAATGGTCTAGTGTTACTTTTATACAGTTCCACACATGTACTATTCAAGTATAATAATTATACATGCATAGTTATCAATACCTACATGTATGCGGCTTCTATGCTCTAGTAACACTTTATCCCAAACAAAGTTGTATAAAAAGTGTTTTAAATGCCATAAGAAAACGTGGACAGCCTTTTTCATAGTGTTGATTACCAATTTACATTATATGGTTTAAGTTATAATATATATATATTACATTATGCTAACAAATGTACCTTCTTACAAATAGAAAATACTTACAAGACACCGACCCTATAACTTCGAATTCTGAACTCATCAAAAGGGAGAACAAAGGCAAGTAATATCTTTCTACATACTTTACAACTCATTGCTTTCCGGGCATCATGCAAAGCCTTTTACGTAATTAAACAATGTGTCAAAGGCATCAGGAAATACCTTACATGCAGTTTACAGCCAAGGATGTTCTGATATTGCAAGAGGTAAACTAGGTCTACTCAATAGTACTTTTGCTATATTAATATAATTACCAAGTTATTCATAGTTTCAGGAAACAGGGCTTGCATACTCTTGCACCTTGGATATTACTTATACAAACACCTTCATGAAATACCTAGAACAAACATCAATACAACCAGGTGAATGCCTTTATCCATTAAAGACCAAGACACCATTCTCTAGTAACAACGAACATATTTTATGGTGCCACACTACAAGAACCCAATTCTATTAATAAAAGCATTAAAATAGCTTTAACTTCATCACTGGAGTTTTAGTCTAAATGCAAGATGTGTACACATGCATACACTATGGATATATTAAAAAATGAGGATAAAGACTATACATTTTTCTCAACTAGTAGAAATAAATATGAATGGCATATGCATAGTTTTAACATTTGCCTAATTTAAAAACTTCCTAGCTGGGCCCATAGGGTGAGGGGAATGAAGGGAAGGCTTCAAAGAGGGCTGATGAGTTGTAGGTGGTGCCACAATAATAGCCCCGAAGCAGCGTGTTGCTAGAAAGCTTGATCAATGTGTGGGCAACCATTGGCAGGAATACAGTGGACAAAGGCGAGACACCACAGGTTTGAAGGGAAGCAGTAAATGAATAATTAATGTAGTCAAAGGAGACCACAGATAGGTATGTAAGTGGGAGTACCAGGGATATGGAGAGATGGGAGAACACACAATGCAAACATGTAGAGATGAGCATATGCATGGCATATAGCAAGGATGTAATAAAATGATTACTCAAAGATCCAATTGATGGGGAACATACAGGGTCTTAATAATTAAATGAAAGAAATGAAATAATGAAGTAATAACACTTGTGCTATGTCATTGGGTGTAACATTGGCACTATTGCAAGACATGTACCTAGCATGGGTGGTGCATTAAGCATTTGCAATTGTGTGGGGCAGTAACATATTCTATGACTCAACTACCTTTAAATATCCAGGGAAGGGGATATCTCAATCATATACAAAACCCTGAGCTTCTAGCTAGAAAAGGTGAAGATGAAGAGACAGCTGAGCAATGATAAAGGGCACCATGGAGAGGTACAGGGTATTATTATCAGTGTATATGGCCCTGACATGAACTTCCCAGAATGTTTCTAGGAGATGTTCCAAGCATGTCAGGAATCAGCAATTTGTGAAATGATCATAGCCATAACAACATTATGGATGCATAGGTAGATCGTTCAGAGAAGTAGTGAACTCTCCCTAATGCAACTATTAGAATATGGGATAACATGCATGATTTCAATCTTACAGATATCTAGACAAAGCTTCACCCAGTGGCTAGGCAATAGATCATCTGGTTTAGTGAATAACACTTCCACCTGTATTGGCTGAACTGTGGCTAACCAAGCCCTTCAGGGTGGGATTTGGAGTTGTTTGAATTTGCCTCGGACTAGGTCTGATCATTCCCTGGTATTAATAACAATCCGTTTCTGTGGGGAGGTGAGGAGGGAATTGTAGAGACCCAGTGGGTTGGAAATTTACATCAGATGCGTTAGCAGACCCAATCTTACACAAAGCTGGAGGAACTATAGAGGTACTTCAAGATTAACTGTAATCAGGTGGTAAGCAGAGCTACAACAGAACATGCATCACTTAAATACCAAATGAGTGGCATATTCTGGGATACAGAATGGCCAGCATCGAAACAATCAGGAAAGACTTCAAGGTGTTGGGAGTAGTAACTTAGGGAGACAGAGATAAGATGAAAGAGGGTGGGACAGGTCAGACCTTGGAGACAACCGGACTACAAGAGCATATAAGATGAAGCAACAGGGAAGTTAAGCTTCTGGTGAGGAACGTAGCTGCAAGGCTGTATACCCAGAGCAAGAAGTAAGATATTGGTGTGGCTAATGAGGAAGGGACATAATATATTGGGCACAAGGGGAAATACATGGGCTCCCACAGGAAATAATCAAGACTTAAGAATGTCTATCAGCAACTATAAAATAAAAGTATTGCAGTAGTCTAGATGAGGAGGTGGAAACTTATCTAAGTAGACTAGATCGGACCACGCTGAATGAAAAAGCAGTGTCAGTTCTTTAGAATGAGAATTCCACAGGAGGCTGGGCTAGCAACCAAACACTCAGAAAAAGTACCCGTGTTGAGGGTACAATTTTACAAGGTCTTTTGTAAGGATTTTAAAGGCCATTGTCTGATGCGAAGAATCCGACTAAAGCATTTGTGGATAGGCTGCATTCCTTGAATGAAAAAAAACAATTGCAGTACAACCATGCAGAGTTCATTCCCCAACGGTATACTGGTCTGAAGATCAGGAGATTGGATAATGCCATATACTCTGTACCGATTCAGGGGAGGTGGTACTTGTGGCTAGACGCCAAGAATTCCTTCTACTCGGTGTTGTAGGCCTACATCAAAAGACCTTTTGATCTTGATGTATGGAAATAACATTCTGCAAATGCAAGGCCTCTCATGCACCCAGCATAGGGCAAGAGTTAGAACAAATGGAATAACTATGGAGCCGCACCATTTACAAACGGCACCACTGTCACACCCCTATTTCTTGCCTTGGCAACAGAGCCCGTTGTGGTAGAAATGAAAACATCCATGCAGGGAAAAGGAATGATCAACGGTCAGAAGGAATTTATGGTAGTGCTTGGCACCATATCATCATGTTATAATTAAAGGAATCCAGAGCAGAGCTGAAAAGAGCCCTGGATATTATACATCAATTTTGGGAGGTGGCACACTTACAAATAAATTGGACACAATCCAAGCTACTCTTTGCAGAAGAGGTCCCAACACAAAATATAGATATGGCTGAAGAAAGTGGTGGCAATAAAGAGACCTGGATGCATATGATGGGGAAGGACTCCTTCCATCAGAATACAGACCTACACCTCAGGCAGTTGGAACAGAAACAAAAAATGATATCCTTGCCTGGAACCATGGGGGGCAGCAACATCCATGCACGTATGATTGTTCCAATACACCAGCATCCATTTATCAATATAGGTTTTACACCACCCAGCCTGTTCTTCTTGATGCTCTACAGGAGTTAACAAAATTGTTTAATCAGGCAAAACACCAAGACTTCGCTCGGCACAATGTGTAAATCTGTTTATGAAGAAGGAGCACAGCACAACTGCAGTCTTCAGTGCATGAGTTGTACCACACAATGTGATGCTGAGATAGCCATGGAAAGTGGAGGCGATACAGCAGTCCAGATAATGAGCCAGTTTGTTAAGGCGAAGCTGAGGGGGAGGAGCTAAAGGGCTAGATCAGGCATGCATTACAGACAACGGTGAGCCTGCAAGGGAAGAAAAGGTTATTTAATTCGCACTACATGCTTTGGGAGGCAATCAAGGGAAGATGGTGTGTAGAAAATGTTCCAACTGGAAGGACAACAGTATAGTGGGAGTAGGGGGATCTATGTGGATTAAGATTTAATTCAATGAAGGAGATACTGGAGGAAGCAGGCAGAACAGCCAGTGGGATGTGGAAGTATGGGCAGGTAAAAAGAAATGGACTAAACGTTGGTGGGATAGTTTTCCAGAGAAACTAGAAGACACTGCCCTCATGTCACGTGCTGCAAATGGGAAAAGCCTGCAAAGTTGTTACCAATATGTAGGAGCATAGCCGCCAGACCTCCTTAGATATATGATCTGACCTCTGAGAATACACGGCGGGACATAATGTAAGCCTAGAGCTTTGGGAGCAGAGAAGACCCTGGTGGACAATCCACAGAACAGGCTTGTGTGATAAGGAATTGGATTTAGGGAGAGGAACAAGTTACTTACCAACTGTAACGTTCTTTCGATAGAATGTTCCTCCCACGTATTCCTCATCTTATGATATTCGTATCCCAGCTCTTCCTGCTTCGGAATTTCTTTTTCACCAGAGGGCGCTGTGTTCGAGGCCGCGGAGTCGAAGTCCCTCGAGAGCCGCCGTCGGGCGTCAATGTCATCCACTGTATAAAGGGCTCGAGCAGCACCCGTTACCTCAGTTATGTTTTTACGGTGTTCATGGTCGCATCAGCTGATCAGGTTTAAAGTTTTCAGGCTCTTAAGGAAGTTAGAGTGCAACTGGCGTAAACTGTATGGAGGGGTAGGTTAGGAGGGTCGATGAGGAATACGTGGGAGGAATATCAGTTGGTAAGTAACTTGTTCTGCGAATGGATTGTGTCCTCCCACGTATTCTTCATCTTATGATAGACTCCCATATCAGTGGTAATTTTGGAGGTGGGAGTACTAGAAATTTTAATTATGGACTGAATGAAGGACAGCTTTTGCAAATTGTCCTCCTTGATATGAAGTAGAGTCCAAGCAGTAATGCTTTATAAAAAGGTGTGCATTGATGACCAGGTGGCCGCAGCACAACTATCCTGCACCGCGACACCCCTCTGAAGAGCCGTGGAAGTTGCCATGCCTCTGGTTGAAGGAACCCTTACTCCATCTGGAGGCTCTTTCCCAGCTAATTTGTAGCATTCAGAAATTGCTAGAATTATCCATCTGGATAGAGTTTGTTTAGACACTGCAAGGCCCAATTTGTGCCCAGTATACCCAACAAATAGTTGGTCACATTGTCGAAGATTTGCCAATATGGAAATGTAGAAACTGAGAGCCCTTTTTGGGTCCAGTCTATGCAATCTTTCCTTTTCCTTACTCGCGTGAGGCGGAGGATAAAAGGAAGGGAAGACAATTTTTTGTGACGGATGAAAATCAAACTATTTTAGGCAAGAAAGATGGTTTGACTTTTAGAATAACCTTGTCCCTATGGATAATGGTTTGAGAAGGCTGACAAGACAGTGCCTGCAACTCACTCACCCTGCGGGCTGATGTTATAGCCACTAACAGAATTGTCTTAAGAATGAGAAGTCTTAATGGGATAAGAATGTAAAGGTTCAAAAGGGGCGCACATGAGAAATTTTAAGACTAGATTTCAATCCCAGATGGGCACCTGAAAGGGTTGTCAGCCCTTTCAAGAATTAAATGACTAAAGGCATTTTAAAACTAGGACGCCTCTTCCGATGAGCACTAAAAAATAGATAGCGCTGCCAAATATCCTTTTATAGTACCAACTTGGAGCCCCAAATTGGCTAAATGTTAGAGAAAAGAAAGCACTGTTGGAGTATTAAAGAAATGAATCCACATTCTTATCCCTGCACCAGTTACTGAACTTGTTCCAACGACACCGATACAGGGATTTTGTTGCTGGCCTTCTGGCCGAAAGCAAACTCTCCATTACGTCATCCGAGAGGTCCCAATCCTTATATCTTAGCCTCTCAGAAACCATGCGTGGAGGCTGAGTGGTATGACCTCTGGATGGCGAACCCGACCTTCCTATTGCGAGATAAGACCCTCCCTTTGTGGAAGACGTATTGGAGGGCAGATGGACATGTCCGGGTACCATGTTCTCCTGGCCCAATACGGGGCAATTAGGATCATGGTTTTCCTGAACTTTCTCAACCTCCCGATTACTTGAGGAATCACGGGGACTGGAGGAAACATGTATAGGAGTGGCAATACCCAGTCCACCACAAGCGTGTCCCCTAGAGCTCCTCTTGGGGGAAATTCCTTTGAGCAGTACAGTTCGCACTTCCGGTTGGCCCCGGTCGTGAACAGATCCACTTGAGGGGTTCCCCAAAGGGCGAAGATCTCTTGAAGGACTTCCTGAGCTAGTTCACACTCGTGGGAGACTGTGCTCTGCCTGCTCAGAGCGTCCGCCGCCATGTTCAGCTCTCCGGCTAGGTGAACTGCGGATAGAGGGATTCCTTCTTGCATTGCCCAGAACCAGAGCTGCATTGCCTCTCTGCACAGTGGGAGTGATCCTACGCCTCCTCTTTTGTTGCGGTAGTACATGGCCACCGTGCTGTGTCATTATCAGGACATTCTTTCCCTGTACAGAGGGCAGAAAGGTCTTCAGCGCTAGTCTGATTGCCCTCAGCTCCAAAAGGTTGATGTGTAGTTTGGACTCCGATGGAGACCAACGACCGATGATTGTAAGATCGTTGGTATGGGCTCCCCCACCCCGTGAGTGGGGCGTCCGTCACTACCGTTATCTCCGACCCATGGTTGCCAAAAAAGGTTCCCCCTTGAGATATTTCCTTGCAAGCCACCATAGGAGATCTTGAGTCACTTTGGTCGAAACATGCAGAAGATCTGACATCTCCCCTGAAAACTGTGACCATTGAGTCCTGAGGGCCCATTGAAGGGATCTCATCCTCAAACTGGCCCCTGGCACCAGAAAAATGCAGGATGCCATGAGGCCTAGCAACCTTAGAAAGTCGAATGCCGGTAGATGTTGGGCATTTTGAAACTTCATTACTATCTGCCGAAAGTGGTGAGCTCTCTCCTCGGGAGACGAGGCTTTCCCTGAGGAAGTGTCCAGGATTGCTCCGATGAATTGGAGTGTTTGGCTTGGAATCATTTGTGACTTCTTGTAATTGAGGGAGAAGGCCAGACTGTGTAAGAAGTGGCAGGTCAAGGCCAGATGTTACTGGGCCCATTCGGGTGAACTCACCCTGATTAGCCAATCGTCCAGATAAGGGTATACATGAATCCCCCCTTCTTCTGATACTTGCTGCCACCACCTCCATCAGCTTGGTGAAAACCCTCGGGGCGGAGGTCAGCCCAAATGGTAGAACCCGAAACTGAAAAATGAGAACCACCAATTGCGAACCTCAGGTACTTTCTGTGCTTGAGATGGATTGGCACATGAAAGTAAGCACCCTGAAGGTACAATGAAAGCAGCCAGTCCTGAAGTTGAAGAGCCTGAAGGATCAGAGAAAGGGTCACCATATTGAACATGTCCTTCCTGAGGAACTTGTTCAAGTTTCTTAAGTCCAAGATGGGTCTCAATCCTCCGTCCTTTTTGGGGATTAGAAAATAGGCAGAGTACCAGCCCTTGTTCCTTTCCGCTACAGGTACATGTTCTATTGCACCTTTCTCTAGCAGGGTTAAAATCTCCTGCACAAGGAGCGGGTCTGGAATTTTTAAAGAGTTGGCTCCCGGTGGATGATCTTGAGGTCTTTGATGGAAAGGAAGACGGTAACCATGGGTCACTATCTCTAGTGCCCAGGCATGTGACGTAATGCCCCGCCATTCGTCCAGATACTGAGTGCTTCTGCCTCCCACCGGTGTCTTGTGGGTGAAGACCTCAAAGTTGCTTTGCAGTGGCTTTGCAGTGGCTGAAGGGGTATTAGCCGCTGCTGTGGCTGATCTAGCACCTCTCCCTTTTCCACCACAAAAGGGTTTTCTCTGTTGGCCTCTCTGACTGGCCTGCCCCCTCCCTTTTCCAAAAGAGGAATAGAAGCGAAAAGGGTGACTCTTCCAGGAAGATGAGCCTGCATAAGAGTGTTGTTGAGGTTGCCTTATAGCAGTACTAAATGATTTTGCTGCCGATTTTGAGGTCTGCAACTTCTCCAAACTTTCGTCCACCTTGCTGCAAAACAACTTCAAGCCGTCAAAGGGCATATTAGATTGCACATCAGGTGCAAAGCCAGACTTCCTTAGTCATGCAAACCTGCATAGGATCGTGCTAGATGCCATGGACCTGCTTTCACTATCCGCAGTGTCCAGTCCTGACTGAAGGTATTCCTCCATAGCCTCTTTACCATCTTTTACTATAGCCCGGAAACCATCCCGTTCCTCACCTTCCGGGATGCGTTCAGCCGCTGATGACATGCAGTCCCACAGGTTATATGTAAATCTAGCTAATGTGCAAGTGACATTAGTAGATTTAAGGGCCATACTGCCCGAAGAAGAAAACTTTCCGGCCTCAAGCATCAACTTTTTTATCATCTCTGTCTGGTGGTATCGATGGGTAGGCTGATTGCCTAGTGGAGGTTGCGGCTTGAACCACTAAACTTTCAGGGGAGGGAGGTTTCGATAAATATTCTGGGTCTGATAAAGATGGCCTATATTTTGGTAGACGTTTCTTATTTACTGCTGATATAGAATCAGGAGTATTCCAATTTACCATCAACCTTTTTTGCAGTGCTTTATGAATGTAAGCACAGGATCTTTTAAAGGACCTTTAATCAGGATGTCAGTCATGTCATCCTGGTCGAAATCTGGGGAAGCTGCCTTCCAACCCATAAAATCAATGACCCTTCCCATAAGATTCCTATAACTAGGATCAGCATGATCTGTAGGGTCTGGCCTTCAAAATCCACTTCAGTTGAAGTGTCTAAGCCACTGGCATTTTGGAGACAGTCATAAAGATCTGTTATTTTAGACTGTGGGTCCACTAGTTCTTCAGAGACCTCTCTAGTTTCAAACCTAACTCCAGCTGAAGTGACATCCTCTTCAGATGAATGATCTTCATATATAGATGACATGGATCTTAAATTCTTGTCAAGGTTGAGGAGGAAAGTCTTTTCAGGTAAGGAAGGTGAAATCGACCTAGGTATGGACAGTGGCGTCGACTTGGGTCTTGGCCTTGATGAAGGCGTTGAAGGCGTCGATAGAGAAGACGCTGGCTTCGAAGGAGGCTTTGATGCTGTCGAAGAAGGCTTTGATACAGCCAAAGGTGTCAACGTCATTTTCATCATCAGTTTTGACACTATGGTCGTCGACTGTTTCGATTCCGCTAGCCCCGATTTATGCACCAGAGGTTTTGACTTAGTCGAAGGCGTCGGGGAACTTTCCCGCAAAGACACTCTTGACTCCTTTTCAACTCTCGCGTGTTTAGATCTAGATTTTCCTCTGTCACTTTTAGAGTGGGTAGAGGCATGATCACCACGCGGCAACTTCAAGGGGGTCTGGGCCGCTTTCTCGAATAGTTTAAGCATCGAAGCCCTAAAGGCCTCCCATTTTTCTGGGGAATCGTGCTTTGATGGACAAGTTACTCTCCTCTCAGAGGAGGACGAGGAGGAAGAAGACCTGTGACGTCGCTTTTTAGACTTTTTAGTCGTAGACGAGGAAGATTTCCGCGAGCGACTCTTTGATCTCGACCTCCTCGACTCATGACGAGATTTGACTGGATTCATCCGAATCCTTTAGTCTTTTAGAAGACTTATACTTATCCTCCCCCACCGCCAGATTACCTCTACGGTCCCTAAGAGCCTTGTTAGACATGGCCCGACAGGACCTGCACTCGTCAACCCGATGGTCTGGGCTGAGGCACAAGAGGCAATTCCGAGAAGGGGGGCGGTGGGGTCGGTTATCGACATTTTCCTACCACACTTCTAACATTTTTTTAACCCTGTCTTGGGTGTGGTGGGAGTAGATGATGAAGACATTGTCAAGGAAAAATCTGATGCACCGTTCGTAACACGAAGCAGTTGCGTCGGAAAAACGGAACTGAGGTAACGGGTGCTGCTAGAGCCCCTTATACGGATGACATCGACGCCGGCTCTGGAGGGACTTCGACCCTGCGGCCTCGAACACAGCGCCCTGTGGTGAAAAAAAATAAATTCTGAAGCAGCAGAGCTGGGATACGAATATCATAAGATGAGGAATACGTGGGAGGACACAATCCATTTGAAACAATGTTATAAATATTACCCTGTATATGCAAATAACATCAAAGCTGTGCTAGCGGTATGTAGAGGGTTTGGGAATGTTGGGGTGAAAAAGAGGATTGAATGTTCTATATGACTGGGCTCTGTTCATGGGGAAAACGGGAATTGCACAATGGAGGGGGGAGGGAGGGAAAGCATTGGCAAAAAGGGAGATTTTTCCCAACCCATTACTGATGCTGCCCAGCTCACTAGTTGCGATATAACTCTGCAAAATATACAATTACCATGGAGCAGACCATTGTGGAAACATGGCCAGCGCTATATAGGTTCAGGAAGAGCTCATCAGTGCTAAGCAGCCATATGGAAACAGCAGACTAATGCTGTGATAACTATTCAGCTACGAAGATCTTGTGATTGATTTTGGACATCAGTCTATTAATAGTTTGTACAAGCAATACATGGGAGTAATGTGATATATTGGACCGGTGTTCTTAAAGGTCGAAACACGTGTTGGCGTTATACCAATCACCAACAGAAATTAAACAAGGACTTGAAAGGAGTACAATTTCATTGAGATTTCTCATTTGCAAGAACCAGAAAAGATTACAATTTAATTAAACAGTGATTGTTTATTTGGAAAGAACAGATGACATGTCCATGCGCAGTGGATAAACCAAGACAATTGTTGACTTTATACTGTGTGTTAGGCTCATGAGGGGACCCCGAGGCTAGATTGATAATCCTTGCAGCAAGGAAATTCGATTGAGTGGATACAAAACCCAATTCATTATCTCTAGTGGTTTGGGCATCAGAGTAGCAGTCCCCTCTACAATTACCTGTACTTTCATTATGAACTCCACTTTATTTGTATTTTATTTGAATTTATATCGTATTTGCCAAAGCGCTGCACAAGAAACTACAAAAAAACTGTACAATAAGAAACTGACAGTATGGCATTATGTAGCAGGTCAGAAATTTACATGGAGGTAGAGAGAAGGTGAGCCTGTAAGCAAGAACGGAAATTGTGTAGAGAGGGAGATGAGGCAATGCCAGCTGGAAGAGAAGAGAATTACAAAGTTTGAGGGCGAGAAGAGAAAAGGGACTGAAACAGGACTGATAGAAAATGGCGATTTTGTTAACAGGTAAGGCGAGACCAAAGCAGAGCGATGAGAAGAGGCAAGGCCATGATAACATGTAAACACAATACAAAGGAATTGAAATAACAGATATGCGTCATAGTGGAGGAGAGAGAGAGTGAAAGACGTGAAGGGGAGATAGAGGACCGAGGCGGCAGTGAGAAAATAGAAAAAGAGTTAAAAATTGAGCAATGGGGAGTGAGATGAGAGGAGGAAAGGGCAACTAGAAGAAAGAGCAATATGCAAGATCGGAAAAGATCGAAGTAGTAATGAATTTTGGCAGTAAGATAGAATGGGACGTATAGCGACAGATGTTGGAGATCGGAAGAGAAAAAGATGGTGATGATTCCAAATGGACTCAAGATTACACGTAGTAGGAAGCAAGAAAGAAGATGGAGGGAAATAGTGCAGGGAGGCGTGATGGGCTGGAATGAAGCAGAGTATGGTGGGAAAAAAAATCTGTTTTAGAGAGATTAAGATGCAATGAATGAGAAGACATCCAATATTGAACAGCAGAAAGACATGCCGAGACAAAGCAGTGAATGCAGTCAGAAAGGAAATCTGGGAGTAGTCAGCATAAAATAGACAGCATAGGTCAATAGGGATGTTAGAGGAATAGTATAGCGGCAGAACTGTAAAGGATTAGGACATGAGCCTTGTAGAACACTGTAAAGAAGAGAACGAGGAGAGGAAGTGTGCCCAGCCCAAGAAACAGTAAGAGTGATTGGAGAATAAGACCGAAACCAGTGAGAGACTCAGCAAGAAAAGCATAGAGAAGAGAGTAGGGTGATCAGCAGTATCAAAAGCAACAGAAAGTTGGTACGAGAAAATGAATCAAGTACAACAAAGGGAAAGGACGGGTGAGTAGAAGAGAGGTAAAGATTAAAGTGACCAAGAAGAAGGGGAATAAGAAAACATAAAAGTCCAGTTCATCGGGAAAGCTATAAAGTGGACCCCAAGGTCGATAAATAGTGAGGAAGGTGAGAGGGTAGGGTTTGGAAAAAGAGGAACATTATATTTATAGGATGAAAATGGAGGAAGGTTGGGCACTGGAGGAAGAGCCCAAGAGGAATGGTAAATGACACTAGCACCACCACTCCTGCCCAGGTCATATGTGAGAATTTAGTTGATAGAGAAGCATGGTAGAAGTATTAGAGGTAGTAAGAGCCAAGTCTCAGTGAGACAGAGGAATTGCATGTTAAGACAGTTTGAGAATGGAGTGAGATTTATTTCAAATGGAAAGAGCACTCCAGATACCAAAGACAACCGGTTTGGGGGAGGAAGTACGGTGGAGTAGCTAAAATAATATTGGAAGCAAAATTATAAAAAGGAGAAAACAACGGTCTGATAGAGGGAAGAACTATAAATGATGAAGACATGGGACAGTAGAGTGACAAGAGAAGATCTATAAAAATAAACCCTACATAATATTTAACCAGTATTATGTGGATGGATATTCACCATACATGAAAATACAACAGCGATATTCAGAGTAAAACACTATTTATATCTTTGACTCATTTAGTCAAAATAATAAAGGATTACCTTGTTCTAATGTAAACTGCACTTTAAGAACAAATTACTTTGAAATATTTAAAATAAATATTACAAAATGTGCACAGATTAAAAAACAAATTATACACATATTCCATATGAATTAACTTGTCTAAACATAAAATTGCACCCCAAAATGTAAAGCTCCTATAAAAAGCACCAAACAAAAATTAGAAAATATGGGAAAGTATCGATCAGCACTTGTAAAGCACAAAATGCACAATCACGTATGTTCAATGTATGCAAACTCACAAAAGAACCACATAACACATACAAACAGAGCATAGGCACATACAGTATTGTAAAACAGCAGACTAGCCCCAGCAACCCTAAATAGCCAACACTACAAATGATTATCCATTTAACTACACATTAATAGAAACATACATCAGACCAAATCTAATTCAAAATACACATGTAACCAATTACAATACAATGTCTAGTTCAAAGAAGATCACCAAGTTACTTTTTCAGAACGCGTTCACAATAAAATGTACAGACACTTCCCTACACTACAAGAATTTCCATTAATTATACATACCAAGTCTGCCACCGGACCAGCATATTAGCAACATTTATATTGTTAAACATTAATACAGGATATAAAAGTACCAAAATAAATATATTCTACAATAATGCACAATTCACTCCTGATGCAAACCACACAGAAAACAAAACATGAAAATGTATTTCTATAAAGCAAATCACGAACACATTCCAAATCATTACTTATTGGCATAGATCAGTATTACACTTTAAGAATATAAAATAAGACTATCCGCTACATTGATCAACTTCACTCCCAAAAAATGATAACCATACAATACCTTACAAATCGTAGTGTCAATAGGTTTGTCCCTTCACACTATACAACTCTTAAGCACAAACTGTAAATGTAGACATCAGGAGCACACATACAAGAAGGTAGGTATGAAAACGAAAAAGATCACCTTTTTTTATAAAAAAAAAAAATGTATAACTATTACTTTATTTTCCATACACAGTGCCAACACCACCAATTTCCCAATATCAACACATTTAAAAAATACATTGCTCACAGAACACAACAATCTTCAAAATACTTACATGCATTACACCCAAATAAGGACATACAATTAAAACATTTACAAGAACCACCACATATAAAATTAAAAAAAATATTCAACATTAAATGTCATAGCTCCTCAACAACTAACTACTCAGACCCTACAGAATATAACAATTCCACAATATAATGAAAAAACTGACCTGCAATAAACATTGGTACTAAAAACATTTAAAGCTGCAATATTACAAAATATATAATCCAGTTTTAACTGAGGTAACATATAACCTAACAAAACTACAGACCTATACACCACATGCTACACATATACAACTACACTATTTCTACACAAATGTCATCATGTTCTTTTAAAAACAAAACTATGTTTCCAACACAGCCAAAAGAATCACATTTAAACATATTAGAAGAACTTTTCACCATATCAATACACAGAACTCTAGTAAATTTACAGTCGGATATAATGAATACTGAAACTAAATTAACAATACAAGTGATGCAACTGTACCGAGCACATGCAAACAAAATTAGTATACAAATCATACACACATTTTCAAAGCATACATCCTAACAAAGCAAAAAACACGGCCCAATGACTGTACACACACATATGAAACAATTTTAAATAATATTGATCCCATTTGGATAGAAGATTCACACATCACAAGCCAATAGAGTTAGAAGTACCAGTTATTCAGAACATTGCTCAGGACTAATCAGACCATCCTGCCAACGGAAACATTGATGCTCTGTGCCTTGTTCCAGCTATGCTACCACTTCTTTAAGGAGCTATAGGCGTAAACATATATAATTTCTTAGACTATATTGTAGATTACAGAGATATGAAAATAATTAACTATCTATGCCGATAGACTACAGTACATACAATATGTCAATGGATACTAGACATTGTTGTGACAAAGTGGGAATAACATTTGTGAAATTAAAAAGACAAAAAGGTAAAGTAATTATTTGCTTACACAAATACACTACTAAAGTAACACCAATACAAGTAGTAGAAATAAACTATTACTTACATATTCTTTTCAGACAAACTATGTGTAATTGAAAAACATGCCTACTTGTTAGCAATAGTGAGTAGAGCTTTGCATATAAAACAAACACATTGACAATCATAACATAAGGGCAAACTGGGAACAAAAATATAATCTAATTCAACAAGACCTAGTAACATGTGGTAAGTAGTGACTATTAAGTATGCCAACATTGCCAAATCATTTTATTATGCAACTCCAATGCTATTGGAAATGCAATTGCTTTTTTTTATCATGCTGAAACTAAACAAACAGGATCCCTGCATATAAATGCTTTGCTTTGGGAAAATAAAAATACATAACTATTAGACAAAATACCTTTCTATTAAAGACAATGTATTGACACAATGCCTGTTCATAATTATTTCCAAACAATTTAATATCTCATGCCACAAACTCACATAGCAAAAGCAGATCTAGAAAAAGATCAACACACTTGCAGATTTGATTTTCCTAAATAGGCTAGGAAATTAAAAAATAGTTCGATTTCAAAACACAGCTACTGAAAACCTGCTATTGACACAAACGGAAACACTATTCCTAAAATGGAACCCAGATTAATGCTCCATCAACATCTACATTCCATGTTAGGCAAGCTAATATTAATATACAATACATATTTGATCATTTTGCCTGTCCTATGAAAATAATATCTTACCTAAGCAAACCACAAGGAAGAAACAATCACTAAAGCAAGCTGCCAAAGAGGAACATTAAAATCCAATCATTAAAAATCAACTATGTCACATTATTCTTGAATTCCCCTATAAATGAACAAGGCGGCTTATTTTTTACAAAATATATCCTTTGGAAATAAACATACTCATATTTATGGATACTTGTCCAGCATTCCAAAAAACCTTCTTACTGAAACAATCTTTACATGACAAACATACAGTGTTGCAACCTAAACAATTACAGCACATTGTACACGACTGCAGAGAAAGGTTTGACATCCAACATGAAAATGTACTTGCATGAACTAGATCAGATGACGAATAAATAGTACACAGAAGAAAATTCAAAACCTACTTTAAAAAAGAGAAAAAATACCAAAAAGATCTACGCTACCGTAGGTTTATCAAGCATGATTATTCAGGAAAATTACTTAAATAATTTGTAATACTTAGTTCATAACTTAGCAAATGAAAACAGCATAATTGACAACAGAAATACTTGTGAAAAATGTGTCTGGATATACAAGAAATAGGGAATATAAAACAGGATTACATTACTGTGATTATATTACTACTTCTTTAGAAAAACTTGATTATACCATTCTAACCACACCACTATAAATATCTCAAACCACAAATGCACCAAATAAACAGATTTAGCTTTTAAACTTTTACTACAGCCAGTTAAATATGAAAATAGCTTTATAAATAAGCAAATACATAAGCCAAAATACAAAAATAGTATATGTCACTTAACAGAGCTACTTGCTTTATATATAAATTAAGCAGGCTTAAAACTAAAACCATCCCATGCTACACATTTTCCACCGTTTGTTTTTTTTACTAACCACACTACTTTAAAATTGTACTCCATTATTACAACACTAAGCCAGAGGGAAATCCTAATATGCATGTACTACACTATGTGCTACTCTAAATGAAATAGTGGCTTGAATATTTGCAAAAAACCTTAGAATTTTAAAAAATACCAACACTTCAACATTTTAACTACAACCTACTTTCATAAGAACACAAAGCTATATGTCAAACAAAATGATTACATGTACAAATTATTATTCACATTTCACTGGGCGGGAGCAAAATGTTAAATTGTATTAACTGCTTGCAACAAATACAATTATTAATTTTAACGGGAGGTACATTGGTATTAGCGATGGGATACCTATATCAACTGAAGGCAGCATTTCAGACTTGCAGTTTTAAGAACCCTAAATACAACAGCAAACACATCCACATTTTTTAATTAACAAAACAAATGCAAAAAAGAAAATGACCTGCGTTTTGCTAAACATCTTAAAACACATGAAGGAACACAAACAATATTCCAACAAAGGTAAACTAATCCGCCCAGCAACCTTTTACACATATGATCTACAATGAAAAGCAATAAAGAAGTTGACCATGAAACAATACAATTCTACTACATTTGAGTAAATCATCACCCATATTTATTTTGGAAATTAATAGCTGACATTTAAGATTCTTTGAAAAACATATTACTTAGAAGATGCTGGTAAAAATATGGCATGATGGAAAATACTGAATATAGTAACATTCCAGAACTGACCTCATTCAATATTTCAATTTCAGGTGGTTTAACCAATGGTGCATTGGGTACTGGACAAGAAATACAAACAACAAACTGCACATTTAATATAATATGGATATCTTTTAAACAAATATCAACACTGGCAAGTTACTCCAAGGAAAAACACCATCTGTACCTGAACATACACTCTCACAGGACATAAAGTTAACATTAATATAGCCAACAGTTGTATGCTATTATAAGAAAACTTTCCATTGAGGCCAGGAACATCACAAACAAATACACAGACCCCATGTCCACGGAGAAACATTAGAACCACTTCATATATACTTTGGAAAAACAAAATCACTTACAGTGCACTTTGTTGCACTTACTCACGCAAAAACACCATCAAAATGTGCATATTAAAACATCAATCCAAGTAACATGAAAACAGAAAAAAAAAGTGTACAAGACATGTTACAGCTACATACACAAAGCCAAATAATATTAATGTCCCAAATAAGAGCACACCCTCACAAAAGAAAAATCATTTACTCAATATATGTTCATTAGCATCACCTTTCAATCAATGGCTGCACATTCTCATTTCATATATTATAACATTAGCTTCAACTGATCTTTTTATATCACCCACACATATAAATGAAGGAGTCCCACTCACAAAGAACACTTTTTATGGCAGGCTCCATCAACAAAAGACTTCAGTAAAAAAATAAAAAACATTTTACCACCTTCCACAAACCTTTCCGATACTGAAATACTATAAATTAGTATACAAAGACCACAGCTAAAACATATATTATATAAACCAGCATATGATGCACCACAAAGACTAATCGCAAACAGATTGTAGTAATTAGTTGTATACGTAAATAAGTAGGTTTCACAACATACAACACAAAACCTAATTCGTATTGATTCACAAAGTTCAGAAGTAATTCAGGAAAATACAGCATTTTGTTTAGAAAATCATACAATTTCTATTTTAACCAAAAACTCTTGAAAGGGTAGACTATATCTTTCTCATTTCCCATTCCCTCTACATTGCCTAAATTAACAATATGAAATGTATTACTTCTCACTCACCTACCTCTTGGCATGCTCCCCTAAACCACACTTGTTTGTCAGAGGTTTTTCCCCCCCCATTATGTGTAGGTAATGTCTTCACTTATTCTACTGTACATCTTCCGTTATTTAATATTCTCTCTACCTGTTTAAAAAAAAAATGTCCCCCCCACTTCCCCTTAACCCCAACACTTATACTCACCATCTCTTATTTATTCGTTCCCTTCCATTCACACTCATATTAGTTCTCTCTCTTTCATCAGGTCTTCAGTGTCATTCCCCATTTCACCCATTTTTCAATCATTGTTTCATTTCCTTTCTCTTCCCTGCAATTCCTTTTCCCTGCACCACACCCAACAGTTCTACTCACTGTTTCCATTTATATTCCTATACAATACTTCGATCTTACCATATCACACTCTCAGGTTCTTTTTTAAGCTCCCACCTCCATGCTCTCCCTTTCCTGTCACACACATCTGTCTTGCTCACGGCCCTATTTCCATCCGACTTCTCTCTCCTGCTTCCGCTATTAACATTTCATCTCTCATTACTTCTCTTTTCTGCATGGCTTTCATTTAAAACCACTCTTCCACCTTCCTCACACACCAATTCCTCTTCTCATATTAGCTTGCATATCATTCTTGCTTCTTTACGGCTTTCATTTCTTTGCTGGGAGCCTCCAGAACTGGCGATTTTGTGAGATAAAAATGCAACGGGTGCGGGAGTAGTGTGCTTGCGTGTGGAAGGACCTTGCTTTCCACAAAGTCTTTTGGCAATTTCCATTGAAGGCTGACCCAGCACAACAAAACTGCAGGCTCCAGAACAAGCAGAGCTAGTGCGGGAGGAGTGTGTTGCCGTGTGTTCCCGGGCGTGCACACGATCAGTATCAGCCCGGGCACCCTTTGACAACCTTGAGGACACTGGATATCGGGTTAAAAAAAAAAGAAAAATACTGCTGTTCCTCCTCCTTGATCAGCAGTCTCAATTACTAACGCCCTGCGGGTCATTTAACACTATAACCGTTGCCATTTTATCTCATTTGCCCTCCGGACAACATTTAAATATACTGCGCAAATGATAGCCAGTTTGTTGATATCTTTGAGAGGTGCACTCATTGCACGGGTCAAAGCCAACCTGTTATAATTTAAGAAGCGGGTCTTTGTGCTGGAAAGATGATATAAAAGTGCCAGAAGTCGATATTGTGCTGCAGGAGTCTCCTAAGGCAGTCACAATGTCACAATCTTGATTACCCGCCCTAAGAAATGCACCACCTACGTAATATCCAGTCCTCTTCGACCTCCAGTCCCTGTCCTGGGAAACATCCCCTGGGGTCAATCATAAATAATTTGGACTATACACTTTCCACTTCCTCGATTAAACGTATCATCACTAAAGGGATTTCAAACAAGAGGAGATCAATAAGCGACAGTATCCTTAATGACGGAAGATTCCTGGAGCAACTGCATAAGCACCCGGAAACAGATGCCGACATTGAAACAGGTAATAAGTGTTACAGCCAAATAACAATGTTATACGAAATCCGGGGGCAAGTGAGGCTTACAAACTTACCAGCTATCTCTGCGGGCCTCCATAATGGAGCCTGCAGGTATTTTGCCAGTAAGTATCTGCTTTTCTGACAAACTCATATGCAAATCCATGATATTGATTAATTTATATTGGAGCATTCCAACTTGGAGCTTTTCCTTGAGGATTTATCGGATATACGGTCATCTAGGACTTCAATCTTTCCAGGTGACAATGTTTTGGTGGTAGGTGATCTGAACTCCAGATGTGTGGGGGTAATTTAGACTAGGTTTATGGAGGCATCATGGCTGAATGCTCATAGATGGCGTAATTTATTAGAGGAATGGAATCTTTGTATAGGAAACAGATCCATTCCCAGTGATATCCCACCAGCAAAAACTGAGTTTTGGAGTGTACTATTGATTATTTAGTGATGTCCGAATTCCTCTTCTGTGAATGTTTGGAGCTGTGGGCTGTTGACATTGGCACAAGTGATCACATCCCATTGTCGGCAGTCTTTGGTGTGTATAAATCTAGTCCCCCAAACTCAAAACCCACCTCTACACCGGTTGTGAATCAGTGTGGGGAATCGACTGGTTGCTTTCTGGTGACGAGGAATAAACCTTAATGACAAATTGGAATATCAATTTAGGAGTGCCAGGGTGTCTGAGGCATCTTCGAACCTACATTTTTTTGTTGATTCACTCTGGGATATAGATAGACCTGTTATCAAACTAGGTACTATGAGGGAAATTCACTCCCCCCCCTCTTTTGATTTAGAGACTGCGAATCGTAAGAGAGAACTACAAAGTAACATGAGGAGACTGGAAAGGGAGGGTCTTGACCAGGGGTATTTGAGCAAGAGAGAAGAACACTCTGTAACCAATATAGAAAATGGCCAAGGAGCAAAAGATTTGAGAGAAGCCAGTTGGGGATGGATTGTCCATGTTAAAAGCAATAACAGAAGGTAATGCATGTAATATTTGGGGTATCATAAACCAACAGCAAAAATTCCAAGTTTCGGCCCAGTAGAGTTGCATTTTGGTAGCGACTTGGAGTGAGTATTTTACCAAAATGTATGAGGAACCTAACCCACATAGCTGTGGATTATCTGCCAAAGCAAGCTGGGGAGTTGACTTCATGGAAAGTGAGGTGGAGACCATTATACGTACCTCGTCAAGATCGAGGGCTGTTGTGCCAAACGGTCTCACAAATGATATGCTAAAACCTGCAGTGGGTCTCTGGACCTCCATCCACTTTACCCTGTTTAATAACATAATAAAAACACATGAATACCCAGACTACTGGCACAGAGCAATAACAATTCCTATCTACAAGAGAGGTGACAGTGGGAATCCAGCCAACTATCACCCTATTGCTTTAATGGACAGAGAGCAAAATATTTGCACAAAATATTTTAAAAGACCTGATGAGATGGGTGGACAAGGCAAACATATTTTCAGACCAGCTTCCGAAAACGATGATCTACCTCACTTAAATGGGCTGGTCTTAAACATTCTTTACACTAGGCAAGATAAGGATTCACGTCTCTATTGGGAAATTGTGGTCCAAGTTGAAAGCATGGGGCAATCCTCCTGGCCTTTTGACCATCTAAATACACGATAAAACGGCGATACAGGTTACATAAAGTATTACTCGCAATTTTTCTTCCCCATTCACACAGCTAAAGGTCTAAGACAGGGATGCATTGTTGAACCATGCCTTTTTAACCGGTTATTGGCTGACCTGTGGAAAAAATGGACGCCTCATTCAATGGCACCACCAAAAATGGGTAATCTTAAAGTAACGTGTTTAGCCTAGGCAGATAACGGTCTTATTAGAACGTACTCAGATAGGCTTACAGCGGTTTATTGTGTCCTTCGAAAAGTACGCTCGTCAAAATGATCTCATTATCAATGTAAATAAAACCCTTATTATGGACTATACTTATCCACAAAAAAAAAAAAAAAATAAGTGGAGTCAAATGGAAGATGGCCAATCAGATTCTACCTGTAGTAAAAAACAAAATACTTGGGTTTTATGATAAGAACATTTCCCTCGATCAAAGCATTAGAAGAACACATAGGCAGTAAGGTCAATCAACTTGAATTCCAAATGAAAAAGATCCCCTGCACTTATTGTTGATTCACCCTCCTGCCCTTAAATACATTCTATAAGGGTACGGTTATACCGATTCTTACCTATGGAATCGAAATTGAGCAATTGACATCTAAGATCAATTGGGTTCCGAACTGAGATTTAATTTGGAAACAGGTCCTTAACTTACCTCGATCACTGCCTATGGCTAGGCTAAGGTATGAGTTGGGTTTGCAGTCCTTGAGATTCTATGTACATTGGAGAAGAATTACACTGCATAGGTCAATCATAACCTCGGGTGAAAAAATCCTGGTATCAGGATATTGGTGGGCTGATAAGAAATACTAACGCCAGCCTATGGGAACTGAAAACGTGAAGCCCTAGATATAATGATAAAATGTAATTCTTCTGAAATAGAACTAATGGATAATGAAGTTAAAAAGTCCATGAGTCAAATTGATTGGATTACAACAAGGGCGTCATTTTTAAACAAGAAATGCTTTGAGGGGATCCCGGTAAACGACAATTCCTTGGGTTACTTGTTGCTGTATCTAAGAAAGTTCCCAAATCCCAGATCGAGGGCCAATCTATTAAGGTTTTGTCCAAACCTATACGCTACAAGAGCCCATTTGAACATCAGGAATAAGGGCCCATTGAAAGATAGTGATTGTAATCTTTGTAATATAGGTTCCCACCAGAATGTAAAACACCTCTTAATATCATAGGCTGGGCTTAACAAGCAAAGGATTGACCACTTCTCACGTTTTGTTCACAAAATTGAATGGTTGAATACAGATGAATTTTGGAATCGAATGTCATCAGGAAAAGAATCGTTCTCATCATTGGAGCCTCTTTTGTGGAACTTGAGCCATTAATTAGGGTTTAATGATAATCTGGGTTAGCTAGGCTGAGATATTGTCTTGTTTTTCATTACTTTTCTATTATGAATTTTAAATGAGAATCTTTTTGTTTTTACTATAATGTATGATGAATTTGTTTAATTGAATGTTTTAACAGTCTTTTCTAATCTTTGTACTGTGAAAAGTCATAGGTTGACTAAACACAATTAAAAAAAAAAATACATTTCAATGGCATACCTTCCACTCTTGCTTTTACATTCCCATTGCCCCTTTTTATAAATATTCACTTCACAAACAGTCAACATCACACACTCCACATATGTATCTGTCATCTTAACTGTATACCTGCCAGTCTCTCGATGCCCTTTCACAGGAACATGAATATCACTGTAAAGATGTATCTATTTTTATTTATAATGTTTTGGTTCGAAGGAATTTCTAAGAGAAGCATTTCTAAAAAATATGTATAAAGTGCGATATCAATTCATAGTAAATATTTTTAAAAACAATGTCTGACACCAATATTACGTGTCAGCCAGCCAAAGGAGATATATATATATATATAGCAATTGGACTGTCTAGTGTCCTGCAGTATCTCTAGTCTTTCCCCAATTTGTGTTTGTTCCCTCTCCTACTAGTACACTGTACCACTTTGTGTCACCAGGTCAGATCCTACAATATCAAATTGCAGACCTTTTTCCAAACTGCCCGCACAGTGGAGGCTTTACATCCCACTCTCAAATCCCACTGACTATCCTCCCGGCCCAATTAAAATATTAATAGTACATATTCACTAAATTGTTGTCCAACAACTTACTTTCCACAGTGCTTTCGATAAAGGTACTATGTAAATCCAAGGGAAATATTACAATCACTTACTGTTACTTAAAAACGTGATTTACACTAACCTATGCAGAGATAGTTAGATGATAACCATGCAGAAAGTCACAGAAAGACAGCAAATCTGAACTGCTGCATACCAGCTACCAATGTGAGCAAATGTGATTCAATACACAACGATTATGAAAATATAAATGGGGACCACAAAACCTCTATTGGACTTTGCTGATTAGACAAAATAAATTAAAAGGCCACTTGCTAAACAAAAGACCTCTATAAAAATACAAAAAGAATCATACAGATTAGAAATTATATTTAAGGCAAACACTATGGTAATAACAGAACAGACAAATGCTTACCAAATAAACCAACTGCCATTCCAAGCAATATTTAAACAGAAGGAGGTGAATAGCTAATTTGAAATTACTGCAATGACAACGTTTATTATTGCAGCAAAACCGATTATTTCAACGTTTATTATTTATAGTAGTAAATAATGCAAAACTATTTTCATTCAAACACACGATTTTTGTATTTTAGTTATAGTTATATAGAATAGAAAAATCTTTTCACAAAACAATATAATTTATTTTAAAACAGCAGTAGAAACATACATAGTTTAACTGTATAAACATTACTGCTGAAACTTAAAAATGCATCTCAAACAAAAGTGGCTACCTTCAAGTAATCTGTCATTTGTTATAATTTACAATAACATGACAACCACAATAGCATATCGAAACAAAATATACTTCTCTTTTTAGATCTTTAATTCAAGAATCAAACAAATAGAACACATACACTGAATTAAAGGAATCCAGTGATTCGATGAATTCATCTGACTTGGACAAATACATCAATACTCCCTCCTCATGCGTATGTCAGTAAGGCCAATGGTGAACACATCAAAAACACTGACGTCAAGGCAAAATAAAACATAACTAATCCACACCATTTTACTCTACAACACCTAAGGTATCGCTAACCTTTCAAATATTAATTGCCAGGTCACAGAAGCTTCAACCAAAATTCTTCAGACTGAAGACACTGGACTCAAAATATCACACATACAAACTTTGGAATAACTGTACAAATCATCTGTAAAGAAGACCTACGCACAAGGAAGCAAACACTATTCTAACTTTTACTTATTGAAATGGCAAAATCTTACAGAATCAATAAAGCAATCAACAAAATCATACTACCTCAATATCCTTGAGAAGATAGATGTTTTACAAACTATTTTGTTGCTACAATAACTTATTGTTCCATACTACAAACATGTCCCCTAAAAATGTCAAAATACCATACTATGTTTAGAAACCATTGTGCAATAGAATTCGATTTGTCAAATACATGGCATACATACACCTCTAAAAATGGGAGTCCTTTTTCAAAAAATGCTCACAAGCCACATGCACGTTATCATTGTCTATATACTAGCCCTACATGGTTATTTACAAGCAAACATACTGCCATATTGTTACAGCTTAAAAGCATAACATATACGTCCAATTGAATTATTTAAGCTTTCTTTGGGATTGTAATACTTGTATTTGCATCGGCCATTTGTGTTCACATAATTTATATTTTTATTCACCTTGTTTTATTTACATGCGACATGTAACTAAAACCGGTCACCCTTTCTTTAAAAACATTCACAATAAATCCCTACCTTGCAAGCAGCTTGCTCTCCCATCCTCTTTATGTACCCAATATCCTGCCCTTCACTTTAACTGCGTTCATGTGTATTCATTCAAAATGCCATCAAAACAAGCAACTACCAAAACTCCAAAACTATTGGCTTTGCGAATCCTGGTTTATGTTTTTTGAGGGCAGTGAACATTAAAAAAAAATACATTTAATTCAATTCATAGAAGTAGACTGAACCATGAACGTACATTTATAAATTTCATATGTTAGTTCAATAAAAGAAATCTCTAGTGAATGTACTAATTCCCTCTACTTTCAATGTACAAAACGTGTATTTTACTGCTTCCCAGCTGAACTGATTTGCTCAAAGCAGTTATGTGAAACTTGTTGTTTAAAGGTTACTGAGCTACAAAGTCAATTTGCCAGAGGGTAAACTATTTAATATGCAAACCCAGTACAGGATTCCTGCTTGAGCACAGCCCTAAAAAGTGTGTGCTCCGGACTCCTTTTGGACAGCTGCCTTGCTAGCGCCTGGAAAACGGACTAAAGTACTGTCTCCAGTGTGTGGTGCAGGAATCTATGGTGGCACAGTTGCACTTTCTAAAATCCAAAAGATGGAAGAAAGAACACAGATTAGATTAGGAGCGTACCACTTCAGCCAGCAAACTGAACAAAGACGAAGAAGGGATTTTCCTGGATACCACTAGTGCAGATGGAGTCATTCTACAACAGTAGTTATTCTTTAAACCCACTGGAGAGTTTGCAAGGCCGAAAAGGTGTTTAGTATAGACACATATAACCTAGGTCAGGTGGAAGTAAGGCATTCTATGCTGTATCATAGCTTAAGCAGGGAGAAAGAACGCAGCACTGTAAAAAAATGACAAAGTTAAAAGTAAAAAGAACTGGCAATGTCCACAAACACAGAAGCACACCTACAGACAGGAACACTTCCCAACTACAACACTAATGTGAACCAAACTCAAACCACGGAGCAACTGGACTGTGCTCTACCCCATAGCCCCCTCCCCAGAATTTTATTTTAACGATTACCAGAAAACATAACTTGTGGCTTACATTAGTCCCCACCTCATCAGCAGTAAACAACATACAATTCTAGTTAGTGTTATTTACATTTTGTTATTGGTTTTGTATTTGAACCGTGGAAATACACTTTGATCTAATGTACAGACTGGCCAGCAACGCTGTACAGCTCTTCTGTACCAAGAGATGCAAAAGCTATGGGGGAGGCAACCTAGTCATCCTCAGGAGTACAATTATTTTACTCACATTGAAAGACATCTCTAAAAGGCACTATGCCGTGACTAGAATTTTGGATAAACCAAACACAGCTTACTAAATTTCAAAGTCTGAGGAGCAGGATTCCAAATTAAAGATTACTTTTGCACTTTCCTGCGTTATAGGCCAAAAAAGAACAGGTGTCAGAATTGATCAGACGAAGGAAGACTTCTAACCTACAACTCCCGGAATAAGGTTGATACTACAGTCGGGCCAGGGGGTTGGGAAAAGGTTTGCTGACCTAGATTATTCATAACATTTACAAAATAAGACTGGGCTTCCAGTTGGGCTTATTTAAGGTTCACAAAGGAAACCATTGTATTTGTAAAAACAGATCCATTAGATGGAAAGCAGCAGAGGAAGAGCCACGAGATGCACATGCACGGATGTACTGAGAATAAAGTGGCCCTATTTTTAAGAACAAATTGGCATGGGGGGCGGGGGGTTCTCCACTCGTTTGAGCCACAGATCTCCTCAGGACCAGCTGTAGTAGGCCATATAACGCCTGTAAATAGTGCCTGTGGCTCTAAGATCTAGAGGCCATGCACCTCCAGAGTGTTAACAGTGTATGCAGATCCATGCTGTAGAAAGCTCTTGCAGACCATCTTCCACTCGTACTCATCAGTCACTTCTTTTTCTTTGTGCTTTTAAAACCTCGCACCGCACCCTGGCCGAAGCAAATAGTTGAGGGTATCCTGGAAATAAAACAAGACATTTTTACACCATGGCATTTTACAGGAACGGATTCCTTGGGTTGTTGTGCAAACAATGAAAGGCAACCCTACTTCCAAATCAAAGGCAACATCTTCACCCATTTATATGAAGCCCTTCATTCGTAGCAACAAGCAGGTGTACTCTCGGGGGAAATGGATCCCTGTCATACATACATCATTTAGGCATTGGCTGAACCTGGGCATCCAGAAAAGAAACATCAGAAACATAACACACCTGTGCTTGTAGTTGACGGTTCTGCAGCCCACGCTTGTGAGGCGTGTGGCATCGCAGGTCGATTCCGCAGAAGTAATATCCATATCGGTCATCTCTTCAGGGGTTACCTCCATGGACACAGACAGATTCGGCTTCTGTGGGCTCTGGCTGAGCTTGACCTGACTGAAGAGACAATTTATTAGCAAATCCCTACTCATCTGCACCTCTCTGAAACTGGGGGAATAGAATTTGCCATTTATTTAGCGCTTTCGCAAAGCGTTGTACTTTATGTACAATTAATATTACCCAACCGAAGTTGGTACAAAAATAAAAAAAACATTTAATTTGTAGAATAGTGCTCTTAATGCTTTGCCAGCAAATCCAGAGACAGGTGTTTCCAGAAACTACCTCTGGGTCAGATTTAGGACTACAACCGTTTTTGATAAAAACCAATGCATCTGAAGCTTGCCTACATGTCATATAATCAAAGATATTCCTGGCAAAAGCAGCAATGAATAAAATAGTAGGCCCACCAGCTCACTGTATGAAAATGGAACAAGTTCTGCCTAGCACATCAAGTCCTCTCTCCCACAGCTCTCTACTTCATTCCTCAGGCACGTGGCCACTGCCAGAATAGCACTCGCACTGAACATCCCCTCCTCTCTAGGAGCAAAATGCTCCTTGCTACCTTTCTTAATGGACAGGCACTTATTTTTTCACTTGGGGAGCAATTTGTCAGACACAGTTCTTCCACTCAGAGACGTCCACCATCTCTACATCACATGGTCTGAAGTGTTTTGTTTTATACACTCTTTTAGAGTATCATTGCTGACTATTTTCCATCTACTTCAAACCTTGCAATTCATCTTGTGGTTTGTTTCTATGTCGCAGGAAACAACTCTTGATCCAGTAAATGCAAATGCTCAGTTTGTTTATCAAATCCTGCCCACGGGTAAGGAACTGGTAGGTAAAGTGATTAATCCATGAGAAGACAATGTGATCAGGAGAAGCCAAGATTGCTATCCATGGTCATCGTCTTTATCCCTTTTCTCCCCATCACCTCCCATCCGCCAGTGGCAGATGGTTCAAAAGCTTACGTTTTTACCGGGGGCTCAACACAAGGTTAGGTGGGAAAATAGTGGTGTGGGGGGTGGGGGGAGGGCGTAGAAAGCAGTTCTCGGCAACGGTGTTCCGCAGGGACACACTAGCTTGATGTCTCAGGAAGGAGGCAGTGTTCCATCACCAAGCTGGCTTCGTTGGCACTAGCTCTTCACAGCCCTAAGACCTGACAGAGTTGCTGATCCTGGGCACCAATACTCAAGTGTGTTCTGTCCTGCAGGAAGCAGACTTTATTGCACACAACTGGTGCGTGAGTAAACTGAGAAGCAGAATGACCCCCTTGTGAGCTCCTGCACCCCCTGAATGTTGCTCCACGCCGTTTAAAAGGCATACAAGGATCTCCCCAGGGCACAGTGCATGCTCTTAAATGAGCCTACCGGAATCTCTCAATGTTGCAGTAACGAGGCAAAAAGGAACCTGGCAATATGGTGTAAGGTGAGCATAGCAGTGTCCGACCTTCTACGGCTGATTGGACCTAACTGATACAAGGAACAGTACACTAAATGCACAGAATATAATCTTATATTGTTATGCTGAATATTGCAATCTGCTAAAGGGGCTAAATAGAAATGGTCTTTAATCTGCTAACGTCATAATGGAAGCTGGAAATCTGGCACCGATGTCATGGGTTATAATGGAATCTGGCACTGCAATGCAAACTGATCATATGCTTGAAAATGGCGCAATTAGATGGGTTTCCAAACCAATGATTGGAGCTTTAAGGTAAAACAAAAGCATGAACATGGTGACCGTATCTGGTACCTTCTAAGCGATTACCAGGATATGTGCTGGTATCCCATCATATATTAAGTTTGGCAATGAAATGACAGTCCTCCAGGTACATATGGTGGCAACAGCAAGCAAATATGGTCCTTTTTCCTGGCCATCCGATGGCAATAAACCAGCCAAAATGATTGGCTTTGTCATAGCTCATTAGGTACTTGGGTTAGGGAGAATCCAACAGAACTGCTTTTGGACATATAACACAGATCATATCATACAATCTTAAAGTCTGCAGTGCAATGTCGTATGAACGATCAAGAGCATTGTTAGTGCAGGATTCCATTTGTGAGGGTCTGGGGGGGGATCTGCGGATCCTTTTTGAGGGACCTCTAAACTTTTTGCTGCCCCGCTGTTTTTTTTGTAGAATCTCAGACCCCTTTATGGGGACAGGGGGACTTCTATTGAAGCCCTGTTTTGGTAGCCCTTGTGGCTCCTAGGCAGTGGTGCTTTTTAAGCACCTAATTTGGCCCCAGGGTGATACAATCACCCTACATTTATTATAGGGAGTAAACAAGTAGCCGGTTTAGTATGTTTTGGCTTCATCAAGGGTACAAGCAGATCTACTGCTTTAGTAGCCCAATTAACCTTTTTCGTTGCAATTGGGGCACTAATGTATTTTTTTTTAAGTCCTGCTCTTAGCTATTTTGTTGTTTTCTTTTCTTTTAGGAACACCAGAAGGCCTATTGTTCACACTTGGGCTCACTGAGTCTAGCCATGCACACGTTATACTGTTTTGGCCAAGTTTATACAAGTTCCTTAGACTAGACAAGTCCCTCGACCTAAAATGGCCATAACACATCCTCTGTGTGTAGACCTGTACGTTTGGAGGGTTTTGAGGCCAATCGGATTGGCTGCCCCCCCCCAAAACCTTTGTTAAGTGCCCAGGTGTGTGACTGGAGGGCTAGCTTAGGTCTTCCCATAAGTGTGTAGATATATCTAGGAGATACTCTCATCCTACACAGAGTCCCATCTGATTTTGGTGAAGGCTCACGTACCTGCTGGACGATTTTGGTACCGAAAAAGTGCTGCTGAATTTTAAGACCAAGTTTGGCCATGCTGGTTGGGATTGTATCTCTCTACCTTAGGTGCAGTTTCTTGCGAGAGTAGGGCCTTCCGTGCTGGGACAGTCCGAGCAGTTTTACTGCTGTCACGCCTCCATTTACTGGCTCGGTCGTTGGAAGCTACCATCTCCCAGAAGGTCATTAGGACCCCAGTATCAACTCTCCTGTTCATCTGGGCCACACTGGAATACCTCCAACGTAGTCTTCTTCATGGGATAGTGTTCTGCTTGTGGACTATCCTCCTTTGTCCTCCAAATCATCATGCTCAGCGTTATTCATTTCATTTTATGTATTTATTGGACATTTGTAAGGCGCCTATACGCAAGTGTTTCCAGGCGCCGCAAGGCAAAAAAAAGAAAGGGGGGGGCATAAGGGAGAACAACAAAACAGCAATAAACGGTTCTACTAAGCCTTCCAACATTCGTACCATGCAAGTGCAGTGAAAATAAGTGCGGGGGAGGGAGAAGGTCAAAGCGGTAGGAATAAGGGAAGGGGTTGAGCAGGGTGGGGGGGCAGAGGTCGGGAGCAGAGGGCTCAGGGGCTAGGCAAGTGCAGGGGGAAGCCAGGGAGGGGGAAGTCCCAGCGGGATAACCAGGGGAAAGGGGCAACTAGTGCAAGGGCGGGCGGACCAGAATTAGGCTAGTCAGGGAGGGGTGCTGGAGGGCAAATGCTAGATTAGGGGTGCTGGGGAGGACTTGCTGAGGAAGGCCTGGTACCAAAGGGCCAGGCACCAGTCGCAGCGGCAGGAGGACAATTAGCAAGGGAGGGAGATAAGGAGGAGGAGAAAAGCAAAGTCTAGAGAAGCTTCTGGAATTTAAGGAGATCAGGCTCAAGTCAGAGGGGCCGGGAGGACGTTTCAAAGAGAGGCTCCTGCCGAAGAGAGATCTACCCCCACTCTCTGCTTGGTAAAACATCTGATCTGCAGAGAGTTGGAGCTATAGGACCGAAAGACTCTAGCAGGGAGGTATTTAGGGAGAGAAGATTGGATGTAGCAGGGTTCCAGACCCCAGAAAGCCTTGTGGATGATGCAGAGGGTCTTAAATTTGATCCTTGCAGGAACTGGGAGCCAGTGGACTTTAGGGCTGGTGAGATGCGGTCCCTGGACTTTAGGTCAAGGAGAAGTATTGCAGCCCTATTCTGGATAGGTTGATGGTAAAGGGAGGAAAGAGGCAGATTGAAAAAGTGGCTATTGCAGTAGTCTAGCCTAGAGAACCAGAGCTCTGGAGACCGTGAGCTTCTGGGGAAAGGTGAGGAAAGGGAGAATGCCTCTAAGGAGGTGGAGATGAAAGTTGGACTTTTGGCAAGGTCCTTGATGTAAGGGGAGAAGGAGAGAGAGAAGTCTAAGATTACCTCAAGATTTTTTGCCTCACAAGAGGGTGAGGGGAAGCGAGGGGTGGGGACTCAAGGAGGGCGGCCAGAGAGTGGGAGGGGAACAGGGAGCAGGCGTCCCAATAATGACTGATCTCGGTCTTACTCGCACTAAGGCAGAGATCATTACCAGAGCACCATGCCTGAATAGCAGTCAGGCAGTCCGGTATGGTAGGGGAAGGAAGCTTAAAGGAGAGCTCTGTGTCATCAGCATAACACTGGAAGTGAGCAGAGAAGGTGGAGATAAGGTGAGCAAGAGGGGCAAGGTAGATATTGAAGAGCCACAGCGATAGGATAGAGCCAAGTTGCACTTGGGAAAGTCGGTTAGAGAGGAAGAAGGTCAGCCAGAACAGTGCCTGGGCCATGATACTTAGAGCATCAAAGAGACGATTTATGAGGATGGCATGGTTGACTATGTCAAAGGCAGAGAAAAGATCGAGAAGGATCAGAACAGAGGGAAAGTTGGAATCCAGATTTGATAGTAGGTCTTCACAGGTGTTCAGGAGAGCAGCTTTCATGCCTCTGAAAGCTCAGAAGCCAGACTGGGGATCACGGAGCAATCACCACAGCAACTTCAGTGTGGTGGGTCAGTTGGGGGATGACCAACTTCTCCAGGGGTTTGTCCAAGAAAGGGGAAATGGAGATGGAGATAGGGTGATAGTTAGCCAGTTAAGAAAGGTCAGCAGATAGCTTTACTTTAGGAGAGGGTGCACAAGGGAGTGCTTAAGGGGCTGTGGGAAAGCCAGTGGCAAAGGAATGGTTACAGAAGTCAGCCAAGGCAGGTTGGAGAGAGGAGATGTCCTTGATCGTTCTGGAAGAGCAGGGGAGCACCCGTTTGGATGAGCCTTTCATAGAGCCGACAAATTTAGAGACCTCATCAGGTGCAATGGGAGAGAAGGTGGCTAGTATGAGGATGAGCAAGAGGGGGGGGGGCAAGGGAGGCAAGAGAGGAGGGGGCACAGGTGGGGAGTAGAAGAGAGAGAGGACTGGATGTCCTGGGTTTTAGTGGAGAAGTGGGAGGCCAGTGCAGTGCATAAGATCTGGGAGGGAAGAGGAGACTGCAGTAGAATTGGCAGGTTCCTTGCATATTTTGAAAAGTTCCGCCGTGTTATTGGTGGCCCCAGAGATGCGGGCTTGGACATGAGCCCCCCTTCTTGGACTGGTTAGAGAGTCGATATTGCCTCTGGAGTAGGCGGCAGGCCAGTTTGCAGCGCTGTACTTGCGTTTCAGAGAGGCCAGGTCAGAGTCATAACAAGAGTTGCACTTGGAGGCAGGCTTCATGCAGATCCTCATGACAGGGGCAAGGATGTCCAGAGTGTTGGAGATGGAGGTGGAGGTTAGAAAGTACAGAGTTGGTGGGAGAGTCAATTGCAGGGGTGGGGGTAGGAGGGGGAATGAAGATGGCAGCGAATGCAGCGACTGACACACGACTCTTTGGTCAAATGACGAAGGAGACTGGCAGTGCAGGCAGAGGAATCGCGGGGGGCCCGGGAGCTCCGGTGGGAGGAGAGGAGAGAGTGATCAGAGCGGAGTAGTTGGAGGGTTGGAGAGAGGGAGGTCTGCGGAGATGAGCGCATCCAAGATGTGTCCGGCAAAGAGGGTCGGAACGGAAGGAAGAATTGTGAGGGGAAAGAGCCAAGAGAGGTCGCGGAAGAGTACAGTGGCTGGAACCGCAGAGCCCAGGTGGAAGTCAAAATCCCCAAGCAAGAGAAGTTAGGGTGAGGAGGTCCGGAGAGAGAAGTCAGCCCATTCAGAGAGGAAAAGGGCAGTAGGTCAAGGGGGCCTATAGATAGTGGCGAGAGTGAGGGAGAGGGTATGGGAGACCCCCAGCCTACAGACAAGACTTTCAAAGGAAGAGTAGGGTTGAGTGGGAATGATGGTGATGGAGACCCATTCAGGGAAAATCAGGGCCACCCCACCCCAGACCTTGGAGAAGATCTTCTAGCCATCGGAGAGAAGAGTGTCAAAGGCAGTGACAGAGCTGGCCTTGACAGGATGTCATGGTCTTCAAGGAGGTGACAGATGTCCGAGGAGTGTTTGACAGCAGAGCGGAAGTAGACGGTAGCTAAGTGAAGCCGATTGCCACCCTTGAAGATCTTCCGTGGAGGGGTACAGGGGCGGGGTATAGCCCTCAGCAGGGGCACAGAGGGCTGTACCCCCTCTATTCCACTGTCTTCTAGAATTCATCTTTGCTGTACCTTCCACTTTTGGTTGGTGGATTCCACTCATGGGAAGGCCCATTATTCTTTTTAGCCATCTCGGTCTTCATGGTTTGGGGTTCAAGTCCCTGGGTAACTAGTTACTGTAAACTGCAGATTTAAAAGAGCTGTACTCACCAGGTTGTTGCGTCTTTCCTGAGCTGTCTTTTCTGGAACCGCGACAGTGCGTACTTCTACGTTGGCCTTGGTTTGGGGGTTCACATTATTAAACAACATTGTACCACGACTTCCACTGACCCAAATCCTGCTTGGCTGCATCTTTCCCTGGGGGCTGCTGGGTCTCAAACCTGGCCATAGAGCTCTTCAAGAAGGTATCTCTGGCATCCCAGTGGGTTAGCTGCAGTCTCCACCACACTTATGGGTTAGAACTATTACTTAACTTCTCCCCCCCCTCCCGATAACTGCGGCTGTGCCCATAGTCTTTGTCCTATTTAAACCTATGGGGAACTTTTGAACTTACTTGGAAACCTCTTAAAATGACTTTACAGGTACTTACCTGCCTCGGGACATTTTTCCTGGCCCCAGGGAGTTTTAGGCCAAAGACTTGCATTTGATTTTGCATCCCTGATTTTATATGTATTTTTAAAGTCTTACATCTGCTTATGGAGAATGTCTTGATACAATGTATTACTGCAAAGTATTCCTGTACTTCGTTTTCATAGGAGTGTAATCAGACGGGGATAGCCGTCTTATATTCTAACTTGTGGTGGCCTCTGGCTTTATTTTCCAAGTGTTCTCCCAGTTTCCCCTTCTAGGCCCTGCATTTATTGTATGGTGCATATTTGTATCATGTTTAATGCAAGGTCCTACAGTTTTAGGATTACTGTCGCTGTGCTAAGTGTTGGCATATGGGACTGAACAAATTGGTGAATGTACTATTCTGCTGAAACGTGGATCCCCTTTTCTTTCCCCTCCTTAATCTATAGGTATTGTGTTGGTCACCAGAGAGTGGACTTTAGAATACTGAAAACCTTTAGGTTAGATGGGTACACAGCCTTCACCAGAGAGTTCTGCAGAAATGTTGCTAATAAGCATGTTCTATGAGGAGACTATATTGTGGAGTGGAATTTTGGGGTTGGGGGGAGGAAAAGGAGTGGATAGGGAGAGGGCTTTGGCTGTGTGCATGGGTGAGATGTATAAGGGAACCCAGCAAGCATAGCAGACATGTTCACAACTTCTTTCCAGGCCAATAGGAAAGTGTACTGCTCAACCGTTAGCCAAACAGCATTCACCTATCCAATCAACAGGCACACACCATGTCACAAAACAAAATAATCATACTGCCATGATCAATGGGATGCCTATGGAAATGTGTGATTAAGGTGAATGTATGCATTTCAGAGAGGGCCATCACCTTACGCTGGCAGATGAGCTGTAGGATTAAGCTGGCCTTCCCTCGTCTCCATCCCCACCCTCCACATGTAGGTGGACAGTGGGGTGAAAAGGTTAGTGGAAGGAAAAGAGGAGAAAAGGCAATATGACAGAGGGAAAAGGGCAACACATGCAAATACAAAGATCAAGAGTTTCAACACATTTGACCTTGTGCCAGTGAGCAAGCATGCAATATGAATGCCATTGTAAGTGCTCTGTGTGCACAGTTGCTGGCTCACTGTCGAGGGCCACCACACAACTATGCAGTGGGCCATTTGTTTCATACGCACCTCTTCTCTATCTTTGGTTTGTCAAATCTGAAATCGGAAGGGTACAGGTGAACTGTCACCAAGTGATCTTTTCGGTCTCTGCTAGTCTTGAACTTCAGCTGGCAACCTTCCACCAAACACTGGTACTGCAAGAGAAAGGCTGGGATTAAGGCAAAGGCTTGTCCATGTTCCACTTTTCACCTACAAACTTTCAAACACGTTTACTTTAAGATAAGCACCAATCAGTTGTCTGTCCTCGGTAAATTGATCCAGCCCTGCCAACTCTGCAAATGTGACCTCAGCTTTGCACAAACAGTGAATCTCAGAGAAAGGGGCACTTTCAGAGTGCTGTGGGCAATCGGCAAAAGGGACAACAAAAAAGCTCCAAACTGACCATCTTGACTACTCCATCAAGTGTTAATTCAAAGGAAGAAACATATTAAAATGTGACGACAGTGTAATAAAACAGCTCATTCCAGTTCATATTAAATGCACCTAAACTCTACCTGAGCTACAATCATCATATCCACACGTGTTCTTCTCTTATACAGAAGAAAGGTTGTGGCCAAGGAATGTGTTATTGAAAAGCATTCCTGGGCAAGACCACATCAGGCGAGTCAAGTGTGGCTGCATGTCCATGCATTTCTGGGTTGGGAGCTGGAATGGGCGCTTGTTTTTCACTAGGAGGGACTTTATCCGGCTGTTGCTATTGTGCACATTCAAATAGGACAGTAACCACTTGGTCTTCAAGACCCCTTCTGAGTCCAAAGATAGATTTTGCACAAATCGTATGGGGATATAGGAAGAGGGGAACCCTAGTTGGCATCAGTTCCCAGAATGGCAGGTCTGCATAGGTGCACGACACACCACATGTGCACAGCAGCTTAGGGTGTACCTTCAAGGGCCAAGGTAAGCAACCCACAGTTACTCACTTCCACTACACAGTTGGGCCCGGAGAGAGTGTGGGCAGGGTCAGCTCCTCATCATCTTAATCGTCAATTCAAGGAGGTAACCCCACGGTATGGGTGTGCTATTAACTGAAAGAACAAGTTACTTACCTGTTACTGTTCTCCAGCATGGGCCTGGCATGGATTCACATGCTCATGAATATTCCCCGTCGTCAGGCTGGGAATCCTCGGTAAAGACAAAATCAGTTTCAATTTCGTTTCTGAACTGTCTTTCTCCTAATAATCAATCACTGGTCTCTGGGTCATACTGCCCCCTGCCAATGACTGCCCTCTACCTAAGCCCCTCCTCTGGCAGCCATCTTCAGATTTGGTAGCATGTAAAGTGGCAGTAGTAACAAGAGAAGAGCCGCAGAGGGGTAGGCGGGAGGGTTTGCATGTGAATCCATGCCAGACCCATGCTGGAGAACAACAGTTACATGTAAGTAACTTATTCCTTCTCCAGCATGGGGTCTGGCATGGATTCACATGCTCATGAATAAAGAATACATAGCAGTACACACATGCACAACCACAGGAGGTGGCAAGGCTCAACATTAAGCAATACAACTCAACATTAAGCATCTCTTACCTCCTCACCAGACTCATCTTTAAGCGAACAGGTTGCGCAGCACTGCTTGGCCGACTCTGGACTCCTCCCTGGAATCCCGGTCGACGCAGTAGAATTTCATGAAGGTGTACGTCGACCTCCACGTAGCAGCCCTGCAGTTGTCCAGCAGGAGCACACCAGACAGGAACGCCATAGTTGCAGCGATCGCTCTGGTCGAATGGGCTCTCAGACAGCCAGGTAACGGTTGGTTTGCCAACCAGTGACAATGAGTGATGCAGCCGGAGAGCCACCTGGAAATGGAAGACTTGGAGAGGGCCTTCCCTTGGTTCACAGGGCCAAAGTTCACAAACAGCTGGGATGTCTTCCGAAAACACTTTGTGCGGTCCAAGTAGAACTTCAAAGCTCTAGCCACATCCAGCGAGTGCAAAGTCTTCTCAGCTGGCGACAAAGGTGACAGGAAGAAAACAAGTAACACCAAGGACTTATTGATATAGAAGTCCGACGGCACCTTGGGCATGAAAGAGTGGTGCATCCGCAGCACCAGCCTCGTCTCGTGAAATGTCAAGTAAGGTGGTTCACAAGAGGGCCTGAATCTCTCACACTCATCATGCAGAGGTGATAGCCACAGGAAATGCTGTCTTCCACAATAAAAACTTCAGCGGCGCCGAATGCATAGGCTCGAATCGGGGACACATGAGCCTAGTCAGCACCACATTGAGCTCCTACGCCGGGGCCGGAGACTTCACCGGCGGGAACGAACGGAAAAGTCCTTTAATGAATTCCTTGACCAGGTGGTGTGACCACAACGACGACCACACTGGAGTTCTGGTGTAGCGGGAGATAGCCGCCAGATGAACCTTTATGGAAGCATGGTCCAACCCTGCCTTGGCCAGCAACTACAAATACGGCAGCACCTGCAGGGCCGTAATCCGTAGAGGGTCGAGTTTCTGTGTACGGCACCAGACGGCGAACCTCTTCCACTTATGGCCGTAGCATTTCAGCATAGACGAAGCCCTGGCCTTGGCAAGCACCGCTTTGCAGTCTGCCGGGAGATCGTATCCACCAAACTCTAGTGCTGCAGGAGCCAGGCCTGCTAGTTCAATGACCCTGGGTCGTGGTGCAGAATCGCGCCTCCTTCCCTGGCGAGAAGGTCTGCGTCCGCTGACATGTCCAGAAGGTCCGGGTACCATATCTGCCTCGGCCACACCGGTGCGACGAGGATCATCCTGCAAGGGGACCGTCTGAGTTGATTGATGAGTCGCAGAAGCAACGGCAATGGGGTAAACGCGTAGAGCAACAGGCCATCCCAGGGGATGGAGAATGCATCCCCCATGCTCCCCGGCTGGGGAAACCTGCTGGCAAAGCTCTGGCACTTGGTGTTCTTCGCAAACAGATTGATCTGGGGATTGCCCCATTGTCGAAACAGTAGGTCCTCCTGATCCTGCCGAAGCTCCCACTCTTGGCAAGAGCACAGCTCCCTGCTGAGTGAGTCGGCGACAGTGTTCTTCACTCCTGCCAGATGAAAGGGTACCAGGAACATCCTCTGGGCGACAGCCCAGTGCCATAGATCCTGCGCTTCCTTCGAGAGGACTGGGGATCTGGTGCCCCCTGCTTCCAGATGTAGAACATCGTGGTGGTGTCGGTGAAGACCAGCACCACCTTGCCCTTGAGGGACAGAAGGAATGATTTGAGGGCCCAAAACACTGCCCGAACCTCCAGGACGTTGATGTGCAACGACTATTCCTCCGGTAGCCAAAGGCCTCTTGCGTGGAGATTTCCGGTGTGTGTGCCCCATGCCTCCAGGGAGGCGTCCGTCTCTACCGTCTCCTGATGTGCTGGGGTGTGGAAGTCTGTGCCCGCCGCTAGATGCGTGTGGACCCCCCCCCCACTACCGAATCGCTCGACGGAATGTCTCGTTGAGGGCGATCTTGTTCTCGAAGCTTCCCGATACTTGGATCCACCAGGCGTCGAAGGAACTCCTGCAGCGGCCTCATCCGCAGCCTGCACAGCCGAACGAGGTAGATGCACGACGACATCATGCCACGCAGGGACTTGATGGACCTCACCCTGGCAACTACCATGGTCAACAGCCGTTGTACCTTGCCCAGGATGGCCTTTATCCTGTCCTCTGACGGCAAAGCCAGGCACAACACCGTGTTGAGCCTGGACCCCAGAAACCGAGCGTCCTGCGATGGCGCCAGGCATGACTTTGCATAGTTTATCGAGAACCCCAGTTCGTTGAGCAGGCGGATGGTCCTCGCTGTCTGCTCGATGGAGAGTTCCCTTGACTTCGCTCGGATGAGCCAATCGTCCAGGTAGGGGTAGACGTGGACCCCCTGCAGGCGCGCCGCCACCGGCGCCAGGCACTTGGTGAAGACCCTGTGCGCCGACTTAAACCCGAAGAGAAGGGCCTTGAATTGATAGTGCTGCCCCTGGACCACGAAGCGTAGAAACATTTGATGCCCCTTGTGGATGGGGATGTGAAAATAGGCATCCTCCAGGTCCAGCGACCCCTTCCTCTAATTGTCCCAGCACGTGCTGAAGGGTGACCATCCGAAACTTCTGGGACTTGATCTATTTGTTGAGGCGGCAGAGATCCAGGATGGGCTGCCAACTGCCGGTCTTCTGACGAGGAAGTACCGCGAGTACACTCGGAGCCTCTTCGGGACGAGTTCTATCGCGCCCTTTTTCAGCATCGCTCGTCTAGAAGCAGTTGTGGGATGTGGTTTTCTTGCCTGGCTACTGGTGGATCGTGGGGGCACTTCTTCTGGAATTCCAGGGTGTGTCGGTGGGCCAGGGCGTCCATCACCCAATGGTCGGTGGAGATGGACTTCCACACGCCGATGAAGTTCGCCAGCCGGCCTCCCACCAGGCTGCTCGTGTGGGGGCCTGACGTCATAGCCGGTTCAGTCTTGCTTCATCGTGGACATCCCACCTTGGGAGCCTTGGCGACGACGACGATTTCCTCCGGCTTTGTTGCGGCCCCTGTAGGCTTCGTGGGCCGAGGAAAGGGGAGGTTGACGGTACGAAGAGAAGCCGCCACCGAATCCTTTGGAGGCCCCCTGGGATTTGCCTCTGGAGGTCCAAAAGGACGGCCATCGTTGTTGGAGAGTGCCCAAGGCACGAGCCGTCTCGGTATCTGCCTTGATGGCCTGAAGAGATTCGTCCACCGTCTTGTTGAACAAGTTGTCCCCTTCGAAGGGCATGTCCAATACCCGTGTCTGGACGTCCAGACGGAAATTGGTGGCCTTCAGCCAACCTTGCCGACGAAGGCAAACGCTGTTGCCCATCTGGCAGAAGCCGGTGATGTCCGTGGCCACCGTGATGGCATGATCCAATGCCACCTCGCCTTCTTGTAGGATTTCAAGGGCCTCCGCCCTCTTGTCGTCTGGAAGGAAGTCCAGGAGAGGGGCGATTTTAAACCAAAGCTCCATGTCGTAGCGGACCACGATGGCGAGAGCGTTGGCTGCCTTAATGGTCGTTGCCACCGACGAGATGACCCGTCGTCCCATGGCGTCCAGCTTCTTTCCTGCTTCGTCCAGTGGGGAAGTGGAAGTCGATGCCGCCGACCCTGCAGATTTCTTCCTGGCTGCCGCCGAGACCACAGAGTCCGGGGACGGCTGAGATCTGAGACACTTCGGTGCCGAGACTGGCACCCTGTATTTCTTCTCGTACCGGTCTCTCTTGGCTGAGGACGGGTTCTTCAGGAGGGACAGTCCTTCATCCCGAATGTCGTCCAACAGCGGAATCAAGAACACAGTCTTCCTGATGGCCTCTCGGCGCTGATAAAGGAATCCCTCCTTTTCCTTGGGTTGCAGTTGAAATAGCTCTGAGGCCCTGTAGATCATGGAATGGAATGAACCGATCTTGTCGGGTGGAGAAGCCCTGGGTACCGGCGATGGGAGATATCGGAGTCCGGCTGGACAACTGTGCCCCCCCCACCCCACCCCCTTCTTCTCAACCAGGGGAGACGGCCTCGTGGAGATGATCGTCATAGTCTTTACTGGAGTTTTCTCAATGGGCAGGAATGATGATTCCCTCCAAGCAGGCAGGGAAACTCTCGTCTTGGGGGTCGTCTGGGACCGCATCTGCGGCCTTTTCCAGGGACGCCACCACTCCCTCAATAGACGCCTTTGCCTGGTGAACCTGGAACTTCACAACCATGGGCGCGTCTGAGGCCTTCACGGGGGGAGGGGGGGGGGGGGTCGATGCCCCGCTCCCCCCCTGGCTTTCTCCATCAGAGTCGACCGGGCCTTCTCCAGAAGCTTACCTGGGTGGTCGGACTTCCTTTTCTTCGCAGAGCGGGAGTGTTGACTCGTGGTTGACAGCATCGGCGATGCTGTGCCCAGCCTGGCTGCTGCAGAGCCCGTACCAACGGCACTCCCGGTGCCCGTGGACTCGCGGTGCTTTGCCTTATGTTGGGCCCCTGTCGCCAGAGCACCCTCAAAGGTCTTAGAAGACAGCTCAGATTTACTCTTGGAGAAGCATGTTGCTGGCGCTCACCGCCGCCGGGGTCTTAGTCTGCAGCCACTCAGCGAGCCGCTTGCGACGGTCCTTGCGACGGTCCTTCATGGTGCGTGGCACCATGTTCTTGCAGAACGCACAGGCCTCCTCCACGTGCGTTCGGTCTGAATGTAGGAAATAAAGGCACATGGAGTGCCCATCGTCCAGGAAGATGTTCTGCAGCCTGCATCCTGGGCAGATCCTGAACAGAGGTGTCGAATCTCCTTTATCCTCACCCATGTCCACGCGGTGTAGGCCTCCAAAAATCTTCTGGAATCCTCCAAGAAGTGAACTCTATGAAAAATCGCCCTTGAGGGGCGTAGAAAGTTCCAAAAAAACAGGTCCTCATTAGTCGGATGATGGATCGATGGAGCTTGAGGCTGGATTGACCGAAAAATAGAGCAAACTCTTAGAGAAATCAAACACAGTAAAAGCTCGAGAGTTAGAGCACGAGGACTCCCAACACTACATGCGGTAAAAATCTGAAGATGGCTGCCAGAGGAGGGGCATAGGTAGAGGGCAGTCATTGGCTGCGGGCAGTATGACCCAGAGACCAGTGATTGGTTATTAGGAGAAAGACAGTTCAGAAACAAAACTGAAACAGATTGTTTCTTTACCAAGGATTCCCAGCCTGACAACGGGGAATATTCATGAGCATGTGAATCCATGCCAGACCCCATGCTGGAGAACATAACTTATTCGTAGTGCGCACAATCAACCCCAGTGAGGCATATTGGCACTAACAGACATTTGTTATCCTACTCAAGAGTACTGCTTTTATGGACTACAGAAGGACTGAGTGGTTCTGCCAGGATTCTGACCGCACCAGGAGGACAAACAGAGACAATGGTATTGAACAGGACATAAGCTGCATCTGTTGAGAATCGGGCTGGTTGTACATTTTCACTGTAGACGATTATGAACAGCTTCAATTAACCAACTAGCTAATTGTAAAGAACATTGGAGCTATTTTTTCAGACTATGCTTACATTTCTTAGCTTGTGAATCAAGCATAACATGTTCTAAATAAATGACAAACAGACAAGACTGGGGAGGAATATTTGTTTTATTTTTGGGACCTTGCTCCTGAAAACATTGTGCACCTGTGCTACATATCAGTAATTAGTAGTCTCATGTGCATGGCATCTATCATACAGCCAGGTTGAAGGCTTTACAGACATGGAAACTAAGGTGGTTTAGAAAGAATGTAAAAAGAACCAAAACATATTTAGAGATGGTATATACACAGGGTTGCAGCTTTCAGGCAAAACTAGGATACCAATGCTAATCTAAGGCAAAATAGCACATTGTTTATATTATTTTATGCAGTAGCTTCTCTCATTGAGGCTGGATCAGTGGAGAATGCTGCATGTGGAAGGACTTCTAAACTCTCCATGTGATGAGAATTCCACTGAAACATGGGCAGAGAAGGGTGGCTGGAAGGAGCAAAGGCTGGCAGCAGTAACAGGCCATGAGATCTTGTTCATTTATTTAAAAAACTGGATGAAAGCAACGTTGGAAGATAAACATATTGCGGTCAGGATTGGAGCAGGTCTTGAGCAGGGGAGCTTTTGCTAGACAAAGGACAGAAGGTTAATGTGGACCATTTGAATACATAATTTGCGATATGACCTTTTAGGGGACTAAAAAGCACGCTTTTATAAGGTAATCATTGTATTCTTTTTAATTGAATTAGTTTAAAAGTCTACTTCCAATGTCATCTTACTCACCGTAATCGTATTTCTGGTGCTTATATCTGCTTAGATTCACATGCTCTGCATAGACCGGCATCTAGTGGAAGTCGCAGACTATTACAAGATTGTTTTTCAAAACTCAAAAACGGCCATCGACGGAGCGTTAGTAATACTATTCCTAGTGTGACGTGTACGGTACCCATGGTCCTTCACGCATCGAGGTCCCTCAGATTGTTTGACATGAGATTACATGAAGGTGTAGCGCGAGTACAGATGCGATAAAGCAGAAACTGTGATAACAAAGAAAACATCCATGCGCCTTCTACTCCAGAAGGGGAGGAAGGGTGGGCGCATGTGAATCTAAGCCGATACAAGCACCAGAAGACATGCATTACTTCCCGTAATAGCATTTCTCACGATTGTATCTGCTTAACGTCACATGCTGTGCATATAGTCTGTCACCTAGTGGTAATCGCAGAGTATTGCATCTTTCTTTCGAGGATCGAAAGGGGACGTCGACATAGGCGTGACTAACACTATTCATGACGTGTAGTGTACCCAAAATCCCTCACGTGCCAAGCTCCCTCCGATTGGGTTTTTTCTGCCGTGAGGGAGCCTTGTAGTCAGCGTGAGTAAGTACATAAGAGAGGTGTAAGATGTCTATGTTCCTTCTACTCCATGAGGGTAGGAAGGGTGGGTGTGTGAATCTAAGCAGATACAATCAGCAGAAATGCTATTACAGTAAGTAATGCATGTCTTCTGATGCATGTTAATCTGCTAAGAATCACATGCTGTGCATAGACTAGCAAGCAGTACCCAGAGATGGTGGTGGGATGTGAGAAGGAACAGTAGCAAAGAGAGGTCTTAGCACTGCTTGTCCCACCTGAGAATCAAACCTAGATTGTGTATCTAGGCAGTAGTGTTGTGTAAAGGTGTGTACAGAAGTCCAGGTTGCTGCTTTACTAATGACTGAAGAGGAACATTTGCAATTAATGCTGTGCCCTGAGCCCCTGTGCCCAGAGTAGAGTGTGCTCTAGGCTTAAAGGGCAGGTCTCTTGGCAAGTGCGTAGCACAGTGTGATGCAGTTTACGATCCACTTTGAAATGGCTGATTTAGAGACAGGGTCCGCTTCTCTACTAGCTGATACTGAAACAAAAACTGGTTTGTCTTTCTTAGTGGTCTTGTCCTTTTCAGGGGTATCAGGTGATATTATCCCCAGCAAAAATATCGCCATATATATATGGTCGTCGGGAACGGCCATAGGTGATATTTTTAGTGGGGATAATATAAGTGGTTTTTGGGAGCAGGGGTTGCGGGGGTGTCCCCCGCTCCTTTTAAAATAATATGGAGGTTGCAGGGGGAGAGGGGGGGGGGGGGGCTCGCCTGCAAGTCCCATGCCTTAATATCGCCGCAAAAATATGGCAATATTTTTGCGAGGATATTAACACATGGAACCTTTCCAGGTAATAGATCACTGCTCGCCTCTCATCAAGTGTGTGAGGGCTTCTTTCTGCCACGTTAGTGGGATTCTGGAAAAAGGTGGGTAGTTCTATTGATTGGTTCACATGGAACTTTGAAATAAATGTGGGTGAGTGCGCAGGACCACCTTATCCTTGCGAATCGCGACAAATGGGTCTTGAAACGAAAGAGCCTGCAGTTCACTAACTCTCCTTATTGATGTGATTGCCACCAAGAAGGCGGTCTTTGTAAAAGTGCTTTAAGCCTTGTGCATAGGTTGAAAGGGAGGCCCCATTAGTCTAGTAAGTACAACGTTCAGGTCCCATCCAGGAGCTGGGTTGGAAATAGGGGGTGAAGTCTTTTTACCCCTCCATAAATGCATTGATTACTGGAACTTTCCACCACAAAACCTTCTGGGACGTGGTGTATGCTGAAAGTGCAGCTAAGTGGACTTTTAAGAAATTGAAAACCAGGCCTGTATCTAGAAGGCGAGTTAGGTACAGGACAATATGTGATGGTGTGCATTCAATAGGATTGATGCTCTTGTCATTGCACCAGATGACAACGCGTTTCCATTTGCTGGAGTAGCAATGCCTGGTCTTACTTTTTCGTGCTTCCCCAAGTATGTCCATACATCTTTGAGGGAGTTGGAGGTGCCCAAACTCTATGACCTCAGGAGCCAGGCTGCTAAGTTGAGAGTTTGCGGGCATGGATGTAGTTTCACCCCCCTGTGTACCGCTCACCTGGTCTCTGCTGGGACGTTGGGACATGGTTGCAGCCCTCCCTGGAACTGGCTCCCCTGGGTCAGGCTTCTTCCCCTGCTCCTGCGTTGTGGACTGCGCTGGTTGTTGATACTGCCTCTTCGAGAATACGAGAGGCCGTGAGAATGCTGCGATATGGCTGCGATTTCCCCTCAAACCCTTCTTCCCAGAATGTGGTGAGCATGTGCCTACCCATATAGTCTCACCTGTTTATTTATGAGGGTGAGCTCTCCGTCCTGCTTCTCAAGTGAAGGGGCACCTTAGATAGACCTAGTTTCTTCATGTGCGTGGCAGCCCAGACCGGCTGTGGCTGAACCACTTCAAAGGTCAAGTGTTCAACAATGATTATTGTCCGTATTCTTTGCAATGTCTTTTTTCCGTGATTATTGTCTGTATCCCTTGTAATGTCTTCCCTTCTCCCCAATAGGTGATGAGAGGCCCAGCGGAGTCACAGTGCTGGAAGCGAACCCAATGAAGGCCTGAGGAGTTTACGATGTCCCAAATAGATGGCAAGTTTGGTTCTGAGGTCAAGCGCGAGGAATGTGATGCGCGCGACCTTAGCGTAATGTCTTTATGTTGTTTCTAACCTTATTTGTCCTTTTCTCCTGCAGGGATGGCCTGGCGAAGTCAGACTGGGAGCAGCTATCCGAAGGTCTGCGGGCGGGTGATGGATGGCTGGATCTGCGAGGATGCTGGCCGAGATGAGCTCCCGAGTAAGTGTTGCAAGCCCGGAACAGGTAAGGAAGCGCTCCGACTGCAGTGACAGCTGGGATCAGGTAAGAAGCACTTCCGGCGGTGGTGAGTGTTACGCTGCTATAAGCAGACTAACGCGAAGCGCTTGCATGCGTGCGGGGCAGGCTTAAGTAGCCCGATTCCAGCCACGCCCCTTTGCTCTGCCTTGTGGCCCCACCCTGCCACTCCCAGAAGATGCTGCACGTGCAGCCCAATGTATTCCTATGGCCACGCCCAACCTGGACGCACGTGGAGGTCCCGCAGGGGAGCAAATAACACGTGCACCAGAATAAAAGTGTGCAGAGCACACTTTCTCATGAGCCTGGCGCCAAAGGCGCCAGGAATGGGTCCAACTGGACCCTTTATGTGATGGAGCTTGTGGTCCTTGCTGTCACAAGACAGGTTGTCATGGCCACAGAGCATGTTGTACAGGCACGGCAGCTTCCTGGGAGCGGAGACTGCATTGCCATGAGATGGGAGAACCAATGTTGGCGGACCCACATCAGGGCCACCAGAACCCTCGTGACTGGTTCCTGGGGCATCTTGTTGAACAGGGGAGTCGGCGACAAATTTCCCTGACCATGTTATCCAGAGCCCATTCCCCTTGGAGCGGTTCTGCGGGTACCTGGAGGCGTAATCTGGACATTGTGCGTTCTCCAGAGTTACAAACAAGTCGATCTCTGGGAAGCCCCAGTCTGCAAAGACGTTGAGCACAATGTCTTCGTGTAATCGCCACTCGTACTCTACGGGTGGTGGGAAGTCTCTGCTGAGTTCATCTGTCAGAAGATTGAGTTCACCTGGAACGTGTTGCGACAGGAGGAACATCTTGTGTTTGAGAGCCCATTTCGATATTTTCTGTGACAGTTTGGATAGCCCTGGAGAGCGAGTGCCGCCTTGCTTGTTCAGGTAATACAAGCCGTGGTACTGTCCGTGAGGACTAAGACTGTCTTCCCCTGGAGGTCTGTCTGGAATCCCTTCAGGGCCTTGATCACTGCTAGCAGTTCCAACAGGTTTATGTGGTTGGATGCTAAGTGAGCACCCCACCCCGTCAGAGATGCATCCTTGGTAAGAGTGGCTTCTACTGCCGGGGTGGTGAAGGTTTTTCCCTGCAGAAGGTTTTCCCTTGACCACCACTGCAGAGACTGACCGAGGGCTGCTGAGACAGCCACTAGATCGCCCCATTGTCCGCTGGCCTGACACCATTGGCTCGAGAGCCACTCCTGCATGGGGCGCATGTGCAGACGTGCGTGTGGAACTAGGTAGATGTAGGAGGCCATCATCTCTAGCAGTCGCATGGCTTTGCGTACAGTCACCTCGTAACTGGCTACATAGTGAGGGATCTGGAACAGCATGTTTTGAACCCTCTCGTTGGAGGGAAAGGCGAGGCAGTCTTTGGTCCGAATTAGAGCCCCCAGAAACTGTCTGACTTGGCTGGGGACTAGGCTGGACTTTTTCTCGTTGATCGAGAACCCTAGACTGAAAGAGATCTATCGTCTTCTGGGTGTTTGTTAGGCATGGAAGAACCTTGAACTGATAGAGGACGCGCACGATCATGAACCTTGGGTACTTTCTGTGCGCTGGCAACATTGAAATATGAAAGTATGCATCTTTCAAATCCAATGTTGCCATGTAATCCCCCTGTACCAGCAGCGGGATTACTTCCTGCAATGTTGTCATTCTGAACGTTTGCGGTTGTACATATTTGTTCGCAAGGCGCAAGTCTAACACAGGGCGCATGGTGAGATCCTTTTTGGGTACAAGGTAGTACACTAATTAAATACCATTGTTTACCTGACGAATGGGGACGACTTCTATGGCGCCCTTTTCCTGAAGGACCGGCACCTCTTCCAGCAGGATTTGCAGGTGTGCTGGGGATAGGCGCCTGCTCTTTGTAGGATGGTATCGAGGTGGACTGTGGAACTCAATACAATAACCGTGGGTGACGGTCTTGAGCACCCACTGGTCTGAAGTGATCACCTCCCATGCACGAAAGTATGATGACAGTCGTCCACCGACAGGGGAGGCATGGGAGGGGGGCCTAGATAGGCGAGTCAATTTGAAGCGAAGGCTGGGGAGCATCTTGGGATGGAGTTCTGCCCCTACCCTTGCCTCTGCGCTGTCCCCTTTGTTGATATTGGCTGTTGCCACTTGAACCTTGCCCGGAGGACCATGGGGTACCTCCTCCGCCAGATTGACCATGTGGAAAACGGGAAAAGGACTGGCCCCGAAAAGAGCAGCAAGAGTTTGCACCTCCCCACCGCTCAAAAGGTTTGGCTGTGATCTGAGGGATTTTAATGTCTCTTGTTCCTGCTTATCCGTTTACAAGGCATCATCTGCAGCTTTACCAAACAAGTTAGATTGTTCCACTGGCTTATTTATCAAGGAAGCCTGGGTCTCCGGTTTAAAACCTGAATTTTTTAGTCAGGCGTGTCTCTTGAGGAGAGTTCCCTGCGCCAAGATGTGTCCCACCGTCTCAGCAGCGTCTAAGGTGTTTTTGAGAATGTTATGGGTCACCTGCCTACCCTCCGATACAACTGCTGGCAGGTGTGATCGTGTGGGTTCCCGGGACCGCTTGGAGGCCTTCTTGGAGCAGGCCCCATTGCACGTCGCTATAACTAGCGAGAAGGGTGGTGTTGTTTGCAATGCTGGTGGAATAGGCTGCGGACGTGGTAATGCGCTTGCCGAGGGCATAGAGTTTCTTGCAGTCCTAGTCGGGGGGAGCCTCTGCAGTAGACGGTGGTACCCCAGCTCTTTTCCTGCTGGTTGTTACAGAGAGTCTGGTGCGGCATGGCCTCTAATGTACATCGGGTCAGACAGAGGGTTGAAACAGTTTCTCAACTCAAGGGTTGACAGCCCTTGTAAGGGAAGGGGACAAGGACAAAGCAAGGCATTTCTTGGTAGAGTTCAGCAGAGGACTAGCTTGACTCGTAGGGGGCTTTCCTTAAGAATGTCCTCAACAAAATCTGAATCCAGAACCACCTCCTGTGTGGCGCTTTTTAAAAATGGTCTGCTGCCCTCTTCAGGATGGCATTGAAAGCCATATGGTCATCTATTGGTGACCGTTGCCTCGGTTGAGGCGAGGAGGTGGGTACAGACAAAAAACGCCTGGGTTAGGAATGGGTGAGAGCCAATTCACTTCATCTGCCGGTTGATCTTGTCCCCTGTCTGGGCCCTGGTCAGTTGTGTCCTGACCAAAAGGATTCTCCTCCTGAGTAAAATGAGCCTCATGAACTTCTTCTGGCTCAGAGAAGTCAAATCCCTCCTCCCGTTGAGTCTGTATGTGAACAGGCAGATTCTTACCAGCTAAAGCCTTAGAGAGGGGCTGTGATCCTTCAGAGTACTCCTCTCAACGAGAGGGGGCGCTTTTGGGTTGTTCTGCCACCAAAACAATAGCTGCAAGACTCTTGTGCAATTTAGGGGGCAGTGAAGTGGATTTCGATGTGCATGTAGGCGCTGCTGTGGTATCTGACCCACCCGGAGCCTTAGGAGTTGACGCGCTCTTAGACAGTGTGTCGGAACTCAAGTGTTTTTTTAGTGTGAACGCCCTTCCGAGTAGAATGCCCAGTTGCATGACGGGGAGCCGGTAGCGGGAAGGACGCCGGACCACAAGGGTCAGCAGGCGCTATCGAAGATTTCGGGCCTGTTGCGGTTTGATGCCTCTTTGACATATCCATCGAGGAGGCTTTGGGGGTTGTGTGCGTTTCCTTGGGTGGTGCACGAGAGACCTTGTCGCTGGGGTGTTATCTTCCCCATAACAGTACCAGTGGCCTGTCTGTCGGGGCCGGGCATCCTGGAACCGGAAGGTTCCACCGAAAAGGTCTATGGCCTCCAAGTTGGAGCTATGGCTGCCGCTAGAGCCCTCGTCACTCGATGCGACTGCGCCAACAGGGGACTGGCTTTCGGCCTGCATTGCGTAGGGCGCTGACTGTTTTGTGTGCCTATCTTTTGATGTCTTAGGACGAAAGAGTTGGCAGGACCAACAGGATCGCTCGTCATGGTCACTTGGCAAGCACCTATTGCATATGCGATGGTTGTCCTTCCACAGGTAATTTCCATTGCAAGACTGACAATTTAAATGGAGTCTTCTCCATAGCTGAAGTAAAAGGCAGCCAGACCAGAAAAGGAAAGAGGAGAAAAGGAAATGCATTCTCAGGAAAGAATCAACCCAGGGCCCCACTCTCCCTACTGTACGGGCCTAGGCAGAGGGCTGAGGCCACGCGGTCGACAACCATCAAACAATGCACCAGTCACCGAACAGCCAAGCATGTCTTCAGCGGAGGGTTTCACGAAGTAGTCGTCGAAGGAAGAAGTTGAAGACTAGATGACCACCGGCTGTGGGACAACAAAATAACTTTGCAATATAAACTCTTTCGAGCTCCGCACAAGGTGACCAACTAGTTGGGTGAAACAAAATAATCTGAGGGACCTCGACGCGCGAGGGATTTTGGGTACACTACACGTCACGTTAGGGATAGTGTTACAGTCACGACCATGTCGACGTCACTTTTCGATCCTCGAAAGAAAGATGCACTACTCCGCGATTACCACTAGATGTGGGACTATAGGCACAGCATGTGATTCTAAGCAGATTAACAAGCATCAAAAATACGATCACGGTGAGTAATGTAGCCCTTCTGGAGTTTGTGGATCTGCTGCGATCACATGCTCGGCATAGATTAGCGAGCAGTATCTGGAGAAGTAGGTGGGAAGTGAGAAGGTACAGCGGCAAGAGAGGTTTTAGGACCGCTTGTCCCACATGTGAATCTGTTTTAGACTGTCAACGCAATAATGCTGTGTGAAGGTATGGATAGAACTCCGTGCAGCAGCTTTGCAAATGGCGTCTAGAGGGACGTTTGCAATGAAACCTAAGGTAGCTCCTGTACCTCTGGTAGAGTGAGCCCTAGGGGTCAAAGGTAAGACTTTCTTGTATAGGGAATAGCAGAGCTGTATGGACCAGACCATCCATCTGGAGAAGGCGTTCTTTGGTATGTGATCTCCTTCCCTTCCAGGTGCTGTGGCAACAAAAGAGTTGGTCTGTTTTCCTTAGATGTTTAGTTTTGTTTTTCACGTAGTACAAGACCGGCCTCCGTCTATCAAGTGGTCTATGGATTGTTTAACATGGAACTTTGAAATGAACTTGGGTGAGAACCTAGAATGTGTTCTGAGGACAACCTTGTTCTTGTGGATTATGAAAAAATGGTCTTGTACGGGCAAAGCCTGTAGTTCACCGACTTGTCTTATAGAGGTGATAGCTACTAGGAATGCAGTCTTATAAGTCAGATGTTTTAGGCTGGCCTTGTGCATAGGCTCAAAGGGTGGACCCATGAGCTTGGAGAACACAACATTGAGATCCCAACCCGGGGGAGGGTTGAAAATTGTGTTGGGGGGGGGGGGGTATAGGTCCTTTACCCCTTCCATGAATGCCTTAATGACAGGAACTTTACACCAGAACACCTTGTTCTGGGAAGTTGTGTAAGCTGACAGGGCCGCCAGATGCACTTTGATGGAGATGAATACTAGGCCGGATTCTAGTAGGTAAAGTATGTAGTGTACAATGTTAGCTGGGGAACATTTTGTTGGGTTTAGGGTTTGTGACGTGCACCATATCACAAATCTCTTCCACTTATTGAAATAGTATCTGGTGTTGGGTTTTCGTGCCTTTTAGGATATCCATACCCCCTTTGTGCAATATTCAAGTATCCGAATTCTATGACTTCAGGAGCCAAGCTGCCAAGTTCATAGATTTAGGGCGCGGATGGAGAGATGCCCCCTTGTGTTGTGTTAGCATGTTGTACAGTCACAGGAGCTTGATTGGGTAGCACATCCCCAGTTTGAGCAGATGTGGAAACCAAGGTTGTCTCGCCCACATAGGAGGAACCAGGATTAGAGTTACTTGTACCTGGTGCATCTTGTGCGCCATTTTGCCAAGGAGTGGTGTCAGGGGGGGGGGGGGAGGATGGCCGTAAGCACATTTCCATGGCCAGTTCATCCACAGGGCGGTCAACTTGCACCCTGGTTGGGTAAACCAGGACGCGAAGTCTGGACATTGTGCGTTTAGGCTTGTGGCAACAAGTCTAATGGGGGGGGGGGGGGAGGTGGGGGGTGACCCCATTGTGAGAATACTCTGTCTAGGATATCTCAGTCGAGGTTGCCACTCGTGTTCTTCTGGTAGAGGGTATCTGCTTAGAGTGTCTGCCAGAGAATTGAGTTCCCCTAGAATATGTTGAGAGCTTCGGAACATCTTCTGCTGGAGTGCCCACTTTCATATTTTTGGGGGTAGCTTGGACAGACTGAGAGCATCCTTGCTTAATCAGGTAGAACATGGCAGTGGTGCTGTCTGTGAGGACCTGCACGGTTGGACCTGTAAAATGGTGCTGAAAAGCCTTGAGGACTGCAAGAGTTCTAGGAAGTTGATATGTAAATTGATATGTGTTTGGGCAGTCGCATGTGTCCACTGGCCATGGGCTGTGTGGGGAAAGAGGTGAGCCCTGCCCCCATTCAGCAAGTGAGGCATCTGTAGTTCGGAACGCCTGTGCTGGTGGAATGCGGAAGGGTTTTCCTCTTAGCAGGTTGTACCTTGACCACCAGCAAAGAGTCTGTAGCAAGGTTAGCGAAACAAACACTAGATCGCCCAACTGACCACTTGCCTGAGACAATTGTTTTGCTAACCATTCCTGCATTGGGCGCAGGTGAGTGTGTGGAACCAAGTGAGTGCATGAGGCCATCATCCCGGGCAAGCACATTGCTTTGCGTACAGTTATCTGGTGAACGACATTGTAGTGAGGTACTTGCAACAGCATGTTTTGTACTCCCTTGTTTGATGGGAAAGCCAGATCCTCCTTTGTCTTTAGAATAGCCCCTAGGAATGGTTTTATTTGGCTGGGGACTAGGCTTGATTTCTTTTCGTTGATGGAGAAGCCCAGATTGAAATGAAGGTCTATTGTTTTTTTTGAGTATTCTGTTTGCAAATTTAAGGAGATACCCCGGAAATTAGCCAGTCATCCAGATAAGGGTATACTGGGATGGACTTTCTGTGCAGGTGTGCTGCCACTACTGCGAGTACTTTTGTGAATATGTTAATTGTGGGACGGGGTCAGAACCGGGTAGTGGGTCAGAAGAAGGAAGTTCCTCAAGTCCAAACCAGAGACAGCTGCAGATTCCGGCACAGATTAGGCCAACCCCTGCCTAAAATTGTAAAGCATAAAACACGATTTGTGCCAGTATGACATGCGCTTGACCTAGTTAGTCGCTAACAAAGTCTAATCACATAGAAAAAGTCAATAAGTATGCGATTAATTCATTCAATTTGATTTATTGGGCATTTTGTAGTCCTGCCCTCATAAATAGCCCACAGGTGTCGACCTATCCGGTCTTTTTCAAGGCAAATTTCTCCTTAATTCGAGTGGTGTACTGCCTGGTTGCATGACCAATATGCAAATGAACGCATTGGGGATAAGCCTCAGTGGTTCCTGAAATTATCTGGTGGATTTTCTTATTTAGAGCACCAACAAATGGGTATGAAACTGATGTCGTCCTGGAATCAAATTGTATGTTGTGGGTATTCCTTGCGTAAGCCTCATGTGCGACAGGCAGACAAACACCAGACGAAGGCGGGGGCCACTACCAAGGGGGTGCCGATCGAGAATTTCGCACATCAGCCTTACGCAAGGAATACGTGTGGGCAATTTATGAGGGCAGGATTACAAAATGCCCAATAAATCAAATTGAATCAATTAAAATCATGTTTTATACCTTTGTGAATACTCTTGTTGCTGAGGCGATGCCGACGGGGAGTAGCTTCAACTGGTAGTGGACTCCTGTCATCTTGAAATGCAGGTATTTTCTGCGTGCAGGGAGCATTGAAATATGAAAGTATGCATATCCAATGTTGCCATGTAGTCCGGAGTGGGATTACCTCTTGGAGCATGGTTATCTGAAACCTTTAGGGTTTGACATATTTGTCGGCAGGGTGCAGTTCTAGTACGGGGCACATGGAAAGGTCTTTCTTTGGAACAAAGAAGTACGTTTAATAAATAACCTTGTTTACCGGACTTGCTGGGACGATCTCTATGGCGTCTTTTTCCAGCAGTGCCTTTACTTCTTCCAACAATATGCATTTTTCTTCCGTTGACATTTTCCTTTGTCTTGGCGGGCGGTAGGGCGGTTTTTGTAACAACTCGATCCAATACCCGCCTGCCACGGTGGACAACACCCACTTGTCCGACATTATCCGCTCCTATGCATGTGTGAAGTCTGAAATTCGGCCTCCTATTGGAGGGGACCTGAAGCGGTGCGTCATTGTTTGGGAGTGGCAGAGCCGCTTCTAGGTGAGGTTCTGCCCCTTCCTCTGCCCCTTTTATTTCCTTTTTGAAAATTGGAAGAGGAAGTTTGTCCTTGCAATTGGCCCCAAGATGAGGACTGTCCGCCCTGAGTATAGTCCGAGGAACGTTGAGCACCCAGACCCCAAAACCTTCTAGAGTTTGAGGCGTCCTGTTGAACAAAGGGCTCGTTTGTTAACTGGCCAAGGGATACAAGAGTGTCATATTCCTCCTCAGCACTCTTAAGGGAGTCTTCGACGGCCTTCCCGAATAAGGGCTGGGGTGTGACCTGGTAAAAGTGTTTCCATTATACCACACTAGGGGAGCAGGGGTGTCCCCAGCCCCCCTTGTGCGGTATAATGGGTCCAGGGGTTGCAGGGGTGCCTCCCGCATCCATGTAATGATTGTGTGGGGTCACACCACTGCCTTTTTGCCGTGAATAGTTTTTAACCGCCATTTTCCCAGCGACTATATTACATGGAAACGGGTGTAGGAGGGTTGCCCGAGTTTCTAACTCAAACCCAGATTGTCTGAGCCAGCCGTGGCGCTTGATGAGCGTGCCCTCTGCTATGATGCGTCCTGCACCATCTGTTGGATCAAGGTTATTTTTCAAGATGCCGTTTGATATCTGCTTGCCCTCTGCAATAGTATTTAACAGTTGAGACTTTAAGGGTTCCGGGACGGCTTCGACTTGGCGTTCCAGGTCATCCCATTTCTGGCAGCCATAACTAGCTAGAAGCATAGTGATTCTGGTTATGCCGCCGAGGAGGCAACCCGTCTCCCGAAAGTATAGATTTTCTTGCTTTGTCTGGCGGGACCTGCCCCCTTTCTGGTAGTGGTAACCACCAGAGAATCTGGTTTCAGCTGTCACCTAATATACAGCGGGTCAGTGGGCGCAGGCCTGAATAGTTTCTCTATTCTGGGGTTAACTGCCCTTGTGAGACTAGGTGCCAGTAGGGAGGGTTGATGTGTCTTTGTACCGAATGCAGGAGCGGAATAAACTGGGTGGCAGACCTTTTGTCTCCCAGAATGTCTTTCACGAAGTCTTTGTCGACCTGTGCATCGCATGCTTAGGAGAGAAACTGCTGCATCGCAACCCAAATCTAGGGTGAAAAGTATGTGTGCCTTGCAATTATGTACTGATGAATTGTGTTTTGTTGAAATAATGGAATCACCATAATACCACTGTCAGTGCTGATACTGACAGTAGGAAATATAGATGTTAGTATGTCATGTGTCTGTAGCGTAACCAAGACCACTTTTCTTGGATAGATATTTGAGGTTATGTAATGTTTACTTGATCTAAACATTGAGTTATTCTGTGTTGCATCTTTGTTTGGATACTTATCCATAAGAATTGTTCTTGATCATAATGAACATTTTTGAAGGAACAAAAGGGGTATGTGTTTTGATTTAATGAATAATAACCTTGTACTCCACAGAGGTCTGGGGGCCTGCATGAACCTTCCCTAACCGACCCTTTCAATTGTGTCCGTCTTTTTGCTTGGCCCATTTCTATAACAATACATGTAATGTCAGGTTGGTTTCTTATGTGATTTGTGTACTTTTCAAGGCATTGATAGACAAACCTATTATTTCGAGTTTGGGTTTCACTGGGAGGATATGTATTCACGTGCTTAACCCCTTAAGTGCCAAGGACGAGGTATCTCGTCCTTGGGATTACCTCCAGGGTGCCAAGGACGAGACAGCTCGTCCTTTTTGGCACCTTGTTTTGAGCGATCCCTGCTGTGCAGGGATAGCTCAACACTGTAATCCAACCCCCGGACTATGTGAGGGGGAGGTCCCCCCTCACTGCCAGGGGGCTGGGTTACCTTCAATTTCACGTCAGCGTGCGTAACGCAGTAATTTTCACTGCGGCAGCCATTTCGGGCTGTCGCAGTGAAAATGAAAGGGGAGTCTCCACCTTTCTCCCCCTCGATCACCGGCTGTATTTCAAGCCGGAGATGGAGGGAGGAGTCGTCGGAAAGGGGAGGTTCTCCCCTTTCCAACGACACCTTTTGTCAAAGCATTGCTGGGCGCGGATCGGGCGCAGAGCGCTCGATCCGCGCCCAGCAATGGCAACTAGAACCAGGGATCTGTCTGAGAAGCCGGGGAAGATGGGGGCTGCTTACAGTAAGCAGCCCTCTCCCCCCAAGCCCCAAAGCATGGGGCACATATGGATAACCCTGGGGGGCAGATGGCTGATCATCTGCCCCCAGGGAGGGGGGCAAATTGAATAAAAAAATAAAAACAAATGCGATGGTGATGGGGATTGGGGGGGAGGCCTCCAGCCACCAGGGATTTATTTTACAGAAAAGGGGCGTGGGGGTGGTCCTCTCCCCCTCACCCAAAGGGGAAATGGAAGTACCCCTTGTAGCCCTCCCTGAGGGCAGATATCTGCTCATAGGAAGGGGCATCTGACCCCAGGGAGAGCTGCAGGAGATGCCCCCCTCTTATCCGCCCCCAGGGAGGGCTGATTGATATGGCCCCCCCTTTCATTTGGTGTGGGGGGGGAGGGGGGGGGGCCACCCCCCGTTTACATTGGATAATTCTCCGGAGGTTTAGGGTGCCCCTCAGCCCGCCCTAAAGTGTAGCGTACCATTTTCCATTTTTTTCTTTTTTTACCAAACTTGCCTTGGCGCAGAGGGGCACATTGGTGTGCCAATCTGGCCTCAGGGTGCCCGAACCTTACTGCCCTGAAGGATCCCCTGAGGGACCCTCGCATATGGAAACAAGGCACAACCACCACACACGAACTGATACGCCAGACACGAGGTTGTATTCCCAAAATCTAGGGTTTATTGCAAAGCAACTAGTCTCAGTTGGCCTACTGGGACCCACGCCCCACGTTTCCAGACCCCGGGGGACGCAAGAGCCAAGAGAATCGTACAACAGTTACATATATACAAATCAAGCATCTTGTAATCAGTAGTGACACATCCAATACCGCCCCTAATACATTTCCTTTGAATTGGGCACGATGATTGACAATGGTGACGAGTAGGACACCTTTGAACATTTATTCAGCAACAGTTTGCAATTTTTGCGAGCCTACAGACACAAGTCTTTGTTTAAAAGAACACAATGCTTCTGGGAGAGACACATTCCAGGCTTTGCTATCTCCTAGTTTCTATTCGTGTACTGGGGGTCAACTTGCTCTCCAGGGCTCAGGAAAGGGGGGCCGCAAAGAAGAGCATAATTCAAGTCATTTAATGTTCGCTTCTAGCATTTCTACTGTGTTTAAGACTTACTGGCACCTGTGGACTGATTAGGATGCCTTGCTGCTTGCTTCCAAGGATATGCGAGGGAGGAGACTGGACATTTCTGTCTGGGTTGCTACGTTATGTTTCAACACGTCTCTCGCGGCCTTGCGTTATGCACTAGTAGAGCAGAATAATATTTCAGCAAAGCAGTTTAACAGAAGGCAAAAAGCAAACGTTAGAGAGAAAACAAAATGGTGATTTCAGTCACCTTAAAATGGCCGCACTCTAGTCAAGCTTATGGCTATATATTTCTAATACTAAACACATGAGGTCTTCTGCCAATATAGTACATGGCCTTATGATTGAGGGGTGTCTACTTTTCCTGGACCGACAGCCCCACCCACTGGGGGCCTGTCCCACAATTTTTGGTGGCCCTCTCCCCACACCCCAAATGGAGGGGGGGGCGGGTGAACCTCATGCAGCCGTTTGTAGGAGGCCCAGGGAGGCCTGCATGAGGTGCCCCTGCCACCCATTTGGGGTGAGGGAGAGAGGGCCACCACAAAATGGCAGACGAGGCCCCCAATGGGTGTTGCAGTAGGTTTTGGACAACCTGGGGGCAGAATGGCACACTATTGGGCCCATCTGCGCCAAGGGGAGTTGGGTAACCAAAGGAAATGGTACACAGCATTTTAGGGGGGCTATGGGGCACCCCAAACCGACGGGGAATTTTCTAATGGGAAGGGGTGGTGGCCCCCTCCTCCCCCACCCACAATGGAGTGGGGGGCATGTCATGCAGCCCTTCTGGGGGGCAGATATCTGCTCCTAGGAAGGGACACCGGACCCCAAGAAGGAGTGCAGGACAGGCCCCCCTTATCTGCCCCCAGGGAGGGCTACATGAGATGCGCTGCCCCTCCAATTGGGGTGGAGAGGTGCACCCCCTTCACATTACAAAATTCCCTGGTGGTGTAGGGTGCCCGGCAGCCTGCCAATTTAATTCTTTTCTTTGTTTACCAAACTTGCCTTGGCGCAGAGGGGCACATTGGTGTGCCAATCTGGCCCCAAGGTGCCCAATCCCTACTGCCCCATTCATTGGGGGGCCTGTCCAACGTTTTGTGGTGGGCTTCTCCCCCCACCCCAAATGGAGTGTGGGGGGGCACTTCATGCAGCTCTCCCTGGGGGCAGATATCGGACCATAGGAAGGGGCAAATGTGTTTTCACTGAGGGGGGTGAGGTTCAGTAGACCACCAGGGATGGCTTCCAAGGGGGGGGGCATACTTTGAAGGTAGGAGTGTAGATTTGTTTTTGCTGGGGCGACCGTAGGTAACACGTTTGTTTTGTTTACAGCTTTTTCTACGCGAGCAGCTGCAATGTTAATTGAGTACTGTTTTTGGGTGGGCCCTAACCATAGAATGTCAGTGTGGTGGGTGAGACTGGGGCTGGATTGTTGGTGGTGTGGGTGGGAATGGGCTCTCTGGGCACATATTTTGGTGGGCTGGAACAAAATTGCAGGGGCAGGCCACAAATTGCATGCCAGCAGAACATTGGTGTTTCCCTGGGAGCAGATGCCTCCCATGTGGGTTGTCCGTCTGCAAGCCCAGGCTCCACCTCTGGCTGTGCTACGTTACAGATGTCACCTCCGGGGGAGGAATGGGGATCCTGCCGGGGCTCCCTGGAGCTGCCGCTGTGCTTGGGGGACGTACACCCACATGGTACACGGATGTCCAAGGCCAGAGACATCACCTCCAACCGTCCTGGAGTTGTGGCTGGGCTGCATTACAGCTTTTCCCTTCGGGGAGGTATTGGCACACTGCCGGTACTCCCTGGTGGGGAGAAGCTGTAACGCAGGGCAGCCAGAGCTCCAGCAAAGTCGGTGGTAAGATCCCTGGCCTTGGGCACCCTTCTCCCATGTGGGTCTTTGCCGGGGGTTCTGGGTAACACATTCTGGGCCTTTTTTCGCAAGTCAGACCTCTGGGGATTCCAACAAGGAAAACCGGGAACTCCATGCATTTCCGAAAAGAGGACACTCGTGGGAATCCACAGAGGTCTGCCTTGTGCAAATTGCCCCAGTTTTTATTAGCCACAATCCCCGACAAAGTGTGATATTTGGTGGGGTAAAAACAAAATGTTCACTTTGTCTGGGGTTCTGGGTAATACATTCTGGGCCACTTCGCGCAAGTCAGACCTCTGTGCATTCCCACGGGTGTCCTCTTTATGGAAATGCATGGGTTCCCCGTTTTCCTTGCTGGCTTCGACACCCTAGGCCCAATTCTGTAGGTTGCCCACATGAACAAAATGTGCTGTGCTGAAAGGCTTGGGGTTACCAGTGGGTTACACTTTTCATTTTGCGCCCCCGGAAGGTGCACCCACACATGTGAGGTACCGTTTTTGTCGGGACACCTGTGGGAACGCGGGAAGGTATGACATCTGTTGTTGGCGACGTGTTTTGGTGAGTGGACAGAGGGAAAGGTCTCCGAAATTGGCTGGAAATAAAGACAATTCTCAGACATTTCGCTCTGGCCACCCACTGAAATACACCAACACATGGCCTACCTTCCCACATCTCCACACGTGTCCTGATGAAAATGGTACCTTGCATAGGTGGGTGCACCTACCGGGCACAAAAGCAAAAAGGCTACACCACTTGTAACCCCCAAAGGGTTTGGGGAGACAACCTACAGATTTGGGTCTAGAGTGTCGAAGCCAGCAAGGAAAACAGAAAACAGCATGCATTTCCCTTAAGAGGACACCCGTGGGAATCCACAGAGGTCTGACTTGCGCAAATCACCCCAAAATGTATTACTCAGAACCCCTGGCAAAGTCCAAATTTAGGGGAAAAAACAATTTCCGCACATTTTACTCTAGTCAGCCACCGGTACACACCACCAACACCACATGGCCCATCATCCTGCGTTCCCACAGAGGTCCCGATGAAAACGGTACCTCCCATGTGTGGGTGCACCTACCGGGCGCAAAGGGCAAAGCCAAAACCACGGGTAACCCCAACTCTTTTTCGCACAGCAGGATGGCAGGATTTTGACTCATGTGCACACTATACAGATTTGGGCCTAGGGTGTCCAAGCCACCAAGGAAAACTGGGTACACCATGTATTTCTGAAAAGAGGACACCGACACCCGTGGGAATGCACAGTGGTCTGACTTGCGCAAAGTGGCCCAGAATTTACTACCCACAATCCCAGACAAAGTGTGATATTTGGTGGGGAAAAAAAAAACACAATGTTCACTTTGTCTGGGTTTCTGCGTAAGACATTCTGGGCCGATTTGCGCAAGTCAGACCTCTGCGGATTCCCACAGGTGTCCTCTTTTCGGAAATGCATGGGGTTCCCAGTTTTCCTTGGTGGCTTGGACACCCTAGGCCCAAACCTGTATGGTGTGCACTTCCATGAAATTCATCAAATTCTGCTGTCGGAAAAAAAAGACTTGGGGTTAGCTGCCTTTTTTGGCTCGCTCTCCCCTTTGCCCCCAGGTAGGTGCACCCACACTTGTGAGGTACTGTTTTCGTCGGGACACGTGGAAGGTATGACATTTGTTGTGTTTGCGTGGTTTTCATATCGTTTCGATCCATTTGCTGCTGCCCTTTGTCACACAACCCTTTAATTTCCCCAAATGTGATCTACATTTAGTCGCCGCTATAGGCACCATACACTTTTGTAAAATGCACAAGTCACCTACCCTTGAAAAGGTCTGCCTGTGGTCTTTCAAAAATAAAATGTATGCTTGCCCCTCCTCACCACATTGGTTTTCCTGATTTACACCTGCTAAGTGAGTCTGTTCAGGCCGTAAGCATAAAACTCCTGCGTACCATGGCTCCAATTCTTGGCTTGTGGTATTGCTTGTTTTGTGAAACATTACAAAAAATGTGTGATTTCCTAACTGCAAGAGTCGGGGGGGATGTAGCGGAGCATTGTTTTTCTCAAAATTCATAGAAGCCATTGCCGTACCAGGCCAACCATGTCCACCACATACCTTTTTTTTGGTCATTTTCCCCACTTTTTCCCCAAAATATGGAATTCTCCCCTACCTAGTTGTTGCCCGACCTGCGCAAATCACCCCTTCCTAAACTTGGAATTTTGTCTACTTTTCAGAAGTGTATGCCTTTAGGTGCTCCAATTCGGCTTTCCTACCCTTTTCTTCCATTCCGTCCACGCATGGCCATTTGGCAAAAATGGCCAAAATCGCCTACCACTCAGAAAACGATTGATAACCACATCAAAATAATTTTATTTCGTTTCCACTCAACCTGTTCTTGAAAGCCAGGGAATTGGGGAATTCAGCACAGCAAACCATTTGTTCCTAGCTTACAAGAAAAAAAACACAGGCTTCTTTGTACATTCATTTTTTGCCCTTATTGCTTATTTTCTCTCACCCCCCTAGAGCAACCTAGGATTCCTAGGTGGCGTTACGGCTGTCTACATGTGGGAAAAAGGGGGCCAAATTTAGCCGAGATATGTAATGTAACAAAAAAGCTACAAGGCATTGAATGGAGACATACCAAAAAAAGGCCTTGGCACTGGGGGGAAAAACCTATGGCACTTAAAGGTTTAAAATCACAGACTGGGTCCAAACACCGATTTCACCACTTTAAAGGATTTGTCCAGGATCACACATTTTATTAATCTCACTGTGCCCGATGTGCTGACATTAGGTGTCTCTAGAAGTAATTTATTTTGCAATATTTGCTATGAAGATAAATCCTCATGGTTTACTAAACTATTGAGTTGTTGTAGATTTATAAAAGTTAATATTTATATATTGCACAGCATATTCTCTTGGCTTACACGTGAAAACATCTTTATCAAAAGGTATCCTAGACTATTGAAGACATGTCACTGCATGCAAGTTATTTACCATGATCTCGCAATTGAGCATGTCAATCCATATTGTGCAAATTAGGATTCTGCATATCTTTTCCTGGGCAGGTCCGGAAGACAAATTAGAGAATAGAACATTAGAGAGAGAACAGAGTTGAGAACACTAGCCTGGGCCGTATCTAGACAGGACTGTGAATGTTAGGGAGCGCCACACCTAGATGGAATTATGAAGATTGCCAAGCACTACACTTAACTACTAACCAATATAAACTCCAACTCTCTGCATACTTAAAAAATTCACACAACCATCTCTCGCACAACCAGCTGCATGCACTTCACCACACTGCAACAACACATAAACCGCACCAACCTCACACGCGGACTGACACCGATCCAATGCTCACACCAAAGCTCAGCACCCGGTGTCTACCGAGTTGAAGCTGCCAACAGTACACCACTCCTCTCACTATCCTACGCCCTCTTCACCTTACTAACCCATCCCACCTTCTCATTTACAGATCCTCCAGAGCGCCTGGGGACCAATTCTGTTGGTGACGGTGCGCTATCGAAGTGCCGTTAACATAACATATCAGTGCCTTGTATGCCCAACAGTCCCACAGTGTTGTGAATTTGTTGTGCTGTGTATGTGTTCAAGAGCTTCAGGGAAAGGGGCCCATGCAGCTGGCCCTATTCTGGCTGTCTTTTTTATGGCATTACACGTGCACTTTGCATTGTGTGCATGTTACAAGCTGCCCTTTTCTAGCTGCTGTAACCTTAACTCAGTGGTATTGAAACCTTTTCATACTAAGCCCCCCCCCTTAGAAATAAAAAAAAAAATGTTTGAGTCCCCCAAACCAACCTAGGCGTTGGTCCCTAGGGGGGCTGAAAGATATCCGAGGGGGGTGAGGGGAGGGGAGGGAGAGGCTCATTAAAATATAAGCAGATTTTCTACTGCTTATATTTTCTATTAAAAACAGTCACCTTAATCCTTTTTTATATTAAAAACGTTAATTTTATTTTAAAAGAGTCTGCTCCCACCGCCCCCTTTCACATCCTTCGGGCCCCCTAGTTTGAAGACTACTGCCTTAACTGAATACTTTAAACGTGTGCTTGACAGTAGGTTAAGCACGGTCTTTGATAGCAGCCAGCAGTGTTTACTCTGGTTTCATCTGCGTTAGCACCTTGCTGACAGAGCACTTACTAACTTTTCAGTTGCAGTTTAGTGTTTCAGCTCACCTCTGGGTGCCTGCCCCATGAGATTAAAGTACATTCCTTTGTATCCATTCTTATTTAAGCAACCCAAGGGTGCCACAGGCTATGTCCACCCCTCCTAACTGTAGGCAAGGTGGGGCCCAAGCCTATTGAAATGGGCCCCCCACGAGCGCTGACAAATGTTTAGCCAGGCTCTGTGAGTGAGCGCTAAAGCTGACCTTTGTTATTCCAATGTGTGACTGCCAGCAAGGAGGGAGGCGGGCGTTTGTGTTGAGGCAGGTGTGAGGAGATGAGAAGGTGTCTGCCCAGGAAAGGGTAGGGCCTGGTCACCTTTTTTCTGTCAGCCGAGTGCCAAGACAGACTCTGGAAGGAACGCACCATCGGGAAGAAAAATCGCATGGTCTGGAAAGGACTAAACAAAGCATGCAGGAGGGCAAAAACAATGCATGGGGGGGGCAGGAAGGGGGAGAGAGGGAGAGAGAGAGAGAGAGAGAGAGAGAGAGAGAGAGGAAGAGGGAGGAGAGAGAGAGAGAGAGAGAGAGAGAGAGAGAGAGAGAGGGAGAGGGAGAAGGAGAGGGAGAGGGAGAGAGGGAGAGGGAGACCTTAACACCTAGGTCCACTCACCCTGCACTAACCCCGCCACCGGACTCTGATCTGCTGTCAATTGCACACCGTCGCCCTCCCAAGTTAGCTCTCTGCTCCTTTTTTCTCTGCTTCCCTCCCAGTGTTCTTCCACCTATGAGTGTAAAGCGCTCTGTTGCTTCCCGAAGCTAGGTCCATGCTCAATAAATACACTAATAATAATAAAAAGAGACAGCAGGTGGGGCCAAAGATGGGGAGACAGCACACTCTCCCCGCACCTTTACTTGTTCCAAACATGCCAAAAGTCTCATCCAAGTCCTCCTCCACCTGCTGCACACTCCTCTTTCGTCTCTAGGTGAAGATGTAGAAAGACCAAAAACACCACTCATTGCAGATTAACTTTGGTGGCTTTTTATAGCCCTCCCCTACATGTTTAGTAGCTTCTCTCTGCAGGGAGTCATCTGCTTCCCTCTGCCAATCTCCATCTAAGCTAATACAAACTCCTCCCATCTCCCACTTTTTCAGGTTAGAATTTCCCCAGGAAAGCCAAGGGACCTTAGTCCAGCTCCCATTTCCAGACTCATTTCCTTCCAGATAGCCGTTACTGTGGTTGTTGGTTTTCTGTTTCCCTTCCTGGATGAAGTCAGTCATTGTCCATCAAAGTTTTTTGTTGTCCGGTCTCGCCTAGAGCTGTGTCACGCTCTTCTTGTTCCATTACTGCTGCTCCCCTCCCCAGCATGCCTAGGTGGTATTTAGTGGCGAGTTTGGTCTCACATTCTGCTCCTAAATGGGGAAGCCTATCCCATTCACATTTGAGTAACCAGTCTGTTACTCCTGTTCCATGGTGGGTCTTGTCTATTGGGCCTAGGTGCACAGTGATACACAGTCACTGTTCTTCTCTGGATGTTGCTGCCTCCCTGGAACATCCTGAAAGATTAGAGGGAGCTCTGGCCAGGAGAGAGACTCGTAGGCCAAGGTTAAACCAAGGGCACAAAAGGGTACATGCATGGGATGGGCCAACAGTCTCAAATCAGCAAGGCATAAAAAAAGGTGGACAAAAGAGAAAAAAAACGCAACTAGGCAGCGTTACTGGCCCCCTTGATAAGGTGTTCTCAACAGGTTCGGTCCAAAAACGGATCAGGGGAAGTTCGGGTTAATTCAACACCTGTCCTTTGCAGAGGGCATCTCAGTAAATGATCAAAGAGGATTGCTTCAATCAAGCAGTACAGATGGTCCAATCCTTGGGGCTAGGAGCCCCGCTGGCAAAGGGAGACATCAAGCAGCAAGGCTCCTAGCAGTATACCCAGACAGCTACAGGCTTTTCCATGGAGGGGCATTATTTTCTACAACTGATGCCGGTCCATGAGCTCGGCCTTATCAAATAAAGTGTATGAAAAAAAACAGCCCTTTCCTGGAATGGCAGTGAGGGAAACTAGAGGGTGTGGTACACTTCCCGGATCCATTTTTTAGCTGCCTGCCCACGGTGGCCAAGTAACTGTCAGGGCTACCGCTGGCCAAGAACTTTGAAGCCCAAACTACCAGTCAGTCTTTTATGAGGAAACACCTGGACACAGTCAATCAGGAGTCTTGCCAACGACTGGACGAAGTGAAGGCTTTTCCGGCAGCAGCGAGAACCTGCCTCGCCAGTAACAATGTGACCAAGACAACTACAGTCATTTATGGGTCACTAAACTTTGCTACATGGGTAATTCCTCAAGCCTGGCAATTTGAGAATCCTGGAATCACTTCACCAGATTGTCATGGAAGACGAGTTTGGGGTGATTTCCTGCTACATTTCAATGGCGTCCTTATATGGAGGGGAGAGAAAGTGAACAGCGCGCTGTTTGACTTCTATACAGATGGAGGGGACCGCATTGGCTTTGGGGCGATCCTAGAAATAACGATGCTCTTCTATGTGGTGGCCAGCAGAAAGACAGAGGGGAATCGGACAAGAACATTAACTTCCTATCGTTCTCGCCATTCAAGTAGCAATTCCTATTTGGGGAAAAGAGATGGCCAACATTGCTGGTACATTTTTCCAACGAGCCTGCATGGTGCCCGCCCATCTCGTGTCAGGCACGTGTGCTGCCTTAAACAAAACAACTGTTCTATTGCTCAGCTTGTGGAGGGTGCAAGAATAGAATAACTGATGCTTTGCGTCGTTGTAAGGTCAACATTCCCTCGAATCCTCTAGATCACTGGTGTCCAGGCGGATAATGCCATCACTGTCAAGAGACTAAGGAAGTATGCACCAGGCATTCAGGACTATAGTCACTGGAACAAGGTCACTTTTAAAAGGTCTGTCGGATTGATAAACAGACAAGACCACGAAAGCTTTGGCAAATCGGGGAACTGCAAGTCCCGTGTGGTGCGGAGAGTAGTATCAATTATGTTTAGTGTCAGGTCTGAAGAAAGGAAGACATTGCTGTACATGTGCAGCGAGCAGTAGGTCGACCCAGAAGGCACTACACAGCAGGAAAAGGCGCAAGAGGGGAAAACTTGGAAATAGATATTGGGCTCCTTGGCAAATGTATTCATGGATAGGTTTCATGTAACCCAGGCTTTGCGCAGCATTCCTACTCCCATTTTACGCTGCCACCAGAGGGCGTGTACAGGAAGTAAAGGAGATACAAGGTTCCCCCAGCAAGATGGCACAAAGAGAAGACTGCTGGGTGCAACAGAACAAAGCGGTATTTAAGACTAACATCTGAGACAGATCAAACAAGCAGATGGAGTGTGGGTGGCTTTGGGAGTGGCAGAGTCAAGGTGATGATGCCCAGTAAGAACAGGTGGCCTCCTTATTCACAGACAAATCACCCCTATTGGTGAATCAGTTGAGTTGCATACCGAAGAGCCGCTAGGCAGAGATGGATATGGCTACTAAACAGTCTAGCACCCACTTGAAAAGGATTGGCACAACATCAGAAGCAGTGCAAGTGGGCTTGCCAAAAGAAGCCATAATAAAAGTCAGTTTGATGGAAATCAGCTGCTTCAGTCACTATGAAGGCCCAGTGACAATGCCAAAGGGAGTACCCCAAGCGGGCACTAATAATTAGCTGTAATCACAATGGGCCCCCAGGATCATTATATCACTGCCACCTCTCCCCCTGGCATCCCGAAATGGGCTTTTTGGGTTGGGGGCGTTTGCCCCTGGTCACACTGAAAAAGTGTTCCACTGGCTATCAGCAGGTAGGCACAAATAATGTGGCTGACGGGGTATAAGAAGTTTATGATCTGCAAAATGTTCCCACCAAGAGGGTGGTAGATCCTTGGCCCATAATGGGGGAAATGGGGTTGTGCAAGTAACTGTTCACTCAGGCCATTAGGTGTTTCTTTTAAAGGATTGGGTTTGGGGCTGGTTGGAAGAAGGGTGTAGGGGTCAACAGCAGAGGGTAATTCCTGTTGCGGCACCAGATGGGTCACATTAACTTGCCTGGCCCTCGTGTGGATTATGGGAGTCGGTTATTCCACCTAGAAGAACCAGACAGGACAATCTGGCATTGGCTAAGGGCGCAGAGGCAAGTAGATTTTCTCAACAGTGAGGAGGCTCAGGACTGGGGCAGCCAGGATAAGGGGCGAGTTAGGGAGATTGCCTGCAATCTCCCCACCTCAACCCACAACACTCCATAATTCCACCACTAGAAGAGGCCATCACCTTGATGGCCGGTGCAAGGAGGTGTTCAAGGAGCCACTATTCGCCCCTTACTCTCCCCTCCCTACAATTTGCCCCCCTTAATAAGGTTGAGGACTTATTTAAGCCAAACCGATGTGCAACGCCTGTGTTGCCTCAGAGACTTAATTCAGATATCCATTGAGTGGGGGGTTACATCCATGTAACAGATATTATCAAGAGAGAGGTGGACGACCATGACATAGGCCACCTGGCCTCCCTGCTGGCACAAAAGCAAATCTTTGCTCGCAGTGGGGAGGCATTTCCCAATCACTTAATCCTTTGCAGAAGCCTGTGCCCATATGCACAATACACACCGTGGCACCTCGCCCTTTGTGTACAAAGGAAACATTTTTCTCCACCATGGACTGATAGTATAGGGCACAAAGCAAGCAGCACAGCAGCACCCATGCCACTTAAGTGTCTCCAAAGACTATGGCACTGTGCCGAGCTACTTTGTAACCTTGTAAATGGCTCAAATGACTGCTTCTATGGTGCCTCGCTCGTGGGAGAATAGGTTTCTTGTAAAGCACTAGAGGTGGGGACTTTATTTTTGTTTGCATTTATTAAGCGCACTTAAACGGCAGGCATCAAGGCGCTGACTTTGTCCTGTGCTTCTGAAGACCTCAGGCTAATAGTGCCTCAAGGCTGGGAGCCCCAACCACTCGGTGCTTTACTTCGGTCTGTGAGACTCTGGATTTAAACACTAGGGCACAGAAAAAAGCTCTAGCAGGTTTCAGTGCAGGAGAGAGGTTTGTCCGCTTCTGAATAGTGAAGGTCTTGGGCCAAAAGGCATCAATGTGTGAGACTGATTTCTTGGTGCTCTCCCCAGTTGACAAGACTGGCGCAATTGGTTACAAAGGAGGCCGAAGCACAGCCCACACAGGGATATGGACATACTCTGCTGACTCAATCTCAAGTTGAAAGATTTCCCAGTCAGGATCCAATAAGATTGCTCCTCTCCCACCCCTTAAAGCTAGAGTGACGGGAACATGCACCCGCTGGGCAGAGGATCCAGGACATGAGCCGAGTAATTCCCCTCTTTCCCAAAAGGAATGACGCAATACACAGAGGTACGTTTGTTGCAGAGTTTGGTTTATTTTTAATGCCAGTGTTATAGGGTCGAATTTGGATCCAGATACCCCTGCACGATGTCCCCATTTGTGATAGCCTTTGTAACTAGATGGTTTCCCAAAGAACATTTCCAGCCTTTCGTCTCAACCAGACTGAGCCCCTGCCCTGTGCTCCCCAGCACCGTACATCGCGCTGGACTACCTTCTTACTGCGCATTGCTGGGGGTAAGGATACAGACTTAGGTTTGACTTGTATTTTGCTCTGGCGAGCGACTTTCGTCTGGGTCTGTAAATTGCACAATTCGATCATGCCTGCGTGTCTTTGGCCTGGCGTGGGCAGCATGTTGCAATCTGTGCACTACCCACTTGGGTTTTATATCATTTGCTTCGTTCTTGCCTGCTGCCTCCCTGCCTGCAGGCCCTCCAAGATGGCCGTCATATTGTGAAAGAAATGTTTTTCCTGTTGTGGGCCAGCCCCTGCCCTCCCTCCCATTGGTTGCCTTGGCCCCTTAAGTCAATGGCTGCGACTGGGGTGGTGAGAGCCGGAAACACCATCTAAGGCCCACAACGGGGCCTGTCTGCCCTAGTCAGCACCGGTAAACTATCTAGCGACGACCCCCCCTTGCCCCTGTGATGGTTGTGTGCCCCCTAGGCCACCGTTATGGTTGTGTGCCCCCCACCTCCCCGTTGTCCCCTGTGATGGTTATGTTGTGCTCCCCACCCTCGTGATGGTTATGTTGTGCCCCCCATCCTCGTGATGGTTATGTTGTGCCCGCCACCCTTGTAATGGTTTGGTGTGCCCCCCACCTGTCCCTGTGTTGGTTATGTGTGAGCCCCCACCCCCTGTTGTCGGTGTATATGCCCACTCCCCCGCTGGTCCCCCGTGATGGCGTCTGTGTCCCCCTCACCACTTACTGGTTCCCTGTGATGATGGGGTGTCCACCTACCTCCCCATCACTGTACCCTAGCACTTTGCTTTTCAGACATGTCACCGGACCTGTACGATAGCCCGTTTTGCTCCCCCACTCTTCTGTTTTCGCCTACCTCTCCCCACCCCCAGCACTATTCTGAAATGTCATTCAGGCCCAGTATGTTAGTCGCTTGTTTTGTTCTCCCTTACTCCTTCATTTGCCTCGTGTGCTGTGTTATACCAGCTTTTTTGTCTCCCCCCTTCCCTCTTGTCTTCTCCTCCCACTCCCCATCCAGCATTATCTGGAACGTTGTGATATTAGCTCGTTTTGTCCTCCTCCTCCTCCAACCCCTCTTCCACCCCTCCCTCCTCTTATTAAATTCCAGCACTACATCAATTGTCGTCAGGCATAGTAATGTAGTCGCTTGTCTGGCTTATTCACTCTCCCGCCCCCTCCCCTCCTTTTCATTGTCCTTGCACTATCTGAAACGTCAGGCTGATTATGATAGTTATTTTGCACATTCTGAATGTATCAAGGACTTGTAAGAATGTTTCTGTATTCTCCCATGGTCCCTCCCTGCCTTGAAGCGCTTTGAAACACATTGGGCCTCATTACGAGTATGGAGGTAGCCATGTCGCTTTTGGCGGCATGGCTACCCCCATACCGGGTCCGGGTCCCTGGAATGGGAAAATACCGGGCCATTCCCACCTTGGAGGGCCCAGTATTCCCCCATTCCAGGAACCCGGACCCGGTACATCCCCATTCCCATTTGCGCCCCCATAGGGCTCAACGGGAATGAGGAGGATGCCAACAACGGGCCCATTAATTACGTGCCCGTTAGCAGACGAGGATGCTAAGGACGCCTGGGATTTACCAGGCGTCCTTAGCGGGACCCGCGAGCAGACCTCGTAATGAGTTGGTAGAGGGTTAACGGTGCTGGCAGCTCTACCGGTGCAGTTAACCCTCTACCGCCTTCCTCGTAATAAGGCCCATTGTGTATAGAGGCTATACAAATAAACAAGCAAACGATCTTAATGCCCCTTTCGTGCAGAGTTTTTCAGCCAATAGCAGAAATGGGCACCCAGACTGGCTCACTTGTTGATTCATGTAAATAGGGATTTGGTTGAGTCGGTAAGATGCACTGGGAGTTTGCTTCTACCATGAAATACTAACATGTGTCTGTTACCATCAGAGTGTGTGATGGAAGCATGGGATGCTGGGATCAAACAGAACACATCTCATGTATTCACTTCGGTGTGCAACATGAACCTTATTTCTTCAAACTAGTCTATCGTGCCCTAGAGAGTCACTAAATTGAACAAAGCAAATTCCTGTGCCTACGTGAGTTACATACTCTCTGCCTTAGATGGCCTCCCCTCCCCATAATTACCAGCCAGTTTGCAAGAAATGCACTCGCAGGGGAAAAAAAACACTTTAGACCTCTGGCATTTGTACACCAGCAGAAGCTGTATTCATCATGCTTACCAACCTTTAGCAATGCATGCCTTGCAAAGGAAGCGAGTGTGGGGTGGTGGCGGGGGTGGGGGGGGTGGGGGGGGTTTGAAGTCCCAGCCAGCAGATCTCATCCCAGTATATTTTGGAACTTCTTAATATCCCAGGAGACCATCAGCAATACAGACCTTGGTTTACTGTTGTATATTTCAAATGGTTGGGCCTGAGAACCATGTATGGCCACTGGCCTAGTATGCTAGCTATTGTTGGATCATTCGGAATCTTCAAGGCCTAAGAATGACAACGATATCCCCCCTTGTTCCCTTCCCACCTTGGAGCGCTTTGAAGCACTTCACTTGTGTAGAAGCGCTTTATAAACAATTACAAAATGTTGTGTTGTCTGTGCCATCTGGACTGCAGCTTTACCACACACTTTGGGCAAATAATGAGTCAAGGAGCATGTGCTTTATATTTGCTTCCCGATTGTCCGGCCATCCACAAGCTTAGTGTTTTCCCCTCTAGATCACATTCAAAAGGTAACAGCAATTAGTTTAATTGACTATTATGTTGGTCTTGTCACTGGAAAATCTGGGGATGCACAGGAGTGGGGGTTCAGAGAGAAGTCTCAATGAGCTTTGCAATTTGTGCAGGGTTTAGAGTCTGCTTCTGGTCCAAATAAAGCTTCCGTGTAGGAAAACACATTTTACCAGTAATGTACTGCAGTTCATGTTTAACGATTCATTTGGCGATAATAATGAAACTATAATGGAAAAAATATTCTTGTGATGTTTCGCCCCAACAACATAAGCAATCAAAAGAAATGATCTCTGGGAGGGAAGCAGCCCTATCGCCAACCTTACCATATCATGCTTCTCGGAGAGGATTTGGAAGAGGGAGTCATGCCACTCTAGGATGTGGACATCCAGTAGGTGCCCGGATGGGAAGGAGCGCTTGCAGAAGGAGCACACATTCCTGTGCAGCGTGTTGTAATGATGCTCAAACCCCTCCAAGGTGTCGAAGAACAGTGAGCAGCCAGACACGGGACAGCCAAACTCGGACACCCTGCGAGAGTACAAAGAAAAGGAAGCTGGGTCACTCGCTACCACAGAAAAACGCAGGGTTCCCTCGCATTTACAAATGGGCACTTGCTGGAAGAATAGGACATGAAACTACGTTCCATGTCAATAACCGCGGACAGCAACTCGGGGTTAATGTTGCATGATGCAATGTTGCACAGCAGTCTCAATCATCTGCCTTTGCTAGCCAGAGGGGAAGTGTGAAAGCAAACATCTGTGCAAATACCGGTGTCCAAAAGCAGATCCTTCTTAAAAATAAACATCAAGAAGAATCTGCAAATCGGGCAATGCGAGAGCCAAGATCTGCCTAGTGAGGAGCTGAGGGATCAATAATGGGTGGACAGTTTTGCCATATCAGCATATCCCTGCTACCAACAGAAAAAGGACATTGATGATGGGAGAATGTAGAATCGGGTAACTGACCTGGTCCTCATTCCCGATCCTGTGCAGGCTGACTGAACCTGCAGCCTTTCACCCAATAATCTCTTTTAAGTTCCAGCGCCTAGATGCCTTTGGGCTACGTGCGCTTTATACATGTCCAAATAGGATGGTAGAGGTTTATTTCTAAACAGTTATGCAGAAATGGATCTACAAACCAGCATAGTACCCCAATACTATAAATGTAGCCCTACGAGCAAAGAACCCACAGGGTTTTAGAGGGTTTACACAATGAGCCTCTTTACCCGTGGTTACGTTTTTTCGATTGGATGTTGCTCCCAATGTATTCCTCATTTTATGATATATCCATATCCAGCTTTAGTTGCTTCGGAAATTTATTCCAGCAGGGGCCGCTGCGTGTTTATGCCCGTCAACTCGATGTCCCTTGAGGGACTGTCTCGATGTCGACGTCATCACTGGCATATAGCGAGCGCAGCGACCCTTGCCTTCAGTTCCGTTTTTGTTCATATTTCCAATTTCTCTTTGGACGTACCTTATGCAAGACAGCTACTCATGCTGAAAGAATGTAAACTGCAATAACAAGGAAATTCTACTGCGGGGTAGGTTGGGAGGGGCGATGAGAAATACATGGGATGAACATCCAATCGAAAGAACGTTACCACGGGTAAGTAACTTGTTCTGCGAATGGATTGTGTCCTCCTACGTTTTCCTCATCTTAGGATAAGACTCTCAAAGCAGTGTCTGCATTTTTGGAGGAGGGAGAATTTAGGAGTTCCTTATTGGATTGTGTGTACCGAAGCAACACTGCCTTCCCAAATCCACCTTCCCGTCCCGAGGAAGAGTCCAGACTATAATACTTAGTGAATGTGTGGGCAGAGGAACATGTGGCCGCCGCACAAATATCCTGAATTGGGCCTCCTCTCTGTAAGGCAGAGGAAGTAGCCATGCCCCTGGCCGAATGAGCTCCAAGGGTCTTTTCCAGCTAATCTGTAGCATTCGGAAATTCCTAAAACGATCCACATTGATAAGGTTTGTTTTGTGACCTCCATACCAAACCTATGGCCTGTGTAACCCACAAAGTGTTCATCATCCTTTCTTAACTTAGACATCCTGGATATGTAGAAAATAAGTGCACGCCTTGGGTCAAGTCTCTAATCTCTCCTCTTCCTTTCCAGGATGTGGTGGAGGATAAAAAGACAGTAGTATGATTTTTTTGAGTTAAATGAAAATCAGACACAATTTGTGTTAAAGATTTGGGTTTAACCTTAAGGATCCTTAAAGAAAATTGTATAAGGAGGCTTGCAAGAGAAGGCTTGCATTTCACTCACCCTACGGGCTGATGTTAGAGCAACCAAAAGAATGGTTTTGAGCGTTAGCAATCTAACTGACAGGAATGAGTAGGCTCGAAAGGAGCGCACATGAGACATTTCAAAACTAATTTGAGGTCCCAAACCACAACTTGAAATGGGATCGGAGGGAATACATTTGTCAATCCCTTCAGAAACTGTATCACTAGTGGAATTTTGAAGACGGATACCTCTTCAGAGGAGCGCTTAAAAATAGAAAGCGCTGCTAGATATCCTTTAATTATGCCAACCCGCAGCCCCAGATTAGCTAGACACAGTAAGAAAGATAAAATCATAGGTGTGCTGCAAGTAAAAGGGTCTACACTCTCATCCCTGCACCAGCTGCAGAACTTGTTCCAACGGCAGTGGTGTAGGGATTTTGTTGTTGGCCTTCTGGCTGAAAGCACAATCTCCATTACATCATCCGGAAGGTCCCAATCCTTAGATCTCAACCTCTCAGAAACCATGCATGAAGGTTGAGTGTCTTGACCTCTGGCAGGAGAACCCCGACCCTCTTCGCGCAAGAGAAGGTCCTCTCTTTGTGGAAGACGTATTGCAGGGCAGATGGCCATGTCCAGAAGGTCGGATGCCACGTAGGCCGGAAGATGCTGGGCACTCTGGAATTTGGTGACCATCTGCAGAATGTCCTGAGCCCTCACTTTGGGTAGCAAGGCTTTTCCCAAGGATGTAGCCAGGACTGCCCCTATAAAATGGAGCCTTTGAGAGTTTCTCATGTGAGACTTTTTGTAATTGTGGGAGAAGCCCAGTCTGTGGAGGGAGTGGCACGTTACACAGATGTTCCAGCGCCTGTTCGGAAGAACAGGCCCTGGTCAGCCAATCAGCTTGGTAGGGGTAGTCGTGACTCCCCCCAACCCCCAAACACCCCTCCTTAGACTTGCTGCCACCACCGACCATCAACTTGGTGAATACCCTTGGGCAGAGGTCAGCCCAAATGGCAGAACTTGAAACTGATCATCAGAATCGCCAACGGCGAACCTCAGGTACCTTCTGTGCTTGTGATGGATTGGCACATGAAAGTAAGCATCCTGAAGGTCCAATGATACCATCCAGTCCTGAAGTTGGAGGGCCTGAAGGATCTGAGAAAGGGTTACCATCTTGAACGGAACGCAAGTCCAGTATGGGTCTCAATCCTTCTCCTTCTTGGGGATTAGCAAGTAAGGGGAGTACCAACCCATGTTCCTCTCTGCTACAGGTACTGGTTTTTCTAGCACCTTTTCTCAGCAGGGTCACACTTTCCTGCACAAGGAGCGGATCTGGAAATTTGAAAGAGTTGCTCCCTGGTGGATGATCCGCAGGCCTTTTTAGAACGGGAAAGCAATAACTCTGGGCTACTGTCTCCAATGCCCATGCATCTGAAGTAATACCCTGCTATTCTTGCAGATGCTGCAAGAGTCTGCCTCCCACTGGGAGAGAGGTTTTGAGGCGACTGATGCAATGGCGGAGGGTAAAGCAGCTGTTGCCTCGGCGGTCTTAGCACCTCTTCTCCATCCATCATGGGGAGATCTTCTCCGACCTCTGATTCGGTAGTCCTCTACCTCTTCCAACTGAGGAGTAAGAGCTAAAGGCCCTGCCTCTCCAAGCTGTTCCATTGGGGCGAGTTTGTGGCCGTCTGATTGCAGCACCAAGGAATTTGGCTTTTCTTTTGAGGTCTGCAGCTTCTCCAGGCTATCGTCAGCCTTGCTGCCGAATAAATATGTGCCGTCAAAGGGCATATTAAGAAGTCGAGAAAAAACAGACTTTAACCAGGCAAATCTGTGCATTACGGTGCTAGCAGCCATAGCTCTGCTGATACTGCCAGCAGAGTGGAGACCAGTCTGAAGGGATTCGCATATTGCATCCTTCCCATCCTTAACAATATTTAGGAATCCGTCTCTTTCTTCAACTTCGGGGATATGTTCAGCCACCATTGATATACATTCTTATAGGGTAAATGTGACGTTAGCCAGTGCACCCCTAGCATTTGCCGACTTAAGGGCCATACTTCCCGCAGAGAAGACCTTTTAGCCATTGCATCATAGCGTTTGTCATCCCCCGTCGGGGGGAATTTTTGGGTATGCAGTCTGTTTAGATGTGGATGTGGCGGCCTGTGCCACCAGACTTTCTTGAGTAGGAGGTTTACTTAGGTAAAAGGGGTCACTGCTTGAAGTTCTGAATTTCCTTGGTCTTTTTTTATTTACTGCTGGAATTAAATGTGGGCGTCTCCCAGTTGGCATTGACCCACCTATGTATGGCTACATTAACGGTAATAATAGGGTCCTCCTGGGGTCCCTTATCTGTAATATCATCCTGCTCAAAATGTGGTACAGGTCTAACTCCATCCCAGTTATTTAATGACGCTAGACAGTACTTGTCGGTACGACCCATGAGCATGGTCTGAGGGATCTGGTCTTCCAAATTCAGTTTCGGGATAAGTATCTATCCCACTTTCAGTTTGTAGAGTCTCATGTCGATCTTTTTATTCCCGACTGCTCCGATATCAGAGCCTCTGGAACACCTTGTGTCCCATATTGCAACACAAAATGACATGATTCATCAGAAGAGGGTACATGTTCCTCAAAAATTGAAGAACGGGACTTAAAGTCTGTCCTTGGTAGTGGGAGAAAAGAAGCTCTAGTTTTGTCAACCTCCTTCGAGGATATATTGTCACATGCGTCGATGGCGTCGAAGCCTTCGGCGTCAAAGATTTTTCGACAAGGAGGTTGTCTCTTTCGGCGTAGAAGATTTATCCTTCAAAAGAGTTTTTTTCTTGACTCGATGGAACCTCCGAAGGTTCGAGGAGTTTTCTCCTGGAAACCTGGGCGCACAGCTTTTGTCTTTTGCCTTCTCCTTGTCGCATTTCTCAACATGGGCATGACTCTTGAGGGGGTTGTGGCCGCATTCTCGAAGACCTGAAGCATTTTCAGTCAGAATCTCTCCCATTCAGCCAGTGAGGCCGATTTGGTCAGGCAAGCAACCCGTACAGGGGAGGAACTCCACGACAAAGACTGATCTGCGACGCCTGTTCTTCAAACATTGTGAAGACAATGATGAGTGGCGAGACACATTCCTAGATCGAGATCTTTTAGCTTTCTTTCGACGAGGAGGGTCGCCCCTTGACTCGTCAGAGGATCGCTTTTTCGACAGGGTCGAAGGGGATTTATGTGACCTACCTGCAGCTAATTTCTGTCTACCCTCTTTCAGGGCGTTCACTGTCATCGATCAGCAGGATCCACACTCCAATGTCTTATGATCGGATCCCAAGCACCACAGACACCCGATGGGGGTCCGTATGGGATATTTTCACCCCTCAGTCGTGGCATTTTTTTAAACCCCGATTTTGGAGTCAATGATGCTGACGAAGATACCATTATTTTTCACAACATTCGATAGGTTTCTCGAAGGAACCAAAGCATGCCGATGTTCTAAAGCAATGGCTCTCACTGAAAAACAGAACTGAAGCAACGGTCACTGAGCACGCTATATACCAGTGATGACGTCGACATTGAGACAGAGCCCTTCGAGGGACATCGAGTCAACAGGCATCGACATGCAGCGTCCCCTGCTGGAAAAAAAATGCCCAAAGCAGATAAAGCTGGATATAGAAATATCATAAGATGAGGAATACATGGCAAGACAATACATTCGAAAAGGTGGTTAGGATACATTTAGTTGGTTACATTAACAATGAAATTCCTAATGGTATCTCCACCGAGCATGGCTTCACAGCACTGTTCAAGACCTGTACAATTCTGCTTGCTTACCCAGGTGATACAATACAACACCTCTGGCGGCTATTTGGTTATAACGTAATGGTTGCCAACTGAGCAGCTTGTCATAACTGGACTATCTCAAGCCCTCAACTAAGCCTAATGCAATAGACCATGCCTTGGACGTACACGAGCCATGGATCGAGCTAAGCCGCAGCCATGTTTTTATGGACTTTGATTAGCCGCTGCCATGATTAGAGAGGTGGCGCAGAAGGAGTGTTGATTGGTTGGCATGTGCACATGAGCCCATAAGGCATTGTGTCTATTGCATTAGGCTTGGTCCAGGGCTTGAGATAGTCCACCAGTTATGACGAGCTGCTGAGTCAGCTACATTCTTTGACAGCTTGGTCGCAGAGAGGCAACTGATTATGGTCTTGTCAGAACTGATAAGTATTTTATTATGTAGAGTGCACATTATTATTATGCTGCGCATATAGACACAATTGGGTAACACACCATAGTATTTATTGACAGACTCACTATTGGCCAGATGGGCAACACAGGAAATCACACCTAAAAGCACATGAGACTTCTTCTAAGAGGAGGAGGCCCTGGCTTTGGTGAAGAGACTTGTCTGGAATTGTGAAATGGGGCATAGTAGCTGCCAGACAGGGGTCTGCCCTCCAGAAGAACATGCAAAGAACGAACAGAACAAGAAGAGATCGAAGGGAAACAGAAGGCACACAACTTGCACTTGACACTAATCACTGGAGAGAGATCATTCACTCATGGGAGTACGAAATATTGACAGTGTACAGCAGGCCCCTTGGGCTGTGTGCGCGCGCTATATAAATTTAAATAAATAAATGAGCAATAGGAACCTGTACAGACCACACATCGGCTTCAGGTGGGGCATAAACACACAAGTGAAGTCTTGGTAAATAATTCAGGACGCTTGTTTCATGTGCGTTTCAGTTTTCAATGCAACATGATTAGCATTGCTTAAGCCCAGATAGCAACACTAAAAGCTACACTACATCACCCATAGACTGCCTGTGGAGACAATGGCATCAGGTCCTTAGATTATATTTTTGACATCCCATAATTGCTTCAACATTGTTCATATTTCCCTGAAGTGTCCAGGATCAATTAGAGCACGGATGCCAACAGCAGAAAAATCAAGAACAAGAACAAAGTCAGATAACCCGCCCGTCAACTCAATTCTCCTTACTTGGGTCTTTCTACCTCTTCTGCAACACCGGTCAGAACTTCCCGGAGGTATAAGTGCCGCTGCACATCTCCATCCTGGGTGAAAAGAAGGTAATAAATCATCATGCGTGGCAACATCTGTGAGCTTATCTTATTGTATTTTATATTACCAGAGGGACATAAAAAGCTGGCCCTTTGACAGGCATACAGAACAACATAGCATTTGGCCCGTGACCCTGCAATGAGAACTTCCATTTAGATTAACAAACAAGGACAGTAATAAATAAGGTTAACATATTGGAACTAAACCATAGGTAATCACATTACTTAGCAATGGAACAATATGAAAGAAAAACAAGCCACATTGGGATTCCTTAAAATAACGCTATTTAACAAATAGAGGTCAATGGGACTATTAGTCAAAAGGTTTGAACTCTAAATGTTGTTAGTGACCCAAAGTTATTTGTAGGCCGCAAGACTTGTAAGGACTGGGTTTCATTTGTCTGCTCTTTCTCAGTTGGTTCCTCAATTTGGTCTACAAGGGGTTGCCTCAGATGTCTTCCTTTTGTCTCTTCTCTTGAACTCTTCAGACAGACTGGCATCTGCAAACCCCATCTCCAGTCAATTACAGCTTCCTCTCCATCTCCCAGTTTACGCACACCTCAGAGCCAGGAAAACCGGTCGATTTTCCATGCAGTCCCTGAACCTGGAGTTCCTGCTTGGCCTGCTGGTCAACACGTCTGCATAAAACCGTTCCTCCTGCCGGAGTGGGTAATGGGTCAGAATCCAAAATGACTGACACATAACTGAACCCACTCTTGGATGGCTAGCAGGGGCCTAATGATAATCATTTCTAGCTTCTTAAAAATGTACATCAAAGACAGGCACTGATTTTAAAGGCACTTTCAGGATATGTTTCTTGCTGTTCTTTTGACAGATTTCACAGCTTTGACAGTATTTATTGATGCTTCTGTGTATTTCTGGCCAGTAGAGGTGGCTAAAAATATGGTCTTGCATCTTGGCTTTCTGTAAATGTGCAGCTGGAAGAAGGTTCTGGGCCAGGATAAAACTGGCATAGCTTTGGGGCCTGCAGTGGAAGGCAGAGTTATCTGTTGCCTTTCAGATCTGGTTCCTCCCTTTACAGCAACAACATCCTAGAAAAACACTGGTTCTTCAGTATGCCTTCCTCAAAAAGGTGGTACTTTGTTCAAAGGCATGTTTTAAGAGGAGCATCTCATTGGGCTCTGGGTAAGTCATGGTGATGAGCATCAATGGGCTCAGAAGAAATGTAGTTGATTTTGGCAGCTTAGGATGATGGTTTCTGCCTGAAGAGTCACTGGAGCAAAGGATCTGGTTCCTTATTCATTTGTTCTCCAGATATTACCTCTGATAACCTTGGGTAGAAGATCTGTTCACATAAACTGTGTCACCTCAAATCCTTTCTGTTTCTCTAGGGACATCTCCACATTTAAAGAGTACAATGTTAACATTCCTTCTGGAGTCTTCATCCAAAACTCCTGCGCCAACATCAATAAAGCTCTTCTAAGCTAGCCCAGACCATTTCGGTGACTTTTTTCATCAAAATGCTTTCGTAAAAAACACCCGTCATAAAAATGACCGTCGATGATATGACATAGAACCGCAGTAGGAGTCCAACAGTGGGAGGAGTTAAAGGGATCAGACAGATAAGAGCAAGTGATTGAGACCAAGCCTTTGACCATATGGGGGGAAACGAGACAATAGGAGTGCAAGATGGTTTGGCACTTAGAAGGATGGGTGCACCTTCAATGGGATAGATATGTGAAGTATTGAGAGCAAAGTAACTGTAGGCACTCGCAAATTGAGTGAACATTAGGTCTACAATCATGTAATTCTGTGCACACAACCATAGTATGCTTGCCTTGCAGTAAAAACAGCCCTTGCTTCACACATACACATTTATTCTTGTAACATGCCACGTGTGGAAATAACCTAGGTTGCAGCTGCACTATTAGTAGCCTGAGGCCCTGACTGCTTGTTCGTATTTAGCTTGTGATTTAACGACCGACCATGAAGAAATGTAACACCAAATGTATAAAAGTTGTTGTTTCCAGGATAACCTTAGAGTCATGAATGAAGCTTGCTGTTATTTTGCTCTCTGTTTAACTGCATTCTGAATGAATAAACCTTTGACTGCCAAAACAGTGCTGTGCCTGTATCTCATTCTCTCGGTGGGTGTCCACTAGCAGACATTATGAATAGATGATGTCCCACAAAATGGCACAGCAGATGGGACCGAGTCTTGGATAAGATCCAGTTGGACAGTGTGCAACGGTCGGGGAACGAGCAGTGGACAGCAAAGGATGTGGGGCACACTGCAAGAGGTGGATAGAGGTTTCCTGCAGACAAGGATTTTGCCTGCTAGCTGATTTCCTCAACTCACTGATCGTCCGTCCCCGAGGACCCCGCTTGTTGGACAGAGGGAAGCTGGCACAGACAAAAGAATTGGGCGAGACCATTCTGGGTGCAGTATGTGTATGATGTGATGAGTAAGCTGTGATGTATTATGGATGGATCATTAAATTAGCGTGTAATGTTGTATATTCTAGGGGAGCATCGTGTTAAATGAGCCATAGGAAAATGCACCTTGTGTACACAAGTTGAAACCATGGACAGCTCATGCACTAAAATGATGTTTTGTGGGCTGAAATGTTTAAGGCTGGTTCAAGTGCTCTGGAGCAGCATGTTCCAACTCCCCCGGAAGGTACGCCGGGGTGGGAATTGATTTAAAAAATATATATATTAAAAAAAAAGGTCTTGGGGTAGGGATATTTTTGCGAGAATGGCATAAATACACAGACACCAACTCGAGTTACAGTTTACTGTGCATGGATCTTTTGACCTGGAGAAAATAGGGAACCTAAGAAGCAAGAGACACAAACTTCCCCCACAACACTGAGGGCTGGGGGACTGCTACATTGATGTGCACCCACACAGACTATTGCTCAAATGTTCAACCCGAGAACATCATTGCTGCAGGATTTTGCCAATGTAGACACAGAGTCCCTTGTGAGCCATCTTTCTTCTGTTTAAATATTCTAACTAAATAATTGAATGATGTCCAGAAGCTTACACAAATGCTTCCAAAAGCGTGTTGATGCTGCCTGGTGCGCGGAGCAGACCACTGCAGGCAGCATCAACACGCTATTGGAAGCATTATAAAAAAGGTTAAGAAGCACAACTCCAATCCAAGGAGAAAAAAAAATGTTTTTCTGAATAAACAAAGGGGATTAGATCGCTTAGTCCAGCCAGCAAGGTTATAAGCTATAAGGACATCATTCAATTATTTAGTTAGAATATTTAAACAGAAGAAAGGGGATACATTGGCCCTGAAGAAGACCCGTGTTCTGCAAGGTCGAAACATGTGTTGGCAGGAGCATATTAATCACCAATTAAAATTTAATTTGAACGTGAAGAATCTGTTGAACTAATTTGTGAAAAATTGGAAAGAATACTGATACTTATTGATAAAACTGTATATTAAGGAGAGGATTGATAAATGGTTTATGTGCAGTGGTTGAACCAATACCCTGTCTGCTATACCCAAGAGAAGCATTAACTGCTAAAGGCATTAAGGCAATTAGACACTTGCAATGGGAAACAGACAATGGAAAGATGTTAGACAGAAATCTATGAGAGAAGCAAAGATTAAAAAAAGTAAACTGCAATCCGAAATGATGATCATAAAGAGATGAAAAAGGATTAGGAAGAGCGAGACTGAATATATGAGAATTAAGGGGCTCTATGTAGCCAAGGCTTGCCCCTCAGCCCGGCAACTACTTCAGGAGTGACCTTAGAGGATTAGATAGACCCGCTGTTCGAATGTTTAATGGATACAAGGCCTCCCCAGCCCCCCTATCGGGTAGCTGGTGATGAGGCGCTCCCCTCGCTACCTTGTGCCCATAGGATTACAGCCTAGGATGCAGTTAAGGGTAGTGTTGGCATGGATCAAAAAAGGGGTGGAAGGAGTAGAACAAGTCAAAGTATACCTGCCCCAGCAACGGGATACGCTTATATTCGCAATAGGGCTAGAACTAACTAGGCGAATGTGGCTGTAACATAAAAGGGCGAATGAGGACGAAGTGTACCCCTTTCAAGCGATTAGGACTTGGAGCAAGCAATCCAGTAAGTTTAATTCAGACATCTGTCCAAAAGTTGTGTTGAAATTCCTATTTTGTATCATAAATGCTCCAGTGACGTCTATGGTAATTCAAACGTTTCCCCATGAGAGAAGTGCCTGGGTTTGATACTGATAACCCTACACACCAGGTCCACGTACCCTGGAACAGAATTGAGTTACTGTCTTACTAAAGATCACCCAGATATCAGGCAAAATTCTGACCAGTGGTATACATTCTGACCAGTGGTATACCCTGTATATAATGTAGGGCTCCTGGCAATTCCCTGATCTGTCCAGGTAAATTAAATTATGAGGCATACAATTGATCAGGACATCTTTAATGGATGAAAAACTCTCGTGACTCAGACGTTTTTGTAAAAATGCTCAACTCTTACAGAGTTTTTTTTTTTATCATAACACATTCGGTAACCTAATACCTTGATGGGATCCTAATTGCACAGGACAAAAGCAGCCCATTATACACATATGCTCTGATTAAATAAGCAAAGAAATCAATGCACATACAGGAATAAAACAATTTTTACAAGACATGTTGTACAAAACAAATGGGTCCCATTTCATTTGTCTGAGAGCCAACAAACATAGTATATGCTGACTTAAACAACTTATAGATGACAGTGTTGACATTAGATACTGACGACGTGTGTGTTTCTGCCACTTTTAGCACTCTATGGTGCTCAAGATTGGGCAGCCTTCATCAGGACGGAGGGAGGAATTGTGTAAAGCCAATTAATGATGGATCCTGTGTGAATCTGTCAAATAACAGACAAACAATAGTGTTTGAGTCACTTAGTAGCCATTCGGGTATATCATTGGTAATTTAATAAGCTATAATTGCTTTTAGTTGGGGAAAAAAAACCTTTAGCAGGGGCTTACCGTGTGCGCCTAGAGAAACACAGTGTGGGGGGGGTGGGAGGTAAGGGGGGATTCTGGGTAAGGATGGAAGAGAATTTATCACAGCCTTGTGGGTAACAGGCTCTTGGAAAAAAGGGTATTTGTAAGCAGTAATTGCGTGGGGATGCAGTGTGTGCTCCCAAGACGTGTTGGCAAAGATTGTCTGTATCCGAAGTGAATAGTGGTACAGACAAAGTGGTGGTGTGTGTGGTCTGTGCAATGCAAGGTTTCCCACCTGGTGCCGGTGCTGCCATGCCAGGAGGCGACTTCAGAATGCTATGGTGCCTAACGGACCCCCAATTGGTCTAGCTCTAGGAAAAGTGCGGAGTGGCGCTGATATACAGCGCGAGTGGTGGACAGTGATCGATACAGAACCATCACAATGACACGTAGTGTAACACATGTGCCCGATCTGTGTGGTTACCAGATGTCACTGACTGCCGGTCTACGGACGACTCGGATAAAGTGTCCTTGAGTTGATCGTGCTCTCCAGTGTGGTGCCTGTCCAAAAGCATGCAAGTTTGTTTGGATATGGGGGCTAACAATTTGCAATAGATTACATAGCGATCACCCTGTGGCCATGGTAACAAGTGCCGTTGTGTGTTGCCGAGCTGCTGAATATGGCAGCCATGTTTGAATGGTTTGTTACGTCTATCCCTGTTAGTCCAGGCGGCCCGACTAGAAAGTGTTCGATGGTTCATGGTAATAACACGCCACCGTGAATGATGTTGACACATTAACGGAGGACGATCAGGGCAAGAGCCCTACAGTATATACCATGCAAGCAAAGGCCGCGGCTGCAGGCTTTTTCCATCTTCTGGATTAGAAGATTCCTTTTACACTCTAAGGGACCATGGAGAATGTCCACATAGTCTCTTACTCGGATGAACATTACCAAAGACTTCTGGGTACATCTACCACATTGAATACGGACCAAGGCCCTCTAGCGCAAGGCCTTTCAAGAGATGAACTAGAAACCATCAATCAGAAAAAGAAAAACTGGTTAGAACCGAAATGCATGGCAAGTTCATTCTGGAATACCTAAAAGCTGGAAATTATACCAGAAGGCTTAGAAGTAAGGAATATCCCACATGTTTTTACAGATAATCCCAAGTTTAAACTCTACTTCAGTGGTGTTGGAAATAAATGCAGCCGAGACTGGCTCATCAGTCACTGGCACAGCAGACGAAGAATGTAAGAAACAAGGCGATGAACCAAATTCAAACAAATAACTATAGACAAAAGTACAAAAACTCAAAGACTTGCAAAACTTCACCGAAGAAAGAACATACCCTTACCTATAAGATACCTTCTGACCAACAACAATGAGGTCTTAATAGACGCAATAGATACGTGATTTTCTCAGGTACATCAGCCTCATCGAGCAACAGTGATTTCGGCTCAGCGCGGGATACCAACAACTACGGCCAACAACTGGAGCACCCTTTTTTCCAGGAAGACAACGGGGGCGACCCAAACGGAGACCACTGCCATCAGGACAACGCATGCGGACACGGCAGTGGTACACAAACCAATGAAGGACTACACCATCCCCATATTCAACCTATCCACACATTCCATCACAGCGATACATCACAACCTTTTAGGAAAAAGTATTTCTTTTGTCCCAGCCGCCAAGGCAGAACAGTTCAATACAGAAGTAGAACTGAAGAGATTCTTTAGGAACACGAGGCTAAAGTACTTTTTTGAGATCTGCCTGCCAGAGCATCAAAGCAATGAACCCAGGAAAGACAATAGCGTTTTGGACAAACACGTGAACACTACAGGTTTAAAAGCAATATCTGTCTTCAAACCCCGCCCCTCCCCCCCCTGCTCGTCCCAGACTGCAAACAATCCCAGGAGAGTTTGAAGTTTTTGAAAAACTGGTCACTGAAACCATTGTTGGAGGCAGGAATAAGAACAACTATTACTAAGACAATCTCTCCAGACAAGAGACACTAGCTCTAACCTCCCTCAATAACAACAAAGTCATAACCATAAAACCCGCTGATGAAGGGTGTGGCATTGTGCTCCTCAATATAGAAGACTATGATGGAGAATGTGAAAGACTACTCTCAGACACGGAGGCCTACTCTAAAATGAACCACAAGTCCACCGTACGACTCCAAGAGGAAATATAAAGTTTGACACACCATGCAGAACAAGAAGGTTGGATCTGCAAGGACGAAAGAATGGTACAACATTCTTTCAATCGCGGGATGTTTTTACGCTGGGTTTTTTAGCTTTTTTTTGCTGCAAAAAACTATTTTTTTTGGGGGTGGGGGGGTTGGAAAAATATATTTATTGGGTGTTCGGGGATATATAAAAAAATTAAAAGGGATGGGGGGTTGGTAGGGGAACCCAATCAAATAAAAAATGAGTTTTTTTGCAAAAAAATCTGCAGTAAAAAAGCCTGTAAAAAAAAGCCTGCAAAAAAACATCCCGCGATGAAATGACATGGAACCGAAAGAATTGTCCTCAGCAAAGCACATCCCAGAATTCCAGCGTTCTATAACCTTCCTAAGGTCCATAAGAATCCAACCAATCCTACAGACCGGCCTATTGTTTCAGCCCGGGATTCACTTTTGGAACCATTGTCACTCTATGTGGACTTCTTAAAACCCTTTGTCACTCGCATGACTTCTTACATTAAGGACACCACGGAAACCTTAAAGATCCTAAGTAACATCAAGTCACCAGATGCCTGCATCCTAGCCACTGTGGATGTAGTAGCTCTATACACGTCCATCCCCAGCAAGAGGTTCTGGAGGTTTTCCGCACAATCTTGAACACCAGACGAGACAACCAGACAGTACCGACTGATTTCATCTTGGAATGCATCAGACTCGCCATGACTGAGATTTTCAAAGACCAACTTTTCGTAAGCATGGGGACAACTTATGCTCCGGGTGTAGCCAAATGTATAGATGGCCCAATATGAATCTGATCATATCTACTCAGACTCAAATCCTTATCAGGCGCACATTCTCATTTGGCAGCGGTACATTGATGATGTCCTCTTGATGTGGACGGGTACAGCCAACAAACTATATCTATTCCATCAATGGCTGAACTCTTGCAACAGACACATCAAGTTCACCATCCTTTGGGATATAGACGGCATCGATTTTAGATCGCCATATTCAGCAGCTTGACCAACACACAACGGCACTCATTACCATGGCCACGGACGCTATTGACCATATTTGTTTATTTGATAATGCGCGCCAAGCCCTTGGGCAGCTGGGCGCAGACAGTACAAGTAGACTCGAAGCTTAGTTACAGTGCCTGAAACAGGCTACTACAAACAGAGGTAACTTACAACAAATGATACAATACATACAGGGTCAGAATGGGTCAGCATTAGAAGAATATGGTATTAACATATGTATATAATGATTAACTAGATAAGGGTGGGGGTTACATATCGTTGTTGTGCAGCCATTTGAGAGTGTTCCTTCTAAATCTAGTGTAGGGTAATGGGCGTCTGAGGTCAGGCGGGAGTATGTTCCATGATTGTGCAGCTCTAACAGGGAAGCTAGATCCTCCCGCTGTGGTTAGTTTAAATCTAGGGACTTCGAGTAAGAAGGTGTTGGCAGATCGTCAGTCGGTTTGAGGGTCTCCAGTTGATTTTTTCAGCCAGGTAAGGGGGTGCTTGATTGTTTAGGCGTTTCGATGTGAGAGAAATAGTTTTGAGGAGGATTCTGTCCTTTATCTTTAACCAATGGGCCTCAGTCTGGTATTTGGAGATATGTTCTCTGCGTGGGATATTCAAAGCTGCTCCTAGGGCGTTATTTTGTAGTCTCTGTAGTTTGTCAATGACCGACTTGTTAGCTCCTGAGTATAGGGCGTTATCATGTCTAGACTGGACTATTGTAAGGGCATTGGCCAGCGTGAGGCAGCTGGCACTGGACAGGAATGGTCTGGCAGCACGGATGAGTTTGCAGGTGTAAGTGGTTGTAGAAACGAGGGTGTTCACTTGCTTTTTGAGGGTGAGAGCTGAGTTGAGGTAAAAACCTAGAGTTTTTACCTCACGCATAACCGTAATAGTATTATTGTCAATGTTAAATGAGGCTTAGTCCGGGGTGAGTTTTGTTGGTTATGGTCTGATCCGATGAGCAGGATTTCAGTTTCATCGTCGTTCAGGCAGAGGCCATGGGTGGCCATCCATGCCTGAATGAGGATTTATATTTTATTCACCAAGGCCAGGTCCGCTTCATAGTTGCCCGAAAGGGGTGTGAGGATCCGAGTGTCATCTGCATAATTTGTGTAGGTGACACCCAGTCTGTCCAACTTGTCGAATAGTGGCTTGGTGAAAATGTTGTACATAGTGGGTGAGGCACAGGAGCCCTGTGGGACTCCACATGTGATTTGGATGGGGTCAGCACAGGTAGAAGTGGAAAAGACTTTCATGGTCCGGTTGGCTAGAAAGGATTCGACCCAGGCTATAGCTTCCCCAGTGAAATTGGCAGCGAGCTTGAGGTGGTTGCATAAGACTGCATGATCCACCAAGTCAAAAGCTGTTGACAAGTCCAGGAGGAGTAGCAACACTGTTTTCCCACTATCCTTGAATTCCTCAATTTTAGTTTTAAGATCTATCAAGGCTGTTTCAGTGCCGTGGAGAGGGCGGAAGCCCGATTGGCGCGAGCCTAGTAGATGGTTAGCTTCTAAGTAATCTTGAATTTGAAGATAGGCTGCTCTATCGATGATTTTTATTAGGAAGTGATAGGCCTATAATTTAGGTGGTGATAGGCCTATAATTAGTTGGGATGGATGGATCCAGGGTTTGTTTTTTAAGTAGGGGGAGGACCCAGGATTCTTTTAGGTTAGCCGGCACAGTGTTGGATTTGAAAGAGGAGTTAATGAGCTTCGAGATAAATGGGGCTAAATCTCTAGCTGCGTCCTTTATTATTTGTGCTGGGCAGCTGTCGTCCTTACAGTTAGATGGCTTCAGTGAGAGGATTACCTTTTCAGTGTCGATGATGGAGATAGGTTTGAAGCTAAAAGGCGGGATAGTATTGGGTTCAGTCACTAAAGATACTTGTTGATCAGTAGGAGGGAGGGAGTCCTTTTTATTAATTATTTTGAGTTGGAGGGTGGAGATTTTATTCTATAGGGCGTTCTGTAGGTTAGTACACCATATCTTGTCCTTGGGGACCGTGTCAGTTGGTTGAATGGGGGATTCCATTTCCCGGAGGATGGCAATGAGTTCCTTGTTGTTAGATTTAGCATTAGTAATTCTGTCATTGAATAAATTCTTTTTAGTATTGATAATTTCTGTCTTGTAATATTTGGAGAATTGGGTTAAGTTAGCTTTATTGTTGTCTGTGGGCTAATTGTGTCAGATAGTTTGGAGTTTTCTTTTCTCCTTTCTGCGGTCCTTAAATTGGGGTGTGAACCAAGCGTTAAGGTGTGGTGCAATAGTATCTAGTGCATGAGACATGGCTTTATTAAAGGTGTCTAATAGAGTATCTGGGTCAGTATTATTCTCCAGGCTATTAATATACGCGCAGATCAGTCACAGCAGCTCCAGCAATAAATTCAGCCGCAACTGAGTCCATGCCGAGTCTACATATAAACAGTGCGATCACAGTGTCTTAAACACTTGGAAAAACACTGAAGTATGGTTTCTAAACGCCAAAGAGTTGTTCCATTTTTAAATATGCTTTTAAGATGCCATCCCAGGGAAACAGAATAAAAAAATATATATTTCACCTGCAAGGCTTTAAGCACACATTGTGGTTCAACATTGTAAGATCCATCTATAGTTGTGTTTTTTATGTGACAGAAGCAGCTTTGTTATTAAAACACTTATAGGGCAAGCCTCTCTCTATCCCCCTCACCCTAGATAAGCAGCCCACCAGCGCGGTCTAGAGCCAGACACCACACAAGGGACTAGATAGAGTGGTTGGAGGGCAAGTAGCTTCAAGCTATCCTTCAGAGACATGGATGATTATGTACTAACCACTGATTAGACAAAGGGACAGGTGGATATGGTGGACATCCCTGTCAAGCAGCCAGACGGTAGTTTGTATTTAGACGGTTCTTACCGGATGGCACCGCTACAGCAGCATATGCTATTACAACCTTAAAAACAATAGTTGAAACCGGTAGGATTCCTCCGCATTCAGGCCAGGCAGCTGAAATTATTGCCCTTACGCAAGCATGTGAAGTCAATGCAGGATCTACAGTAAACATTTACACAGATCGCCAGTATGCTTTTGGTGTAGCACACAATTTTGGTCGCCTATGGGCTGAAAGAGGGTTCCCGACTTCACATTGCACAAAAATACAACATGGTTTTTTGATCTTGAAATTACTGAATGCCCTGACACTACCAAAGAAATGGGTCATCATTGAATGCAGTGCACACAAAACTATTGTAGATAATACAGGAAAAGGCAATGCTTTTACCGATCAGACTGCCAAAGCAACTGCTCAGTCTTCTGTATCGCTTATGTATGTCTGCCACACACGAAAAGAAGACTGACATTTGACAACACTATAGAGACCGTAAAACGTATTCAGTCTGAGGCTACTGCACATGAAATAGAGGAATGGAAACAGACTAGGAAATATGTAGATGGTTGTTGGCTAGACACACAAGAGGAGGCGAAAATGGAAATGACCACATATGTATTTACCTTTAATCTTGTCCTATGCTCATTGCCCGTCTCATGTGTGTGCAGATGAAATGTACGAGTTGCTCACTAAAGTGTGGAGTAACACTAAGCAAAGATTGCTTTTTGTGAAAACTGTTTAGTATGTGCATCCTATAACATTGGGAGTGAGGGAGCACCAAAAAGGACATTTCCGGCCACCTGAATTTCCCTTTGAGGCGTTACAAATAGATTTTATTGCATTGCCTCCATGTCAAATAAAAAATGTATTGGCGATAGTATGCATGTTTAGCAAATGTGTAGAAACATTATCCTTAAAAAAAAAAAAAATGTTTAAAAAAACACAATACTGCATGAAGTACTGCTAAAATACTTGTAAAGGAGTATTTACCCCGATTTGGACTGCCTCATACTGTCTGGAGCGACAATGGTGTGCATTTTGTTAATACTGTGTTGGAATTAATGCACTCGGGTCTTGGATTGTCTCCTTACGAAGTAGTCATGGGCCGCCCAGCAATTGTATGGGGCGTGCCAAATCCAAAGATACTGAAAAATGTACCATATCCACTGTTAATCGACTACTGTAAGCAGTTAACTAAACACCTGTGCATTCGCCGCATACAGGTTGCCGATTGTCTACCAACACCATTGGAGGGGCCAGAACACGCATCCAAGCAGGTGCCTGCGTCTTTACAAAGAACTTTCAGCGAGCATCAGGACTGCAGGCAAGGTGGAAAGGGCCAGTGCACGTATTGCTCGCCACTCAAATGGCTGTGAAATGTCATGGCCGCAAGCATTTGGTCCATGCTTCACATATAAAGTGAGCAACATCTTCTGTTACCCGCACCGTTGCCTGCCGTGTCCAGTACTGAAAGCACCCCTTCTGCTGAGACATTTGACACTTGCATCCTTGCTGCTAGCCCCAAAGACATTGCTTGAACAGTAGAGGGGCCATGCTACAATCTACGCCCAAGAAAACTATAAGGAATCCCTTTCCGCAAGGGACAACTGCCAGGCAGTCAAGACATACACCTTTCATGGACTACTTAGGGGTGCAGTAGCACAAAAGACACTCCAAGGAGCAGTTAAGCTCTGTGACACTTGTCATGTTGGAATTTCTTTTTGCTGCTTTGCTCCATACACAAGCCATGCCAAACCATGAGTGTATGGCTATTTCACCACAGAGAGGGTCCGTGCATCGCTATGCTCCTGTCAGAGAAGAAAAAAAAAAAAACAGGCAAAGGTATTGTTCTAAAGGGTTTGTATATGCAGCACTGTTAGGATTGATTGTGTGTGTGTGTTAGGTGGGTGGTTATTGCTGCAATATTATGTAGCACCATCCTGGTTTGTTACAGCAATCAGCGTTTCCAATGCCATCCCATCTCTGATCCCGCAGTATCATCGAGAAAGGATCATAGAGAAAAATACTTTTGTTCAGAACATCGCTGACCAAGCTCATGTCCCTACTGGTACATTGGATATAGGTGGTTAGGTGGTTCCCTGTGGTCTATGTTCGCTTCTTTTGGTTGGAAGTTGGTATCCATTCTCATTGTAGTATTAGCAACAGTAGTTCTTGTATGTTTATGTATTAACTGCCTTCCTGCAATATTTTAGACAATAACTGTGTGCCTCAAACAGTCAACCACTTCTGTTGCAACCACAAATGCTTCCATGATGCAGGAAAATGACATTAAGGACATTATGGCCATAGATTTAACAGACCAACCTACTTCCATTAATACTACATCAGGATAAAAGAACCTATGCTCAAAGAGCCTATTGTGAGCAAAGTAACTGTAGGCACTCTGCAAATTGAGTGAACATTAGTTCTACAATCATGTAATTCTGTGCACACAACCATAGTATGCTTCCCTTTCAGTAAAAACACCTCTTGCTTCGCATGTACACATTTATTCTTGGAACAGGCCACGAGTAGAAATACCCTGGGTAGCAGCTGCACGAATAGTTCATATTTAGCTTGTGATTTACCCGTCATGAAGAAATTCACCAAATGTATAAAAGCCGTTTGTTTCCAGAATAACCCTAAGAGTTACGGACAAAGCCTTGCTGTCGTTTTGCTCTACGTTCAAACACATTCTGAATGAATAAACCTTTGACAGCGTTGTGCCTGTATCTCATTCTTTTGGCGTGTGTCCACAAGCGGGCATTATGAATGGATTATTTCCCCACAGATAGGGGAGAAGTAGTCAAACGTAGAAGAGGTGGGCAGGGAGGTGGTGGACAGAAGGAGTGAGACAATTGTAAATTACATGCATGTCGATATGCCTCTTCAGGTTTTTATTAGAACGAGGTTTTCATTGCACAATTTGATATTCATGTTGGCCACTAAATGTATTTTTGGTTTAATTTCTGTCCAGTTTGTAAAATCAATGAACAATGAAATAAGTGGTGAACATAGTCTGCTACTTCACAATCATATTAAGTATGGCATCATTTCATCAACATCATCATCGGCAGTGCCTATTATAACCCAAGTAGAATTTATTGTGTCATAAAACCTTTTAATGTATAGCATTATCCTTTTCACGTGTGAATCACAATGGACTCATGTGGCATCACCCATGGACAGGCTTAGGCCAGCCCCTCAAGCTCATCTCAGTTTCTCTTCCAAAAGCTAGATGACCACCTGCTATACTGCCTCAAGTAGAGGCAGCTCTATGTAAGCACACATTCATGAAGACAAATTAGCTTACCCGGCTGTTCTTTCGTTAAATGACATGACTTCTATACACAATTGCAGATACAGATTTCTTCAATCAGATCCAATTGCCGCTTCCAAATTGAAAGTTTCCTGGCTGTACCAAAATTGGCAAATTCCACAGATACCGCTCTTAATCCACTACAAGACAAGGACTTCTGTGACCCTTTCATACAAGGGCTGGGGTAAAATAGGACAGGGAAACCTATTTCTACTTCGCCCATTTCCTTAGGTGGGATTCTGTGATAAGCAGGCCTTTCTGGTGTAGAGTGTAGGCAATGGCGGACAAGACATTAAGAAGATGGGAAAGTTTGATTTAAGCATTACTGAACTTTCGTTCACCAGGGAATCCATAATAAAAAGGGGTGAAACCAGAATTTTAGTCTTTACCTGACAAAATCACATCAGACATTTTTCCCGGTCGGGTCACCCAGAGCAACTGGAGCCTTGAACGGTTTATCCAGCACAATCAAAGTGTTCAGAACGCAACAAGAAAATAGTTGTGGGTGCCCCCATCCATCTTTCAAGATCCCACATCACCTCAGTAACTCGATGGTTCCAATTCCAGGATACCATTTCCTTTATTTATCCCTTTTAGGAGAAGGATGATGCTATACCCAAATTCTTCTGTCTTTCAGTCAAATGTCCACCATTTATAATCCCTCTAGAAGGCACAGCTAGTAAGCAGTGTGGCACGACTTGGAGCAGTTAACTCTGTAGACCGATGCTGCTCAAAGCCTGCAAGCAAGAATGCAGACTATAGAGAAAATGAAGGAGGATGGTTTGCTGTGTGACGAAGTGTCCTGTCTGATAAGTGTACGAGGATGGTGGGGTCACCAAAGGGGATCTTCGTCAGAGGATAACGGTAGCTATTCCAGCCCCTTTAAGAAAAATTGAGGAGCAGAATTGTTACAGAAACGGCAGCACTGGTATGCTCGGCGCGAGTGCTAAAGTTGCTCTGGAATCCACCTAAAATAAAAAGGAAAAAAGGAGGGGGACTGGAGATGGACCAGAGTGTCATCCAGCAGCTGAAAGAACAAGTTGGAGTTGGGAATTCCAATATGTCAGACGTGGCTCTCAAAGCTGCGTTCCAGACCCACCCAGGCTGAGAGAACTAGGATTCCCAAGTTCCCTATACATAACCACCACACCCGATAGCCATACCACCAGATTGCGGCTGGAGGAAGTAGGGTCCAAAGGCCTATAAAACCTCACGGGGCGAGTTAGAAGGTGGCAGTGGTAGAAGGAAGAGCTCATTCTGTGCTGGCGGGAGAAAGGCAGGACACTGGATCAGAGCCCCTGGAGCCTGTGCAGAGCAGGAGGCTCCAGGAGGGACCCAGACAGCTGGAATAAGGAGACAGGAGGCTGCAGAAGGAGTGCCCGGAAGGCTTGGGAAAGGATCACACAGCAATGTATAAAAATAGTGGCGAACAATGGTGGTTATGAGGAAAGTGCCCAAAGGGGTGAAGAAGTTGGGAAGAATTTAAAACAGATTTCGAGTATCTTAAGTGTTGAGAGAGGGGGCCCAAAAAGATGAAGGTGGGGGAACTGCAAGAGATTTAGACTATCTTAAGTGATGTGTGACCAGGGCACAATTGTGTGAAGGTGGGAAAGTTAGAAGCGATGGAGTCTTTTAAGTGGTGTAAGGGAGGGCGACAAACGGGGGCAAAGGAAGTGGCAAGAATAGACTGCTATCCCCCCAAAATAAATAAATAAAATAAATCTGATGGATCAGGAAAGAACAGGCGATAGAGGGAAGTGAAGCAGAGTGGGAAGAGGAAGTATTTAAGGGAGAGAAGGAATGGAGAAACCTCTGAAGGTGGAAAGAGAGGAGGTAAAAAAGTGAGGAAAGGGGGAATGTTTGGTATCCTCATCGCAAAGAAGGAGAAGGCAGTAGGAGAAACTGAGGTGGTGAAGGGGAGGACAAAGACCAGGAATGGGAATATTAGAGCAAAGCACCAAGCATCAAATTATTAAAACCGAGGTGGTGGACCCGAAGAGAACAAAAAGGGTGCATCCAAGAAAACGAATAAAGGGCAAGGATTTGTGTGGGTGAGACTTAAGGAGATGCTGGGGAGCAGAGAGAATCTGGAGCAAGTGGCTGGAAGAGCTTGACCCTGGCAGAAAATGCGAGGGACGTAGTGTAAACCGTGTCCCAACTTTAGAACAGTCTAGAAATGTCACCTTCTAGCTCCAGTCCATCTTGGAAGGCCCATCCCTCAAGGTCCCAGTTTTTTGCATCCTTCCTCTGTTTCCAAGTATAGGGTTAACACCTGTGTTTGAGAGCTAAGGTGAAAAGACCCCAAGAATTGTGTTAGAAATAGGGTGTGGAATACCCTTAAAACTCAGTGCTGTGAGCTCACAAGCATTTTGTAGATTTGCTGTGGATATCCAGATCTTTGGGTAGGTTTTCCTGCAGCACTACCCTACATGAAGAACCATGCTGACAACATTTGATTCAATTTAGACATTATTTGTTTCTTTTGGCTGATCCGATACTGGGCACTTTGTTTGTCTGGCCTGTCGATCGATGCTCGCTGTGTGGCTGCACAGACAACGTTTAGACTCAACCCCATGCCCACTCTTCTCCTGTCTGTCTGCTATCCAGGAGTGGTGTGCAGCCAATGATCTCTGCCTTAATGCCAGTAAGACTGAGATTCTCCTCATCGGCACACCCACTCCCTCCTTTCATGTCACTCTCTGGCCGGCCTCTCTTGGCCCTCGTCCTGATCCCACCTGCGAGGCTAAAAACCTCAGGGTCATCTTCGACTCCACAGTCTCCTTCTCTCCTCACATCTCCGACGCCTAAGAAGTCAAACTACCAGAGGTATTCTTCCTTTCCTCTCCTTCCCCCCAGAAGCTCACTGTCTCCAGAGCTCTGGTTCCCTCTAGGCTGGACTATTGCAACAACCTCTTTCTAAATCTGCTTGCTTCTACTCTCCGCCCTCTGCAACTCATCCAGAACAGTACTGCAAGACTCGGCCTCCAGCCCAGGGATCGTATCTCTCCAGGACTGAAATCCCTGCACTGGCTCCCAGTGGCTGTGAGGATTAAGTTAAAAACCCTCTGCATTGTCCACAAGGCCTTTTGGGGGCTGGGGCCTCAATACTTTCAACTCTCTTCCTTCTAGAGCCCTTAGCTCATCCGCCTTCAACTCCCTCAGGGTCAGTCGCTTCTTCAAGCAACGAGTTGGTGGTAGATCTTTCTCTGGCTGGGGCCTCCCCCTGGAACAGCCTCCCTGAAACTTGAGGAGAACTATCTCCGGTACCGGAAGCACCTCAAAACCTTCCTCTTTGCTTCTGCTTTCTCTCCTCCTCTCCCCTGCTGAATTCCTGGCTGAAACTGCACTGGTCACCTGGCCACCCTCTGATCTCGGGCCCAGGTCACCTCCCCCGCCAGTTGTACACCTACACTGCCTCGCTGGCAAAACCCACACTCGAGTACTGTTTTCTGTATCCCCTACAGTCCCCCTACCCGTACTTACACCTGATGTCTGTACTTACTCTTGCAATCGTCACCAGCTGGCCGTATTTTTTATTTATTGTTTTATTTATCTATGTATTCCATGTACTGCACTGTCCCCTCCCCTTTCCCCCACACTTTTCCCCTTCCCATGCACTTCCGTGATCTGAATGACACCTAGCCTAGTAGGATCGCTGTCTGTCTTCCCTCTGTTCCACCTCCCTTGCCTCGTCGCGCCTTAAAACACTTGTGTATAGACGCGTTATAAATGCCATATCAGATCACTAAAGCCAGAAATGTCCAGGTCTGCTCCAATTGCAATCAACATGGGTTTGAGGGTAGTGTGATATAGCAATAATTAAAGTAAGGTATTCTTGCCGTATTCCCTTACATAGATCAAATGGGCTATATAAGATTACCTTGTCAGAGTACAACAATTTCATCGCACTACGATATTTCTCACCAAAGTTTGTCATGCGGATTGTAGGCAGTTCAAAATCTCGGTAATGTCAAACAGTGCAAGCATTATGCCTGATCAATATGTGAATCAATGCTGAATCTTAAGTGCTCAAGTAAAACAAAACACAAAATCAAATGTCATGCATTTCTTATAGCTACATACAATTTTGGTCGGTGAGTCAGGAGGCTTTTGTAAGAATCCTACCACAGAGCGTCTAGGACTGCAACTAGGAATGTTAGGACTGATCAGCCTTGTATAACTCCAAACGGGAAAATGACTGAGCGAACGACACAGCTGCCAGAAGCATTCAGTGCAGGCAAGGATTTACCTCCAGAGAGGTATACCAACTGACAGGCACCTCACGCTGCTCCGCTGCTGTGCTGTACACAAAACCAATAGTTCTCCCAAGACAACTAGGGAGATTAACTGCGTCATCTGTTCAAAAGCAGAGAAGAAAAAGAAAAAAAGAAAAAAAAAACTGATGGCAGTGCGTCAACAAAAAAACTATCAAAATGCACCTAAATCATTACATTTTCTTTCTTTCCCTGTGCCCGTCACTCTCCACATGTGCAACCATCACAGCTTCTTCTTAACACTACTGTCACAGTCCTCTTCCTTGTGATTTAGAACCCTTGCATCTACATCACCTAGAGTATGTAGACCGTGGCATCATTTATCCCCTACAATGATGGACGCAAACTTGATAGATAAGGGAACCAGGGTGAGGGATGGTAAGTGAGCTCAGCATTACAAAATTTGAGGAAGACATTTAGAACGTAAAGTTGCCTGAAACCAGAGTCCCCATACCCTTTATCTCCTCCCAAGAAGCACCGGCTGATATTTCTGAAAGTTTAGCAAGATAAGGGAAGGGGGCTGGAGTGGCAGGTCCTTGGAGGTGCACCAACACCAATAACTGTCACACATCACTACAAGGACGCACTACGGTGCCATTAGATTGCCACGGTTGGAGAATGCCACTATAAAAGCAGGATCTATGGCTCAGCCAGCCTCTGCTTAACTCTGGTGTTTATGCCGATTACTCCGTTTTAGTGCCAACATGTAACAATACTTTTTTTCAAAATCTGCTCCGTGCAGAAAGTTGGGCATATGGTACAGTATTGTACTCCCAACGGGGCAGATGGGACAGCCTTGGGCCTAAAATGGCTTCCGTTCTGCTGTCTTATTTAATTATTTGCAAAACTTTTCGATGGGCTGCACTCCAGTATATAGGGGTTCTCAATTTTAATAGATACATAAACTTATGTTTAAAAAAGGCACACATTAGTAAAACGTAGTCAAGTCAGGGGGCAAGGATTAGAACATCAGTGACAAATCAAACAAGGAGTCACTAACCTGTATTCCCCTAAACTGAGCTCACTGGCTAATTCCAAACACACCATTACTTCAGAAAAACTGGTAGAGCCGGCGCCGAGGCCGTTGCAGTAAGAGAATGGGCTTCAGACCAAGCAGTTTTACAGTCAATTCCGGCTTGAAACCTCATTTTAAGACAATGGCTAGCAAAATCAAAGACCAACAGGCAGGGATCTGTGCAATGCATCTTTGAGGCTGCTAAACCGGACCACAGCCTGCAGCGGACAAAGCCAACTGGGACCTCAATGAACGCGTCACATAGTGCGCTAAGGTCCAGTGCATTAATTGATAAACTTAGGCACAGCCCCCTGCAATCCAAGGGTTTCATGACCGGGGCTCTCCGCGCTGTGGGGAGACTTCTCCCATGCACCCTTCGGCCTCCGAGATCGAAAAAAATGACCGAGGATTACAAAAGGGTGTTACCGTGCAGAGCTCTTGCAGGAATAAGCTATCTGAAGAAATAACAGTAAAAGCAATCCAGGCCCGAAAAAGGAGCATTTGTGCTTGTAGGTGGTCCACAGACTGATGTGATTTTGTAAATTCCATGCCATGAGCACCAGCCTCAGGATTGGGTGGTAGCAGCTGGCCCAGCCACCACCAGCAAACAAATAATGGTCGAAGGAGTGTCACATTTTTGCCTTATATCCCGGTCCTTTGGGCCACTGAGAAACCTTAAATCCTTGCCCCCAGGTTCCAAAAACTGCTGTTGGCTCCACATCAGATTTCAGCGCAGCCAAGAGGACAGCGCAGCCTTGGCATTGTACAGCTAAATGAGGGGCAACTATGAGGGGCGTTAGTTGCCCATCTGCTTGACGCCTGCTACTTTCTAACCTGGGTATTGAATCTATTGCTCTCCCCACTTCCCCTGACACTCCCCCACTACGAATTATTTTTCTTCCAATGTGTTACTACCAAAATGTAGGTGGTGGGTTGGAGTCAGGCTATAATGGTGTGGGGGTGGGGTCGGTGTGGTGTGGTCCCCTCCGCATTTTGGTCAAAATGTGGTTATAAAAAAAAGCACAAAAAATGCGAGCAGGTAAATTAGAGTAACAGACATACCCCAGCTGAACATGGTGTACCCAAAGCGGAGCACTTAGAATTCTGGATTGAGGAACAAATCTGAGATGCACTTTAGAGTAATACATAATTCAACAACAGTGCTTGCTCAGCATATTTCAGTCTATGAGCCTGCTATGTTCGTCAATGGCTCGCAGGCAGTGGGCTAGGTGCAAAGTCGGCTTAATGTGCTTGCTTTTAGAACAAGGATTGGAGTATGCGTAGCAGGCTGTCATTGGTGGTTGCTGCAACTGTGCCAAAGTCATCTTTTCTCAGAAATTAGGAAGGTCACTGCCAGGTCCACAGAAAAAAAAATAAAACACCTTAAAAATAACTTCAAAACAAGGGGACTCCAAAATAAAAAAAAAATAAACCCAATCACAAACAACGGACCAACTGGTTAAAAAGGTCAAAAATAAGGAAGACACCGTGAACCATTAAAGGAAATGCACATAAAAGCATCGTTTAAACTAAACAAATAAGGGGTATCATCTTTTAGTAATCAATACTAATGAAGAAATACAAACAACCAAATTATTTGGGAAAACCGAAAACTACTTCACACACCCAACATCGTGGATTGGACATTTACTGCACAATGCCATGAGGATGCTTTTAGAGGTTACAACCGAAGACCGAACATGTACCAACAAAATCACTTGCCACTTCATTTGTGGTCTACCGCAGTGCCTTCACCCATTATTGTGATTACTGAAAGGTACCATCAGTGTGGTGGCTTTATACCAACGTAATGTGAACACATGGCATTTCATTGAACATACTCCCAACAAATTCCAAACTAATCAACCTCACCGCCTGTCCAAAGCCCAATATCCAAGAACCTACCCATGAGACCTAATCGTTCTGCTCTTTCAGCCCCGGCTGGAGTTTAGCAAACTGCTGTCTGAGAGCTGACCATCCGGTCCCCCCCCACACCCCGTCGACCCCTGTTCCGCCTCACTCCTCAAAGAAATCTTCACCTCAATATGTGCAGGGGAACTGGCCAGGTCCATCCTAAATGACTCCCTTACCTCTAGCATTTTTCCAGAATCAGAACCCTTCAAAGTCTCGCACGTCAAATCGCTTCTAAAGAAACCTACCGATGACCCACTCCAATACCTGATTCTTCTTGGCGAAGATTATCGACCACACGGCATAGCCCCATCTCAACTAACGTAGAAACCAACTGGTTTCCATCCTCTTCACAGAACTGAATCCACATTAGTCTATCTGGGATGACCTTAAAGTCACCGCAGACTAAGAAGGCTGTGCCGTGTACGTTCTTGACCTCTCGGCAGCCTTTGACACCATCAACCACACCATCCTCCTTGACAGACTGCTCTCCCTTCAGAATCTGAGACTCAGCTCTCAACTGCATCACATCGTCCCTCAGAACAGACACCAACTCACTTATCTACCCACTTCTCCTCCACTGCATGCCTAGTGATCAATGGAGTCCTCCAAGGCACCTGCTCATCACTGCTTCTTTTCAACCTCAACATGACACCTGTGCCTGCACTCATCCGCTCAGACAACCTCACCTGCTATAACTATGCCGATGACACAAATCATCCTGAGAATTCCCAATCCGACCTCCGCCCCTTGCGCGGACCTGGATTCATGCCCGACAGACATTGATCTCTGGATGACGAGTAAACATCTTCTACTCAACCCACGCAAAACAGATCATGGCCTACCAACTAAACAAACTCCAAAGAATCCAGAACACTGCAGCCAAGCTACCCGCAACCTGAGGTCAAGCACTGCCCCCTCTTTGTGCCCCCCCCACCCTCCAGGCCCCCTTTAAATCAGCCACGATCGGCAGGTCTGTCTTTTCAACCATGAGGCCATCAATCTGAAACTCTCTGCCCCCCGCCCCTACGACACATGCAAGACTACATGGTGTTCCGAAAAGCACTCAAGACCCGCCTCCTCCCTTAAATCGTGCTTAAGAACCCACCTGGCTTTGACTCTCTGCAAAACCATGCCCCCGGCCAACTATTCACGGCTAGGGAAAGGCCAAGAACCCAGTACAATGGACAGGTAAGAATGCCTGGGGCAAGGAACCCTGGGGCCAGCAGCATTTAACTATGCATGATTCTGTACCACACTTTAGAGGCTTGGCAATGTACTACGCTCTGAAGATCCGTGATGTTCTGGCAAGCTCACCTCATGCTGTGGGCTGGGAGTGCAGACATTGCTGCGCTCCAGTGATGCCCCTCCACTCTTATTACACAGTTAGGCCAGATGTGAGTAGGTCCAAGGTAGACTGTTAATTCACTGCACTGCCAAAGTTTGAATCTGGTTGGGTTTCATTATACGGTTTATTGTATGCAAGTTTCAAATCTAGGTGCATTTTTCCACTGCTGTGTTGCTCAAATCTAGGTGCATTCTCCCACTGATGTGTGTCTCGAATCTAGGTGCATTTTCCCACTGCTGTGTGTGTTCAGATCTGGGTGCATTTTCCACTGCTGTGCATCTCAGAGCTATGTGCACTCTCTCCCACTGCTGTGTATCTGGAATCTAGGTGCACTCTCATTCTGCTGTGTGTTCAAATCTAGGTGCATTTTCCACTGCTGCGTATTTCCAATCTGGGTGCATTCTACCACTGCTGTGGGTCTCTGGTTGTTTTTAGTTTGTCTGACTGTGCGAGTTGGCCTAATCTCCCATTTTTACCCGATCGTGCTAGTTGGTCTAGAACTGTATTGAGTAGGTTGGCCCAATTCCGCATCTTGCCTGGCTGTGCTAGTCAGTCTAAACTGCATTTCGTCCGAGTGATTGGGGTAGCTGTATATTGCATTTCACCTGATTGTGCGAGCTAGCTTAAAACTGCTTTTTAGCCTGTGTGAGTGGATTGCAGAGAGCTGAATTCATATACTACACCTAGAGGTTCCTGATGCACCAGGCGCCTTTCCTGGGCAAACTCTTGGAAAAGTTGGCCATCTCCCAACTTAATTTGCACACTGAATCTGTTGGTGGTCTCCAACGACCACCAGTCTGGCTTCAGAGGTGCCAGAAGCAAGGAAACTGAACACCTGCGAAAAACTGCTCTCTAACCTTCCTTCTGTCCTCATTCTCCTTAATCTTTCTTCTGCTTTTTGATACAGTCAACCATGCCATCCTGCTCATGCGCCTCTGTGATAACCTGGGTATCACTGATCAGGCCCTGGCTTGGCTGACCTCCTTTCTCACAGACCGACCCTCTCCGGTCCAACTGGGGGAGGGGGGAGCTCCATCTCTCCCTCCTTCCCTCTCCTGTCACTCTAGGCCTCTTCCTGCAAGGCTAAGAACCTTGGAGTTATCTTCGACTCCACCCTCTTCTGCTCTTCTCACATCTGATGTCTCTAAGAAGTCAAACTATCAGCTGCACCTCAGAGGTATTTTTCCTTTCCTCACTTTCCACCAGATGCTCACTGTCTCCAGAGCTCTGGTCCTCTCTAGGCTGGACTACTGCAACAGCCTCTTTGTAAATCATCCTGCCTCTACAACGTATCAAGAACAGGACTGCAAGATTTGTCCTTGGCTTCAAGCCCAGGGATCGTAACTCTCCAGCTCTGAAAGGTCTTCACTGGCTCCCAGTGGCAGCAAGGATGAAGTTCAAGACCCTATGCGTCGTCCACAAGGCTTTCTCGGGCTTGGAACCAGCTCTTTCTTCTTAAACATCTCCCTTCTCAAGCTATCCGTTCATCCACCACCAACTATCTGAGGGTCAGTTGCTTTTTCAAGCAGGGAGTTGGGGGGCAGATCTCTACCTTCGGCTGGGGCCTCCCTCTAGAACAGCCTGCCTGCCTCTCAAACTTGAACAGAACCACCTCCGGTTCCGGAAGCAACTCAAGACCTTCTGCTTTGCTTCCGCTTTCGCTCTTCCTCTCCCATGCCGATGTCAGGCCTGCTCCACGCACTGATCACCTGGCTACCCTTTGAACTTGGGCCCAGGCTCCAGCATGTCCAGATGCATTCTGCACTGCCTCCTGGCTCCCCCAGCACTTGTGGTCTGCATCTGCAACCCTACAGTCCCTTCTCTCTGCACTTAAGAGCCACCCGTTGGCTGCACTTCTGAGTTACTTGCGCTTCTCCCTCCCCCACCCCCCTCGGCACTTCTCACCTACCACTCCCCTGCACTTGCATGATCTGAATGACACGGGGCCTAGTAAGATAGTGGTTTTGTCCCTCCCTCTCCTCCCCGGCCCCCTAGTCTTGTCGGTCCTAGAAACACTTGTGTACAGGTGCGTTATAAATGCCATATCATAAAGGGTAACAGTTAATTTGGTAGGCACAGCAAGGCAATCAGGGAGAGGGAGGCCTCTTACAACCTCATGGATACTCGCACGTATCTCCCACTACCTTGACTTTCCGCTCAGCACCTACAACACTAGAATGCAGCTAACCCCCACGATCAATTTGGTCTAGCTGCACACATACCCTGCACACTACTTCCAGCATTAGAATGCAGCTATCCACCACAAAAATGTGGTCTAGCTGTACACAAAGAATACACACACACACAATTTCCTGCTCTAACTATCTCCACTGACCTGGACTCAGTTCCCCCGAGGGTGTTCAACCTACAGCGTGTTGAGACCATAGTAATGGTGAAAGGCGCTATACAAATGCCCATTAACAATAGTAATGAATTTTGGGCAAAGCGGGGCGCTGGTGTCAGGGAAGGGTATAAAAGGTTGGGGAAAGTCATGGGGTAGGCGAGCCCGCCTCACCCCCACCCATCCCATGCGGGTATAGTCGGAAAAGGTACAATACAAAAACAAATCTTGAAACTATAGTTCAGTAAAGTGAGGGTCCTTCCTGCAACCATGGTATCGACAGAAAGCAGTCTGAGAAATATAGGCCATACCTAGGTTCAACTCAAGAACTGGGCTAGCAATAGAGGTCTTCACAAAAGCAGCTTCTATCAAAAATGCATACTCATCAGAAAAAGCTGTGAGGTAAGGTGGCCTGCGGTGGCAAAATATTTTTACCCTTTTTATCGGAGGAGGCATGGCAGCTGTTCGTCTCATTGCTGTTGCCGGCTTTAAAACCTCACAAACTCAGCAGAACGCGGAGTGGAAGGTATGAGTAAGGTGGTCTGGGGGGTGGGTGCCGGCGCACCCTCCTTTAACTGGAAAGCGCGGCATAACATGTTGCACTACGGTTCCTCCCTGCAAGAGACAAACAATAGGAGCGAGAGGAACATTACCTCCTGGGCTCATTACACTCAAGACTCGCTATTGAAACATTACCGGTGAGTCCATCTCCTTGCACATAATGCCGATTATTGATCATGAAGACAGGAAACTACACCTTTAGGAGTGCTACCATCAAAGGGGCGCGTAGCCCGGCACCTAACAAAGGGAAATGACGAGGTATGCGTGATCCACCAGCACATAAGACAAACTCGATCAGGAGATTGAATCTCAGAGTAAAATCCCTGTTTTTTTTCCTACCTGTCATTAACACCCAGGCCGAAATTATAGGAAAGATCGATCTTCCTACCCCCACACACTAATAATGAGACCGTTGAAGAAAAGAGTCTCGTTTGACTCACCGGCCATAGAAAATAACCACCCTCTCCTTAAAATGTGTGTTGGCCTGTGCCAATATTCTTTGGGTGTGTGGTGGGAGGGTTGTAATACTCTCGACTTCCATGGGGATCGACAATATGATATGATAGGCACACAACTTCCTAGCCCTGACCTTCAGAGACTTGTTTCCACCTCCACTGGCTCCTTACAGCTATATTGTACAGATGAGAGCTTGCTTCTTTCAGCTGCCATTACCTTTGCAGAAGCGCCATCTGAACCCCCACCTCGTGACAATATGCTTCTGGCCAAAATTGAATCTTTGTTCCAGCTATGTTCAGTCATGGCAGATTAACAACGTGAAGTAGTATATATATATATATTCGGCAAAATTGTGGAGGTTCTCCTTGCATGCAGCAAGGATTTGTCTTTTGTGATCTCAAACCTTCTCATTCCCCAGAGATCTATTACCACTGTGGAAAATATGGTTTCCATTTCTCTTCCTACTAATGATCAAGAGACTGTTGATAGAGTGGAGTCTACATGTCAGGACCACATAAATCGCAGTCATGTGTTCCTGAAAAGGATGCAGCGCTGCCATTGTCTGGGTTCCAAGGGTGGGGTGTTTGGGGGGGGGGGGAGAAATCGGGGGGGGGGGGGGCACGTGGGGGATGACATTTTTTTTTTCAAATATACCAATAAGAAGCAGAGGAATAAGCTAAGGGACACAGGACTGGGGGAACCATCATACCAAGTCCATTTTCCAGGATGAGATGAGCTCCCTTGTCAATTCTGAGACTAGGGCCTACATGGGAAACACTTACATGGTTGATCAAGGGGATGGTACTTTCAAAACATGTAACACTCAGCGGTCCCTTGGATAAAGGGTTTTGCACTGGTCCAATTTCCTCTGTGCCATTACTGGGCCCCCAACCTGTACTACAATCACAAAAATCGCATTATCCATTTGTCGTGCAGGCCAATTTGGGCAGTGTAAACACACACCATCAACAGTCCCAACCTGAGATAGAACGGGATAATTGTTATGAGCTGGTGGGAAGGAGGTTCCACAAAAGGGCTCCATTCGCTTACGGTGGCACCGGATCCCATGGTTACCATGAATGTGCGACCACAGTCCTCTACATTGACCTACTCCACAGGGCAGGTTAATCAACTTGAACCGGGGGGAATCTTAGATCAGGGATGAACTCTAGGCTGAACTTTCAGCGCCCCCAAGTAACAATCAGGCCCAGATGTTCCGTATACAGGACCCCATTACAATGTACTCATGCCTATTGAGAAACAGATTCCCCCTGCCTCTTCAGTCTTCTTTACCCCCCCCCCCGTATTTCCCCACCCTCGACCTATATTGCAGCACCAAGGGCAAGCAATCTACCCTGTAAACAATGATGGAAAATCTATACTGTCCTCGGTCGATTTGGAGTCCCATCTTCCACTTGGGAAACGGCTTAAACGAAGATATCAATCCAAGTGACGCAAATCCATATCTAAATGGGGCTTTCCTTCTTGAACTTGGAGCACAATCCAGAGACTGAGTGGAATTGCCACAGAAGTTATGGTGCACATACCCCCCCCCCTCCATACAGTCATACTAACTGGGCCTAGAGTGAATTTATTTCTCCAGTTGTCTCTTCCCTGTCGAGTAGCTGTAATATAGAATTAAACAGGATGGGGTACATCCTTACTGTCTGTAGGAAACATACTTAGTACCGCAGCCCAAAATACCATCGATCCAACACAGGCTAAGCGAGTGAGCCTGGTCCCCGTTGCCAAAACAACCTACGAGAGGGAGAGCCTACATGCTTCTTTAGCACAACATAATAACAGTGTCTGGCCAAAAGCAAGTTACACAATGGATACCAGACACATTGAGATTTGGCAACCAATGACATACTCAAATTAAATCAAACATCGACTGTATGTGTTGCATCAAACATTGACTGTATGTGTTGCAACACTTGTATTCGCGGGGAGAGGGACGCTCGCACATTATGGAATCCGAGATATTCGTGTTACAGGAGAACTGGCTCACTCGTGAATTTTATATGGAAGGATTTCAGGTTCTGTGTAATACAGCAATTAGACAGCCACAGGGACATCCTACAGGAAGACTTGCTATTGGGGGACATGCACACCTCACGTTAACACCTTTTACTAAGGGCCATTTTAATCATTCTATTCTTTCTGCTGCGATCTCGGACCCTTCCTGCCTTTGGACGCATACACTTCTCATTAATGTATATGCTCCCCTAGTAGTGGAGGGCATAACGGTTTGATAAAAGCAATAGATATGTACTCTCTGAGTTGAGCAGTGTCCGATGGGTAGAGTAATTTTGGGAGGGGATGTTAATTCACCTACATTGTATGATCATCTTGTACAAACTGGTGATGACTGGAGTGGAAATGCCTGTAAGGAAACAAGTGACAAAATTGGCACCCATAGTTCGGGCTGGCGTAATTTGACTGAAACACATGATCTTTATTGCCTCAATATTAAGGGGGCCAAGGGATGAGTCCCCGTAATACATGGACGAATGGTAGAACTAACTCCTGCCTAGATTACGTCTTTGCAGATTATAATACTGCCCATCTATGCAGTGTGCCAACAACACTGCACACAGGGTATGATGACCATGCTATACTAAAACTAAAATGGACTATACCTTTGAATACGTCCAGGTATAGCAGTAGCATTGGTAAAAGGGTGACGATTAACTCCCAAGGAAATCGTATTATTTGGACTAGGATGAATATTGGTCGGCTGTATAAGTATATCCTAGATCGGTAACTTTCGCTTCTACGTTGGTTTGAAAGTCATGATTGGGATTTTGGCATGTTTATTAGAGCATTGGGCAAACAACTTGAGTTATATAATAAAATCACCCATAGGACCACAGAGGCACATGGTCCCTTTGACATACTTTAAAAAAAAAATAAAAAAAAAAAAAATAATACATACGAGAAAGGGCCAAGGTTAAGAGGGATTCCACCATCCCTGACCAAGAGAAAAATTGTCATCACCAATTTAGCCATGCGTTAAAACAACTGTCTCAAGGCACTGGCTCTTTGATCAATGTTAATTGGGTGCGCCTATTTAGGCTTTTGAGAAGCAATGACAATAAGAAATTCTGGTCCCGTATCAGGCAATATACAGCCTCTCAGACTAAAAGAGGATGAAAATCTAGTCTCGGACGACGGTTTGGTCCAAAGCCATCCAAAATATTTATTTCAATCCAGACATAAAATACAATCTTGGGACACCTGCTTCCTTGGAGGCAGAATCTGAGTTTTCATTGGATATGGATGATCTCTTGCTTGACATCAAGAAACTCAATAACTCCTGTGGGCCTGGACCCGACAACCTGGCAAACGCGGTTATCAAAATGAATCCTTCCATTCTGAGCGCTCACCATGTCTTAACTATTTCGTAAGATTTTGATTAGTGGTAACATAACAGAGAGCTGGAGGAAGACTATTATACCGGTTTTCAAAAAGGGAGATGGGACGTGCCCAGACAACTATAGGCTATTAGCCATGATGGATAGCAACATGAAGATCTTTGCTATGTTGCTTCTCAAGAGATTAAATACATGACATGGGCTGAAGAACAGTGTCTGCTCAATAATCTTCAAACTGGATTTAGGAAGGAGCATTCCACTAGGCTTATTATCTGTGCCATTCAGTGCTTGATGTCTGAGGCCGCACGTCCAAAGGCAAAGAGATTGTATCTTTGCTTTGTGAGCTTAAGGCATTTGACACTTGACACAGTACCTTGTGTAAGGCTATGGGGAAAAACTTTGATCCTGAGGAAGTGTTTGCTTTATTTTATTAAAAAGTTGTACACAGATACATATGAAATAATTGGCTTGAACAACGCAGCCTATCATGACTAACGAAGTACTTAAGCAGGGGTGCACACTTGCTCCCCTGCTATATAATTTGTTTTTCTCCGACATGCACAAAATTTCCCTCCAAAACTGGGAGGTGAGCCGGTCCCCTGGCTTGGATACGCAGATGAAGCGGTATTACTTGACCACAACCCATTAGGCTTGCAGCGATCCATTAATGCACTGGTAGCCTATTTGAAAGATAATAATCTTAACATAAATGTGGCCAAGACCATGGTCTTGATTGTTGGGCATAGTACAATTATTAAGAATAAGTTTATCTGGAAACTTGACGGAGCACCTCTGGGAATAGTCAATCATTATACGTACCTTGGTGTTCCCATGAGGACCCGTCGTCTCCAATCAGATTATGGTGCCCACATAATAAGTAAGGTGCTGAGGAAATGGTGGTTGCTTAAAAAGTTTATCAATAGCAAGGGAGGACAGAACACTGAGGGTTTGATTGCCATATATAAAACCAGCATTGTACCTGGCATATCATATGGCACAGACTTCCTATGCGTAGCGAATATGACATGGTTGGAGTGCATAGAGACCAAATTACTTTGTTCAATTGTTGGTGTACCTCCGTCAGTGCCAGTGCAGGCGCCAAGGCTGGAGTTTGGGTTCCCATAAGATCATTATGGTTTTCACAGCAAGGTAAATGTGTCCTTTCATTTGATTTGACTCATAATCATCATAACAGATTGCTTGGCATTATTGCTAAGCATCATCTGAAAACAGAGTAGCCCTTTGTTTGTAGAAATACAGACATCCTTGCGCCAGTACTATCATGAAGTAGGGCTTTCCCTGCAAGATTTGATCGCTTTGCCCACTGCGGCCATGGATATGAAATCTAAAATCATCATATGGGATATAAACTCCAGCCTCAACATAGGAGGAATTACGCCCGCCACATTTGCTACCCAGTGTTTGTTATAAACGCCCCAAGAGATACCCAATTAAAAGCAGGGCGCTGACAATTGAAAAGATTTGTTATGTACCTAAGAGTTAACATCTTGTTCACTAATGAGTATCTTGGAGGCTGGACGGGTATTACTTATAAAGAAAGAAAGACTTTGTAGAATAAGCAAAGAGGACATAGAAACATCTCGTTGTTTACTCTGCTTGTGGACCTTTAGCCAAACAATATGAGAAAGGATATGGACATTTGGTATCAAACATGGCCTTCCTTACTTCCGACCAATTCTGGAGTATGTTAGATTGTGCAGAATCAATAGTTTTACCACGTCTGCCTTTCATATTTGGGATAAAGTTCAGAAGGTTTTATTCTAGTACTTCTATGTTTTTATAATTATCATCATTTATATTTCTTATTCTACTATGCACACGGCTTACTGTGGTTATTTGATCACTATATGAATGAATATTGAATGTAATCTTTTTATATTGTCTTAACCTTCATGAATTTTATGTTTAATATTGCTTTGTTGGATGTGTTTAAGGTTTTTCCTAACCAATGCACAATAAAAAAACAAAAATAACAAATAAAAAAAAAAACTGAGCTAGCAATAGAGGTCTTCACAAAAGCCGTTTCTATCAAAAATGCATACTCCTCAGAAAAATGACAACCAGAGACCAACAATATAGCATCACAATAGCTGCACAGAAAAATGCATGTGAGCAAAACATCCACAACACTTTTCAGCGCACCTCCAAGCCCTTCCTTGTGGCATCTACGAGTAGATGATACATGATAAAGACTTTGCATAAATGGTTGTGCCCTAATAGCAAACTATCCACACTGTCATTGTTATTTTGCATTTATATAGCGCCTTATATACCATGGGTATGGTCTGAAGGCCCTGGTAGGTTGAACGCCCTTGGGAACCGAAGTTCAGATCAGTAGAGAGAGTCAAACGGTGCGTGTGAGCACCGGGTATGTGTGCAGCTCGTGCGGTATCAGTGTAATAGCTGCTTCTTAGCGGTAAGTGTGGTGGTTGAGAGAGCAGGAGTATGTGTTCGTTCTGGCAGGATTTATCCAGACCGGATGTGGCTGCGTTAGGCCTGAGGAGAACGCCTGGCTGGGGGGTGTGTAACCAGCAAGTGTTTACTTAGAATGATGTGGAGTGAGCGGCGGATGTTGGTATGAGAACAGTTATACCGAATGGTGTCATAGTATCTCTGTGTTCTAGTTGAGTGGTGATGTAAAGGAGAGAGTAAGCGTGGTGGAGTGATATGATGGGTTGTATGCTCTTTCAAACGTTCTCTGCATTCCAAACCATACTATATACGTCACGCAATTCTATGTGCTCCAGTCCGTTCCATGCACTCCTATCCACTCCATGCATCCCAGTCTGCTATATACACTCTGGTCCGTTCCACGCACTCATGCGTTCCGGCTTGCCCCTCGCGTCCGCTATGCACGCTCCATTCCGTGTGCGTACTCCAGTCGGCCCCACACATGTACTCTCGTCTGCATCACGCATGCACTCCTGTCTGCCCCATGCCCTACGCATTCGGCAGCTCTATGTATTCATCCATTCTACGCACTCATCAGTATTGGATGCAATCTGTGCTTGTTCGTTCTATGATCTCGTCTGCTCTACGCAACACGTCCGTTCACTCTGGCATTCGTTCGCTCCGGCATTCATCTGCTTTATGTACTATGCATTCACCAGTTTTACGCACTCATCCCCTCTACGCACTCATCTGCTCCCTGCACTCATCCGCTTTAAGCACTCGTGCTTTACACGCATTCAACAGCAATATCCTGTTCCTTATATTCATTTCTACACTCATCTGTTCTATACCTTCATCTGTTCTGTACACTCATCCGCTCTAGCCACTCATCTGTCAAGCAGAGAAGTGCATGAGAACTGTGTACCTGTTTTCTTGACAGTGGATCTAGTTGGGACCGCCAGGCTGCATCCAGTGAAATGACGAGCATGTGACTCGGGGAACCAGCCTCTCCACCACCCTAATGACACAGGGTGGTGAATGGACCAACTCCCAGCGTCACAGAAGGCACTCTCCTGATTAACGTGACGAAGGGACTGTGCAAGCACAGGCAGGAGAGGCCACAGTCTGATGGAAAGTTACTGGATACGGGTGAAGTCCAAAAGAGTCTATTCCAAAGGTATGTGATCCGGTGATGAAGCAAGATAGTCCGGGAACCTCTCAGATGAATACAAGGTAAGGCCCCCAGTCCACAGGGAGACTAGTTCAAGCAGCTTCACGTAACTGGTCTGGGGATGACTGATCTGCTCGAGGTACTGTAGGTCCAAAGGATGAGGCACCAGGCAGGTCCAGACAGGAAGAGGGAACCAGATTGGGAGGGGAGGCCACCAAGAGTTGGGATCCCTAAGGTAAATCCAAGGACAGTGAACGAGGGCCCCAGGAAAGCTAGAGGAGAGGCTAAGCCCAGAAAGACCCAGGGAGAACCCAGGACAAGGAGCAGGAGTCCCCAGGGAAAAGAAGGGGACTGGAACTGGACCCCAGGGAGGCTCGTGGAGCAGACAGAAGCAAAGGAGAACCCAAGCAGGTAACAGGAGACTGGGAACCAGGCAGGCTGGGGACCAGCAAGGCAGGGAGACCAAAGAGAAGGCTGGAGCTGAAGCAAGACCAGGCACAGGGAACAGGAACCACAAGTAGCAGGAGCGAGCAACACGACCGTAGCAACCGCGTTGAGACGCGAATTGCTACTGCTCGCGGTTCCTCTTATGGGCCGCCGGCACTCGCGAGGCCTGAAACGCAAGCCGTTTCGTCTCCGAGCGCCGGCGGACCCAGAACGAGGCTTGGAAGGCAAGCCCTTCCCAGAGCGGAGGCCCAATCTACAGCGCATGCGCGGAACCGAGACAGTGGTTTCCCGCGCATGCGCCGCAGCCCTCTCGCACCGGCCCCAGCACCTCTCCCCCCGGCGAACGCCCAAGCGCGAAAGCGCGGGTAGATCCGCCAGGAGAGGGAGCGGGTGCAACAGACCCCGGTCTCCCCAAAAGTGGCGTGACATCATCCGGTCTATCCACTCTGCCGTCAAACACTCCTCTGACATCTGCCACCTCCTAGAAGAGCTAGATCTTGATGTCCTTGGTCTTACCGAGACATGGTTCACGGCCAGCTCTATTACGAGCTTTGACATTCTCCTCCCTGATGGCTACAAGATCCTCTCAGCACCCAGAACCTCCCGGTCCGGTGGGGGGGGGGGGGGGGGTAGCCCTGCTCTTTCATGAGTGGATTCCTGCCTCTATCATTCCCACTCAGACCTACATCTCTTGAATGCCTGGTCTGTAGACTTTGTCTCTCGCCTACCCATTCTCTTACTGTGGTTACCATCTACCGGCCTCCTGGTCAAATCACCTCATTTCTCTAGGAGTGGGTAGACCTCTCCTCCTCCCTCCTGGCCTCTACCACTCAACTCCTCCTCCTCGGTGACCTAAATATACATTTAGACTCTCCTTGCTCCTCCTCTGTACTCTCCCGTGACCTCTGCGACTCTTCTCCCTGTCCATCCTCCCCTCTGGCCCGACTCACTCTGCAGGGCACACACTTGATGTCTTGATGATCTCCTCTGACCTCCCCTCTGCATCCATCTGACCACTCCTCTCTCCTGGAGCGATCACTCCCTCCTTCCCTGCATCTCATCTCATCTCACCCTCTCTTCCCCCCAAGCCAAGCTTACCCCAACACTGCCACCTACCTACTCGGATATCCGTCCCATGAAGCGTGCGTCAGTTGAGGCTTTTGCCGCCACTTTCTCTCCCTCCCTCCACCTTTGGCTGTCTCTCATCCTGATACAGCCCTGTCTCTGCTCTACTCTTCGATTTCTGATATGCTTGATGCTCTTGTCCCTGTCATGAGGATCCATTTGAAGTCCAAAGACAAGTGCAATTCCTGGTATGACTCTGACCTAGCTACACTTAAACGTAAGTGTAGGGCAGCTGAGAGGCAATGGAGGACTTACTGTTCATCCTCTGACAAACTGGCCTGCCGCCTGCTACAAAGGCAATACCGACACTCTGTCCTCACCAAGAAGAGAGTCCATATTCAAACTCGTGTCTCTGTGGCATCTAACAACTCGGCCGAACTCTTTAAAATCTGCAAGGAGCTTGCCAACCCTGCTGCAGTCTCTACCCCTCCTATTGCCTCCCAGGCTCTTTGCAAAGCCCTTCCCTTTCACTTCATTTCAAAAACCCAGGACATCCTGCCCACCCACACTCCTCCTCTTCCCTCTCCATCTGTGCTTGCTAACTCTCCTTTAGCCACCCTCCCACCATCCTTCTCGTCCTTTCCTCTTTTCACCCCTGACAAGGTTGCTAGACAAGTCCGATCTATGAAAGCCTCTTCAAAACAGGTTCATCCTTGTTCCTCTAAAACCATCAAGGACCACATTGACACCCTCGCTCCGGCCCTTGCTGATTTTTGCAACCACTCATTTGCTTCTGGATCCTTCCCCCTCCCCTCTGAAGCACTCCTTTGTGCATCCTCTTCTCAAGAAACCCACAGCTGATCCTTCTTGTCCAGCTATCGCCCAATTTCCATTACTCCCTTTCTTAGCAAACTCCTGGAAAAGTTGGCCATCTCTCAGCTTAACCTTCATTCCAATTCTGTTGGCTGTCTCCATGACCACCAGTCTGGCTTCAGAGCTGCCAAAAGCATGGAAACTGCTCTCCTAAACATCTGTGAAGATCTGCTCACCAACCTGGACTCTAACATTCCCTCTGTCCTCATCCTCCTCGATCTCTCTTCTGCCTTCGACACGGTCAACCATACCATCCTGCTCAACCGTCTCCGTGAAAACCTGGGTATCACTGATCAGACTCTGGCCTGGCTGACCTCTTTCCTTTCAGATCGACCCTCCCAAATTGGGTCCTTCCTTTCATCTATCTTCCTCTCCATCTGTGGTGTTGCCCAGGGGTCTAACCGCTCGCCCTGGCTTTTCAACCAATAACTGGCAACTCTTGCCACTGCATTGCCATTTTCTGCTCAAATTTCCAGTGCTACGCTGACGACACTCAACTCATTTTCAGGTTGCCCTCTGCCACCTCCTCTCAACTCTGATTGCCTAACTGCCATTCAAGATTGGTGTGCCGCCAATGATCTTTGTCTGAATGCCAGCAAGACGGAGATCCTCCTCATCAGCACACCTTCACCATCCTTTCCCCTCACTCTCTGGCCGGCCTCCCTTGGCCCTCCTCCTACCCCCACCTGCGAGGCTAAGAAACTCGGGGTCATCTTTGACTCCACTCTTTCCTTCTCCGCCCACATCTCTGAGGTCTCTAAAAAGTCAAATTTCCAACTGCACCTCCTCAAGAGGTACTCTGCCTTTCCTCTCCTTCCCCCAGAAGCTCATGGTATCTCAAGCTCTGGTTCTCTCTAGCTTGGACTATTGTAACAGCCTCGATCTAAATCTACCTGCCTCTACTCTCCGCCCTCTGCAACTAATCCAGAACAGGCGAGACTTGTCCTTGGCCTCAAGCCCTGGGATCGTATCTCTCCAGCTCTTAAATCTCTCCACTGGCTCCCAGTGGGTGCAAGGATTAAATTCAAAACCCTCTGCATTGTCCACAAGGCTTTCTGGGGCCTGGGTCCAAAATACCTTCAGCTATCCCTCCGCAAATACCTCCCCTCTCGAGCGCGTCGCTCCTCTACCTGCAACTCACTCAGGGTCAGTCGTTTTTCTAAGAAACGAGCTGGGGGTAGATCTCTGTCTTTCGCTGGGGCCTCCCTCTGGAACAGCCTCCCTGCCACTCCAAAACTTGAGGAGGACAATCGCCGGTTCCCGAAGCACCTTGAGACCTTCCTCTTTTCTTCTGCCTTCGCTCCCCCTCTCCCCTGCTGATCTGTTCTCTCATGGCACCGTGCACCTGGCCACCCTCTGTCTTTTGGGCCCAGGTACCTGCTCATCCTGCCACCCTCGCGTACTGCCTCCGGGCCACCCCTTGCACTGGGGTCTGTATCTGTACCCATACAGCCCCCCCCTTTTTCTTCCTGCACTTATCAGACCTACCCTGTCTGCTGCCTTAAACCTAGCACTTGCAAATTGCTGGCTGCATTACCACCGTTTGTTGCCTTTATTATTTATTGTTATTTATCTGTTTCTCCTCTGCTTCGCACTTTCCACCTCTCCCCCCTTCCATGCACTTTTCCCCTCCCCCTCTCCCATGCACTTGCGCGTTCTCAATGTCAATGGGCCTAGATCGCTGTTTTGTTCTCCCCCTGTTCCCCTCCCTTGCCTTGTCGCACTCTGAAACACTTGTGTGCGAGCGCAATAGAAATAAAATATCAATCAATATCAATCATAACATTGTTTCCCACACTATTTGTATTTAGAAGTAAGGATTGGCAATAGGTTTCTTATAATAGGAATTTTTATTTTGACAAGACACTACTAGGACTGCGTTATTATTTGATGGTCGTTTCTTGCTCCCATCTTTAGATAGGCATTTTTCAAATCCGACTGAAGTTCAATAAACACCCTTGAACTGTGATCACTTGTGTCTGTCTTACTGTTTGATACCATGCCTTCCTTACAATGGGCTGTCTTTCTTCTCCTTGCTGATAGATTTGATTCATCTGCAGTGATTATTGGATACCGAGGCTTGAACCTCATTACTCCATCTTCTCAGGGTGAGTGTGTAGTCGTGGGTTAGGTTTCTTCTTGGTCTGTGTGGACTTGTCACAGTAGGGCTGGTTTCACAGGGTCTTCGCCTTTGGCGGGAAGCCGTCCCCTGCTATTTATTACATAAAACCACCTGATCACAGCCATCCCTGTGGGTGATGTGCTGTGATCACCCAGAACACATGTGACAGCATACGCTGCCGTCACAACAATATGGAAATAAAATACACCCCTTCTCGACAGTTCATGCTGTAAACATGCTAGTCCACGTACTGAATGAAACACTGTTGAGGACAGCAGATTGTGGGACACTCTGGAGAGTGCACTCCCAAGCAAGGAATAATTTGCCATTTTCCCCAGAGTGGGTTTCCGGAACAGTGCACGGTGGGCCCAAATGTTGAGCTCATAAGATATATACATATATACACAATGAAAGCGAGCGTGTCGGTAAATGCAGGGTTTTAAGAGGGCCGGAGCTAGCTAGGGAAGAGCCAAGACAGTCTCCAAAAGTGCTGTTCAGTCCCGACTGGTTGCTGGTGGGCCATCAGGGTAATGTGGCGCATTCCTTCAGCGGGAGTGGTAAACGCTCCTGCGATTTGCCACCCCACATGCCTGCCCTGATAAAAAGAACATGTAGGGCAGTGTCATGGTGTGCGCCATTTCTGACCAGATACTGGAAACCCGGCTCCAGCTTCGCATCAGCGCCACCAAAATCCACTTGAAAGGATGGGACACATCCAAGTGCAGGCCCAGCTGGAGATGTGTCATGGCTCGTGGGGGCCCATTTCAACATGATGGTTGGGGGTGGGGGCCTTGCTTAGAGTAGACAACAATAGTCTGAGGCACCTGTGAGGTGCATACATTATAATAAAGACAAAGAAATACAGCCGGGGGTTAATAGCTGCTGATTATCACGAAAGGGCCAGCCAGCAGATAGCACTGGAACATGATCATACCTTAGAAGCAGGCAAGAGAACAAAAGCAAAAGTTCCAATCTTAAATAGCACTGTATAATTATTCTACAAAAGCATACAAGAGCCAAACCGAGAAAAAAAAAAAAAAAACTGATACCAAGATGAAAAAAAAGCAAGAAAAATAAATAAATCACATTTTGTAGAGGGCGCATATTGCTTTCAAGTCTGTTTAAGGTGAAAGCAACAGTTGGTGACAAGCTGCACATTATCCCAGTATAAGCCTCCTTTAAAACAGTAACTTTAGAAAACGAGGTTGCATTAGTACACTGTAGAAGCAACCAAGCGCAGTTTGCTAGTTAATACATGAAAGCATTGACGTGCTCATAAATCTTTTGCACAGGACAGAGCGCTGCATCTGAGGAGACCCCTTCATCACCTCCTCATGATTATATCCAATGCCTTTAAAAACGTGTACCTTCAAATCCTGAGTGCAGTCACCCAATGCTGGGTGTGGACTGTGACTATTACGACAGGGAGTGGGTAGATTGCGGCAGCACCCCGTTTTCACTCCCCCTTCGGTTTTAGAGCCTACAAGGAACTGGATATATGCAGCACCATTCCTCAGCCACCCCACAATGCTTTGTTCAATGTCTTAGGAATGAGCACTGGCGGGTCATCCAGCTCAACGGCCCCTACTCCAAGGTTGACCGAGTGCATGGGGGCAGACTGAGGCAAGTCGGATTGACGGTCTTGAGTAAGCCAAATAAATGGGTAACACGCCTCTACCAAAAGTGACGAATCTGGAGCGTAAGGAAGGCATGGTATGTAAGACAGACACAAGTGACCACAGTTCAAGGGCGTTTATTGAACTTCTACAAGGGTGTGATAAACACCCATCTAATCTTAAATCTACAGATGGGAGCAAGCTACGACCATCAAATAATAATAATGCAGTCCTAGTGGAGTCTTGTCAAAATAAAAGGGCCTATACTAAAAAAAAAAAAAAAAAAAAAAAAAAATACTATTGCCAATCCTTACCGCTTAATGCAAATAGCTTGGGGTAGTGTTCATGAAAAAGAAAGATGTTTTCACAAAATTATATGTCAGGATGTTCAGGCCGTTGGCCTCCATTCCCCACGTTTTCAGCACGGGACAAGGCGGTTCACTCGAGCAAAGCACACACTCTGGCTATTCCAGCACGAGGATACAGTTCCATTACCAGCATCAGGGCCTTCTGTGCCAAATTCCCTTTACTTCAAAGCCTCCTGACTCAGAGGGCCTGATGTACCAAAACTAAAAACACAAAGTTAATTTCCTTCTGTACATACTCAATTCAAGTGATACAACCTGGATCCCCCATCAGCTGGGCTCAGATCCCTTTTCTTACAATGTTCACAAATCTCCCTCAGTCGGCTCGGACTTGCAGACACTGGTAATTTGCATAGTGACAATAAAATGCAAACACAGACTGCCTACATTCATGTCTAAGTTCCACACACAGAAAAACATCATGACATCAGTCAAGACCTGATCACCCTTGGCCTACTTAGCCATTCACCCAGAGTTCAATTGCAGAGCATTCTGCACACACTATTCTCAGAGAAGGAGTGGATTTCCACATGACCCTTACAGAACAGCTCATAGGAGACAGACTGGGTTCTGTGTTGGGTTGCCACATTTGCGTATAGTGAAAATCAATCACTAATCGACATCCTTACAAATCGAACATGCTCCCTTGCAGCAAACTTTTATCATAATAGATGAAGTGCTAGACAAGTTAACGCAATTAAAAACGACCGGGTGTTTTGCGTTTAGGTCTAGACCAATACGAAAACACTGTAAACCACAACAAGATCAAAGTTTAGCTTTTGAGTGGAAAAACACCATTTTCATGCTTACTGGCTGTACGGTTTTGTTTGTATTGCATTTGTTGCAGTATATTAACAGAGGGACCTGGAAGAATGGTGGTGATAAAAGGATCCTTAACGCAGCATGTCTGGAATGATTGTGTTTGCCAAATGCACCCTTTCCACGTTTTTCAGATTCACAGATCAACTTATCTGTAGGAAAGTCTGCCTCTTTTTCCTTTCAATGCCAACCATTCACATTGAGAATGCTGTTCTACAAAAGGGGACTAAAAGTTGAAATTGCAAAACATTAGTTCTTAATCATTTTGATAAATCCAATTCCAGTGGCATCTTGGAATCAATTGCTATTGGCAATTTGGATACATTAAAATATATTATGTCAGCACGGTCATGAAAATGTTACAATATTCAGGAAAATACCAATATTTATCCGGCTGATTTAGGCTACGGGGCTTACTGGTATGCAAAGATTTCACATAATAAAGAGCAATAAGAATAATATTACTCAACCAGAAAGACACGCAAACTGCTCTCTTAGAGACTGAATGTTATCAAACCCTCCGATAGGCGGGGCAACACTAGTGATGGAAAGAATTGGCATTTTTCACACCATTTCTTATACCTACACCATTGGAGCTTTATGTTATAATGGAGACTGATGATAGAAGTGAATATGGTGTTGTGAATGAGTGTTTGCAGCGTGTATTGTGATTTATAATACTGTTTAGTGCGCTTTAACTTACTTTCGTTTGTTATGGTTTAATGGTTGAAGGTATTCTTTCTTCAGTTGTTTTTTGTACATTGGCGCCGATTGAGATGTATGGTGCTTTTGTCATGGTTGTCCTACGTGTACTTTCTTTCATTAATGTTTAAGGCCGAGTTAAGGTCAAAACAACGTTTATACACAATTTCTAGCCTTTTGCATTAGTTTGCTAACAGCAGGTTAAAAAACGTTGGCATTTCTAACGTCTTTCGGGGTTTAGACCAGAAGAACAAGTTACTTACCAACTGGTAACGTTCTTTCGACTGGATGTTCCACCAACGCATTCCACATCTTAGATAAGTAATGTCCACAGCTGTGCACTTCGGAAACTTTTTTGGCAGAGGGCGTCCTGCGTCAGGTCCATGTCCCTCGAGGGCCTCCGTCGAGGACAATGTCAAAGGATGAAATAGGACGCATGGCGCCTGTAGTCTCAGTTTAAGTTTTTTCCCCCCAGAACGTGTGACACCAGTCTGATGCCTGCTGGACTGCGCTTCATGCAGCTGCAATCGCATAGGAATTTCTCCTGAAGGGCAGGCTGGGAGGGCGATTTGGAATGCGTTGGAGGAACATCCAGTCGAAAGAACGTTACCAACTTGTTCTTCGAATGGATTGTGTCCACCAACGCATTCCACATCTTTGACAGACTCCCAAAGCAGTACCAGTAAATGGGGGCGGGAAAAGAATTTAGAGTACCCAATTAGATTGCGGAATAAAGCACCGCCTTCCCAAAGGCCATATCCTGACCATGGATTGTATCCATGGAATAATGTTTAACAAGTGCATGGATTGAAGCAGCATTAGCGCGATCACACATATTCCTAATAGGGACACCCCACTGGAGTGGGGTGAAGTAGCCACGCCCCTAGTGGAATGAGCTCTCAACCCATCAGGAGGGTCTTTACCAGCCAACCGGTAACACTCCGTAATGGTAAGGATAATCCACCTGGACAGGGTCGGTTTGGTAACAGCCTGGCCCAATCGGTGTCCAGCATATCCTACAAAGAGTTGATCGTCCACTCTGACCCTGGACATCCTAGAAATGTAAAAGCTAAGCGCTCTCCCTCTCGGTGGGGAAGACGGCATGGAGGGCAGATGGACATTTCCAGAAGGTCCGGGTACCACGCTCTCCTGGCCCAATCCGGAACAATGAGGATCATGTGGGAACCGAACCTCTGCAACACTTGAGGAATGACGGGGACTGGAGGAAACACATACAGCAGTGGGAATGACCAATCCACCACGAACGCGTCTCCTAAGGCTCCTCTTGGAGGAAATTCCCTTGAACAGAATCTCTCGCACTTCCGGTTGACACTGGTGGCAAAGAGATCCACTTGCGGGGTTCCCCAAAGGGCGAAGATCTCCTGAAGGACTTCCTGAGCCAACTCCCACTCGTGGGAGACCATGCTCTGCCTGCTCAGAGCGTCCGCCGCCGCATTTTCTTCTCTGGCCAGATGAACTGCTGAGATCGAAATCTCCTGCTGTATGGCTCAGAACTAGAGCTGCATTGCCTCTCTGCACAACGGAAGTGACCCTACCCCTTCCACCCCCTTTTTGTTGAGGTAATGCATGGCCACTGTGTTGTCTGTCATGATCAGGACACTCTTCCCCCGCACAGAGAGCAGAAACGCCTTCAGGGCTAGCCTGATGGCCCTCAGCTCTAACAAATTGATGTGGAGTCTGGACTCTGATGGAGACCAACGACCGATGGCGGTCAAGTCGTTGGCATGAGCGACCCATCCTGTGAGGGAAGCATCCATCACTACCGTCACCTTCAGCCACGGTTGCCAAAATTGTTCCCCCACCCCTCATCAGGTTCCCTTCGTTGGCCCACCAGAGAAGATCCAGGGAGACCGAGAGTGGAATCTGAACGGGATCCAACATCTTGCCGGAGAACTGTGACCAATGCATCTTGACAGCCCACTGCAGGGATCTCATCCGCAGCCGGGCCTCTGGCACCAGAAAAATGCAGGATGCCATAAGGCCGAGCAACCTTAAGAATTCGAAAGCCGGGGGACTCTGGGCATGTTGAAACTTGTCCACTATCTGCACAATTTGATGAGCCCTTACCTTGGGAGGGTAACACTTCCCCCAAGGACGTGTCCAACACAGCCTGATGTACTGGAGCTGTTGGGATGGCGTAGGTGCGACTTCTTGAAATTCAGGGAGAAGCCCAGCCTGTGGAGGGTGCAGCAGGTGACACCGAGATGATCCAATGCTAGCTCTGGAGAGTGTACCCGGATCAGCCAGTCATCCAGGTAGGGGTAGACGTGAATCCCAGCTCCTCCCCGCCCCCCCCTCACCTGAGGTACGCTGCCACCGCCACCATGAGCTTGGTGAAGACCTTCAGGGCTGAGGTCAATCCGAACGGCAGCACCCGAAACTGAAAGTGCGAGTCGCCAGCCGCAAACCTCAGGTACTTCCTGTGCGCGGGATGAATTGGCACATGGAAGTAAGCATCCTTGAGGTCCAGAGAGACCAACCAAACCTGAAGTTGAAGGGCCTGGAGGACTTGAGAAAGAGTGACCATCTTGAACCTGTCCTTCCTGAGAAGTTTGTTCAACCAACGCAAGTCCATGATGGGTCTCAATGCCCCGTCTTTCTTTGGGATATAAAAAAATAAAAGAAGAGGAATACCATCCCTTGTTCCTCTCCGCTACAGGCACCAGTTCTATAGCGCCTTTCTCCAGCAGGGATAAAATTTCCTGCGGAAGGAGCGGACCCGGAAGATTCAAAGAGAGTTTCCCCGGTGGATTGTCGTGAGGCCGCTGAAGGAAGGGAAGGCAGTACCCGTGGACAATGGTATCCAGAACCCACGCATCTGAAGTATTGGGCCGCCATTCTTCGAGATGCTGAGACAACCTGTCCCCGACCGGCGAACCATGGGACATGGCCTCACGGCTGTTGGAAGCGGCTGCGGCAGTGCCTGAAGGCAAAGAGGCAGCTTCCTGAGCGGCTTTGGCACCACGATTTCCCCGACCACCCCAGGTACTTTTTCTTTGGCCCCTTTGACTGGCGGCCCCTCTCGTTCTAAAAACGAAAGGAACCTCCCCTCCACTGCTGTCCCCTAGGACGAAAAGGAAGAGGTTGACTCACCGCAGCGCTTAAAGATTTCGCGGTAGCTTTTGAGGTCTGCAACCTCTCAAGGCTCTCATCAGCCTTGCTGCCAAATAAATGTGCGCCATCAAAGGGCATGTTCAGAAGACGGCTTTGCACATCCGGAGCAAACCCCGACTTCCGCAACCACGCAAATCTGCGTAGAACAGTGCTCGCAGCCATGGACCGGCTCACACGGTCAGCCGTATCCAAACCCGACTGAAGGGCCTCACACATGGCATCCTTGCCATCCCGCACGATAGCAAGGAAACCATCCCTTTCTTCCCCCTTGGGAATATTCTCAGCCACAAAAGATACTCTGTGGAATTGTGTGTGTGTAAACTTTGCCAAGGCACACATGGATTTGGCCGATTTCAAGGCCATGCTCCCAGCAGAAAACACCTTCCGTGCCCAACCGTCGAAGCGCTTGTCGTCCCTATCCGGAAGGATAGAAGGGTACGCCGCCTGCCTCGAAGTGGCGGTAGCCGCCTGAACCACCAAACCCTCAAGAGTGGGGTGAGTAGATCAATAGCTGGGGTCGCTAACGGAAGGGCAGTATTTTTTGGTCAAGAACTTATCCACAGCCGGAAGAGAATCCGGGGACTGCCAAGCAGCTGCCAACCTTTTCTGTAAGGAAGGATGAAAAGCCAAAACTGGGTCAGAGGACGGACCCTGATCTAAAATGTCTGTCAGATCGTCCTGCACAAAGTCTTCAGGAGGATTGGACCAGCCCAGATACTCGAGACCTGTGACATGAGCCTTCTGTACGAAGACTCTGCATAAGCCCCAGGCTCAGGTCTACCAAAGTCCACTTCCGGGGAAGTGTCCAATCCACTGGCATCATGGAGTGACTGTCTCAACTCCTCCAACTGACTGTCACCAGAAAATTGGGGAGCCTCATCCAGGTCACAAGGGTCCTCAAACTCCTATTCGTAAATGTCAGCCAGAGGGAGGTGAAACTCAGGTCTGGTGACAGAAGAAGGCCTGGAGGCCACAACAGGCCGCACAGATCTCGATGTAGCCTTCCTCGGAGGATCCATGATGTCCGGGAACTCCTAAGGCATACGCCGAGAAAAAAAGCGCTAAAAGCGTCGACAACCTCGGGGGCTGGTATGATGGCAAAACGGCGACGTCCGAGGGGGACGCACACAGCACCGACCGAGTCGACATCGAGCCCTCCATAGGTAGCTGCGCTCTTGCTGGGGACGAGGACCGAGACCTAGAGACACGTCTCTTGCGACCCTTCGATTCCTTGTTTGTACGGGACCTCGACGGCGCCCGATGTATGTCGCAACAGGAACCCGAGCACGTAGGCGTGCGAGCCGTGGAACGAGACCGATCCAGGCCGGCTTCGGCAGGTCTTGAAGCCGGACTGCAGAGTCGGAGGGGTCGAAGAGAAAGACATCTTCAATGAAGAAAACACACGAGGCGCGCCGGGTCTCATGAAGTTAACACGTTCGTGGAAAAAAACTGAACTGAGGCTACGGGTGCCATGCGTCCTATTTATAACATCCTGTGACGTCGTCCTCGACGGAGGCCCTCGAGGGACATGGACCCATCGACGCAGGACGCCCTTTGCCGAAAAAGTTTCCGAAGTGCACAGCTGTGGACATTACATGTCAAACATGTGGAATGCGTTGGAGGACAATCCATTCGAATAACCTTTACTCACCCTGCCCCCCTCATTTATTTGCCAAGGATTTCTCTGAAGGCAACTTTTTGCAAAGCTAGTTTTCTTGTCAATATGGAGAAGTCGATATTTTTGCCATTTTCCTTAAATCAGAGGCTTTTTAGTTTTCAGTTCTTGCAACATATGTTGTGTTACTATAGAAGGAATAAAAACAAATATTTGCAGACAAAAAGAGGGGTGGTGGGGGCGCAATGCTGGGTTCCAGGTGTTCTCCACCTAGCACACGCTTTCTTGCCTCAGCAATCTTCAGGGGGGGCAGAAGCAGGAGCTAAATGGCTCCCAGCTATGTCGAACCCTGGAAGTCTGCATTTTACACATCCGTTTGCCTCGGGAGCCGAAAGTAGCACCTGGTAGATGTTGGTATCAAGCTAACCAGGCTCTTCCAGGCAACAAGCAGGAGCTAAATAGCTCCCAGTTCCCCTCAATTTTGATCCCAGCAGTCTGTTTCATTCCGTTGAATCACTCCTTAACATTAAGCTTTCTTTTTTATATATTCTGCAGTAGGTTATTCGAAACCTTACTGCTTCTATAATCTTATTCAATGTTCGCACCATTTTAAATTTACCACCTTACCCAGTTCTTCTTTGCGATTAAAAATGTGGTCAATTAATAGCCATATTAATGTTATGGAAGAGCGATCAGCCTTCACCTTTCTTTTAACCACGCTTCAAGATGTGCTCATGCCACTAACAATTGGCTAGTGACAATTTTTGTGGCGAGTAAGGAATATGGAATTGTGCGATTTGTGCATTTGGGGAACGGAGAGACAAGTGACTTTAGGTCTCGGTAATAGCTTTACAAATTGAAACTTTTGCCACAGCTGTGACTATGTTTTTGCAAATGCTGCTTCTTCCTCCATTTCCGGTGACACCTTGCATTAAAATTCCGACAATTATTACAGAACTCTATGTGTATTTTTGCCGCCAGTCCCCAATTTTTCCCGTTCCAGTTTTAATAAGCAATTTTGTCAATTTAGTACTGGTGGGTCGTATACATTAACTCTGTGCAATGTACTTGTACCACTGCAAATTTGTAACCTTATTTCCCCGTCTAACAAATTGTTATTCTAATTTCTAAAATGACTATTACATACTGATTTTTGACACCCATCAATACATCTCCACTCTGGAGACCTCACTTTGTTTTCTAGCCATTTCACTGAAAAGACCAAGAATGTATTAAAAGCCGTTGAGGTTATGCTTTTCAAACGTAATATTTGTTTCAGTTCAATAACCATGACCCAGTATATTACATGAAAGAACGGTCAATTCGAAAAATGTTATAACAGCGCCACCTTGTTTGTAGTACTACCAGTATCCAGACACAGTAACTGTCTTCCTTGCACATCCTTAGATTAATATGACCCATTACACAAATCCTTCAGTCCCCATTATGTGGTTTTCCCATTATTATATTGTTTATTTGGCTTTTCATGCGTCTTCTCCCAGAGGAATTTCCCTAGTATTCCTGGCATTACATCAATGTCAATCCTGCGTAACACATCACCAAATGCTAAAATTAAATCCACTGTTTATTATAATGGATGTATCAACACATGTGTCAACGTCATTTGCAAACTAAACACAGCCAATGTACTTTCCTTCTAACACTCTTAACGAGGGAATAAAGTATAACAATTACAATATTTTGGGTCGATTTAGTGACTCAGCGTCATCTTCTGAGATTACGTGATCATCCTTACAATCTCACAAGGGCTACCATTATGAATGGAGTTTTACTTTAAATTGCCATACTTTAGATATAGTTGAGGATTGAATAGCTTACCTTCTAATAATTCTCTCCCAAATTCTTCTGGTGTATGTGGGAAACCTGTGTTCTCTCACCTACTTCCCCGGGATCTTCCATGCAGGTGGCTAGGGAAGGGCCATCGCTTTTGGATACCGACCCTGGGGGTGGACAAGCGAGGGAGGATCACCTGAGTGGAGGGTCATGATGGATTTGATATGAAAACAAGCCTAAGTTAAGACAGCATGACAAATGTAGATGGCAGCCGTTTCACATCATGCAGGCCTGAAGCCATGGATAGATGAAGAATGGTCGTCAAACATACAGCACACGTTTTAGACAGAAAGCTAGTGTGCATGCTCGCTGGACTAATATGGCTTGGCCTAACCAAAGTCCAGCAGTGGTGCTTTCTTGTTCTGGCAGATGAGCAAACGGCAGAGGATAGGAAATAGGCAGACACGAATAGAAGCAAGTGACAGAAGCTGTCTCTTCGCTAAGCCAAGGCCCATGGAATGCAGTGGAAGCAGTCACTGAACGAGTACAAAACTCTCACTAAGAGGTGCTAAAACCCACTTAATGGAGTTGTACATAGTAAGCCGTACTCCACGAGCACAGTGACACGCTGAGCTCTAGGCCTTACTCGTCGAGATAGCGGATATAACGCACGCACACGGGCAGGGGAACCATGTTCATTCATACAAATAAGGCCTCAGCAAAAAGAGGAAAGGAGTTCAGCAGACTTGCCTGTCCATCGAGGCCAGCAGGGCTGGGTAGGAGTACAGAGCAGAGGCGTCCTGAGCAGAGCAGCAGGAAGGAGACAGCCGGACACAGCTAAGCAGAACTCGTAAACCCCAGAAGGCGCAGTTTCATTTGAAGCACATTCTGCTCAAAACGTGAGTGAAGGGTGGGGACTTGCTGAGTGCATGGTGATTGATGGTGTGTAGTATAGTATAGCTCAGCTCCAAGGCTACTCATGCTGTTAAATAATAGAACAAGTGGTAGTTTTAGTTTTTCTATTCAAACATGCTCTCTGCTCACATGACAATCTTGTTCATTGGTGTGATGTTATGTTATATTATATTTGCTTTAGCTTGTGTAGTGAGAATAGGAGCCCTCAGAAGATAATCATATTAAATACATTAACATGATGACTCCTGTGTCAAGTGTATAATTCAGAGTAATGTGTCAGAGTGGTATCTCTGAGTCCAAGAACTTTACAAATCCTGGCTGTATAGTTTAATCAGATTGGTAAGCACACAAACCTGGGCAGGCCTGTATATTAGCGCTGAGACACAGCCTATGGTGAATGGCGGCATGAAACGACTGATGATCACGTGTCTATTTTCACAACCTTAAACGAGGTGGAGATAAGAAGCTCATGGTCACACCTAAATTGTAGGCAATTAAGTCAGATTGGGAAGAGACTACCTGAGGGTGAGATATGGTATTCCCCCAAACCCTATTTTCCATCAGAAACCCTTTATTGAGCTTTCATTGGATATTTGCAATCCCAGTTCATTTCCTCCACCCCACCCCCCCAATTTCCCAAAAATACAGGGATGAAGAGGCAACCGAGAGTAGTGAGGATTACCTGCATGAAACACCTTGAGAAACAAAACTGCCACCTACTACCATTAGGTTGTTCCATTAATAGGGTCAGGCATTTCACACCGACTACTCACACCTGACTCCACTTGACTCTTGTTTTAAGTAAAAGGTATGGTTTTGCACAAGAGAGCGAGATGTGTATCCGGTTAAAAAGCCAAGGAGCTGAAGGGAGAGGAGCCTGGAGGATCCGGCAGAGATGACATCAATACACATTCAGGCTCTGTTGTTTCCGAACGGCAAAGTACAAGTCTGCGGGGCAGGTGCCCTCCCTGTAAAGATTGGAGGGGGCGGGGGGTCTGTACTTCTGCTCTCTATATGGTAGAGGAGTGGCACAGAGGACCCCAGCCAAGATGCTCTATTATTGGTAACGTAGTCGAGCAATCAAGGCCTAGCTTCCCCGGAGGTGATGCAGGCTGGTTCTTAAGTACAGTGTAGTCCCCAAGCCCCCACAAAGGAATGTCCACACACTGTATTAGTTAAAACACAGTCTTTATATAATTAAGTTCAAGGTTATGTACACAATCACAATAACTCACTTTGTGCTCAGTAAATCTAAAATGGCAAATATATACAGTTGTAAGTGGTACCACAATTATTATCAGATCTCATTAAAGTGCATCAACTATACTCTGGTCAAATGTCACACAGATCACTCAATAAAGGAAACCAACAATAGAAATAGGAGGAAAGCAGTTGGTTGGAACAATTGGCAGAATACTGGCCCCTACCCTTAGACACAGTTCTGTGTGGAGATTCCCCCCCCCCACCTGGGCAACCTGTAAAGTAAATGTATATCACAAGCCCAGTCCATATATTGTTCACAAGAGTCTTATTTCCTTCTAAAATAGTTCTACAACCCCAATGTACCTGGAATAGCAGAGTTCGACGTCGGGTCGTCGACGGACCCTTCTTGAGCGGCTCCCTTTAAAGCAGGAGCCACGGATCGTCGAGATCCCACGAGGAAAGGGGTTGAACGATGACCGGGAGGTGGAAGCTTCGTTCCTAGCGGTGCTCGGCGACGACTGAGCGTCGACGTCCTGCAAGGAAGAGGCGTGCGGGGCACCTCGGTGATGATAGTTCAGGACCGCAAAGAGTTTGAAGAACTGTGGCCCAGCAAGGGCGTCGAGTCATCTGCGTCTCTGTAGTCTTTATGTGGCGGGAAACCCACCGGCAGATGCTCCTCAGCGGCCTCGACTTTCGCTGGTGGAACAAAGCAGTCGACAGTGCAGACGAGAGCGTCCTTGGATCAAATGTTACTTAGGCAAAGGGAGCACGGCGGCTCCGGTCGGCGATGGACAACAGCGTCCGGCCGCTTCTCTTTGTGATTCCGCGGCAATCCCAGTCTCCGGTTGGCAGCCTGTCGTAGGTCTGTCTACCAGGGATCGCTGGCAAAGATTAGCAGTGGATTATGGTCCCTCGTAGCTCGGGAAGAGGGCGCCTAACCAGGTCCTCTCTGGGTCAGTCTTTGGAGACACAGCAGCTTTCAGATCGGCGAAGTAGAGCAGCAGCAGCAAGACTCTTCCAGCAGGGCTTCAAGGTTAAGCTTCAGTTTCAACTCCAGTTTCTCTACAGCTTCTGAACAATTTCCAGTGGTGCGAGGTCCCCAGATATACTATTCTGTCTCTCATCCACACTGCTGGGTCACACTCAACAGCCAATCATACAGAAGGGCATTCATGCAGTCAGTCAGCCAGCCAATCAGGCATACAGTGCAATCAGGCCATACTCCTCCCTCTCAAGACACTCACAACAAGGAATGTGTATTGGGACAAGTACCTAGCCATTCAACACTACACACTGCATTCACACCAGTTTCGGGCAGGGCTGTCTCAGTCATTGAGTCAAACACCAGAAACCAGACATCCACAACAAGAAGTGCATATTGGTCATGCACTCCATTCACCCAGGTCCCACCCACAGGGTGTACCCACAACATACAGTCACTGGGAAGGCTCCAGCCAGTCTGGCCTGGACTTCACAACAACACCATATATGGAAATTCCACCCAACAGCCAGTCAGGGGGGGAGGGGGGGGAGGGGAAGGACAGAGTCAGGGCTTCCCAGGAAAACAAGTTAACAGGCAATAGAAAGCAAGAGGCCACAGGGGCCATCTTGTTTCCCCATCAGGAATCAACTGATTCCAATGGCAGGGCCTGGGTATCCCAAAATGGAGGATACTCAGAGCACCTGTCAAATTCAGAATGGGGCTGCCACCAGCCCATACCCTGCTCTGTGGGCCACGCACAGGTGCCCAAAAACATACACCAGATGCAACGGGTTGCACCCCCACCCATGGGTGCTACAAGGGTATTCCATGGGTCTGTAAACCAAACCAAAAACAGGAAGAGCTGCACTGCCAGGAGTCCTAGGCAGAAAACAATACAGAACACAAATGAAAAAGGACTACAGGACAAGGACAGGGAGGCCCTGTCCCTCCAATGCATTTCCAACATCACACTCCCGCCCTGCATGTCCAACTTGCCGGGCGAAACAGCACCTGCCTGCATACTTTCGGAAGCACCGTCACCGTTATTTGGGACTCTAATGGGAATGGGGATGAACATTTCACTGGTGCCCGACTTACCGGACCGCCGGGGTTGTAATGCCCCAGTGTTTCCGGCAAGTCAGGTGCCGGTAAATCATTACGGGTCCGGCGGCTACCTGCCGGTTTTACCGGCACGGTTATCGCCAGACCCATAATGAGGGCCATTTTCTATATTTAGTTTTGATGGCAAGTACAGGTTTTGGACACAGACTTTTAAGTTGAACTTACTGACACAGACTATCCTTAGTTTTCTTTATGAAATGAAATCCGACCTTATCATAGGGCAAGTTAGTCCTTATTCCATCCTGACTTTTAAGAAAAATAAACCATCTATTTAGAAAATTCAATCTTGTCCGTCTTACTTCATGATGCCTCACAGCTAGCAACCCTCACTCATCTATACATGACTGATTTACTAATGCCATTAAGTTTATAGAGGCACTACTGTTAAAACCGCCTTTCAACCCATTCCTTATCAAAATGTGCACAATATACTGTAAGACAATATGCATAGATGCCCCCTGCATATACTTAAAGCACATGTGTGTTTGTGAAAGGTTTCTCAATAAAGAACCATCAATAAATGCTCACACACTCCTGCAAAGTTAATTTAAGAAGAAAAAAGTAATACAAAATCATTGCAATTATAACAGATTACACTCAATATAATAAAAGGTTATTAATGAAAACAATTTTATCATGTTCTAGCCCATATCCCTACTTATAATGAATCAGTTATCAATGTAAAGTTTTATTAGAAATGCCTCCAATGTTGAAAAGCTTCTTAAAGAATAATACCTCTTCCTTTTCGCAATATGATATCAAAACAGTCACACCAATCCTGTAACAGTAGAGAGTTGAAAGCACACAGCCTGAAGCTGTAGAGAGGCGTGATTTTCCCCCCCAAAAATCACACAAAACAATCTTTAAAATGTCAATTGAAAAGCAACCTAAAAAAAATAAAATAAGAAAATCCATGATGGTCTGTAATGGCTAGAACAAAAGCCTGGGTGTCAAGTGAATACACCATGATGCAAACCTAAGCCAAATAAGGTATTTCAGTGGGTTTGAACTGGTGCTTCCATATACAGCTCAATAAAAAAAAAAAAAAAATAATAAAAAAAAAAAGATAGCTCTCTCAAAACGCCAAAAGGAGAAGCTGCTTGAGCCTCTGCAACCAAAAATCCAAGCCAGAAAAAAGGAGCCAACAATATAAATAAAAATGCATATAATAATACACATTTAAAAAAATAAATAAAGAGCCCCTACCTACTCCACAAACCATAATAGAGAGCTATCGAGCTTGGGTCCTCAGCTCAGGTCTTCCCTTGGTAGCACTCCCTTACCTCCTCCCAGAAGTTCTCTTTATATAACTTCTGGATTGTTAAGTTTTCATATTCCACTGGCTTTCCAAACATTTTATTTGTATACAGTTCTTAAACTTTTACAAAATGAAAAACATTAAAAACCATAATTATACACATGAAAATAAAAACGACAGAGCAAGCAAAAGATACAAAACAAAAACACAAAATAGTGCAGCACATTATCCATATCACGTGCAGAACATGGTGCACTGTTTCAGACAGGCAATACTCCTCCCCTTGTGTAACCATTCATCGTAAGTACAGCCAGGATCATCTAATAGCAGCCAAGGGGTGCAACGCAATAATAGACCTTCAATTCATGGTTAACAATTACAGTTGTAGTTATGGATTCCCAAATCAATCGCTGCCTAGAATACATCGTTTCAAGATCACTAATATTATAAATACTAAAAGTGCAAGTCAGCAAGTAACTATGCAGTTAATATTCATTATAAATTAGTTAATGGCAGCTACTGTAAATCTTGTCGATATCTATTGTGATATCACACCCGGGTTGGTCCCACAGGAATCACGTAACAATTTCTTAATGATACACCACCATCAATACAATGCTAACTGTAACCTTTCACTCTCTGTATCAAAGGCAAAGGTTCCAAAAAGAATCCAGTTGTATAGATTCATAGCTGTACACAAAACCACCCAATGTAGTCATAATAGCTGATCCTAAAAATGAACACTCTGTAAAAAGGTGCTTGGCAGCCTCAAGAGAGACACGGCTATTACAAATGCGGCAAGTCCTATGCTGCCATGGGGAGTTTATAATGTGCCCCGCAAGTCTCCAATAGAGGAAGTTGTTGTATCCTTAATCTTAGTATAAAACCCCTAACAGCAGGACTAATGCACAGTCTCAAATATCTTTGTGCCGTAAGATACAAATGGGTGACATCTGCAACCTGTGCATATGTACTCAAAGTTGAGAGGTGGGTGTAGTTTTTGGTCCAGTCCCATTGCTTTAGTTAAACAAATTAAAAAAAAGAAAATACTGCAAGTTGGTAAAACTGGTGCCACGTTTAAAATCTGGAGTCCAGCCCATATTCACATAAAGATTGTTGATCAAATTGTTACATTAATTTCCTTTACGCAGCCTCCAAGACTGTAGATGTACTCATCAAGGCGAGCATTTGGCATTTCGGGCTATGCCATGGCATATGGCTATGCTATGGCAATTTCCTTCTCAGAGAGGCACAGCACCACCTCACTGATGAGGCCCAACAAGGCTAAAACACGTGTCTCGGGTTGCTGTTGGTACTCTTATTCAGAAGGGAATTGCCATAGCATTTTGGTGCTGGACTGCCCATGTAAGCGGGACAAAGACCGATATGCAAATGGATATTTCCCTTCTGTGAAAGGTAGAGTGTGCTAAAGTATGGCTGCGGACTGGTACCTTCCCAAAGAACAGACCATTTAGCCGTGTTTGTTGTCGCAGAGGGGCGCCTATGACTTTGATTGTGATGAAAGTAGAGGCTTGGTGTGGAGTGCCTCTTTGCGATCCCAGATGATGTACCACTAAACCAATGTTTCAAGGTTATTTCATGAAATCCCCCAGTTGCGCCTTATTAGTACTAAGGATACAGAGAGAATATTCTTCCCGAATATCAGGCAGACTGGGACTGTCCAATTATCTATGAAATCAAGGTTAGTGGTGAATGTATTAGTGGCAGAAGCTGATTTGATAAGGCACTTGGGATATGATTTAAATAATTTGGAGTGGAAAAAGGGGTTGAGAAGGGAGGAAGACTGAATAGATCTAGGTAGAGAATATCAACTTGGACAGATGAGGTCCTTGAGTGTGATGGGTGGGGAGGGAGTACAATTCTGATGTTGATAAAAGGAGTACCATATTAGTGGAATTGACTCCCAAGGGCTTTACTAGGAGGTTTTATGCATACGAGTAACAGGGGACAGGACTTTAGCTGGGGTAGAGGTATCCAAGCCTTTATCAATCAGTTGGAATTCCAGGGGTTTTGCAAGCCTATCCAAAAGGGATGTTTTGGAGCCAGCCGAGGTAATATTACTACAAGTGGTCTGGCTGACTAAAGAAATCAGCATAGATGGATACACAATTCTCCAACATTTAGTAGTAAGAAACCATGGAGACAGACCTTCAAAGAGTTTGATTATTGCAGTGAAGAATTTATTGGGAGTCAAAGGTTCTATCACATGAAGTATACAGTATTTTGGCATGTATAACGAGATTGAAAAACGTGCTAAATGAAATGCTGATAAACATAATCAGATTTTATACAGCCCGACGCACATTTGTGAAGAATGTTGCTGTAACAATCGGGGGGTTCACATTGTGTTACAAAGTGACCTGAATGCTATGTGCTTGGATGTTGAGAAGTGTGGGAAATCCACCTGAAGGGTGCAAATAGAGGGTAAGGAATGGCTGACCTGCTTTGACAAGTGGCGGCTATCGATTCTCAATGGTATGTCCCCAGTGATATTCCAGCAAAAGACATGGACAAATATTTTTGCCTCGTCGTGCATTGATTATATTGTGCTATTAGACAACTTGTTTGGAGCTTGCTTGGAACTGAGCAGTCAACTCTTAGTGATCACAATCAGCTAATATCAAAATTTAAGTTTGAAGCTCGATACAGAGTTCAAAATGAATGCTCTAATCTGGTCCTATCGAATGATGGGAATAGATTGGGGAAAAAAAGGTATTGATATAGATGTCAGGACCATCTTGTTAATATGATAGGTTCAACGTCTTTAACAGAAAACATGGACTTAATTAAGGTGGTAGCCTTCAAGGTAGGCTTCAATGCTCTGTTGGACAGATTCAGGATAACCAAAAAAGCGGGATTTAAGAATGGGGAGATGTTTGTGCACCAATTTGATCAAAGAGTGCAGGAAAAAAAAAAGAAGGCTTTACAGAGGAAAATCTTTTATGTGAAAAAGTCCCAAGGATGTGGGGAGCTCATCAATGAAAGTATTAAGAAACTGAGATTAACCTATAAAAACTGGTACAAGTCACATAGTTATTACTGGTCACACTTGGAAGGTGAAAGAATGTTACAACTGGTTGTTAAGAAAGATTTTTGGTGGGTGATAAATACCCTAGTAAGCCCCAAGGATGGTAAACAAGAAAACCCCATCAGGCGAGATATGGGGTAAGCATTTTGAACTGATCTATAAACATCTCGCGCTCTGAAACACTTGTGTACGAGCGCAATATAAATAAAATATCATCAATTCAAGAACATTGACTGGAATCAAGTTCCTAAGGGCCCTTGGATTTTGAATCTAACTAATATTATTGAAGGTTTAAGTAGAAGGGCTTCAGACTCTAGAGCAGCAGGACCAAATGGTTTATCCAATGCTATTTTAAAGCAGAACCCGAAATTGTGGGCAGTAATTCTGTTCCTGTTTTTTTCCTCAATACTGGCTGAAAAGAAAACACTGAACTTGTAGAAATGCACGATAATACTGATTAATAAAAAAGGGAGACAGGAACAGCGCATAAAATAAAAATAAATACATTTAAAAAAAAAAAAAGACCAAAATCATTGATGGATAGAGAAAGTAACATTTTTGCTAGCCCAGTGTTGCGGGAAATAGTAACCTGGCCGTTTGTAGAAGTTTTAGACAGGCGTGAGAGGGGGTAGATCGACTTCACTGAATGGTTTTATCATGTCTAAAATTCAAGAATTTGCATGGCTGACCCCTGGCACCAAGTTTTCGTTATGGCAGTTGACTTTATAATGGCCTTTGATAAGGTCAATCACTCCCGCTTATGGCCAAAACTGTATGGCTCCGGAATCTCGGATGCTTTATTGGCAATACTGATCTATCTCCATGAGGGGACTGTTGTGCGGGTGAACAGACAAAAGGTTGGTGTGTGGGGAATTCTCCACTTGGAGAGGCCCGAGACATGGATGTATGTTGGGCCCCTGCCTGTTCAACCCGCGGGGAAGTATCTGAATACAGTACATTTTGCCGCAGTGAAGTTGGGTGATATAATGCTAACATATTTAACATATGCAGACGAAATACTCCTGATGGACAGGACCTAGATTGGATTGCAGATATTAGCTGCTGCGCTGGAAAAACAGGCCTGCTTTAATAATTAAATTGTTCAAAATGTAATGGGTTAAGGTTCTCGAAGAGTGCTCTAAAACCGATGGGTTTTAGATGGTTGTTACAAAATGAAACGGATTCTGAGAACTAACCTGGTTTACCTGGGTTTCGAGTTGTATGCAACACCTAACAAGAGAAAAGCATGGTCCAGAATAAAAGTGAAAGCTGAAAAGAATTGCAATTCAAATGAATACATATATTTTGCAGGTTTTCGTTTGTCCGAATGTAGTGCCGACGATAATGTATGGAACAGAATTTTCGGCTCTACACTGTGAAATGGACTGGCATCGAGTAGAGGCGCTTATGTGGAATGTAGGGGAGGACTGGTCCTAGACGACCCCCCTCGCCTGCACTTTCTCCCCAGGTGAGGACTATGGCTCTCTTGGGCGTCCCCTCATGCCACCCGGGCCCAGGTGGTGGAGGGCTCACCCACTGGAGACATTGCCCGCACGTATTAATTGCCCACACGTATTAAAATTTAGCTAGGCCTAGACACCATTTTGTCTGGTAAAGATGGTGTGAGCTCAGCGCACTGTAGCACGGCCCCCACCCTTGGAGGGTTTCAGTCATCTTTGTTGCCGCAGCACCCTGGTAGATCCGCTGCGAGCCCGTTCCCACGAACCAGAAGGATATGAGCTAGTGTAATACACTAACATTGTAACAGTTCACCTCCCGCAGTGTATCGTATCATCGCTCCCAGCATGACCCGGCCAGCAGGCCTAGGCAAAATGAAATGAACAGTAAAATGGTCGTCACAGGCCTGACAATCCTTGTATATTAATGTTTAGACTACTTGCAAAGGATGCTTTCCTCTCATAAAATCCCTTATATTATAAAAGCCTGTAAGATGTATAATTAAAAGAGATCATGCCCCCATGATATAAGCAATGATGAGCATATACCATTGCAGTTGGATGCTAATAATAAAGGAACGCACCAGGAATCTATTTGTTACGTGTATTACTGAGAAACTTACACCCCATGGGCTCGCGCCATAACTGAACTAATGCTGCTAGAATACACGAGAAAACGAATGTAACCAGACTGTGGAACTCATGTGAAGGATGCGCAAGAAATGCACTTGTTATGTGTGTATGTCTAAGCTTCTTATGTGCCACCACCGTCACGTACAGTGGCGAGTCATTTCCTATGTATTCCACCAACCCGACTACTACCTCACTTACTGCAAATATATATGCATATAATTAAATACTGTAGTTGTTAAAACATAGTGTACGAATACGGTGTTCAGACTGGGTATAATCGAGACACATCCAGCAAAGTTGAAATGCATGTTTTAAAAGGATTTGAATAAGTATTATAGAATGTTCAAATGTTTGATGTTTATACCTAACTCAGCAACACACGAGGGAGATACCTTTGTGAAATACTTGCAAGGCCATTCCCCCTCCCACCCTGTGAAGGCTGCCAAAGGCATGAGAGCAGAGACCGCGCCGCGCTGCTTTACCTCCCCCAACCAGACTGGAGCCGCTTCAAAGATTTGTAACCCCCTCTGTAGCACCCAAGGCCACCACCCGCCACCTGCATTATTTACAGCACAGCAGTAAACCTCTGCCTGAACACACGCGCCCCCTCGTAAACCTCACAACCCACCGGACCACCTCAGACTTATGGCCCTGTGCAATCAAGACACCCAACACTTTGACAACACACAGCGGAACATCCATAACAACTTCTAACAAGGCAGAAAGACATGTACCGCCCGTGCCAGGCCCTGAAGCTTAGCCCCTCGACCTATGGCCCCGGTCAACAGGACACTGGTAACCATGCCCTGACGTATTGCCTCCAGTCCCCTCACAAGGTGCATTCCTCCTGTGTTGCATTAACCTGTTGTATAACCTATTGTAAGATTTACTGAAGAAGATAATGCTAAAAATGCTCGAATGACTGCGGTGTGCATGGCATAGGGCTAATAAGTCAGGAAGAGACATTCATCTCTGCCACTGGCCACGATGGCCCCACAACACCGCCTGGATGAACTCCGCCACCCGGCCAGGCCCAGCCCAACCCACGAGGCTGCCCAATGACGTCTTCCAGCCAAAGCCAACCACATCACAGCAGCACCTATAGTTAGTCGTCGCCACCCAATCCCCATGAACTTGTGCCCCCTATAGTGTGTAGGTTCTTATGACGTTTTTTTGTAAATATATACGCCTGTCTTTGCTATTGTCAGACAGAGCGCTCTCGGAGTTTGCAGAGTTCTTTGCATGCCCTATTCTGATTGATAAACTCCCATTTACGCTCACCCGCACTCTGTCTTGGCCTTATTCCCATCTTGGGAGAGTCCTTCATTGTCTCTCATTGCGGGGAGGATCGTGCTGTTTGGGGACGCTTGCCTTCAGGAAGCTGGCTCTTAATTTACCAAACTGTCTCCCAATTGTTGCTCTGCGAAGGGAGCTGGGGTTGCCATCACTAAGATATACATTAGAATGGAAGATCTTAACGTTCTATGGCCATCTGATAAATGCTCCAAAGGGGACTCTATATATGACTTGGGTATTGACCTGAGGGTCCCAATCAATACAACTCCTTGCCTCCTCTAAAGTGGTAAATCAATTGTTAGATTAATGCAATTTGTAAAGGCAACTAATAGTTAACCCTTGGCTGGCAAAGAAATAATTTAAAGAACGGGATTGGTGCTTAACACTGGAAAAGACAAATACATATAAGCTGTATTTAAGTCTCTCCCCTGGTCCAAAACCTATGGGCTGCATACCTTTGTACTTGAAAAAATTTCACAAACCCTATTGGAGGGAACAATTTTTAAGATTAAGGCTCAATCTATTACCAACAGGGGAGATCAAACGAATGCGAGCAGGAGATGAAAATAAGATATCAAATGTAGAGGGCAATTGTACATTATGTAATACACCAAGTATGCTCCAAAGTCAGGAACATATTTTTGTTGAATACAAAACATGATGTATTACGACACTGCCTTGTGAAAAGATTTTTTGGGAACTTGGATTATGTGAATGTGGAGGAGATATTCTTGAGGTTGACAAGTGGAGAGGAAACGATTAACAATAGCATCACTAAAATTACTAGCACAAGCTGAGATAATTGGATATGTATTCTATTAAGTGATTCAGGTTAAGTATAGTACCAAGGTCGTTCTCTTCGTGAATTTATTGAAAGAAGTGTGCTGAATAGATGTTTTCAAAACTGCAGGTTTTAAAGAAAAAGGGTCGTTAAGTGATCATGTAATTTTGTGTAGAAATGATGTGGTGCGATTGCTTAGGTTGTGTTTTGTGAAGTTGTAATGCCGTTTTAATGGATTGTGAGTTGTAGCATTTCCTTTTTTTAAAGATTTGTGCAAGGTTGACTAATTTCAGCCAAATAAATCACAATACATGTATTATTATTAAATTAATTTGGGTTACTTTCTGTAAATTTTGAATATATTTTGCAATGCTTCTTTAGCTATACATACTTAAATTACTTTTCAGAATGGATGTTTTCATCTAGTGGAAATTCTACTCCTTCATTTCATCCTTTTCCTTCCAGAACCGCACACGACTACGGTTACCATAACCAGTCACTGCTCAGTAAAAAGATAAAAGGGACGTCAAAATGACGATGCATAGCCACTGTTCAGGGTATTCATTTTTAATGTTTTTAATCAATGCAATCTGGGAGTTGGAGATTAAGGTAACTTTAATTGAACAAACTTCACTAAATCACCATAGACCAATCATTTGTTATAGGAAAGCCCAAGACTATAAAGCTGCAAGGCATCCATTAGTTTTCAAAAATTGATAGAGTTTGCTAATTGAAGGTTTCCTGATTAGCAAACAAACATATTTGATTAGCAATGTTGTACTAATACTTATAATGTGACCAGAAGTTATTTGTACCCAAGTCATAATATAAGCAACAACACAGCTTTTTTGTGGACTGCTGAAGTGTGACATTAGTGAGAGGAGTGCTTGTAAAATATAAAGATTAGCTGCATGAATGGACACAAATAAAACAGATATTATAAAAAGTCACAACCCGACCACATTTAAAGAGGAAATTCTCCTAATCTAACTCTACTTCTCACATGTTCCATTCACACACACAAACACTCCACAGACCCCCTCTCTCCGACAGCTTCCACAATCCTGTTGCTCTCGCCTCCTCCGGTCTCGAATGTCCTCTACCACCTCGTATCCTCACCCACAGCAAACCACTCACACACCCCTGAAGGGAGGTCCTGTCCCAAAACCTTTAATTCTTGTCTTCGGTACTTGACAGCATCAAGCCAAGCCTCAAAAATCACTTTACTGTAATTGTGCTGATGTTGAGAGATGAGTTATGTGGACCCAATGGTGATTTGTGTTGAGTGGGCTCTTATTGGGTCGAGTAAGTGTTCGAGATGGCGAGTCTAAGGCTTCCAACAATTCAAGGCAGCGGTCGATCAGTTGCTTCCATTGAGTTGGGTCAGTGATCGGGTTGAAACAAGGAGGTCTGCTTCAGTGGGTCAAGTCAGAGTCACGAGGGTTCGAAGTGCAGGTAAGCAGTTTGAAGGTGTGTAAAATGCCAAAAGCAGCACCATGGGTCTCGTAGAGGCTTGAAGTGTGTTGAGGCCAGTAACACCAGCTTGAAGACGTCTCAAGACGATGAAAGAGGGTTCCGGCTGCTTCTGGGTTGCCGGCAGGACTAATCGAATAAGTCCTTAGTTCCCCACGTATAATATTTATTTGTATCACGCTCATACACAAGTGTTTCAGTCCAGGAAATTGTCACAGGGGGTCATTCACCACCAGTAAACAGGATCCTGGTTGCAAAGGACACACAGCAGAGAAGCCTTGGTCCAACAGCAGTGTAGCCCCCATTGTTACCCAGGGATGCTTAGGAAGCAGAGTTTGCCTGCACCTTGGATGCTGTCTGTATTCACCTCTATAGCAGATGACTTTGAAATAAGTAGCATTTCCAAAGAGGTTCTGTGAATCCTTCTTGTAAGAGTCAAAAGATGAATCAACTAAAGGAGAGGTTTTCTTCTCTTTGTAAAAGGTCACATGGCATTTATCCAAAGCAAGCCTACTCTAGGGTGTAAAATGCTGGTTGTAACAAGTGCCCTTTGCCTTCTGACATCATACTCCGAGGACTGTCGGCAGGAAATGGGGTGAGCAGGAATGACAGAATTGCCCCTATAGGGCATGATTTTTGCCCCTGTGCACTCCAAATAGGGCTGTGTGAAGTGGGCATGGATTCAAACGTCGTATTCTATGGCAAGGGATGCCCCTAGGAGTTTGGTCTAGCGCTAGGACTGTTTCCTTGAGTGTTTGCACCCTTTGACATAATACATCCAGGATACATGTTTGTGTAGTTCGTTTGGACTCAGAGAGACCTCATTATGAAGCATTACCCAGAAATATGAAGCTGACACTCGAAGGTAGCAAGTTATTTAATATCACTCCTGTTTTCTACCAGCTCTAATTCTCATTACACCTGCGATGGAAGCAACAATTATAACATAGCCTATTGCCAAGCATGTGAAGAGCGTTATTGCAAAAAGCATGGATTTACATTTAATACAGAACAAGTACAATTAATAATTTTGAGATACCATCTTGAGCAACATGGAGTCTATGTTATGTTGGTCTATACTAAGTTATGGTATGATCGGGAGTGGTGTAATGTAATAAAACACATCTTCAGTCTCATAATATGCATACAGTTCGACTTGCACATTTAAACTCACGCTTTCAGGCCTCGCTGTGCTGAATGCGAATCGACCACGACTTGTTATCAATCTGGCCTGTTCATGGCTCTGTTCGTGCCTTCTGCTCGGGGACCTGCAATGGATGTATCTTCCCAACCCCCTACGATTTCTTCTGCTGCGCTGTGTGTGTTGTTACCCAGTCAGCCTGTGCTTTTTATATTAAAGCGGGACTTGGTCTGCCTAAAATGTGTGCGTCATTTCCTCGGCCTGGAAAGTTTGTTTTATTAATTTATAATGCGCACCAGACCCGAAGGTATCCGGGCGCAACAGTACCGAATATATAAGGCTTTAAGTTACATGGTTACAGAGTATGAGCAGAACAGAGTATATACAAGGCAGTAATAGGTCACATCGATAGATACATATGGGAAAGCATACATCATGGCCAAATAGATACAAGAGTATATACAAACAAGGTGTGAGCGGGACTCTTGTGTACAGTAGTGTGGAACTAAGTATCCGAAGATTTCAGTAGATTGATATAATTGGATCTAAATTTGAGATAGGGCTGCTCCTCTTAAAAGATGTGGCAGGGAGTTCCATAATTGTGCCGCTCAGACTGGGAAGCTTCCTCCCCCGGCCTTAGCCTGCTTAAATCTCGGTATGATGAGGATGTTGGTATTGATTGTTCTCGACAGTCTGGTGGAGCTTCTCTTTAGGAATCTGTCCGTGAGATAACTAGGAGCTGCAATTGTTCGAGGATTTGTGAGTAAGGGATGCAACTTTTAAGTGAATTTTATTTTGGGTGGAAAGCCAGTTATTTTGGCGCCTTATCATGGATATGTGAGATCTTTTATGCCGAGACCCGCTCTCAAGGCATTGTTTTGTAAGATTTGAATCCTATGGATGGTAGATTTGTTAGCACCAATGCATAAAGCATTACAATACTCTAGCCTAGATAGAATGAGGGCTCTAGCTAAGATAATGCAATTGTCATCCGAGAGAAAGTGTTTGCCTGATCTGATGAGTTTACAGGTATAGGCTGTGGCTGAGGCCAAGGATTTCACCTGTTTGGAGAAGGTGAGGGTGGAGTCAAGGTAAAAGCCAAGTGTCTTTACCTCCTTGGCCACCTTGATGATGTTGCCATCAATTTCAAATGAGAACTAGGCCTGGCCTAGTTTCTGGAGGTTAGGGTGGGTACCTAGGATGATTAGCTCAGTTTTATCATCATCATTCAGGCATAGACCGTGGGTTGCCATCCATGCCTGGATGATGAGATACACTTGATTTGCCAAGGCCAAATCCTTGTTGTAATCCCCGGAAAGTGGGAGGAGAATCTGAGTATCATCTGCATAATTAGTGCAGGTGATACCAAGAAGGTTCAGATCATCAAACAAGGGGCTTAGTAAATATATTGTATAGGGTGGGGGAGACACAAGAACCCTGGGGTACGCCGCAGGTAATAGGGATTGGGTCTGCCGCTGCTGAAGGGGAGAACACCCTCATGGTCCTGTTGCTAAGGAAAGACTCAATCCAAGTTATAGCCTATTTGGAAAAGTGTGCGGCTGAGTCTAGGTGGCTGCAAAGGACCTTGTGGTTGACTAGGTTGAATGCAGCCGAGAGGTCAAGCAAAAGGAGGAGGGCTGTTTTCCCTTTATCTCGTAGCTCATCAATTTGTGCCTTCAGATCAATGAGGACAGTCTCAGTTGCATGTTTGGGTCGGAATCCTGATTTTCGCGCGCCTAAGAGCTTGTGTAGTTCAAGGAATCTTTTTATTTGATTGTAGGCGATCTTGTCCAAGATTTTAGGCAAGACTGGAACTATCGTGATGGGACGGTAGTTTGTGGTTATGAGTGGATCTAGGGTTTGCTTTTTTAGCAGAGGCAACACCCAGGATTGTTTCAGGTTGGTAGGCACAGTGCCCGATGCAAATGAAGCATTGATAAGTTTGGAGACAAACGGGGAACGATCTCTAGCAGCATGTTTTATAAGATGGGCTGGGCAGAGGTCGCCCTGGCAGTTGGATGGCTTGAGTGAGAGGATAACTTTCTCTACCTCAAGAATGGAGGTTTTAGTGAACTTGAAACGGGCTATAGAATCATGTTCCTTCGAGGGGTGGGGGCTCAGGAGTATTATTATTGGACTGAGGTGGGTGATTCAGTGTGGCTTTTTTTTTTGCTATTTTATTTTGAAGTGTCATTACTTAGAGAGTGCCTGTTGTATGTCTGAGCACCATGTTTTATCTTTGGAACATGTGTCAGGAATGGGTATGGGGACTCTTAAGGATGGTAAACAATTCCCTCATGCTAGAATTAGCATTGGCTATGCGCTTATTGTACGAGTTGCGCTTGGCCAAATGGATTTCCTTTTTATAGTGAGATGAGATTTCCATTAATTTAGTTCTGCTATCCTCTGAAGGGTATGACCTCCATGAGGTTTCACAACTCCTCTTTAGTTGTCGTAGATCCTTTATTTGGTGGGTGAACCATTTATTTAGATGGGATTTGGGTTTGCTCTGTCTAAGTTTCAAAGGGGCAATGTTGTTGAGTGTAGTTAACATAATGTTGTTGTACTCCTCAACGAGCGTTTCTGGGTCTAGGTGATTGGCCAGCTGGTTGAGAGTAGGTAGGATGGCGGGAATCACTTTGTCCGCTGTGATACTCTTTTTATTCCTAGTTAGACATGGCGGAGCAGTGGTAGGAACTAGGGGGAGTGGTCTGGTGGTGGAGAGTTCAAAGGACAAGAGGAAGGTTGTGGGAAAATGGTTGTGATGTTGGCGGTGCAATTGTAGTCTGCCACCCAATCAAGAATTCTCCCTTTAATATAGGTGGGTTCAGTGATTTTTGAGTTATGCCAAGTTCGGTGAGGGTGTTGGCAATGGAGGTGGCGTGTTTGTCTGAAGGATCGTTATAACCCAGGTTAAAGTCCCCTAGGACAAGTAATTGGGTGGAGATTGAGATTATTGGAGAGTAGGAGGTTAATGTCCTCCTTGAATGTTCCAATAGGGCCAGGTGGTCTGTAGATAAGGTGGATTGTAAGCGTCTGGGAGTTAAGTAGAGGAAGTTTGGTTGTGAGCACTTCACATGAGTCGGTATCTGGGGAGGGTGCGATTCTCAAACCTAGGCTAGATTTAGCGATGATGGCAATGCCGCCGCCTTGCGTCTTGTCTCTGTCCTGTCTCAGTACGGTATAGCCATCAGGGATTGCTAATGAGAGTGGGGCTCCTGCTGCTTCATACAGCCAAGACTCTGTAATAGCAAGAAAGTCCAGGTTATCAGCCAATACCAGGTGACAGATACCAGTGGCATGAGCAGTCAGGGATATGGCATTTTTTAGCGCTCCTTTGAGAGGGGGGGCCACTATGGTGGACTGAGTTTGAATGGGTCTTATTTTAGTGGTTGGGGGTTGAGTCCTCAGGATGTTGAGGTTGGTGATATTTCCCTTCTGTCTTTTAGATCTTTTGTAGACTGTGGGTGAGGATCTGGCAAGGAGGCTCATAAAATCTGGTTAGTCTCGATCAGAGTCTGGCGTTTCTGTAGGCTAGGCTACATGGATTGCTTTGAAGCAGGCTTGGTAGGCCCGATGCAGGGTGATCCATGGTGGTAGGATGATCAAGTAAAATGTTGGCTAGAGTGGATAGGGCTCGCTCATTGGTTGTTAGGTGGCTATTGCAGGGCGACGGGTGGGTGATTAGCAGTAGAGTTATAAGGGTGCACAGGCTATGGGCTATAATGCTCATGATGTAATGTAGCTTTGGTTATGGCTTATGCTAAATTGAGGTGCACCTTATGAATAGGGGCAATTGGTTAAACTAAGCTGGACTAGTGGGCTTGTATAGGAGGGGTGCACAATGGTCACTATCAGTTCTTAAGAGGAAAGGCTAGTTCCACTTTAAGGATAGGGTACACACCAATCACTAATGCGAATAATACAAATAGAATAGAATAGGCTAGTTCCACTTTGTTTAGATGGGGCACAAGAATCACTGATGCAGTTAATACAAATAGAAAATAGGCTAGTTCCAGGTTTATCTGGATGAGGTAAACGTAAACAGTAATGCAATATTAGTGCAGTAGTGGAGAATGGACTGGGGCCAACTGGATGCTTGGCTGGTAATTATAAATGAACATCTGGTGACACAATACAAAACTTGTGGCCAAGTGAGGAAAGGCAATGGAGGAGGGTGGAGAAGACGCTGTGGCGTTGCAAGAGAGTACTTGCCATGTGTTTAAAGAGCATGGTGAATGTTCAAGGAGCAACAGTAGGCTGGGTAAAGGACGGTTACTAAGGCACGCTAGGCGCGAGTACGTTAGGCTAGTGATAAGTAGTGTTGAACCTCACATAGATTGCTCATAAAACTGCAGATAGTACAGCAAAGGTGCAGCTGGAGCTGGTACTCACATAATAGCACTCCATTGTTCAGAAGTCGCCTGAAACATTAGACATCTTTGCAGGCCGGAGGTGGGTCCGGTGGGGGGGGGGGGGGGGGGGGGAGTAAGACGGAATAGGGCAGGGCAGCAAGTTAAAGTCTAGAACGTGAACCTGCTCCTGCGCTTTGCGTTGCATACATGATGTACCCATGTACAAAAATCGAGAGACAGGTGCTGTCTTTGACCTTTGGCTATTTCCCTTGGAGTGACTGTGCTTCTATTAGGGACAGGAGCAGAGCATGTAATTTGTTCCTAGACCACTTTAAACCCCATTATATTAAAGGCGTTTCTGAAGAGGAACACTTGTCTGTGCACACATTCAACCGTCCGTGTGTATTTTGGTATCGTGCTTCCTGCCCTTGGCTTCTTATCTGATCTGCCTGGTGTGAAAAATCATGTCTTGAACTTAGCCTTTTAAGGAAGCTGCTATTCCGTGGCTAGGAAAAGGAAGCTACCATGTCCTGTTCATCACCTTCTGCTAGAGTCAAGCAACAGGCTATGCATTTGTTCTTCGTTGAACCCACGTGTGTTCTTTATTAACGGCAATATCTTGTCTACAGCAAAACAGCAAATCTTTTGACACTAGGCCTTGCCTTATGTGGAACCGTGTACTTTGTGTTCAGCGCACATCAGTGGCCTCTTGTTGTTGCCATCACAGAAGTCGCCTGATCTGTGCCTCAACTGTCTTAGATAATTTGTGCATTATTCATAAATCATAACTGGAAGTTGTAGAGGGTGCAAGCAGAACCCAAGATGGTGGAACCCCTCTCTCGGCCTACCTCGCTCCTCTGACTACTCTACCTCTGCCACTTCCATGTCTTCTGACTTTAAAAAGGACTCCAGTGATCAGCACCCTAATGAGAGTGTGGCTTTGTTATGCTTTGAAGCACTGAGTCCCAGGGGACTTCCTAGAGAAGGTTGCTGTATCCTGGGAGGAAAGTGTTAGCCTTCTTCAAGAGATTAAAGTGGCAGCACCCTAGCCATTGCCCAACATGGCTACATTTAAGACAGTCAGGCCAGACAGCTAACACACATGACTGGCATAGCTGGACCCTGCACACCAAACTGACAGTAGCAGGATATAAAATTGATGTGGCTGTATAATGTTGTGACCTTTGTAGCAACCATGCTACAACCAGGCATGGCTTATTTTAACTGATTAAAGTGCCACTAGGCTAAGATATACTATTATTATGTCATGAAGTAGGGGTGCAGAAGATTAAAAAGCCACCTTGGCCTGCTGGAACTTTGTGTTCTAGCAGCTCTCAGGAATCCATATGTGATCTTTGAACTTTCGCCTGCAGAGCAGTTGGTATAGGTCTCAGGAGACTGTTACAGCAAAGTGTGACGAATCGTGGGATCATGTTGCTTCGCCCCATGACGGAGCATTTCCCTGTTACGCTATGGAGGTGAGGCTGCTACCCGATATTCCCCATAGGGAGGCAAACAGCGGGAGGACTTCACAGGGAGGAACTTCCCTCATGGGGATGGGGACTCCTATTCCATGGTGGAACTGCCTCCCTCTCTTACCTTTGAGTGCCTGAAATCCCTAAGATCTGTAAGAAATGACTGACAGTATCACTGCATGTTGTTGTGACGCTCTCCTTTTCTTCCTATAGAAAACCTAATTGTTTTATGGAAATACTATGAAGAAGATTACGGGAGTTATACAAATTGCTCTTTCATGTGATATGCAAAGTACTGAGAAGAGGTGGCCCGGAGGAGGCCTAAAGAGTGCATCATCAATACAGACAAGGGACTATGACATTGCGCTGGGGAGGACCCAGCTATTGATCGTAGAAACAGACAAGGGACTGCCCAAAAGAGAACCAGAGAACCAGGGAAACCAGAGAGAAGCCAGCGTGAAGACGCACCTGCACGGGAAGTTCAACCCGGCAGCTAAGATGCTGAATGGAGAAGCAATTCCTCGGTTGAGAGGACGTGGCTGGAAGGTCAGAGGATGCCTCAGGAGCCAGAAGGGAGCCCGGCCAATGCAGAAGGTCTGGTTAACGGTGGCATGCTTCGCTAGATGGACCGGTAGGTCCCTTAACAGAGCCGATACCACAACCACTGAACCGGAGGCCCTGCAGAAACGAAGCAAAGTGGAGAGAGTGATAAGAGTGACAACGAATGCAAAAGAGCAGCGGCAACGTCCCAGGAAGAACCAGCGACATGGTCCCTGGAAGAAAGAGGTAATGGGAACTACGGTAGACCCGAGAGGGGCTTTGGAGGGTGGGGAATAACGAAAGCATCCAGAGGGATCTCCCATGTCTCAGTAATTGTTGTGCATCTCAGAAATTGTGAAACTGATTGTGAATCTCAGTAATTGTTGTGAAGCTGATCAAAGTATCAAGGACGGTCTCTCTCTCATCTTAGTAATTGTTGTCAAGCTGATCAAAACAACGGGAGTGAGCTCCATTGACTCACTATTACTTGCGACAGGAACCAAAGTAAAATAAGCCTCAGGAGTGAAACCCCCAGTCCAAGTGCCCGTCTTAAAGTTGTCAAAATGTCATTGAACCACAGAAAGTAGAGGGGTTATAACACACCGTTTGGTAACTCAGAAGTGTAAGAAAACCAGGGGTATTTCTCCATCAAACTCCTTGGTATCCTCGTTTGGGGTGACCGGAAAAAAGGGTCATTGCTGTTGGGTCCGGAATCAGAGCGGGAGAAAGAGTCTCAAGGTGAGACATGGGACCCCCCATTTCTGTAACACCTTCCTACCCGACATTCCCCCCGTTGCCATACACCTTTTCAGAACCCATACCGTTACCCGCTCCCCAAACCCAACAGATACCAACACGAAAGCAAGGCATAGGAGAACCGGAAAAAGGAATTTACATATGCCACACCGTGCCCTACAACAACAGGACTACCCCCCTTTTCCAAACAATATTTTACCGGATTTATCTACACACATTAGTGAAAACTACCATTCCCATAATTCCTCCTCTCTGTTCCTATCTAAAGCCACTGTGACGACGAAGACGAGGACCGAAACTATGAAGATTGCCCAAAGAACCAATGTACCATGGATTCCTATGTGCATCTCCATTTTGTCCCACTAACGAGGACAGGCAGAGTCAGGCATTCCCTTCCAACTACTTACACCTGGTTCTAGTTACCACTCCCAGGAAGTATAAAAGGCGGGGCCGGAAAGCACAATCAGAGAGAGTAGGGGATGCTGAAGGTGCCAGGAAGAATGAGAAGAACCTAGTGAGCTGCAGAGACCCTGGGAGACCTGGAGGAGGAGAAAACCGCCCAAACACCAGCCCTGCTACTTGAGAGGAGACTGCAGTATGGAGGAAGGAGCTGTACATCCAGAAGGCAAGACCAGGGGCAGCTGAGGTTGCCTGGCGGTACCCACAGCAAAACTCCTCCCATGGGCCTGGCAGGCGAACCCAGGTATCTGAAGGGGAGGCGGAGATACCCTGACCTCCCATTAACATCCCCTTTTAGACTCCTGCAGCTCTCAGGGCCAGAAAACGGCATTTCGTGGAGCTGTGAAGTGGGAGTGAAATTAGCCCATAGAAGTGCCAAGATTTTTTTTCTACGAGTTGTGAACTTTGAAAGAAGGTTCGAGTTCGGCTGAGGGAAGCCTTCATTTATGAGCCTTGAAAGCTGTAAAGCCACCTGACCGAAAACCTTGTCCAACAAAGCAGCGCCAGTGAACACAGCCGTTGAGTCGGAGAGACCGACCGGACTGTGTATGCTCAAAGTTGCAAGCAGCAACATTGTATGAACAAGAAGAACTTGTGTGCATTGAAGTCTATGAAACCAAAATAGGTACCAGATACAGAGTGGTCTGGCATCACGTAGTTGCTCACGCGAAGGTCTCGGTTTGGTACCCCCAGTGAAATCGAAGTGGTCCTGCAGCGGGTTAAGTTGAATCCTGTGCACATTCGAAAGTCTTCAATTGCCTATGAACTGAAATCGGTCTGAGCCCGGAAAAGGGGGACTGTTTAAAAGGGAACCTCCCGCGGAAGAGGAGGATCTGGGGTGAACAGTCAAACTCAGCCCTGAAGATATTGTTGTGGCAAATGTAAAACCGACTGAGGGATGTCTGCGAATTAAAGTTGGTCCGAACCTGACTGAGGGAGGCTAATTGTGAAAGAAGGATCTGAGCCCGGCTGAGGGGGAAATCACAGGCCAAGAGTAAATGGCCCTATATTTGGAAAGGAACTTTTTCTTTGTTGTTTCTAGTACATCAGGCCCTCTGAAGCAAGAGACTTTGAACAAAAGAGACTTGGGCACACACAGATGGCCCCAATGTTGGTAAAAGGACCTGTGACCTTGTGTCGAAGAAACCCAAGAGTGTGCTGTGCTCGATTGACCCGCCTTGGCCTGTGCTAAAAACATGGGGAAGGGAGGCCAACGCCCTAAACATCCCGACTTATCGTTTTGTGAACACTTTTCTTTTTGTGATCATTATCCCACACTATTTTGTAGCATATCAGTAAGGATTGGCAATTATGTTTTTGTATAGGCCCTTTTATTTGACTAGGTAGAGAAAAAAAGGGGTCTTGGCTCTAGAAATGAATCGTGCTGCGCTCGTTTATTTGTTCTGATGATCTGGGTATGTCTCTGCAAGGTCACAGGTCGGTAGAGCTGAACACACACCTCTGTTAAGCAAAATGTGGACAGTCCTGGTTATCTCCTACATAACGAGATTTCCACGCTAGGTGCTGCGTTTTCAATGATATTTGTATTAATTAGTTATGGTGTAGACACATGGTCTAAAAGGTGGTCAGCCGACACTTGTTTCAACCCCGTAGGGTCTTCAAGGAAGCAATTGGTGATGAGAGGGTGGGGGATGCCGCTACAGGTAGTGTCTCATAGGAAATGGATATAGATGCGTCTCTCCCAGAATTGGGTAGGTCGTTGTCCAGAGCTGGTGCTCCCGTTCGTGCTACGTAGGCGAGGTTGAATGACTCCACTAGGACTGTAGGATTTTTTTTCTTCTTTTTCATATTTATTTCAGCAAAAGTGCCATAAAATTAGAAATTACAATACATACTCAGACCATAAGTACAACCATTACATAGCGATAAAATCAGGCATGTAGCAGTGGGACCTCCTTTGTAATAAAATACCATGAATAGTGCATCTGTAAGGGGAAATAAAACCTGTGCACACAATAACAGCAATCATGACAACAACCTTGTTATACAAATATATGAAAACATTAAATAGATCCTAGAAGAACTAAAACATCAAATTGAATTTTATGTCTTACAATTTTTATTTTTTACATAAATAAACATGAACATGAATAATCCAATAAACACACAGCCAATCAAATCAATGTAAATAAGCAACATATCACAACCAATTTAAAAATAATCATCAATGTACTAAAAATAGAACCGGTTGAAGAAGAAGAAAAAGAAGAAGAAAAAAAAAAAAAAGGGAAGGAAAGAGAAAGGAAAAAAGAGAGCAAATGCAGGAAATAAGGACTAAGAATACTAATTGCATGAACCATACAACAAATTCAATAATAAAACAACCAATGCACATCCTATAGATGTCATACAACACAATAGTGTACAAGGATATGTATATATTGTCCCAGATCAAAGTTCTGCTTTACTCTTAGGCATCAAGAAAGCAGCCCCAAATTTCCCAAAACTTGTCAATGTCATCAGTGAGTTTGTAAATAGCTCTTTCATATGTCGAAATTGTAAGAAGCTCCTCCACCTAATCATCAATGTTGAAAGAATTACTCGATTTGTATGATTATTATATGATGGTCGCAACTTGCTCACATCTTAGAGTTAGATAAAGTTCAATAAACACCCTTGAACTGTGATCACTTGTGTCCGTCTTACTTTGATACCATACCTTCCTTACAGAAGCCTGTAAAGAAGCACAAGGTTTGACAAGGAACTGTTACGAAATATAAGCATTAGCTAGCTAAGCGAACCAGGAAAAGGGAGCAATTCTCCTGGTGAGATAGTTTTCTTAATTCAGAAACCACAGCAGAAGCCTTTAAAGAAATACAAGGCTTAATAAGTGGATTCAGATGTCATGGCAGAAGCACAACGCTTAATAAGAAATGTTACAAAGTCTTGTCATCAGAGAGCCAGGTGAAACAAGAGAGGGGAGCTATTCTTCTGGTCTCCCACTGCAGTTTTGTTGATTCAGAAGTCAGAGCAAAAGACTGGCAAAGGGATCAGCAAGAACATTAATTAGTGAGTCATTCGCCTGTGGTGTTTGTTATGTTATTTTGTATGTATAGTGGCAGGGCTAGCGTTAGGTCGTTTTCGACAGAGGACAAGACATTTTCATTTGGACAACCACCTAAGTGTTCCTTTGTTAGGTAGGGAATGTACTTTAGAATAGTGAGTTAGGCCTTTTCTTTATTGTTGAATAAAGAAGTGTTCATATCACGCCACTACTTTGTCCGACTCCTTTATGCAGCACACCACAAAAGGCACATGATCGTCCTATGCTTTTGGCATGGAGCTTTAGGAAAGCGGTCAGTTTAGCAAGCCTCCCTTTTAGAAACAGAAATACTCGGATCATTTTATTTAATACAAATAAAAAAACCTTGGGCAACCTCACCATATGGCCCGTCTGTCACATGGACTCTGAAAGTATATCATAGGATAAAGAGCAACTGACAAAATGCCTTCTTCCCTGCATCAGTACAGAGATGCATATTGGTTTCTAAACTCCTACACAGCACCACACTACTAAAACAGCAGGGATCTAGATTCAAGGTTAAACAGGCACAACTTGAATGGCATATCTCATTTGCCTCAAAGTAGCCTGGGCTGAGTGCAGGCTATAATCTTCAAGAGGGTGTGAGCATGCCTGGAAGCACCCAAAACAGTGCATTAGGAACCAAAATAAACAAGTGTCCAATCAAGGGTCCATAAAAATAAGACTAAAGGAAAAGGACAGGCAAATACTACAAAAACACTAACAATAGGGGGCGGATTTCAAGTTGCAAGCTACCATAAAAAGTTACTGGTCACCTCAAGACTATACATGAAGATACCATACCTTTTTAGACTTGCCAAGAGTCAATTATCACTAGTCAATAACTAGTGGCGAGTGCATATTTTGTGCCCTGCTATCAACCCACCCTGTAATAGGATACACAGAGAATGCAGCCTTTGGGAGAAAATGGCAATCTAGGCATTGGGGAACATGGGTCTGCAGGTAAACAGTCTTGCAGAAAAAACAAATAGTGTCTTTAAGGTATAACATGGAGTCTTGCATGTCCCTTGGGTCCATAGAACACGTTCAGGGAGACAGAACCGCTGATTTATAACTTTTTAATCTTCTTCCAGGATCACAACAGCATTAATTCGGGTTTCTGGGCAGGTCGAGTTGTATTAGAGTTGCCAAGCTAGCTCGAATGGATTCAATAAACCAATGCGGTTCGGCAATGGCCCCCAAGAAGCTTGGGACAGGCAGGCGATGTTGATTCAGCGTGGCGCAAAGGCTTGACTGCGTCTTGATGCAAGGAAAGCAGCGATTTGACTTCAGCAGCGAGCTGGCTCAACTGGATACAACAAAGCAGTGTGGTTTGACAAGCAGCAAGGGCTTGAAGAAGCTGGGAGAGTCTGGAAATTACTAGTTCAGTGTCACTCGAAGGGGGTCGATGTTGGGAAAGTGGCAAAGGCAGCTCTGTTGGATCTTTGCCGTGACTCAAAGGGTGTTGGAGTGCTCAAAGGTGTTAGAGGCTGCAGAGAGCCAAAAGGGCGCTTCATTTGGTCCTTGGGGTGCTGCTGGGCTCTTCACTGAGTCCAGGAGGAAAGGCAAGTCCATCTTTTGCCTTCCCAACCAGGAAGGTTGCCAGGACACTTGTAAGCCTTCCACTCACAGGAGGAGTACCAGTGTGCAGCAGCAGTAGTCAGGTTTCCCAGCAGGTTGCTCCAAATGTTCCCCAGAAGTGGTCAAGGAGAGAGTTTGCATCCTCCATGGAGCACTTTGCCTTCACCCAATAGATGGAACTTTGGGAAGCCTTCTACCCAACAAGGTTCCAGTGAGATCTTCAAGTAAGTCCTAGATTATTCTTCCACATGTTGCAAGAAGATGAATGAATTCACAGGGGAGAGGCGGATCTCACCACCTTATATAGTTGAACACTCAAACACAGAGTGGAATACCAATGTTAGAAACGGTCTTACTACCATTCAAATCTGGGGTTATGCCAACCTGCTAAAAATCAACCCCAATAAAACAGAAATTCTGGATGTTAGCACCAGTCCATCAATCTGGTCCCCTTTGTTATGGCCCGAGAACTTTGGCCAAAGTTCAGAACCTAAGTTTGAGGTCAAGAACTTAGCCAGTCTCATTGATAAAGAACTAATACTAAACAAACAAGTGAGGTCCGAAACTAAATCATGTTACTTCCTTATAAAGAAGATTAATCTGCCCTACCTCACTCACCAGGTCGTGGTGATGAATGCACTCATCTCATCAAGATAAGATTTTAATAAAAAGCATCTACCTAGGCCTTCAAGCCTTCTTTCTGGATAGTCCCAGAGAATCCAAAACATAGCAGCCTGAATTTTGATTAAACTTAAACGATAAGATCACGTTACCCCTGCTCTGCAAGCACTGCATTGGCTTCCGATCAAGTCTCCCGAAAAAGTCTGAATTCTTCCTGACTCGCAACTATCATCTAAGTTTAAATGATACACGCTGAAAAGTAATTTAAGATCAGCAAATTAAAGATTAGTCCACATCCTTCGTTATGGAAAAAGATCAGGGATAGCCGAGTGTTCTAAATTCAGGCTGCTAAGCTCTGGAACGCACTACCCCTAACCCTTCGGAAATAGATTAACCATTCATGTAATTCAGAAAGAGACTGAAATCATTTATTTTCACCCATCCCTCTAACCAATGTCAGTTTCACCTCAATGCTATATTTGTTTTTCATCTTTGTTACCATTTCCTATAGCGCCAAAATGCCCCCAGGGTGAACATCTGTGCTTCATAAAACCGCAACACTATTGCATAACATTTATGATATGACATTTATAACACACCTGTACACTTTGCCACAACAAATTGATCCATTCCAAGCCTTCTGTAACGGGCCCATCCTTGATGGTGTAGTGAGGGTTACTCCTTGTGATGTCAGCTCCCAGAGTCGGCCTTGTCTGCAGAAAGGTGGTGGGGGGCAGGGTGGAAATCAGGAAGGAAGCGACGGAATGGCAAATCCCAAATAGATGTCCGAATCCACAATATGAAGTTCCTGTCCTCCCATCCCATGCCCGATTCTGAACAAAAGGAATCCACTAATTAGCTCCCTGTTGGGATTGCTCCATAGTGTTGCAGAGCTCCCTCTGAAGCTTGCAGCTCTTACTGCATCCCCTAGAGGAGGCATGTGCAGTTCTCTTGGTAAGACAACAAGCCTTTTCGTCCCTGTAACTAAGACACTTTCTTGCAACAACACCTCCATGCCCCTGGGCTGTTAGTGCGCTTTACAAATTAAAAAAATTAACAAACAAGGCATCTTTGCTGTGGTTGAAACGTCTGGGACAGAACCAGTGCACAAATGTCTCTTCAGCTGCAGGTCACAGTGGAAAGCAACTGGATAAATGTAAATTGCATCAGATTGGGTTTGGGCAACTTTAATTTGTTTTTCCTCATATGCCACTATATCTAATAGATGTAGTGTATATTTATTAGAAACCAAAGAGCTATGACCAGATGCAAACGTATGGGTACTGGCATTTTTAAAAGCTGTTCATGGCTTTTGGAATTAATTTGAACCTAGCAGGCTGTTTTAAGAAGTTACATGTTACTGTGCCACTGTCATGTCAATTTTCCCCACGACTATGAATGAGAAGGCCATCCGGTCCTGTTCATCCCCCCTGGACCCCCTCCACTTTGGATTGTGGGATTTCGCTTTTTATTTTCCATTTGAAATTTAGTTTCAATTAGACGATTAGATGTTACCTGGTGTTCCCGTTAGAAAGCACTGGCGGATACCACAAGGGGAACTGCACAGCCATTAGTTTAGTATGAACGGCGCCCAGGAGTATTAGACTCAGGGGAGGCCCATGTTAATGGGGAGGGATAGGGGGCTTTGAAGACCTTCCAACCCCAAAAGTGGGCGGGGGAAATAGGAAGTGCATCGTTGGAAACTAAAAATGGAGAGCAACAATGAAGTCAGCAAAGGGCGGGGGGGAGAATCGAAAGATTTCACAGTAAACGGGGCTCTGGCAAGTAGTTTGGAAACTGAGGGGAAGGGGGGCCCATGGGAGATTATGGGTTGGGAAGGGGGGGGGCACTCGTGAGTGGCAGCTCAAGCTGACCTAAAAGAAACACTCGGGAGGGGGAGGCCTTGGAATGCGGGGGCTAGGAGGAGCAGGGGGGATAGTTGGGGAGGACCCCTCTTTAGCGAAAGGCAGGGGAAGACGATGGGGATAAGAAGGTGGTTGAGCTTGGGGGGTTTGATAGCGCTCTCGTGAACAGGAGGGTGCTATGGGGAAGAGGGGCCAGAGGGGAGGGGACAATAAAGGCGGGGAGAGCTAGTTCAGCCGGGGTCTTGGCGGAAGGGGGAGGGGGGCTCCCTAGCAGGACGGGCTAAGGGAAGAACTTTTTGGGGGAGAGAAGGTTAACAAAGATCAACAAACCCACCAGGGGAAAGGGGATAATGGAATCCAGGGGTAAGGGAGCAAAAGGAGACCAGAACGCATCCTTTAGAAGGAGCCGAAGCGGAAAGAAAAAAAGAAAAGTAAAGTAACACATGGAATAAAAAATAATAAAATAAATAAATGCACGTAAATAGTGATGGGGAAAGTGAAGTGAAAAGAAAAAACGTAAATGTGAAATGGCCAAAGGGTAGAGGGGGACTTCTGAGGAAGGGACGGGGCGCCTGTGTCGGGTCCCCCAAGGACCAGAAGGGGCGGGGGATGAAAGTTGCATTGTCTCAGCGCAGAATCCGGAGTTAAAACGGAACACTTGTAAGCCAACTCCTGACTTTATAAATGTAATAAAGTTTGCTGTGGCAATTTTTCCCCCACTCATCCAACTGGTCATGCCTCTCATTAGCCACGAAGGAGTGTGTGAGTCTGAATGGGAGCCGGGGGGTGGGGGGGCAATTGGGCACAAAAATGGCTGTCGCCGGGCCACCCCACTGAGGGTGTCGGCGCTAAGGGAAAAACAGGACTAGATGGCCTTCTCACGCATGACAGCTCTGGAGTTGATAGTGCGCTAGTAGGTAGGGACCATCAAAATCGGCATGGGCACACTATACTTTTCAGCATCGAGCATTTTGAAAGCAGAGCCCACTTTCCTCAGGAGAAAACCCACCATCATTTTGCATAACAAAAATACAAAAAAAGCACAGGATTGCACACCCTCGCAGATGGCTTACTATCACAGAAACAAACATTGATTCACAAATCAAAGTACAACATTTTCCCAGTTAAATGCAACGTTGGCTCGCATCCAGCCCACCCTCCTTTGCGATCACGCTTTTAGGATTGCACACCCTCGCAGGTGTCTCAATGCAGAGAAGCCCATATCCTATTCGTAGAACCACCCTCCCAGTTAAATGCAACGTTGGCTCGCATCTAGCCCACCCTCCTTTGCGATCACGCTTTTACTTTTCTCTTTGAAGACCATTTTAAACAGATATGGGCTCACCTCCCACAGAGAACACTCCCTCGGTATCCAGACTCTTTTTGTTCTGAAGGTGAAGCCTGCGGTAGCTGGAGATTCTTTTAGGAACGGCAGCAGAGGCACTGAAGTAAAGGAGAGATCAGCGGTTCTCAGAGCCTGCTGTAGGCCGGGCGGCAGCACTAAAGGAACCAGAGACGACATTGAGCAACGGACTAATAGTACGAGAGAATGGTGGCTCTAACTTGTGACATACTGTCAAAATCCAGTTCTAGCCAATCACAGTGCAAGGCTTTAACCTATCAGAGGTTGGCAAGGCGAGGCTACAACCAATCAATATGCACAAACGGGACACCATGCAGCCTGGGACACAACACCACTTCAAACCGAGGCACCAAAAACAGTAAGTCTGTGTGATGGTTCTTTTTTTTAAAAGACAATTCGTAAAGTGATGTTTAAAATAAATAAATATTGCCAGCGCGAACGTCATACGCCTGAAAAACGGGACAGGAAAACCCAGTGTCTGATCAGATAGAGGCTTGGAACGCGGCTCGCAGCCAGGGTAGGAACGTGCTGTTGGTGCTACAGTTTCCACGACCGTAATGACAGACGGACTGGTGTCAAGAGAAGGCCAAACAGTGTCTACAGCGGGAAGCGTAGCGGGTCGAGAAAGCAGGTTAGTGTGGGCGGTGTTGCATATTACACGCGATCACAGATAACCAGGGCATGGGTTGCGCGGGCATAGAGAAGTTAGAAGTGGGTCCCTTTTAATGGATGATACCATCAGGCATTCTGTCTTTACACCCGACCAAACAGTGCATTCCGTTTTTTTGGATCACACTGCTTCACCTTGAAATTCATTCTGCATCTTTAAGTTAAATCTGTCCAGCTTTAAGATGCCTTACGCTCAAATCTGACAACATGGACAAATTTTAACGCGGTAAGTGTTGGAATTGTTTAGAGACCCATTGTGTTGTTAGGAAGTTGAGTACACATTGAGTGATACTTAGGGGACACAAAAGGCAGATAATAAAGGCATTTAGTACATTTCAATAGGGCTTAGGGTATTTAAAAATCTCCCATGTGTGACAGGTTTTAAGAAAACAGTAGAGTCTTGAGCTGTTTCCTGAAGGGTCCAATATGATTGTTTGGTTCTCAGCTGCAGGGGTAAAGTGTTCCAGTGAGGCAATCTCCGGGAAGCTGGTCCTCCAGATCTTTTTCTCCTGAAGCTCGGGATAGACAATTGGTGGGAGTAAGCAGAGCGAATAGGCCTGGTAGATTGAGTTTTGGAGAATTTTTGTGAGCGATATGTAGGCTGTGAAAGACATTTGTTTGTGATGGCTTGCGCGTTTGGATGTTCAGTGCTGCTCTGGGGGCATTATTCTATATAGTTTGTTGATATTTCTGTGCTGAGGTTCCTGCAAATAAGGCATTGTAGTAGTCAAGCCTTGAGCCAACCAGAGCTCTAGCAATGGTGACACAGCTTTCTGAAGTCAGGAATGGTCTGATTCATTTTGAGTTGTGGTCTGCAGGGGAAGCGATCACATTGACCTGCCTTGAGAGTGACCACGTAGCATCCAGGTAGATTCCCCGGGTTTTGACATTGCTGGCGACCAGTATGGTGATGCCCTCAATGATGAAATATTTGTAGGATTGGCTTTGAGTGAGGATTGCGAGCCAACCACAAGAATTTCCGTCTTTTCATCATTGAAACATAGTTGGTGGGAGGCCATCCAGGGCTGGATGGTGTGTTAGACAGAGTGGAGGTTGAGAGAGTCAGTATCATAGTTTCCCATGAGGGGGATCAGGATCTGCGTGTCATCTGCATAGTTTGTGTAGGAGATTAATTTGTCATCTAGCAAGTCAAATAAGAGGCTTAGTGAATATGTTGTCTAGTGTCGGTGAGGCGCACAAACCTTGTGCAACCACGCAAGTGACTGGAGATGGTGGAGGAGCAGCACTAGATGAGAAGATGCTCATTCAGACAGGAAGGAGGAGATCCAACAGATGGCATCTGGCTAGAAGTGTGCGGCTGAGGCCAGGTGTCGACCCAAGATTTGGTGATCCACCAGGTCAAAGGCTGCCGAAAAGTCTAACGGGAGGAGGGCTGACTTGCCAGTATTCTTGATTTCATTCTTTATGTTCAAGAGAACAGTTTTGGTGACATAGCCTGGACAGAAGCCTGATTGGCGCAGGCCCAACAGATTGTGGGTTTATAGTAAGCTCTGCATCTGCATGTAGGCTGCACGGTCCAGGATTTTCAACCGGAAGGGAATGGTGGTAATAGGGCCATAGTTATTAGGGACATTAGGGTCCAGAGTGGGTTTTCATCGTAGTGGGAGGACCCAAGCGTCCTTAAGGGGAACAGAGAAGGAAGAGTTGATGAGGGTGGCAATGAAGGGAGCACAACGTTCTGCACCGTCCTTTATGACTGTTGCAGGGCAGATGTTGCCTGGCAATAGGAAGGCTTAAGGCCTTTGATGATATTGGTGATTTCTGATTCGGTGAAAGATTTGAAAAAGAACAAGGGGGCATTGAGCAAGGTGGCTGGGGTCCCTATGCGGGAGCAAGTCAGTGCTCCACTTCTCAAGGACATTTGTTGTTGTTGTTGCTTTTTTTTTTAGTGTGCCGATTTTGTGTAGTAGGGCCTTTTGGATATTTTGTGGGTGGGGACGTATTTGATTCCAATTCTCGCATGATGGCCAAGAGCTCCTTAGAGCTTGATTTTGCCTCCTCTATTCTAGTGTTGTAGGCATTTCTTTTTCCTATAAGGATTTCTTTTTCCTAGAAGATCGCCTTTTTGTTACAATGTGCTCCATTTAAACTGGCACGTCCAAGGCTGATTTGATTTTTATGACCATGTCTTTAAACTAACAAGGCTCTCACTTCTCGCAGGGTAGAAGGCACGAGGCAACTCATCTACTTGCATTCATTCAGTAGTTTCCCACACGCTGTACAGACAACACCAGTATGGATTTCAGAGGCAGTCCCAGCGGTGGGTGCCTTTAAATAGTTGCATGATTGATGTCTTGAGCAATTGAATGTTCACTTGTGGGTAGAGCTGGCCGTGTAATCGGAGCGTTGACTTAGTGCGGTGCTAACTGTGCCTGTTTTCATGCCTTTCTGAACGTGTGGGGAGAAACAGAGTTTTGATGCTGGCAGGTCTGTGTGGTCAACACTTCATCGGTTTCTACTTAGGGTGACCTAATTTCCCAAACGAAAAACAGGGACAGTTTTAAAAAGATAATTCAAATGACATGCAAGAAGAACATTACACTAATGTACATCAGGGTTTTGACATTGTAGTCTTCCTCCTGTACTGCCGTTCACAGCATAATGTTGTGCTTTTTTATGCCATGATATCACAGTTGAAGGAGGAATGGTTACCAACGGTTATTTTGCAGGTATTTGACGTGGAGCTTCAGTGTATGTAAAATGGGAGGGTGCTTGTCCAAAAAAGGTTATTGTTATATTGTGTCCCACCTCATTTATGCTCCCCACTCTGACTTTGCATCTACGTGGTGTCCCACTGCGTTTTGCTCCTAGTTGTTGGCCATTTATGTTCCCCAGTGTGAATTTGTTCAAAGGTGGTGTCCCACTGTATTTATGCTCCTCACAATGACTTTTCTCCTAGGTTGTGTCCCACTTAATGTATTCCCCCTGTTGTGACTTTACTCCTAGGGGGGTATCCCATAGAGTTTATGCTCCTGGCTGTTACTTTGCTCTTAGGTTGCTCCTAAGCGTTATGTCCCACTGCATTTATGCTACCCACTGTGACTTTGCTCTTAGGTGGTGTCCCACTGCATTCATGTTTTATTTATTTCATTTGTTAGCAGCACCCAGACCCGTAGGTATAACGGCGCTAGTACAGAGTAGGTAATATAGTAAACAATTAATGCTATGGTCAAAGGTAAAGTCAGCGCAGCAGTTAGAAGAGAACTGATCATGGTCTTAGTCGTATTTATTGAACAACCAAGTTTCATGCACCCCCCTGTGATTTTTGATCCTAGATGTTGTCCCACTGCATTTATGCTCCCCACTGATTTTGCTCTTAGATGGTATCCCACTGTATTGATGCCCCTTCATCTGAGGATTTGCTCCTGGATGGAGTCCCACTGTGAATTTGTTGCTCACTCCGTTTTTACTTATTGGTTGGTTTTCCCTTTTTTCCTGACTATCTGACTTTCCTCAACCTCCTACTCACTTACACAACACAGACCCCATTAATCTCACGCATGGCAACTTGATGCCTACCAATATGACAAGAACCTTGATGGAGCCATGCCAAAGCTCACATGTTTAGCTCTACTGCACACAGCCCTGAGTCAGCGGCTAACTCAGCCTTGCAGTGCTGTAATTTATTACACCTTACACTCATGCTCAGGTACTTCTAGCCTCCACTCACCAACGACTCTCTCTCTCGCTCTTTCTCTTTCGCTCTTTCTCGCTCTCTTTCTTTCTTTCTCCCCCCACCCCACAACGAGGCTGCCATAATGGCAGATGCCCTATACAAGACAAATTCACATTTGCGCTGAGATCCACAGGTTGCCAAATGCAAGTGCTTCAGGCGTTGGACTGGGCTTCTTTAACTCATAGAAGAAAAGCCATTTCGAAGATGTTGGCAAGAATGATTCCTGCTAGCTAGTAGTTAATGTCTGACCTGTCGTCAGCGTACTGTCAAATACATTTGTTAAGGATTCCACCCAGGTCATACCCTTTTGGGTATACCACCTCTTGAGGATAACCTTTGGGTTAGCATCAGCTTCTGCAGTTGTCTAATGTGTGATGCAGGAGTTCTTTGATTGTCCCTGGACTTTAGTTATTTCAGTAGTTATATCATGGTGTGGGGAAAATGTGACAAATAAGACGATGTGAGAGTACAATGTCAGTCAAGTAATTTTATTGGTCCTTGTAGACTCTTTTTGCAAGTGGGTTGCAAGTCCGGCTTGTGAATGATAACACCACTGTAAAGGTTATTGTGTTTTTGAATTAACGTTTTGGGCACAAAGATGTGCCAACGGGGGTAATTATTAATAATGGAGTACAGTTTGTTTTGAGGGACATGGCAGCATTTCTTCAGTTCGTGGGTGTTGAACAAAGATGCACCTGCTTTAGGGAATAATTTCATTTCTGTGGTTTTGGCTCCCTAAATTTCAAAGCCTCCTAAACCTTTTTTCTGGCTTCCTAGATTTTTGCCCTTTTTCTAGTGTGCTGCCTTTAGTAGCCCGTTGGGGTGCTTTCTAAAGATCTTATTCCCCCCCCTATTTCACCCCCAAGGGTGATGTGAGGGGTCCGAAATGTGAAGCAGACATTTTTGTAAAGAGTTCTCATATGTAGCCATTTTATTAAATAAAAAGGTTGGATAAACGCCTCACTATGCCTACCCTGGCGAGGATTTCCCTTCCTCAATTAAACCAAAGGCAACACGCTAACTAAAGGATATCTGTCCCTCACACTTCTACAACCAACAAAGCAGTAAGAAGGAAATATATGGCAATTCAACAATGATATATAACATGATTTTTTTTATTTTATTGTATATGGTTTATTTAAACCTTAACAAAATTAATTCAACAATATTTCTAAAAAAGAAAGACAGTATTTTCTTTTAAAAATACAATACTTTTCACAAATCAAACAAATTAATCTTAAATTGTATATTACACGAACGATTTACACATATACATTAAAACCGTATTCTGTACATAAGTCACTCTTCACTTTCTTAATATGTCAGAGCAAATTCTATACTGTTTCTTCATCCATTTTTACAATTTCGCCTATAATATACTCTCTTGGGTATTTTGCATACATTTCAATTCAATTTACTTATCACCCTCAAAAATTAATTAATTCGTATTTTCAAAATTACTGAGTTACCATAAAGCATCTCGTACCATAGCAAATCCCTGTACACATAAGAGGTATCGTTAAAAAAATATTGAGAAATATTCAATCCTCTGCATCATTAGATTTGGACAAGTGATTCCTTCACACCGGTAATTTTGCAATGCCTGCAATATTTCAACTCATCAACATTTTTAGCACGAATATTCACGATTTCATTTGTATTTAGTACATTAAACCTAAATCTCATTGTTTAATTCCTGAAAGTTCTCGCAGGGTATTTTTCGGGTACAGGTTCCCATTTCCAGAACGATATTACTTGTGAATACAGAGTTGAAATTAGAATTACAGCATTATTTTCTACCAGTCAAATGCCCTTATAAGCTCTTTAACCATACCCAGATTTATTATGAGAATTTGCATGGATAACCCCAATTCCATTAGTATAGTTTGGCACCAGGCTCATGAGTAAGTGTGCTCTGCACATTTTATTCTGGTGCACGTGCCTCTTTTTTCCTTGCAGGGCCTCCACATGCCTCCAGGTCGGGCGTGGCCATAGGAATTAATTGAGCTGCATATGCAGCATCCTCTAGGAGTGGCAGCGTGGGGCCACAAGTCAGAACAAATGGGCGTGGCCGGGACCTGGCTATTTAAGCCTTCCCCACCCGCATGCAGGTGCTTCACGTTAGTCTGCTTACAGCAGCGTAACACTCACCGCAGCCTGAAGCGCATCCTTACCTGATTCCAGCAGTTTACCTGATTCCAGCAGTAACCGCAGTCGGAGCGCATCCTTACCTGATTCCAGCAGTTTACCTGATTCCAGCAGCAACCGCAGTCGGAACGCATCCTTACCTTATTCTGGCTCCCAGCCACAACACTACTCGGGAGTCCACTTTCGGCCAGCTTCATCGCGGATCCAGGCATCCTTCATATGCCGGCAGATCTCCGGATAACAGCATTCCAGTCTGACTTTGCCAGGCCATCCCTGCAAGAGGAAGGACTAAATAAGGTAAGAAAACTATAAAGACATTACGCTAAGGTCGCGCTTAAACCAATCCTTGTGCTTGACCTAGGAACCAAACGTACCACCTATTGGGACATCGTGAACTCCATTTTTCTCCATTGGGGCTCACTTCTTGCACCGCAACAACCGCTGGGCTTCATATCACCTATTGGGGAGAAGAAAAGACATTACAAGAGATACGGACAATAATCATGGAAAAAGACATTACAAAAGCATACAGACAATAATCATTATCGAAGGATACTTACCTTTTGAAATGGTTCAGCCACAGCCGGTCTGGGCTGCCACGCACATGGACCAGTGAAGAAACTCGGTTTATCTAAAAAGCGCCCCTGCAGTGAGAAGCAGGACGGAGAGCTCACCATCATAATTAAACAGGTGAGACTATATGGTTAGGCGCATGCTCACCGCATTCTGGGAAGAAGGGTTCGAGGGAGACCAGAGTCATATCACAGCATTCTCACAGCCTCTCATATTCTCGCAGGGGCAGTACCAATAACCAACACAGTCCACAACACAGGAGCAGGGGAAGAAGGCTGACCATGGGGAGCCAGTTCCAGGGAGGGCTGCAACCGTGCCCCAACGTCCCCGCAGAGACCAGGTGAGCGTAACACATGCTTCAATTTTCCTCCAATATGGAACTCTCTCTTCTGGGAAAAATTCGGAACCATAAGACAACCGTGGAGTAGCTTTCATACGATAGAATCAAAGACATGGCGTTAATATGAATCGCCCATATTTCCTTTCAATTGCTTTCAATTGGTTTGCAATACCGGATGCTTTCGCCTTTAGACTGTTTTTGAAACCAAGTGATTGCGCACTCACAAATCCAAGATATTTCAAGACTGATAGGTTTTTTATTCTTAATCCACCACAGGTCCACATTAGTGTTGCAGGTCTCATGGTTGGCACTCCTGTATTTAATATCACAGTTTTGCTGGGATTAATCGAGAGTTTTCTTTCTTTTGTAAAGTTCTCAAATGAGACTATCAGTCATTGCAATCCTACCTTGGTTCCATCAAACAGCAGAAAGTCGTCTGCATATGCTACGCATTTGACTGGAATGCCACTTATCTTGGGTGCTATCAAACTACTTGAGTTCAGAACCTTTCCTGCTTGTGATACGTGTACATTGAAAAGAGTTGCAGCTAACGTGCATCCCTGACACAGACCATTATATGTTTGAATTACATCCGACAATAGATCTCTGTTGTTATGTATAACATGATTGGATTCACAATCTGACCAATGTCTCTTTTCATAACCTGGGTGAGTTTCCTTTCCCCCCAGATCTGAACAAGGGTTTTCTCCACAGTTGAAAAGAAACCAGGAAATCCGCTTTGACACAAAGTTCCAATACAGGTCACAAGGATTTATACTTGACCACATAACGTTCAGTTGAAACTAATAGTAAATTCCAACTCCTCCTGGAATAAGAACTCTCTCACATTTGTCTTTTCCAAGTAAACAGCAGCAACTTTGCCAGGATAATTGTCATAACATTTGGTTTCAGAAATAAATAGTCTATTCCAACTCCTCCGGGAGTAAGAACAGGTTTCAGCTTTGTATTCGTTTAGATGAGTAACAACAAATGTCTTTGTCAGGATGGTTTACCACAGCACGCTTTCACAATTCGTTTTCGTATGTCACAAATAAACAGTTATTTCTGTTAGAACCACAGTTCAGCACTTGTATCAACTAGTACATGGTTTATTCCTTTGACAGGCCCTTTTAGGCAACAATCAACTTCTCGCCATACGGGTTTACATGCTTGCCCATCTACTTCTTCACCAAAAAGAATAGAAAAGTGTGTTCAGTGGTAACTTTCAACTTAGAATAACACCAACTTCTTTAGCATCATACTTTAAACGAGTTGCGGGGAGACCACAAACCACAGTAGTGCTCTTTAAGACTTTGTTGCAATTATGCTTCTCTTCATCTGTATAACCTTCTACAGATAGGCAGCCTGTTCACCACCTTTCCTTCTTCTCTGCACCAACAACCTAATAATGACCAAAAGCTATCAACCTACATTGCCAAAGCCAAGATGGAAGAAAAGTGACACTATCACCCGATGATCTGTGTTTCACAGCACCTGAGCAGTTAGTCTTACAACCATTACGCCTCACAGTATTCCCCTCTTGCCTTGAGCTCTGTTATATTGGTATTGCTGGTTGTTAATGCACTCTTGGTTTGGGTATTGCTTGTAAGCGTTTGGACCTTCTACAGCTTCCCCACAGGGTTTTTGGGCAATCTCATGCGCTTATTTACACAGTCATTTGGTTTCAAAAGGTATAATTTGTGTTGGTTTCTGAAGGCACGCTCCTGCACGCTCAAACCAGAAGAAATACAGCCAGCTAGGGAAAAAGGCCAAAGACACACTTGCAAAGATAACAAGTGTGGTTTTTCTCCAAAATACAAATGTATCTGCAAAGAACTCTGCTGCCACTGAACGTTCTGAACTCTGTAGGGACGTGCAGCACATTATAAGCACAAATATTTGGGTTGCAGGTCATTTGGTCGAAAACCGAATGCCATTTGATCGAGAGTCAAATGGTGGAAAAAATGGTCTTTTTTATTTTTTTTTTATTTTTATTTTTATTTTTTTTTTTATGGGGGGTTTCTCCCCAACCCCCCTTTTTCTATATTTTTTTTTTACCAAACAAAACTAAAAAAAATATATAAATAAAAAAATTCGACCATTTGACTTTCGATCAAATGGTCATTCGATCTTTTATTTTCGACCATTTGACCGGACACCAAATAAAGTCACTAATGACGTAATCATATATGGTACAATTCTACAATCCTAACTGGACGAGCTCTACACATATAGAGCCTGCTCCATATGAGATGCCAAGCCATTGGTCCATCTTAATTCTTCTCCATCCACCTGTGTGCCGCTGGGCTCCTCATCCAAGGTGAAGGTGGCCTAACAAATAATTGGCTACTAACACAAACAATGTTATTTTATCATTGTAAAGAGCACCTGGCAGATACAGGGATGGGCTCGAGGGGCGGGGGGGGGGGAGAGCCAAGGTCACACTAACTTGCATGCTTCACTCACTTCCCAGATAGGTCAGCAACTCCCATGGTCCTCCACCTTACAAGGCATAAAATAAATGCAATTCTGTAGGTTTGCTTATTAAATTGACACTTGTGTAGCAAAACTAGCTATTTAAATTATCCTGTTCATTGAAAACACAGCTCACACTGCAGTCCTCTCTTGCACTCAGGGCTCCCTCCACCCTCTTTTCTTTGTTCACTGCAAGTTGAAAGGGGCTAATGGAGAGACCGTACAGCACTACTCCTCTCCTCCACTCTTAAGTGCCAAAGGCCTATGTGGGAGTGCTAGGCAAGATTTGTTTTCTTTTTCAAATAATTGTAAACCAGAAGAGATCAGGATGATACTATTTTTTAAGCTAACTACATCCTGCCTGGCAAAGACCAGTAAGTGTTAACTTTATTTCTTTTAAAATACAGTCTTGAAATTCCATGCCTAAACGTTTGTTTATATAATGCATAATTACAGTATTGCTACTGTAAACAATGCATTGTCTCCATGCTTTACAGTAACATTTAGGTTAGTGTTATCTAAATTTCATAGTGTCACTCATTTTCATTGTTTTGGGGACGATGCATCACATTGACAAGCGAACACTTTTGAAAATGTACATGATCACACGGCCAAATGCCTTTGATGGCAAAACCAGTTCTGTTACTTGCTGGTTGCATAAATCTGTGCAACTGGTTCACAACCCATGGGCTGATCCCACACTCCTTGACATTCTGTCTTGCCACCATGTTGATTTATACCAGATACCCTGAAAGTGAGATGGCTGCAACTACAATATTCCACCTAGTTTTCCCAGTTCCCTGCCTGCTGCAACATCTGCTTTGCAGTCTTTTACTTTATTTCCTCTTTCATAATGATACACACAGCTAACTAGAGGTTTACACAACACACTGCTCAATAGTTCCATCCAGTCTGTACATCTACAGATATACTGAAATACCACACATTCTAGGTAGCCTCCAGAGCTCGCTTTGCTCCTATTATGATTGCATTATATATTAGAACCTGCGGGAGAGAGCTGGCCAAACTGTGTTCAGAGCCTTTTTTATCCTATCTATTTATTTGTGCCCATTCATGCAGGTAACCTTTCACATTTTACAGACACTGATAAAAGGTTCGCAAAATCTACTCGCCCACCAGCATAGTCAAGTAGATTTTGTGAAGGGTGAGTACCATTTGCTTGTGAGATTTGCAACTTTTATTTAACATTTACTTGGTTTGCAATAAATGTCAAATACAAGTTTCAATGTCAATGGCTGGCCTCTGGGTGGCAGTGTGCAAAACAATGTGGGTTTGTGATGGCATGCCATTTTACAGAAAGGGCGTTTACATTTCTTGTACTCCACTGCTATTGGTCAAGTGTGTTTCTCTTGGGTCTAGTAGGTAAACTAAGTTTCTCGATCTGCAGGTGTAGCAGAATTTGAAAGAATCTGCAAGGCTTGGCTCATCTTATTTCAGCAGTACACACAAATGCTGTATTGATGCTCATTTTATGTCTTGGGTACAACTATCTTCTGGTGACATTACAAATATTAGTACAGCACTGCTAATCAAATGGGTTTGTTTGCTAATCAAGAAAAGTTTAACTAGCAAACTCTGCTAATCAATTCTTGAAAACTAATTTATGCCTTGGAATTGTTCTTCCGTGTGAGGTTTACTTATAGAAATCCTCAAACAAAGGGGCGTTCATGTTTTTTGTTTATTCTACTTGATTTATGTTTGCTGATTATTTTTTTGATTTGTCTATTGGTAATTCCATCGTATTTAAGATTGCAGGGATACATAATTTAATAGGTGACATTATTAGAGTTGCAGTTTGTGAAATTGTTTTGTATCCATAAGAGTATTCCAACCAATGTCTCTCTCTTTTGTGTGCGACCAAATAGCATGATCCACATGGTGAATGCCCAACGAGGGGTATTTTTTTTTATCATAATTCCCTTTGACAATTTTCTTGCCTCTTATCGTTGGTTTGTTCAGATTTTCTATGTGTGTACAAGGTCATCTCTAAAACTGCGTCTATCTGATCGCAAATCTTGGTTTTGATAATGAGTCTGTACCAACATTAAGAATTGCCCAGAGTTAGTTGATTTCTTTATCTTGTGAAAGAGGGGCAAACAGCTTAAACTGCTGTGATTGTATTTGTGAGAACATTAGGCTTTTTGTATTATTACAGTCTTCAATCACAAAGAACATTTATTGCCCTTTAAATTATGTTCTCAAAGTCTTTCCAGGATAGCCCCTTGATAAAAGCAATTTTGCTTATATCTTAGGTGTTGTCCAAAAGGTAGAGTCTCTCGTAGTGTTCTTGAATGGTAATTACTATAAATCAATATTAAGTTCTGTCTGTGGATTTTTGAAACACTGTTGTAGTTCTTACACCATTTTCCACGCTTGTTTCTAAATTTCAAAATTGTGTCGTCCTTGTTGCTCTGATCATGAGTGACATTTAGTCATCTGTTTGTAGATTGAGCCACTCACAAAAAGAGAAGTTGACTCTTTTTTTTTTCCCCACTAAAGAACATACAAATATCATATGCGTTGGACCCTGATGCGTATCATTTCTGTTAATGGGTTGTTGTCTGAGTAGATATGCTGCCTGTCGCATTCAGTCACACTCAGAGGTTGGCCAAACTTGGAGCAAATGTAGCCCCCTTGACCGTCCTTGACATTTGCTCAAATCATCTTTATAAATAAAAAATGCTTTATTAATGCAATTTCCATTAATTGGAGAAAACAATCTATGGAGCTCTCCATAAGAGTATTTTGTTTTAATAAGAACTACTTAAATCACAGTAAAAGTGACTTGTTTCTCATTACATGTGTATTGCGCCTCTATATCCTTGCTGTTCAATCTGTGCCTATTTCACAGTGCCGTCACACAGCTGCCTTTTAACAGTAAGCCACATTTGTGGTGATAGCGTGCTCAATAAATAGCCCTACATAACATGACGTAACACAGCCCATCTTTGCTTTCATTTTTGCATATAGCTAAATCTACATTTCAAATGGAAAAATCCATTTTGGGGTGTAGATTACATGGGAGTCTTGAGTCATGAAGCGTGTCCTCCTTTTAACAGCCTCAAATACTAATACTTAAGCCTGGTGCTGTCTCCTAACACATGAGCACACTATGTGACCTCTTGTTTGATTACAGCAGTTAAGAAGCCTTTTGTCAGAATTCCTGGGGACCTGAGATAGATTAAGACACACAGAGATGCTAAATTGATGATTATATTGGTTCGGGCTCTTTTTAGTTTGGGCTATTGGGTAGTGCCACCTATAAGCTGAAACTATTGCATTAGAGTACAGATATTGCCGTTCCGTCTGTGATTTTTGAAAAACTGTTGTAGTTCTTCCACCATTTTACTCCCTCGTTTCTAAATTTAAAACGTTTGTCTTGTTGCTCTGATCGTGAGTGATATTTAGTCATCTGTTATGTAGATTGAGCCACTCACAAAAAGAGGAGAGTTAGACTATTTTCCCCCGCTAAAGAACATACATGTATTGGAGCCAGATGCTTATCATTTCTGTCAATGGGTTGATATCTGAGTAGATACGCTGCCTTTCACATGGCATGTGAGGAAGGACACAAATCTTATAGATGTTGTTTTGTTATTTGCCAACCCAGTAACTGCCCATGACCTTGTCATTCCCTATGGCCATTCCCACCCAGTTCCTGCCCCAGCACTCCCAAAACACCTCCTCATGGGAACTGTTTGAGCTTGCTTTAGTCAAGCCTTAACATCAAACCTTGCACTTGAAGGGCCTGCCAGTGTTTTTGCAAAGATGTTTTCTGAGAGTTGATAATTTAATTGGAGTTGTAAATGTGTTCTTGGTGTAATAATACACATGTCGTAACCAGGTCTGGCTTTAGCCACTCTGTTTATAAGCACTATGTGTGTCCCTCACGGAAGTCCTGTTAAAAACAAGCATTGACAAGGCCAACTTTATTTACTTGTGTAGCGGTATTAGGCATTTGCCATGCACTGCTATTAGATGCTCATGAACATGCACCAATTTGCAACTTCTACCATCAATAGTCGATTAATACCACAACAAAAGTGCCTGGCAAGTGCCTTTTCCATGCCTACATAAAAGCCCAAACTGTTGGCATTGCCTATGCTTGTTTTAATGGGTATGGAAACCTGACTTTCCCCACACAAATAATCATTTAAAATGGGTATAAAAATAGTTTTAACTCAAACATGTTCAGACTTCATCATTGGATTCAGAATTGAAATGACTTATTCCTAAATCACCTGTTCATTTGAATACCACATATTGGGACACCTCTTGACAACTCCTTTTTGTGGTCAGCTTGATATGTTTTCCCAATTGATCCTTATCGGAACGATTTCTGATGCTCGAGGGTTAAGCGAGGAGAACACTGTGCAGTACAATCCCCATAAAAATTAGGTAGATGGGCAAAGCAGTACGTTTTTATTGGTAGTTGTATTCCTGAAACTCCCAAACCTGTGAAGTGGATTGGTCTGCAGACAAGACCAGTGCACTTCTTGGTGAGGGTTGTAATCCTGAGACTCCCCATTGTGTAGGCAAAACCTTTTTTGTTTAGAAGGTGTGGTGCACTGATGACTAATATCCCTTCTTGATGGAAAGGCGGGTCTGGACAGTCCCCTAAGAAAGTAAGCCCCACTAACAAGCTACAGATGACTGAGGGCATAAACTTAGCAACATTGATCAGAGAACTGTTATCCATGCATGGTGAACATTAAGGACACCAACACGGAGCCTAAAGGCCAAGTTAGGCCTACGAATTGTTGGTAACCACAGGATGCTGAGGGAGATCCAAAGACGCATACAGTTGAATAGTAGATCATCTACTCTTTAGAGCCAATGGTTGTAAAATAGTAGGTACAGATCGTCTTATTTGAACTTTTAAATTTGAACATTTTATTTAAGATAATTTGGAGCAGGTGATTCCCTACAACATGGCTGAACCACATTGAAAGGTGCCATACTTAGACGTGGTCCCCATGCTCGCTCTGCCTAAGGGAACCAATGTATGCCTCCCAGGTGGGGCCCAACAAAACAAAAAACGTGCCTCTGGTTACTTGTGCTCCAGTGTAGTGGGGAAATGGCCTAACATTTCATGCTGGTTTGCTGTCCTTGTTGTTAGGGCCCAGACTGATTTGCATATGACTACTCTCCTCTTGTAATGTTGTGTCTGTAAATTGTGAGAAACCTGAGGGTATTCTCACAGGTAGACCTCGAGAATCCCTTATTCAGGTGGCCAGGGAAGGGCTGGCGCTCTCAGATCCCAACCCTGGAGGTGGACGAGCGAGGGAGGATCACCTGGGTAGGGAAGCCCAGGGTTATGCTTGGGGGAGTGCCCCAGGTGAGGCACAGTATCATGCCGGAGAAAGGGACGAGGAAGACTAGCTTCTTGAAGCTTTTATAGGCTGCACCAACTCAAATCTCCCATCTCCAAATCCAAAGACCCCTTCATATCTGGTAAATCCCCTAGGAACTCAAACCCTGGTACATTCGAAAACCACAATTCCCAGTATCCTGTTTACCTGTTTTCGACCTGAATGCTCCCAATTATTCTTCTCCACGTCACTTTGATTATTTGTTTCCGACCACCCAGCCTACCTTGACTAAACACTATCGTTCCCACAATTGCCCCCCCCCCCCTGTTCCTTTCCCGATAATAATCCTGGTCATTCCTGGCTTTCACAAACCCTATCAATCTCACCCTTCTGAGTTTATCAACCCCCGTAGTACGAGGGTTATAATTCCATATAACACCTTTTCCTATCCAACCCCGTAGGAGACTTGGAAATTCTACCACCCCCCCGCCCCACTTTCCAACACGAACACTTTCCCATACCATGAAAAACAGACTAACCACAGTGCTGTTTACCTGACATGTCCCGACACAATGGTCATGCAGAGTCGGGCAAATGATAGTAATAGTAACAACACACACCTTCAAGAGGAGGAGAAAGGTGGCGAGAACCGAAGGGGCAACAAAGAGAGAAGTGACCTTGCCCTTTACAACCCTGACCCGTGAAGACTCCGTGGAAGGAATCGTAAGACCGCGTTAGTGTGTTGTAGCAGATGGTAATGGTACACAGAGCATGCCTAGACTGATGAGCAGGATAGAGAAAGACGCCTGCTACCGTGGTACTGTCCTTGATGGATACAAGTAAGGCCAAGCGGTTCATCCAGTGCCCCAGATAAGATTTTGAGGTGGGAGTATTTTACGCATGATTTTTCAAATTAGAGCGTAAATGCAATTTCAAGAGAGTAAAACTTAGTTTTCTCCTCTGCAAGAGAGTAAAACTTATCCAACACATACGTTATGGGTATGAACACATTTTAAAAGGGTGCATGCTTTATTATGTTGCTCGTTTAGCTGTCACAGATTTGGACTTTCAGTTGGAAATTCACCATCATGCATAAGAAGGCTATGCTGCTGACAAAAGAAATGCTACATTGCCATCTAGTGGTGGAAAGTATGTTTTTTTAATGAATAAATCAAAGCGTACACGGTATTTAAATGGTCCGTATTTGCCATATTTACATGCGTAAAAGGGCAAGATACGCACGTTAACTGGTAGGCTGGGTTCATCACAGCCGGTGAGTAGAGGGGAGAACCAAAAGGAATCTGAACTGTGTTGAATAAAAGTCAGAAAGTGGCAAATTGAGAAAAGTATAAAGAACTGTGACAATTGGGGGAACCAGCTGCAGAAGGGTCCGGCACCACGTTGGTGCTCACTCCAGAGAGACTGCTTGATCCCGTGTTTGTTGAACTACGAATACCAGAAGGCCCCAGGAGAGCCGCAAGTGAAAAGGTCAAAGTGGTCATATAGGGGTCTAGCAAAATGCCCTGTACAGTCGAACGTCTTTGACCTGCACTTAATTGGAAAGCTAAGGGAGGTGAATCCTGCATAGTGAATTCAAGAGAGAGAATTGTGTGAAAGGAAAGAATTGGGATGCCGATAGAACGGGGCAAATCCGGATGTCCCAATGAACAGTGTGTTGACGAAAGTGAACCCGGAAAAGGGGTGTCCACAGTGAACTGTTTAAAAAAGACATTAAGATTTGTGAATGTAACAGATGAACTTGTTCTGAAAAGCTGCATTGAATCCGATGGAGGGAGTCTGAAATTTGAGAAGGGTCTGAGCCCAGAAAAGCAGGATCCAAGGGTGAAAAGTTGTCACCCAAAGAACTGAGAAAGCAAAAGGTGAAAGCGTGCAAATGAGAGCCGTAGTGAACCCGACGGAGGGAGGCACACATTTGAGAAAGGTCTGAGCCTGGAAGAGGGGGATCCAGGGGTGGAAAGCCATCACCCCACCGACACATGAAATCTTTGTAATACAAGCCAGAGTGAACCCGACGGAGGGAGGCTAATATTTGAAAGGGGTCTGAGCCTCGAAGATGGGAACCCAGGGGTAAAGAATCATCACCCCAAGTGCAATCCGAAATTAACTTTTTGTTTATTTGAACCTATCTGGTCCTCGGAAGCAAGAGAGTCAACCACCAAACGTGCTGATATCGATAGGAACGGTTTGTGGATCTAAGCCCGGAAGAGGGGGATCCAGGGGCAAAGAGTTGTCACCCAACGTACATGCTCAAAGGAACTTTTGTTTATTGTTTCAGACACATCGGGTCCTAGGAGGCCAGAGACTTTTTGTAGAAACGTGACTTAACCACTGACGATCCTGATATCTGAGAACAGAACTGTTGTCTCGTGCTGGGAAAGCTCGAGCGTGTGCTGTACTCAGGAGTCCCACCTTGTCCCGTGCTTAAAACGTGGGGAAGGGAGACCCCAGGTTACCACATCCTGACTTATCATTTGTTAACACTTTTCTCATGAACACTATCCCCCACTCTTTTTGTATTTAGTTGTAAGGATTGGCAATCGTGTTTTTTTTTTTTTTGTAAAGGCCCTTTATTTTGACAAGACTCCACTAGGACTGCCTTTATTATTATTAAATGGTTGTAGCTTTCTCCCATCTTAGATTTAGGTTTAGATTAGCCATCCTTAAAATGTGATCACTTGTGTCTGTCTTTATTATTGTCACCATGAGTTCCTAAGTAAGGCATGTGATTATGAATAATTAGAGTAGGATTGTAAACGTAAGCAACAGCAGTGCCAGCAGTTATGGGCACAACAACATTGGCAACATTAGTAGCAACATGAACAGCATTTGATAAAGAAGGTATAGATACCTCTGTGCCGCTGTAAGGACACATTTTTCCCCATTACTCCGTTGGCTGGGATAGCTACCACTCCAGAGATCACACCCACTTCCAAACTAATTTCTTAGAAACGTTTCCAGGATTCCTGTTTCCAAATCTTGGTCTGCGAGTGCAGCCGGGGGTGGTTATTGAGCATCAAAAGGCTTGAGTGCCTGCTAGGTGGTAAAGCAAGAGAGGCAACCTCTCTTTGCACCTTCTCCTCCTCCACCTACCCTCCCATAGCCACCAAGCACAGTAAGTACATTGTATTGGAGAATACTCTCTTTGGAAAGCACCGATCCAACCCAGATTAGCATCAAGCACAGCATAGGGAGATCCATTGCTGCATGTTGATGTGGCTTCTGGGTGGGTATCACTGCCCTCTTCCTCCAGGGCATTGTCATGTACCTGGTCTCGTTGCTTTTGAGATCGGGGTTGTGATGGTGTGCACCTATTCTTGGTCCTCTTGGATTGATCTAGAGCGATGCCAAGCTGATTTATGGCATGGGAGTCAACCCCCAAGCCACCTACTTGATGGGGCGAACAGAGAGGGAGTCCAGAAGCCGACTCTGCATACCACGGGATAGCTTCCCCAGATTTATGTGCCGTAGGGACAGCGCAAAGCGCTGGCTTGAGGAACTGATGTTGATACCGTCTGTAGACCAAAGATGGCAAAAACCGTGACACAAAAATGGTTTTGAACAGCTGACAAGGACAAAGCAGCCAGGAGGAAGAGCCGAAGCAGGACAGGGCTCACGGGAAAAGGGAAGGTAGAGTTGAGGAAACCGAGAGATAACACAGCTGGGCGAGCAGGGCAGAGCAAGTGGGTCACTAACATACAGAGCGTGTTAAAAGGCATCTGCATTGTGTGAGTGCTGGGTTTAAATAGCCCAATGCACCCTGCGCTCTGTTCCCGCCAACCAGCGTAGTTGTCATGGCAACTATCGAAACCAAAGGCATTGCGCATGCGCGTGAGACTGGTGCGATGTCCCAGCGAATGCTCACAGAGCCCATGATGGCGGCGCCCCTAATGAGGACACTGGGATGGCCTTCGCTACCAGGCCGTTGTCCGTGGCTTTTGTTGTGCCCGTCGACCCACCAACTGCGCCACAAGCGCCAGCACAGGTAGCACCGCCAGGGACGTTGTGCAGCAATCCCTCCATGCCTTCTAACTCCGATGTCTCTTGGTCATCCAGCTCCCCAGAGCATGTCAATGAAATAGGAGTTTGAGTACCCGTTGTCCGTAGTAGAGCTCTAGTAGCGGGCTAACTGGGCAGAAGAGCCCGATCCACTCAACAAACCACTTAACCAGCTGCAGAACACTGGAGTTCTGTGGTGGCCCCAGCGAGCACAGGACATTGGATGAGAGTATACGTGTTTATTTGGGCACCTTGTATAAACGCAGGCTCTCACTTTTAGGGGAGTGGTACTCACAGTTCTGTCCAATGTTAGCAGTACAGTTAGTGTCACTGCACTGGGAATGCAGCAATTGGTATTCACAACCCCTACCTACTAGAGCTCCCACGAGGCTTACTTTCAGCCATGGAATTACGCTCTCTGAGTAGGGGAACCTGCTTGAGCTGCAGGCTGCAGTTCAGGAGTCCTTTTACAGCTTCTGAGGAGAAGTGCCTAGGCACGACCTTCCTCCTGGTCCCTTGCTTCAAGTCTACCGAGTTTCCGGCTCCTTGCGCGCTTTCTGCACAATCCCAGCTTCGCAAGATCTCGCGTGTTGGATCCTCACAAGTTCCTACTCTTGGGCAAAAAACATAAATGGCGAAGGAGTCCTAGAGGATCAGCAAATGAACCCCACCCTGATAACCTGCCAGTGCCATCTTGCTTTCACTACCCCTCATGGTAGATAATTCTAATTATAATAAATTCACAACCATCAATCCATTACCTTTTTGCTTATATGTATCCAATGCAAAATCTCCTGTTTTACTTCATAAATAGATCGTTTTCCAAACAGTGCGTTTTCAGTCTCTAGTCTTCAGCCTGTTAATTACTGTAGGTTTAGATGAACCAATGCCCCAAGTCTCTGCTGCAAATCCTATGTGTCTCTAGTCAACAGGGAAACATTCTGCCTTTATAGCCTTTATCGATTGCCTGAAAATATTAACATTTGAAGAAAATGCCATACTGTTTAAATCAAATTATGGTAGGTGTGTGACTTTGTAGCAGTTGAACTGTCCTATTCTGGAAACGCAACTCCTTAAACAAGCACACCGTTGTATATCTTGCCATTGTTCATGTTGCTTGAAATATCAGTGTGGCCCTTTCTGGACTTGCAGTGAAGCGACGCTCCCCAGAAGAGATGGCAATATTTTACAATTATTAAAACAAAGGGAGTTCTACTGGTTTGAAACATAATCCTCTTTAAATCCGAAAGCAGATGATTTAGAGGTTGATTTAAGTTGCTTTTAACTTTCTTCAAAAAGAATATTTAGCTCATATATATGTGGGTACCTTGAGACGGAATCAGATCTATTGTAATTTTGCTACCATGTTTGGAAATATAACCTAATGTAAACTTTAGACATGTATGTTAGTTTTCTGTTATGTTTGAAGCCATAACAAATGGAAAACTGTGGAGCTCATTTTGCTCATCGGTGTAAATTGCCCAGAGAGGACCGTTTATGTTTGCACTTACATTTAAACAGTACCCCTCTGGGCAATTTATGTCATTTTCACTGCGAGTGCAAATAAGAAGTGTAAAGGGATGGCGGAAGTCCCTTTGTACCTTTTTTCTTTTGCACTCTGCAGTCCGAATAGAGTAAATGCTGCTTACCATGTATACATGGCAAGTGGGGTTTATAAGGATTTCCTAAGGAATATGCCTGCTTTTCGCAAAAGCGGGCATATTCCATACACATCATTGGTTTTACACCAGCATAAAAATCTCAGGCTGGCATAAAACCAAGTTGTTTCGTCCCCACCCTCTGCCTTCAGAAACAATGAAAATTCCCAGAAGCGTGAATAGAGGCGTTAAAATGCCTGTTTTGGTCCCCATGTGTGTCCCCGGGGACTTGAAAAATCGTAGGCGTGGCCTATATGCTTAAACATTTGTTAATAATTGAGATGGGAGAGTATGAACACAAAACCTGTTAGTGTGCAGCTTTTCTCCCACGCATTGACTTTCCATGTCCACTCCTTATGCCCATCCCCACCCAATACTTACTCCTCCTCAACCAACACATACACCTGGGATCTCTTTGAGCTTGCTCTGCTTGTTTAAACGTGTGCATTGTACTTTCCAAGCTGTCATTTGAAAGGAAATTGCTTAATTGCAGCTGTAAGTAAGCTACTTGTGGAATAATACAATTATAACCAAGCATGCCTTCAGCCCCTTAATTTATGAGAAATGTGTGTCCTTGCTTCTGTTCCTTCCACTGAACACTGAGCATTGGTAAAGCCAATAGTGACTTTTGTACAAGCATTCAATAGACCGTTGCAACAACCTTCCATAATATGTCCAAGTGCTAACCCCATTTGCCAGGCATGTGATATTTTATGGCCAGGTGGTACCATTATGGCAGTGCCTGGAAAATATCTATCCTATGGCTACACAAAAGCCAAAAGTGCTCGTTTTTACCAATGCTTGTTATAAAGGGTCGGTGAAAAGCATAACTCTATTTTTCCAGCTGTTTAAAATGTCCCAGTACTGAACTACACATTTATTTGTGCAGATCTAGAAATAGCTTTACTGCATTTTATAATTTTACGTTGGGAATTTTCCTCTAAACAGAACTACACCGGAAATAAACTGGTTGTTACACACTTTTTCATTATGCTAGTCAAGATCCTAAATTCCAGAGGGATAACACTTGGGGGTTCCGTATAACTATTCTACCCAAACAGACTATTTTACTGAAGCAAAACATGTAACCAATAAATTGAAGGAGATTGGTTACCCTATAATGGGGTAAACATTGCAGGCTACTCAGTGCATTCATTTCTCCACATAGCACACCAGTTCTTACTCTCTAAGAGTCTATTATCACTAGCCATCGGCTAGTGGAGAGTGGAGATTTACCTAGAAGTCTATTGAATGTGTCCACAAAATATGCATTACATGCGAATTGTAAAACCCTAATCTACTGAGATGATATAAAGACCCAAAAAGCTCCATATGTACACTGGCCTTCTATAGATAAAGCAACAAGATCAATACACGATTAAATGCAATTGTAACCTTTGAATTGCAGCAGAAGACTTTTGTAGATAATCCTTCTTTAAGTTTAAATGATGGAAGAACTTGATGGGTATGCTTGCCCATTCCCTGTGAAAAAAAGATTGACAAAGAAGTACATCTATCACTGCAACATGGGGTTACACCCCATAGTTGGTAATTAGCCATGCAGTAATTGTGTATAGTGCCAATTTACTTACGGTGAAGGAGGAAAAGCTCCATGGTGTCACCTGAATCTTGATATCTTGTACATATTGTCACATAAAGTACTGTTTTTACATCATATTTTGCCCTTGCAAAAATGTTATGTAGGAAAAACCACATATGAGGTAACCAAAAGAATATGTGAACACCCCTCCCTTATTAGGCAGGCTAACTCTCAATTTCACATGGTACATTTTTTTTTTATGCTAACCGTGATGATAGAGGTATACTGTGGGTGACATCCTGACGAGAGGTGAGCCATTTTATTTGTGCCTGTCCAGAATTGTACAACGCTTGTACATCACGACTGGACCTTCTATATCTGGACTTAATGACACTGTTGAATGGCCTCTAATTCTACCATTTCTGGAAGGAGTGTCTCCATTGATTCATTATTCTTTGGGCCTATTGTGTCACTTGTTTATTATATCTTTGTACAATCCACGTGTGTCATTGGCTCACTCTTATAACACTCTAGTAACCTCTTACTATTTTTACTAACATAGAATGTCACATTTGAAGTACTTTGAATAAGATAATCTGCCTAGTTCGATTCAAGAATGTTAACATTTTGTATAAGGGAGAGCAACCGGCTGCAATACATTTATATACAGCTGACTAGGAAACACAGCAGAGTAGTCTTTTCTATATCTCTTTCTCAAAATAAAGCCATGCCTAGGCATAACCTCTTTACGCCTTAACATATGATTAAAAACATTCTGTCCCAGCGTATCCTCCAAACTGGGTAGCAGGACGCTTACTACATGGTGCTGTAATACAGGGGAATTTATGAAAATGCAAGGTAGAAGTGGGCCCATTTTGTTTGATGCAAGTCTATATACCTTTCTGTTTGCACTGCATGAAACAACATAGAATGATTTAAATTCCCCGTTATTTTCGTCTGCATTTAGTTTGACCTTTTATTGTACACATTTGTTTTTTTTCTTTTATTAGCGGATCCCCCATAGTCTTCACAAAAAGGATTGAAACTTGCATTGTTAATAAAACAGTAGATTACACTTTAAAAAAGGCTGTGGGACAAGTCCTATTCGCTTGTCCCTTGACTGCTTCCCCCTCCAGAATGAGCAATTTGTCTTGGATCTTAACCAATTCTACGTCAAGACCGGAGGCTTCCATTATGCTTCTCTTTCTATAATTCACCAATAAAGAAAAAGCTCAGCAGTAAGATATTCTGTGCACCCAAATGTGCCATGAGTAATGTGCATGAAACAGGTGCACTAAATAAATAATAAACATAGTAATATAATAGTAACATAATAACATATAACCAAGAGTCTCTGAAGTAACTGCATTTCCCAGGGGACTTTGCTCCCGTTCATTTAGAGGCCACCAACATGTGTCCTAGTCCTCCAATAGTTGTCCAGATCCCCTCCATAAACCGTCCTAAACATGATGTCACTTTCTCTTTCTTTGCTGCTCACAGCAAGGGATAAGTACATCCATGTTTAGCACTGTTTATGACAGAATGTTATGTTTATGTAAAATTATTATAATTATTCGCTTATATTGATATTTTGTCATGGACATACTACAGTGCTTACTTGTGTTGACATTTTTCTGTCAGATACACTATCAAGCGCGTGCGCCCTTCGGATTTCATTTTCCTCTTCTGAGGACATTGGTACCTTATTGTGCTTCGTTCTGATGCCAGCTGCTTCCTGCCGGCGTCAGAGACTGCATTATACACGAGGCGTTGCTTGTTGCTTTGGCCCGTGTGTGTCTTTTTCAGCCGGCCGCTTCGCGAGCGTCGGGAGCGGCATGGGCGATCCCTCGCGGGGATCTTTTTTTCATTTTCATCAGCTCTCCGGTGTTTCGCGGGCCGCAAAGACCCGCACGGCCTTGCTGAGACTGCATAACCACCCGCGGGCCACCAGGGGAGCTCCAGCTTCCCGGGTCCTTTTCTCCAATTCAGGCGCTCGAATACGCATGACCATTACTATTATAATGGTCTTTGCTGCTCGAGCGCCAGAATCATTCGTGGGGTGGTCATTTGAACTGTTTATTACATCAAAGGATTTGAGTTTTTCCCCTCGCAAATACAAGCGAGAGCTCACGCAAGTGACAAGAATAGAACTATAAGAATTAGCATATTTAAAAAAAATTTTAAAAAGTCAAGGAGACATAAGCTCCTGTTCAGCAAATTACACAGATTAATAACAAGCTGAACTAAGAACACTGGGCTAGAGAGAAGGCGTTCCAGAAGCCCAGAAAGAATAAACAAAAAAAAGGGTATTTAAAGGTGCTTGAAGAAATAATGGCAGCGCAGTACTCCCCTCAATCAGATCAAGCCTGGTCTGAGTGTGAGGAAGATAGCTGCTACATTGACGAAGTGGCCATGGCTAACAGCATGCAGAAAGTACTGGGTTCCTCAGTTGAACACAGCATTAAAAAAGCTGTGACTGATATGCACCTTCCCATTCAAAACCGCCTAGATACAATGGAGGAGCACCTAAGAGCATCATCACCGCCAGGTAGGAAAAAGACCCAGAAAAGAAAGCACCTTAATGAAGGGGGATGTACCCCGGCTCGCAAGAGCAGAAGATCTACGATCCCCCCCGAGCCAGCTAAATAATGCCATAGCTGCCGTCTCGGACGCCTTCTCCAGGCTGAGACAAGCCTTTATGAACAGGAAGGTAACCCCTTCCCACGAACCCTCTTGCCCCGAGGAAGAAAATAGGGGAAATAGACCCTCAAGCCCAGAGGGATATGAACAGGGCACGGAAGAAGAAGATCATGATAAGGGCGTCTATGACGCTAATCTTTCCCACTCTTCATCCGAAGAAGAGTTTCAGATACAGGGTTCAAAACCCTCAGGTTCAGGGATTGTGGCAGACCCCATCTGTAAGGATACAACTGGGAACAAGCCTCTTGCAGAAGGGATGTTTACCCCGTAAGACTTGATGCACCCCAGGTCCACTGACTGGGAACCATCTTCCAAGACATCAAATTATATTCACCTCAGGCTGCGCAAGCCACTTGATGAGGAAGTCAGGGCCAGACTTTGTGCTGAATGTCCTCGACCAGACATTGCAGACAAAGTAGCTCTGACTACAGAGCTTGATTCTAAAATGATCACCTTTCTAGGTAAGAATGTCCAAAACCCTAGGAAGGGTATTGATCGGGCCTGGAAGTCCTGCCAGGACAAAGTACTGGACGTGGCGGGTCCACTGGCCAAAATCTCAGATCTTGCCGAAACAGCCATCAGCTCCTCGGACCCCATTGACCCAGTAATACTGTCCGGTTGGGTTCAGCGAGCTATTTGCCTCTTGGGAAACGCCAGTTGTGCTATTTCCACAAAGCGTCGGAAAGGCATCCTATACAAAATAAGACTCCAAACTGACCGAATTGGCAGACACAGAATGTGGTCCAACTGCGCAAGGTCTGCTTTTCGGAGATCCTTTTATGAAGGAGATGGCGAAATTTTTCGGGACATTCACAGCATTGGGCTAAGCACAGGCTTCAATCAAAAGAGTATTCGCAACCAAGGTTTTCTCCAGGGCCGGACAAGGCAGAGGTCGCTCTTACGGCCGGTTCTTCTTCAACAAGAGACCTCAACAATCCAGAGGTCAGCATAACTCCTGGCAGGAACGCTCCGACACATTCTTCCCCTCAAGAGGTCGTGGAAGAGGCCGTCTCTGGAGGAGAGCGGCTTTTTATCCAGCCCAATAACAATCTACAGGTCATTGTACTTGTAGCAGCGCCAGCGCCACTAGCACCTATAGGAGGGAGGTTAATAATGTTTGCAAATGGTTGGGATACCTTATCGGGAGACGCCTGCGTAAGGGACACAGCTCGGGGTCTGCGCTTAGAGTTTTTCGAGCAACCCATTCAGACATGTCGCCCTACTCCCATATTAATGTCTCAAACAGATCAAACCGCCTTAGACAGCGAAATACACAGTCTTCATCAGAAGCAAGCAATTCGCCCCTGCTCAAGTCAGGGAGGCTTCTTCAGCCCCATATTTCTGGTAAGCAGGAAGCAAAAGGTACGCCCAGTCATAAACCTCAGAGCTCTCAATGAATTCATCATTTACCGGCATTTCAAAATGGAAGGGATACACATGCTCAAAGACCTCCTGAGACCGAATGATTGGCTTATGCGCCTAGATTTAAAAGACGCTTACCTCGCAGTGCCGATTCATCAGGCACACACAAGATACCTGAGATTTTCTTGGAGAAATCGAGATTGGGAGTTCACAAGCCTACCCTTCGGGCTCTCTTCACCGCCTTGGGTTTTCACCAAGCTCTTAAGGCCTGTAGTAGCTCATTTAAGAGAACAAGGTGTCCGTCTCATAATTTACCTAGACGACATCATTTTCATGGCCCACTCGCAAGAACTAGTTCAGAAACAGACCAGACTAGCAATAAACTTGCTACACAGCCTCGGTTTTCTCATAAACTGGGAAAAGTCAGTTCTTCTTCCATCCAAAAATATGGAATTTCTGGGGTTCGTAGTGGGCACCCAGAATTCTCAACTTCGACTCCCATCAGCCAAGATTCACTCTACCAAAAGAGAGATTTGCAGGCTCTTACAGAAGAACATGGTCTCTCTTCGAGAGCTAGTGTCAGCCCCCTGGGACTGAACCTCCCACAACTCCGACTTTCCCTCTTCCTCCTCCTCTTCACCTGACAAATAGTCCAGAACTGAAGAAATCTGCGGTCGGCGGGCTCGATAATCCTGCTTCTTCTTCTCTTTTTTTTCTGAGTAAGAGTCTCTCTCCCGGAAGGAAGCCACAGTCCTATGCTGTTAACTAGCACCGCCTGTGGCCCCTCTCCCGAAAGGGACGGGAGGGGGAAAAAGCCAGCAGGGCACAAAAAACCCCAAATGTAGGTAAGCAGTAGCTGATGTCCGTTCAGGAGGATGCAGAGCGGAATGCGGACTCCAAGGATGCCGTGGACAGGGCCAGGAGCCAGCGGAGTGTTGACACCAGGTAAGGGAACCAACCAAAAGCTCCGGAGAGCAAACGGGGAAAGAGGTATGGAAACCAAGCGCGGAAGTACGGGAACAGAGCGAGGGAAAGAGGCGGGGTAGAGACCCCAGAGAGAGAGAAAGTATTTCGTAGCGGTGCCTAGAGGAGGCAATACCCAGAGAGAAAGCACAGGAAAAGAGATAAACTAGCGTTGAAGCAACCGAGAGAGAGCAGCCGCGGGGAGGCTGACCGAAGCGGGTTGCAACGCACAGTGAACAGGGAGGGCGTGGCTAATAAGCCTCCCTGTCCGCTGTTGCCGCAACGCTAGACCGCTGCCGTCAACGTCGGAAAAACGTGACGGTCAATTCAATGGCGGCCCGCAATCTGGACCACAGGGTCCACGGAAGGCGGAGGTGCGTGACAGTATGCCCCCCCCATACTGCACCCCCCCCCCGGTTTGCCAGGGTGCGCCCTATGGAACCTCCTGAGCAAAACCGGGGCTTTGAGATGTGAAATGGGTTCCCAGGAATCTTCAGCTCTAGAATACCCTTTCCAATGCACCAGATATTCCAGGCGACCCCGCCTATAGCGAGAATCACAGATTTGGGACACCTCGTAGTCTACAGCAACCTGTGGCGGAGCCCGTAATGGAAGGGATCTAACAGACTAGCCCTGACCAGCTTCACGAAGGAGGGAGGAGTGAAAAACAGGGTGCACTCGATGTAGGCAAGGGGGGAATTTCAAACGGAAGGCAACAGGGTTGATCTTGGCCACAATTGGATAAGGACCAATGAAGCGGGGGGAAAGTTTAGACGGTCGGGTCCACCTGGGTAGAAACTTGGTAGCAAGCCATACCCTGGTGCCCACCTTCCACTCTGGCACCCCCAATCGGTGACGATCAGCTTGAGTCTTGTAAGCTATTAGGCTTTCCAGCAGACTGCGTCTGGTTGTCCTGTGGGCCTCCCGTATCATGGACAACGTGTCCTCCACTGCAGGGAGATTGCAAGTAAGAGAGACACTGGGAAATATGGAGCGGGGATGAGTCCCATAAGTACAAAAAAATGGAGTGAGACCAGAGGCAGAGTGCCGAGAATTGTTGTATGCAAATTCCGCCGTCGGAAGGAGCGACACCCAATTGTCTTGTTCCTGATTGACGTAGCAACGTAAGTACTGTTCGAGATTGCCGTTCAATCGCTCCGTCTGCCCATTGGTCTGTGGGTGGAAACCCGAGGAGAGTGCCCTTTCGATGCCCAACTGCTGACACAACGCTGACCAGAACTTAGAGATGTATTGGCTGCCTCTGTCAGAAGTGATCTTATCTGGGAGGCCGTGGAGACGAAATATATATCCCTAAGAAACACACTAGCCATCTCAGCCGCAGTGGGCAATCCGCAAAGAGGAGAGAAATGTGCCAGTTTGGACATGGAATCAATGGTCACCATGATGCAGGTACAGGCTTGAGAAACCGGCAAGTCCACTATGAAATCAGTGGAGATATGGCTCCACGGACGCAGGGGCACTGAACCCTGTTCGAGTAAACCCAAAGGTTTGGTGGTACGATATTTACTGCTATTACAGACGTTGCAGGATTGTATAAATTTCTTGACCTCAGCTTGAATCCCTGGCCAATAAAAATATCTCTTAATCAGTTCCACCGTGTTGGATTGTCCTCTATGGCCGGCCGTCTTGTGATCATGGCACCACTTCACAACCTGATGTCGGAGGGCGGAAGAGGGTATGAAGAGTCGATGATCGTGAAACAAGAGTCCGTCTTTTTCCGTCAATCTTTCCTTTACTTCACTGTGTTCAGACAGAACGGTAGCTTCTTTAACTTGCTGGAGGAAATTGGCCGCCTGGATGAACACCCGATTCCTGGGAAAGAGTCTTTCTGGTGGCTGAAGTCTGGAACCTTCCAACACCTCCTTCCGGGATAATGCGTCTGCTAGTAGATTCTGGGAACCAGGGATATAGGTAATCCGAAAATCATACTGGGCAAAGAAATGTGCCCATCGGGCCTGCCGAGAATTGACACAATCCATGTTCTGGAGCACCTGCAGATTTTTGTGGTCGGTGCGGATGGTGAATGGACAACTACCTCCTTGTAGTAGATGCCTCCATTCTTCACATGCCAGTTTCATGGCCAGAAGCTCTCGCTCGATCACAGAGTAGTTCCGTTGACTCGGGGTGAGGGTCCGTGACAAATAAGCAATGGGGTGTTCTTCCCCGTCCTGTTCCTGCAGTAATACGGCACCTATCGCAGCTACCGAAGCATCTGTCTCAAGTATGAATAGTTTACTTTGGTCTGGATGGCGCAAAATGGGAGCTTTGCAAAACAGTTCCTTTAGATGAATGAAATTCTCTTCTGCCTTGGAATCCCAACAAAATGGCAGGGAAGTCTTCTTTAATAGACGAGTAATGGGTAGCACTACCTCAGAGAAAGAGGGAATGAGGCATCTGTAAAAATTCGCCACTCCAAGGAATTTCTGTACTTCCTTGACTGATCTGGGAGAATGCCAACTCAGGATCGCCTCCACCTTAGTCTTATCCATGAGGATACCCTGGGGAGACAGAACGTATCCTAGATAAGGTACTGAGCTGACCCCAAACTCGCATTTCTCTCTCTTTACCAAGAGTTTGTGTTCCTTAAGCCGATTCAGAACTTCAGTAAGATGAATCTGATGTTGCTCAAGGTCCTTAGAAAATATCAAGATATCATCCAAATAGACAATAACAGACACAAACATGAGATACGAGAATATCCGGTCCATGAACCTCTGAAAAACTGCAGGTGCGTTGACCGGCCCAAACGGCATCACATGGTACTCAAATAATCCAAATGGAGTACGGAAAGCCGTTTTCCACTCGTCACCAGCATGGATCCGTAAGAGATGGTAAGCACTGCGAGGGTCCAATTTGGTGAAGATCTTAGCTCCTTGGATTGCCTCCAAAATGTCTGTGATGAGGGGCATGGGATAGCGATCCCTGATGGTAACTTTATTTAATCCTTGATAGTCAATACATGGTCGAAGATCTAGGGAATCTTTTTTCGGAATAAAGAACAATGGGGCTCCCACTGGGGATTTTGACAGGCAGATAAGTCCGTTTTGCAAATTATCATCCAGGTAGGATCTGAGAGCCTTCTTTTCAGATTGAGATAATGAGAACATTCGACCAAAGGGGACTAAAGCATTGGGGAGAAGATCAATTGAACAGTCCTCCGGCCTGTGTGGAGGTAATTCAAGGACGTTCCTTTCTGCAAATACCGTCTCATAGGATGAGAGGTCCAATGGAAGGCAGTGTACACCAATCGTGCTTACTGGCGGGGCAGTATGTGCCGTGGCCTCCATAAAAAGTAGGTCTTTTAAACCTGCCTTTTGACAAAACCCCGAATCAAAACTGATACTGTTAGTAGACCAGTTGATTTGGGGGTTATGTTTGCGTAACCATGTGATCCCTAAGATGAGAGGAAAATGTGCAGCATGAATAATGTCAAACTGAATTAATTCAGAATGCTGTTGAATGGACATCTGTAAGTATTTGGTGGTCTGCGTGATGGGTCCAGAGCTAAGTGGACTACCGTCCACTCCTTCCACCTTCTGGTCTTCTTTCCGGTTGATTCTGCGTAGGCCAACGTTGTCTGCCCAAATGGTATCTACAAAATTGCCGGCTGCCCCGCAGTCCAATAGGGCCAAGGCATCAATCTTCTGTTGATCAATCTTTAGTAGTACTTTGAGCACCATGAGTCGTGAATCCTCCAACTGATTAGCGGGACCCACGGATAAGGACACATAGGGACTGGCAAAATTCCCTCGGACTCCCGTCTCTCCTAGGACCGAGGGTTCTCGTTTCCCGACTTTCGGGATGGGATCTCTGTGCAGTTCTTTATCTGATGTTGGTCAGAACCACAATATGCACATAACCCCAAATCTCTCCGTCTCTTCCTCTCTTCGAAGGACAATGAAGGACGAGTAGTACCGATGCATCGGTTCATCTGGGCGTGGAGGAGCTGTGGTGGAGGAAGGAGGAAAACTTGTAGAGAAAGTCGGGTTACGATTCTTCCGTCTTTCCAGTCTTCGCTCATGAAGCCTATGCTCAATCTGGACGGCTGCTGCCAACAATTCGGGGAAAGAGGCTGGTCGAGGAGATCTGGCTAGTTCGTCCTTAATGTCTTCTCGTAGACCCCTTCGGAATATGACAAACTGAGCTTGCTCTTGCCATCCAGCTTCAATGGCCAGTCGATTGAAGATGGAAATGTAAGTGAGTACGTCTGTCTGTCCTTGGCGCACATCTAACAGATCCTCACCTGCTGAAAAGGTTAGTTCGGGCCTCTCAAAGTTCTGTTTCAGCCTTGCAATAAAGGCCTCATAATCTTGCAGTACCGGATCGGCCCCCACCACTAACTGGGTGGACCAGGCTAAGGCATTTCCGGCCATATTGGAAATCGTGAAACCCACCCGGGCATGACCGGTGGGAAAAGTGTTGGGCCGAAATGCGAAATGGATGCTGCAAGGCTCCACAAATTCTTTTAATTTCTTGGGTGTGCCGTCGTACTTCCCTGAAGGTAAAGCCATGGGTGGCAAATCTACCGATCTGGGTTCCCGGGCAGTTATTAGTTGTTTCAGCACATTGTTTTCAGTCCTCAATGTCTGTACCTCTACAGAAAGGTTGCGTACCTCTGCTGAGAGGCTTTGTACAGCGGTCACCACCTCTTGCAATTGTTCAGTGGTAGCCATCATGGGATCTTGGCGTTGCAAACTGTCATTCCCCTGGGACTGAACCTCCCACAACTCCGACTTTCCCTGTTCCTCCTCCTCCTCACCTGACAAATAGTCCAGAACTCAAGAAATCTGCGGTCGGCGGGCTCGATAATCCTGCTTCTTCTTCTTCTCTTTTTTCTCTGAGTAAGAGTCTCTCTCCCGGAAGGAAGCCACAGTGCTATGCTGTTAACTAGCACCGCCTGTGGCCCCTCTCCCGAAAGGGACGGGAAGGGGAAAAAGCCCGCAGGGCACAAAAAAACCCAACTGTAGGTAAGCAGTAGCTGATGTCCGTTCAGGAGGATGCAGAGCGGAATGCGGACTCCAAGGATGCCGTGGACAGGGCCAGGAGCCAGCGGAGTGTTGACACCAGGTAAGGGAACCAACCAAAAGCTCCGGAGAGCAAACGGGGAAAGAGGTATGGAAACCAAGCGCGGAAGTATGGGAAGAGAGCGAGGGAAAGAGGCGGGGTAGAGACCCCAGAGAGAGAAGCTAGACCGCTGCCGTCAACGTCGGAGAAACGTGACGGTCAATTCAATGGCCGCCTGCAAGCCGCAATCTGGACCACAGGGTCCACGGAAGGCGGCGGCGCGTGACAGCTAGCAAGAGTGATGGGGCTACTTTCATCCTCCATTCAGGCAGTATTTCCCGGCCCTCTTCACGATCGAGAACTGCAAAGACTGAAGGGACAACACTTAAGGCAAAGCCTTTCTTATTCCCAACTCCTGACACTATCGGCTCAAGCAAGGACAGAGCTCAAATGGTGGCTCACTCACATGGAAGCCTGGAACGGCAGAGCCATTTTCGGTTCCGCTCCAGATATTATTATCATCGAATCGGATGCCAGTCGCTCCGGCTGGGGAGCGAGATGCGGTTCCGTAGCCACGGGAGGGACTTGGTCTCCTCAGGAGCTGGATCTGCATATCCACTGTCTGGGTGTTCTTGCAGGTTCTTTTGCAGTAAGCTCATTTAGCCAAAGACAGAGCGAGTTGCTTTATCTTACTAAAAATGGACAACATCTCTGCGGTAAGATACATCAACCATTCGGGTGGCACCAAGTCGAGACCTCTAGCAGAGTTAGCCAAGGATTTCTGGCATTTCTGTCTGGATCATCGGATTTCAGTGACAGCGGAATACATTCCTGGTCTCTCAAATGTAGTAGCGGACTGGTATTCCCGTCACTCGACAGATTACAGTGATTGGAGGATCAACAGAGAGGTTTTCCTCCGCCTCCAGGATATTTGGGGTCCGATGTCCATAGACCTCTTCGCTTCCAGACTCAACACTCAACTACCAGCGTTTTACAGCTGGAGGCCGGACACAGCAGCAGCCGCAACGGACGCATTCCTGCAGTCATGGTCCCAGGGGATACTGTATGCCTTCCCCCCCCTTTCGCTATGATAGCGAGGACCCTGGCAAAGGCCCGTCGGGAGCATGTGGACCTGATCCTTATATCGCCGGTCTGGACATTTCAGACCTGGTATCCAGTTCTTTTGGAACTTTCTTCGGATTCTCCAATCCTACTACCCCAATTTCCGGATCTCCTACTAGATCCATCGGGTCAGCGTCATCCCCTTCTCCTCAGCGGATCTCTGACCCTAGCGGCCTGGAGGATTTCAGGTCAAGATGGAGAGTCCCAGACATGTCTCGCACGGCAATCAATCTCATCGAGGAGAGCTGGGCTCCTACTACCCTTAAGAGGTATTCCAACTCTTGGAGCACCTGGAGCTCCTGGTGCTGAGAGAAAGGATTACATCCAATTTCAGCACATGTAGAGGAGATATTGAATTTCTTTGCATCCCTAGCGGAAAGAGGGCTTGCCTACAGGACCGTGAACGCCTACCGTTCAGCAATTTCCACAGGTCATGACCTTAAGGAGTACCAGCAGGAGAACACCACCTCTTCTGCAGGTTGCTCAAGGGTGTGAGGCTTACCGTCCCACCTCCAGCCCGCTACGACAGGCTTTGTGACGTTAATAAAGTACTGAACCTCTTTTTGTCCTGGCCCCGTAACGAAGAACTATCACGTACGGCCCTATCCGGCAAACTTACTACCTTACTCTGCTTGGTATCCTGCAGGACAGTCTCTGACGTCAGAGCTCTTGATTTAGCAGGCAGAGTTTTTTCTCCTGACAGCATCGTATTCCATATTCATAGGAGAACGAAGTGCAATTCCAGGGTGATTTCTTATCCCGCCTTTAGAGATCAACCCAAGCTCTGCTTGGTTAAATGCTTGAAAAGGAGTCTCACTCTTAGCAGGAATAAAAAACAAACCCTTCAAATCCAGTAAAGCTGCTGGGGGACTCTATAGGTAAGGGAAATTAGCCATAGAATGAGAATTCTCCCGAACACCCAGCAATCACCGAAAGCTTGCAACTACAATCAACCACTCAAGTAGACCAAGAACCAGTAGTTTCCCATACCAAACTCTGCTAGCCCGCTACAAAGTCTAGTACTCAACCCCATTGAACAGACCACCCATAAGAGAAAGGAACACCCAAACGAAACCAACTAAGTGTTCTGACACCCCAAGAGGACACTCACCACAACATAAGAGGATAGACCTCTTTACCAGCCAAACACCAATCCCGACAGGTGCACTCCTGACCCGGTGAAATCAATATCCAAGCCAACCCTACTACCAAGGACACAAAATGCCACGACCGAGAACTGGACGTCACCAAAGAGAAATGGAAAAAGTACAAACCTTGACAGATCCACACCTCCATCCACCTCCAGTAGAAGCAGTCAGGAATTCAGAATGCAAACAATCCAACAACCAGAACAGACATCCTAAGAGAAAAATCCCTATACCTTACGATATACCTAGCTACTACCACAGAACCTCAAGACTTTAATGCCACCAACGCTTCCTTACAAGCTAAAAAGCTTTGGTAAAGGCTGGAAAAAAATAAGAGAAGCCCAATGTAGAGAAAGATATGATACCAACACCCTTACTCCATATATCACAAGAACACAAGGGTACTGCTGACAACCACATCAAAACACAAATGATGATGATGCTGTAGAATTGATCGACCTGACTATCATTTTAACAGATCGACTAAACAATGAAGCAGCCTCTCCGGAACCCCAACCAACCAGCGACTAAAACACAGAAACAATCCAACTTAACATCCACAAGTCAAAACAGGAATCAGTAAGCAAACCAATCCATACCAAAAAAATCCACTGCAATTTAATCAATGCTAGATCAATGACTAAACACGCCACGAGATCTATCACCTCCTGTGCGACTGAGGCATCGGCATCCTATTCATAACTGAAACATGGCTAGATGACACATACAAAATCACATCCATAACTGCCTCCCTGACAACTTCAAGAGCGGACAAGCAAACAGGAAAATCAAAAGAAGAAGAGGACTGGCAATAACTTACAAGGAATACCTACAAATTAAAATAGAAGACCCATTAAGCATAAATAGCCGCAAATCTCAATCCTACGCCTATCAACAAACCCCAAACCAAACCTCAAATTCATTCTGATATACAGACCACTGATTTACGATGCAACCTTCGTGAACGCCTTCACATAAGCAATCGCCATTCTAGCCATCGAAGAAGAACACCTGATAATCCTTGGTGACTTAAACATCTGATTTGACGAAGAAACCACAATCCCACAAAAATCACTAGCCAAACAAGAATATGAAACTACATCAACTAGTCAAAGGAGCAACTCACGCGGCGGGACATACACTAGACGCAATCTTCACCAACAGAAACCTCATCACGACGGTGCCTCCAATTCAGATCCTCTGGAGCAACCACCTCATCATCCTATTCATAATCACGCTGGCTACACCCACAACAAAGCAACCGAACAATCTGACCCCTGGTGGCCTGTATGCGCCAGTTCAAGCACCTTCGGCACGAGTGCACATGGGATCACTATCTGTCGGCCCCGTAGGAGCAGGCCTTCCTCTGAAATTGACAGTTCGTGCCTCACCTTCCACAGTGCCTGCAAATCCCATTGCGCTCTCACTTCTTGCCTTGCGTTGTTGTTCAGGATCTCCTTCCACTCTCCACTCCTGATAGCTGACTGGATGACCTTGAATATTTCGTCATCGTCGGACGCTCTGGCGACACCTTCTCTCGACAGTGCTACTGGCATGGCCACTTCCGCAACGTTACATATTAACTCCTGACATGCCACAATCTCTCCCTGGCCTTGTTCCCTTCTGCTGGTAGGGTGGCGGGACAGGTAGTTGGCGGGGTTGTTTGTCCCGGGCCTGTACTGAAGTTTCACCCCGTATTTTATGAGTGACAGCATCCAGCGTTCAATGCGTGGGGGTGGTTTTGAGGATGCCCCAGCCATGATGGGGATCAGGGGTTTGTGATCTGTGACCACGACCACAGGCTTCCCAAGGATGTAGAGGCAGAGGTTTCGGCAGCCCCACAAAATTGCAAGCGCTTCTCTCTCAATTTGAGAGTATCTTTTTTTCTGTCTCTGACGGCGCCTTGCTTGCGTATGCGATTGGCCGTAGACTTCCTTCAGCGCCTGCCTGCAGCAGTACGGCCCCCAAACCTACGGGGCTGGCATCCACCACAATCTCCAAGTCGATTGCTGGATCAAAGTAGGCCATGGTGTCTTGATATGACAGTGCCAGTTTGATGTCCTGGAATGCTTTTTGTTCCCTTTTGTCCCACATCCAAGGCACGTCATTCTTTGTCAGGGCTCAGAGAGGTTCTGAGAGCGACGCAAGTCCCTTGATGAATCGGCCGCAATAATTCACCATGCCAAGGAAGGTGCAAACTTCTGTAGGCGATTCCGGTGCTGCGGCCTCGCGAATGTCGCAAACCGTTTCCGGGTCGGGCGAGATCCCCCCCCTGCATGAAAGACAAACCCGAAAAACTCTATGCGGTCTTTGAAAAATTTGCATTTACTTGGTACAACGTCAAACCTAGGTCGCTCAATCTCAGGAGGGTCAGTTCTAGCCTCTTCATGTGTTCCATTTCTGACGAAGCAAACACTAAAATATCGTCGCTCATGTTGAGGACCCCTCGTAAACCAGCCAGTGCTCCCCTGATCATGTTTTGAAACACTTTGGCGGCGCAGGATACGCCAAAGCTCAGTCTCTTAAATTGATATAACCCCTCGTGGGTCGTGAAGGTCGTAATGTACCGTGATTCCGGGTGAAGCTCAAGCTGATGGTACCCGGAACGTAGGTCCAACTTTGAAAAGACTTTGGCCCCTTGCAGCTCACTGACCATATCGTCCAACGTTGGGGTAATGTGGCGTTCCCTTTTTATTGCCGCATTGGGCAACTGCATGTCCATGCAGATGCGGACAGCACCGGGTTATTTGGGTTTAGGTGCTACTACAATTGGCGATACCCACGGCGTGGGCCCTTCAACTTTCTCGATAATATCCATCTTAATTAGAGTCTGCAGTTCTTTCTCCACTTGCGTTCTCAAATGGAAAGGTATCCTCCTATGCTTGAGGGCGGTGGGTCTTAGGGTCTCGTCAATATGGAGGCGAATTGGTTCCGCTTTTATCGTGCCCACCCCTTGGAAAATGTTTTCAAACCTGCTCAGGAGCTGCTCAATGTCTGCCTGGTACACTGCTAATGTGAAATGAACCATGTTCAGGGCCTCAGAAGCTGCGCAGCTTAAGAGAGAATGTGGGCTGACGTCTGTCACATAAAATCAGGCTTTGATCGCATTGGGGCCATGGGTAACTGGTGCAACAAAGACCCATTGGATCGGCAGCGGCGTGTCGCCTCCGAATGTGTATATTCTGGCTTTCGAATTTTCCAGCTGCGATGGGCCAGAGAGGGCCTTGTAATGCTCTGTGGCCAGAACACACACTGATGCACCTGTGTCTATGAGGACTGGTGTGGGGGTGCCCTTGATGTCCACTACGCAGGTGGGTTGCCTTCTTTTCTTGGCTCCCGTAGCTATATTGGATATGAAGAATATTTCTTCGTCCTCTTCTTCCTCTTTAGCCAGGTTCAGTCTGTGTGTGTCATGTTCCAGCGTGGCTACACTCCGTGGCCTCCTGAAATTACCACCGCTCGCCCTCGCAGGGCCCCTGTGGGTCATCACTGGTGCTGCAGCTCTGCCCATTCTGGCCTGGTGTGTTGCACCTACCACATACCTTTTGACTTTGCGGGGCAGTCCTCTGCGTGCAGTAAATCGTACCCACAGTGTTGACACACTGCCGGGGTGACCTGGGCGGGGGATGTGTCTTGACGCTTTTGGCTCCACCGGGACTTCAATGGGGTGGACTTTCCTAGGGCAAAAGCCTCTTCACCTTTGCCAGGTCGCACGGCCGCGTCCATTTTTGCCCCCCTGCTTTCTGCTAGTTCATATACCCTGCCAGTGTCTAGTATTTGGACCAACGTCATTCCAGGTTCCCGCAGGATTTGCCTTTGCAACTTACTTGAATTGCACCCTTGTATTAGCTGGTTTCTTATCATCACTTCTTCATTGTCCCATCTGCACGTGCTTGACATTTGGCGCAGTCGCGCACAGAATTGGTCTAGGGACTCGTCGTCGTGTTGCTTTTCCCCACACATCACAAACCTGTCAAAGTCCACATTCGAAAGCGGTATGAAATGATTCTGAAGAGCAGTCTTGACGGCGGCATACGTAAACACCTGAAAGTTAAATGATTCATAAATGCGGAGTACCTCAGTCCCTGCTGAGTACAGCATCGTTGCGACCTTTGAATCGTCGCCGTCTTCCCCAGTAGCCCTGAAGAACATGTCAAGCTTCTGGATCCAGATAAGCCACTTGGACCCCAGCTTGGAAGGGGGACCTCTCTGGCATTGGTGCCAGAGTGCCTTGCTGTCTGCGTGGCGCTTGTGCTGGTGCTGCTTGCTCTCCTTCATGGTCACTCATCTTTTCAGTTCGCACAGGCACCTCACACACGTGACTGAGGCCTCAAACCTTCCCCGCCCAGACGGCACATCACCACTGGTGAAACAGGTGGGTACATGTGGGCTCCTTGGCTTGAGCCTAGTGACCACTGACCTTAATGCTGGCATGCAGCTGCCTCCTGACAGCACCCCTTCTTGCCTGGTTGTGCAGACTGGATGATCAATCCTGTCCACAGAGGACATAGAACATGGCCTCCCTCAGAGGGAAACCCTGAGTTTTCCAAAAATTGTCAATTGATTCTCACGTGGACAGCGCACGAGCAGCCTCGCGGGCCGCAACTGTCGCACAAGGAAATCCAAGATGGCCGACCGTAACTGCGTAGGATTCAAGCTGCGTCATGAGAAGGGATGCCACAATTTTCGTGTCGGGTATCGCGGCTCTCGCCTTCTCACAGCGGGCTGACTCCTCGTTGCCAATGTTATGTGGTCGGGAGTACCTCGGGCCGCCTCACACACTCAGCAAACACGCACACACCGAGACAACAGGAGACGCGTCTGTTCCTGGCAAGGTCCCGGCGGCAACTGCCGTTCGGGACGCATTTTTTGCTAACGCGCATGCATGAGCCCAAACGAGGCTCGCGCAGGCATATACGCTCATTCCTCTGTAACAGTACCAACTGATTCTTCCCTTTTTGCAGCAATCCTTGTTCCAATTTACCTATCACATGTAAGCTAGTGATAATCTAAATTTGGCCGTCCATGCACTGACTGGCATTTACTCCCTGCGGCTGTTTGACCACTGCAGCACTGTCTCGCCAGTAGCGCTGGCTACCATTACGCACTGTGTAGCACTGATAGTTTATCCCTTTGTGGAATTACGAGGCAGGAGACAAAGCGGTTTGCTGAAATAATATTTATTTCTGGGTTAAAGTATGGAAAAAAAGTCAAATAACTGAAAGTTCAGGCGCTTTCCTTCACCGTGGGGCTTTCTTTCCCCAATGCTTTCCTGAAAAAAAGGGCCGTCTGTCATGATCTCTGCTTCCAAAAGGTCAGGGTTTTCCCAACTCCCTTGGAAGCAGATCCATAACCCAGGTTCCGAGTGCCAACCAGTCCCAATTGGGACCTTTTGGACCCAGTCCTGGCGCCAGTGGCACCAGGCTCATAAATATGCCCAGTCCCAGCGCTGGAAGCGCCGGGCTCATAATGCTTGGGTGGACTTACCTGCGGCAGACCATGCTGCTTACTTGCCTGCCAGTTGAGCCTCTGATCCTCTTCTGTTTGGAACTACTTTTCCTGTTGGGTGGGGCAGGAGCCACTCTCTAGGTTCAGAACACTGGAACTCTTCTGGAAAGCAGGAACTCTTTTCTTACCTAGGCGTGGCTGTGGAAGGAGACACCTAAGCACTACAGGAGGCTATTTAAACCACACCTGATGGATGAATCTTGCTTTGCGTTATTCTGCATCCTCTGCAGCAGAACGCTCATCGTGTCTTCTGCATCTGATCCTGGGCCTAAGGAAAAAGGCTTACCATCCTGAATCCAGTCTTCAGCAACACCTATAAAGACCAGAAAGAACAGGTTAGCATTACGGTCTTCAGTGACAGCGCTTCACTTACCTGGTCCATCGGCTGTCACCAACGCCTCGCGCTGCATTCCGGCATCTGAAAGACAAAGGCTTACCTACTCTTCGTGCGCTCCGGAGGTCTTCGCACTGCATTCCGGCATCTGAAAGACAAAAGCTTACCAACTCTTCGCACGCTCCGGAGGCTTTCGGCGCTGCATCCCGCATCTGAAAGACAAAACAAGGTGCGTTTAAAGACATTGGGGAACTTTAATACTCACGTGCCATTACTCCTTTCCACATCTAACCCAGTGGGTATTCCGGCACCCTGCAGCCGCTCCGAACTTGTACCTGCAAAATAAAAAGACAGTTAGAGCGCATCGTGAAGCAGGCAACAAGCGCTTACTTACGTGCTTCCAGGCGTTTCTATTCATCACACGGGCTCCATCTTCAACTCACTTCAGCCCGTCATCCGCCATCGCCGGAACCCTGCAAAACAAGAGACATCATTACTAAAGACTTTTAAAGACATTAGAATTACTCGAAACTTACCGTTCGTGCAGTAAACGACGGACAGTAGTCCTCTGAAGTCAAGAGGCATGCTCCCCTTATCCAGTGAAGAAACTGGTTAAGGCACCCTGCCCCGAGGCAGATGGAGAGCACGGCGTTCACTTACCTAAGGTGAGAGCGTTAACCTTTGGGGTTCTACAGGAGAAGAGAAAGGGAAGAAGAGAGAGACATTCAATAACCCAGTTCATTAATCCCATATTTTCTATCTGCAGACATCTTACCCTTCGAGTCAGACATACAGTGCACAGAGGTCCAGCCCAAAGAGCCAGCCGTGTGTTACACATCACCTTTGAAGATACGGTATACGCCCAGTCAAGACCGGCGCCTCTACGGGAATCAGGTGAGCGTTACACTGTCCTCTAATTCGTGATATCCGGATAGGCCCACCACTCTGGGTTGACTGAGTTCTCCTTTTCGGCGTCCTGTGGACATGACAGACAGCGTTTGTTAGAATAGGCAGGCTTTTATAATCCTCCCAGGTTTCAAACCCCCACCAATGAGCAGAGTTCTTGGCCAGCGCTTTTGTCATTGGTGGGGAAGGCGTTGCCCCACCTCCCTTAAGGCTGGGATTCCCCGCCGTCATTTCCGCCTGCCCCCGTAGCATAGGGAAAAGCCCTACAACGCTTTCATCAACGCGGTTCATGCGTCGCCGGGGCCCGAGAGCATATGGGCGGGCCCTGACGTCTGGGTTTCCACCCGACCTCAGCCGCGGGCTGTGGCTTCCGCGGACGATCTCCTGACAGTGTTTCCGCCCTCCTCCCAGTCCGGGCTGCCGACCCCAGGATGCTCGCCGACACGGGTTGGGACCCCAGCACGGTGAGTAACCGCCCACGTTGCAGCTTTCCGCTATGGCTCTTCCGCTCCTGGTTGTTTCTCGTGTTCGAGCTTCCTGAATGTGCGGTTCAGCTCCCTGGTTGTGCGGTTCCCTATGACCACCCGTCCTCTGTGAGTTGACGGTCCTCCCCACGTCCGTCGCTGGTACCTCCTCACACATACACACCCCGTGTTCAGGCCGATCGGGCCAGTGAGAACATCTGGATAGGTAGTCTGCCACTATCTGAAACCTGGCCGGTCTATGCAAAGTTAGAAAGTCAAGGGGTTGTAGGGAGAGGAACCAGCGGAGGACCCTCTGGTTGGTATCTTTGTGTCGGGCAAACCATTGTAGGGGCGCATGGTCCGAGAACAACGTGAACTGGCGCCCCACTAGATAGTACTTGAGGGACTCAATCGCCCATTTGATGGCTAGGCATTCCTTCTCAATAGTGGAGTAGGCAGACTCATGCAGCAGCAGTTTCCGGCTGATAAAGCATACGGGCCATAGTTCCGCCCCTTGTTCTTGAGAGAGAACGGCGCCCAAGCCCTGGTCCGAGGCATCAGTTTGAAAGAAGAAATGTTTCTGAAAGTCCGGACAACACAGTATGGGATCTGATGTGATCCTTTGTTTCAGGAGGGCTATGGCCCTTATGGCTGCTTCATTGTTTGTCAAGTTCGGGTTTCCTTTGAGCCTCAATGCATCGGTGAGCGGTGCAACCACGGAGGAAAAATCGGGAATGAACCTCTTATAATAACCGATGAGTCCCAGGAAGGCCCAGATTTGTTTCCTGTTCGCGGGTGTTGGGATTCTATGTATGGCTTCCGTTTTGGACATCTGCGGTTTTAGAACTCCACCCCCCACCAGGTGTCCGAGATACTTGGTCTTGTGAGCCCCCATCATGGTTTTCCGGGGATTTATGTGTAGATCTGCCTTATGTAGGTCGGCTACTACCAGTTCCAAGTGAGTTGGATGATTTTCCCAGCACCTGCTGTATATTAGGATATCGTCTAGGTAGGCCGCTGCATATCCATCATGGGGTCGTAGTATGATGTCCATAAGCTTTTGGAAGGTGGCAGGTGCCCCATGCAGGCCAAAGGGTAGAACCTTAAATTGGTAGAGTCCTTGTGGAGTGGAGAAGGCGGTTTTTTCCTTATCCTTGGGTTGCAAAGGGATCTGCCAGTATCCCGTTGTTAGGTCTAGGGTACTCGGGTATTGCGCAGCTGCGAGTCCTTCTAGTAACTCGTCCATCCGCGGCATCGGATAGGCCTCGTATCGAGACACGGCATTCAGTTGGCTGTAGTCCATACAGAAGCGGATTGAGCCATCCGGCTTAGGGACGAGTACGATGGGCGAAGACCAGGTGCTGTTTGACGGCTCAATGATGTCCAGGTGCAACATTTCATCCACCTCAGTGTTTATGATGCGCCTCCGGGCTTCGGGTATCCGATAGGGTCTGAGTCGTACTATTTTTCCGGGCTCTGTCTTTATTTCATGTTCGAGTATATTGATTCGCCCCGGCAAGGTGGAAAAGGCCTTTTGTAGGGTAGCAACCTAACCAATAACTCCGTTCTCATAGTTGGTGATAGGGCGTCTTCCCCACTGGACGTGGTCCAAAGAACCGGTGTCGGGGTTCGCTGTTTCCACAGTTTCTATGTCCCCGGTGGTTCCTAGTGCAGCTACTAGTGGTTCGTTCCACTCCTTCAATAAATTGATGTGGTATATTTGATCCGGGTTGGTTCAGTCGGGTTGGTGCACCCTATATGTCACAGGACTGAGAACGTCTGTGATCTTGTATGGTCCTCTCCAAAAGGCCAATAATTTATTGGCGCTGGTAGGTAAGAGTACGAGTACCTGATCACCTGGGTTGAAACTCCTCATTCTGCTTCCCTGTTGTAGTTCCTTTCTTGTGTTGTCTGGGCATGAGAGAGGTTGGTTTCTGCCAAAGCATGCAGTGCGGTTAAATGTTCCTTCAGCTCCTCAGTGTATTCGGTCAAGGTCATTTCTTTGGAGGTCTCCCATTCTTCCTTAACCAGGTCTAGGATCGTACGGGGTTGTCTCCCAAACAACAACTCAAAGGGAGAAAAATCCATGGAGGATTGGGGCGTGTCTCTTAGGACCATCAGAACAAGAGGTATTACCCTATCCCAATTCTTGGCGTCTGGTCCTGTTACTCTTCTCAGCATTTTCTTTATTGTTTTGTTATACGTTTCGACCAAGCCATCGGTTTGGGGTTGGTACACAGAGGTTCTCATCTGCTTGATTGGTAGACGTTCGCCCACCTGCCGTAGGAGGGCTGACATGAAGTTTGTCCCTTGGTCCGTGATGATTTCTGAGGGTAAGCCGACTCGGGCAAAGAAGGGTATAAGTTGATCACATAGTTGTTTGGCTGACGTGCCCTTGAGATGAAAAGCTTCTGGATAGCGGGTGGCGTAGTCGACTATGACGAGCATATACTTATATCCTCTACTGGCTGGATCTAATGGACCGACCTATATCCATGCCTATCCTCTGGAATGGTACTGCAATAAGGGGCATCTTTTGTAGGGGAGCTTTAGGGGGTTTCACCCCGCTCGTTAGCTGACAGGTAGGACAACTTTTACAGAACTGGGCCACCTCCCCATAGAGTCCTGGCCAGTCAAACCGTTTGAGTATGTTTTGCTGGGTCTTTAATGAAGCCATTTGGCCTCCACAGGGGTGGTTGTGGGCTAACTGCATGACCACGGTGCGTTGGGTTCTTGGTAGCACCAACCGTTCCTTGACCGTCCCATCGTCGCCCTTGTATCTTCGGTATAGCAAACCCTGCCGAAGCACAAATCCTGGCTCCTTTTTTGGCTGCCCTTTCCCAAGCTATCTTGAGGGTGTTGTCTGTTAGGGTCTCTCCCCTAATGCTATCTTCGTTATCCTCTATCTTCCAGTCGATGGGTCTAGTCATATAACTAGCCTGACACCAATCCATACAGGTTTGTCTCTTTTTATTGATTAGGGATCCTGGGCTAGCCAAACCCTTTCCTGTGTCTGGGTCGGGTCCTGCTTCCCTTCTCCCCTCCCTGGTGGTCAGCGCCTGGTCAAAGTTAGGTAAATCGGTTCCTATGACTACCGGGGAAGGCAGAAAAGGTAGGACGGCAGCCCTTAAGGGCGACAGTTCCCCGTTCACTTCAATAGCCACATTTTTCATCGGATATTGTTTTATGTCCCCATGGATACATTTAATAGGTACAGACACATTAAGTAAATTGGGTTTGCTACTTACAGTGGGTGATATGGCAGTTTGCCTGTTGCCGCTGTCAAGTAGAGCGTGTGTTGGTCTGCTGTCGACTCTTATGTCCACGATGTAAGGACCTGGTATGCATTCTTCTGGCAGCGGGTTCAGGTAGCCAATATCCATTGGCTCGGCGGTTCTTCTCCTGGGACAGAATCTGGCTATATGGCCCCATTCGTTGCACTCAAAGCACTGAGGCTGCCGATACCCTGGAATGGCCCCAGCGGTTTTGTCTTCAATTCCAGACTTCTTGTCTTCTGGTCTCCGGATGCCCTCGTCGGGTTGTCTCCATCTCAATTGTTGAGGTCTGATCCCTCTGGTCAGGTGAGGGTCAGTTATCGGTACTGCTATGCGTGCTGTTATTCCTGTGGGTGGCAACTTGTGGACCCTGCCTTTTGATACGCCGAGGCGATGTCCACGGCTTCTGTTAGGGAGGGCCGGTGATGTTGCCTCATCCACCTCTGCATTTGTCCTGGCAGGGCTTCCACAAACTGCTCCAGGATGATTTTGTCAAGGATCAGTTGAGTTGCTGGTGTTGGAGTCAACAGCCATTTTTCCACCAAGTCCTTTATACGATAATACAGCTGCCCCGGGCTCTCCCCAGCCCGTAGCTTGGAGTCCTTTAGTTGGATCCGATAGGCCTCTTTGTCAAGGCCAAGGCGGTCCAATACAGCCGCCTTAATTTCCCCATAGGGAGTGTTGCCAGTAGGGTTTGCTGCCTGATAGGCTCCCTGCATGATGCCGGATAGAAGGGGAGGCGACATATTGTCCCCATCGCTCTGGGGGCCACTGTGCGTTCCTCGCTATTCTTTCAAAACTTGTAAAAAAGAAAGCAGGGTCCTCGCCGTCTTTATACTTTCGGAGTAAAGCGGATGGGACCATTGGTTGGGTCCTAGAGCTAGCCACCATATCTGTGAGCCTAGAAATGGTCTCATGATGCTTGTCCTGTGCAGTGGTTTGTACTGTGCTTTGCAACTGTATAGCCTGCTGAAAGGCTTGGCGATCGGCAGCTGCTTGTTGGCTTTGCAGCTGTACCAACTGTTGCAGCTGTTGCTGTCCTTCCGACAGGGTTTTGATTAATGCCTCCATCGCGCCGCCGTAATCCCACTTTCGTCACCACTTGTGGAATTACGAGGCAGGAGACAAGGCGGTTTGCTGAAATAATATTTATTTCTGGGTTAAAGTATGGAAAAAAAGTCAAATAACCTAAAGTTCAGGCGGTTTCCTTCACCGTGGGGCTTTCTTTCCCCAATGCTTTCCTGAAAAAAAGGGCTGCCCTCTAATTCGTGATATCCGGATAGGCCCACCACTCTGGGTTGACTAAGTTCTCCTTCTCGGCGTCCTGCGGATATGACAGACAGCGTTTGTTAGAATAGGCAGGCTTTTATAATCCTTGCAGGTTTCAAACCCCCACCAATGAGCAGAGTTCTTGGCCAGCGCTTTCGTCATTGGTGGGGAAGGCGTTGCCCCGCCTCCCTTAAGGCTGGTATTCCCTGCTGTCATTTCTGCCTGCCCCCGTAGAATAGGGAAAAGCCCTACGGCGCTTTCATCAACGCGGTTCATGCGTCGCCGGGGCCCGAGAGCATATGGGCGGGCCCTGACGTCTGGGTTTCCACCCGACCTCAGCCGCGGGCTGTGGCCGCCGCGGACGATCTCCTGACAGTGTTTCCACCCTCCTCCCAGTCTGGGCTGCCGACCCCAGGATGTTCACCGACCCGGGTTGGGACCCCGGCACGGTGAGTAACCGCCCACGTTGCAGCTTTCCGCTATGGCTCTTCCGCTCCTGGTTTGTATGCTGGGCTCGTCTCATGTTCAAGCTTTCCTGAATGTGCGTTTCAGCTCCCTGATTGTGCGGTTCCCTATGACCACCCGTTCTCTGTGAGTTGACGGTCCTCCCCACGTCCGTCGCTGGTACCTCCTCACACACTTCTACGTTACAGTGCCATTAACTTTCTATACTTTTCAGTTATTCTGATTGCTCTAGCAGCCAAATAAGCCATACATTTCCCGCAACTTTATATTTCTTCCACTCGATATAGTCGGCACAACTAATATATATATATATATATATATATATATATATATATATATATATATATATATATGTGTATTTTTTCTGCTCACTCTGATGCAAGCATCCATCTTCACTCTATACTAGGACACCCGTTTTCTCTGCTCCGAGACGGCGGCTCAATCTTCACGCTTCTGCCATCTCTATGCAGCAGCATTGGTAAGCGCACTCCAATCCTACAAACAGTCTGACTACTCCATGCCTCAATGCGCTATTGTTACAGCCACTGTATTACCTTTTTTCTAGTCTCTAACTCGGCGCTGACACCTAACCTCATGTGGAATCTTGTGTGATCAATCCTTCGTTTCCACCTATGAACAACTAGACGGGTACCTAGTACCTTTAAAACTATGCTCAAACCCTCTTGTTTATTAATTAAGCAACCAATCAACACTGTCATTATTTGGTATTATCTGACTCTGTAGGTTTTCCAACAAGTCTGATTCAAATCCAATGAATACACAACGCCAGTTTCTCTATTCTGTCGTGCCCAGCCCGAAGGCGCTTACCATCAACCAGTGGTATGTTGACCCCCCCAACCCCTTTTTTGCACCTATATTTAGGGCCCGTCTTAACCTGGTGGCTCACACACTTATGTGCTGTTTTGTTTACATTGTTTTTAGATCACTATCTGACTTGCGATTCACACGTCTCCATTATACTCTATTCCTGTGCCTACAAGCATTACGAGTCCTGATGAAAGTTCGGAATTCTTTTGTGAACATGTCATTTGAAAAACTGACTCTAGAACCAAAAAATCCTCCTCTTCCTAACTAGAATCACCAAACAATGTCGACAATTTTGAAATGTGTTATGTATTTGTTTATAGCTCATCAAATGCATTGAACTTTGTGAAAAACTTTGAATCAATTTGATCATTCACATGCAGATGATTTTGTTTTGTTGTATTGTCTCTGCTTTTATGTCACAACCTTGTAAACATTTTAGAATACATTTTGTTTTAACCATATGTGTGCTATACTAGTGTGATCTAATCATGTTACACTAGACGCAGTCCTTGTCATCTTCCACCCAGCGCTAAAGGGAGAGGTAGCTTGACTCCCCTTGCTCTACATAGATCTATTATACCATCACGAGTCGGGCCCCCCCGAAACCAAAAAAGAGGGGGTTCCTTTGCCTGCTCTTTCTATGAGTGTTTTACAGTAGCAATACTGTAATTATGCATTATGTAACTTAAATGATTAGCAATGGAATTGCAGGATTGTATTTAAAACATAAATACAGTTAAGACATACTGGTCTTTGTCAGACAGGATATAGTTGGCTTAATAAAAGTATCAGCCAGATTACTTCTGTTTTGCAATTTGAAAAGTAAAGTTTCTTGCCTAGCACTCCCACACATCCCTTTGACACTTCTAGAGTGGAAACGATCTTAACTGCTGCACTCTCTCTCTCCTTTAGCCCTTTTGAAATTGCAGTGAACCTAGAAAAGAGGGCAGAGAGAGCACTGAGGACAGGAGAGGAATTCAGAGTGAGCTGTGCTTTCGTTGCTTTCCGGGCAATTTAAATAGCTAGCTGTGCTACACATGTGTCAATTTAATTAACAAACATACACAATTACATAACAAATTTCTATGCGACACTGCTTATTTTATGCCTCTCTTACTCTCCCTCTCCTCTCCCCCCCCCCTTCTCTCTCTTCAACTTTCCTTGCAATTTCTTTTCATGTGTGATGGCTGTATTATAGTAATTAATTATTAATAAAACATGAGTTAATTTGATGTATATGCTTTACTTCAAACTATGATAAACACTTCACAACAGTTACAATGTACTGGCACTGAAGAAGGCAGTGCCCATTAATAATAGCCAGAGCACATTTTAAAATATTTGGCTGTGCTTTTTTGATCTGCCGCTGTTTAAAGCTTCTCTTCGATCTCTAATCATTTCTCCTTTATTTTTTGTATCTTGTTTTTTACTTTTGACCTAATATGGTTGACTTTTATGTTGTGCTCAATCTGTTACCTTATTTTGTGATGCTTTTAAATACAAACGACTTTGAACTTCAAAGGAATAGTGTGCTCAAAAATATTATTGTCCTGAGGGTTCGTGCATGTGTTTTTAAGCATACGTTGATCGATCGTACAAACATTTCCTATGCACCTTACCGTTGTTTTCCTCTTTTTTTAAAACATGTGAAATCAGGCAGCAGGGCGCGGCCATCTTGTGATAAGCTTATCTGTTGCCACATCGCCCAAGGTGGACTGCCCTGGCGGCACTAAATCATATCCCCCGCCCCTGAGGCTGACCTCACCAAACCTAGTGATATTCTCTGCCTATTCCCATGACGTTACTGGGTAGCTTAGCCAAACGTGCCCATTCATCACCTACGTGTTAACGTTAGTTGACGCAGAACCCGGAATATCAACACACATCATCTCACAACACAGCGCGTCCCAATTTTGAATATAAAACTATACTTTTAAAGGAAATAGCCAAACTGTACAATTTGTAAAGTACTTTTATTTCACAATAAACGCTCCGAGAACATCCGGCGATTGCCATATTCAAGTAAATTGGTAATTTATTTCTTTGTTCTCGATCCACAAATGCTTATCGTGAGTCATGCGGTGTTCCTTTTGGGTATAATAAGCGCATTGGACGCACCGTGAATCGCAAGGCTTGGGCATCAGCTTGGCGCTAGGCCACCGTAAACGATGTCAGGTTGCTCCTTATCGCTGGTACCGCTTAAGGGCATTATCGGCCCGTGGCAATCGTCCCAAAAAAGCGGCATTGTGATCCAGCCATTCAAGTGTATCTGCAGCTGCCTGTTAAAAAAACCTGTCAGTTGGTATCTGGAATCGATGACAATTGCAGAAAGGTAGGATGTAGCTGTTTGAAAAACATAACATAAATGTGTCTCAGTAGCCAATCTTCATTACAATTTATCATTTTACCCATTAATTCGGCCCTGTGTTAAAACTAATGATGAACATAGATGTGAAACAATGGGAACACAGAGAAAACAACATGGAAAGTAGTCTACAATTTGCTTCAGAGGTTAGTGCTATGGAGTATGTTCAGCTCGAAATGGGATGCAGAAACTAATTCTACAATTCGAAGAACACATGGACGGCATTTTAATTAAATATTAGCATGGAATTTGGTGTTTGTGGAACCTGGGGCAACCCAGTGGTGGACTACATGCATCTCGATGCTGGACTGCCCATGTGCCCGGGACAAGGACAAGTACATACAGGTTGTATTTGCGTGTCTTTGCAATATTCCACAAAGAACAACCCAGTACAATGTAAGCCAGCAATAACGGTCGGCTAATGATACGTTGACTTGTTGGTCTATAAAATCGTCGAAAGTAAAACTTACATAATATTCGTATTTCCTTTCTCTCGGCGTAACGCAGAGACTCAGTTCAGATCAACGAATTTTCATGAAATGAAATAACATGTTCCTTTGTCCAGTTTTGGAACGGTGACCCTTATCATATTCAACGGTATTACACCCCTCCATTCATTCCGGAATCCTCCCTTTCTTTCAAGGTCGAAAAACAATTGAACCTTGTACTGTGTACATGCGTGGGTTTGCTCAGCTCGCAAGTAAAAATTCAAAGCCGCTGACCTTCACTCAGAATGGGAGCCTATAGCCCTTCAGACCATAGTGGCATTAGAAATATTTTTGAAAAACATATGAATTGTTTGCTACCATACACCAATGGTGCGTGACATTTCTAGTGATTTACTTTGTTCCTTTGGAGAACTTTCCACTCTCCCAGCGACTCCCACAGCCAGCCCACACCACCAGTCAGCTCAGCCCATCTCCTGTTCACACGGCAAATCACGTAATTTTTTTTCGCAAGGAGCAAGTCTCGAGCCCTGACCAAATTTGTTTGTACGAGAATGTCTGAGCAAGCCCTGCGGCAACCCCCTCCTGCCAAGCCGCGGTGCCCTGAACCCATGACCGCAGTTCTCCTTGAACGCATCTGGTTTCCAGACCCTAACCCTGCACCACCTCAACCTCACCCCCCTATATACCTATTCTGTATTGGTCATATATTCTGGTAACACTGACACCTACCCCCACTGCGTTTGAAATCGTAAGACTCTTGAGGGCTGCAAATTAAAGATCAGCCCCTGTGATAAGACATCCTATAGTGAAGGCGCTCACTCCCCACACTGATCTACACACTTATCCAATGCATGCATTAAATAATGATCATCACTATACCTTTTTAAGTATATATTAGAGGCCTATGAATTGCACACGTGCGTTTGTACTATCCCACTTTGGGTCACTAGCGAGGTGAAGGGTGTGGGTGTCTTGCCCCTGAGGCAACCAGCGGGGGTCGGGATTGATAGCTGACAGGTCCGGCCAACCCAATCCCCGCCAGCCCCCTTTAGCAGCGCACATCCACTGGTGCTAACTGCCTTGGATAATGGAGGGGGGATGGATAGGCATGAGGCGTGCAGACAAGGCCCGGAACACTGCTGAATGGAGACGCCATTTATAAACGTTCTGTTGTGTTTTATTTTGTTGCTGATTTTGATGGCAGAAATGTACTACACATTATAAACTTCGGGTTGCAGCACATTGTGGGAAAATGCCCTGTACTGACCGCTGTCACTGGGGAACATTTCTCTAATGGCATCAACGACACAGGCGGGTATTACTCGTCGAACGCGGTGTCCAAGCCTCCCATGAAGCCACCATGTAAACGAACGATAGGCCACCAGCCCGTACCACCTGTGAAAAAGAAACATACAAACTGTTTTTAAATTAACAAGATAAGTGTATTAAACCTTAGTTGAAAATGCAATCTTGTATCCAATGGCATTGTTGCCAGTACAAATGTTACTTAGACACTGTACAATATTGAAGGACTATGCATTCCATTACATTTGGGACACAAAGAAATATTGCTTCATGGTTGTACATGAAATAAACATAAGGAGACCACTATGATTTCCCCAAATTGCGAGTGATGTATAGAATTGCAAGACTACATTCGTTTGGCATTCATAGATCAAAGTTGCGACAATATAGGAGACAACCATGAAATGGTTGTGTCCTAAGTGACATCACAAATAGAGTACACGTACTTGTTACTTGGATTGCGAGGGCGAACTGTTGCTCGAAGTTCGTGCATAAGTACCATCATAATCCTCAAGACGGACCGTGTGAGGCAGGCTTCCCTGAATTCATGCAGCTCGGTAACGCATTACGGCTGTGCCTCGCCTTCCGATATGCAGGGCAAGCATGTAGAGTTTTCTCGGCAGCAGCAGTTCTCCTCCTCGGTTGGCATTAGCGCGCACCGATTGCAGTACACCAGGTGGAAATGTTGTCCATGCGACTAGGCTCAGGCTCTTGATCTGTTGAATCGTCCTCCCAACTGTCGTCCGAAGCCCCATCGTTTGCACATCTTTCTCTTTCGAGTAATTCCACCTCGGAATACTCCGGCTAGTACTGGTAGGGCTGTATTGTTGCCATTATGGGGCAAAATAAAAATGGATAGTACTGGTACTAGTATCTGTTAGCACGGGCTATGAGCAACGAAGGTAGCTGACCAGAGCACAGACACGAGGCACAGAATACCCCAAAAAAGACAGTGAAACGATTTGGAAAAGCAAATTTGATGTTGTCTGATGAGAAGCGGTCTGTTTATACTTCTTGAGGAAAGAGGCGTCCTGCCATTTCCATGGAGACATGTCATTAGCTGAAGGGCAGAGAATGTTGACCCAAGATGTGCATTGGCGTTGTGAAATGGGCGGTACGCGTCTAGTGATCTCAACCTCGGGGGCGGGGGATATATTATAGTGCCGCCAAGGCAGTTCAACCTGGGCGATGCGGCAACGGATAAGATTAGCACATGATGGCTGCGCCCTGCTGCCTGATTTCGCATGTTTAAAAAAAAAAAAAAAAAAAAAATACGAGGAAAACTACAGTAAGGTGCATAGGAAATGTTTGTACGATCGATCAACGTCTGCTTAAAAACACATGCCCAAACCCTCGGGACAATAATATATTTGAGCACACTATTTCTTTAAATGTTCAGCATGGAATTGAAGTGTAACTGAATGAGATTTAATGAGATACAAGTGACATGACTGAATAAATGAAGCTAGGAGAATAGGTTATGTAGATCCTTGCTGAAATGTGCTTATTGTTGATATTTGGTGTTTGAACAGTATGCAATTTAACAACGATCTGGGCATTTTCTGACTTATTTGTGTACAACATTTTTTAATTTTCTTAAGTAGTATCACCTGAGGAAGAGATTACTTCTTATGTCCAGCCTTTTAAAATGAATTGGCTTATAACCCTTGGGACGTTTCCATTTGTAGGTGATAATCGGAGGGGAAAACTCCTCATCAGGTTTGTAGGCTCTGTCCTCAACTGCTGTAGGCTTGAGAGAAAATTACGAAACAACATCCTCAAACTCTTCAGATGCCATGGACCAGCTTAGGAAGATGAGACACAAGGTGTTGACGATGCAGCCACGCCCATGGTGTCACAAATACACAGTCTGCCATCTAGCCTTGCTCCCTGAGCTATGATCGGTATCTAGTCTATCCATCGAATATTCTTTCATCGAATTGAAATCCAACTAAATGTATTCATTTAAAGCCATTTCCATCGAAATGCACTTTCATTGAATACATTTCGTTGGATTTTGATTGGGGTTAGTGTTGAGGTTAGGGGGGTGCCCTTGGGGGTTGGGAGGGGATTGTTGGGGGAACACCCCCCCAATAAACAATGAACACTAAAACGTTACATGAAGCTAGCCAGTGCCGAAATAAGATTTCAGCACTAGACAGCTCCATGTAACGTTTTAATGTGAAGCATGTTTCATTGAATTCCTATATTCGATGGACATGTTTAGATGAACATGTAATTTTTAATGGAATAGATAGCACTTCGATGAATTCATTTTCAGTGCTTTTAATTCAATGCATTTCTTTTCCGATGGATGTTTTTTTCTGATGAAAAGACTATAAACCCTATGATCTTGCCGGAGCCCCGTGGGATTGTCGCAGCACCTGGACTTCCTTCACCAGTGTCTTCTACCGCGCTGGTAGGAGATGGACATTGCAAGAATAGGTACATAATACAGCACCTATAGAAATAACTGTTTGAAAAAGATGAAAACGTTAGTGAGGCGGCAGAAATGTGAGGCGAACAACTTTGTGAAGGATTTTCATAAAATGCCATTTTTTTCACTCCTAACAAAAGGAATCTGTCCCTCACACTTATACATACAACAGACATATAAAGGGAATATATGGCAATTCAAATATAACGGTTATATCCAACATACATTTAATAATTGTATCTCCTTGTTCCCTTCTCCAGATCTAAAGCAGGAGTTTGTAACAATAGTTCAACATTTAGGAACATTCCATTCTACTACAAAGTACTGTTGATGATAAGGTTCTTCTTGCTCCAAAGTTTAACTTGAAATTTCTATTTCTATTTCTATTTCATTTATATTGCGCCGGTAACTCGCGAGTCTCGGGGCGCAGAAACATGAACACACGTAATACCATCATAAGACACGGGCCAAAACAAAGAATGCAGCTAGATGTAAAATGAGGGTCAATTAGCTATAAATTTGAGTCTTCACGTGCTTCCTAAAGCTTAAGTAATTCACTTATTTTCTTATATTAATGGGTAGGTTGTTCCAAAGACCTGCAGTAACTGTCGGTGAGGATTTGCGTAGGCCTAGTTTACGATTATGCTTCTCTACCACCACTTTGTTTTGGTCGGCCGATCTAAGAGAGCGAGTGGGTACGTATGTGTGAATTTTTGCTTTCAAGTACACAGGAGCTTTGCCGTAAATGCAGCGATGTGCGATGGGAAGGGCTGTGAATTGAATTCTATTTTCTATTCTAAGCCAAGGCAATTCTCTCCTGAAATTACTAATATGATCGCGTTTGGATATGCGCTTAATAATCCTGACTCCGTTGTTTTATATAATCTGGAAGGCTTTAATGCGTTTGTTTGCTCCTAACAGGGCATTTCCGTAATCCAGCCGAGATAGGATGGTTGCCCTAGCCACTGTGGCGCAATTATCCTCTGAGAGATGGGGCTTGATGATTTTAAGGAGTCTAACCTAGTATCCGCAAGTTTATTTTGTGTATTGCGCCTGTGCTTCGGCTCCTAATGATGATTCCATCATTATGCTGAGCGTTTTAACTTTATCAAGGACCTTGATTGTGTGTTATCTATCTGAAAAGATTTGTATTCTGGGGAAAGGGAGTTTCTGACCTGCTGGGAACCGAAGACTATCAACTCAGTTTTCTTTCCATTTAAACACATCCAATTCAGATCCATCCAGTGCTCAATGCTGGAGTATATGTTAAGTAGATTTTCATTATCCTTATGATCTCCACAAAGTTCAATCACTAACTGAGTATCGTCTGATACTAATCTAAGATACAAGTTAAACAACAGGGGAGACAGGGGAGACATGCTGGCTCCCTGGGGAACCCCACAGAGGATTTCACTTTGACGAAAATGTGTCACCCCAGTGAACCCGAGATGTCCTATTCTTTAGAAATGACATTATCCACCCCTTAGCTGCCTTAGAGCAGTTGGCTGTTTTACTCAGTGCCACTTCGAGAAGGTCATGGTCTAGAAGATCGAAGGCCGCAATGAGATCCAATAAGACCAAGAGGCCTGCTTTCCCATTTTCCATAATACTGAGCATCTTTTTCTGAAGGTCTAACATCGCCGTCTCAGTACTATGGGCCGGCCTAAAGCCTGACTGTTGGGGATGAAGAGATTCAGATGCTTCTACATGCACCTGTAATTGTTGAGTGGCTATCCTATCCATAATTTTCCATAGAAAATTACAGTTAGTAATTGGCCTGAGATTACTAGGGTTTCTGGGATCCCGACCTGGTTTCTTAACCAGTGGAGTAACAGTAACCCTTTTTATGTCCGAAGGGACTATTTGGTCCCTAAAACAAGCGTTAATAATTTTGGATAGTATAGGTGAGAAGAGACCTCATTTATCCAAGATAATTTTTGCTAGAAGAATATTTTCAGCGCAAGAATTTGGCTTCATGGTAGCAAGTGTTTTTTTTTCATCTCCTCTGGCGTAATACTAGAGAAGTTGAAAATGTTAACTTTGTCAATGGCCTCTTCTCTAGGTAGATTTGAGGTTTTAGGTTTATCTAATTGGGATTTAGTAATTAACTCTCTAGCAGCTTCAGTTTTTGTGAAAAATGCTTGTGTATTCTCACAGTCTTGTTTGGACGGGATTAAGGGGGGTGAAATGGCCTCAGGCTTTTCATTACACTTCAGGATACTGAATAGTTTGCCTGTGGCATTACCCGCGGAGGTAATTTGGTTATTGTAGTACTGTTTTTTGCCTCAATTATCTTTCTTATATTTTTGCTCTATATTCTTCCATTTTTCCTTGTTCTGTACCGTAGGGCTTTTTTTCCAAACATTTTCTAACTTTCTTTTTTCCCTTTTTTGTTCTAGCAAATCTTTAGTAAACCACGTAAGGGGTCTAGCAAGTGATCTGCAAGTTTTAGACTGTAGAGGAGCATTCTGGTCGACCAACTGCTTGAGGTGTTCTAGTAGGTTGGTCATCATGCCTTCGCAGGAGTCTTCCTCTTTGATGTTATTATTAACCTCTTTTATGCAAGATTCTTACTGTTCCCTACTGATGATTTTAAAATCCCTTTGGGCTATTTTACAGTGTGGGTTTTGGATTTTATCTTCGGAGGATGGAGTGGTAATTTGAAAAGTGACACTAAAGTGATCTGACCAAATACATGGTTCTGTCTTATAATCTTGTGTGTTTAAGTTGTTAGTCACTACCCAGTCTAATTGATGTCCATTTTTGATTGTGGGTTCTTTGTTGGTGACATGAAAGTCAAGATTGTTTAATAGTCTCTCTAGGTTGATGGCATCTTTATCTGCTGGGTCACCTTACCATCTATTGAGATCACCCACTACCAATGTGGCACAATTAGAGCCTTTGTGAAGGTTAAGAAGGTGGGAGAACTCTTCATTAAAGTCGGCAGTGGTAGAGGGAGGTCTATATACGTCTATTGGGTTGAGACAGCTGTTTCCGGTCAGCAAGTATTTAAGGTGTAAGATTTCGCTACCCCTACATATGGATTTACCTGGAAACGGGGGAATCGAATCCCTGGCAATGACTGCCACTCCTCCTTCTTGGCCTGATTCTCTATTAGTGAAATATATTGCATATCCAACAGGGACTGCAATACCACATGTAGGGCCTATTGGTTATTTTAACCATGTTTCTGTAATGCAGAATATTTCAATATCCTCCTCCACAATCCTATCATGAATACAAAGAGCATGCTTATTCAAAGGTCTAGTGTTAAGTATGCAGATTTTAAGCTCTGCTATAAATAGTATTTTGGGTACTGGTTGACAGGACTGTGTCTCAGTCCGCCAACCTTTTTTTTTGTTGGTATCTTTTGATGGCCAAACTTTCTTCTTTCAAGGGTACAGAACTTTTACTATCTAACGTGTTATGAACTGCCTTAGTGGTGTTATTAACACACTGTGCCAGTATTGGATTTGGCGTGACTTTTTCAGTTTGGGTGTCCTGAGATGAGGGCAGTATTGATGACACTGCACCTAAGGGCCACTCACGCAGTTTCCTGACTGCCGTGTCTGAGTCATGCCGTTCAGGGGAGCCGTGACAGAAAGCTTCCTCCACTTGGAGGAGTTTCAGTCTTTGGGGCTGTATTGGTGGTGTAAAAGAAACATCCTGAGTATGCTGGGGGTTAAACTCCATATTCTTAGTTAGGGTGGAGGTACTTCCAATCATGGGCAAGCACCTGCTTCCAGGTGGATTGGTGAAAATATTTCTCGCTGCAGCAATTGCCTCCAGAACCTCCCGAAGTCCCATCTAACTGGAGAGGGAAACCACGTCCGGCCACGGACGGGCACAGACTGGCTTGTCCCCTTCGCGTCGGCGCGTTTGCTCCGGGTTCGGCAAGAAATGCGTCAAGAAGAACTACAGGCGCTGCTGGGAAATGGAGTTTCCCAAAAAGTTGTGCGTACAGGAAGCTTTTCTTCCTGATTCAAATTGCACAGAAATAACTGGTATTAGGCTAATCCAAACATGCTGCTTACAATACTAAGAGGTGCAAATACAATACTATTATTAAAATACAAATGTAATACAGTAAAGAAAGTGCTAACAAGCAATTTTGAAATTACTAATTAAAATTTTACAATCAAAGCACAGACAAACCTGGTCTTTCCAACAGTTCAAAAGAAATGACCTTCCAACAGACGAAATAAATAACTCTTTGTTTCTCCCATTGTATCAAAGAGCTTAACACAAAGTGTTCTCAAGAGACCAAGACACTTCCACAGCTCATCTTTAGCAATATGATTCCACAAGATAACGTGGTGGTCTTAGCCACTTCTTCTACCACAATCCTTGGACAACAATATAGTACTTCGACAACTTTTACCTGGTCCACTCACCTGCCAGGTCTACTACTACAAGGTCCCTAGTCCTGGTGTACTCTCCTGCCATGACTAAAAGCTTTCAACACTATTAAAAGTACTTGTGTGGTAAAGTTCTCTTCAACAACTTAGTAATGTCTTTTGACTTTCAACATCAGCAATGAATAATTCTTCTGAAAGGGCATGAGACGCATTGATGCTGTTTATGCCACATGCAGTGCAGTTTATGCTCCACTCCTCCTGAATGCTCTGTCAGGATGGCAGCCTTTCTGCCTCTCTTGCTTTCCCAATCTTACATCAATCAACTGCTGAAAATGACTTTTTATCACCCTTGCTCTTCTTTGGTTTAGACAAAGCTCAAATATTGCCTCTTCTTCTCTTAAGCAATAGGGGTTCCAGTTGTCTTGCTTTTGAAGTGTCCTCTCTTGGCTTTGGCAATATTGGTTCTTGTAGTGTTTATGGCCTCCTTTCAATATTGCCTTATCTTGGCATGGGCAATTACTTATATCTTTTGTAATTACAATTGTAACCTTTCTGTCTGTTCCTATTCTGCCACTTTGATTGCTTTGTAACAGTTCAACATGTACAATTGCTTGTAGTTAGCCACCTTCTCTTCTTTACATTAATTCGGTATTCAACATTTGCACTATTATTTATATTTGTTTATTTATATAGCGTACCCTGCCCAGGGGCATCTGGGCGCATTTCTTGCAGTTACAGGTTAAATTACAACCTCGAGTTACAGCTTCTTTGGGTGAAATTATATAGAAGCCAACCGAGGTAAAACATTTACAAGCATAAATTACAATAGCACTTGGCCTCACAATAAATACACTTATGAATACACTCATGAGTAACATGATCATTACAAGTAGTTAAGTTATTCACCTAAGCAAGTCTAGTCAGAGCAGGCAGTACCATAGCGTGACAGATGTATACAATCAAACTCGGATGGTGGTTAGATCTTGCTCAGTGAGCCAAAGTTTAGCTTTGTTCTTGAAAACTGGGTAGCAAGATTCATTTTTGGGAGTGTGTTCCACAGTTTGGACGCAAGAACCGGGAAACTGGACCCCCCTGAATTTTGTAGTTCAAATCTGGGTATAACGAGTGAATGAGCTTGTGCTGCTCTAAGTGGTCGGGTAGCTATGTGTTCAGAGAGGCGATTGACCAGGTATTCTGGTGCTTGCTTGGTAAGGCACTTGTGAGTAAGTGAGAGTGCTTTGAGAGATATTCTGTGTGCCACTGGGAGCCAGTGGAGGTTCAGTCTGGTGTTGGAGATGTGCACTTTTCTGGGGATATTGAGAGCAGCTCTAATAGTGTTGAGTTACTTGAAGCCTGTTGATGTTCTTTTGATTCGTCCCCAGATATAGGACATTACAATAATCGATTTTAGCCATTATGAGCCATTTGTTCTTGCCAAAGTCATACAGTTAGGAGTGGTGATGAAGGGCCTGTAGGCTGTAACTAGTTTGCACGTGTATGCTGCTATGCTGCTGCTGAAACCACCAAATTGATTTGTTTTGTCAGGGAAAGGGTAGATTCAAGGCCAGCGGGAGATTATGGAGCGTTCCAGGTTCACATACTATTAGTGAACTCGGTGGCTGCCGCATACGCATCCGCTCGCTCTGCTGCCACTCTGCCTTCTGCTCTCTGCTATACTGTAAGCTGCAGTCGTCTTCTTGCGGTCCGTGCTCTTCGGGTGAGGAGCGTTCTAATGTCCAAATATGCTGTGGTTCCCGCCTGCCACCGGAGTACAAGTTAGTTTCGGGAAAGCCTTTTGAATTTACACTTTTCCCCCGTGCAACCACTGCATTCATGGCCACCAGGGGAAAAGCTTGCTGTAACAACGCTTCCCGCCATGCAGCCTCTGCATTTATTTATTCAAATTTGTAAAGCGTGCAGAAGCCCGGGGGCATCATGGCGCTTGTTACAGACAGAATGCTTAGTTACAGGCAATGAACAGTAGCGATTTTGAATACAGGCATTTAACAGGAGAAACCATACAATGGGTTAGATGAGGGCAGTTTTGAGATTTTTCTGGAAGGCAGGGAGAGAGTTTTCAGCACTGATCTTTGAGGGTAGAGCGTTCCATAGCTTGGCGGCTATGTAGGGGAGGCCTAACCCTCCAGCTTTAGCCCCATTGATACGTGGAGTGTGGTTGGTGTAGCGAGTCCTGGTGGGTCGTGTAGAGGTAGATTTAGTTAGTCTCTGATGGATAAGATGGTGCTGTAAGGTTAAGGCATTTGTGGGTGAGAGTAAGGATTTTAAATGTGATGCACTCTTTAACCGGGAGCCAGTGTACTTCCTGTCTGGCAAGGGAAATATGTTCCCTTTTGGGAAGGCTCAGTGCAGCTCTTAGCGCATTGTTTTGCGTGACTTGGAGTCAATTTAGGTGTTTTGTAGATGTACCTGCTAGAAGGGCATTACAATAGTCTACTTAAGCACCAATGGTAGCTCTAGCTATTGATGGGCAATTAGGCTTGGATAGATATGGTTTTATTGCGTTTGAGTTTAGTGGTATGAGCTGAGGCGGAGGTGATGGCGCTAACCTGCCTAGTCATGGATAGTGTGGAATCTATGTAGACCCCTGGGGTCTTAACAGATGTGGAGACAGGGATGATCGTATTATCAATGGTAAAATCGGAGTACAGTTAGTCAAGTTTGGCTAGTGTAGTTTTTTGACCTAGTATGATGATTTCGGTCTTCTCTCCATTGAGGCAGAGGCCATTGGCTGCCATCCAGGCCTGAAGGGTGGTGTGTGTAGTATGGAGTGCTTCGGCGTCTCTATTGTAGGAGCCGGTGAGAGGTAGGAGTACCTAAGTATCGTCCGCGTAGTTAGTATATGCGATACCTAGGGCGTCAAGCTTGTCGAAGAGGGGCTTTGTGAACAAGTTGTACAGTGTGGGTGCTGTGCAGGAGCCTTGTGGGACTCCGCAGTGGATAGTGGTGGGGGCTGCTTTGGCTATGTTGGAGAATACTTTCATTGCCCTGCCTTCCAAAAAGGAGGTGACCCATAGAGCTGCTTCTTTGGAGAAGTTAGCTGATTGGGTGAGGTGGGAGGTAAGTGTCTTATGATCCACCAGATCAAAAGCCGCGGAGAGGTCTAGGAGTAACAAGAGGGCTGGCTTGCCTTGTACATGATTTGGGTGATCTGATTTTTGAGGTCCACCAAGGATGTTTCAGTACCGTGAGCTTTGCGGAACCCAGATTGCCTGATCCCGAGAATAGAGTGGGTATCAAGGAAATGTTGTATTTGGCAGTGGGCAGCTTTGTCCAGGATCCTGAGGAGAAAAGGCACAGTGGTTATAGGTCGGTAGTTATTAGGCTGTGCAGAGTCTAGTGTGGGCTTTTTTAGAAGCGGGCGTAGCCATGCTTCTTTAAGGCTTGCAGGGATAGTACCAGTTCTGAAGTCATACAGGGACATCACGATTAAAGACCCACTCGAAACCAGCATCCTCTTCACAGCTAGCGGCGGTCCCAGCATTTCTGCTTCCTTTCAACCTCTGCTGCCACTGCAATGTGGAGTCTCAACCAGAACTCCACCTTCTGCTTCTCCTAACGGCCTGAACCTAATGGGATCCTTTATATTCACCAGATCCTGTCAGGTGTGGGTCATCAGATTCATTAGACTGCACCTTGCAGTCCAATACCTCCAAATCCCTCTTCCTCGTCCCAGTACTTTGGGCATTGTGGGACTTGAAGTCCCCAATGTTCAAATTACCTTTTTTCTTGCTGAACATTTGTTTTTACATAAACTTACTTCACTTCTGTTATTGGCTACATTTTCAGGAAGACATTTAGTAGTAGTCCAAGATTGTTTTGGAGTCAAAGGAGAGTTAGCTTTACCAGAACTTAAGATGGTAATGTTCTGATGTCTACATTTAATATACTGGTTAAAATAGTGTTTACCATTATAAATGTGGGTAACCTTTATGATGAGGAGCCTCATGCCTAATAAATGCTTGATTAGGATCGTTTTTGCAACCCCCAGGATGAATATCTTTAGTACACAAAATCTCACTCTGACAACAAGCCATTACATATTTTGGCATCACTGACCTCTCTTCCTCTGAGGAAGACAAATACTGCATCTCACCCAACAGAGTCCTCCTATTCCTTTGTGGCCCTTCTCCTTCCAGGTGATCCTGCCGGCTAACACCACCCCCAGGGTTAGGAGCAGGTTGTGGCTGCCTTCCCCTGGCCACCTGAGTGGAGACTTCAGGTAGGATTTTTGTAAGGACTACGCGGGATTCATCCCACGTATTTATGTTAGCTATTAGGCCAAGCGTGTCTAACAAAGTGCACGTATTTGAAACACCATCTTCCATTTGACTGCTGTAAGCGCCTTGCAGAAGCCACCCTCCCAAGCAAGGCTAAACCATTAGTACCCCCACAGCTTGTGAAGGATGCATATCAAAGGGCCCAGTGCCTCCCTCTGCAATGGCCTCCCTGCCCCTCTCAAACTTGAGCCGGACCACCTAAAGTTCCGGAAGCAGCTCAAAATGTTCCTCTTCTCTGCTTTCTCTCTCTCCCTCCCTGTTGACCTACCTGCCCTTCCTGTCTGTTGTACCGACTGGTTGATTGGCTACTGTAAGAGGGCATGGTATCAACAGTAAGAGAGACACAATTGACCACAGTTCATGTTTGTTTATTGAACTTCAAAAATGGTTTGACAAACGTCTAATCCTAAATCTACAGATGGGAGCAAGCTATGACCATCAAATAATAATGCAGTCTTAGTAGTGTCTTGTCAAAATAAAAGGGCCTATACTAATAAACCTATTGCCAATCCTTACCTTAATACAAATAGTGTGGTAAACAATGTTATGAAAAAGAAAGAAGTGTTCACAAAATATATCAGGATGTTCAGGCAGTTGGCCTCCCTTCCGCATGTTTTCAGCACGGCAAAAAGCGGTACACTCGAGCCTAGCACAGTCTCTGGCTTTTCTAGCACAAGGATACAGTTCAGTCATTAGCATCAGGGCCTTCCATGCCCAAGTCTCTTTGTCTTTCAAAGTCTCTTCATTCAGTGGGCCTGATGCGACAAACAAATGTTAGTTCTTTTCCTCTTTCAGAGTTCACAAGTACTTTTTTTGGCGATTCACTATTCACCTCGGATCCCTCTCAACCAGACTCAGATCCTCTCAATACAATGTTTGTAAATTATTCATGCATCCAATTTCTTGTAAAGTATTCTTTCTCGGGTGACTCATGGTTCACCCCAGATCCCCCTCAGTTGGGCTCAGATCTCGGATCGTGTTTGTGTCGCTTGCCACATACGCTTCATATATTGTTATCTTCAGTTTTCACTATTCATTGTTGCCGCTTGCAACCTTGACTTCAACACTGATCGGTCTGGTATCAGTCTCCCCAACTCAGCAGTTGTGCTCACTTCACTGGCACTGCTTTGTTGTAGGAGACAAGGACAGTACCACAGCGGCAGACGATTCTCCCTGCCTTGACTGTCGACATAGGAGATCCCCAGGTACCTCTGACACACAATGCAGGATTCTTCAGCCTCGATTCCTGGTCCTAGGTTTCCTATTATGAAAGGTTCATGAAAGTAAGTGTCGTTCGTTGAAAAGGTCAAGGGCACTTCCCTCCTTGCAATCCTCTTCGGTTTCGTCATCTTTCGCCTTGTGTTAAACTGCCATCTGCTGCTTCCTCATGTGCTTTGCCCTGCTCAGAGTGTACTTTTGTGCTCCGGCTTTTATCCATGTGGGGAAGCATGATGGAAGTCAGGTGTGTGTAATGGCCAGTAATTGCCTGACCCTGTCTGACCATTGTATTGGGACATGTCAGGTACAGGGCTCTGTGTTTGTCCGTTTTCTCTGTCAATGAGCTGTCTGTGGGAAAGTGTTTGTGTTGGGAAACTGCGGGGGGGTGGTGAGTTCCTTAAGTATCTTACTGGTTATAGGGTAAAGGTGTAATAGGGAAGGGGATACTGGGTCTCGCCATCCGGTGCAGTGTCCCATTTCTACACCCCGAGGCCCCCTCCGACCCCCCCCCCCCGCGAACCCCCCCCCCCCAGTGATCCTCCCGCACTGGTCCACCCCCAGGAACTGGATACAAAAGCGATGGCTGTGTCCAGGCCACCTGGATGAGAGATCCCCGGGGACTAGCGGGTGAGACATCTTCTGGTTCTCACACTACCCTCAGAGTCTCACTAGGTACCAGGCTCTTTCTTGATCAGTCACCCTTATACTGCCTCCGAGCCTAACACGCACTTAGGGGCTGTAACTGTAACCCTACAGTCCATTGTTCTCCTTGCACTTCTCAGAGCCGCGCTGCCCTGGCTGCACTTACTCAGAGCATTGCTGCTCTGTATTCCCCCTCCTCTCTCACTAGCACTCCCCTCCTCCCTTTCCCCTTGCACTTCTCGTTCTCGCACGTACAAATTTGGCTCATTCGGAATGAAGACTAACAACTAGCACCTAGCCTTAGATTTTCCCTTGAAAACCACTCCCGCCGTGATCTGTACTCCACTCGTAATGAGGAAATGTTAGCTACAATCTGTACCATGCTTATTCAATGTTCATATGTAAATATTGTTATATGTAATAGTAAATTTTGCCTCTATGTAAATGTAATCATCTATGCTATGTAACTGTAAGAAATGTGGCCAGATGTCTCCGTGCTTGGCGCGCTATATAAATAAACATAATACAATATAATACAATTGCACGATCTGAATGACACAAGGCCTAGTAAGATTGTTTGTCTTGTCCTCCCTCTGTCGTCCCTCTCTTGTCTTGTCGCGCCTAGAAACACTTGTGTACAGGAGCGTTATAAATTACTGCCTGCATGAGCACCATCGTGGACTGATACTGTTTCTTTCCTTTGGCAAAACAAAGGTGTTTACGATGGTCTGCTCAGATTGAAATGCAGTGATATGCTTCTCAGAGGTACATTGAGGCCAACCTACTCCCTTGCTGATCAGGGCAATAATGCTCTGAAGAGTTTCCATTTTCATTTGTATCTTGCAGACACACTGGTTGACACTAATTTAAGGCTGACGACCAGGCAATATCTTCCCAATGCCTTTTTCACCAGAATCCCTACTGAAAAACATCTTTCCAAAGACCATTTAGGACTCTGGCAATGAAGCCCTTCTCAAGAAGTATTCAAATGTCTTCTTCAAATCAGTCTTCTGGATTGGGTCTCTTGGGCACGGAGTTCTGATCACTCGAGTCTGCTCCCTGCAAACCATAAACTTATTTAGTATCTCCTGAGGACTATGTCAAACATCCAGGCATCAGCCTCAGCCCTTTTCAACACTTAGTAGAGCATTTGGCACCTCCTGGCAACTGGCATGGTCAGGCCCATGCATTCTCTCTCTGCTGTGTTGAGATGATCTCAAGCTCTGAGGATGTAACCTTTTTCTTTTCTGCCATGTTCCTGCCTACTTATCTTGATTATGCACAGTCCCAAATGTATTATTTTATTTATTGTGCGTTTGTAAGATGTTTATACATCAAGTAAATTGTGTTGAGAAGCGCCCACAGGGCAACGGGAGGGAACATGGGAAGGAAAGGCAAATCTAATAACAATGAGGAAAGAGAGAGGCGGTCCTACTAAGCCTTGAGAGCATTCAGAACGTGGAAGTGCAGAGAGGGGATGAGGGAGGGGGATAAGTGCTGGGAGTACCACTGAGGGAAATGCTTGGGAATAGGTTGCAGGCAGCCGTTAAGTGCCTGGCACAGATCACTTGGTAAGAGTGGTCAGCTGCCAATATAAGTGCAGGCTAGTGAGATAGCACAAGCTGGTGGGCACCCAAAGGCAAGTCCTGTGAGTGGGGAGGCTGAAGGCTATTGAAAGGGAGGGAGGCCAGGACCCAGAAGGACACATAATGGCCTTGGCCACCAATCTCAGCGACTGAGGCATTTAGCAAGAGGGGGAATGAGCAGGTGAAGACATAAGTATTGAGGAGCTTCCGGAATTTGAGGAGATCTGGCTCAAGACAGAGAGGAAGGGGGAGGCTGTTCCAGAAGAGGGAGCCAGCCGAGCAAAGAGATCGGCCACCAACTTTCTGTTTTAAGAAGCGCTTGACTAATTACCAACAGTTTGTCTCCTTGAAAGGGTAGGTGGAGGGTTACATTCTTTTTAGAACTATCATTAGTTTTGCCACAGACATGTAGATGCCTTCTAGCAGCTACAGAAGCCCCACAGTCGCCATTCCTGTCCTGATACCATCACGGGTTAAGTCCAAATGGAACTCTGCTCCCTGGTATATTTCCGCATATAAGCGCAGGACAATCCATGTGCTCTCCATCATAGTATTCAGTTTTTGGAAGTTGCCCAAAAGTTTGTGGGTGGTGCGAGAAGCAGAAGTGCCCGTTTTTAAAGGTAGAAGTGGGACAGGGGGGAGGCCTGCAACATGTCTTTTCATGTCTCAACTTGTGGTCTGTCTCAACTCTGACTACAATTTCATAAGGGGCCATAGATTGGTGTTCAGCAATGCTGGACAGGAGAGGGTCTGTTTCATGAGAGATGGGAAGCTTATCCTTTTCCCCATTTAGGGGATAAATATTTGCCATACACCAAAGGATCGGTATTCTTTCAGGATATTTCCACTGAGTCACGTTCTTGTTGCAGACATCTAGAATGAGCGAGACACTACTTTGCAGTCAGTAACTTCCTGACCGAGGGGTTAGATGACAACCCAGTGATCCTTGCTTTATCAAAGCACATATGCTTTGACACATCCATCAGTACTTTCTTTAGCCCCACCCCCTCTTGCTAAGACTGAATGAAGACTGTGAGGATGAACTGGAAGGAAGTGCTTCTCTTCCACTGCAGCCCTTCTCCCTTGATATCTGCTTAGACTCCTTTTCCTCTCTCCATGTTTTTCCGATTATTTCTTTTATTGTTTAAAGTGCTGACCTACCTCGAGCAGCAGAACGTTGTACAGGGTGTGGGTAGCCAGCGTTTTGGGCTGTCATCTTTTAACTTTAGTGAAGTACTGTGAGTTGCAGTCTGTCCAAGTGTTGAAAAACACGTTTTGAGAGATTTACAAACATGGAGAATTGTGGGGGAATTCCAAGTCGATACTTGGATTGAGTTCCAGAGTATGGGTGCGTGACAAGGGAAAGATTGTTTGCAGGTCGTCTATATGCGAAAGAGTTGTGATTTGAGCCAGTTGGTGATTTGGTGGTGCAAGGAGCCTGTGCCTCCAGATATGTGGAGCTCAGCTACCAGGTACGATGGTGTACAATTTGTGACTGCTTTGTAGACGATACATCCAGTCTTGAGCACTATCCTGGCCTGGGGAGGAAGCCAATGTAGTTTTAAAGGATGTATCTCTTCCCTTTTTTGGCAGGCATCCACTTGGTATTGTTTGGTCTGGTATTGCTTATTTATAAAGCGCCAATACACAAAGCAAGTGTTTCAAAGCGTTCAGGGAGGGAACAAGGGGAAAAACAAGTCAATCAGAGCCCCTGAATTTCAGAATGATACATGTCTGCATGGAACAAGTGCTTATAATACCATTGACGGTGTAGATAACAGCAAATCGGTCTGACGACGATTCTGCAGATTTTCCAAGTGCATTGAGGCACCACCCTGCAAGGAGGGGGAGACTAGGGAAAAACAGAATATCTTCAAGGCAGGGTGCATTCAGATCGTGCAAGTGCACAGACAGGTGCAGGAGAGGGGGGATGGGGGGAAACAAGTGCAGGGTTTTGGGGGGGGGGCGGACCAATTGCACCCAGTCATTCAAAAGCTGGAGTAAGTTCTGAGAGATGCCACTCTCATGGGTCATTGACCAAGTGCAGCAAAGATGAGGCAAGTGCAAGGCACGGAGAGGACTGCTTGGAGAACTGGCTCACTCGCAGAAGGTTGGAGGTAGATGAGCGGAAGGCTCGGGAAGGACAGTATTTAGGTAGGCAACGTTGCAGATAGGTATGTCCCAGGCCCCAGAAAGCCTTGTGGACAATGCAGAGGGTCTTGAACCTGATCCTTGCAGCCACGGGAGCCAGTGGAGGGATTTCAGCACCGGAGAGATGCAGTCCCTGGGCCTGAGGCCAAGGATAAGTCTTGTGGTTCTGTTCTGGATGGGTTGCAGAGGGCGTAGAGCAGAGCAGAGGGAGGGAGATTGAGAAAGAGACTGTTGCAGTAGTCCAGCCTTGAGAGAACCAGGGCTCTGGAGACAGCGAGCCGCTGGGGGAAGGTGAGAAAAGGAAGAATACCTGAGGAGGTGTATCTGGTAGTTGGATTTTTTAGAGATGTCCGAAATGTGAGTGGAGAAAGAGAATGGAGTCGAAGATTACCCCAAGGTTTTTGCCTCACAGGTGGGTGCGGGTGCAGGGCCAAGGGAGGCCGGTGAGAGTGGTAAAGAGGGAGCAGGAGTCCCAATGCGAACAATCTCAGTCTTACTGGCGTTGAGGCAGAGATCGTTTGCAGCACATCATGACTGAATTGCGGACAGACAGTCAGATATGAGCGAGGTAGAGGAGGTGGCTTAGGGTAGCCTGAAGGAGAGTTGCATGTCATCCGCATAACACTGGAAGTTACAGATGAAAGTGGCAATCACACGTGCAAGGGCAGCCATGTAGATATTGAAGAACCAGGGGGATAGATGGGTTAGAACCCTGGGGAACGCCACAGGTTGAAAGAGTGATAGTAGAGAGAGAGGACCCAAGATCCACCTGGGATGGGCGGCCGGAAAGGAAGGAGGTTAACCACGCCAGAGCCTGACCTGTGATTCCAAGGATGTCATGCAGACGTGCGATCAGGATGTTGTAGTTTACTGTGTCAAAGGCAGAGGAGAGGTCAGGAAGAATGAGGACAGAGGGAGTGTTAGTGACGAGATTTGAGAGCAGGTCTTCACAGGTGTTCCTGTTTCCGTGCCTCTGGATGCTCTAAAGCCAGACTGATGGTTGTGAAAGCAACCAGCAGTTTCAGTGTGGAGGGTGAGCTGAGAGATAGCCAGCTTCTCCAGGAGTTTGCCCAGGAAAGGGGTGGTGGAGATAGGGCGGTAGTTTCCAGAATGGAGTGGTCGGCAGAGGGTGTCTTAAGTAGAGGCTGCACAAGGGAGTGCTTAAGAGAAGTTGGGGAAAATTCCAGTGGCAAAAGAGAGATTGCAGAGATCAGCCAATGCTGGAGCGAGAGCGTCAATGTTGTCCTCAATGGTTCTGGAGGGGCAGGGGTCCACTGGACTTGGAGCAGTCGTAGGCATAGGATACTTCACTATTTTTGTGTTTTCTGTTACACATAACAATGAGAGGCCTCTCCAAGACATCAAACCAAATCTACACTTCAGTGCTCTGAGATCACCTCTCCTCATCTCGCTCCATTTTTCAACTTTTTGCCACCTCTCAAGACCTCATGAGAAAGTCTCTGCCTAACCTCACCCCGGAAATCAGTTTAGGTCAGATCTCCCAAAGCACTTGCTGCCAGTCTGGCCCAGATTGGACATGAAGCACGCTCTACTTCTCTGTCCAGACTTCTAACTGTTGCTTCAGCTTCGCCAGTACAGTTATAACACAAAAAAAGATGGGTGGATGGGTTTGAATAAATCTGAACCAATGGCACTGCTCTGGGCAATCTCCTTCATCACTCTTCTTTTTAGCCCATCTGTAACATTGCAAAAGGGGTCCAGCCATATGCAATCAGTCAGGTACTGCCACCAATGGAAGCAGCCCAAACTGCTAGGCCAGATCCCCACTGCACGAAAAGATAAGCAGCCGCAGACATGTTTCGGTCTTGTTAGGCCTCATGAGTGAGGTGCAGCTTGGTTCCCTATGGCACGGCGAGCAAGGGACCCATGTTTGGGCATACCCTCTCCCTCTCATCGGGAGACAAACTAAAACAGTGATGGGTGAAATGATTTGAATACATCTGGGCCAGTCCAGTACTGCATGAGATCAAACCGTTGTTGTGAACACTAACAAAACAGGCATTCACCTGAAACCACTTTCCAAACACAAAGAATCCATGATGTTAAAAGCAATTTTGGCTACTTTTTACTTCTTGGGGAGGGGCATGAGCATTTTGTATTTATTTAAATGAATACAGGAGTTAATTTGTCTGTTGGGAAGACAGATTGCGTTCATGAAGTAAGGTTGGCGTCAACTAGGAGGTATGCAGAATGCTCGTTTGTACAAACCGCAAGCACACAGAGTTAACGTCACATAGTTATGTGCATGTGGCGCAAGTTGTCCTAGGGAATCCAAAGTAGTCCCTTGCAGTAGAGCCGCATTGCGTCCAGCAACTGGATGCCGGCTTACACTACCTGCTCCATGACAGGATAATGGAGGACTTGGGAAGAGAGCGGGTGTTGGGGGAGAACAAACCGTACCGAAAAATGAAATCATGAAAACATCAACTCTTTTAATGGGAAATTCTACACAATGGCCCAATTTCCAGGCAATCACTGAAAGGAGCTACAAAGCTCAAGGATTCCACAGAAATTGTATTGTTATCAACTAAAGCAATAGCTAAAGAATAGAGGACTTCAATTTATATACATGTGCTGTTTGGGAATCTTTGTGAAGGTGTTTTTTGTTTGAAACGCTTTGCCTGGTTTGCAAGTTGATCAAATTGAATTATTGCAACACAGTGGTTTCTAGCACACTTCTCATGTTGATTGAAGGCAGGCCTCATCTAATTTTTGTAATCCTCCTCACTGCTCATTAAAAAAATAAATGGTCCTGCAGGATTATGACCTACGTTTGAGTCAATATGAAAAACCTAACTTTGATATCGCTTTAGCACTGTTACTGAAGCAGCCCTTCGCAGTTTGCAGTGTGTTTGGTGTGTTAATTTTGTTATCAACTGATTATTTTACGTTATGAAATTATAATAACATTGGGCAGAGTCTTGATATAGGATACACGGTACACTTTAGCAAATTATTAATATTGTACCACTATAACTTGATATATTGTTGTATTCGTTACTGTACATAGCTTGATTGAACACCTTTGTCAATGTCATACTGAGCGAATAATATATTTGGATACTGCCATTGGCTCATCAATTCATTGAGAAATGCCTTCTGCTTGCACTGCTTATAGAATGTCACTACAACTCTTTGGAGTGATGAGCCTACATTAGGTTTATTTAACTTTCCCTCCACGCAAATTACCCATGCAAACTACTCTGACTCCATGTATTTGGATTCTTGGGTCAAGTCTTGCAAAAGAAAGAGCGCTGTTGTGTGAGGATCCTTCAGAAACTGGCTGAATGCTATTTGAAAACTTTTAACCTAGGTATTCAGCACAATACTGAGGCTGAACAATTCTTATAGCATCACGTTGTGACATCTCAAGAACCTGTCCTGCTAAACTCTTCAGAGTTGTGCACAGCTTGTGTGAGGAACCTGAGGGCATCCTCCCATCTACTCCCCTTGGATTTTCCTCTCAGCTGGCCAGGTAAGGGCCATTGCTTTTGGATCCCGACCCTGGCGGTGGATATGCAAGGGAGGATCACCCGGTTGGAGGGTCCTTGGGAGCGGAGGACAGGTGCCTTTAGGTGAGGCATGGTATCCCCCTTTCTTGTGTCAAAATAAATCTTGCCCTCCCCCGACCTTCATAGGCTATTACCAATCTTCCCCACTGTCGCACACTCCCACTGTATTCCATTCAGGTCCCTTTAAGAGTGGGACGAAGAAGAGGCAACTAGGAGTAATGCACACTTCCATCTGTGCACACCCCTCTAGTACTGGGGTGAGGAAGAGGTCTGTAAAACATCAGTTTAAAGGTCAGGCATGGCCCACTGACGGAGCTAATTGTAGTCAGGCAAAGGACTTGCACCTGCAGCCACTTGAGAGGCTACAAGTGCATATAAAAAGGAGAGACACACATGGAGAAGGGGAACGCCTGTGAAGCCAGGATGAGGCTGTAGAGGGGCAGGTGAAATGGACACTGACGGCTGCAGGAGAGCGGGAAGGACGCAGAGGCTGGAGAGACCCACGAGAGAGTCAAGAGTCCTGCAGAGCCCAGAGCCGCGTGTCACCCGCTGGAGCTGGGGTTAACAGAAATCCCCATTACATTGCAAGAGGCAGCAAGACTGTTCGGAAGAGGCAAGCACGGCTCGCATGTGCTCCCGATGTGAGAGAGGGGAGAGAGCGAAAGCAGAAGATGAACGCTCCAGCACCTGGAGGAGTTGCAGAACACTGGTGAGTGACGGGGCAGACCCATTGACAAACAATATTATGCTCAGCTAAAGGGAATTGCCATGGGAGCGAAGTACGCGCCTTCCTCGGCTAATTTGTTTATGGATTTCTTTGAACAGACTTGCATATATAATGCTCATGAATTCATGAATTCACCAGTGAAATCCACCCATGGAAGCGTTCTATTTTTTTTTTTTTTTTTTTTTTTTTTAAATTTGTTTATTGGCATTTTTAATAAAATCTTTTACATATTTCCATATTGTGCCTTATTCTCATGCAAACCAAGATATATTTGATTTAATTTCAACTTTAACTAACGATAACAACCGTCTCCTTATGGTGTCCTCTTGTGTGGCTCATCACTTCACTGAGGGGTAGGGGTGTTGTGGGGAAGCATTCATATTGTTAACAGGGTGTGAGGGGGGAGCTTCCCAGAGGTCTGTGGTGTCTCTTGGTGGCTCTCCTCTAGCCATCCTTTATATCTCTCAGGCATATCCGTGCTAGCCGCTGTTTCAGGGGGGCTTGTCATCCGACGGGAGAAGCATATGTCCAATGAGTTCCTTCCATGCTTCCAAGGCTCCGCTGGACTCTTCAGTTGATCTGGCCACGCTTTCTTCCCAGGCCTTGGTCTCAGCCGGGAGCCATCTTATCATTTCTCCATGCCATGCTTTGTATTGTGGTCCGGCTGTTTTTTTCCAGGACATGGCTATGGACCGTTTGGTTAAAATGCATGTTATGTCCATAAGTCTGGTTAAGTGTTTTATCTTGGCCAATCTAGGGTAGGTTCCCAGTAAGCACTCCTCTGGCGTCCATTTATACTTGGTCATGCCTGCTTTCTCGCATGCTTGTTTCACCTTTCCCCAGAGTGTCTTTGTTTTGGTGCATTCCCACATCATGTGTATTAGGTCTGCTTCCTCCTTGTTGCACCAAGTGCAGTTCGATTGTGTCTGTTTGTTAAATTTGGCTATCCGCTGCGGTGTTAGGTAGGTTCGGTATAGCGTGTTCATCTGTATTTGCCTAAACCTGTGATTTCTCGACACCTCCTTGGGGAACGTGAGCGCCCAGTTCCACTCCTCCTCTGTCATCTCCCTGCCTATATCCACTTCCCATTTCCTTTTCATGTCCGCGCTTCGGGGATTAGGTGTGTCGTTCAGTTGCCTGTATATTTGGGATATTGGTCTACTACCCTCCCCCAGGTTATATAGCAGTGTTAGTAGTGGGTCTGTGTCCGGTTCTTCGGGCCATGTCTCCCATTTGCTTCGCGCAGTGGCACGGGTCCTCTGGTACCAGAGAAACTGACCCGATTGTATGCCCTCTCTATCTCGCAGCGTGTCGAAGTCCTTGAATGTGCCTTCTTCGTATAGGTCTCCCCAGGTGTAGACCCCTTCTCTTTCCCATAATCTGATTTGTTTCAGGTCTGTGGCTACTGTATATAAGTCTGCGAGCAGTGGGATCTCCGGTGAGTAGGCCCTCTGTGTATTGGTGAGTGTCCTCGCCCTGCGCCAGATCTCCCTCCCCAAGTTGACTATGTGCTGTGTTTCTCCCATCAGTTTCGGTGGTATCCAAACCAATTCTTTCAGGCGGTGTGGCAGGCTCATGGCCTGTAGTAGGGAGTTTTCCTCAGTCGGTTCGTCTGATAACCATTTGGTCGTGAAGCTTAGCTGTGCTGCTAGGTACTATTTTTCTAAGTTAGGGAGCTGGATGCCACCCCTTGTGCATGGCAGGGTTAATGTTGACAGTGCTATTTTATGTCTGTGCTTTCCCCATAGGAATTCCTTTATCAGTGTCTCCAGCAGTCTGAAAAAGGGTTTTTTAATATAGCATTGTATATTCTGAAACCCATACAGGAAGCGCGGTAGGACAACCATCTTAACTATGGAGGCCCTTCCCATCATTGACAGGGGGAGCCGCGACCAGAAGATCGTGGATTTGCGTAGGGCCCGTAGCGTCATCATCGTGTTATGTTCGTGCATCAGCGTGGGGGTGTGCAGTATCTGGATCCCTAGATATCTGAATTTGGTGGTTTGCCATTTTATCCCTACCTTTGGGAGTGTCTCTATCTCAACATGTTGCAAGGCCGCCAGGGGGAACAGACAGGATTTAGACTTGCTGAATTGGATCCCGGACACCTTGGAGTAGTTGTCCAAGACCTCCAGCATAACTGGTACGTTGAGGTGTGGGTCTCTAACATATATGAGGACATCGTCCGCATAGAGTGAAATGATGTGATCTACCCCCCCCAGTCTTATGCCGGCATCGAAAAACTGTTTCCGAAAATAGATCGCTATAGGTTCTAGCCCAAGTATGTATAGCATTGGGGATAGGGGGCAGCCCTGCCTGGTCCCTCTCTGTATGTCCCATGCTTCTGATATGTGTTTCCCAGATTTCACTCTAGCCCTTGGTCCGGTGTACAATATCTGTACCCATCTGATGAACCCGGGCCCGAATCCAAATTCTCTAAGTACCGCCACCAGCCACTCCCAGTAGATGGAGTCGAACGCCTTTATGGCGTCTAAGGACATCAGCGCATATGGGCTTCTGTCCTCATTGGTTTGGGTCATAATGTGTTGTAGTCTACGCAGGTTCATTGATGTGTTCCTGCCCGGTATGAAGCCACATTGATCGCTGTGTATTATGTCCTCTATGATTCTGGATAGCCTCTTTGCCAGTATTGATGTTAGTATTTTCGCGTCGTAATTTAGCATTGCTAGTGGGCGGTAAGAATCACGCAGGTCCGCAGGTTTGTCCGGTTTAAGGACCGGAACCACCAGTGTTTCCCTCATGTTTTCGGGCAGCTCTCCCCTTTCATAGGCTTCCTGGAATACCTCATGTAGTAGGGGTGTGAGGGAGGGTTCATATGCTTTATAGAATTCTGGGGGCAGGCCGTCAGTGCCGGGTGTTTTGCACGTTGCCAGAGACCGGATAGATTCTGTTATGTCGTCGAGTGTGATTTCAGCATCTAGCATTTGGGCCTGCTCGGGTGATATCCTATGGAGTCCTATCTCTTCAAGTGTGTCTGAGATCTGTTCTGGAGGGACCTGTTCTGCATGCGAGTAGAGTTTTGTGTAGTATTGTTTGAAGGTGTCGTTTATGCCCTGTTGTGTGTGATGTGTGTTCCCTTCCTCGTCTTGTAATGCCGTGGTGGAGTGTCTAGGGTGCTCTCTTCTGCATAACCAGGCCAGCAGCCTTCCCGGTCTGTCCGCCTCTATGTGTGCCCTATTTGTTTTTGTCACGTGGTCGAGCTTCTCCAGCCTATTCCACGCCGAATCATTTTCTCCCCTGAGTTTTCGAAGTTCCGTTTCCCTGTTCTGGTTGCCTGCCTGGGCTGCCTCTAGTCTTTCTATCTCTTTTTCCAGCTGGTCTAGTTCTTTCCTGAGCTGTCTCCTCATTCCCCCGGCCTTAGCAATAATTTCTCCCCTTATTACTGTTTTCAGGGCATCCCATATCGTGCTGCTGTGTTCCACACATGGAAGCGTTCTATAGACTATGTCATGCTAGTTTGGAATGGTCCACCCGAACGCTTTGATGGCTTATTACAATACCTTAACTCAAACACTTTATGAATTGAGTTCACTAATCTATCAGTGGTGACACCCTAGATTTTTTTTATCTCAAAATGTACATTGATAATGGCATGCTACACACCAGGACACATAGAAAGCCAACAGAAGTGAACTCCACTCTCCGTGCTACCAGTTGTCATAAGAAATCAGTCCTCAATAATATTCTTGTGCGAGAATTCCACCGAGCTAAAAGAAATTGTAGCTCCAATGGAACGTATGAACAAGAATGTGAATTTCTCGGGCTAAGGTTTAAGCAACAAGGGTACACGTCCAAGTGTATTAAGAATGCTCTCATTAAAACTGATCTCCTCAACAGAGATTCCATATTACAAAAGGAATCCACTTGTAAACCAGAACCTCCACAGGAAGTGAAATTCGTTACGAAGTACTCTCAAGACACTGATAGCCTATACAAGATACTCAATAAACATTAGCATCTTTTGAAGCTAGATCCTGATTTATCAGGATACATTACTCACCGTCCAAAACTAATCTTTACAAAAAATGTGACTCTCAGATAAATTGAGTCCCTCGTTTCTTAAGCCGAAACCTGACTCCTTGCCTAATTGTAATTTCTGCCAGTTTGCTCTCACTCCAATGACGCTTTTCAAATGCCATGGCGGATTACAAACAACAATACATGATTTCATCAATTGTAAATCTAAATATGTAGTTTATGCTATAGTGTGTTTGGAAAAGAGTATACATTGGAAGCACCATACGTGAGCTACGTATCAGGATATGTGAACACCTTTCCAGTCTCAGCAAACAGGATCCGAAGTTACCTCTTGCAACGCATTGGCAAACCGAACATCAACTTGCGAACAAGAAGGACATCTGTTTTGTAGGCCTCCAGCAGGCGCATGCACACATCAGAGGAGGTGATCGCCAATTACGTTTACGGCAATTGGAGGCACGCATGACTTGTAAATTGAGATGTACTACTCTTGGTTTAAACAGTGAGCATAAACTAAATGTACGTTTGTGAGGCTACGGCATAAGTGGTACCTGGACCTTTGAAGCTCTTTTTTGAATCTTGACCTTGGTTTTTCCCTATCCATTGGTGCGATCCTTAGAACTTTGTTTTACATATTGTCATGTTTATGTAAATTGCAATTATTTTTGTGAATTCGGTATTTAGTGGGAGATGATTTTTGGCCAAATGAATCGGGAAAGTAGGTATGGCGACCAATGCATGGACATAGTATATGACACATGGCATTTGGAGCATGGTTTCAATTTGCTAATCTTCCTTTTGACTAAATCTGTGGCTTTCAGTTAATATAGCACAATACACAACTCCATGCGGGAAGTAACTGAGCAGGCTAAATATCTATTTTCAATAGATCTCCTTGTATGTGCTTATTAGAACGGACGCAAATAGGTGCATCTTATTATTATATCTCTCACGCTTATGGATTTGAGCATTGATCTTGTGAAAGCTAACCTTCTTTGTTAGGCTAGATGCATTTAAATTTAGGGCACTATTAAGATGGGTATACAACTACATTTTCATCATTAAAGTTCCACTGGGCATTCTGTTGATTTTTCATTTATGCCGAAAAATTGACTTTGCAGTTCATCAAAAAGATATAGGGAACGTGTCCATTAGCCTTACCTTCATTGTCAGCACACACCGCTTTAATCTGCACTAATAACAAGGCAAACTTAAGGAGCTGGCAGCCTCGGATCAAGTAACCCGTTCCAAAGTGCTTAATCAGCACGTTCTTTACGAAGGTAGGAGTCACGTGACCGGGATGTGGTCACCTGACTATGTGCGTAATGTTTAATACATAGGGAAGCTCTCGGACGTGAGCACAGGCCGGTTGATACAAGTTCCCATCCGAGAAACGGACCATCGGTTGTTAGGGCCATTTCTCAGATGGGAAATAGCTGCTTCTGTGTGAGTGGGCTAGTTCCCATTAGAGAAATGGCCCTTTTTGCCCCCTAGTGGCAAAGTCCTGCATAATAATGGGAACTAGCCCACTCACACAGAGAAGGCTAGTTCCCATTAGAGAAATGGCCCTTTTTGCTCCGCTAGTGGCCAGGTCCTGCATAATAATGGGAACTAGCCCACTCACACTGAGAAGGCTAGTTCTCATTAGAGAAATGGCCCTTTTTGCCACTAGTTGCCAAGTCCTGCTATTTCCCATTAGAGAAATTGCCCTTTTGGCTCTAGTGGCCAAGTCCTGCATAATAATAGAAACTAGCCTACTCAAACTGAGAAGGCTAGTTCCCATTAGACAAATGGCCCTTTTTGCTCCCCTAGTGGCCAAGTCTGCATAATAATGGGAACTAGCCTGCTCGCACTGAGAAGGCTAGTTCCCATTAGAGAAATGGCCCTTTTTGCTCCCCTAGTGGCCAGGTCCTGCATAATAATGGGAACTAGCCCACTCAGACTGAGAAGGCTAGTTCTCATTAGAGAAATGGCCCTTTTTGCCACTAGTTGCCAAGTCCTGCTATTTCCCATTAGAGAAATTGGCCTTTTGGCTCTAGTGGCCAAGTCCTGCATAATAATAGGAACTAGCCTACTCAAACTGAGAAGGCTAGTTCCCATTAGACAAATGGCCCTTTTTGCTCCCCTAGTGGCCAAGTCCTGCATAATAATGAGAACTAGCCCACTCACACTGAGAAGGCTAGTTCCCATTAGAGAAACGGCCCTACGAACTGCAGAGGCAGAAAGGTCCTCTCGTCTAATGGGAACCAGCCCACTCACACTGAAGCAGCTATTTCCCATTAGAGAAACGGCCCTCCGACCTGCAGAGGCAGAAAGGTCCTCTCGTCTAATGGGAACTAGTCCACTCACACTGAAGCAGCTATTTCCCATTAGAGAAACGGCCCTCCGACCTGCAGAGGCAGAAAGGTCCTCTCGTCTAATGGGAACTAGCCCACTCACACTGAAGCAGCTATTAGCGCTTCACTGCAACGGCCGGAATCACAGGGATGACATCAGAGTCACATGAAGAAGAGGGGGCGGGCCGTTGCTATGGTCCTTTTCTCGGATGGGAACTAGTCGCTACCGATTAGGGACGGCAGCCCGCGCATACGTGGAACCCTTCACTAATTTCAGGTAAAGCTGTTTAGAAAATATTTGAGAGGAATGCGTAACTAACTATCGTTTGAATAGTTTGACAATATCAATTGCGGCAGTTAAACAAACACGTAAAACTTACCATTGCAGGATGCGTTCAATACAAGATTTATTTGAGGACGCACATTTGTACAACACATTGCGGGAAGCTACATGCAAGAAGGGTTTACACACGTAGCGACTGCCTGGTTTTTTCAGGTACTTTTTCCTTTAAAGTTTAATAGTATCATGTTTACATGTACAAATATGTTCTGCCAACAAGGCTTAACGCGGCTTACCTCTAGCATCATTTTCTTTGTTTTTTTTTCCTTCTCTAGTTGCGAGCATAGTAAATACAATAAATAGCTCACACACTACTAGAAAGCTAAGAGGTAAACAAATTTTGAGAGGTAATAATAATTCTTGTTTGCTTGATGGCGTGATTAAGTACATTTGGGTATAATGTGGCGCACCCAACATATATATATATTGTTTTGGCACACAAGGAAGTCCGTAAACACGAAACAACCGGCAATTGTATCGGCATATAATGAGAGGTTTCTGCTCTTTTCTGTTCACAATAAATTATGGTTCTCACATGGTGTGGACTTGTGTCACTTGTCATCAGACTCCATTAACAGTAGTAATTGATGAACAATCCCTGATCTCAAATAATTAAATGTAAAGGTTGTCCATGCTTTGGGCTCACCTTCCTTGTCCCCATTACATGTGCGCCCTTGTCAGGGGCTAACAATGGTTAGTAATTTCATTTGAATCCTATAGAGGATTAATCATGTGTGTAGTATAGCATAGATGGCATCAAGAAATTCAAAGTTTGAGTACCCAGACTATGATGATATTTGACCTGATCGGGTTGTGACTAAGTGACGCTTTGTCAAAATGGTGCAGGTTGACATGTCTTAGTAACATTTCACGTGATTGTTTGGGGTACACTGGAGTATGAACAAGGAATGAATTAATATCTCAGTGGTGATAGGACTTCATGAAACTGCTAACAGATGGTTTGATAACTCTTGCCTCTTTTCTCTCTTCTTTTTTGTCTCCTCTTCTCCCTCCTTTTTGAATGTGTATATTTAATCATGGGTCTTTATGTGATCCTTTTTTTGATTCTTTATGTGATCACTTTATCGTTGACATGGTTACATTTGTTAATCGTATTTTCTCATCAATTTCATTTATTTTTGGTTTTCATGTGACTATTACAACAATGAATGTTTAAACAGGAATACATTTCAAATGTGCAATATGGAGTTGTAATCTTGCCTTGAAAAAGACCAAATTGGTCGAAACATGTGTCAGCAGGCAGACATTCCACAGATCATGGAATAAAATATTCAGTGTTATCAGTCTCTACTGGACTCATTGCAACATATTATGTGACAGCGCATGTTAATGGAACACTAGTTGGTTTTGGTGTTCATAACTTAGGTTGGGGTAACCGAAGGTTGCGTAGTCACCGCAGCAGTCACTATCACTAGATAACTTTATTTAAAAAAATGTCTTAGCCCCAGCGTGCCTTTTTTCTGGTCACCCGACACATCTTTATATCAGACCCATACATGGACAGGCTTACACCACGTGGAATGTGAATAGTCATGCAGCCATGAAATTAACAAAAAGGAGTGACAAATGAACTTAAAGATGTGTTCTTTTTGCATTTTACTTCACATATTTACACAATTGTTTTGTATTTGTTCTTTGCCTTAAAATATTTGTTAATTATTTGCTTAAACTTGTATGTTTTTTACTCTTCCAATTCTTATGAATAATAAAAACACATGTTATCTTCTACTGTTATGTAACAGTTATTTCAGTTTTTGAGGTACTATACGTGACATTATGCAGAACCTTTGGCCAATGAATGGTAATGTCCTTAACGTCGACTACTTTTTTTTGTAACTGTATCTTTACCCCCTCCACGCCTGCCCATATTGGGGTAACCCTAATTTGTTATATTGAGTGACAGGGAGAGAACACTCATGCCGGTTGGCTCCAGGGGCTTAACATGGGCCAAGGAAGTTGCCGAACAAATAAATGCATATAACAGATGGGCCTGGAGACCAAATGGACATTATTGATTACCGAACAAATTGCAAAGTACTTAGAGTTCTTGAATACTGAACTAAAGAAAAAAAAAGCCATGGACAATATATGAACATATTGCACGAGTGGAGAGAAAGTGATGGGTATCTACGAACGGAATGAAAATAAGGAAAAACCATTTATGAACAATGTGAAAGTATAAAGTTAAGTGAAAACCAGTAATGAGAGTTGGTGAAGCACGTGAGAGGAAAATGATAAGCACTATGGGATAGTGTGAAATCAAGGTGGTGACAAGGAGTAAAACGCCACAAAGTGAATTGTGAAAAAGGCACGTGTTGGCATAAATAGGAGACTGCCAAGGAGAAACAGGAGTATAGATGGACTAATGCCAAGGGTGCAGAGAGGAAACCTAAGGTGGCAAAGTAGTCCCATGAGAGTCAGTGAACATTATAAAATGTCAAGTGTTATCGGTTGCGTGACCTGTGATGGGTGGACTGTGTGGTCCGTCAACTGCACCGAGACGGAGTAACCCCTACTTGAAGTAAGCCACAGAAAGCCACAGAAATAAAGAGGTTGACGTTATTGTGCTTAACGAGTGTTAAGGGGTTACAACAGCCGGGTGACATGCAGGCGAGGGAAAACCGCTATTTTAAAAGGCTTTTGGGACTACCCGGCTCATCATCCTATGCACCTGTATACAGAGAACTGGGAATGCAGTTATTGGAGGATGAGTGGGCGATAGCACCTGGCCTATTGTGGCTTAGAATCTGGGGAAACCCGAAGGATGAGTTGTGCCACTTTATAATTAAATCAACTATGTACTTGGACTTGTGGCAAAAGATACCCTGGCTCAAATTCGTATATAAGCATATGTCTAGGGTTAATTTGGCGGCTATGCCACCTGCAACTAGCTTTCTCCAAACTAGAGAAGTAAACTCCTTAAGAAAGTGGTAATCAAGGAACAAGCGCCACTCGTACTAGTGCTGCCCGGCCTTTGCAGGCTGATGCGCATCATCTGTTAATTAGTGGCTCGCTCAGCTACACCACATTTGGGCTAGGGTACTTCACCATAGCTGGCTTATACCAGGGCCCGCTTTGATTGCCTACGTTTGATGGGGAACACCGCAAAGTGGACAGGTTACTCGGACGACTCAAGCTGTCCTGTCTGTGGTGCCCCCACTGAAGATTTGGGCCATTAAAAAATATATATATGTTGTCCTGGCTGCTCAATCATTAGAGAGCGAACCATTTTGCAAGTATTGAGATGTACTGGCTTGCGTTTATATCGGCCAGCGCTGATGCTGCTATTAAAGGCAGAAACGAAATATATTGCTTGGGCCCTGCTGTCATATTTGAAGGCAGCAATAATGTTTTTGAGAAGGGGTGCCATAAGAAGACGTGTTCTGGGATCTTAAATTTTCCTGTATTGTGTGGTTTTGTAGTGTATTAGTTATTTTTGTACTTTAGAAGACTGATGAATTGCTCTACTGTGATATTTGACTTGTGCTTATGAATTCTACTGTAGATTGTTTCATATTTTATGGACCAATGCTCTTTTAGTGGTGATCAATGTGCTCGTTATGTTTTTATTGTGAAATCTTTTTGTTATGTGTTTAATGGACATTGTTTTGTCCGAATTAACTTTTCAAACATCAAACATCAAGTGTTAAAGTGACCAATGAGAAGAAAAAGCCAAGTTAATGGTTGGAAAGCCTGAAAGGTTACAAAGTGGATTTTGAAATCATATTGCAAATTAAAAACGTTGATTTAACTGTGAACTGTGTTGAACTTTGGGAAGGGAACCCCAAAGCTGCTTGTAATTATATTGAACTTGGGGAACTTTTTGTGAGGTATCAACGGGCTCGGTTTAAGGGCGGCTTGGTTGTGCGGTGGATTGCAAATTGTGCTGCTTAATCCAGCTTAGTGCTGTCATTTTGGGTTGGAAGCGCTTTTCCGCGTTTGGTTTATCTGAAATTATGTGCAATGCCTGGTTCCAGAGCACTGGCAACTAATGCTGTACTGGAATCACCTCAAACCCTCTAAGGGGAGAGCCGGTGACCCCTTGATCCCAGGTGATCGCCTACTCTTTGACATTGTGGCCAGAAGTACTCGGCGCAGACAGCAATAATTTCATAAACTGGACTCCTGACACAGATGCATTGCACAGCAATAATATAGTCCTGACTCCCGATTTACATCTCAAGTCCCTGCTACAGGTTGTTCAAGAGGTAGCCAGCCATCTGTGAATTGCAAAAAGGCGAAACCGATGGTCTTAATGTAGCAGTGAGTAAAGCCATGCAATGCCCCTCAATAGTATGGACATCGGTATCTCCGAAGTCCTGTCTAATTTGGATTAGAAAAAGAAGCGATGGAACCTGGCCACCAGTTGGCAGTCTGTAAAAGAGAGGATTATACTTGACCTTGAGAAGTGCGAGACTGTTAAAGACTTTCAAGTTTGGACTGATTCTTTTGATACTATAACTCATCAGTTATGCAGGATGAATAGAGTGTGCCAAACGGACTTTTTGACTGCCCCAATAACTGTTAACAAGGCAGAAGTAAGCTGCCAAACCGAACAGGAACCACACAGTAACTCTGTCTGTGACTGATGAATCGGCCGCACCTCAGACCATTTCACATGGCCTGGACGGCAGTGTAATCACCTCATCTGGTCTTACTCCCTCGGTCTATAAGGGGACAACAAACTGTTCACAGCCGTTAGCACCTAGAGGTCTAGAGAACAATTCTTCCTGCGTCTCATGGAGTAAAGACATCTGTTAGAGAAAGGCTGCTATGCCTGAGATTGCCGATCCATGTTTAAAAGGGCTCGTTGCTGATAGAAGAAATATGGCCATTGTGAATGTAAACAATTTAAAGGCGACTGAGCCGAGAGAGGCTCTTCAGAATAAAGTGTTGGCGTGGTTGCAGAGTAAAACTGGTGGGAGCTATATTCAAACCCAAGATCTGAGATTTTTGCAGAGGGTTCAAATTAAGGAATGGCTTTCAAAATACGGCCCTGATTTTATCGTCATTGGATGTGGCTGCAGTAATCTCCCCGCCTTTTCTTAACTGTTTTAAATCATTAGCGAAGTCGACTTCTACTACCAGTCTTAGAATTTTTATCAACTGGTTCTCGTGTCTGATTTATGTCTTGTTCTTTTGATGTATGATCTTTAATGTTGTGTGTGGTGTTTTGATTTTATGTGCGCCCCGTAAGTTTACTGGTCTGATTTTATGTGCGTTATAAATAAAGTAAAGTAAAGGCAGACTTTTGAGTTGAACATTATGACACAGATCATTCTTACTTTCTTTAGGTAGGGAAATCCCACCTTAGTACAGGGCAAGTTAGGCCTTACTCCATCCTGGCATTTGAGAAATAAAAGCTTTATTTCAGAAAAGGTGATCTGTTGTCTGTGTCTTACTTCATGATGCCTACACACTTGATATATTCAGACTGTGAGCCTCTTGTGGTTATCAAACTGAGGAGAACTGCAGTTTCGGTTCTTTGACGATGGGATAGAGCACGTTTTGGCTGGCATGTGCTACTCATAACTAAAATTTCTGGGCTATAACCCAAAGCCGCTCATGTGATAGCCAACTTTGTCCCTGTCACTGCTGCTGAGATCTTCACATTAACTGCTGTTATAACGTGAACCACTGCGAATCCGAACTCCAAGGTATCCGGACTTCCTTAGGAGAATTTTAAAACGGTGGTATCATGGCTGGTCGAGATAATCGCCTGGACCCTCATTATGGGGGTGTTCCCAGTGCCTATGGAAAGTCCCTGGTCTAATCTATCATTAAAAGAGGCATATGTAATTGCCCACTATCACCCCAATTAAAATCTTCACCGCTTGTATAAGATTTTGCAGGAGGTAGCTTTATGTTTTATTAAAAAGAGATATCCAATAGAATACCCCTGCAGTTAGGTCACACATATAAAACCAAATTCTGCAATGAAGGGAATGCATGCTCTTATTTAAATAATATTGCTTTTGGCACGCTGTTTTGTCTCACACTCGTAATCACTGCAGTGTGGCTGATGACTTACTTGTGATCCCTCTGAAAGACTACAATTACCATCTCGCTGAGGGGGTGACTGCTGGACAAGCGCCCTTTGAACTCGCTGTGGTTGACTATTAACAACCCGCCTGACGCTGAAGCAGCGCGGCAGTGACGTGCACAAAGTGCGTTGCCGTCTACTGTCGAGCCAGAGAAAGGAACCAACCTCTACTTGTAAGCAATGAAACCTCCTATCATTGCCCCAGAGAACAGTGATGACAATTGCGTGGATGCTCCGGGGAGTTACCGATAAGTGGAATCACGACTGCGGTGTTCATACCAACGCGGTGGTTAAACATCCATATGACCTGAGGAAACTCTGCACCAACACTTATATGCAGGACACTACTTCTAGAGACAGTGTCATCTCTTCCAACTCTAAGATCACTAGTTTTTTGTCTAAAAAAAAAAACCTAGTTCTTCATTAAACCTATCTATTACAAACCATGTCAACATGTCATTAGCTTGCCTATGCAGTGATGGAATCAATTCTCTATACTTGGGCCAGAGATGTTCCATGAATTAGTCAGTGTTCTAAATGCATCCAACTTGAGGCGGGGACCAGATTGAAGGGCAATTCCACTAACCAATTAGGTTGAATAGAGCTGCACCCATACGAAGGTCATGCACACGACAGAGGCGTCAAATTGATGGTGCACAAGGGCAGCAAAGTTGATTTAGAGACCAGTCTATTGCACACTCAACAAACACTGTTGCATAATTCTACTGTTTTGGAGTATGTTAATGAAAGTCAAGAAGCTCACACTAAAATGACTACTAGGACAAGTTTAATTGTCTACAAATGCAAAGAATGAGAGACAATCTACATCAGGAATGGAAGATCATTTGATCTTGCATAATTCGCTTTCCTCCACATTGAAATGACAAGTTTTGGATTTCCTACTTACCTCTCTTGTAAAGCATTGCAATCTCATCTACCGAGAGCTAAAAGATAATTCGGAATGTCTGACACAAATATCACATTTAGGAATTAAACTTATGACCTTGTATGTTCCATGCATCATCTTGGATTAAGTGTGATGATGATGATAATCATATCGATAAAGAAAGGAGCAATAGAAAAGGTGCTGGCTCTTCAAAACGTGTTAATAAGCCAACAATCAAGTGACACTCTAGCGGCTGCTATTCCTATACTGGATCAGAGTAATATATTATCTCCTTGTCAATTGGGACGAGCTCTCTGAGTCTAATGCCAACCAGAGATCATTGAACTCAAATAAACTTCAAGTGAAGTATGGTAGAAAGCAGCGAAAAAATAATAGAAAACGTAAGATTGAAAAAACTGCCAACAGAAAAAATAAAGCAGCTAAAATTCCTTGTTTCTCAAACATCTATGACAGAGCTTGCAACGGATTCTGATGGCAAATATTTTATTATAAATGGGTCTACAGTAAAGAAGAAACAACATCCGAAAATAAAAGGCATTAGTGACTAAGCCTAAAAAGAAAATCAAGGTGGTGAATGCTTCTGATGCAGCGCCGTGTGGGGATGACATAGTAATTCCAATTATTATTAAGGAGTCTCCTCCAAGGCGGAAGAAGGATATCTGTGACTTTCTTAAACAGCCCGCTTAATTATTCAGATGTACAGGGAAAACACAATATGCACGATAGATCGATTTGATCTGGAGTGTATTGATCTTGTATTTAGTGCAAACGAGCGATGCTCTCCTATTAAGGCGATCAACCCTGATGTGAAAACAACTTTTACGATTACTGACATTCCTTTCTCTTACCAGAAAGGCACAAGTACCCATTTGTTTGATAGAAATTCTGACTTTATGCAGTTTATATCTCAACAACATAGAGAAGTAGTAAATTGCCATTTAAAGCCTGAGCACATGTTAAAACATCAAGGTTTTACTACTATGGCATGGGTTGATAAAGCTAATTGACCCAACCCTGTTGTGGATTGTTGTTAGAGAGCTTATTCTGCACTACTGAGACTTGCATATTAGTGCAATGATAAATTTGTTACATTTTGCGCCTGATTCATGGAACGTTTTCCTATGGGATTGCGCCATTAAAAAACACATCCATGAATCGGGCCCTTTATATTGATATGACAGGTTATTTAAAACGCGCTTAATACCCAGAGGTTTCTAATTGCTGACCCGGGGATCGAACCTGTGGTGCTCCTTGTCGTCTTGCTTCCAAGGCGAGCATGTTGTCCCTGAGCTATCCGCCCGAGACACTGCGCATGATTATTTCTAATATCATCATGTTGGTAGACCAAATTGAAGGTCAATCTAGGTCAGGTGTAAGAGTCTACTTCAATGCACAATCGGCGCAAGTGACCATCCTCTCCTATTTCTTAAAATGGGACATGAATGTAGTGTGATTAAACCGGGGAGATGGTACAAAGAATCTTTAACATACCTGGAGACGATTACCTTAATATAGGTTCCTAATGGATCTCTGATTGTGAAAATAAACGAAGGGGAGACTAGGACTAACTTTGCCAATGTCGCTCACACTCCAGAACAATCTGGTAAACAAGAGTAGGGCTGTTCTTGGTTGGCAGAGGCTCACCAACCAAGAATGTTTCGCAGACAAAGCATCTGCAGCAGTCACCTTTCCTGGAATATGAGAGGCCATGGCCACTATTTGGGTGAAGATTGACTTTGGGTGAATATTGAAAATGTTATGGTTGTGGCCCTACAGGAGACCTAGGCAGCAGATTTCCTTGTATGCGATGGTCGAAATTTCATTGAAACTTTGGCAACTTCAGGCACTATAGGCAGACTAGGGGAGGTTTATTTTTTGATGTTCATAATCGTCTTGATATTTGTAAAGTTTACTTGGTCTCACGTTTTGTATTGGCAGAGTTCACCAATGGGCAGTGGATGGGTTCCTTCTGTAGGGTATTGATGATCAACATTTAAGATTCCCCCTGGTCTTCTATATACCCAGGAAATTATGGGCATTATTGAATCACTGGTAGAGGAGCCAAATAAGATTGGTACAATTCCCTTCTGTTCTAATATTGGGAGACTTAAAGGCTTAATTACCGTATTTGATATGAGTCAGACGCAGTATTAGGTATACCTATCGCCCAACTTAAAGAACCATCCTATAATGCCAAAGGGTACAAATGGAATTAATTCATGAAACGTCATGGTGCAGAAGGAACATCCCAGTTGGATTCTCTTATAAGAGAGTGCATCGACCCTGAACTATGTTTTCATTCAAACCCAATACTTTTTCATTATAGCTGGTTTAACCATAACATGTTTGAAGAAAGTGATCATTTTTCCCTTATACATACTTGCCATACTGGCCGAAAACAGTTCCAGACTTTATTTCTCAGTTTCCGGATGACCAAATAGATATTAATAACGGAGGGAACCGTATAATATGGAAACTTTCCAAACTAGACAGAGCAAATCACTACTTCATGAACGCCAGTGTCCAACTAACAGAGCAGATAAATACAAATGGAGTAGAGGTAGACAATGGTTACTATAGGATGGTAACCACAGATTTTTCAATAACAGAATGGTTCCTGGCTAATTATAAAACTATGATCAAGGAAGTTATTCAACAAGCTTTCCATACTTTGAGTAATAACATTAACGTCGCAAAATAAACCCACATATTGGCCACATAACAAACGGAGATTTGATGTGATCGTAAGCGCATATTAAGAAAAGCATTCAGACTGGTAGGTAACCACTGAAAGTGAGTATTCAGTATGGGCTAGTATTTGCTACAAATGCATTAAGTGACAATATCAGCAATGGTTACCCGACTATACTAATAAATTGAAATTAGAGCGATGGAGAAAGCTGATGGATATTGTTAGTAAAAAAGATGAGGGAGGATTTTGGTTTGTTGTGAACAATCAACCTAGGAATCCTAGAATGTTAGAAGGGGCGTCTAAGAACGCTTGGGAGAATTTTATTGCTGTAACATTAGGCAATAATACTAAGGAAGATAAACTGTTAATCAGTACTAATGACAAGTGGCAGCTGTTAGGCAGAATCCTGTGCAGTTCCCTTGGGGAACACTGCAAAAGGATTAAGACTACAGGAGTAAGCAGTAAACCCAATTGGTAGCAGTCTGTACCACCCAGATTTACCTGGTAGCTGTGGCTGAGCAGTCAGACCTCTCTCAAGAAGAGTTAGGCAGTATACAGAGGATGCACAATATGGCTAAAACACAGTAGAGCAAGCAAACACTGACCAGAGCTTTGTATCAAAAGTATATAATTATTTATTTAACACACACTTTAGAAAATACACTAGCACTATTAATCAAAGTAAGTTCAAAACACAATCAGAAAAGTATACACACCTCCCTTAAGAATTATTAGACAAGTCTAAGTCAAAACACCACTTTTTGTCAAAACAGAGGTGAGCGCTCAACTTAGATGGCACTCCAATAATTAAATAAAAGGGAGAGGAAAAAGGCAGGTCATAAAAATAAAACAGTTCCCAACACTTTTAAAAGACCAAAACAAGTTAAAGAAGGCAGAGTCTATTGTAGAGCCAAAGTTCATAGGCCAGGCCCACTTTAAATGGAGCAAGGTGAAATGTGCCCAAGATCACACAGTTGAGAAATGCATTCAAGTCTTTGTAAAAATGTTCAAAAGAGGTTGGGTTGATTCTGAAGGTAGAGTTAGAAGGTCTGGGGCCAACCCAGTTGGAAAGCAAAGGATTTAAGGGTCACCTTTAGCAAACGGTAGAAAGGGAGGCCAGGTGGAACACAGTACCTTTTAAAGTTGAGGAAGCTCCAGCGGTGGAAGTTGTTCCTGGCAGCGGGTGCAGTTTGTTGTTTCGACCAGGGGAAGAGAGGATGTCGTCGAGGAGGAAACTTGGAGTCATTGCACTGCCCACGGAAGAAACCGGCCGCGGAGTTCGTCGGTTAAAAAGGTGCGTTCCTGCTATTCGCGGTCACAGTGGTGAAGCTTGGCTATCCGGCCGCCGGGGTGCTTGGCACGGGCGATTCGACCAAGAGACGTCCTGGACGGCGAAATGGCGAACTGGTTGATCCCACCAGCTCAGAGGAAGAAGACTCTTTCAGCAGAAGATCTTCTCTTGTAGTCGGGAAAGTGGTGAGGTCGTTGCAGCAGGGCTCCACCGGTGGTGTCGTCGTTGCAGATGGTTCAGCTTCTCCCCTCTTCAGATTTCTTGGGTCCTGTGGCGACTTCTGAAGTTCCAGTCCCAAAAGCCCTGCTTTTATGCAGAAAACCCCCCATTCAACAGCCTAGCTGTCACTCATACATACTAAGTGGTGAGCCGGGTGGCTCGCCACTGGGCCAATCTGAACAGAGTGCGACTTGAGTTGCTAAGGCAACGCAGTCCAGGGTGCCAATTCCCCCACCCACACATCCTGTGGAACCCAGACAGAGTGGAACCAGTTGGAGGGCTTCTGTGGAGAAGCCCGCCAAAAAGTGGAACAAAGGGCCCGACCTTGGTTGGAGTTAGAGACGGACACAAACGCCATTTTAGAAAAGAGTTCTGGCAAAAAGACCCAACCGGTGATTTAATATTAAATAAATAAACCGGCGGTATCTTTAACATTGCACCAAAAAGTGGTGCGTTTAAAATCAATGGGAAAATCCCATAGGAAATATTCCGGTGGAATATTTTGCGTGGTAACCACTGCCACCAGCCAGAAACTCGACAAGGGGGGACTGGACAGTATCCCCTTGGAAACAGACCCAGGGGCAATCGAATTAACCCCTTGCAGTACTCCCACAATATGATGGTTTGTATTGGTTCTGTTCACAATTTTGGACTAGTAAAGTCAATGGTGACTTTACATGCCCTGGGAGACAGTAGTCAGTCCCAGGGTATGGAGTCTATGTTTGGGGGTCACTATGACACCCCTGTGTTACTGCACTGAGGGTGCTGTGTAACACATACACAAAAACAGATGATACCCTATGGAGAAAATAAAAAAACCCATAGCCCATAAGCACACAAAGTGTCAAAGACATACCTCAAATCATGCCTAAGAGTGGGAAAAAGAGTCTCACTCTTAGCAGGAGAAAAAAACAAACCCCAAAAATCCAGCAAAGCTGCTGGGGGACTCACTAGGTTTGGCAAATTAGCCTTATAAGAGAATTCTCCCTAACAGCAGCTGAAGCATAGTATAGAGGACCTTGGGGTTTGCAATGTACCAATGAAACTCAGCCCATATAGATGGGGCGCTGTGCTGCATTTGTTGTTTCAAACCATCAGCATTACTGGAATTCTAGCAGAAACGTGGCTACAGAGTATTATAATACCAGTATATAAGGTCCCTTTAATTGCCAAAAAACAAATATTCGCAAGGTTATTATTAGATGACATTATCGTTTGGGTAGAAACTAATTGGGTTCTTCCTTTCAATCAACTTGGCTTCCACAAATCGTGTTCCACCATAGATAACTTTATGCACTCTAAACTATCATTGAGAGTGCATGGTGCTTTAGACAACAACCATTGTATGTAGCATTTCTCTATTTGAGTGCCACCTATGACACTATTAATCACACCACGTATGGAAAAAAGTGGAAGCATGGGATACTCCCTGTGGACTTCTAGATATTGTGAGGAAGTTGTATCAGGACACATCGGTACGCGTGAATTTGAATATGAGGGGTGATTTAACAGATCATATTGCAACTACTACTGGGCAGATTTATCCAACTATTTAGATGTCGTACTTACTTGTCCACCTAAACTAGGAAACCTAAAATTCTTATGGCTTGGTTATGTGGATGCCCTGATTTTGATTAACCATGCCCCTAGGGACATGCAGGCATTATATCACAATTATCAATATTAGCTGAATCACATGACTTAATGATTAATATCGCCAAAATTAAATGAATGGTGTATAATAACCAAAGGAATAAACATCCAAATAAATAAAGGTGGTTGCTGCAGGGAATCCCAATGGAACAAGTGCAGTGTTCTAACTACCTGGGTGTCTTAATTGACACACAATTAAACTGGAGACCCCCACATTAAAAAACTAGATTTGGAGATTAAACAGCAAATGGGTGCAATCTGACGATTTGCTGCCGGTTATACAGGCTTTTCCCCTTCGTCTATAATTGGGGTATATGAAATGAAACTTATTCCAAAAAATACCTATGGGGCACTGGTATGGGGGGGGGGCAGACACAATAAAAAGAACTTAAACGTTTAGAAAGCCGATGTATTCAATCTTTACTGAGTTTTCCGTCCTACCTTCCAGTAGAATACCCATTGTGTGAGCTTGATTAAAAAAAACTCTCAAGTTGGCACGAGGGTTGCAATTTGCCAAGTACTATTGGAGTATGGTTAATCATGGAAACCTGTTATGGCAGACTGCCCTCAAGATGGAAATAGGGAAAATGTTGGCACATCGCAAATAGACTACATCTACGAAGATCTGGAACAAGACAAAGCCTGGGAAAGAAATTCTGCAATAGACCCTCCTAGCAATATAAAAGTTTTATCAAGGGCTACCTTGTTGACCCTGGGAAAGCTCAACTATGGGTTGATCTCTCTAGCAAAACTAATAGTATATAAATGGGAGATTGGATCCTACTCAGCCTGGTAAATACATAGATGCCTTTCCTAATTCACACTTTAGAATGAAATATATGCATCTAAAATTTAATCTGGTTAACCAGGTGGCACCTGTTTGAAGATGCACGCTGTCCGAACTCGACATAAGAAAAACATTTTCAGTGTATCCTTTCTCTTAAAATGCTGTACTTCGAATATTGTGTTTTCTCAGCCCCACAGATTAACTGCATACCAGTTACTCTTATTCCCTTAATATGGCCAATCTATCCCAAAAATACGCCCTGCCCCACCCCCAAAATAGGAAACAATGTGCTCATATAAGAGCCTCTTGCTAAGCACAACAGACCTGGACGGACGCTGGGATGTCCAGATATGAATGGAGCCCGAAAGAATGCTTGTTAGGTACATATCCCAGGATAAGCAAACACAAACACATAACCAAGCTGATGGACATTGCCTGTATTTTAGCCAAAAGAACAATAGCAATGGCATGGAAGGTGCCAGGAGGGCCCAGGCAAGAGCGATGGATCAAAGAGTTGGAGAGATGGACAGAAGCGGAAACCAGAGCATGGCAGGACGGAACTAATGCAGAAGACGATGGCGGGAACGACACGCTTGAATCATGGAAAGCGCTCCTCCGAGACATAAACTTTGCCGCCGACCACAAGCCCCCCTGGGCAGACTGCCTATGCCAGCGAGAAAGAGCAAAAGACCACCCTAACGTCAAGGGTTCCTTGGCTGGGTCTCCCCTGGCGTCCCGGAGCTCCAGCCCTCTAGATCACCGGCCCAATGTGAACTTGAAAATCATATAGCAAAAATCGAAGACTGTTTAGGTTATTAGTTTAATTTGTTCTCATGGTTTTGTTTCTCCTTTCCTCTGTCATCATTTGTATGTAATGGAACAAAAGTCAATAAAATACGTTTAAAAAAAAAAATAAAAAAAATAAGAGCCTCTTGCTTCTGTCTACAGGTAGTCGGATACGTTCGGATCAATGGTACTAGCAGTAGAGAGCCACAGGGAGGAGCTCTAAATATTATTAGTGCCTGATTGGAAGATGAATTGTAGGGTAATAACTGATCATTTGGCTTGAATTACTAGGTGCAGAAAAGTATGGATTACTAAAAGACATCTTTTAAAGTTACAATATGTGACTTGCCTGTAATATGAGACCAGAAGAAAGGGAAATTACTGTTTGACAATTTAAAAGAACAGGGAGTAAAATACTCCCACTTCGAGATCTTATTTGGAGTTTTGTTTCTTTTTACCGTGTGTTTATGCTCCCCTAAGTGTTGAATTTAAAATTATGGTGAAAGAGGAGTCTGTGAGGTCTCTTGTGCGTATGTGCTCTGTCATCTCTGTAATCCTGTGAAAGTTCAATTGAAGGTATTATCTACCCGCAGCACAGAGAAGTCTTTCTTGGATTGCCTGAGTGATAAACCACCTTTTTGAAAAACGTATTTGATAGTGTCTCCACTCCCACTGGTGGGACGGCGGGAAGTGCACACACCACATATTCTCCGAGAAGCTGCAGTGACAATAGGCTGTTTGCCTGGGCACCTGGGACATATTGCCTCACCTCTGTGTTACAAGTGTTTTTTGGATGTAGTATATTTTCTCATATTGAGTGTGCCTCTTCCTCTATGTGAGTTTTGTCTGGTTTGCAATGGCACATAGGAACCAACAGTTGGTCCTGTATCTCTGAGCATTAAGACAAGTGAGCGAATGTCTAATTAAGGCCCATCTATATACCTTACACATGCTGGCAACACCAATGATCGGACGGGAAAATAATTGTTACAGATAGGTTTCACACTTCAGAACTAGTAATTCAACAAACATTTTATTTTTTAAAATTCTTTTAAGTAGGTAATTTGCAATATAGAGAATAGTTCACTGTCTCGGTGGGCATCTGATAACTATGCTTATTGAAACCCACAGGCATGGGTCCTTATTGCAAAGATTCTGTATTTCCTATCCATATAAGAATGTTCAATGGTATGTTGTTTCTCACTCGGGTCTCGTCCCCTTGTTTGCTTTCTCCATTGCAGGATGCCAAGATGAGTGAGTTTCGCATCCATCACGATGTGAATGAGCTGATTAGTCTGTTGCGTGTGCATGGAGGGGACGGAGCAGAGGTGTACATCGATCTACTGCAAAAGAATCGCACTCCTTACATCACAACCTCTGTCTCTACACATACTGCTAAGGTTAACTACATTTTTCTTTTTGCCTGCTTTGATCTCCGATTTCTTGTGCTGTGATAATCTGTCCTCCCGTGCTGGGATAATTTGTGACATTGGTCTAATTTGTCTATTTCTCGTGTTGTTTTTTTCCTCTGTTCTGCTGTGTGTCTGGTCCTTTCCTGTGCTGTGTCTTTCTTTTAGTTTCCTGGAAATAAACTCTCCTTTGTAAGAGGACATTATGTTTCTCTTTGTGGAGCACCGTTTCCTCCAAATCTTGAACTGGGTTGATCTTTCGTTGCCGTGTTCATGGCTGCACTCATTCCTTGCCTGGCTCGGTTCCGCTCCTGTCCCCCACAACCTGCTTGACATGCATCCTACCACACTCATGTCATACTTTGCCTCTCACTCGATTCTTCCACCGCTTTGTGTGAAACCACCATTCAGTTCCCTTGTCCCTGGCTGTTCTCTTCACTTAACCTCTGCCTCTCACACACTTCTCCTGTTCCTAGCTGTGCTCCTTTCTTGTGTCCATCCATGTACATGCTTGGTTTTATCGCCTACCACAGACTTTTCTTAACTTTCTCCAAACCATGCTTTTGTCTTGAGATGTAGTTTTGCCTTGTTCCTGACTACGGCTTTGTATTGTCCCTGTACATGTTCTGTCGCTTCCTGTGACCTTGAATTTCATTGTTCTTTTTGACATGCCGTAGCCTTCCCCTTGACTATGCCTTTACCAGCAACCATGCTTTGCCCTTGCTGGTGCCATTGGTTTATCCTTGGGCACAACACTTTTTTGTCTAGTTGGTGGTTGTGCCCTTTACCCTGTAATGACCTTACCTTGCCTTCCCTTAGCCATGCCCTTGCCTTATGTTCCTCTTGGCGTCATTCTGGCCTTCCCTCCCCTTGGATGCAACCGTGCCTTGCCTTGGCCTTCTTAAACTATGTGTGGGAGTTCCCCTACAACGTAGACATCTGGGGAATAATCATAATATGAACTACGAGCATGGTGTCTCACGGAAACAATATTTCAAACAATTACTTTAACTACAAGGGCTTGGACAAAGTTAAAGGCAATCTGGACAGCAAAGTTCTGCAAACATATTTTATTGCCATATATACATAATATCACCCTATGTAAAAATTGCAAATAATTGAAAAATGTATGTACACATTTGTTCTGTATGAAAGGTGAGGGGCTGGGCAAAGGCATGTATAGGGGTATAAAATGCAATTCAATTGAATAAACAATACAAGACCATTGTAAATCACCCACCCCTAACGACAATCCTCTTGTTATTGCAGATGCTGGAGAAAGTTAGAAATGCATACAGTACTTGACCGTAAAAATGCGTAAGAGCTCAACATTTGGGCCCTGATTCATGGAATAAAATAGCGCAGAAAAACAGGTGCTTGCGCACGAAACGCACGCAAGCGCCCGTTTGTTGATCGTTGGAGCACATTGCACCTGGCTTACCGGAGAATTGCGCTGAATTCGCATGGGTCCAACACATCACTGCGACACCACAAACGCCTTGTGCGAGACGCCCAGCAAAGGCGCATACCGTCTAGCGCAGTCACCTAAAAAGGGGGCGGAACACGTGGAATAGAGAGCAACAAGTGTAAATGTGGGCGTTACGTGGGAATTACCACAGTAAAATAATTCCAACGCGCTCTAACAACACGTATTCATGGAATTGAACTGGGCTCTGCGGCGCGTGGAAAAAGACGCGCTAATCCGGAAACACAGCTGCCACGCGAAACCTGGCGTAGGTGTCACTGCGCACTAAAAACAATGCATAAAAAGTGCATGCAAAAGCCAAAGCGCGTATACAGCTACGATGAATGTACCATTTTTCACAACCGCGATCGTGGGACACCGCAAGAGGAGGAGGAGGATAGCCAGGGCACGCATTTTTTTTTTACACAGGACCAGCCTTTTTGGGATGCCTGATGACCAGGTCTATGGTAGGTATAGGTTTCCACTTCATATCATATTAGACCTGGTCACGGAGTGGGAAGATGACCTCACATTACCCACCCTGTGCTCCCAAGGACTGAGCCCCTTCGAAAAGGTGCTCAATGTACTGCATTTTTTGGCCACTGGGTCATTTCAGCGGACAACTGCCATAGTCCGCTGCCTACACCAAGTATTGGCAATCATGACTGCACGCCCCTCAGTCCGCAGGCACATAGACCTGCCCAGAACACCTGCAGAAAGGCAGACTGTGGTCCAGGACTTTTACGGGGTGGCACACTTCCCTAACATGCTTGGGGCCATTGATTGCATCCATGTGGCCCATGTGGCCCTACGTCCACCTACAGCCACAGAGCACATCTATCGCAATCGCAAGCACTGGCATTCTATCAATGTCGCAATCGCAAGCACTGGCATTCTATCAATGTGCAGGTTGTATGTGATGCCAATGGAATCATTACCTCTGTATATGCCAACTATACAGGGTCCACCAATGATGGTTTCATATTCAGAATGTCACCCATACATTGGGCCCTGGAAGCTGCGAGACATGCCAACACATGGCTCATTGGTGAGTACAAATGGCCCTGAAAATGCATGCATGTCTCACACAGACAAAACCACACCACTGACAACACATCTCACCTTCACAGGGGACAATGCCTACCCTCTGAGCACCTACATGATGACGCCAATACGGAACCCCACCACACCACACCACCCCAGCTAAGATACAACGCAGCCCATATTGCAACTAGGGGCATAGTGGAGCGCACGTTTGGAGTGCTAAAGTCACGCTTCCGCTCCCTTGACTACTCTGGTGGTGAGCTACTACATGCACCACCAGTAGTGTGCAGGATCATCATGGCAGCATGTATCCTGCACCACGTTGCAACACAGCGTGAGTACCAGTGGACATGTTGGTGCCCCCCGATCCCCAACCACATGCACAGCGGCTGTGCATGGGAGGGGAAAGTACACGTGGCGAGGCTGCCCGTACCCACCTTGTGGCACAATTTTTCACCTAAAATCCAACCCCTGCGGCGTGCACACAGCCCTGGTACATCCCAGGTGACAATGATGACAAAGGGACAATATTCTCTCCCAACCTTAACACCCTGAGTGTGTCCTTTTGAAGTGCTAAATTGTGTGCATCCCTTAGTACTAAAAGTATCTCAATCAGTTGTGCACAAAAGGTACACATGGAAGATGGAGTATGCCACGAACATCAAGCGAAAGTACTCATCCAAATGCCGGTATGTCACCTAAACCCTCCCACACTTCAATTCACCTGGTTGACACACCATGCCATAGCATACAATGTCCAAACTGAGCAATAAATGGCCAATACATAACACCACTGTCGCAAAGCGGCCAACAATCAACGGAACAAGTACAGAATTAACTCACTCTCACTCATCAATCTAATAATGTGCACAGCAACATCAATTGTTCAGTACAACATACCAGAAACACATAACCCTAGAGTGAATCCGTCTGACCGTGGTCATACATAATAGCACATGTGCTTCAATGTGTCGTGACTTGCACATGCCACCCTAGTAAATTTGTGTGGCACTGCTAACCAAAGGATGCAGGGAAGTGCATACAGCAGAAAGGCTAACAATAATGTAGATAGTCAAGCCAATACATGAAGATGGAACATGAACAAAGGATGGATCTCAATGTACAAACAAAGGGATGCTAAACATGCACTGGACAAACATTCATGAATCCCACTCGGGGTGTATACACAGGTCGGACTTGAGACTGCCCACAGATAGAATGGAAGCCCAATGCCAATGTGTAAGTTACATTTACACGCTGCACTCCTTGCAAGCCCATGGAAAGGGGAAGCAGGAGTGGCATATGTATCTGGACCCCAAGGCACAAACAAGGAGGGTACCAACAGGAGACAAGCCTGCATGGGTCCAGCTGGAATCTACAGTGGATGCCCTCGGCTGCCACACAGAGCAACACACTGTCACATAAATGCACACTAGACAAATAGTTTAAAAAATTCAAAAATGCCCATGGGGCGGGGGAGTGGGAGGGGCCCACCCAGGAGGGATGAGGATGTGTAGATGTAAAAAAAACAAAAAAAACTCCATGGGTTAATGGCCTGCACGGCTAGCAGGATCGGGAGATCTGTCGCTGCTGTCGCCACCCCCTGGTGTTGAATTAGAATGTGGTAGTGGTAAGGGAGGATCACCACGTGATGATTCTTGCATCTGCAACATGATGGCTCTGAGGTCTCCATGCAACACCTCACGGGTTGCACGAAGTTCCTCCGTGATGGTTCGAGTCATCATTTGCATCTTCTGTTCAGACAGTCTCCTGCTGGATGCCTCGTCTGCAGTCGGTGTAATCCTGAGGGACCTATACTCTGACCTCAGGGCTTCCCTGTGGGTCCAACCCTCTGCAGACATGGATACACGCAGAGTCCTCAGTTCTGCCTGTCGGCTCATGTTGCTGGCCACCATGTACATCCTGTGTGAGCGGCATGTGGACCGCAATGCCTGCTGCTGGTGCTCCACTGGTCTTGCTGCGGGTATCGTGGAACCGGCCACCCTATCCATGCCCTGAGCCATCATCTCATATGAAGCAGCCTGTTGTGCAACAGCATACATGGACTGCTCCCACACAGTATTGCCAGCTAACAAACAGCCACCGTGTTGCCGGACCCCACGCCTGCCTGGGCCAAGGGTACCTGGCCTTTGATGTGATGTCTCCGTCTGTGGCTGCAGGACTGCATCCCTCCCTTGCTCAGCTGCCCCAGGAACAGGAGTCAATACTGTGCAGCGTGACCGTGCAACCGTAACCACCACAGACTGATGTACCGACACTGACTGACCCTGTGTGGGGTTGTTCCCCCTCCAGATGTTTGGGATGCAACAGCACCCACAGTAGATGCACTCACCTGTGATGGCACTGAGTTTCCCGTATCCGTTTCACCACCAGAGCTAAAGGCTTCCTCGGAGGCGGACTCAGACTGAGTCAGGGCCAGGGCCAGGGCCAGGATGGCCTGTAGCACCAGTGGATCTTTGTGGGCTACCACACCACACCCTCCACTGGTGGTTGGTCGTGGCTCAGTATCCTGTTCCTCCTCCTCCTCTGCATCCAGTGCCTCATCACCTGCACAAGGACAAAAGAAATAAATAGAAATACATGAAGAGCCATGTAAATAGCATAGTCCACACACATAGGCATCACAATGTTGTCATGCAACACATCAACCTGCCATGTCACAAACTCCTGCACGTACGCAGTGTCAATGGAAGTGAAGGGTAGCATGAAAGCAGCCATGGATGTGTGTGGAAGGTCTAAATACAACATGTAGTGCATGGTGCATAGCACCTGCTACACAAATGAGCACCTGACTGGCATAGTTCATACACCAGCATCACAGATGCAAAGATACATATGCCACGTAGCATAGCCATGCCTGAACTGTAGTACTGCATGACATGGAACTACTACTGTCGCAGAGCCATGTACAATGGATGTAACATGACATGACATGTAAATCACAAACTCAATACACACAAGTGTCACACAGTGCTACTATGCAAGTGTGGTGGAATAGAGTGAAGCCAGACACACTCATCCCATAAGGCCAGGTCACATTGACATCACGCGAGTTAATAGGCATGGTGAAGGTGAGACCTGGGGTTGGAAGTGGGAGTGGGCAGTGTAGTACATGGGAATGGCATACCAATGAAATACAAGTACATAATCGGCAATGATAATGAAGCGGGCCGGTGGAAGTGTATGTGCAGACATTAGGTGTCAATTGTTGCTGGAGAGTTGGATGGATACAGTAAACAGCCACCGCGTGTGGGGGATGGCAGGGAGGCAGTGCATGGCTACAATTGGTGGCTCAGAGGCCAGTGTCGGAGATCAGAGTGTGGGCAGGTGACTAGTGCATTCTCTGCCATCCAGGACTCTAGCAGGGGAGAGGAGGTAGAGAAAGCACAACACACTAGGAAGCATCAGAAGTGCCTCCAGACCCGGAGAAGGTCCACCTCCAGTTCCATTGAGGCAGGGAGGCTGTACCAGAGGGAGGCCCCAGCCAAAGATAGACATTAACCACCAAATAATTGCTATGAGAAGTAACTGACCCTGGGAGTAGGAAAGTGATGATCAAAGACCATGAGCAGGAAGCGAATTGGGAAGATGGAGTTGAAGTAACTGCGGCACTAGGACCCATAAGGCCCTGTGGCCAATGCACAGCGATTGGAAATGAATAGTCGTAGCCACTGGGAGCCAGTGCCATCATCACAGTCCTAGGGAGATACAATACCTGGTACCAAGACAAAAGGACAATCCACACAGTCCAGGTCAGGATGAGTTGCAGAGGGAAGAGAGTAGAGGCACAGAAATCTTGGTAGAGGCCATGGCAGTACCCCACCATAGGTATGACCAGTCCTCTGGAGACCATGAGCTACTGGGGGAATGAGAGGAAAGGAAGACTACCCCTGAGGAGGTGCAGCTGGCAGGGTGATCTCTGAGACGTCAGAGATGTGCAGAAATAAGATGAGTGTGGACTGCAAGATTGTCGCAGGCTATCCGCCATCACAGGTTGGAGCAGGAAGAGGGCCAAGAGAGCCTGGACGGAGTGAGCAGGTGTGGTGATGGGGTTTGTCACGGTGTGCAGCACATTGTGCGTATGCAGTCTGCAGGACAACAAGCACACGTCAGTCCACCATGACATGGTTCACCCAGTGCAGTCATGCAAATGCAGCCAAAACTGCCAGACCATCATCATACTTCATACAAGCAACATAAAAATGTCCTGGACACACACGCATCACCACTCACCAAACATTGCCTCATAAATTGGCAGGTCTCCCACACCTTGGATCTGCTCCACATCAATCCTAGCACCTATGATCTCCTCTTGTGGAGTGAGTTTTTCGTCCTCTAGTGGTGACCCACCTCCAGTCATCAGAGTAGAGGCGTAGTTAGCACCTATCTTATCTTTGGCTTGGCGCCGGAGGTCATACCAACGCTTCATTACGTAAGAAGCTGAGCGCTTCTCATGGCCGAAGGCGTTAATAAGATCAGCGACACGCTGCCATAGGGCCATACGCTGGGCAGGCGTATGTGTGCTCCCTGCTCGCACAAGCATGTTGTGTTTGTGTTCCTGCACGTAGTCCACGAGGACCTGGAGCTCCTCATCACTAAAGCTCCTCTTCCTTGACGTGTAGGTCTCCTGTGCTGTGCCTTGGGACTGAGCCTGTTTGCCTACTGCACGCTTTGCCTTCTTGCGAGGTTGTGCAGACCCCGAGTGGCTGGTACCACTTGGGTCAGTAGGGGCTGGAGCACTGGTGGCCTGGGCTGTGGCATCACACACTGATGGTGTGACTGTGGGGGCCCTTGCAGGTGGCTGTACCTGGGTGCCGGTGCCATGACGCTGCACAGCATGTCCCTTGCCCTTCGATGCACGGATAGCATCTGCCCCTGTGTCTCCGTGGACCGGGGTGGGTAGCACCACCCGCCTGGCTGGATGACCCGGAGGCTGGGTGGTGGTTGCTACAGCTGCCACTGCAGCTTCCTGACCCTGTTGGGTGGGGGGCATAGCTATCCCTGCACACGCCTGGACCCCTCCGCCACCTCGCACGCCTCCGCTACCTTGGGCACCTCCGCTACCCCAGCCACCTTTGCCTCCCTTCCCACTAGTTGCCCTCCCAGTCATGGCACAGATGGATTGGTGCTATAGGAGGTGCAGCTATCGATTGCCATGGGCAATTTGAGTGAGTGGGCAATGTACGTGATGTCAAACATACCAGTGTGCCCCAGCAAGGCTCGATGTAACCCCTGGGGAAAAAATAAACATGCCACGTAACGCACAGGCACCCCAAATATGAAAAATACGTGTACTCGACCCCTCGGCAGCCCACATGTAAAGGAAAAACCTGACGCAGTACGCTGTGGCACCCAGCAACACAAAAAATACACGACACACAGGGGTACCCACAGAATGCAAAATGCGTATGCAACTCACCGTCAGCCTCAAAAGCAAACACGTGTGTGCGCAGAGGCAAATCCCCCCACCAAAACAAGAGGCTTGCACGCAGTGAAGAGATCGCGTGGAAACAAAGTCCACACGTCCATCCGCTATAACTCGGCAATCGTGTGATGCCCTCCTACGCACTACTTTATCCCGATCCTGTACGTCACGCCCAACATTCAGCGCGTGCCATGCAAGTTACACACTTGGGGCCTTTCCTCTGATTTCACGCTTATACGCTGTTTCCGCGTGTGCAGAGTCACTCTTTTTCCGGTTTGCCACGTGAGTAACACGGAAGACCCACGCTCCTGCCTACCAGCCAATTTACCTGCCTCCAAGAGCCCCGAGCTGCCTCCAAGAGCCATCTGCTGCTGCCTGCCCACTGTGTGTGCCTGCTGCCCACTTGCCCTGCAATTTTGGTGCCTGCTATACAGCCATTGCCAGAGCTCCTGTTGTTGGACCTGTAACCACATCTACTGATCTAGAAGACTCCCGATGTGCCAGACCACCCACCGCTCCACAGCCCAGGACCACCTTGCCCACCCACACCTGCGTCGGGGGCTGCCATGTCTGAAGCAACATCATCGGAGGCAAGTGGCAACCCCCCGGCAGCAACGCAGAGGGCTGTCGGCTTCTCAGCCAGGGAAGTTGACATCCTGGTGGAGCAAGTCCTGGTGCATTAGGATGCCCTCTTCCCCGGACCATCGCAAGTTGGCAAGGAAGGACGATGAAGATCTGGGCGGACATCTTGGGTGCCATCAACACAGAGGGGATGGCACCCCGCAACTACTTCCATGTCCACAAGCGCTGGGAGGACTTCAGAGCCAGGACCCGCAACAAGGCCCAGCGCCCCGTCAAGGCTGGCATGGACCAAGAGAGGCGCCAGGGCCGGTTGACCACCGACAACAAGTGGGTCCTGCAGCGGTTCTACCCGGCGCTGTACGTCCAGGTCAGGGAATTGGAACTCCGTCTGGAGTCTGACTGGTAAGTGTCCATGTGTACTTGTCCATCATAGTGCATGTGCATATTGATGTATGGTTGGAGCGTGCACCCAGGCCTTCTTTCTGTAATGTCTCTTGTACAGATGTCTGTGTGCATGTCCCAGTGTTGCATGTGAGTCCATTCAAGCATGTGTGACAACAACAGTGATTGTGTAGCAATGTGTGATGCGCGGCAGCATTTAACAACGTGCACATGGTTGATTTCATGTGTCTGGACTTGGCCATGCGAGAGGTGTCACACGTGTGCTTTTGGCAACATCATGGACATGCATGGTGTATATGTGCATGTGTCTGAAGAGTGAGTGTGTGACTGGCCAACACTCCAGGATGGATGTCGCTTGAGCATTAGATTGCGTGAGTCATGCTGCCAAATCGACCTCTTGTGCTCTCTGATGTGCTAGCTCCATGACCTGCTTCATGACTGTCAGCTGGTGTGTGTGTGTGTGTGTGTGAGTGAGATGTGTATGTGCCATGAGGCATGTGAGGTGAATGCACAATTTTGAGGTGCAGACAGTGGCTTGTGCAAGGATGTGATAGTCTGTTGTGAATGACAGACATGATTGTGCATGTGTGTTGATTGCACTGACATGTGTGTCGTGGAGGGTGATGATGGTTGTGACCTTTTAACGGTGCCACTCATGTACATTTGCTTTATGAAAAACGGACATATGTTCAATGCGCTGATGCTTGTGTTCAAGGTCTCCCTATCCACACCGACGATGGAAGAAGAGGGCGGAAAAGGTGCTGTGGAGCAAGGCAGCAGGGGTGCCTCCATCAGGCAAAGACGCAAGGCCCAGTCACGCTCCCACGTACTGTCATCTTCAGGGAGAGAGGAGACTGGTGCTGCGTCCGAGCCAACGGCCCCAGCTGCTGAGAGTAGGTCCAAGTGGGGGAAGGTGGTCGTGTACTCCGAGGCAGTGGGAGGGACAGGTGAGCCTGCACAGGGGCAAGACAATGCGGAAGACGGTGGGGAGGCATCCAGGTTGGCGGGGGAGGAGGAGGCTGCATCAGCCCAGCCCCTGGGACCCGGCGGGTTTGATAACGTGGGTGTGACTGCTGCAATCTAGGCTCAGGGTCGGAAGGCAGTACAGGTCACCGTGGAGGGGCCTGTGCCTGTTCCTGCCCCTGGGACTGCAACTGCATCAGTATGCACCTGCGGGTATGCCTCAGGCTGGACCCATCCGCAGGTGGTGGATGTTTCCACGCAAACGGAAACACCAATACCTGCGGATATCACCATTCTGCAGTCTCTTGAGCTGGCTAGCACATTTCCTGGTCTCGCAATGGGTGCGTGGGCTGGCCACTTATGTGACCCCCGCCCCTCCTCGTCTTCCACCTCTGTGCGCCAGTCGTCCTCCCTGCCGTCTTCCGGCCCCGATACCACCAAGGCCCCCTGTGTACTTGTCCCAACCCCGACGGCCAGTCTGGTGGAGATCACATCCCTGCCAGAGTCCGGAGTCGAAGTTGGATCAGCTGAGGTGGTCACGCAGATCCAGCCGGCGACAGGAACTTTGGCAATGGAGGAAGAGCAGGCACCAAGGAGCAGGGCATGTGCATGACAACCCCGGGGGTTGACCTCATCCCGGAGGCTGTCCTTGAGGCGCAGGCACCGGGCTATTTGGCAGCAGCAGGCTCGGAGTAGGTGGCTACACAGGACTCAGGGCTTTCAGTGGCAGAGAGGCAGGTATCGGCCATCGGGCAGGAGGCAACCGTGGACCTTACAACAAGGATGTCTTCCGTGTTGGAGCGTTTGGGCCAGCAGATCGGGGCAGAGTGGCAGCGGGCACAGGAGGCTAGACTCGCCATGGCCAGGTCGGAGATTTCACTGCATCGGGTAGAGCGGCGGGCTGAGGTCCTCGAGGAAACCTGCAGTGAGTTTGAAAGGAGCATGTTGGAGTCCCTGCAAGCCCTCGAGGGATAAGCGGAGGCCTGCCTAGTGGAAGTGGACGCAGTGTTCGATGATGCCCCGGTGGAGACTATGGGGGAGAATGGTGAGGGGAAGAACTAGCCCGCTGCCATTGTATGTAGTTATTTAGGTGTAAGTTTCATTTGTTTTTTCCTTTTTATTTATTTATTTATTTATTATTTTTTGAGGGGGGGATTTTTGGACTGGTCTCCACTTTTTGTGTATAGTTGTTTTTATTCAATTTTTCAGGAATGTTTCATCATGTTTTCATCATACGTTTGTGACAATGGACCTCATATTTGTGAATAGTTTACATATTTTTGGATCCTTTTGTGTTCAATATGAAGGAATGGTTTTCATTTAATTTTTGTTTTCATTTGGATATTCATTTATGGACATGGACCTCATATTTCACTTTGATTCTTTAAATTCCCGTACAATGTTTTTTCATCTTGCAAATCTTTTATTTATTTGTTTCTTGCACTTATTGGTCATTTTATTTGAATAAGTATGACTTCAATACTGGTGTTTAATATATTTTTTAAATTGTTACTCAAAATGGTGTTTGGCCTCAATGGTTTGATGCAAGTTTTACTCCTCCTTACTCTGTTCTGTAATCCCTGATGATGAGCAATGTTGTTCATGTGTGGGCACACATGCATGCATGTGTCATGTTTGACATCCATTTTCATGGGGCATGTTCTGGTGTGCTTGACCAATGGATGGGTGGTAAGGTGCACTTGGAGTGTGCTGCGTGTGGTAGAATTTCATTTCATATGTGCAACATAATTGTGTATTGGTCCTCATTGTGTTGGGGTGAGGGGGCGAGGGTTTGGTGAGTGATGGGAGTGTGAAATGTTTTCAATGTTGTCACAGGATTACTTTGATGCAGTGTAAGGGCCTTCGCAGCCATGTCTTTGTGATCATTTATTTGTCTCTCCTGTTCTTTGACATCCTGCTTTGCAATTCATATATTTCAATTTCTATGCTTTTACACATGGACAGTCCAATGCTGCATTATTTGTTGTTTGGGAACGGTATGATTGCCATGTACACAATCATGACTCGAGTCATTCCTCTGTGCTTATGCTTCCGGTACTCCTTTGCCCTGATGACGTCCTTTGCAGTTCTGCTATGGTCAGCTGTGTACCCTCTGGACTTGTGATGAGTTCCCCTCACACCCCACTTGCACACCTGCACTGGCTCTTTGGCATGCACCATCTGTAGACTGTGTTTGTTTGCCAACAGACACCTACCGACAGTTTGCAACTCCTGTCTGCGCTTAGGCTTGGAATTGACACCGGATGGGCAAAATATCTTTGTCGTTTTGTGTTTTTTTTTTTTCGTCAGATGTCCTTCACATGTGCAGGACTGTCACCTTCTGCAACCACATTTCATTCATCACCACTTCCCAGGCACGTACACCGTCTCAATGTCAGCTACCCTGACAAGTTTCGTGTTTCTGTCTTCACTCAGTTCCCCTTCCCGGGAGTATTTGCACCTTTGCACACTTGTGTACATGTGCATTCTGAATATCATGGGATTTGATTGCATGTCTTGTCATGTCCTTCACAAATGGGAGGGTCACTCGTGTGTTTATGGGGTGATATGTTCAGGTGTTGTGTGCTCATTGAGGCTCATGCCGTGATACGCCAGGCCATTGTCTCTTTGTGACACAAATCGAGGGTTCTTTTCATTTTCTCACGGTGTGAGTATTTGTACATGTGGTATTTTGGCATTACTTGGTCACATGCCATGCAGGGCCTCTCTTTGCCATACACTACGGGATGTGTATGTTGGGATGTGGTAGCAGTTAGCAATTGCGTGTGATCCGCTGTGACACTGTAGCTTGTGGGCCAGGTGTATGGTTTTATAGTTGTTAGCTGTGTGTTTTGTGTGCGGGGCGTTCAGGGTCGTGTCACTACACTGCATGCAAGGACCTGAGCACGCCATCGATGGAGTGAACGTGTGTCGCTATGTCATCATCCGGCATGCAGGTGGTGTCCATGCCGTCACAGATGTTTGGGGGGCTGGGGGGTCCCATGTGGTGTGGGCTGCCTGCGGGGTGTGGTCACGGGTGATGGGGGGAGGAGGTTTGTCCCGTTTGATGTGGGCTGCCTGCAGGGTGTGTTCATGGGGGATGGGGGGGTCTGGTGTGTGGCTGTCCCGTCAGGAGGGGTCAGCTTCCAGTTGATTTGTGCATGTCTCACGAGGTACGTGTTGAGTTTCCATGCGATTTGGCTGGGGTGTGTCCGGGGTATGCGCAGGGTTTCCATGCAATTTGGCTGGGGTGCGGGTGGAGTAATCGCGTGGAAGCCCTGGACGCACCCCAGCCGAATCACGTGGAAACTTAGTGCATACCCCGCACGCACTGAGTTTTCACACAATTTGGCTGGGGGTGAGGGGCTGTATGCTGGACATGGGATGGCATGGGGGCTTGTGCCGTGTTAGGCATTTCGCTGTCTTTTTACTGCGCGTGGGCGCGTTACTGGCACTGCTTGATGTTCCTTGCACCACAGCTAGTGATGCCTCGGGAAATCCATGAATACGCGTGTGGTGCAATTGTTTCTTTGCGCCATGGCTGGTGCACGCATGGCGCATGGCTCCTTCTCTGCGTGCAGCGCTTGCACTTTTCCTGCGCTGCATTCTATGAATCGGGCCCTTAGTCTCTAATCACTTGTCTCAGAAAGCATAAAATACAGTCTGTCGACTCAAGGTTGTTCATAAGTATATTTGTCTTTCCACATTTTTGCAAAGAACTTCCCTTATCTAAGTTTCCACTGGATGGCATCTAGGACTTCAGTAGCGCTGATGCACGTCTTCTTCAGGACTGTACTGTCATTGACCAACAAAAAATACTAATAAAAAAGTCTTCAAAGGCCACCTTCATATGTAGTCTTTAACACAATCTAAAAAACACTCATAAAACGCATTAAAATATTCTGCACAACCCAACCATCCATAACTTCTCAATCTGTCAATAGCTCCTATGAAGGAAATAACATAGCTAATCCGTGGGCAGCCCAATCGGGTCAACCTCCACCCTCTTATGTAGGCGGTTAGTGCAGCTCAATAAATTCTGCAAACAAAGCCAAAAGCACAAAGGACATAAACTCTTTTTTTAAATTTTTTTTATTTTTTTTACTTTCCTTGTGTTGGCGTATAGTGTCGTATAGCATTGTCAAGTAAAGGCAAATCCAGCTGATTACCTCTCATACTTTGTAATCAGCCGTTTCCAATGGACCTGGCATGTGTCCAGATGACGATCCCATCGCGAATCACAAGAATAACTCAGTCATATTTCTGCAATAAAGAGTAAAAGATCCTCTATTTACTTGTCCTGTTGAATATGGCACAGAAGTCAGGGTAGCTCCCGAGGCTCAAACTCATTCTAGTCCAAAAACAACATAAGCTACAGCAAACGGGCACGCATCTGAAAAAGATCCTAATGTGGATAAGTTTGTCAAACTCAACTTAGTGGTAACAGAAACAAGCCATTAGCCATTACCTCTGTATTCAATGTACAAGGCTGTGTTTACTTAGCAAATACAATCTGGCATCGAAAGAGGCGTCTCTTCAACTCAAGGCACAAACATGTTGCTTGCCCTCCACCGGAGCATGTCCAGTTACACGTCAAAGGTGAGGGCATACCCTCGTTAGTCAATCTTGCATAGATAACTTATCCAAATCTGCACTATATGATGAATTTCTCGACCTTATGGGAACCATGTAAACAAATCCTCCGTACGACGTGTTCTTCAGTTTCAAATGTTGGGTTTGTTTGTTTATTTATAGCGCGCACCAGACCCAAGGGTAACAGGGCGCGAGAACAAAAGGATACTTAAGCTTACATAGTTACAAAGTTACATAGTTACAGTGTTACATAGTTACATGGTTACATAGGAAAATACAACAATCCAGAATGTGATACATGTTATCTTACACATATGGGTATACAGATGTACAGCAATATCTATTGTGGGTTACTGGTCAAGTGTAAAGGAAAAGCAGGTTATGCAAGAGCTAAAGATCAATTTCTTTAAGCCAGTTGATGATGTTTAATCTAAAATGTGGGTAAGTTTGTTCTAGCGGGGTCCTTCCTCTACCTCCATTATATGGGGACCAAGCGGCATAGAGCAAAAAAAAAGGACTAGGTGGCTCCATCACCTAGGTCCATTGCAAATGCCAAAGCGCACGGTAACCGACAACGTGTAATGAGACAAGGGACTTTCTCATTCCCAGTTCCGTAATCGACAAATCAATCAATGTCGTTAGGATTCAGGGCAGCAACAAGGCGAGTTAACATAACTCGCTCTGCTGTGTGTGTAGGAGAAAATGTAATGGTAATTAAGTCGATTTGTGTAAAGAACAGTCAGGTGGTATAACGTGCATTATATAATAAAAGGCTAATCTTGTAATTCAAAGTTAATATATACTGCTAGTAGCGGATTCTGGAGTCATAGGAGAACCTATGGGGCACAGTCTTCACGCTGCCCCAGCCAGTGGTGCGCCCAAAAACATTGGAGTTTGATACAAAAGTGAATCCTCACTATACCAATTGGCTCTATTCCTCCTGATTATTCAAACCATTCACATAAGTCTGTGTTTGGTACATCCCCCTTTGTTCTCTTTTGGACAATCTAATGGCTGTATTCCGGCCATCAGCCGCATGTACTTTCTCTAAGGCCCACCATTTAAGATCTTCCGGCCCATGGTTTTCTGTCAAAAAATGTGTCACTATAGTTGAATTGGCACTGGCTGTCCTAATTCGAGATATTTTCTCTGTGATCCTGATTTTGCCTGATCTCGAAGTTTTGCCTATGCATGTCCTATTGCGCGGGCAAGTAATAGCATAAATAACATTGTTGCTATTGCAAGTGGTATGCCCAGTTTTTTCCGTTAATGCTCACGGAGCTACATGCTGAGGTCAAACCGCAGTTATTACAACCGCTGCAAGGGAAATGGCCCAATACTGGTGCCATGCCCCTCATAGAAGTAAGAGTAAATGGCTTGGATTTATTTGCCCTATCTGCTTTGGATAGTCAATCCTTAAAGTTCCTACCCTTTTTAAAATCAAACATAGTGCGTTAATAGATCAGGATTGTTAAGTTGCAATAACGGCCAATGCTTAATCAATTTTCTGATTTCGTGATGGGGTGTGTTATATGGCATAGCGCATACCTACTTTTTTCTTTACTCTATTGTCTTTGTTCAAAAGATGTTCTCTAAACTGATTTTAGCTCTTTTTTTTTTCGATTGTCTCAGTAATCTTAAAGGGAAATCCTCTTTTCGAAAGCCGGTCTGATATCTCATTAGATTGGAACGAAAAATTTTCTACTCTCGTGCAGTTTCTTCTTGCTCTCAAAAATTGGCCGTATGGAATATTATCCCAAAAGGCCTGTGCATGGAAGCTGTCGTACCTCAAGATGGTATTTCTATCTGTCTCCTTACGATACAGAGCCACTATTGTCCTTCAGCATCCCCTTTCCCTGTCACTGGTTGTACCCGGCTTCTGTTTTTTCCTGGCTCCACCCTTCTCGTATTCTGGCCCACAATCTTCCATTGTCTTGCACCCATTCGTTTTTTGCCTCTTGACACACTCTACTCATTATTCTCTTGTGGCCATGTTTATTGGTTTGCTTTTCTGTGTTCCCATTCATATTGTAAATGGAAAAGCTGATATATTCCTGCAGTAAAATGTTGCCCTCTTTGCGGACTGTATTTAGAGGAAATATATTCAAAGTTTATGGAATGGTTACAGATTGTCCTTTCCTAAGGTGACGTCCCTAATACCAGTCACTTTTTCTAAAGCGGGCGTTCAGTTAGTGTGGTGTTCGTTATAGAGACATTGTTAGTCTGGGCTTGGATGCCAACTCCAGCTGTACAACTTTCTTTTCAGGTGAGTGCTTGCTGACAGTTGGCTTGGCCCTGGACACAGGGATAAAGGCAAGGTGCTTATTAAATGGGGGTTAGTAGGCTCGATTTGGAGGCAAAACAGCATTGCCATCATTGGATCATGCCAACTGCTGCTGTCAACAGTATTTCTCTTCTGTTATGTCATTCTAGCTCTGGTGTAACTAGTCACCGCTGTGGCAACTATGCTCTGAGGTGCTTTCTCGCAACATCATATTTTGTTGTACGAGGAATTTTTCAATGTTCTAATACGTCCTGATGGCAACTGAATTAATACGTCTTGTTTGGGTATTAACCCTTTTTAATCTTTGTTGTTAGTCCCATGAGAACAGTGTTATGAAAAAGAGAAAATGTTACCAAAGCTGCAGGGCTGCAAACTGCACTGGACAGAGTCTGATTTACAAAAAATATGCTCTTCCCTCTGAGCTGAGACATTATTCTGCTATGTACGTTGTCTTCATCTAGCCAACATGAAGCGTTGCATGCAGTTGTTGAGAACCGATACTTGGAAAGGAAGCTGCATGTGGGCAAAGCCTAGAGATCATGCCCATTTCTGCCTCCCACACACCAAGCAAATAATGGGCAAGATTTTTTTTCTGCAAGTGAAGCACAATTTGCTGTGTTTCATTCTGTTACTTCATTTCGAGAAGCTTGGATTCATTTAATTTGTAACGATTTTCTACAATGCATTGCAGTCTCCTATGAGTAATAGTCATTTTACATTTATCTTCTGTCAGTAACCGAACACGTCTGGCCAATAAATGTTTATGTGGGAAACCTATTCAAGCCAAAGTGCATTGCAAAAAATGAAAAAAAGAATGCCTGGCTTAACAGGACCAAGAGAAAAATGTATGGAACAGAGATAATGTCACCACAAAAGTGATGGGTGGAAGGTTTTGAATCAATCTGTACCACTGGCATTGCTCTGAGCAACCTTCCACACCAGCGTTTTTTAGCCCGTCTGCGCCATTGCAAAAGGGGTCCAGCCATATGCAAATCAGTCAGGTACTGCCACCAATGATAGCAGCTAGGCCAGGTCTCCTCTGCACGGAAACACAAGCAACCCCAGACATGTTTCAGCCTTGTTGGGCCTCCTCAGTGAGGTGCAGCTTGGTTCCCTATGGCACAGTGAGCCAGGGACCCACGTCTGGGCATACCCTCTCTCACATAGTGAGACAAACTGTGACCACAAAAGTGATGGGTGGAAGGTTTTGAATCAATCTGTACCACTGGCAATGCTCTGGGCAACCTTCCACACCACCGTTTTTTAGACTCTGGGTAAGGCTCTTGTAACCAGGACTCATGTCTGGCAGAGAGTCTCCCAGGACCCCCCCTTGTTATCTGCATATTTCATGTAACTTTGGGTCTCACCCTAAATTACTAGGGGAATCCATAGTGGACCCCTTGCTCACTATTCTTAGAGAGGCACAGCTACACCCTATTGATGAGGTTCAACCAGACCGAAACACGTGTCTGGGGTTGCTGTTGGTACTCTTGTTCAGAGGAGAATTGCCTAGCATTTCGGTGCTGGACTGCACCAGGGCAGGACAAAGACTGATATGTTTGGGATATTTCTTCTCTGTGAAAGATAGTGAGCTAAAGACTCTGGGTAAGGCTCTTGTAACCAGGACTCATGTCTGGCAGAGAGTCTTCCAGGACCCCCCCCTTGTTATCTGCATGGAACAGAGATAATGACAGCTCTTTAGAATGTATTTAAAATAACCAATGTCTTTTAAAAGGGACCAATTCCAGTGGGATATAATCCATACTTGAGGCCAGGGTGGACAGTTAACATTTTTTTCAGACTAACTTTGAAGTCCTGTTCAGATTGGACTCATTCAGATAGAAAAGTCGCTGCTTTTTTTTAACACTTTTAATTTACATACATGCTTGGCACTTCATACACATTTAGGAAATCTTACATTAAAAGTAATAATGTGAAGATAGGTGAACATCTTTTTCAGAGTGCATTCCATTGCATTTACGGTAGCAGCAATCTCCAATAATTTATCATAAATCTATAATTTGTGTAACCTATAAGTGGGGGGGTGTCAATACATCTCAGTTTCATGGCAGTTTTGAATTTATTATGCCCTGAGGTAACCACAAATATCTTTTGCATGCCTCACCGTAGGCAACATTGTTGTCCATAGTTCCTCTTTCTCATTAGCTTAAATAATGTTCTTCATCCATTGTTACCTGACTCGGGGTTTTGGATTTATCCAGTTAAGTAACCAGCATCTCTTCACAAGCAAGAGACACAAGTTTAGAAACGTGTACGTGCTTTGGGTAGTTCTGTCAAAGACACTAAACCGACATGTATGTGGCGTTGGGTGAATCTCGACTCCTGTAATAGCTTTGAGTGCGGTGCACACATCAGACCAAAATGTAGTTTTTGAGGGGCAGGATCACAGCATGTGTATGTATTTGGCCTCATTACCACCACAGCGAGGACAATTGGTAATCGATTCTTGTGTGAATAGACATAGTCCAGCTGGTGTATAATGATAGTATTCTTAGCTGTATGAGTCTAAAACGCGAGTTTAAGGATACCTCTCGCGTTAACTTACTCATTGCATGCCAGGTGTCGTCTGATATTTCAGTATTCAGATCCATGGCCCATTTATCCCGGATTTTGGGCGTTGTCTTTGGTTGATTTTCATCTTGTATAGGGTTGATACCACTTTAAAAAATGTGCAAGCACCTCAGTTTGTGGATACCGAGGCCAAGTAGAAGTTTTTCCCTTCAAAAAGCAGAGAGGTCAGTCATTGGTGCAATGCAGTTAAAGGAAGCAGCTATTCTTTTACGGTGCCAGTCGGAAAAGGGCAGGAAAAATGCAGGTTCTGAGAACAAACAGCAACAAATAAAAAGCTATGTCTCAGTGTTAAGGGGCCCACCTTTGTCTTGAAAGTCAAAATACTGTAACACCCCGATTCCTCTTGTGTTTTGCAGTTAGAACCTCAATTTGCAAGCCTACCTAAAAGTCAATTTCTGAAACCGCACAAAGTAACTTTGTTAGTAATGACCACATGAATCATAGCAGTGGCGTATTTTCTCATGGGGAAATTCACCAGTTTTTTGTTCTTTTTTTTAATAAAAAAAGATGACTGATCATCTTAGGAGCCCAAACGGGAACTTACTCAAGGAAGCAATTTGATGTGTATTTCTTCATTAGCCCAGTCCCAAAAGAGGGACGCAAAATAATCAGAATTTTGACTTTGTGGTGGTATTCCTCTCCTGTCACACCACTACCGGCACGACAAATATTAATCTAGTGTGGTAAACATTCCCAGAGGAATGGAAACATCCACATATCAAATCATTTATTAACAATTGAAATGGTTCTGCCGACTCTGTCCCCTTATTCATTAACCACTTCAGCGGTAGTTGCCTCGACAGCACCATTCATTATCTGAACTTTGGGGACATGTATTCAAACATGGTGTGTCTTTACTTAACTATGAATCAATTGGTGCTCTTTGTAAGTCTATGCTTAGTATTTGGACTCCTCGTATCTTACTGTAATTATAAGTTGTTGGTTTTAACAGTGCTGGCTACCTGGGGAGGCACAGGGATCACCTATGGATTTCCATGCCTTCGTTCTGGTCATGGTTTCTCCAAAGACGCGGCCAAGAACCCACTTTTGATCTTACTAGGTTGGTAAATCTGTGCTCAAAGCCTGTTCTTGAAAAAAATGTTTCTCATAGCTGGATGCAGAGCCATCTGGTCCTTGAAGCTACTCCATTTCTGTCAAACTCGCCCAAACTCTCAAAGACAGACAGAGAGGATGCAATCAGCTGAACCTTAGCACACTCTGTCTCACAATATAGTGTGTTCCTCTATCTCTGAGTGGGGGCTTAAATCGGAGGGAGCACCATCTACCACCTGTCCGGGTGTTGGTCAACTTCTTTAAAAGCGTCTTGAGAATCCGGACATGTCTGTCATGCTTACTTTACATGACTCTATTAGAAAAGTAGGACTCCTACGATTCAAAGCTCGATTAGAGCATCAAAGGGCTTTGTTTCACAGCTTGATTGCAGCAACAGAAGGCAAAAATCTGAAGGAACACCAATGCACGTTGTGTGTATATATTGCCAGACTACTCAGTTCAGTATGTGTGTATATATATATATATATATATATATATGTATGTATATATATATATATATATATATATATATTTCTGAGGCTTGTGGAATCTGCTTAGATCACATGCTGTGCATAGGCCGACATCTAGTGGAAGCTGCGGAGTATTACAGTTTGTTTTTCGAAACGCGAAAATGGGCGTCGACACAGGGCATGCCAGTAATACTATCCCTAGTGTGACGTCCACTGTACCCAAGATCCCTCACACGTCTAGGATCCTCAGATTGTTTTTTTCCGCCATACTGGTCGGAAGCATTTTGCGGAATCCCCTGGCCTTAGCCATACTTTTGCTAAAATATTGATTAATTTACATCCTTTCCCCATCCCAACGTCGAACTTCGACACTCGACGCCAGCTTGGAGAAGAAATCGACCGTCGGCTGCTGCACAACGGATTTGGGCCTCGGAAGGCCTCTGGCCTCGGCCCGGGCCTTGGAAGGCCTCTGGCCTCGGCCCTGCAAGTAGGGAGAGTGGGGGGTTGGACATACTCTACACTCTTGGTATATAGGTACACCTTATACATTTCCTACACTTACCAGCCCGCTGCCTCAAGGTGCGTATGGATGGTACCCCTTTTCAATTCTGCCCCAAGTGCAATTGCAAATACCCTTGGGTCGACAGGCACGCTACGTGCAATCTCTGCTTGCCGAGGGACCACCCCGAAGCGAACTGCAGAGCGTGTAGTAGGTTTAAACCTAAGACACTTAAGGACCGTTCAACGAAGCGTTGGGCCCACCACGCCAGGCAGGCGGCCATGGCAGCGCAGGGCGCCTTCAGCGATGGCAGCGACGCCGTGCTTTCGGATGGCGAGGGCATTACGGCGTCAAAAGACAGCCGAGCGCAGGTCCCCGACCTCGGAAGGTCGTCCGACAGGGCGGCTATGGGGAAGACCCCCGGCGACACAAGCGCTTCGCACACCACTCACACGAAACACACAAAGTCCAACCGAGACTCGACGACGTCGAGTTCTCGGAAAGAGGCACAAACAGAACGGTCCGAATCGGTGTCCTCTGGGCGTTCTCGATCGAGATAGCCGCATGACTCCAGGCAATCATCCACTCTTGCCAAGAGTGCCTCGCTCCCTAGGCTAACAGAAGTTCGATCGTCGGAGGACGAAGACGACTTCCACCCCCAGGCCGCTCTCCAGGAGTCGGAGCCCGCAGACAAGGTCAGCGAGGCCCCACGTTCGAAGGACAGGGACTCTAACCCTGATCCTCGACGCCAGGTGTCGAAAACCTCCGGAGCCACAAAGGGAAAGGGCAAACACTTTTCCACTCCCGTGGAGGGGGGAAAACAGCAGAAGAAGCAGCCTCTGCACTCTTCCACACCTGTGATACACTCCACTCCTCCTAAACAGACAGACAAGACCAGGTCTGCTGATATTTCTAAAACCAGCAAATCTACTCAAGATAAATATCCTAGACTTTCTGAAAGAGTCATTCCCAGTTCCAGAAAATGGTCGAGTGATGACATAGATAGGGTCATGTCAAGGATGTCTTCTTTGGCAGACTTTTACGATAAAAATCCAGACCATTTCCTTTCATATAATCCACAAGGGGCTTCACCCTCAGGCTCTAATGATCCTATCCCCCCGAGTAAGAAGCCCCGGTTTGAGACACCGATGAAGTCTACAGACCCCTTCGAGGTACAACCATACTCACGGCCATTCTCTGTATCAAGGAGAGACTTCCTTTGGTGAGGACCAAGATTTTTGCATGGTAGAAGAGCAAACCGGGACGGGCAACTATGGGGATGATGAAGACCAAGAAGAGTAAGAGGAAGACCGTGAAACCTACAGAGTAGATTCCCCGGTAGAGAAGGAAGCCCCGGTTACCTACTCCCCTGTCGATAACCAACCCCTCCTGAACGAGGTTCTCGCACGAGCAGCAGAACATTTCCATATTGACACCCACGGTGTCCAGGAAGAGAGGGACTTCGCCGAGGAGTTAGTGGGAGAAAGGAGGCCTGTTGCCCAGACCATCCCTATCCTTAAGTCTATTCAGCGAAGAATAGACCCATCCCTGGTGAACCCGAACCTCACCAGAGCAGTCAATCCCAGAGTTGAAAAATTTTTCAGGGCAGCCCAGTCTGACCCTCTCTATATAAGAGGACATCTGAAGCCAGACTCCCTAGTTGTCACTAACACTCGTAAGAGGGCTGGAACACCCTTGTCATCGTCCGAAGCTCCTCCAGACAAGGAGAGCAAAAAACTATATGGTTTTGGCAGGAAAGTAGCCTCAACGTCCGCCTATCAGGCAAGGATTGCAAACTCCACCACCCTGTTGGCCAGCTACAACTGCCATCAGTGGGAAGAAGTCGCGGCACTCATAGCCTCTGCACCAGAACCCTTAAAGGGCCAGTTAGCACGAATTTCCGCAGAGGGTAGAGCCGTGTCTGGTTGCATTTTAAAAGCAACTTTTGACGCCGCGGACAACGCAGGCAGATTGATAGCAGAAGGTACTGTTATCAAGAGACATGCATGGTTACGGCAGTCTGGTTTTAAGGCAGAAACCCAGGCATTATTGTTGGACAAACCGGTGGAAGCCGATATGTTGATTGGTAAGGCGGTCGAGGACTCGCTGAAGAATGCCAAGGACGAATACGAGACACTCAAGTCCCTTGGCCAGTTAACCAATAAACCCCCTAACCAGAGAGGGAATAGTAATTTTCGTCGCCCACGCGGCCAAAATTCCCAGAGAGGATCAAACTATTCCCAGGGGCAGGGTACACAGTGGAACAACAACAGCCAACAGTCTACCCAGGGTTACGGCAGGGGTAATAGGAGAGGACGTGGTAAAGGCAGAGGCAGCCCCAGTAAAGGAGGCGGCACGCCTCCACCAAAGCAGTGACGCTCAGTTCAGGGTCCCTTCTCACGCAACCCCAGTAGGGGGACGCATTTCCAACTTCACCCAGGCTTGGGAAGGGATCACATCAGACAGATGGGTGCTGTCAACAGTATCCGCAGGGTACTGTATAGAACTACTGCAGCGTCCCCGGAACCATCCTCCACGACAAAGAGTACACTCTTTAGAACATCAGAAGATTCTCCTCGAGGAGATCGCCAATCTGCTAGCAAAGGACGCGATAGAACTCGTCCCGGGACACCAGGTAAACAAGGGTATTTATTTAACCCACTTCCTTGTGCCAAAAGAAAATTTGACAATGCGCCCAGTATTGGATTTACGGCCTGCCAACAAGTATGTCAAGCCTCAAAAGTTTCGTATGACTACGCTACAAGAGGTAATCCCCCTCCTAAAAAAGGGGGATTACATGGCAACCTTGGATATGAAAGATGCCTATTTTCATATTTCCATGTTCCCAGCGCACAGAAGGTACTTGCGCTTCAAGGTGGACAGTCGGCACTACCAGTTAAAGGTACTGCCCTTCGGGATAGCTTCGGCACCAAGGGTATTCACCAAGGTACTGGCGGTGGCGGCTGCACACCTACGCAGGGAGGCAATCCCGGTGTACCCTTATCTGGACGACTGGCTCATAATGGGGGAAACCCCAGTAATTTGCAGAACAAACATTCAAAGGACTATCGACCTCCTCCACGAATTAGGCTTCTCAATCAACGAGAAAAAGTCAAGCCTGGTGCCAAGCAGCTCCAAACAGTTCCTAGGAGCAATCCTAGATACTCAAGAGGGGTTGACATTTCCTTCAGAGGAAAGCATTCGGAATATACTACTGCAAATTCCGCAATATCAGTCCGGTCACCAAATAACGGTACGCAAAGCAATGCGTTTGCTGGGCATGATGGCGTCATGTATTTACCTGGTCCCCCACGCGCGCCTGCGCATGCGTCCCATGCAGGAATGGTTGGCGAAACAGTGGTCTCAGGCAAGTGTCAGTGGGACGATCTAGTGGTCGTTTCGCCAACACTAGTACAAAGCCTTCACTGGTGGACAAGAGAGAATCTTGCACAGGGAAAACCCTTTTACGATCCCGAAGTACAGGCAGTAGTCGCTACTGATGCATGTCTGACGGGGTGGGGAGCTCACCATCTCCACCACACAGCTCAGGGTCTCTGGTCTCCCTCAGTGGCCAGGAACCACATCAACCTGCTAGAGCTTCTGGCAGTATTCAGAGCGCTTCAAGCGTTCGAGCCCCACCTACTAAACCTGTCAGTGCAAATCCGGACGGACAGCACAACAGCCATGTTCTACCTGAACAAACAAGGAGGGACTTGTTCGCCAAATCTGTCCAAGCTTGCCCAGAAAATCTGGATATGGGCACTCAGACGGAACATCTTCCTGTCATCACAACGTGTTCCAGGGGAGCTCAATTCCCTAGCGGATGCTCTGAGCAGAGACTCCCTCCCAGAGGAACACGAATGGGTTCTAGACAGAGAGGTCGTAGAAGATATCTTCTCTCAGTGGGGTTTCCCCACTATAGACTTATTCACCACAAGCGAAAACAGACAATGCCCAGGATTTGCATCCAGGTTCCCCCAACCAGACTCCCAGGGGATCGCCCTGTGGATGAACTGGTCAGGGATGTTTGCGTACGCTTTTCCACCAACTCCTCATCAGGAAGGTGGTCAACAAGATGAACAGAGAGTCGATGACGTTCGTCCTAGTTGCTTCCATGTGGGCAAGACAACTGTGGTTCCCACACCTACACAGGATGGCGGTGTGCGAGCCCATCAAACTTCCAGCCTGGTACAACCTACTGTCCCAGCACCAAGGTCAAACAGTGCATCAGCAACCCAACTCAATGAACCTGGCAGCATGGCTCCTGAGGTCATAGAGTTTGGACATCTCAATTTACCACAGAGGTGTATGGACATCCTAAAGGAATCTAGGAAACCAAACACAAGGCACTGTTACTTTGACAAGTGGAAGAGATTCGTTATCTGCCGCCAGAGTAGACAAATCAACCCAGTTGATTGCACTCCTTCCACTATTGTTACATACATGCTCCACCTGCTAGATGCAGGATTGGTTTTTAACTCACTGAAAGTACACCTGGCAGCCCTGTCGGCATACACCACTTCCCATAACAAGGTCTCGTGGTGGAAAGTACCAGTAGTTAAAGCCTTCATGGAAGGAGTAAAGAGACTTCACCCTCCTATTTCAAACCCACCACCAGGGTGGGACCTTAATGTGGTGTTATCTAAGCTCATGGGCCCCCCTATCGAGCCCATGCATAAAAGCAGTCACAAACACCTGACTTATAAAACTGCCTTCTTAGTAGCTATTACTTCTATAAGAAGGGTCAGTGAAATTCAGGCTCTGTCATTGCAGGATCCCTTCTTTACTGTCCATAAAGACAAACTGGTTTTACGCACACACCCTAGGTTCTCACCTAAGTTTATATCTAAATTCCACGTAAACCAGTCTATCGAGCTTCCGGCTTTCTTCCAGGACCCTCAAAGCTCGGCTGAGGTGAAACTACACAACCTAGATGTGCGTAGGGCGGTCCTCTACTATGTAAATAAAACCAGACCGCTAAGGAAAACAGATCAACTGTTTGTCTCCATAGCTACAGGCAGAGAGGGGGATCGTGTCTCTAAAGGTGCCATCTCGAAGTGGATTATTAAATGTATCCAGCTGTGTTACTCAATCTCTGAAAGAACTCTGCCTTTCACGCCAAGAGCCCACTCTATTAGAGGCATTGGGGCCACTCTGGCTTTCATTGCAAATGTACCCCTTGACACCATTTACAAAGCAGCTACTTGGAGCTCTATTCACACTTTTACTCAGCTACTCAGCATTACTGCATTGACACCCATTCCAAGGCAGATACACAAGTGGGACAAGCGGTTCTAAGACACTTATTTGCTCATGACCCTTCTCACATCCCACCTCCTTCTTCAGGTACTGCTCGCTAATCTATGCACAGCATGTGATCTAAGCAGATTCCACAAGCCTCAGAAGGGATACATTACTCACCGTAATCGTATTTCTGATGCTTGTATCTGCTTAGATTCACATGCGACCCGCCTTTCCTCCCCTCTGAGAGAAGGCGCATGGTTGCTTGTAGTGTTACCTTTCTATCTATCTGCTTGGATTATCTGTACTCACGCTACTCCTCATGTTACCTCATGTCAGAAAAAATACAATCTGAGGATCCTAGACGCGTGAGGGATCTTGGGTACAGTGGACGTCACACTAGGGATAATATTACTGGCACGCCCTGTGTCGACGCCCATTTTCGAGTTTCGATAAACAAACTGTAATACTCTGCAGCTTCCACTAGATGTCGGCCTATGCACAGCATGTGAATCTAAGCAGATACAAGCATCAGAAATACGATTACGGTGAGTAATGTATCATATCTCAAGTTGTCTCGGGAGGATAGCACAGCGGCAGCGTGCGCGTCTTGGAAGCAAGACGACACGGAGCAACAACAGGTTTGATCCCCGGAACCGCGCTTAGAAACCTCTGAGTGTTTAAAGGCGTTATAAATACGTAACTAAGACAAAAAAAACACAATTACGCAACTAAGAAAAATAAACAATTCCTGTAACAGCGCCTCGATGCCTGCGGGCGGTGTGAGCGCTTTATAAATGTAAAATAAAAAAAATATATATATATATGTATATATATGTATATGTGTGTCTGAGGTTCGTGGATCTGTTTAGAATCATATGCTTTGCATAGGCTGGCATCTAGTGGTAGGTATTGAGTATTGTGCATTGTTATTTTCGAAGTACAAAAATGGATGGTGACTGGGCATGTTTGTAATATTATCCCTAGTGTTAAGTCTACTGTACCCATGATCCCTCACGCGCCTAGGTCCCTCAGATTGGCTTTTCCCTCCATTGTGGTTGAACGTGTTAAGCGGAGTCTGATGCATGGCTACTTTTAAGTTCTTTAGACAGTCGCAGTTCGATGTTTATTTTCGATGAACATCCTGAAGACCTTCCAACTGCTGAATCTGACCAGTCCTCCGATTCAACAACAGGCTTTGGCCTAAACCAGGCTTCGTCCTTGCAGTAGGGTGAGTGGGGGGACGGATTACCTTTATTGTGGATGCATGCTTCCACTTCCCATATATACTGCCTTTGTTTAGCTGCCTTTTCACAAAAATGTTGTAATGGAGAGAATTCTGTCCATCTTGCAACCGAAAGTACCTGTGGAAAGACGCCCATCTAGTGTACAACCACTGCCTTCTCCTAGACTACCCCGAAGGGCCTTGTGCAAGTTGTTTAGGCCCAAAACTCTTAAAGAATGACGCTCCGAACCGTGGGCGCCCCACTCCATGATGGTGGAGTCTGAGACCCCAAACGGCACCTTTGAGTCTGACCCGGAAGGCCAAGGCAGCGGCGGCTCTGTTCGGAAGCCAAAAACCTTTCAAGGGAACCTTCCAGCTCCTGCGTGTCAGTCCCCAGCCCTCAAAAGCAGTTGCAGCGCACTGCTACTGGGGAAGACTACTGGCGACAAAGACACTCACACGCACACACTTAAAAGGCACACAACCCAAGCCATTCTTCGATAGATTGCGTCGAAAGAAGACTGCATGCTGGCGGAAGGCACCTCATGGTCTACCGACCATAAGCCCTCTGTGCTTCCGCACCCACGTGTAGCGCAAGGCGAAAACACTGAGCAGGCGCCAGTGGACCTTCATCAGAGTCCCTCTACTGATGTTTCAGAAACGCTGAAACATAGGTTGAAATCACACACAACTCATTCTAGCAAGGAAAAATACCATAGAAAGTCTCAGGAACACATCTCACACACACCTACTGTCCCGCAAAAGGTGCCGGAATAGGATTTGAATTGTTTGTGGTGGAATCGACCATAGTCAAATTCGCTGTGAATACGATTTTACCGCGGCCGAACAAATCAAACCCATGTCCCCCCAATTCCAAGTACACCCCCCACCTTCCCTACTTACCTTTTTCTCCTTCCGTCTCTACTGACCCTGCAGCATCAGTTCCATCCCTTTGATGCAGGTCGGATCCGATGCCGCAGGGTCCCCTTTTCTTTTTTCTTTTTTTTTTGTCCCACACCTCCAATATTGAGGAAGCAGGGGACACCCTCCACACTCCCGAAACCCAAAAATACTAAACCTAGGGAGCAGGGGCATCCCTGCAAACCCTGCTCTCTGTGTTCAGTATTTTGAAAAATCTATCAAATGGTACTGGCCAAAATCGGTCAAATGTACCATTTAATCGATTTCTTTTTTTCAATCAAGTTGGCTAATTCCGCTTTATTATACTGCGGGTACATCCCCTTTATCTCAGTCTCTTCAAAAGAAAAGGCCTAGGGTGGAAATTGAAGCTATTGTGTTACGAAGCACCCAAAACGGGTACCTGGTCTAGAGAACATTTCGAGGACACTAGGAACAAGGTCTCTTCTTTTGTAAAACTCATGGAAACCTTAGACTTCCAAATGGGGGACCGTTAGCTAAATCGCCATGGCGTCCGCCTTCTCCCACACATAATATTGTGGACATTACAGAGCAACCTTACCTTGACACTCAAGCCTCTCATCACTCTTATCAAGATCGAGGGGTGGAAGATAGACGTGTGGGATGATGACCCAGATGATCCTGATGTTAGAACATCACTTGATTTTATGAGAAGAAGTTTTAACACTACTACAAAAGGGAGCGATGGAGCTAGTTCCACCTCTGGAATGAAACCAAGGTATTTATTCAGTGTATTTCCTTGTTCCAAAGAAAGTTCCAACAATGCGCCCAGTTGTAGTCCTGCGCCCAGTTGTAGTCCTGCGCCCTGCAAACACGTATGTGATGTGCAATGAATCAGGAGTAAGACTCAGACACAGAGACATTGTGCCTCAATAAAGGTTTGGCGGTAGCCTTGCTGGTAAAACTGGCAGGCTGCCGCCTAACTTGCAAATGTTACTGGTGCCCGGGAATGGGCAATTACTGGGTAATTATGGCCCTGCCGGACCCAGTAGTTTCCCATTCCCAGGGGCCAGTAAAAAATGCTCCCCATTCCCATTGGGGGAATGGGGAGGCCAGATGCACCGGCACCATTTAGAATGCTGCCGGTGCATCCGATATGCTCTGCTCGTGGGTGCTGGTCCGCCCGCCAGGTCAGACCTGGCGGGCGAAAAGGCACCCGCGAGCAGAACTCGTAGTTTGCCGGTCCGGTAACTATAGTACCAGCAAGTTTACCGGTACCATAGTTACCGTGCCGGCAAACTTGTAATGAGGTCCATTGCGGTGGTTGTTCTAAACTTTTATTAAAGTAAAAGTAGGGATGGAGAAAGACGTCTCTCGCCCAAACACTGTGAGTGCTTTTCCTGCCTCAACAAAACTAAAGGATGTTCGTGTCAGAATGTCCAAAATCACAAATCGTTCTCTGTCCTGTGCCGAAAATCCTATTCTAACCATTACAAGCTAAGCCTCAGAAAATGTGCAATGGGAAAAAGTCCCTCAACTGGCCATCTGCAGTCTTATTTACTGTTCCAACATACATTTCCAAAGGTGCTGCAAGGGGTCAAAAATGTGAGGCAGACAAATTTGTCAAGGTTTTTCAAACAATATAATTTTATTAAACTAAAAAAGGGTTTGATAAATGCCTCACTATCCCTATGCTGACATGGATTTCACTCCCTAAAACAGACTAAAGCAAACGCTCTTAACAAAAGGATTCTGTCCCTCACACTTGTACGTATAACAAACTCAATAAGGTAACATGGCAATTCAGATACAACACAATTAACAGTTATATTCAAGACCAGGTAACTGTTTCTCCTTGTAACCTGGGTAAGTTACCCTTAGACAGAGAGTTCAACACAACTTTTCGTCAGGAAGGAAGTATACTTCCTTAGTTTATTAAGATCAACAAAAAGGCTTCTGTCAGGATAATTATTTAACAGTTCACAAAATCCTTGCATCAGGAATATTGGTTTGTCAGGATGATTCCACAACTAGTCACAATTTTTGTGGTCTCTTCGCTTCTCTTTCTGAATCAACACTTTTAACCACACCTCAGTACTTCAAAGACTTCTGCCTGGTCCCCTTCCCTGCTAGATGCTTATGAACAGGACCGCATTTGCAAGGTGGGATTTATCCCATGAACAAGGCAATCAACTAATTGTAAAATTGACAACTATTGGCACCCACTAGCCCTGATTGAAAAAGGCGACTCTGTCGCCGAAACATGTGTCTCAGCAAGGGCATTTTGAATATATCATTTTTTCACAATCACTGAGTGTGATTCTTGATTGACTTTTGGCGCTATACTTTAGGTGGAGTAGGGTTCACCTGAGCCCCGAACACTTTCTATTATCTACCGGGGTAGGGGGTTCTACTTCGTTACTTCACTGAATAGCTGCCACCTTTCTCTCAGCGCAGGACACAGAGGGTTGATATCCAAAAAAAAAGTGTATCCTAACACTTCCCTGCTAGGCCTATACTACAAAGTCCCTTTTCCTGGTGTACTCTCCTACCAGGACTAGAAAAACGACTACTACTGCTACTTCTACAAATACTTCTGTGGTTTCGTTTTTCTTCACACAACTTGTAAAGTCTTATGATTTGATCACAACAAGTTTGACTACTTCTTATGGGAAAACATGTGACGCATTGGTGCTGTTTGTTCCATACTTTTGATTGCCACATACAATACAGGTTATGCTCCTCTCGCCCTGAATACTTTCTGTCCAAAGGGCATCCTTCCTGCCACTCCACTCTCGCACCAACCAAGTACTAATAAGGGTTCTCTTTTACTCCTGCTCTTCTTTGATTTAGGTAATGATTGTTCAGGTCAGTTCCCCCTTTCGCTTCTCTCTCCCTCTGACTATAGGGTCCACAAACAACTGGCTTCTTAATGGCCTTCTCTTGGCTTTGGCAATGATGGTTCTTTTTAACTGGGTTGGTTATGGCTTTCTTTTGGCTTTGCCAACAGTTATTTATATTGGTTTCTGATAGTCTTAACCTTTTGTGTTATTGATAATTATTCTTACCTTCAAAATCATCAGAACTCTTGACCGTTCGTTTTGCCAGGTGTTTGTATTGCCTCTTTCTACACTTAATGTTAGCCTTCTTTTTTAAAATAATGATCTTTCTGCTTCACATCAGTTTGTCATTCGACTTTGCTTTTCTTTCATGTGTTCGATATTCAAAACTCTCGGGGTTGGCCAGCGGGTGGTTATGGGGCGCTCCAGGGTCACAGATTACTAGTGAACTCACCGGGTTTGGCTTGCGCGTCTGCTTGCTCTGCTGCCTTCGGGTAGTCTGCTTCTTCTGCTCCGGACTGTAAGGAAAACTGCTTCGCTCGGTCTTCCCCGACTCCTCTTACTCCAAAGGCTCTCTAGAGCTCGCCTACCACCACAGACCGCCTTAATGTGGGGAAAGCTTCTCAGCTTCACGCTTCCCTGCGCGCTCCCTCTGCAACCACATCCTGAGGCGGAAGGCTTTCACCAATAACTCTTCCCACTGCACAATCTCTGCAACCACAGTCTCGGAAGGAAGAGACTCTCTCGGAGTTAGCATTTGTACTGCAAACTACGGGGACTCTGGCGTCTCCCTTCTCCTCCAGTTTCAGCTGCAATGTCGAGTTACAGCAACCACTCCACCCCCCACTACTGCTCCCTCTAGTACTTGCTATAGCCTGCACCTGAGGGTGCCTTTTATGCCTCCCAGTCTTCCTCAGGTGTGGGTTAGCCTTATTAACCTGCAACTTGCAGATCAGTGACTCTGCATCCCTCTTCTTCATCTCAGTACTTTGGGGATTGTGGCACTTGAAGTCCCCTATTAATAGGAATAGGTTTACAACATTCCTCTTTTTCTTAATTGCCTTATTTAAAGGATTGGTATAAGGATCTAATAAAGGGTTTTGCTTTTAAAGTACATTTAGAGTTTTAATAATCTAAGAGGCTAGTACTTTTTCACCCTTCTCCTGTTCATGGACATGATTTTGGAAGGGGGGTTTCTATTCCCAAAATATAACGTGTTGTAACAGTTGTCACCATCTTCAAGATAATTTGCTTTAAGGAAGAAAAGCTTCTTCTGACAACAAGCCATTACGGACTCCAGGGTCGTTATCAGGTAGTGGCTGTCTTCCCCTGGCCACCTGGGAGGAGACTTTTTTTTAGGACTCCTCGGTATTTGTCACAGTGCACAAATAAACAAATGATTAAAAGTCAGCAAGGTTTCACAGCTCTCGGAGCAATTGGGGAATGCCTTCTCTTCTCTCGAGTTTTCAGCTTCTCTTCAGCTTTCTATCAGTTCTTTTCTTTGGCAAAATCCAACATTCCAATGAAGGGGCTATGTTTCCCTTCCCCTAGCATCACACACTCGAGGGTTCTTCCTCACTCCTTGACTAACTCCATGGTTGAGATCTTTTATAATTCACAGTTCCTCCGTTATTTTACAACGTTTGCACGCGTGGGTGGGGTGTGGTCAGAACGGGGGGGGGTGGTGGTCATTATGGTTCCCATGCCCTAGATTTCACTCTTTTTTTTTAAATGCGTGTCTCCAGTGTAAGGAAGGCATGGTATAAAAAGTAAGACCGACACAAGTGGCCACAGTTCAAGGGTGTTTATTGAACTTCAATTGGGTTTGAAAAAGGCTCATCTAATCCTAAATCTGAAGATGGGAGCAAGCTACGACCATCAAATAATAATGCAGTCCTAGTGGTATCTTGTCAAAATAAAAGGGCCTATACTAATAAACCTATTGCCAATCCTTATCTCTAAATAGAAATAATGTGGGAAACTATGTTATGCAAAAGTGTTCAAGTAGTATGTCGGGATATTCATGCCGTTGGCACCCCTGCCCCACGTTTTCAGAACGGGACAAGGTGGGGGACTGGAACTTGGCTCATTCTCTGGCTTCTCTAGCATGAGGGTGCAGTTCAAAACTTCAGCATCATGGCCTTCTGTGCCAAAGTCTCTTTGCCATTCAAAGTCTCTTCTTTCAGAGGGTCTGATGCAACAAACAATAAAGTATTTTGCATGTACACAGGTTTCTTAGGATTTTCACTATTCACCTCGGATCCCCCTTTGCTGGGCTCAGATACACTTTGATACCGAATCTTCAATCGGTCTCCCTCCAACGGGCTCGGACCAATTTATCTACTCTGCCATAAACTTTCTTTACTGTATGAACATCGAAGACTTTCAATTGTGCACAGGATTTTGCTTGACCCATCATAAGACCACTTCGATTCACAACCCTTTTCCTCTATTTCACTTTTGCCACCTCTCAGCTGGATACCTTGCAGAGACCTTCGAATGAGCACACACGTGGTGCCGGACCACTCTGTTAAATTTATCGTATCTTGTTTTCAATCAATCACTGATCTGCAGTTCACCTTTACTTGCATTGGCTGTCACACGTGTTTCATACAATGTTCTTCGTTCCAGCTCTCGTCAGACAATGTTGCTGCTTGCATCCTTGGTTTCAACACAGACCGGTCTTGTATCGGTCTCCCCAACACACCGACTGTGTTGATTGAACTAATGCTGACTTGTTGTTGGAGCCAAGGACAGTACCACAGCAGCTGGTGATTCTCCCCACCTTGATTATCGATGCAGGAGGGACCCGGGTTCCTCCGCCACACAATGCAGGATTCCTCAGGCTGTTTTCCTGGTCTTACGCTTTCTGCTCTTGAGGCTTTGTGAAAGTAATGGTTCCTTGTCAAAAAGGTCAAGGGAACTTCCCTCCTTGCGATCCCCTTCTGTTTCGCTGACTTTCTCCTATTGTTAAACTGCCATCTTGGAACTGCTGTTTCCTTGTGTGCTTTGCCTCGCTCAAAGTGTGCTCTCCTGCTCCGCCTTTTATCCGCGTGGGGAAGTGTAATGAAAGTCAGGTGTGTGTGTGATGGTCAGTAATTGCCTGACCTTTCCTGACCATTGTATTGGGACACTTCAATTATACAGCTCGGGTGTTTTCTCTCATAGCAGGCTGTCTGAGCGAAGATGTTCATTTTGTAAAAGGGGCAGGGTTGAGTTCCTAAATATCCTACCTGGTAGGATGGGGTAAAGGCGTTACAGGGAAGGGGATCCCCATCTCACCATCCGGTGTCTCACTCCCACTCCCCGAACACTCCCCATCCAGGTGATCCTTCCGCACTGGTCCACATCTATGAACTGGATCCAAAAGAGATGGCCCTGTCCTGGCCACCTAGATGACAGATCCCTGGGGACTAGTGGGTGAGACACCATCTGGTTTCTCACACCAGACTTGCTTTCACTTTATCCTAACTTGCTCTCCTGCCAGGACTTCACAATATTTACACATTCAGTTTGCATGGTTTATTCTCTGCCAGGACTTAATAACAAGTTCAGGTGCTGGTCCCCAGACTCGCCTTCACAATATTCCCCACTTATACATGGGTGCAGGTTCCTAACTCACACAGTGCATGTTTTACTCTCCTGCCAGGACATTTCTAACTATTCTTTACAACATAGGTAGGTTTCAATCCCGTACACTTCACTAGGCAATAGCCTTGCCAATGCCTTTCTTATCAGTTTGATTAATGATCCTCCACCTTCTCGTTCAGTATTTTCATTACTTGCCATAGGGCTTTCCGACCGGTTCAATCGAGTCTTTAACCTTCCCCATGGTGCCTGAAGTGCGCCGTTTTCCTGCTCTTCCTCTTTGAGCTCACTGGTATGTTTTGGCTGCTCATGCGTTCTTCGTGTCGTCTCGTGGTTGCTGTGGCTTGCCGGCGGCTCGGTGCAGCATTCCACCCGTTCTCTGCTTCTCGCCTGGTCTCCAGCGTCTCCTGACAGTCTTGCATTGCCCTGGTTCTCACCACAGCAGACCTCTGACTTCCCGGCCTCGTCCAGACAGCATTTCCAGCTGCCTTCCAGCATCGGGAAGCACTCTGCTTGCTTTCCAGCTTCTGACAGGCTTCGCATGCAGTGGGGTTCACTCAGCGGCATCTTTCTCCCTGTGATTCTTCCAGCTGACTGGTATTTAAACGTCCTGCTACTATGTAGCTCCTGCCAGCGCTTAGAACGCAGGCTTCCTTTTCTAGTAATCTTCGTTGCTCCGGTCTGCTTTCTCATCTCATTACTGTAAGGAGCTCATGATGGCAATGGTAAAGACAGACACAAGTGATCACAGTTCAAGGGTGTTTATTAAATTGTATAGGTAGGTTGGAAAAATGCCATCTAAACCTAAATCTAAAATGGGAGCAATCTATGACCATCAAATAATAAGGCAGTCCTAGTGGCGTCTTGTCAAACAAAAAGGCCTACACTAAAAAAAATAACTATTCCACTCCTTCCAACTAAATACAAAAAAGTGTGGGATAGTGATCATAAGAATGAAAAGTGTTCACAAATGGTAAGTCAGGATGTTATAGGCAGGGGTCTCCCTTCCCCATGGTTTGAGCATGGGACAAGGCGGGACTCCTGAGGATAGCACACTCTCGAGCTTTCCGAGCACAAGACTACAGTTCCGTCCTCAAGTATCGAGATCTTCGGTGGTTAAGTCTCTTTTCTACAAAAAATTCTCTGGCCTCAGAGGACCTGATGTGTCCAAAATAACAAACAAAAAGTTCCTTTCCGTATGTGCGTTGGGTGATGGCTTTTCACCCCTGGATCCCCTTTCTCCGGGCTCAGATCCACCAAAGTTCCTAGCGATATTAGGGGGTGTGCAGGCAAAGTTTCGAATCAATAGTTTCGAATTACAAAACTTCCGAAACAAAAGTTTCGCAAAAAAAAGTGTTGAATGTATTTTTTTTTATGTTAAAGGCTTTATTTTAATTTGTATAGTAAAATAAGTGTTTTTACAAAAAAAACAGGGGTTTGGGGGGACACTCCCCATATAAAAAAACAATTATATCCAAGACTTTTTTTTCCGGCACTTTTGTGTCAGAAGTTTTGTCATTCGAAAATGTGACTGTCGAAACAGTAACTATGAACCATATTAGGGCCTTTGGTGTGGTGTCTCTTGCTTCCGAGGGCCTGATATGTTCAAAATAACAAAAGAAAGATCCTTTCTTATTGTACTTAGGGAGATTCTTCACCCCTGGGTCCCCCTCTTCTGGCTTCAGACCCCTCTTGGATGTCCGCCTCCCTCCGTCGGGTTCACTATGGCCTGTATTCCAAGAGATTTTATCTGTTCAATTCACGTGTCGTTGGATGATGGCTTTTCACCCCTGGATTCCCCCTCTTCCAGGCTCAGACCATTCTTTACTGTTTCACGTGTTGCTGGGTGATGGTTTTTCACCCCAGGATCCCCCTCTTCTGGGCTCAGACCCTTCTCGACTGTTTGCCTCCCTCCGTGGGGTACTCTCCTCCTCTCCCCTGCTGATCTCCAGGCTGAAACTAAAACAGCACTGGTTACCTGGCTACCCTCAGATCTCTGGCCCAGGTCCCCTCCTCGCCAGTTGCACACTTGCACTGCCCCCCTGGCAACCCTTGCACTCAGGGACTGTTCTGTATCCTTACAGCCCCCTATCTGCACTTGACACCTGATGTCTGCACTTACCCTTGCCACCAGCTGGCCGCACTTTTTATATATTGTCTTTCTTTATTTTCCGGTTTATCCTATGCATTGTACTGCCCCCCTTCCCTGCACTTGCACGATCTCAATGTCAACCGGGCCTAGTAAGATCGTTGTCTCTGTCTTCCCTCTGTTCCCCCTCCCTTGCCTTGTCGCGCCTTGAAACACTTATGTATAGGCGCGTTATAAATGCCATATCATCATATCATATATCACTATGGCTTTTATTTCATAATATTCTCACCTTTCGCATTCACAAGTCTTAATGGCTTTTTAATCAATCCACTGTGGACATCCCTCTGTCGGGTTCACTCTTGTTAACCACACAGTTCCTTCTCCTTTCTTACTATGCGGGATTCGTCACCCTTAGCTTTCCAGTTCAGTCGCCCATTCAGTTCTCACCACCTTTCTCCTTCTCTTGAGCTTCCATACTTGGATAGCTTTCTCGTCATGCGATCTGCATTGCTCGTATTGTGCTCCACCTTTCATCCATTTGGGGAAGGGAAAGGGCCGTCGGGTGTGTGTGGTTCGGGTCAATTGCCTGACCCTTGTGTTGGGACATGTAAACGGCTCTAGTGTTAGTCCGTTGTCTTTCATGGTGTAAGAAAGTGTCTGTGTCGGAAAAGGGGGGCCTGTGGGAGTGTGAGTATCCTACGTGGTAGGATGGGGAAAAAGGTGTTCTAAGAAGGGGCATGCCGCGGCTCACCCATCAGTGTTCAACCTCCACACCCCAAGGAGCCCTCATCCAGGTGATCCTCCAGCACTAGTCCACCCCAGGAACTGGATCCAATATGGCCGTGTCCTGGCAACCTGGATGACAGATCCCTGGGGACTAGTAAGTGAGACGCCTTCAGGTGTCACACATTACCTTGGTATAACTTGTCAGAAGGAACCCTAATGTATAAGATGGCTGGACGGGTTCAATATTACAATAAGCTAGAAATGTCTGTGAATCTAAGAGGGGGGTTGTATCCAGAATGGAAAGGTGGGTTATGTGTTTCTTGTCACCAATCACTTTCCCTCTCCCCTCATATGATCCCAACTCGGGCTGCCACCCCAGAGTCGGGATCAGGTAGTGGCTGCCCTTCCCTGGCTATATGGGAAGGGAATTTCCACAGAGAGGGTGTGATATCACTGGATTTATCACACCAGCCTCAACAATTCAGGATGACAATGCTTCAGAAAGCAATTAATCTACTAAAGCAGGCGGATTAAATGTCAATAAGGAGAAAAAGCAGGCCCTAGTTGGGAACACTCCTGCGCTGAACTCTTCTTTTTTTGGACTGGTTCTAATCTAAGGTGCGAGGTCACAGGTTGGTGGAGGTGAAGCCCACTCCTCTTGGTATGATTGTAGAGACAGGCCGGGCTACCACGCTATTGGTTTGAAAAATAAATATATAGATTTCCACGCTGAATGCGGTTGGTGCAGTGTGTTTTTTATTTCAGTGTAGACTCTGTCATAGTGGTGGTCAGCCGACACGTGTTTCGACCTCAAGGGGGTCTTTATCAAGGCTGATAAGACTACAACTGGGGCAACCTCCCCACTCAACAAGACCAAACCTAGGAAAGGCCCGCCCTCAATAAATCAACATATTAATCCTGGAACAGATAACAAAACACATAACTAACCCGTTCCTTTTTCTCCATCTCCCCCTCTTTTCCTTCCTTCCTTCCTTCCTTCCTTCCTTCCTTCCTTCCTTCCTTCCTTCCTTCCTTCCTTCCTTCCTTCCTTCCTTCCTTCCTTCCTTCCTTCCTTCCTTCCTTCCTTCCTTCCTTCCTTCCTTCCTTCCTTCCTTCCTTCCTTCCTTCCTTCCCATTGCCCATAACTAATGTAATTTTAACAAATGTAATTATCATGATTTTTGGATAGTATGTGAAATTATGCTGCAATGTCAATTTTATACACTGAATCCGAACTCACGTTTTGACACACACATGCCACTTACCTCACAAATGTCGCGCATATAAAAAAAACGGCTGGATATGTATATTTGTAATATCAGCCTTGATAAGGATTAAATGGCAACATTGGACATTTTAAAGATGTATACTTTCATATTGCAATATTGTCAGCGCACAGAAAATGCCTAAGATTCAAAGTGGGAAACGAGCGCTACCAATCCAAAGTGCTACCATTCGGCATATCCTCAGCACCACAAGTGTTTACAAAGGTCCTTGCGGTGGTGGCTGCACCCCTACGGAGGCAGTCCATTCCAGTGTACCCTTACGTAGACGACTGGCTAATATCAGGAGACACACCTCACTTGTGTCAGCAAAATACTCAACAAACCATCATTTTGCTGTTTCAATTAGGCTTCTCCATCAGCGAAAAGCAGTCAAGTCTAGTGCCCAGTCAAATAAAACAATTTCTGAGAGCATTAATTCGAACCGAAGACGGCCTACTCTTCGCCTCCGATGAGAGGGTACAAAACATGCTATTTCAAATCCCTCAGTACATAGTCAGTTGTTGGGTAACTGCGCGAAAGACCATGTGCCTTCTGGGAATTAATGCTTCCTGCATTTACCTTGTGCCGCACGCCTGTTTGTTCATGCGTCCTATGCAAGAGAGGCAAACGAAACAATGGTCGCAAGCAAGCGGTCTGTAGGACGATCTAGTGGTGGTTGTGCATCCTCTGGCTCCATCTCTGCAGTGGTGGACAAAGAAAAACTTTTTAAAGGGCATGCCATTCAACACCCTTGCTCTCACTACAGACGCATCGCTAGCAAGGTGGCCAGGTAATTTTCTCCAAACTGCACACAGTGTGTGGACACAAGCATTAACAAAAGGCAGATCAACCTTCTAGAACTGCTAACAGTATTCAAAGCTCTACAAGCATACAAACAGCTAGTACAAGAGATAGCGCTTATGCTAACAGACAGCACCACCACCATGTTCTACATAAACAAGCGGGTAGGAACACACTTGCCAGGGCTGTCCAAACTAGCCCAGAACATTTGGATGTGGGCCCTAAAACACATTTTTCTCCTAGCATAGCATGTTCCACGGAAACACCGTTCTCTAGCAAACATACCAAGCAGAAGTGCAAAATTCAGAACAAGAGTGGCAATTGAATGCCAACGTCCTGTACAACGTCTTCACAGGCTCGAGGTTTCCAGACATATATCTCTTTGCTACACAAGAGAACGCACAATGCCACGATTATGCATCCAGGTTTCCCCAGACAAAATCCAAGGGCAACGGACTGTTAATGAAATGGTCAGGGAGATTTGCGTATACTTTTCCCCCCCAACTCCACTTTTCAACAGGATAGTCCACAAGTTATACCGGGAACAAGTAACCATAATCCTGATAGCTTCTATGTGGGTGCGACAAACATGATTTTTGCACCTCCTGAGAACGTCTTTGTCCTCCAATAAAACTGCTGTGCCCATACAACATGTCACAGAACCAAGGGACAACACTCCACTGATGCCCTCAGATGCTGAACTTAGCAGCTTGACTCCTGGGGTCATAACGTTTGGTCATTTAAACCTAAACCACTGGTGTATGTACATTTTGAAGGAAGCACCCAAAACTAATAAGACACTGCTATTTTAACAAATGGAAACGCTTTGTCTTCTGGTGTAAAGTACGTGATAGCAACACAATGACTGTCCACCTTCATATATAGTACACTATTTGCTGTCTCTCTTAGACTCAGTCTTAGGGCCTCATCACGCTTTGGGCGGTAACACCGGCGGTATTACTGCCGGCGCTATTAACCCTACCGCCAAACCCCCGGCGCTATTAGCGCCGGATCACGGGTTTGGCGGTAATGGAATTCCCCATTCCCCACTGAGCCCATTCGGGAATGCCCCATTCCCCATTGAGCTCAATGGGGAATTTTCGCGCTCTTACCGCCGGCGGATTTCCCGCCGGCGGTAATAGCGCGAATTTTCGGCGGATTTCCCCCCCCCCCCCCCCACTCAGAGCTGGCGGGTAATCGGTGGAAGCCCTGATTTGGCAGACCCTTAAATCTGGCGGTAATAGCGCAACCGCCGGATTTAAGGGTTACCGCCAAACTCGTGATGAGGCCCTTAGTCTTTAATTCCCTATGAGTGCACCTAGCTGCTCTCTCAGCCTACACCAGATCACAAAGTAAAGTTTTGCGGTGGAAAGTGCATGTAGCTAAAGCATTCATGGAGGGTGTTAAAAAAAACTTTACCCACCAGTTTCAAATCCAGCACGCAGCTGGGATTTCAATGTTGTGCTTACCAAGCTCATGGGGGGCTGCCCCTTCGAGCCAATGCACAAAGCCAGTCTTAAGCATCTTACGTATAAAACTGCTTGTCTTGTTTCTATCAAATCAATAAGGAGAGTAATTGAATTACAAGCCCTTTCAGTGCAAGATCCTTTTGTCATTATTCACAATGACAAGGTGGTAAGCACACACCCACGTTTTTCTCCAAATTAATCTAAAAGTTCCATTAAATCAATCTATAGAACTTCCTGCTCTCTTCCAAAACCCAAAGAATGCAGCAGAGAGAATTCTACATCCCTTAGATGTCAGAAAGGCTGTCATGTATTACCTTCAAAAGACTAAACCGCTCAAAAACAGTTTGTATCTCTAGCCGCAGGAAGAGTGGTGGATCCTATCTCTAAAGCGGCTATCTCAAAATGGATTGTCATATGCATCTAACGTTGTTCTTCTCTTGCCAAGAGAACATTACCCTTCAAGCCCAGAGCACACTCAACTCTGGGCACAGAGGCTACTTGAGCTTTCATTGCAAATGTCCCCTTAGATGCCATTTGCAAAGCTGCCACTTGAGTTCTGCTCATACCTTCACACAACTAGATACAGATTCTAAGGGTGACACATAGGTGGGCCAGGCAGTGTCAAAATATCTTTTTGCCACTCTACCTTCAAACAACCCACCCACCTTCATGCTAATCTATGCAAAGCAGGTGATTCTAACTAGACCCACAAACCTCAGAAAGCATACATTACTTAACATAACCGTATTTCGGATGCTTTTATCTGCTTAGGTTCACATGCGCCCACCCTTCCTCCTGTCTTGGAGTTGAAAGTTCTAGGGCAAATCATAGATGCTTCACACCTCATCACAACTCGCCTATTCGCCATGCATGCACTCCATTCTTCCTCATGCCAGAAACAAAACCATCTGAGGGGCCTCGATGCATGAGGGATCATGGGTACAGTAGATGTCCCACTAGGGATAATATTACAAATACGGCCAATCGACATCCCCTTTTTGAACTTCGAAAACATGTGCAATACTTCAATGTCGGCCTATGCAAAGCATGTGATGTGAATCTTAGCAGATACAAGCATCAGAAATACGATTACGTGTGTGTGTGTGTGTACACGTACGTGTACGTACAGCGTTCCTAGTAGCCATGCTATGTATAAAGTATCACTGCCCTCTTAGACAAGCAATGCCTACTAGGGGTGCTGTGGAGTTTGGACTTGGCTCCAATGGATTTTCCTATTTTCACATTGCAGGTGAAAGAGTTTTTCTCAAAACCTTTTAAACCCACCATAGGTTTCTTGATATATAGCATTTAAGTTGCCAAAAAGAGGGAAACTGATCATTCAAAGTCTCTGGAAATTCCAGATCGGGCAAGTAGAAATAAAGCAGACCAGCAAAGCACATGGCACGATGTTAAAGTGCACGTTTTAAGCAATTCTAGCAATGGATAATGGGGGGGGGGGGAGGGTGCAGGTAAAGTAAAGGAACATTAAGTTCCTGAACTGTATGCCAGCCATAAGCCTAGCTAGCATTCCCACGTGAGGATCTCGGAGTTTGAAGTCTGCCCAGTACTCCTATAAAGCAGAGCAATCCATCAACGGCACTGAGGGTGGAAACTGCACTCAAAGGGGAAGAAGCAATTGTCTAAAGTGTTTTTTGAAAAGCAAAGTTTTATGTTGCCTCCGGGCTTCGCAATTGTCTCTCTTCACTTCTCAGGGCTGTAAGTTGATTGTTCCACATGGTAGCACCACCTACTGGAAACATCCTAGACCCCATTTTTTTTTGGCAGACATTATCTTAGTGTCATAGTGCTGACAGATCTGAGGGGCCTGGTAGTGAAGTGTTTTTTTTATCTTCTGCTTGGGGTAAGCAGATGTCAGTATGCGCAATGAATGAGGTAAAAGGCTTTGAATTCAATTTATATATTTTTCTACAGGAAGCTATTGGAGAGTTTGTAGAGCAGGGGTGATATGTTCTCTCGATTTGAGACCCAGAATAACTGTAGCTACTTTTTTTCTGGATTAGCTGAATTTAGTGTATCATGTTCTGAAGAAGGCCCAAGTAAAGTCTGATCCAATAGTGGAAGTCTGATAGGACCATGGCTCTTGTTACTTCAACCTGCGAAAGAGCGCCCCATAACAAAAAATTTCTAGGTTACTAGGCTCGGAAACTAGTGTGGACGGAGCTCGATGAATGGAAGCTGTGGGGTGGGGAATAGAGTGGTCAACTAGGATATTCACAGTCTTGGAAGCATGCATTCAGGCATAGACTGTTTATCATCCGGTCCTGAATGAGCAAGAAGCAAGACTAGATGTGGTTCTGAGCTGCAGGTGTATCATCCAGTCTGAAGGCAATCTGAACCTCTTCAGCATTTAAAATGACAAGGAACAAGGGGCAATGAGGTTGGATGTTGGCTTTATGTAGGCATTAACCACCTGAGGGGATTTGATGGAACCATGTGCATTTCACAGTTGCTGACACAAACCTTTTAGAGAAAGGACTTAGATTTTATTTAACATTCTCTGGTGACCAGCAAGGAAATATGTTTCAAGGCACACCCTTCAATGCCCATGGAGGTGTCCACATGTCTGAGTGAATAGTGTTTCACGCTGTCAAAAGCTGTGACAGATCAAGCAGAATAAGGACACCAGGCGTATTGTTTTCAAGGAACAGCAATAGCACTTCCTTCATAAACAGGAGAGCGTATTCCATGCCTGCAGAAGGTATTGAACCCTTATCTGATTGTAGTGGTGCCGGTCCAAGAATTCACTGTTTGGAGAAAGATACCTGTTCGGGAAACATGGAGGTTTGGAGGATCTGATCTGATCTGATTTCTGACATGAGCTTGAATATTTTTCATTTGATCCTAGAAAAACAGGTGTATATTATCTGCATGTTCCTGGGAAGAAGGTTCTAAGCATAATTATATAAGCATCCAGAAAGTGGCCCCCACATGGGTGGGTGCAGAAGGGTCAAAGATTGAGACTCAAGGTGTTGTAGCAGTTTGGAGAGAGCAGTATGCTTATTGACAGGGTTGCCAAGCCATATGTCCCCCAGAACGATATTGCCACAGGTGATTTGGAGAGTAAAAATGTATTCAGCCTTTTATTCAACGTGTTGAGTCCTCGGGCAGTCTGTAAATGACCATAACCACACTTAAGAGTTGAGGTTGGTAATGGATTTACAGACTAGGCTTTTAAGTGAGGAAGTAGGGTTAGTTGGGATGCTGGTCTTGGAGAAGTATCCAGGGGAGGTGCAGGCAACCCTCAGCCAGGATTGGAAAATCTGGTATTAACATGCATTTTGTATCCTGGTGGAAGGAGTTTCAACCAAGGTGTCTGTAAACTAGCTTTCCGTGAACCCCAGGAAATCATGAATGTTAAATGCATCTTTATTTACAGATGTAGCCTTTACAGTGCCCACATTGAAAAGGATTAGGTTTCATCATTTGTTTTCAGGTTTGGATGTTTTTATTTATTTGACATTTATAAAGCGCACCAAACCCTTAGGCATCAGGGCGCTGTTACATACATGTTACTCTTGGTGCTTAGTTACGGTTATGGCAGGAACGTGTTACATTCGGGATTACAGTGTCGGTCAAATCTGGTAGTTGCATATAAGTAAAATGCACGTGTCAATCAAGTGGTTACACAAAGGTTAAGGTCAAGGGCAGCGCAGGTTGCAGAAGTCAATCCGTCTGCTGCAATTAGGTTAAATGCAAGTGACAATCAGGTGCTTACACAAAGGTTAAGGCCAGAGACATCAAATTTGGTAGATGCAGGTGCATTAAAAGCAAGTGCAGCAGCAGGCCCTCAGGCATCAGGGCGCTAGGTACAACAGATGCATGGGGAGTAGACTAGAGAGCAGAGTGAGAATAGCATGTTGCGCGGTGGATCGGTTTATGGCAGGCGCCAGCTGGAGTGGCCAGATCTCATGGTGTAGAGGCTGGAGATATGTGCAGGAGTTCGGACAAGATACATTTACGGTCAGACTGGAGTGGTCGCAGCAGTAGTGTTGGGGGCAACAGGATAGGAACACCTGGATGAGAGGTGGGAGGGGAACGAGGAGCGAAGTGGCAGGGAGGGTGAGGGAGACCATAAAGCTAAAAGGCCATACAAGTAGCCTCCACACTCCATGGGGGGGGGGATACAGCGCTAGCATATGGTATACAATGAGTGATCAGGGCACTTCTGTGAACAGCCAGGGGAGTGAGAGAAAATGTGGCTAGGTAGCAATGGGAGTGAAGGGTTTTTGCTGCGTCATGATGTAGAGTCAGTATGATGAAGTGAGTAGTAGGTAGTCAGGCATGAAAGTGTTACGCTCACCTGGTCTCCACGGGGGTGTCACACGAAACTGAGCGATGAACGTCTGCACGTGTCCTTCTCTGTCTCTCTACTTCTTCTCGAGCATTTGCCTAGAATATTGAATGGAGATGTTAATCGGCTGCATTGGTTAGGCAAGATCCCCTCCTCCCTTCACCTCCTAGCGCTTCCCTCTGTGCTTATACCTCACCTTAGGTGTTTTAATGATGGACTCTCCGGCCTGCTTCTGAATGCAGGGGCGTGTGAATGTTCATAGGCTTTTCGCTGGATATAGTTGCGTCACTGATCCTGCGGCCTGTAGAGGAATCCATACCAGCTGTGACTCCGTGAGTAGATAAATCTTTGTACCAATCGATTCTTGGTATCAGTTTGCTTAAGTGTTCTTTTTTGCCAAAGTATTCACTATTGTGCTTATTCTTTTGCTGGTGTGGTTTTGGAGGTTCCAGATGAAGAATTAGACTCCTCGCTACGACTCTGCGCAGTATTCCTGCAGGTACGTGTTGGCACAAGAGCGCGTCGTCAAAATGTTTTTAGAGATGGTTCTTTTATCCTTGCGCGACTAACTTGATGTTCCGTTTTCTCTTCTGCAGGTGCGGTGTGACTCCGGAGCGGCAATCCTGAACCGCTTTGATGGATTGCTGGAACACCGTAGCCTCCGGGTGAGTATTAGCTCTCCCTTCTTGTGTCTCTTTGCAGCTGTGGTGATTCCGGGGAGCGGCAGAAGAGGAAGCCGTTTCGGATGGACTGCTTCTCAGGTAGGTACACAACCGTCGTTCTTCTGCTTGTTCTCTCTTTCCTTTTCTTTTCTCCAACAGGTGCTGATGGTCCGTGGTTGCTGAGGCGTGGCTGAAGACCGGGTGACTCTGGAGCTGAGCAGACACGGTGAGCGTTACGCTGCAGGAGTGCAGAATAATGCAAAGTGTGGTCTGTCCTTCGGATGTGGTTTATATAGCCTTGATCAAATAGTCCCAGGTAAAGTAGTCCCAAGCCCTGCCACACCTTGGAAGCTAGACTGCATTGCTCAGTTCCTCCGAACTGGGCTATGTGTGCCTCCATGTTCTCTGAATTCTAGTTCACATGAAGAAATATTATGAACCTGGCGCCAACGGCACCAGGACTGACTCCAGGAAGGCTTCGGATAACTTTCTGGGGCCTTAGAGCTCCCCCATGGGAGCCTGCAACTGGGGAAGGCTGGTCTGATCCTGACGTCTGGGGGCATGCTTCATGACAGAAAGGCCATGATGTGGCGTGAGTAGACGGAGGGAGGGGATCGAACCATCGTACCTTAGGTGCCCGCAGTGGAAGGATCCCTCGGGCACTTGACCAGGCTGAGAGGTGGATCCAACATGAGGGTAAGTGCACCAGGGATTGGTGCCAGGCTGCCGTAATGTCCCGGACAGGCCCAGACAGGCACCAAGCCTTATAAAGGGGCCTTGCAAGGGGGACAATGGCAAGCCTTCCGGCTTGGATCTGGGAGGTGCTTTTGTGCGCAATCCGACCAATCGGCATGTCTGCTGCCTTGGAGACTGCAGGCATGGCAGAGCGTCGTCACAGGCTGGCGTCCAGACTCCTCGATGGTAAATCTGAAGCGGGCGGACATCTTAACAGGAGCAAGTGCTCTGTGGGTTGAAATGCAGAGGATTCAGCATCAGCCTACTTCATAGGAGCAACCTTGCATATGCCAGATGGTCTGCCAGGCAGCTACCCGGAGTAGAATGCAGAGTGTCTGTGGGTTAGGAATGATGATGGCATTCCTGGGAAAAGTCAGGATGAGGGAGTCTAGTGAAGCGTCGGCACTCTGCATCCAAGGAGTGTTTTCTTTTTTTTTTTTCTTGCTTTTTCATAGATGGTGTAGAAATGCCACCTGGAGAATAGCAACATGCTTATTAGTTTTTAAGATGGAGAGGTGATTGCATTCAAAATGGCACCACAAAATGAGTATGTATTACTACACTGGAAAGGATAGCAATGAGGTGTCAGCAGTGACATTGTGATGTGGAGGCAACACAGGACAGAAGAAGAAGAAGAAGAAGAAGAAGAAGAGGTGGGGAAGGAGGTAATCACGGAAGAGTAGTGGCAAAGGCATGGCTGATAGCACCTGGTGATTAAAAGTGAAGCAAAGGGTTCCAGAAGGAGAACTGAACAGGCGTGCCGGATCCTGGTTGGTCAGTGAAGCTTGGCAATGTGGTTATTTATTTGAGGTTGTGAAGTCTCATATGATTGGCAAAGCGGTACTAGGCAAATGCAGCAAGAGAAGCAATAGGTAAAAGGCTGAAGTCAGTCTGTACAGTATACCCTGTCTGGAAAGGGAAACCTTAAAGGCAACACAGCCAAACGGCAGATAATTGGCTAAAAACTAATAATCAAGTACATTAGAGTGTCTGATAAATTGTGTATGTGAAACTTGGAGAAGTTGGAAGTAGAACCTAAATAGAGAAGGAAGGGTGGAATAATCCAGAAAGAATGGAGGGTACAGCAAAGTGTAAGGGTGGAGAAGTACCAGTCTGATACAGTGGGGCATGGTAATTGGCAAATACTTTTATTCAGGCAAAAATAAAGTGGAAACCTATCCCTCCCCAACTCTAGGGTTTCCCTGCCTCTACTAAGGAACCAAGGAATCAGTCAGAATGTCCAAGTAAATAAAGAGTCCACTGTCGTGTCAAAAGACCTACTTCTATCCCTCGCACTTGTAACTAATAAGAAAGGGTACTGGATCTTCTTGGTCCAGAAACGTGAATCCCTTCTTCTGCACAATGAGCCACAATTCCAATCATAGGGGGAATTTCGCTTGTGAGTATAACTCCCTTCTCCAGCTCTCAGTTCCTTTCCTCCTTTCCGAGGAAAAGAGGAAAAAAAATGCCAGCTTGTGGTGCTGTAAGGTTTCAGTTCACAAGAAAAACTTCCAACTCCACATCATTCCTTATTGACCATAGTTTTTTTTCACTATTGGGTTCCTGGAGAATGCCTCTCTTCTCCAAGTTTTTTGTTCTCAATGTTCTCACATTGCCTGGGAATAACTCCCTTCCCTATGCCTTCTTCCGTCTGATTGACTTCATGATACACACTCTTCGTGAAAACCACCAGGACGTATTGCTTCCTTCTCTTGAGGTCTCTTGGCTTCACAGTTCACAAGAGCTGGGCAGAATGACTCCCTTCCACCAAGCCCTTCTTGGGCCTTAGCATGCAGTTCACACTGCCAGCAGGAATGCGTTCAATCCCCTGGCCCCTTTTAGCTTTCAGAATTCACAGTTCAATATTTGTTTGCCCTTTTTGGCTTTCACGGTTCAATATTACCAGGCGGAATGCCTCCCTTGCCCTGGCACTTTAAAAGTTCACACTTCACATGAGCTCCTAGTCTTATGGGTGTGGGCCCCAGACCTGTGTATGCCTCCTGTCATGGTGCATAAATCCTGGTTCACTATCCTGCCAGGCACTGTGACTATGAAGATGACTTGGGTAACTCTTCATAAAAGGGTACAGGTCCCTGACCCATGTCCAAATGCTTGTTAGCCCTTGTGGGAGCCCTCCAACCTTCCTGGCAACCCAGGTACTTGAAGGGGGCTTGCCTATGTTCTTCGTCAGTTGCAGTTTCTCCTCTGTGTCCTCTTGGACCTCTCGTGGCCCATGCTGCTTTCTGGTGTGCTGCGGCATCCCCACAGCGTTTGGTTCGTCATGGGCTGTGTGCCTCCTTTCGATTGCACTTTACAGCTGCTCGTTGTGTCTGGACGCCTGCTTGTCCACGGTTCCGGTCGGTCCCTCCTCGGCAGACTGGATAGGTACAGCTCTGCCTGCAGGGCAACGTCCCCAGCAACGTCTTCTCCTGTTCTCTGCTCCGGTCTGCTTCCGTCTCATGGTTCCTCCAGAGAGGCCTTCTTCCTCCTTCCTGGTTTCCCTCTTCAATTTTGAATGGTATGAGGGGTCAGAAATGTGAGGCGGACAACTTGGTAAAGGTCTTTTACAAGAAGCTTTTTTATTAAATCATAAGGGTTTGACAAATGCCCCACTGTCCCTAATCTTAAGAGAATTTCCCTGCCTGTCAAAAAAATAAACTAAAGGAAAACACTCAAATAAAAGGAATTTGTCCCTCTCACTTAAACACATATCCAACTCATAAAGGTAATGGCAATTTAAATACAACAGAAATGACAGTTATGTTCAACATAAACCTAATACTTTATATCCGTGTAACGTAGGCCGGACCCCCTTCCCCAGAATCAAAACAGGATTTTCAATCAAAGGTTCAATTAAGCGAGTTCATTTTTGTAGCCAAGTTTTGATCATAAAGTTCGTCTTGCTCACTGTGTTTCACTTGGACTTTCAGCAACAGTTCAACCAAACAACGTCTTTATTTCTCCAAGTATAAATGTTCAACACAACCCCTTCTTAAGACAACAAAAGTACTTTCATCATTCTTCTGTATCAACAAAAATATTTCGTCGGGCTGATTCCACCACAATTTATTAAACACTTTAGTGGTCTTGCCACTTCTTCTCAACTTTCAGCCACAATGCAGTACTTCATTAATTTCTTCCTGGTCCGCTAACCTGCCAGTACTACCACTAAAAGGTCCCTATCCTTGTATACTCGCCTGTTGGGACAAAAGCTCCTAACAGTACTAAAAGTACTCTGTGGTAAGGTTTACTTCAAACCTTTAAGAAAAGTCTTTGACTTTCAACAACATCAAAATTCACAACTTCTGCGAAAATATGAGACGCATTGGTGCCGTTTATTCCACTGTTGTATTTGCCACAGGCAATGCAGGGTATTCCCTTCTCCTCTTCTCCTTGACACCTTCTACTAGTAGGGCCTCTATCCCTGCCACTCTTGTTTTTCCACTATTACATCAAACAACGGCTGACAATGCTTCTGTATTACACTTGCCCCTCTTTGGCTTAGGCAATGCTTGTTGATGTCCTCCTCAACTATTGCCTCTTTCTTATTCTGGCAATAATATTTATAATTAGTACCCGGCGAGAGACAATCAGAATGCAACAAGCATTCTGATTGTCTCTCGCCGGGTCATTACCCGGCCGAGAATCCTCTGATTCTCGGCCGGGTTTCCAGCCGCCTTGTCCTCGGCGGGGGCGTGGCAGCCCCTCAGCCAATGAGGAGGCTCGAAGCGGGACCATCACTGTTCCGAGCCTCCCCACGACTGAGAAGCTGCCTTCGCACCCCCGCCGGGGACTCGGGTAAGCTTTATCTTTTTCCTTCCCTCCGTCCCTCCTCCCTACTCCACTTACCTTTTTGCTCCTGCGTCCCCACTGGACAACGATGGCAGGCTCCAGCAGTGTGGAGACTCGGAGTGGGCCAACCCCGTTACGCGCCTCCACACGGCTAGAGGCTTCCATCGTCCCAGCGGGGACGCAGGTACGTATTTTTTTTTTTTTCTTTTTTCTTTTTTTTTTTTTTCTTCCCGTCTCTCCCTTCCACCCTCCCGACCCCACTTACCTTCTTTTTTTTTTTTTTCGGGAGCGGACGGGCTGGGTTTTCCCTTTCCCGGCGGCCATTTTTTCATTTTTTTTTCATTTTTTTTTTTCTGTTTAGAAACGCGGCGAAACAGAACAAAAAATGCCATTAGCACCCCGATCCAACGCCGGGGTGCTAATGGCAATAAGACCCGAGGCGGCAGGCCAATACCGCCGCAGGTAATGCCCGAGGGCTATAACTACGGCCCCGGCATTACCTAACTACGGCCCCGGCATTACCTAACTACGGCCCCGGCATTACCTGGGGAGGTATTGGCCCTCCGCCTCGGGTCTTATTGGCACAATGGTAAACTCACTGGTTCCTGCACACACGTCTGCTCGGCCCGCTACCACTGTTCGTTTAGCCTCTTCTGCGGCCTCAGACTGCTTCGGTGCGTTTCCCGTGGCCTGTGTCGATCAGGAAAGGAGCCTTTTTTGCTCCTAGTGCACTGCGGTGCTTGCCAGCCACTGGGACACATACAACAAGGAAAGTCTCTCTCTCTCTCTCTCTCTCTCTCTCTCTCTCTCTCTCTCTCTCTCTCTCTCTCTCTCTCTCTCTCTCTCTCTCTCTCTCTCTCTCTCTCTCTCTCTCTCTCTCGAAAGCTTGTTACAACACTGCTTCCCACTGCACAACCTCCTGAATGAAGCACATCAATGTTGTAGACCCTTTTGAGGACTGTCATCCACTCCAAACATAGCGGCGTCTCCTTTTCCTTTCTTTTTCCACTAGGACAGCTGGTCTCTGCAACTCCACCTTCTAGTTCTAATGGCCTGCACCTGAGGGTGCCTTACATATTCAAAAGTCCTGCTCAGGTGTGGGTCATTAGAACCACAAGACTACATTTTGCGGTTTAGTGCCTCTGAGTCCTCCTTCCTCGCCCCAGTATTTGGGGCATTGTGGGACTTGAAGTCCCCAATCTTCTGATTCCTTTTTCCTTCAGAAATAAAATCTTCAACTTTATTGGATTTACTCTGTTTATTAAATAGACTCCTAGGGTAGGGTTTTAGATGAGTCAATGGTTGGTTCAGATTTGAGGGAAAATGATATACATCAGAAGTCTATGTATTAAGGTTCCGATTCCTACACATATTATTCCCCGTTGATCATAAGCGTTTTCACGACCATTAATATGAGTGGCGTTGTGAAGGAAAACCTCACTCTGACAGAAATCCATTAAACATTCTGGCATCATGGAGGTCTACCTTTCTGAAGAAGATAAATATTGCGTGCCTCAAAACAAAGTCCTCCTGTTCCTTTAGGGGCCATCTATTCCCAGGTGATCCACACAGCTAACAGTATCCCCAAGGTTAAGATCAGGTAGTGGCTGCCTTCTCCATGCCACCTGGAAAGAGACTTTAGGCAGGGATTCTGTAAGGATTCCGCAGGATTCAGCACATTGGGCTCTGCCTAATTAGGTTTTGAGAGAAACTAGACTGTTGATTCACATTCTCATAAGTATTCTATTTGCTTCTACACTTCTTATTCATCCTATTATTGATCTAGATGTCTTCCAGGGAGTCAATTGGTCTCTCCCTCATCTCGGTACTTGGAATCCACACTCTTCCTCATCCCTGTACTTCCTCTATTGGTGGTATAACAAAAACATATAGAACACTAGGGAAGATGTTGGCGGAAGGGGGTGGTCCAGAGGTTTGCCAGGGTTAGGTGGGTTATGGGGATAGCATGTTCTCCCCAGGTCATCACTAATCCCAAAGGGGCCTTCCCTCCCTATAAGATCCACCCACTGAGTACCACCCTCAGGGGGACTTTCGGGTAGCAGCCTTACCTCCCTGGACTCATCAGAAGGCAGAAGTGATGACATCCGGGGATTCGTCCGTTGGGCACAAGAAACCCTTCAATCATCCGGAGTGGAGGAACGTAATTGCTACAGAAGAGGACAATGTAGGGAGAGGGCAATGTAGAGGGAGAAATCCTACAAATTAAGGGGAGGTGGAAGCAGAGGGGAAGATTAGCCACAAGGAAGTGTGAGGAATCAGTGAGGATTCCTCCCAGAAACCTGGTCTGGGGCCCTTCTCATGTGGCCACAGAAAGGCAGCCGATTCCTTATCCTGACCCTTGGGGATGGTGTACTGCTGGAAGATCATATGGGGGTGGGGGGGTTCAGGCCAGGAAGACTGTGAAACCCCCCATTTAACTTTCCCATAAACCCACACTTTTGATGGCTGTTTGCAAAACTGCAGACATTAAAAGAAACAACTTTGTTGGAGTGCACTACATGTCCCATAATCTGAGTACTGGGACGACGAAGAGGGCTGAAGAGGCATGCAGTTGCAGAAGTTGACAATTAAGCCTAACCACCCACACCTGAAGGAACCTGTGAGGCTTAAAAGGTCCTCTCAGGTGCAGGCAATAGGAAGGAGCTGGAACTGTGACTGGAGTGCGAGTTGTAGCAGTAGTCTCAGAAAGAAGTAGACACGAAGCTGGCAAACCAAGCAGAAGTGGAGAACAAGAGGGATGCTGGAATGTGGAGACAGCAGATTTCTCCTGCTTGTTCTGAACGAGTCCTGTTCCCCCAAAACTATGAATTGCAGAGGCTGTGAAATAGAATGTGTGCAGGAGAGCTGTCTTCCCCATGTGAGCCGGATTGCCTTGGTTTCCGTGCAGTGATTGTGTTGGAGACCGAGGCAAGGAGCAGTTGTCAAGTCGTGGGTCTCAGGAGTGAGAGAGGCTACATAAATGTGTGGCCGGACAGTAGCCCCCTTCAGAGAGGTCTAGTGCAGGTCCCTAAGAAGCCAGGAGCAGTAGAAGTTGTGGCAGCAGTGCGACCCGCAGAGCAAGTGGTAATGAAGCCGGTGAGTGAATCCTACCGTTATACCTTGCACAAGCATTGCTGGCAACAGTATCCAGTTCCCTATTCACTTGCGTATGATTTAAAGCGAGCTGAAGTTGTTTTTTTAAGTTATAATACATGAACAATGGAAAAGTAGCACTTGAGTATATTAGGAAAGCCCATTTACTCGTGTGGAGAGCAAATGCTGATTAAACCCATTGTTAAATCTTTAACAAACTATCTACCTGACGGAGTGGTCGCGGGTCACTAATTAAGAAGAGTGAACATCGAGAAGACCATTACCGAATACCTAACCTTGATAAAACAGTGGTTGAAGTCTTTAACTTGTTAAAACTATATCAAAGAGTGGTCGCGTGTGCCTAATTGTGATTTCTAAAGAAAGACTGAACTCTATTCTTTAATTTAATGTGGCATACCTTTTCATATAGAAGAAGTTCAAGTGTATCTGCTGTTGAAGAGAACAAGCATTGCCTAAGCCAAGAGCCTCCCAATATTAAAAGTGAAACTAGCCTTTCTCAGAGTTAGTAAGCAATCTGTTACTGCGAAGTTAATAATGGTTCAATTGTCCTAAGATACATTACCTGAAGCGAAGAGTGGCACCAAAGCTTCTGGGTAGTTCCTTGGGCTGATAAAGTTGGAGAAGAGAAACTGGCTGCTGGTAAAGATTATTTTGAAGTTGACACAACCTGTTGTGCCAAAGACTCTGAAAGACAGAGATAAGTGAGTCTTAAAGGCAGGCCCAGGTTGCTATTGGGGCAGACAGACAAGAGAGGCAAAGAGGCTGCCCCCTTTGAAGAGAGATGGAAGAGTGCTTTGCTTAATTGAATGTGTTAAAGTTCTTTAAAATATGTCTTGTTGAAGCCTGTCTAGAAGTACACATCACTGAAGCTGTGGTAGTAATCTAAAGTACTGAAGCTGTGGTGGTATATCTGATTGTCAGTAGATGCAGCATAATAGTAGCCTAAATAAAGTGGAGTACTGTGGGACAAAGGTGTATGTTCCCATAGTGAATCAATTAGAAGTGAAGTTGTTGAAGTGGAAGCAGCAACACTGTGAAAACATCCTGACACATATACCATTGTGAATTTTAAAACTAGGACTAAAGAAATACTAACTGTTAACCAAGAACTGTGTATCACTGACAGTTGTGGCTATTGCATTTCGTTGAACTGTGGCAAGTCTTCGTGAGGAGGTGACAAATCATTGTGGTTGGGAATACCGTTGCTGCTATTTGGTGGAAGTAGAAAGTGGATATTTCACATAGAAGAAGAGATTTGCTATCATTGGAACTCTGGTTAAGACACCTTACTTTTGGCCTCATTCTGACTATGCCGTAAGCCTACCGGCACCGTTGTTACCGGACCGACACAGTACGACTCTGCGGGCGGGTGCCGATGCTTCCATGCTCCCTATTCCCATGGAGTCCTATGGGACTTAAATGGGAATGGGGATTTACATTTATCAGCGCCTGATTTCCCGGAACGCCGGGGTTGTAATCCCCCAGGGTTTCCGGCAAGCCAAGCACCTGTAAAATTCACAAGTCAGGTGGCAACCTGCCAGTTTTACCGGCACGGCTACCACAGGATTTGGAAATGAGGCCCTTTGACTTTGAAACATCAAGAACTGATTTGAGACATTGGTTTCTTTTGTTGAACATTAGCAGAGTTCACCTTGAATCCTGGGGAAGGGAATGCACACAGGACATTAGGTTATTCAAAAACTATTACTGTTTGTTATGTTGTATTGCCATATAGTTCCTTTGTGTATTTGTTGCTTAGTGTGAGGGCCATATTTCCTGTGTTAGTCTTTTTCCTTAGCTTTGTTTGGGCAGGAAAATCCTCATTTGAGTAGGCATAGTGAGGCATTTTACTACATTTATTTTGAGAAGAAAATGTCATGTTTTGATAAATCATCAAGCAGTTGTCCCCCTTGTATTACTGACCCCTCAGAGGTTAACCAGTAAATAAGGACAGCAGAGGGAGGTGGAGGAAGTAGCGTGTTTAAAAGAGAAGATTAATTAGTTTGGTCCAGCACCATCAACGTAGGAGCAAAGCAGTCAGATCAGGATAGAGTTAATACTAGAGAGGAGGACTAGGCCTAGGACGAGCTAGGGTTGACAGAGTAAATGGATTCCATCTGGGAACATGATCCCAGAGCAGTGAGGGGGACAGAAAGGAGGATGAGGAAGACAAGAACAGCAATCGAGGGCAAGGATAGTGAGGGATCAACAAAGTTCGCTGAAGCACATGCTCAGAAGATTAAATAAAGTTTTAGTCAAAGAGACTTTAGATCTGATGGCGAGATAGGTGAGAGGGTAAATGGGAGGATTTAATGGCAGACCAGTGAATCCCAAGTAAGGATAAGATAAGTTAAGACTGGATGGTTAAGGAGGAAAGTGGGGTAACTGGGGTGGGAAAGAGGAAGCAGTGGCACAGGAGCAACAACACAAAAAACAGCCATAATGGAAGGTTGTGGGCGGTTTTGCGTTGTCCAAGAAGCCAAGGGGAAGGCAAAGGCAGTAGTCCGCATTGTGGAAAAGGACTAGGCTGGACAGGGGAAAGGTATGCACGTGGAGACAACCTAGCGGCAACACTTAGGGCAAGTGATGTTGTCAATTTGTAGATTCTCAAAAGAATAGTATGCTTTCTTCCAGACCACACCCCCACAAACAAGTCACATCACTGCTGGGAGGTGGAGTCCGGTGGAAAGGTGGTTGGGCAAAAGCACCCAGAAGTGCTGTTTTGCTGTTATGCAGTGTCGTGGGCGACTGGTCTTCGCGGCAGTGGTAGTTGCACAATTATAGACTTTGGCTGTTTAGTTAGTCACTGCCATGTGTGTGCTTTGCTTGCAACTATGGGAGAAACCGGTGTATTTTTGTAAGACACGGCCTGATAAGGTCAGACAAGGTCGAATAACGCCTCGCTTATTAAGCTTCGTGGTCTGATGTTGCCTTAATAGGTACGCCACCACTAGCCAATAGCTACCAACCCGGCAGTTGTGATTGATCTGTTATCTACCGCCTAATTTCAGCATTTGACGCGTACAATGAAATTGTGACATATAAGTATTTGGGAGATATGGGAGATAAGAGTGGACACTTTTACGGTGTTCCCATCGGCCTCCCACTCTGTGTTGTGACTAGTCTGTGTTTTGGGGAAATATAAGGAGTAAAATAGATTGTGCTATATCCCCTGATTGTCACTGACTGTAATTATGTACTTTTTGAACATTAACTGTACACCTGTGCATTATTTGTACATTATCTGTATTAACTGTATACCTGTGCATTAGTTGGAGTGTAACATCACGACTTGATGTTGTGTTGTGTGTGTCTTTAGCATGTTTAGCGTTCCGAGAGTCGATTGATGCGTCAACAGCCTTATGTTTACTTAGGCACACTCTAAGTAATAAAACGATATGGAGCCACAACAAATTGCCTCAAAAGCTATTGAAGTAATAGGTGATTGTTTTGAGACAAGGATTGTTAACACAATCAGTACACCTAAGGAAGCACACGCACTTGCTTTGCCTGCTTCGTCTACAAGAGCAATAATAGAAAACGAAAACGATAATGAGGTAGATGATTCTGTCCACAATCGAACCAGTAAACAAGTCGAATAAGGGTGACCGTCACGCAAGTGATCCCTCATCCCCTGGCGGCTCTACCCATGTCGTGGCAATCAGACGTGTATCCCCAAAACGATAAGCAAAAATAGCTTCATAAAGAGCAAGCGAAATTGGAAAAAGGGGGAGGAAAATTGATGAGGAAGCAAAAAAAAACCTGAAGTCATGACTAATTATTACCCAAAGAAAGATACTATCTACATGGGTAAAGAGATTGACAATGCAGATCCAATTGTAGTCCCCAATAAACACATTGTGAGTGATTTCATTAACCAAGCAGAAAAAGTAGCTGCACGGAAAGCGATAGCACAGGAATTAAATGAACTGTTACCCTGGCAAGCAAACTTATTCAGAATGCCCTCAATCTCCCTACTGATATTAACATGAATGAGGTCCAGAATGAACCATTGAAGATTAATAGCCAAGATAATATATTCAACATTACCACACATGCTCAAATTAATGCGCCTCCTTTAGTGAGTACACCCTCACCTCTATCAACTAACACTATGACTAATCCGCCCCACACAGTAGTGATGGACATAGCTCTAGAGGAAAAATAAATGATTGATAAACTTAATACTGAAATCTATACGCTATTGCAGAACATACTTGAAGCACCTGATCAATATTTAAGTGAAGAGAACGAAATATCTGAGACAACAGTGACGCCCAATATGGCTCCTCAATCCCAACCCATCACCACACCACATGAGAATTATACTATCAACCTAGAAGAATCCAACATTAGTACGGCAAGTAGATCATCAGCAGTGAAGTTCGAAATAGAAATTTTTTTGTGTAGCTTAAATTAAAAATGGGAAAGAATGGAGAAAAAATGTGCTGTACAATCGCTTTTGCTCCACAAAAGCATTAACCGTGCAAGGTGAGTGTACAAAGATGCCGCCTCGAACAGAGAAGATTTAAGTCTATCAATGAAAATTCTCTCTAAACCATCGCTCCAACTAACTGTCTAAAGAAAGGGAAAAACCAAACTGAAAACCTAAAAGCAAGTATTTGCACAAGCTTTTATGTACACATCTAAAGGGCAACCCAACATACCTAATGGATGCATCCATAATGACAAAGCTAATGAGCCTGCAATTATACTGGAGACTTTGAACCCTGAACCTAGTGATACTAATGCATTTACTAATCAAGGTTCCAATAATCGCAAACATCTGCCATTTGAGTACGAAAACTTTAATCATAATGAGTCAGCTGCCACCGATTCCGACCTAACCAATGAATGAATGTCCCAAAATGATATTCATAACTACTTATGTGAGCTTGTACACGAATCATAGCTTAATCCCTTCGGTGACAGTGACATAGTAGGAAGTCAAAGAGTAGACCAAGAAGTAGATATTTTTTATTTTCTTTATTTCACATAGTTTATTCAAACTTTTGAAATACAAAATAAAATACCGTTCACACAAAAACCCTACACTAATTTTCCTTTTCATAAATTCTTAAAACAACATTTCCATGAGTTCTTGGCTCAACAATAAGAAGAAAGAAACTTCTAAGTTAGCTGCCATTGTCTTTTGTTTTTTGGAGATGGACATCTAGCCGTCATTCCTCATGTGCTCTTCATACTTGGGGGCACCAACACCAGCATCGAATCTAGTTGATCCAAAAATGTTGTAGTTATTATTAAACATAGTGAAGATAATACTGATGATCAATTGCCTATAGCAGTAAACAGTAAAGAAACATCTGGTGCCCCAGGTAACGCAGTGAACATTGAGAAAGAAATACTGAAAGAATCCAATGAAACGCAAAGTACTATAGGAACCAAAAGTAATCAACCAACAAATGCAGAAGTGAATAGTTTAGATGTTGCCAACATGACTGTGATTAAAGCATTGGACAGTGATCCCCAACGTGTAACTCGGGAGCAACATGTTTGCCACACCCTAAAATATTGCTTGCCAGTTGCTGTGGGCCATTGTCAAGAAGGAGGTGCTGAAGGGATGAGACCTTGGTAGCAGTATATCCAGGACAGAGTTCTGAACTATGCCGGAATGCTTGCCAATTAACCTGCTGTTGTTCCAGTGGGCTAATATTTGTAGATGCAAGATTTGAGTTTGTTGCCACCATGCAAGTTATTTTTCAGAAAATTGCCTTTCTCATTGCAGTGTCATTATTTTAAAGTTTTCATGTTCATATACTTTGCCCAGCTGGGAAATGCATTAATGAGCAAAATAATTGAACCATGTCCCCATGTTTGTATCCTGGAGAAAATTGTCCTCTTTTGATCCTTTGTACAGCTAGTAAGAGCAAAATGGACCAATAGGTGGCATGTACACCCAGCTTTTAAATAAGAGTTACAGATGCACACCTTGTATACTAACAAAAGGCAAATTTGAGACTAATAATGTCAATCAATAGTGATTTAGGGTGCATGGGAGGAAAACAGGCTCTGACACAGGGTCTGAAACAACAAATGAACTAGAAAAAGTGTCTATACTGGAGACACTCCCGTCCCCTGCACACCATCAAAGCTGAAGAAATCAGTCAAATAAAATTGAGGATGATTTTCAAAACAGGTTATTTTTACTTATACAAACAAAAAGTACTTTTGACTTCAATAAATATTCTGCAAAAACTGTATTTAACATAAGCAATTGTCAATGTACACAATCCAATGTACAATAGTTCAAACAAAAACTTTTTAAGACAACCGTCTCCTGTGGATAATACAGTGCAAAAGACAGGATTCCAGATTCAATGTTGTAAGCTCTACGCGTTTCAGGGTGACGACCCCTTCTTCAGGAGCAAAAAAAAAATCTGTTGAAAATACAGAGAATTCCTATAAGTACATATATTTAAATGCAGAATTTCATATCTAGAAATAACTTTTACCATTGTGGGCAGTGAATCGGAGCAATAATACTGTTCCCCTAGTGCAGCATATATCTTATTCATCTACTCCAATCCTAGGTCCATCTTCCATATAGCCAAAGGGCCTCCGTGTTGCAAGTTGTGCCTGTGTCTAGTCATAATATTACTTCCCTATGATTTTATTGTCCAATATAAAAGGTCTAAACACATTATAAGACACTGTCCCACATGTCATCCGCCTCTAGTCATAAATATTATAAAGCAGATTTACCTGGACCTTTATCGTATAGATACTGTGGTTCCACTGTATCTAATGCAGATTAGTTCAGGGTGTATATAGTAGTCTAGGTGCAAAACGGCAGGTAGGTGTGGTTTCAAAACTGGGTTGAGTTATCGGTAAGGGCAATATGGAGTAGGTCTCATTATACACCGATAACAACAAGTGCTCATCTAGTGTCAAATACTCGGATATGGGGGATCATGATGCTTACCCACCATTAATCATGTATTTAAGGTCGCTCGTGTAATATTCCCTTGATCAGGTTGTGAAGATCGGCATATCGTCAGCCAAGCTGATCAGTAGTTCCCAACATCTCTCATCCTAAAGTTAAGAGTTGGTGAAAATTAAGCAATTGCTAGTTAATAATATCTTAATTGGGTATACTGTCCCCCTATTTTTTTCTCTGAGAGAGTTCAATTTAATCCCTATGCTGTCCATCTCACCTCCCAAGGGATTAGTCAGAGGTAAACTAGAGTAAAAGACAGGTGACTTACTAACTAAAAATCCCAGTTCACCATACCCCTAAGAAGGGTAACAGGATAGATGTTTTACCTGAGGTTCTTGTCTCCCAAATGCAGCAAAATGTCTTGTCCGGTGCCAATACTTCAACCGCTTTCCCCGTTCTCTCTGCCTGCTTAACGACCTTACAGAACACCAACGATGATCCGGCGGAGCATTTCCGGTCTATTCATACGCTGCGTTCTCGATCACCTGACTCATCACATGTCAAACAAAGCGTGATGACGCACACTGCGTTTCACGCCCGCCCCACAGTCTCGCTGTTGCAATATCTATCCCAGCGCTGATGTCTAATATGCGCTGATTAGATGTTCCTATATCCCCCAGTTTTGACAAAAAGTGGCACATATCTTACTCTGTCAATGGCCAATAAAGACCGAATCCTTGAAAAGTCTGTCGATTGATGGGGCTAGGATGCCGGTCTAGGGATTGACCCTCATATAATAGGGCACTGGGATATAACCCAAAATATACTTGTGACTGCATTAGAAGCAATGTTTTTTCAGGATTGGACTATAAAGCAGAACATGAGATTTTCAAGTTTAAATAAAGGATAAGGCCTTGAGGACGACCGTATTGGTCGAAACACGTGTCGGCTATACTATTGTTGCAGTACCGGACAACAATATAAAGAAAAGAAAAAACATCATATCGATTTCAATGTGTGGACTTTATTGTTTTGAATGGATTAATTTGATGACTTGTTGCCTAATATAGCTTTATGGTTGAGGAATATTAGTTTCAAGCGCGGTGACAGTCTTGCAACAATCTAATAATTTTTGTCATTATAGGAAGAATCTTTTGTGGAGGATTCTCAGATTGCGAGACTCCCGCAGCTAGATGATATACAACTGACAATTATAATAATGAAATAGGCCGGGTGAATAGCGCACAGGATTTAGTATCAATCCACTGCAATTTAACAGGTTTCTTTTCCTTAGTCCCTCCATGCACTTGTCCAATATGAACACCCAAAACTTGAAATACAATCGTAAAATCTCTTTAATCCTTAAGGTTTTTTTCAGCAGTTTTATTAAAAGTGATTGCCCCAAGCGCCGCTCTTCGAGAAGAAAAGGCACCACAAAAAGAGGTTACCTCCTCAATTCTGCCTTCATTGAAACCCCAGCTATACGGTTCCCCCTTTTCCCAGACACATCATTTTTGTTTTTATCATATAATTTCGAACTACGGTTCCTGAATAGTCATTTGCATATAAAAAGCATTGTTGGAGCCCTGCCGGCGTTAAATCCACAACAGCTGTCACATCCGCGTAAAGAAGCACGCTAGTAGATGTAGCCTTCGGAGAGGGTGGATTAACTTTCCTAAGAGAAGTACTATGGCCAAAGTATGAATGTAATACATTGGGGGCAAGGGACACAGCTGTTTTACACCATTATTTGTGGGGGCAAACGATGAATAATTCCCTGATCTTGTATATCGGACAGCCGCTGACTGAGGTGCCTGCATGAAACAGTTACATACGATTTGAAAAAACCCTTAAGCACCCCAATAAAATGTAACTTATGCCATAGGATGTTTCAATCAATCAAATCAAATGCTTTCTCTGAATCCCCAAAAAGACACACATAGTGTGTCTCTATGAATCAGTGGTCCAGGTCCAGTGTGCAAAGCCTTCTCCTGAAACCTTCTTGCAAGGTCTTCAAGATATTGTTACTTTGAGCCCCCTTCTCCAGTCTGAGCATCAAACATTTTGAGAATATCCTACTGGCAATGTCCAGTAAGGAAATTGTCTTGTAACAGTGGGGTGCATCAGTGGAACCTGTTTTTAAATGTAGGCACAGTCGGAATACTTGTCCATGACATGAAGATGGCATAATGCACTACTTTCCATGAAGATGGCATAATGGAACCAAGTGAATTTTCCAAACAATTTGGTGACATTTAAAATCACGACCCTCTCTAAAAGTTCCCATTGTTTCTCAATACATTTTTCTTTGTCTTTTAGCAATTTGTATGTGCCAGTTTGAATCTATGAATCTGGCCAGCCATCCAGACCACTCATTAATTCATGGTTCAATTTTCTTTTTCGAGATTCTGCATTAAACAATGGGGCCTCAAAGAAGGGGACACTTTCCTTTCGAGGCCTCTGTACTGCTTTACAGTTTTAAGAAAATGTTTAATTTCTTGTGAATTAGTCATTCTTTCCAATGCCTCCTTGATGAGCCTAGGCCTTGCCAACCTGCCCCTCTGGCTGTCGACATCTTTGCAGGTCCTAACCCTGGCCATTGGAAAATGAACTCGAGAGGATTGTAATCACTCTCTGTTCGATCAGAAATGCAAAATGTCATAACATTCCTGAAGAAAGAAAGGTCCACAATACAGTAATCTATGATTGAGGAATAGTATTACTGGTCTTGTATGCTTAAGAATGCACCATTGCCACTAAAGATTCCAGAAATTCCTCGGACAGAACCCCAAAGTACACCTGGAAATCAGTGCCCCATTTGTGACCAATTTTACTGTCAAAATATTTCCACTAAACTTAATGAAAATATTGTGCGCAAGAACCCAAAGCCTCTGGTAATGCTTATTTAGTCCTCTTATGTTATTGAACAATTTTCCTGGCCTCATCGGTCTACAAATGTCCTACTTACCACTCCACATTTCCTTTAAACCACTTAATGTCAAATGAAGTTAAAAGCCTTTGCAAATTTCATTTGCTAGAATTGCAAATGGTCTAGATAACTGTTAAGTACTGCTAATGAATGTGGTCTATTAGCAATCTTAAGTTTGTTACATTTATAACATGTGTTGCAATCATTTTTCCACCAACTGTGCACCAATATGTTCCATCAAAGAATGGATATTGCTTACCATTTCACTTGATAAAGCACATTTTGCTCATTGTGCACAAAAGGCTGCGGACCCGATTGGAGATTAAATCGGTAATAGGAATCGACAGCCACCCTCCATTGAATACAACAATGGTGCTCTTCATTTATCGTGAGATAATACCACTTAGAATGATAACATCTGAAGGTATTCTCATTGTAGACCAATTGGAAGATAAAAAACCATGTTACTTCCAACATATGGTTTAAATCCAATGTCATCATGTCTTACATATTAAAATATGTGGTCAAACTTTTCAAACTGAGTAAATGGTGTAAAGAAATTGAAATGAGAAAAATAAAATCTCCGGTAGAAAAATTGCAATCCATATTAAAAGAAATTACCCCTAAGATATCTACATAAAGGGAAAATGGTCTACAGCTAAATAAAACCTGATCAAGTACAATAGCTACCAATAAATCATCACTAAAGTACTCCAGGTTGAGGAAGAACATGACAAAGCTGGTTACTGGTAATGGCTACCCACAGTCTTTTAACCCCGCTTCGCCGACAAATTGCGATAACACTGGCCTAATGTGTTCCTGGAACACCAGGGGTTTTGCTCACTTAAGAGCTGATGATGGACTATTAGACAACTTTGATTTGTTAACAATAGTGGCATTACAAGAGATGTGGATGACAGAAGCATGTGAGATAGATGGTTGTAGATCTTTGCAAGTTTTAGTGACTAAAGGACCAGTTGGCCGACCAAGAGGTGGCCTACTACTAACAGTGCGCCGTCCCTGGAGTCTAATATCAATCTGTTCCTCCACGATGATACAAGCAGTGAAAGTGAGTACTGGGAAACAGAATAATGAACAAATACTACTAATAAACATCTATGACCCCCCCTAATTATGTATCCACCAAAACAACACTGAAATAATGAAACAAATTCTTCAATCATTTAAAAAGAACACACCAGTGTTTGCCTTAGGTGACTTCAATGGCAGAATGAACGACCACACAGTTTATCCTTTTAGCCAAAGTGATTCTGGACCAGTAGCTACATTTAAAACGGACAAGCAGGGGAAAATATGGCTAGGGCCGTTTACCCTTTTCAACTTTACCATGCTTAATGGCAACTGTAAAGGCGACCCAATAAGAGTGTTCACAAGAATTAGCGGTAAGAGTGCGTCCACAATTTATTAGGTTTTCACTAATGAAGCTGCCATGGCCATTGTGAATATGTCCATTATACACCTTGAAGAAATTGATCACCTCCCGCTGTGCGTTATGTTAGACACAGAAGTAAATGCAAGTTCTACGTTACTGAACAGTGACATTTTTCTTAACTCAGGCAAAAATAGAATAAAGTGGAATCCCACAAATTTGGAGACCGCTCGTCTAATAGCAGAAGAAGGTCTCCATCAATTTACCGAAAATTGTCTACGGCCTTCTGAAAACAAAGGAATTTCCACCCTAACTGACTTCGCAGATTTGATCAAACTGGTTAGTGCTGCAACGCAATAAAAGCCTAGCTACAAGACCCTGTCAGAACGTTGCAATAGTTCCCATAATAAGCATCAACAGTATGACCATAATATCCAAATAGCGAAAATAGAGACGAGAAAAAAAATTCTAAAGCTGTAACAAATGAGGGATCCAATGTAGCCCTTAACAATATCCCAAAAATCATTAGGATCTTAAAAAGAAGTTTTGCAGTTTCTTACGCAGATACAAAATAAAAAAAACAATATGAACTCTGGTTGGAATTGGCCTTTCATGCCAAAAATAACAACACAAGGATCTGGACTGCCCTAAGAGGAGCAGCAAAACATTTTCTTACCAATAAATAGTGTACCTGAAGAGAGTTGGCGTTACCACATTAAGAACACTATAGGGGCTATTACACCCTGTGATGAATAACATATAATAGACAAAGCAAGATGGACTTGTGGGGCATCGATTTGACAATATCTCTCTCAAGATAACTATATTACCGTCATCTCATGCAATAGGTCCAGATGGGACATGTAATGCTTTGCTCAAGTTATCTCCATGTAGCTGGGCCAAGGCTCTTCATCCCTTGTTTAATACAATGGGTGCTAGTGGTCTAATACCTGACACATGGAAGGAGATCACCATTCTACCAGTGTATAAAGAAGGTTGCTGGAAGTTTCCATCAAATTATCGCATGCTTGCGATGTTGGACATTCCTGCAAAAATGTTTGCACACATACTTTTAGTTTAGCTGAATCAATGGATAAATCATCATCAAATTCTACCCATTAATCAAACTGGCTTTAGAGCAAAATCAAGTACCAGCCACAATCTAATATGCCTGTCCTCCACTGTAGAATATGCCTGGGAAAGACTTCAACTGCCAGTATATGCAGCATTTATTGATTTTAGTGCCGTCTTTGACACAGTTATGAGGAATAAACTATGGAACAAATTAGTGAAATGGAATATTCCTCATGGCCTGTTACACATGATCCAGTTGCTGTACACTGACACTAAAGTCCGAGTGAGAACTAATGGTATGGGCCAAGTAACTGAACCATTTCCCACAGAGTGTGGGGTAAAACAGGGCTGCATTCTCGCAGCAACTCTGTTCAACTTGTACTTGGCTGACCTGGTTGAGACACTAAGACTGGAGGAAGCCCGGCTAGTAAAATTTGTTTTGGTAAGCTACAGTTATCTATGAAATGCTGATGACCTTTTGCTGCTCGACTACATTCCCAAGGGCCTTCAAGCTTTATTGGACGCTCTGGGAGAGGATGCCGGTAGCAATGGTCTTCGGATTAATATTGAGACAACAAAGGTATTGGCGTTCTTTGGTAAAACCAAGAGTAAAACACTAACTAGTCTAAAATGGAAACTCGATGATAAAAAAATAGAACGTGTTGAATGTTATAAATACCTTCATTGACAACAGGTTGAGCTGGGCCCAGCAATGGATAGCAACCAAGGCAAATTGTATGAAAATCGCTCTTTCCTTGATAGGTAACCTAAGTGGAATCTCCATCAAAACCATTATACTGTTATACTCCTCCAAAATAGTCCCCTGTATGCTATACGGAGTCGTGGTATGGGGGTATAATTTTCATGTTGAACTTGTTAAACTTGAGGCTAAGATTCTGCGATTGTTGTTCAGAATGCTGAAGTTGCTGTCCATTGAATAACCTCATTTTAGAGTTTGGCATCTTAAAAGTAACTTGAGTTGTAGACCATAAATGGGTGATGGTTTATGAGAAATTGCAATGGCTTGCAAATGGAACAATGAATGAATACATGAGAGCTTTTAGTGGCATTGACAACCAAACAAAATTTGGGACACTTGGAGGCTTGTATGACAAACATAAGAGCTGGATAAATGATAATAACAGATTAAACGTTGGTGGTTCCCAGATTACTACTAATAGAAAGCGCACTAAAGAAAATATAAAAGATCTGCATCAAGTAATGGATATGGTTAAACTTGCATCACATACCAATAGTGGTCCTTTTATATCATATTGGTTGGATCGCACTACCATTGCTAAATACATTGATGCTCATCCTAATAGTACCACCATACGCAATTATTTTCTATGCCAATTTAATCGCTCTGAAGTACTCTAAATAGTCTGAGCAAGCACGCAAATACAGCGTAATGAGCGAAATTGTCATCTATGTGGTGAGAACACCACCGAAATAACCAAGCTTATTTTGTGTGTCTGCGATAGGTTACCAAGGTTACCAGTTTTGAGATCATGTACTATGCTGGCATATTCTAGCATGTTAATTAAGGACACTCAGTCAATGTTGTGGGCAAAACTGATGGGCTGAATGATACTAACTTGATACACCATATGATACTTTATGTAGAAAGTATGAAGATTATAAAAATATTAACTGAATAATGAAATTAGTTTTATTAAATAATGTGATTCTACTCAACTGTTTAATTAAATGTTATGTCTATAGTATATCATATTTTGTATTGATGAATGTATTAGGTGATTGTAAATTGTCTCTTATACAAAGCCTGTGTTGGTTATATGTGTAATACATATTTGTTTTTAAAAAGCACACAGTCTCCCAGGCTGAAAAGGAAAAAATAATAGGATGCGCAAGGTTGGAATACCTGTTAATGCTGACCCCCGAACCCAGTTTTCCCTTGTCCTTCCTTGTGTGATCAGACAATAGACCTGTGTCTTGCCAGAACCACCAGAGATGTACCGGAATCCATAGATCAGAAATCCACCTGGTAGCAAGTCCGACTATCAGGTGTGCAAGGGTTCCAAAGGGCAGGAAACACCATAACAGTACAAGTTTGCAGGTACCTGACCCGAACGGAATGAGGATGCAAAACTACAGGAGTCCATGTAATCCAGGAACAGTTACCAAAAATGAAAAATCCATGCATATGTGTACCAAAAGCCAATCCAGGAAGAAAAGCCAAAGTAGGCAAAATCCAAAAGATTAATAAAGCGAAGAAAAACAATATCTGGAGGACTATTGGAGTTGTGAAGTCGGTGTTGAGAAAGCCAGGAATCCAGAATGCCAAACAAAATCGAGAATCCAACCACAATCACATATAAGAGTCACATCAGATGCCCTCCAGCCTTGCAAATCATCCTGATGGGTAATATGAGCCCGGCCTCATCTGATCCACCTCCTGGCCCCGTACCTGCAACCCACGTTTTTTAACCATCCACTAAGCACACTGAAGATGCTACTTTCGCCTCTGTTCCTCTGAGCCTTTCATCTAACTGGATTTATCCTGCATCCTACTTTTGGTGCAGCTTCATAACCTGTCCTTCATTCCCTGGCACTGCCGATGCTGCTTTCCGGGTGCGGCTCCATTGGTATGTGCCCCATGATGGACCTTATAGACAGATCATAGCAAACCTAGTTGTCAATATATTGCATCTGCCTGTTCCCGACAGACTGGGAATGACATTTAATGACTTTTACTATCTAAATCCTGCAACCATGCAACTTGTAATCACCCAACCTGTAACTATTGTACATGTAACTAGATGACTCTAGGCACTACCTTTACTCATACTCGCATCTTTCATTAATGCTGATCTCCATGATTACCTGCATCTCCATCTGGTGTAGCCCCCACTGCACCTTGGGGAGAGGCTTTGCCAGACTACACCCATACCAATGTTGGGCTTGTTGCAACTGTCTGTTTTGCATTTTCACTCAACTATCTTGTCCCATTTGCTTGTCTGCATACCTGCTGTAGCCCCCCCGTACCATGAGGTGTGGACAACTCCTCAATTGTCTGCTCTCATGCCTCCCCACTATGCTACTCTGACCCCTGCCGCTATGCTACTCAGGGATATGTTGCCCTGCTTAACCCTCTAGGGGATCTACTAACCTCTTCTCCCTCAACCTACCCCAATATATTCACTCTTGCTATTCTCACACAATTCCTCACTTCTCTCTTGCACCCTTCTCTACTATCCATATAGGAGCAGACTCCCGCTCCCTGGTAAACTCACTACCTACTTTTCCCTCACTACTAATCCCACTCCCTCACTGCTTCATTGTCACAAACTGGTACCACTCTTCCTCACAAATACCTCACCTGCACTGAATCCAATTCTGCTTCCACCTCCTCAGTGCTCCACTTCTCAGTCCGTCCTATGCCTGGTCTCTCGGTCCACCTCCTGGCCTCACTCCACCAAACTACACTTTGACTTTTAACTTGCTTTCCTTTCATACTGAGTGCGTTCTGCTTCTACGTCCACCCCTTCCCCTTCCCTTGGCTGACTCTTTGGGCCAATCTGTGACAGCCTCCCCTCGCCCCTGGGGTCTGGTTTACACACCCAAAAAGCTTTAAAAAAACGTTAAGCCCCTCTCCCTTTTCCAGCACGGTTTTTGTAACGGTGATGGCTTCTCTGCTGTTTTTCTGACATCCTGTGGGTTTTAAATTTCGTTTTTCTGTTGCCACAGTGAGTTATTTGCTTTTCAGGGGTGCTGAATGATGTCTGCTTGTGGTGTCGGTTCATAGTCTAAGTTGACGCTGGGCATACCCGTTCCACTCAGGGTGATTAGAGCAGAACAAAATCGCTGATGGCTGGAAGGTTTTGAATTATTCTCACCCTCTGGCCTCCCACCCCCCCAGACCATCGTTATTTGCCTGCCCAAGCCATTACAAAAGGGGAAAGACCGTGACTTGGTCCCCCCTGTAATGGCCTGGCAGGTTAAGAACGATGGTTAGGAGGGTTGCCCACGGCAATCCCAGAGGTTAAGATTAATTCTAAACCTTTCAGCCATCATTTCCTGTGTTTTGTTATGATCATGTTGCTGTTGTACAGCGTTTTGCCTTTTATTCTTTATTCAGCCCAAGCCTGTAAATAACACTAATAAACCCCATCTCAAACAAAACTGTGTTGGCCTGTTATTGGACCCCCTTGGTTTTATGATGGCGGAGTCACTACAATAATGCTCAACTGCTGCTGCACTTGCTGCGCCCTTCTGCATCCTAGGTAGGTGGAAAGCCATTGTATATTGTTGTGGATCCTGATGAATTGGCCCCGTCTTCTTCTGGTATGCACCTGTGACCCATGGGACTTCTCAGCCTTTCTCATGAGTAGTCTTCCCTGGGTCTTTCCACCTGCTGTTCTTGTGACGTTAGTCTCCCAGGGCTTGCTGGCATACCCCTTTGGATACCCCCCCACACCTCCGCTTCCATTTCCCTTTACTGCAGCCACCTCTCCTCCTGCCTTTGGCGGTTAAACTTGGGCTTATGACACTTCTGTGGGGTCCTTCTGAGTCTTAAGCTGGCTGGCTGCCTTTTTTCCGTTATTATGGAGAGGTTCCTCACTCTTTAAACGCTCTATATGTAATGGGAACTATTACTTGTCAGTGCACCTTTGTGTAACGTTTTTATTTAATGCCTCACATTTCTATGGCTGCATTATACATTTAACTACTTTTTTGTCGTATTTTAAACTTGGACAAAGTACTTATTGTTGTACCGATACCTGTTCGAGTGGTATTCCTTGTATACATCTTGATTTTTATATCTGTATTATTTAGTGTGGGCTTGTTATCGGTACCTTATACAAGCTTCTGCCCCTCCTAAGAATAAAGCTAAACTGCTTTGCCACATTTACCAGTGAAAGTTTGGATTTACTTGGTGGAAAGTGTTGCGCACACACTACAGGTTGGCCTCTCTGAAACCATCAACAGACTAATTGAGAATAAGCTCCTAATATACTCCCTAAACATCCTTTTACTTCCATCTTCAAAACATAGGAATTAAAATGATACCATTTCAGAATCATATCTGGTGTACACATTTCAGAGCCTTCTTCTTTTGCAGTACATTTGCCAGTACCTAAAGCATTCAAGTAAGCTCATCCACTCTAGGGATGGGATGTGTGCATGTCTTATTCTCAGAGCAGTGGTTGCTGGATTCACATACAGTCTCGGACCATTAGTAATTGCCATGGGCACAGTGAGGACCTAACTGCTCTAAGAGCGCTGGTATTCCTCATTCCCACCTGATGCTAGCACTTTAGTGACTTCATTGTTAAATCTGTCTTTTGCGTTGTCTGACAGGCGATGCTGATTGCCTCAACAGGAACATTCAACACCGTATTTATCTTGGAAATGCACAGATATCTTAAACCTGCTGCTGTGGAGAATGGACACACATATTCTTCTTTTAGCGCTCAGAATTCAGTCGGTTCTGTTACATTGGATGTGAAATCTACTCTCTCCCTCCACTCTGGTTCTTTACTCCCATCAATCAGTAGGTCAGAGGGAAGCTCAAATTGCTTCCCCTCCTCTTTTTCGTCTAAGGCATATTACACCACAATGGCACTGTCACATCGGTGACCTACCTATGAATTAACTACAACATACTCCCAGGTGATTTTGGGCAATTTAAAAATGCTTCAACCTGGTTCTGCGCAGAAGCGTTTGCAACAGTTTCGTTTATTTTGCTCTTTTCAGCAAGGGCACCATATACTGCAAAACTGCCGACAAGAATCTTCAAAGTGATGGATTTTTCAGATAGATAATCCACGCTTTCATTGTCTTCGGCAAAGGATGATGGTTTATCGTGACAGCATGAAAATACATAAAGGTGCAACCTATTTCAAATGCACCATCCCAAAAGGAGTGTCCAGAGGGAGTCTATTTGCTGTTCTTTCCCACGCATGTCCCACATCATCATGGAACCTAAAGCGAGTTACAACTGAGAAGCCTCCTCTGAATTCTTCTCTCCAAGTTATTCGGGGGGAGGTCAAACTATGTGCTGTGGCAGAGTGCTGCATAGACCACAATTCTAGTTATTTTCTCATTTATTAAACCACTTCCAGATCAATAGCAAGTCTCTCCAAGGTAATTTCTCTCCTTTCTTTATATTCAGTCTTTCATATCTGTGGCATGCCTAAAGGAGTTTTTTCACCTTACCCTACCACTCCTCTCACCATATCTCTACTTTATATATCTTCTGTTTTTCTTGATGCCGCGGGCCTGCTCTCCTGGCTTCACACTATTTGTTCGCCGTATTCACTTTATCCTTGTGCCACTGCTAGCAACACAATGTGTTCAGGTTTTCCTGCTCCTTATATTCTTCTAAAGGAACAACGCTCTCCCTCTTATGCGGCTGGGGTTTTCCTTGAAAATGTTGCTGAGTACTCGTATTCTATATATCTATAGATCTATATTTCTGAGGCTTGTGGAATCTGCTTGGATCACGTGCTGTGCATAGGCCGACATCTAGTGGAAGCTGCGGAGTATTACAGTTTGTTTTTTTTCGAAACTCGAAAATGGGCGTCGACACAGGGCGTGCCAGTAATAGTATCTCTAGTGTGACGTCCACTAAACCCATGATCCCTCACGCGTCTAGGACCCTCAGATTGTTTTTTTCCGCCATACTGGTCGGAAGCATTTCGCGGAGTTCCCTAGCCTTAGCCATACTCTTGCTAAATATTGTTATATTTACCCATTTCTCCACCCCAATGTCGAGTCACCGAACTTCCACACTCGACACCGGCCCGGAGAAGAATTCGACTGTCGACAGCTGCACAACGGATTTGGGCCTCGGCCCTACAAGTAGGGAGAGTGGGGGGTGGACATACTCTACACTCTTTTGGTATATAGGTACATTCTTATATATTCCTACACTTACCAGCCCGCTGCCACAAGGTGCGTATGCAGGGTACCCCTTTCCAATTCTGCCCCAAGTGCAACCGCAAGTACCCTTGGGTCGACAGGCACGCCACGTTCAATCTCTGCTTGCCGAGGGACCACTCCGAGGCGAACTGCAGAGCGTGTAGTAGGTTTAAACCAAAAACACTTAAGGACCGTTCGATCAAGCGTTGGGCCCACCACGCCAGGCGTCAGGAGGCCATGGCAGCGGATGGCGCCTTCAGCAATGGCAGCGACGCCGTGCTTTCGGACGGCGAGGGCAATATGGCGTCGAAAGACAGCCGAGCGCAAGTCCCCGACCTCGGAAGGTCGTCCGGCAGGACGGCTATGGGGAAGACCCCCGGCGACACAAGCGCTTCCCACAGCACTTCCACAAAGCACATGAAGTCCAACCGGGACTCGACGCGCACTTCGAGTTCTCGGAAAGAGGCACATAGAGAACGGTCCGAATCGGTGTCCTCTGGGCGTTCTCGATCTAGATCGCCACATGACTCCAGGCAATCATCCACTTTTGCCAATAGTGCCTCGCTCCCCAAGGTAACGGAAGTTCGATCGTCGGACGACAAAGCCTACTTCCATCCCCAGAACGCACTCCAGGAGTTGGCGCCCGCAGACCGCGTTACGGCGGCTCCCGAGCCCCTACCTCCACTTTCGAAGGATAGGGACGCTACCCCCGAACCTCGACACCAGGCGTCAAAAGGATCCGAAGGGGCGAAAAAGCAGGGAAAACACTCTTCCACTCACAGGGAGGGGGAAAAACAACAAAGGAAGCAGCCTCAGCCACTTTCCACTCCTCATAAACAGACAGACAGGTCCAAGTCTTCTGCTATCACAAAGACCCCTGCTCAGACCAGCAAGTCTAGTCAGGATAAGTCAGAGAAACTTCCAGAAAGAGTCATTCCCAGTTCTAGAGAATGGTCTAGTGATGACATAGACAGAGTCATGTCACGGATGTCATCATTGGCAGATTCTTACGCAAAAAACCCTGAACACTTTCTCTCTTTTACTCCTGACGGGTCTGCACCCTCAGGCTCTAAGGATCCAATACCTCCAAGTAAAAAGTCCCGCTTTGAAACACCAACACGGTCTCTGGACCCCTTCTATGTACAGCCCTACTCTCAGTATCAAGGAGAGACATCCTTTTGTGAGGATCCAGATTTGGGCATGTTGGAAGAGCAAACTGGTACGGCTACTATGGGGATGATGAGGACCAAGAAGAGGAAGAGGAAGACCCTGAAACCTACAGAGTATATTCCCTGGTAGAGAAGGAACCCCCGGTTACTGACTCCCCCGTCGACAACCAACCTCTCCTGAATGAAGTTCTGTCTCGAGCAGCAGAACATTTCCACATTGACACCCAGGGTGCTCAAGAGGAGAGGGACTTTGCCGAGGAGTTAGTGGGAGAAAGGAGGCCTGTTGCTCAGGCCATCCCTATCCTTAGGTCTATTCAGAGAAGAATAGACCCTTCACTTGTAAATCCTAACCTCACCAGGGCAGTGAACCCCAGGATTGAGAAACTTTTCAGGGCAGCCCAATCAGACCCACTGTATATAAGGGGACATCTGAAGCTGGACTCCCTGGTTGTTACAAACACCCGTAAGAGGGCTGGAACACCCTTGTCATCGTCCGAAGCTCCTCCCGACAAGGAGAGCAAGAAACTATGGTTTGGGCAGGAAAGCAGCCTCCACTTCCGCCTACCAGGCAAGGATTGCCAACTCCACCACCCTGTTGGCCAGCTACAACTGCCATTAGTGGGAGGAAGTCGCGGCATTCATAGACTCCGCCCCAGAACCCTTAAAGAGCTAGTTGGCACGAGTTTCGGCAGAGGAAAGAGCCGTGTCCGGTTGCATTTTAAAAGCAACCTTTGATGCCGCGGATAATACCGGCAGATTGATAGCAGAAGGAACTGTTATCAAGAGACACGCTTGGTTACGGCAGTCTGGATTCAAATCTGAAACCCAAGCATCATTGTTAGATAAACCGGTGGAGCCGGATCTGTTGTTTGGTAAGGCGGTTGAAAAATGCCAAGGACGAGTATGAGACACTCAAATCCCTAGGCCAACTAACCAATAAACCCCCTAATCAGAGAGGAAATGGCAATTTTCGTCGCCCATGCGGCCAAAATTCCCAGAGAGGATCTAACTATTCCCAGGGGCAGGGTACACCGTGGAACAATAATAACCAACAGTCTATCCAGGGTTACGGCAGGGGTAATAAAAGAGGACGTGGTAAAGGTAGAGGCAGCCCCAGTAGAGGAGGCGACACGCCTACACCAAAACAGTGATGCTCCGTTCAGGGTCCCTTCTCACGCAACCCCAGTAGGGGGACGCATTTCCAACTTCACCCAAGCTTGGGAAGGGATCACATCAGGCAGATGGTTGCTGTCCACAGTATCCGCAGGGTACTGCATAGAACTGTTAGAGCGTCCCCTAAACCATCCACCACAACAAAAAATACATTCTTTGGACCACCAGAAGATCCTCCTCGAAGAGATCGTCAATCTGCTAGCAAAGGACGCAATAGAGTTCGTCCCGGGCAACCAGGTAAACTAGGGTATTTATATTTATTCAACTTACTTCCTTGTGCCAAAAAAAGATCTAACAATGCACCCAGTATTAGACCTACGGCCTGCAAACAAGTATGTCAAGCCCCAAAAGTTTCACATGACTACTCTCCAGGAGGTAATCCCCCTCCTAAAAAAGGGGGATTACATGGCAACATTGGACATGAAAGATGCCTATTTTCATATTTCCATGTTCCCAGCGCACAGAAAGTACTTGCGCTTCAAGTTGGACAGTCGGCACTACCAGTTCAAGGTACTGCCCTTCGGGATAGCTTCGGCTCCAGGGGTATTCACCAAGGTACTGGCGGTGGCGCACCCACGGAGGGAGGCAATCCCAGTGTACCCTTACCTGGATGACTGGCTCATCACAGGGGATACCCCCGTAATTTGCAGATCCAACATTCAAAGAACAATCGACCTCCTCTTCCATCTGGGCTTCTCAATCAACGAGAAAAAATCAAGCCTGGTGCCAAGCACCTCCAAACAGTTCCTAGGAGCTGTCCTAGACACCAAAGAGGGGTTGGCCTTTCCATCAGAGGAAACAATTCGGAATCTGTTACTGCAAATTCCTCAATATCAGTCCGGTCGCCAGATAAGGGTGCGCAAAGCGATGTGTTTGCTAGGCATGATGGCATCATGCATTTACATGGTTACCCACGCGCGCCTGTGCATGCGACCCATGCAGGAATGGTTGGCGAAACAGTGGTCTCAGGCAAGTGGTCAGTGGGACGATCTAGTGGTCGTTTCACCAACACTAGTACCGAGTCTTCGCTCATGGACAAAAGAGAATCTTTCAAAGGGGAAACCCTTTTACAATCCAGAAATACAGTCCGTAGTCACAACAGATGCGTCCCTGTCAGGGTGGGGAGCACACCTCCTTCACCACACAGCTCAGGGTCTCTGGTCTCACGCAGTGGCTCAGAATCACATCAACCTGCCAGAACTACTGGCAGTCTTCAGAGCACTTCGGGCGTTCGAACCCCAACTACCCAACCTGTCAGTGCAGATCCTAACAGACAGCACAACGGCAATGTTTTACATAAACAAACAAGGGGCACTTGTTCGCCAAATCTGTCGAGGCTTGCCCAGAAAATTTGGATATGGGCACTCAGACGGAACATTTACCTATCATCTCAACATGTTCCAGGGGATCTCGATTCACTAGCGGACGCTTTCAGCAGAGATCTCCTCCCAGAAGAACACGAATGGCGTCTACACGAAGAAGTCGTAGAAGATCTCTTCTCTCAGTGGGGTTTCCCCACTATAGACTTATTCGCCACAAGCGAAACCAGACAATGCCCAGAATTCGCATTCTGGTTCCCCCAGCCCGGCTCCAAGGGGAATGCTCCATGCATGAATTGGTCAGGGATGTTTGCCTACACTTTTCCACCAACCGCTCTGATGAGGAAGGTGGTCAACAAGATACACAGTGAATCGATGACGCTCATCCTGGTATCCGGTCATTTTTTCGAATGCATTTTTCCGAAATGCAATTATCTCAAACATTTCATCTAATTTTATTTTTTCAAATGTATTCTTTTTTTATTTCTTTTTTTGGGGTTTTGTAAGTAAAAAAAGTGTTTAAAAAAAAAACAGGTTTGGGGGAACCCCTGTTTAAAAATAAAATAAACATTCGAACATTTTTTTTTCGACAAAATGGTGTAGAGAAAATGGCATTCCAAAATGTCATTCGAAAAAATCACTATAAACCACTCATCCTAGTTGCTCCTGTGTGGGCGAGACAACCATGGTTCCCACACCTACGCAGACTGGCGGTGTGCGACCCCCATCAGACTCCCGTGCTGGACCAACCTACTCTCCCAGCACTAAGGACAAACAGTGCATCCTCAACCGAACAGCATGGCTCCTGAAGTCATAGAGTTCGGCCATCTCAATTTACCCCAAAGATGTATGGATATCTTAAAAGAATCAAGAAAACCTAACACTAGGCACTGTTACTTTGATAAATGGAAAAGATTTGTTATTTGGTACCAGAATAAACAAATCAACCCAATTGATTGCACTCCTTCCAATATTGTCACCTACATGCTCCACCTTCTGGACGCAGGATTGGTATTTAATTCACTCAAGGTACACCTGGCGGTGCTGTCAGCCTACACCTCCCATAACAAGTTGTCATGGTGGAAGGTGCCAGTTGTCAAAGCCTTTGTGGAAGGGGTAAACAGACTCCACCATCCAATGTCTAACCAACCACCAGGGTGGGACCTTAATGTGGTGCTTGCTAAACTCATGGGCCCCCCTTTTGAACCCATGCATAAAGCTAGTCTCAAACACTGGACTTATAAAACTGCCTTCTTAGTAGCCATTACATCCATAAGAAGGGTCAGTGAAATTCAAGCCCTGTCAGTGCAGGAGCCTTTCTTTTCTGTCCATAAGGATAAACCGGTTCTACAAACTCACCCTAGGTTCTATTTCTAAATTCCATGTTAACCAGTCCATTGAGCTACCAGCCTTTTTCCAAGAACCCAAAAGCTCTGCTGAGGTGAAACTACACACACTAGATGTGAGAAGAGCGGTCCTCTACTACGTAGAGAAGACCAGACCGCTAAGAAAGACGGATCAACTGTTTTTCTCCGGAGCTACAGGCAGAGAAGGAGATTGCTTCTCTAAAGGTGCTATCTTTAAATGGATATTCAAATGTATCCAACTGTGTTACTCCCTTTTAGAAAAGACACTGCATTGTATGCCGAGGGCCCACTCTACAAGGGGTACTGGGGCCACTCTGGCTTTCATTGCAAATGACCCCTTGACACCATTTGTAAAGCAGCTACATGGAGCTCTATTCACACTTTTACTCACCACTACTGCATTGACACTCATTCCAAGACAGATACTCAAGCAAGTGGGACAAGCGGGTCTAAGACATTTGTTCGCTCATGACCCTTCTCACATCCCACCTCCTTCTTCTAACACTGCTTGCTAATCTATTCACAGCATGGGATCTAAGCAGATTCCACAAGCCGCAGAAGTTGAGAGATATATGGGATACATTACTCACCGTAATTGTATTTCTAGTGCTTGTATCTGCTTAGATTCACATGCTGTGCATAGGCCGACATCTAGTGGAAGCTGCAGAGTATTAGTTTGTTTTTCGAAACTCAAAAAGGGGCGTCGAACTAGGGCGTGTCAGTAATACTATCCCTAGTGTGACGTCCACTGTACCCATGATCCCTCACGCATGTAGGACCCTCAGATTGTATTTTTTGTGACATTAGGTAGCATGAGGAGTAGCGTGAGTACAGAGTATCCAAGCAGATAAGATGGAGAAGACTACTAGCATCCATGCACCTTCTCTCAGAGGGGAGGCAGGGCAGGCGCATGTGAATCTAAGCAGATACAAGCATCACAAATACGATTACGGTGAGTAATGTATCCCATATATCTCTATTTCGCAACTACATCTATAATATTCTGTCCAAAGCCAGGCCTCTTCTCCTGGATAAGTCATATATTCTCTAGGCTTCAAGTATTTTCCCAGGACTCTTAGCACCTCGTTCCAGTGATCTTTTAAACTTCTCAGTGCCTCTTAACCTCTGATTTGTGCCTGGTCTTTCATATGGCACATTTTCTCCAACTCCTAGCAAGTGTTGGCTTGGCTTCTCAGTATTTGTTGTGGCAATGACTCTGTTAGGGCTGAATATCGTTCAGGTTCCTTTGCCCAACTCTTATGGCAACCCCCAACATTTTGATGGCTCTCCCGCTCTCCCGTTTAAAAAAAAATCTTTCTTTATTGAATTGATATTTTATTTGTATCCGCTCATACACATGTGTTTCAGAGCGCAACGAGGCAAGGGAGGGGAACAAGGGAGAACAGAAACAACAATCTTACTAGGCCCAGTGACATTGAGAATGCTTAAGTGCAGGGGAGAGGGAAGGGGGAAAGTGTAGGGGGGAAGTGGAAAGTGCTGAGCATATGAATGAAAAACAACAACAAATAGTACAGCCAACAAGTGGCAAGTGGCAGGTAAAAGGTACAGACCGGGGGTGTCTGATAAGTGCAGGGAATGGGGGGGACTGTAGCATTACAGATGCAGACCCAAAGTGCAAGGGTTGCCAGCAGGCAGTGCGGGTGAATGGCAGGTTGCGCTAGTACCTAGGCCTGTAATCAGAGGATAACCAGGTGCACGATGCCTAAGCAGAACCGGTCAACCGGGGAGGGGAGGAGAGAAGGCAAAAGCAAAGAGGAAGGTCTTGAGGTGCTTCCGGAACCGGAGATGGTTCTCCTCAAGTTCAGTGTGGCAGGGAGGCTGTTCCAGAGGGTGGCCCCAGTCGAAGACAGAGATCTGCCCCCAGCACGTTTCTTTGAGAAACGACTGACCCTGAGGGAGTTGGAGGCAGAGGAGAAAAGAAATCGAGAGGGAAGGTATTTGCAGAGTGAGAGTTGAAGATATTTTGCACCCAGGACCCAGAAAGCCTTGTGGACAATGAATTGAATTTAATCCTTGCAGTCACAGGGAGCCAATGAAGAGATTTCAGAACTAGAGAGATATGATCCCAGGGCTTGAGGCCCAGGACAGGTCTCGCAGTCCTGTTCTGGATGAGTTGTAAAGGGCGGAGATTAGACACAGAAAGATTTATAAAGAGGCTGTTGCAGTAATCCAGCCTGGAGAGAACCAGGGCTCGAGACACAGTGAGCTTCTGGGGGAAGGAGAGGGAAGGCAGAATACCTCTGAGGAGGAAAAGTTGGAAGTTTGACTATTTAGAGACATCCGAGATGTGGGCAGAAAAGGAAAGCGTGGATTCGAAGATGACTCTGAGGTTCTTAGCCTCGCAGGTGGGGATAGGAAGAGGGCCAAGGGAGGCCGGCCAGAGAGTGACAGAAAAGAAGGCTGAAGGTGTGCCGATGAGGAGGATCTCCATCTTAATGGCATTAAGGCAGAGATCGTTGGCGGCACACCATTAGGTGACTAAAGGAACCTTTACAAAAGACCCACTGCTGCACCCTTTTTTCTGATGCGTTTCCCTCAATCTATGGAACTAGCAGAGTGGAGTTATTTTAAAGCACCTCATTTTTGTCCCACAGTGATTCTATCACCCTAAAAGTGTGGGGTTGAGTTGGCAGCTGTAATATTTAGTTTTGCAATGCAACAGGTTTGTAGCCATTTTTTTATTGCATCAACATCCCAATGCACATGCGGGGTAATAATAGTTTAAAGGCATGGTCTAGTAAAAATTTTTATTGTCCCTACGGGTCGGCCATGTTTTTTTAAGCCTAAGTGGCTCGATTTTAGAAAACTTTCCTATGGACCTTACCCGAGTTTTCGTCCATTAAACGCACGCGAAAACAGGCACCAGGGAGCTGCCATTTTGTGATAATCCTATCACTTGCCGCATCGCCCTGGCTGACCTGCTTCTGCGGCACTAAATCAAATCCCCCGCCCCTGAGCCTGACATTATCAAAACATTCATATTCCCCGCCTCTCTCTGTGACGTTTCTGTGCTGCGTAGGCAAACGCGCCCAGTCGTCTTCTACGCGACTCCACACAGAACCCGGAGACCAACACAGACCATCTCACAACACAGCGCGCCACAATTCGGAATATGAAACTGTACTTTAAAATCAAACAGCAACACGGTACATTTGGTAAAGTACATTTATTTGACATTAAATGTTTAGAGAATATTCAGCAATTGCCATATGAACTCCGAAAGCCATTTATTTTCTTTTATCTGTATCCGCAAATCCGTAAAAGTTTATATTGAGTCACACGCTGTTCCTTTATGGTACACAGGGTGTTGGTTTTCATTAAAAGAAGCACTTTGGAAGCACGGTGAACCGCAAGGCTGTTCCATCAACTAGGCACTAGTCCATCGTAAAGGTTGATATGTTGCTTCTAGCCACTAGTACAGCGTAAGGGCATGTGGGCCCTTGGCGATCGTCCCATAAAATTGTCAGTGTGCTCCAGTTGTTCACACGAAGCTGCAGGTGTCGAAAAAAACATCTGCCGGTGTCTCAAACCGATGACAGTAGCAGAACGGGATCAAATACCTGTTATGAAAACAAAAAAAATATTTTATTTATTACTGCCGATCAGAAACTATTTGCTTGTAAGGATAGTTCAATGGAGTATGTTCGGCTCTAAAATCAATGCGAAAAGTAACTAAATAAATCGATGTCAACACACAATGAGAAACGACAGTACGTCTACATGCGTGTGGAATGATATGATATATGATATGGCATTTGTAACGCGCCTATACACAAGTGTTTCAAGGCGCGATGAGGCGGGGGGGGACAAGGGCAGACAGACAACGATCCTACTAGGCCAGGTGTCTTTCAGATCGCGCAAGGGGAAGGGGAGAGGGGGGTAAAAGTGCTGTACATGGTTAGTAGAATACAAGATAAATAAAAGGGCCAGCTGGTGGCAAGTGCAAGGTAAATGCCGGGAGAAGGGGCTGAAGGATACAGAGACAGTCCTGTAGTGCAGGTAGGCAGTGCAGGGAAAAGTGGCTGGGCCAAGGACCGAGATCGGTGAGACCTGTGGACCTGCATGCCCATGTGCCCACTACGAACACGTTTTCCTTGATTTTCCTAGCTCTTCATTTATTCATGCATCCATCCATTCATTAATTCTTCATTCCGGTATAAAAGCGTCTAAAGATTTACTCACATTATATTTCAAATTTCCATTGTGTCTCTGCGTAATGCAGTCTGTAAATCCGACCGTGCTCTTGACAACGATTTTTCTTATACTGAACTAAAATGAAACTTGGTCTAGTTTCTGAATTTTCTACCTTATCGTCTCTTAGGTTATTGCGCACCCCCTTCAAATGAAGTTCTTTCGGTATGGTCCCTGTCTCAAGGTCAAAAAACAATAGAACCTTATACTTCCAGTGCGACTTGTGGGCCTCTTCTGGGCGCAAGCTGAAAATCAAAGCCGCTGTCCTTCGCATTCTTTATTTGCAACATCCCGTAGTAAAGGCATCTGTGAGAACTTGAAGTTTAGAATCCCTCTATGTAGTGCGCCACAATGTGCAAATGCAAACTGGCTTCTCTCCCAGATGCCATGGCCCGCTTGGCGCGTTCTAAGCCCCCCAATTTTGTCCCCGTTGTCTGCGAGCTTTGTAGCCCCAAAGAATCATAACTATGGAGACATTTAATTTTTGGCGGAAGGTCAGCGAAAGTATAAAGTACCACAGGAGTTGAGTTATAAGTGAGATTTATTGTTTGTTTGTTTTATTATTTGCAATACGGAAGCCTCCCCTCCGTTAACAGTGCGCAACAGTGCGCAGCATTTACATTTACATGAGATGAGACATGAGAAAAATATATACATACACATATGAGGTGAATAGAGAAAATTCAAAGATGACACCCAGCTTGTTCGCCACCCATGATGGTGAAGGTAGGGGTTAGGGTTACAGGTACACTGTACAGTAACATTTATTTACAAAAAGACAATCGTATTGTAATTATTTAAACCGGGATTTGTACTTCACAACCAGCTCTGCTTCGGGTGGACATGGCACAGTTGCAATGTTCGGGGGCAATGGATCACTGCTCTGCACAGAAACGTCCAAAATTCCATATCTGTGCTTCTCTAACACAGCAACAATAAGGCCTTTCACAAAGTCGAACTGCATTTCATCATAGACTGGTTTGATCACCCATTGCTTACTTCGTTTTGAAAACACCTTAGTGTAGCGAGGCATCCTTACTTTACCCCTAGTCCTAGATTGTTCACGTCCGACAGTTCTGTAATGGGCCAAGACCGCTAGTAGAGTGCGATGTTTCATGCCCCGAAAGCCAAAATGCAAGTGCTTTGGCCTGTACTTTAGGCACATATTGTGGAACACCTCCAAACCTCCTGTGTGACAGAATTCTGTCAGTCCTCTCAAATCTCTTGATAGTTTTGTCGAAAACAATCTTCTCAATGGCTTTGTGTGTCGGTGAAGATAGAATCAACCACTTCCTCCTTGCCTCCTCTGGGGACAAAGGGTCATGTTCACATTGGTTGAAATGTAGGTTTTCTGACCAGCGGTGAACGTTGGTACAGTGGTGCATCAGTGACCGCCATTTTTCAAGTAGTATTTCCACTGACCCTTCACAAGTTTTTGAGCTCCACCAAAGATGGTTGGTGATAGACTGGGACCACTGCAAAATACTTTCAAAACCTTTTTTTTTTCCTACAGCTGAGATTTTCTTACTGATTGATTTAGCAAGATGCCTTACGTCAAATTGATGATTAATAAGCGGGAACTGCTCTCTCATTGTCTTGGCAATTGAAACGTGTCTGTCCGTGGCTATGAGGTCGATGTGCATTCCCCTTGATTGTAGATATTCCACTGATTTTATAAATCCTAGTTTCTCCATGGCCACTGAGGTTGTACATTGTGTTACCTGCACGACCACCAAATTTTCTTACTATCCATGTCCTGAAAGTGGTAGGTGCAGTACTTGGCAGAAAATCCAGGGCTTTCGCACTGTCCATCGCCCGCTAGCCTGAAACGTTTCCCTTCGAATGTACTTGCTAGAGACAATTGTTCAATTTTCCAAGCATCACTAATGGCCGGAAACAGATAATCACGTTGGTATATGTAGTACAGCAATTTAGAAATGGAGTCCCACAAACTGAAAGAAAGCCTCTAACTTTCTAAAACTGGAGCCACTAAAAAGTGATGCAGCTGCACACAGTAGATTGCCTGCTGGCAGTTTCCCCAGCATCGTTTGTGCAGACCATGAGAACATATGATTTACTCTATAGGCGGTATTTATTTTGATGTTACTGCCTTTTATTTGACGAGTCACATTAATCAATGGCTTCCCACATACTTTCCCTCTAACGGAATTCACACATTTCAGCATACTTATAATATCCATCAAACAACTGTCGAATACAATGTATTTGCTCTCTTTCATTAGACTGTCATCCTGCGTCAACATTGTTTCGGCCTGTGACGTTGCAGAGATTTCAACACATTGGAAAGTAATATCGTTGATATCAAGTTCTGATGCGTCTATGGATGCTGCGGCTGGTTCATTCTCTGTCATTACGACATCTGTTACTTCAACATTGATGGGAGAACACAACAATGTCGACGGGTTTTCGGGTGGTAATTTTTTGGCGGGTGTAGATTGTGTGAATTGATCTGCAACTACTTCAGAGCTATCTTCAATACATTCAATATCATCTTCTTGTGGTGGTGCGGTCGCACTGTAGCAATGGTCCAATGCAACTTTGCTGTATTCTCCAAACACAGTTAATTCATGTTCTGGCCATTGGACATGAGCATCTCGAGCCTGAACACGCCTCGCCTCAATTAATAGTTCCTCCATAGTGTACATGGTCTGGCAAGCAACATCTCTCATTCGCTTCACTGTCTGTGTATGTATAGTTCTGACACCCACGGATAACTAGAGGAGAGATTGGAAAAGGTATGTTCAGTTTAAACACAAGATAAAGTGTAGTCCAATTGACTGGAAAAAACATAAAATAGTCCCCAGCACAAAAAAAATGTTAAAGTTATGAACTGTTTGTAACTAACCTTTTTTTTGTTTTTTTTCTTTGCAACTTTTTTGACTCTATCTTCAACATCTGCACGCTGTAGCTCCGATTCGTTTCCGCATGTCCTCCCTTCCTCTTGCGCTGCAACAACTATATTTTCTGTATCCGCATAGACAGCACGAAATGAGGCTCCATCGTCTCCCTGAAACATAGTACTTTCATTACTATGTGTCAAAATATTGTTAGCATAAAACACACGTGAGGACGAACACACAGGTACATCTCAATAGCCAAACACGATTTAAACATTGTTTGCAACAATCAAACGACAAGTATTCGACCAGTGATGATCTATTTCGATGGAGCTGTCAGTATCCATACCTCTGGCTCTGCATGGACTGCCATAAATGGTTGTACTGGAGAGGAGGAATCAGCATCTCCCTCAAACACAGTACTTGCATTAGTATGGTTTTCAATATTGGAAACATAACACACACTTGGTGTTGACGGCACAGGTACATATAAAGAGATGACCACAAATGATGCATTGTCTAAAAGAATCTAAAATGATCACATTTCATCGACTTATTTCTCCGATTTATTTACATCTGCATCATCTAAATGGGATGTTGTGATTGTAGTGGAAGCTCCGTAGTCTCCCTGAAACACAGCACTTGCGTTAATAGGGAAGAAAGTATAGCAAATGGAATCACGTTATATGATCACGCATGATGGAGCTGTCAGTATCCATACCTCATGCTGCTGAAGAATATCTATGGATGTTGCAAATGTAGTGCGCACTTCAGAAAGCTGTTGCGCCGATTCGTATAAGCATGGTCCCGCTTCCACTTCCCCTGGAATTACTTGAATGTCAGGCTCCGCATCAAATCCAGGGGTTGACGCTCCATCAACTGCCTGAAACATAGTACTTGCATTAGTGAGGATTACAATAGTGAAAACATAACACACACCTGGGGTCGACAGCACAGGTACATATCAACAGCTAACCACGAATGAAACATTGTGTAGAACAATCAAACAACAAGAATTCCAGCTCTGTTGATGACGCTCGATGGAGCTGTCAGTATCCATACCTCCTGCTGGTGAAGAACATCTAGAAATGTTGTAGATGTGGCGGACGCTTCAGCATCTCCCTGATAGACAGTACTTGCATTAGTATGGATAACACTTATATAACTGAAAACAAACACCAGTGGACGATAACTAAGGTGTATATCAATTGGAAAGCACTAACCAAACATTCGGTAAAATAATTACATGATAGAATAAAACTATTACTTGACATGCATAAAACAAGTCTGTACCGGATTAGCCTAGTAAGATTACCTGATACGCGCTAGACGTGGTTGATAACTGGGACCACGTCAAGGATGTAGAATGTTCTTGCTTCAGATTCAAGGGATAGTCAAGAAGTTGTAAAGGTAAATTAATGATTGATAATGAAATGCCAATATTAAAAATAGCCATGTAAGGAGACGGAATACTTGAAAAATGCTCAATACAGCACAGTTCCCTGTTCCCATATATATACATTTCGTTTGTGGATTATGAAATCGAAAAAGAATATATTGATAAATGTTATTATTCAAAAAGCTATACACTCACACTATATCAATATTGACATTATTACAAGGGATAGAACACCTGCAATATTAATTAATCCATTCGGCTACCTGCACACTACCGCAAGGCCTAAAGCTAAATCCGGACACTTGACTCACTGGTGGCGGAATGTGGACGAATAGAGTGGGAATAGCGTTTTCGAGCAATTCCTGTGTCGTTCGCCGTTTATTCTTCTTTGTTACCCAAGATGTTGTGTACATGTCCAAGGAAAAGTGCCGGCTGCAGATGCGGTATCGATCACCCCTCTTGTCCTGTAAGACTTGTTGGACTCTACTTTCCAGCTCATCCAGTGGATATCCGCAATGTCTGACCCATTCTCTTATTTGATTAACAGTTTTCGGGAATTGTAGTGCCTTCAGATTTCGCATGGGTCTTCGAAGGGCAACCGCTAATCGAACAGGCAGGCATTGTTGATAAATCTGAAAAGTAAATATCGACATTATTATACAATCTTAATGAATACATTTTTGATACAAAAGTAAATGAATCATACAATGATCAATGCAAGGTTTGTTTTGGTCGCAGGAACTATACCAGTTCATTATGTGCGGCTTAGTATTTGCATAAGTTGCAGAAATGTATAAATGATGTGACTTAAATCTGAACCTGTGATTCGTCCCTTGGATGTTCTGTCTTGCACGAGAAGGAAACATGCTTACATTATAGACTGGACCCCCGAAGGATGCAATTCGATGACAATAGACACAGATGAAAATAAATAGATCTATTGATAGCAATACAATGGAAACTCAAGTCAATAGCAATGAGACCAATGAACATAGCACTATTGTGTACTCTACTCGCAAATAGATAGAAATTTAAAAATCTGCGAAATATGACTAGGATACATGGCCTTACCTTGACCAACAAACAGTTGGATTCAGCAAGCACAGCAGTATGTTGCAGGAGAATAGGTGGGTGGCCACAGGTAGCACACTGATGGGTTTGCTCTAAGCGGTCACAGAAGTTCACGGATAGCACGACGACGAGCAGATTAGCGTAGATCTCAGTGGTTGCCAGGTAGCACGTTCAGGAGTTGACTTGCAAAGCACAAAGATGTTCTCATGAGACATATCAAATGGTTTATAAAGTATTAGAAACAGGGGTGTGTTTGTGCCTGAATGACGTATGTATGTCGTGGTATTAGGGGGGCGGCCTGCTTGAAGACCGATGGCCCCTAGGCGTGGGATACCTTTTGAAGTGTACATGTAGTTTGGCACCTTGGCCTTTCGCGTCCCTGACAGCGCGAACCGCCTTTGATAGAGGGTGGGTGGGATGGAGGGGCCTGGGGCGTGCAGATAAGCCACAGGAAGACTGCTGAATGGAGACACACTTATGTGGATTGCAGGGGGGCGGCCTGCTTCAAGGGGAGGCCTGGCTGGAGACACGGGGTCTGAGGAGGCCATGTGACCGATGGCCCCTTGCCGTGGGATACCTTTTGAAGTGTACATGTTGTTTGGCACCTTGGCCCTTCGCGCCCCAGACAGCCCCACATGCCAGCGCTCATCCACAGGTGCGAACTTCTTTTGATAGTATATCGTTGCTTATCAATAACAAATGCCACATACCGGAGATTCTTGTGAGCACAGACCCACACTTCAACCGGTGTATTATAGTGGTCAAGACCCTTAACCTAAGGCCTGTATAATCCAATGGTAATTGTTAGTATAGATATATGTGTGACTTTTATAGAGACATAACCTACTGTAAGACTTTGAACAAGTGTTATTTAGTGCATGCATTATCGAGAATATTTTATTTTAGCTTAGATAGATAGTGACCACCCTGCTTCACAGCGACCAGACCTTCACCCATTCGGAGTACAGATGTCTGACGTCCATCCTTGAATGGAGACACACTTGATTCATTTAAAAAATCGAAACAACCGTTGTTAAAATATATGTGGTGTTTTATTTTGTATCTTATTTTCATGACACAAAAATACAAGACTTTAAAGATTATACAGGTCAGGTTGCAGCACAGCGAGAGAAAATCCCCTGTACTGACCGCTGTCACTCGGGAACGTTTATCTTATGGCACGAACGGCACAGGCGGGTATCACTCTTCGAACGCGGTGTCCAAGCCTCCCGTGGAGCCACCATTTACAGGAACGATAGGCCACCAGCCTGTACCACCTGTGAAAAGGAATGAAACAAACTGTTTTTAAATGACCAAGATAAGTTTAATAAACGTTTGTTGTCAATGACAGTTCTTGTAACTAATGGCATTCTACACGGACAAATGCTAACTAGACAATGCACACTATTGAACGACTTTCATGCGTTACTATGATATGAATATATAATTTTGGATATAGTGGAAGAACATGAAATAGGAGTGGCATGACAAGCAGAGTATACTTACTCGTTACTCGGATTACGAGGACAAACAGTTGCGCGAAGTTCGTGCATAAGCACCATCATTATTCTCAACATGGCCCGTTTGAGGCAGGCTGCCCTGAAATCTGGCAGCTCGGTGATGCATTGCGGTCGTGGCTCGCCTTCCGAAATGTAGGCCAGGCATCCCGAGTTTTCTCGGCAGCAGCAGTTTTCGTCCTCGGTTGGCATTAGCTTGCACTGATTGCATGTGCACCAGGTGGAGATGCCGTCCATGCGACTAGGCCCAGGCTCTTCATCTGTTGAATCGTCCTCCCAACTGCCGTCTGAATCCCCATCGTTTTCACGTGCTTCCCTTTCCAGTAGTTCCTCCTCGGTATACTCAGGCTCGTACACGTAGGGCATTATTGTAGCCATTGTGTGGTAAACAAAGTAAAATAATCTACAGAGATGGTGCAGGTGTTCACACGGGCTACAAGCGGCGAAGGTAGCTGACCAGAGCACAGAAACGAGTCACAGAATACTCAAAGTAACAGAGAGAGAGGAATGGAATCGAAAATCTGCTGCTGTGTGTTGGGAAACGGTCTGTTTATACTTATTGAGGAAAGAGGCGTCCTGCCATTTCCATGACGACACGTCATTAGCTGAGGCGCAGCGATTGTTGACACGAGACGTGCTTTGGCGTTGGGGAAATGGGCGGTACGAGTCTGCTGATGTCAGGCTCAGGGGCGGGGGATTTGATTTAGTGCCGCAGAAGCAGGTCAGCCAGGGCGATGCGGCAAGTGATAGGATTATCACAAAATGGCAGCTCCCTGGTGCCTGTTTTCGCGTGCGTTTAATGGATGAAAACTCGGGTAAGGTCCATAGGAAAGTTTTCTAAAATCGAGCCACTTAGGCTTAAAAAAACATGGCCGACCCGTAGGGACAATACAAATTTTTACTAGACCATGCCTTTAAGTCCTGCCAATTTTTTTTGTGGCCTTTGTCTGTGTATACCATGATCCATGGCCAAAATTCAATTTTGCTGACATAGGCTGACTCAGAGCCCACACAGGCACCCTAGGTTTGAGGCTTAGGCCTGTGCAAACGAAGTTCCACAGGCATCTGAATCCTATATCCTCTGTGGGAGTGCATGTGTGTTTTATTATTATTTCTAGCCAGCCATTGTTGGCCGGCCTTCCAAACCTTTGTGTTTTAATTTAATTAATTAGTTTGAATACTGATCCCGGTTGGCAAATATCTTGCATCATTTTGGAAAAGAAAACTTTTTAGTCATCCTCTGTTCAAAAGTTCACACATTTTCCTTGGCGTGGGTGGTCACCGTAAATGTCCATTTAGGTAGTCGCTGAATTTAAGCTGTTTACAAATCAGTATTGATATCATATGGCTATGTTTGGGACAGATGAAACTCCCCCACTATAGTGGCAGATAGGCTAGGATGGTTGAGGAAATGCTATTATGTCAAAGCCCACTATATACAAAAAACCTCCTGCATTGTTTTGTTCGTTGCTATAGGGATCGATATATTAGAGATCTGGTACTGTGCGTAGGAACTTTATTATCACAAATGTAGCCAAACCTTCTGGGAATGAACCAAGAGAAGCCCTACGAAACAAAGTACTTGCATGGCTCGCTCAAGATCTGGGCCAGGGGTAGTTCGATGCTCTGACTTAAAGTTCCTATGTAGAATCGAACTTGATGATTGGTGTACCCAGAGCAACAGGGACTGTGTGTTGGTGGGATGTAGAATTAGTAATCTGCCCCGCTTTTTAAACATGTGCAATTACCTGCCCATGGGTTCTTAGAATCTAGGATTAGTAGTTTGACACGTAGTCCTCATTTCAACATTTTTAATATTATTACTTTTTTTCTTCAGTCTCACCCCAGATTGATTTGCCCATTTCCTTTCTTTTTTTTCTGTGTATTTTTGTTATTTACGTATGTTTTGTCTGTAGATGCGTTTTCTTTGTAGTGCTCCGAGGCCTGCGGGCGTGTAGCACTTTATAATAATTAAAATAAATAAATAACATGCAATAGAACATAAGGTTTCATTTGGGCAGTTACAGTAAGTGCAGCCCTTCCTTTGGGTCACAAATTGAACTAACAATGGACTTAGTTATGGCCTTTGTTTGAAGAATTATAAACAAATATGACAAATTGCTGAGCAAACTTAAGCCCCGATGAAACCTCAACCTATAGCCAACTGTAGGGCACAGCAAGAGGGTGGGATAGAGTAATGGCTAATTGAAATTGATGTATATATCAGAAATTATGTGAAGGTAAAAAGGGCTTCTGATTGGATTTTAAATGGTTACACATTTTCGTGGAATTCTTGTTTTTTGTATTGCCTATACTTTATTTTTCCAGTTTATCTGTTTGTACTTGCTGAGATTTTCAAAAAATACATTTGATGCAATTTCATGTTTTTTAAAGTGTATTTTACTAATTAACCACAAGATTCTTCTGATTACAGGTTAAAATAGCTGAATTTTCCCAAACACCTGAAGACTTTCTTAAGAAGTATGAGGAGCTAAAATCGAAGAATGCACGTAACCTCGATCCTCTCGTCTACCTGCTCGCCAAGCTAACGGATGACAAAGAGGTAGTGCTAGGAATTTAGGTGATGACATGGTATATGAAGAAAACAGATGAACGGAACCTGCAGACGTTTCCATTCTGTCTTTGGTTTTGAATTTGTTCAAACGGGTCTGTTGAGGACACAGGACAAGAGGGAAACAGTGTAAAATGTTGTAGACTAAAGCCCTCCCCAACACCCCGACCCCATATATCTATTCGAAGTGTGCTATAATGCTAAAAAGGCTAAATGCACGGAGCTCCCATGTCCTTCCCTGTCTCCTATAGCCCTCTTTAATCTGATTCCTGTACCCCTATTCTTCCTCCACCTCTGAAGAGATGTTTGAAGTTGAAAACCAGAGGGTTCTTAGTCTGCAACAGCAATGAAGTGAAAAGCACATGGAATTGAGAAGCTGTCCGGTTATGCTTGCTTGCATGAAACGATGCACTATAGGTGCTGTTTCATGGATTCCTATTTGGTGTGCATATGTGAGCATTATGCTATCTGTTCTGTAGAAGTGATCAAGACATGTTCTGGTCCATCTATTTGGCTATGTCGCCCAGGGTCTCTGTTTTTTTTATTTTTTTGGCCAGTACTGTATTGTGTACATCCTCTGCCCGGCGTTCTAACCGCTTGCTACCTGAACTTAGTAATTATGCTCTAAGAAGCTACGATTTCCTGCTTTTTATTGCGCATTCCCCTTTAAAGTTTTGATTTGTCATCCTCCTGTGATCAATATGATTGTTTTTTGATTTTCAGACTCTTCAATATCTGCAGCAAAATGCCCGGGATCGCAAGGATTTCACTACAAGCCTTGCCACCAGTGGAGCCTCTACATTCACTATCCCACCCACCACCGCTACGTTGTCCACCCAGGAAATGGCGGAAGTCATGAAGCAGTTAGGCAACTTTGTTAGCACTTCTGCTCTCAAGGTATTGTGGTATTTATACTCTGCTATGCGCATCTCTCGTTGCCATGCTTATTTAACTTATTTTAGGGGTGATGCTGCTCAGTATCCTGAAAGGTGATTCTGCCCTGAAAGGCAGGGTCTTGTTGTGATGTTAGTGTTGAAGGCATATTGAATTAATTTGTATCCATAGAGCACATACCAAACATACAGATGTATTGTACAGATCACGTAAAACATCCAAACCTGGTAGTATAGATGATAATTTCTCAATTTATTGAAAAATTACATGCACACACACACATTACTCCTACGTCCCGTCCTCTTTCCTCTATACTTATGGGACATTCCTCTGTCGTGTGGGACGGGACCGAAGCACTTTGTAAAAAGCATCACATTTTTCAAAAATGTGTCCTTCCTCTATTTACGCGGGGTACCGCACGCGGCCGTAACCTCGGCCTCCTTGGCTCCACCCAGCGCATCGCCCATCAGTTCTTTTCTCCGCTCGATCGGGACTGGACGCACTTGCATCTTTGGAAGTTTTTTCCTTCCAGTGTCCTCCTCTCCTGCTCCATCTTAGCGGTCGTGTGGCAATCCGCCTATGGCGTTTCAGTTAGACTTTCCTATTTGTTCTTCCTGTCAGCGACGCTTCGCTAGGGTGGACCCCCATCCTCTTTGTTTAGAGTGTTTGGGTCCGGACCACCGGTGGGACTCATGTTTTTACTGCGATCCCCTTTCGGTCTGATCGCTTCAATATCGTTTAGAGCAGTGGGAGGAGGTGTTTGAGCGCACAGCCCCTACGCACTTTCAAACTTTCATCGATGAGAAGAAGAAACGCCCGGTGAGTTCTTTACTTTTTAGGGCACCCCGGCCTGGGGACTCCTTCCCAGGGTCTTCCCGGTCCGGGAGGAGCATCAAAAGCTCTGTTACCGGGGCTTGCCCTGAGGTGCCTTCTATGCCTAAAAAGTGTACCAGCGTTTTCTCTGAGGGTCTCCGTAAGGGACCCATTGACACCGGATTACAATCTGAGGCCCTTCCTGTGGGGGCTGTTTGTCGGCCCAGTTCTACTGAGGCGGTGGGTACCAGAGCTTGCTTCGAGGTCTCGTTGACTGGAACTTCCCGTAAAGACACCAGGGTTTGCCCTGAGGCCTCTGTGGAGGCTTTCTGTACCAAACTAAAGTTTGAGGCCCTTCGTGAAGGGGCTTTTACCGGGCTCTGGTCTGAGGTCCCTCGTTTGGAGGCTAAGGTGACCGACAGTTCTCAGAGGCCTGTTAAGGTTTTCTCGGTGAGGTGTACTCCTCACCGTTCCCGCTCAAGCGGTGACGCCAGTTCTGTTGAGGGGGCGCGGAGAGAGATCTCTGACCGGAATTCCTCTGTTACCGGCGTTGCCGAGGTCCTTCCGTTGAAGGCTATTCTGGCTGATAGCATGTCTCAAACATTCTAGGCCACGCAGTACCGGCTCGGCCGAGGTTCCTTGTGTCAAGGCTAAGATGAAGACCCCTGAGCAATCTGTGGAGACCCCTATCGCACTTTCGCACGTGTCGCAGTTCTCCTCAGTTGTTGACAAAATGGCGGCTACTCCCGCCAAGAAGACGGCGGCCATTTTGGATACCTCCCTTACATCTACCCCATCGGCGCTAGGTGTGAGGAGTGGCATTTCAGGTGAACATAGTTTCCTTGTGCACATCCCTTTTGTCCAGTTTTTGACTGAACGCTCGGATGCCCCTACGGCACAACGTCTCGCTTCCTGCAACATCTGCGCCCTTGATCTATGTTGATAACAGCGGAGAAGGACCCTCTTGGCAACCCTCTCCCTTACGTCCATGGAGTTACTCCGCTCATGAGAGGCCTCCTCCAGTCACCCCTAAATCGTCTGCGGAGGATTTTTTTTTTCGGCAAATTTCAAAAGCTAATGCGCTCCGACCCCATGAAGGAGTATTTTCGAGGCTTGTTTAGGGAGATATGCCCTCCTGCGCCGTCGGTCCCAGTTGTGGCTCTGGTGATTCCGCCAGCTCTGCCTCTACCGGCTGGGCCTCCACGGCCCCCCCTTGCCTCCTTTGTCTCCAGTGGACTAATCTCCAGCAGTGCCATATGTTGCGCAGCCTGATCCGGATCTGTCGGACGATGCACAGCGGGATCGGGACAGCGAGTACCAGCCCCGCCCTGTTAGAGCCCTTCACGACCGGGTGCTGGACATGATGTGTCATTTGGATGTTCCAGTACCTGAGGCACCCGTTCCGCAGGAAGGGGTGCTTTCGGGGGCGTTCACCTTGTCTCCCTTGGAGCGCACCGGCTTGTTCGTGCAAAAGAACGTTTTAGCCGAGGTCCGTAAAGTCTGGAAGAAACCACACTCTGGACTGTTTGTAAATAAAAAGATTGACGCTCGTTATAGGCTCCATTCTTCGGAAGAAGTGGCCTTAGCATCGTGTCCGCCCCCTTCCTCCACGGTGGTGGCTGCAGCTACATTACAATCTAGACCTGCTTCTTCATCTTCTACAGCGGCAACGCAGGTTCTGGCCAAAGAGGACAAACTTCTTGACTCTTTGGGGAGGAGGATTTTCGCTAATTCAGCCCTGCAGTTATGTCAAGCTAATGCGGAACTGGTATTAGCGGGGGTGAATATGAAAATGTGGAAAGGTCTGTCAGAGTTTGAGGAATTCATTCCCGCTAATAAACTAGAGGATTTTAAAGTGGGATTGTCAGATGCCAGGGTCCTGGTGCAGGATATGCTGGAGGTTGCAGCGCATCATGTCGACACCTCGCCCTTTGCGCCTTATGTTTGGCATGGACACCTCTCGTCAGGCTTGGCTGCATGCTACCAAGTTCTCGAAAGAGGTGCAGGATAAAGTTCTGGACCTGCCTTTTGAAGGCAAGGAGCTTTTTCACTCAACAACAGATGTTGAGCTGACTAAGACTAAGGACAGCACTCAGACCGCCAGGTCCTTGTCTGTTTTGGTGAAACCGCCTTTCAGGGCACAGAGAACGTCTTCGCAGCCTCGGTCTTCCTCTGGTTTTAGGGGATTTCTGGATCGTAAGCCCCGTAGGGTCGATACTCCATCAGGAAATTCCCAACAACGGCAACAACGGGGAAGGCTTTTCTCCCATTCTTCAGCCTCCTCTTCAGGTTCAGGTGGCGGCACCACCGATAACCCAACTAAATTAAGTTTCTCTGCGCTCGCATGAGACCCCGGTGGGAGGGCGCATTGCGTCTCACTGGGAGGCGTGGCAGGCCCTTACCGAGGACCGGTGGGTCTTGTCAGTCGCTCGGATGGGCTTCCGCTTGCCCCTTCCCCCTACCCCTCCCATCAATCCTCCCTTCCAGCAGTCGGGGTCGCCCTCCCTCAGAGCTGAGATACAGAAGTTGCTGGAGCGAGGGAAGGGCTTCTACTCCCAGCTGTTTACAGTGCCCAACCCCAACCAGGCTGGCCTGTGCACCATCCTAGACCTTTCCCAGTTCAATCTCTCTCTACCCCAGGGGAAATTCAAGATGATCGCTCCCTGTCAGATAAAGTCCTCTTTGTCGGTGGAGCATCCTTTTCTGATTTTTCATAAGGATAAGGTTGTCCTGAGGACGAATCCTTCTTTCTGTCCAAAAGTAGTCTCTGATTTTCATGAATCAGTCAATCTCCTTGCCTGTCTTCTTTCCAAACCCAGCCTCAGAGGCTGAGAGGGTTTTGCATTGCCTAGACGTTAGAAGAGCTCTTAAATTCTATCTGGACAGAACATCTGAATTTAGGAGTTCTTCTCAGCTCCTGGTGACCTTCGGTAATCCACAGGGTAAACAGGCCTCCAAAGCGACTATTTCCAGATGGATTGCTGCCTGTATTATGGAGTCTTACGCTGTTCAAGGTCTTCAACCTCCCAAAGGGGTTCATGCACATCTGGTACGGGGCAAGGCAGTGGCTGTTGCCTTTCATAAATATGTCCCCTGGGAGACCATCGCGAAAGAGGCTATCTGGTCCTCTCCATCAGCTTTTTGTAAACGCTACTGTTTGGATCTGAGCTCTAGGTCTGATGCTCAGTTTGGCCAGGCTGTGCTTAAAAACCTTTTTCTGTAAGGAGTTTTCCATCCACCCGTAGTTCCTGTGAGGAGTGCTTGGGAATCTCCCATAAGTATGGAGGAAAGGGGATGGGACATAGGAGTATATTAAGGTTACTCACCGTAGTGACCACCTTACTCCTAGTCCATAGTCCCCTTTCCTCCATACGCCTGCCCGCCGTCCCCTTTAATAAGGTTCCTCTGTTTATTGCTTAAAAGTGATAGAAAAGGACTGATGGGCGATGCGCTGGGCGGAGCTAAGGAGGGCGGGGTTACAGCCGCGTGCGGTCCCCGCGTAAAGAGAGAGGAAGGACACATTTTTGAAAAATGTGATGCTTTTTACAAAGTACTCCGGTCCCATCCCACAGGATGGAGGAATGTCCCATAAGTATGGAGGAAAGGGGTCTATGGACTTGGAGTAAGGTGGTCACTACGGTGAGTAACCTTATTATTTTCATAAACAACATTGTAAAAGGTGTAAATTCCATCCTATTTAAAAATGTAGGGGGGAAAAAGGGCAGACATGCTGGAAAGCACTGTGCCTACACATTTGTTTCTGAAATGTAAAACAACAATGGGTAGTGTAGGGGAGGCATGGTATCACAAGTATGACACGGACACAATGGGTACAATTTGTAAAAATCTTTATTAAAGTATCTGGGGTTGGAAATCTCCTATTCTGCCCTATAACTAAGATGGGAGTAGTCTTGACCATCAAACCATAAACAAAACAGTTCTAGTAGAGTCCATCAAACCAAAATGGCCTATGCTAACAAAACCTAATGCACGCCCTATCTCTTGTACAAAAAAGTGTATAATTGGGAAATGTTTAAGGAAAAATCAGTGTTCAAAGTAATAAAGGTAGCTGAATCGGCTCTCCTCCCTGTGTTAGACCACACAGAGTAAGGCAGTCTTTGTAGACATGATGACACACTCTGGCTCATGTTCTCAGTACCACGAACAGTTCTAAAACGTGGATCAAGGCCTGCCCGACCTTTCACGTTTTAAGTCTCTCTTTCTACTTTCAAATAATGTTTCAAAATAAGGTTCACATAGGTCCCCAGCTCTCTGGCTCAGACCTCTTCAAAACACAGTTCACATGGGTCCCCCTCGATCAGGCTCAGACTCTTACAAACACAGGTCACGTAGATCCCCCCTCTGTCTGGCTCAGACCTCATGCCGGTCCCAGCTTTCCTGTGAATACCTCTTCTTTGTTCACGGAGGGTTGATCTGATTCTCTCTCCCGCCAAACACATGCCAGGAAATTGTAACAGATAGTCTCTGTTAATCTCTACATTTTATCTCCTTGGGTCCCACACCCTAGCACTTTCTTGAAGGACCTTCAGCTTCTTCTTAGACCTTCATATGGGTGTGAGTCCCAGACTCACAGTGATGTATTATATCGGCTTGGTGTACTCTTCCTGCAAAGCATATGTTTTCTCCTCGTCTGTCTCTTTTGCTTTCAGGGTCCCAGACCCTCTTATTCTCAGGCTCTCATGTGCGTGCAGGGTCTCACAATCGCAATGCAGTATCGAAATAGCTAAGATTACTCTCCTGCCAAGCATACATTTCTTTCTGGCTGTCTGTTTCTCTCAGACCCTCTTATTCTCTTGCTCTGATATGGGTGCGGGGGTCCCAGACTCGCAATAATAATCTTGCCTGATTGGTTTACTCTCCTGCCAAGCATACATTTGTTTTTCTCCCTCTGTTACTTTCAGGGTTCCAGTCCCTCTTATTTTGTGCTCTGTAGTTGTTACCCATTTAGTCCCGGACCTCGGTCTGCCCGCGTTCTTGTTTGTGTGGTTTGCGTCTTCCAAGCGGTGGTGCTCCACTGTTAGGCTCTGGTAGCATTCGGGTGCTCTCTCGGGTAGGCGGCGGCTCCGCCGGTTACTCCTTCTTTCTCAGGCTATGGTTTCTGTCTCCAGTCGCGTTCAGGTATCTCCTCTCATTGGCCGTTGCTTTGCCAGTCACTGCATCCTTCTCGGGTTGGGGTTTTGGTCTCTAGCAGCTCCCTGGACCTTTGGATGCAAGGAGGGTTTCTTGGGCAGAGGTCGGCATAGTTCCTACGTCCTGGACTACCTTCTTGCTCCCATTCGCTTCCATGCACAGCGTCTCGTGATGCCTTTCCCCGTTTGCCGGGCTGGTGTCTGCCGGGTTTCCTCCCCTGGGGATGGCTCTCTCCATGTTGGTTTCCATCTGCTATTTTGTATTGCCTTTGACCAATCGAGTGCTGTGAGAGACTAGACTATTCACGCCAGTTCTTTGAAGTGATCGTCATACTCCTGGTCATCATCATCTTCACAGTAGTTGCATTGGAACTATATGGAAAGCAAATGGTGCTCTCTGCTTTAATCAGGTCTAACGTACTAGGTTGGCTGACTTAACAATAAAAGATATTGGCACTGTTTACCCAGTGCAACCTTCTCTGATGCTGCTCCAGGAACTACACTCTACGCCCTCCTCAACTGACTGCTTGTCTTCATCAATTCTTCATGGAGGTCTATCGAATTCAATAAAGGTTAGGTAACATTTGGCATATTTTCCTCCTATTGGAGAAGAATCAGTGTATTGAGATAGGTGTAAAATGTATAGCCATAAGAATATATGTACCGTTCCTGCTAGTGTTTGTTCTGGTTAAAGAGCACCAGGGACAGCACCGACCATTGTGGAACTATTCAAGGCATTGCCAAAATGGAAATGAATGAATCCAACCTGTACACTCGCCATCAAGCAGTCAGGATTGTGCAGAGCCATCACACTGCCTCTTGCAGGCAATGAATCAAATAGTATGACCCACTGTTTCATGTTTTGACACTCTGTACCAAGCAAGTGTCTGCTGATCGTGATTGTAGCCACGGCCCACCAGCATTGATCACTAAAAGAATGTTTTCTAAGTTTGCATTGAAGACTTGCTTCATACTCCTGCAAGTGCGTATCTCCATTTGAAATGGGTCTGGATATGTACGTTTTTGGGTCACTACTTTTTTTAGCAGCTTGATCAAAGAAGAGAGGCCAACATTTAAAATGGTTGTTTGGGTTGAGTAAAGACCTTTTCAACAATGGGGATGACAATAGCTGTTTTGAGAGCTACCATCATGCAAATGTTAAAACGGAACTGTGAAACCAGCATGAGTATGTGAGGAAGTCCTCTTTATCAGGAGGTCCTGGAACTATGGGAAGTAGGGGAGGTGGGCTTGACTGCTATGCAATATAAATCTGAAGGCAGTATATAGTGGATCCTCTAAAACCCCTCCACCTTTCCCTTATAACCAGGTTTCCTAGTCCCAGAGAAGGTGACTATCTCATCTGTATTATTTTCCTAACCAAATTGTCCTTGAGGTATTAGGCAAAATATGCATCACGCACATAAACACCACCCAGAGACTTAAGCCCATTTGTAAATTACCCCAACTGGATGTGACTGCAGGGATCGCTTCGGTATGACAGAAACCTTGCAAATTCCGGGCAGGGCCCACGTATCTTGATGTAAGCCCCTCCTGTCCCATTTGTGAAGTTGGCACACTCTCTCTCACTGACTTAAGAAGATGGAGAAGCTGGATAGCATCAGCCTATAATTTCCCTTTGAATCCACTGTGGCCGTGCATTCTGTGAAGAGAGATGGCCAAGACTTGTGGATCTTCAGGGCTTTCATGACACTTTTGCCTAACTTCACAATGACTGATAGGATTTTTAAACCACCAGTGACCTTTTTTAAACCCCCAGTGGTCGGCAGGCAAAAGGATGAACCACAGCAATTGCTAAGGAGGTTGAAAATCATAGAATGTGCAGCATTGTAAGTTTACTTCAGGCAGACACACCGATCGGGCATTCAAATGTAGAAGGGACAAAGAGAGAAGGAACCAGAGGGGAGAACCCCTTCCCTTGAGAGAATGCTAAACGCTGCTGAAGGCTTTGTTTCAGAAACTGGAAAATGTGGTTCCATAGAAAGGGAGAAAGCAAAAGCCTACTGAAGGTTATATATCAGACCTTTGTGTAGGACCCGTAGATGGTGGAGGTTGAAATCCAAAGACTGTTGAGGTGCAGAGCTTCGGAGGAATCCAACGTAGAAAGAAAAAGCAAATGTTACTGGACTGAATGAACACACTACTGATGCCAGAATAGGTTTAAAGTAAAACAGAAGACTGTTGCATGGAAATTGTTTCATGATGGCTGTAACATAAGGATTCTTGGGAGATGTAATCCTTGAACACAGGATTATAAATGAAGGACAGCAAACAAAAACGCATTCTGAAAGTTCCAGACTGGAAGGTTTCCTGTTTAGGTCACTCAGGCATTCAGTCTTTACTTCTTCTGGGAACCCCAAGGCCTCTGCGCCTCCCTCTTGAGTTAGGGTTTGTTTGTTTGTTTGTTGAATTTATAAGGCACACCAGACCCAGGAATAGCAGGGCGCAGCAAGGATATGCAAATCTTACACAAGTTACATAGTGTACAGGCAATGTACGAATAATCACAATACACAGGAAATAATACAATATACAGTATAGAAACAAGTTGCGCAGAGAAGCAGAGTTAATTACATCTTGGTACATAAGGATGTACAAAATTTACAATCTAGCCGCAAATCGTACTAATGTACCAAAATTTCAAATGAGACTAGTTCTCAGTCAGATTGAGGTGGGTGATGAGGTTCTTTCTGAAGGAGGAGTAGGGGAGGTCAGCTCTTAACTGATGTGGCAGGGAGTTCCAAAGTTTGGCGGCCTTCACAGGGAAACTGTTGCCGCCAATCTTAGAAGATTTGAATTTGGGTACTACCAAACAATTAGTGTTGATGGTTCTAGACGGTCTGCTGGAAGTTCTTCTAGATATTCTGTCAATTAGGTATCTCAGAGCGACATTGTGTAGTGCTTTATGTGTCAGGGAGGCTATTATTAGTTGTATTTTGTTGTGGCTAGATAGCCATTTGTGATGGCTTCTGATTGCAGAGATGTGCACTCTTTTGTTGATGCCTAGCACAGCTCTAATGGCATTGTTTTGTAATATTTGGAGCTTTTAGATATTGGTTTTATTAGCACTACTGTAGAGGGCGTTACAGTAGTCTAGTCTTGATAGAATTAATGCTCTGGCCAGTATAAGGCAACCATCATTAGAAACGAAGGGCCTACCTGCTCTAATCAGCTTACATGTGTAGGCTGTGGTAGAGGGCAGAGAATTTAGTTGTTTAGTAAAGGACATTGTTGCATCAAGGTAGAAACCCAGTGTTTTAACCTCATTGGAGACACTGGTATTATTACTGTCAATGTTGAAGGAGGCATAAATAAGGCCTAGTTTGGAAATGTTGGAGGGGGAGCCGAGGATTATCAACTCTGTCTTGCCATCATTCAGGCATAGGTCGTGAGTGGCCATCCATGCCTGAATGATGAGATAGATTCTATTCCGCAACGCCGGGTCCCTACCATGATCCCCAGAAAGTGGGAGGAGAATCTGATTGTCATCTGCGTAGTTGGTGTAGGTGACACCCAGAAGGTCCAGATCATCGAACAATGGCTTGGCAAATATGTTGTAGAGAGAGGGGGACACAAAGGAACCCTGAGTGACAACGCACATGGTAGGGGTGGGATCCGCAGCTGCAGATGGTTAGAATACTCTGCTTGTTCTGTCACTCAAGAATGATTCTATCCACTTAACAGCGCCTATGGAGAAATGGGCTGCTGAATCAAGATGCCTACAAGAGGACCTTATGATCGACCAGGTCAAATGCAGCTGAAAGATCAAGTAGCAACAATAATGCAGTTTTTCCTTGATCTCTCAACTCATCGATCTGAGTCTTCAAATCTATCTACCAAATGTCCCTTCACTGGGGACTCCTTCCTCTCTGTTACTTATTCCCCTCTTTCGGGGCCAGGGTGCTCTTACCTCGGTTCTTCTGCTCTGGAATATGGTGCCCTGCTCACCTTCTCTTCAGTGTAGCACACCCTTCTTCTAGGCTCACAGGACTGTCCTCGCCTGCTACACATCCCATCCCCCGGGGCCAAATTCACTCCCTTACTTATTGTCACCCCTCCCGTCTCTTGGGTCGGGGGTCTCCTTTTGGTCACAAGGGGCTCATCTCCCCCTTAATGAAACACACTGTCAGGGACTACTCTACCCCACGTTAGAGTACAGTCCTCTTCTTCTGGGGCACAGGGGGTTCTTCTCCCCCTCACTGCATCACACCCAACTTCTGGGGATCAAGGGACTGCTCCCCCTTCACTGGAGCAGACCCCTTTTTGAGGTTCACGTGGGCTCTTCTCCCCTCACTGGAGCACACCCCTCTTCTGGGTTTCAGGGTCTGTATTCTTCCTCACTGGAGCACAACTCTCTATTGGGCTCAAGGCACTCCCCTGCTCTGGTGCTCTCCTGCACCTTCAGCAAACTCCTCTGCCAGCCTAAAAGACGCTATCCGCATTTCTCAGCCTCCGTTACAAAGCCCTCACTATTTTACCATTCGCTGAGGCTAACATTTGAATTCATTAGTTAATTGTCTTCCTATTCCAAACCAGTGGAAGGAAGACTTTAAAAGGCTTGCTGCCACTCTCCCCAAGGACCATGGAGGTTTTGGGTTCCCAGACTTCTACAAATATTACAAAGCAGCACAGTTTGAGTAATGTTGGAGCATATTGGACATTCCTGGAGGACTGGGCGGCACATCCTAAAAAGGTTAGGGACTACCTGTTGGCCCCAATGAATGAGTTCCCCAGTGCGGTCTGATCCACGCAATTCTTGGCGTGTTATGGTCCCTTTGGAAGAAAGGTAGACATTGAGGCTCTCACTACATGGCCCTCGCCGATGAGCTCCCTCTGGGGTGAACCTTTCAACTTGAATAAAGCAAGATTTTGTAAACCACAATTTTGGTCGGATGAGGGACTAGAGGGAGTGGGGCAACTGTTTCTTGAAGCTAAGTTTCAGGACTATCATGACATTTGTGAGATGTTAATCCGGAAATCCATAAATACATTTGAATACTTGATTTAAGGGCTGTATTTTGGACAGCAAATGGATTAAACACTTTGAAAAGGTCCTGGATGACTCAAATCCAAGGAAAGTGATAATATCAAGATTATACAAAGCATTCGTAACGACAGACATAATTGACCGGCAGGGATTCCAAAAGTACTGGGACGATTTAGCGTGGGACGAAATCTGGGATAACCTTCCATGGGAACCTCTCCACCTCATCAGTGGAGCACAATTTTAAGATCCTCCAAGGTTGACACAGAGATCCCCTGAAACTCTCAAAGATGTGCAAGATGGTGTCCCCATTATGTGGATGTGGACTAGTAGCGGCATAAAACCATATTTGGTGGACATATCCAAGAGTCCAAATCCTATTGGCCGCACTGCTTAGCTGGATTAAAATTGTATCGGGAGTAGGATTGGCAATGGACCCCTTGTTAGCTCTGCTAGGAATACCATTAAGTGATGGGGAGGAATACTGATTCCTTGCTGGAGCAGGGAGATTAGTGTAAGCTAAAAAATTGAAGAATCAGATGGTCCCGGTTAAGGGGGAATGACTATAGAAGGTCTGGATATATTTACGATGGAAAAGCCGACTTACCTAGTACACAGTGACTTGGGCTCCTTCAATGAGGAATGGGGGGGCTAAACGGGGGACTAGTAGGAAACACACGCACATGAACATGCACACACACGGAACGCACACACACACACGGAACGCACACACACACACGGAACACACACACACACACGGAACACACACATACACACGTAACACACACACACACACACACAGAACATACATAAATGGGGCAGGTGATTGATAAACAGCTGAACACGATTTTGGTGAAAGAAGTTACGACTCTGCCACTCCAACAGGGCGGTAACCATAGCAGGGAAATAGCCCAACGACTTCTCTATGCAGGTCTCGCAGTAACATGGTGTGACCATAGATGATGTATGTGCTCACCTGTCAAGAAAAAGTGATCAGCGGGGGTGTGGGGAAGAAGGAGGGGAAAGGAGAGAAAATTGACTTTCCTGTATTGTAATATTTTAAGTTCCTTATTTTGAGAGTCCATAAAAACTTTATAACAAAATGTTTAAATAAAAAAGCGTGCTGCCTTCTTAGATATATTTCAGCTGTTTTCCAATGGCAGGTGTTGGTATTTATTCTGCTGTTCTCCTCCTGACTTGCCTCCTGGCTGTACCCCTAAACTGACGGTTGTTTTGTAGTGTTGGGATGATAAAAAGGCCATCACCATAGACAGGAAAACCTCTAGTAGGTTTTCTTTGGGGTGGGGGAAGGAAGTTTTTCTCTTTAAATGCTGCAGGGGAGGGAGAAATGGTCTCCTTCATTAGCATTGCTGCTGTGAGGCGGAAGAGTTGGAATACGTTGTGTTTTCCCTTTGAGTATCTGCACCCATTTACTATGGGATATCTATATTTATTTTCTAAATGTATTTATTGCATTTATGTAGCACCCAGACCTGAAGTTATCACAATGCTTGTACGGAGCAGGCAAAGCAGATACGAAGTATAAAAGACAAAGCAATAAAGGGCATTAAATAGACAGCAACTTAGTCGTATTTGTTGAACAGCCAGGCATTAAAGAGTTTTCTGAAGGTGTTGTAGGAGGGCTCGTTTCTGATGAAGCCGGGAAGTGAGTTCCAAAGTACGGGAGCTGTGTTGCACAAGCTGGAGTCTCGTTCGTTTGTGAATATATCTGGGGAGGGGTGGATAGCGATGCTGGCTGACGTGCAAAGAGAACGTGCTGGGATTTTGGTGGCAATGTGGTGAGTGAGGTAGACCGGTGCTTCATTGTGGAGGCAGCGGTGGGCAATACAATTGAACTCTAGCCAGGCGTTTACCGGGAATCAGTGAGCTTTGCACCTCGTGGTGGTGATGTGTTCAGAAGGTTGCAGACCAGTGGTGGTTTTAAGGGCTGTTTTGAAGCAATTATAGTTTTGCCAGAGTTTTTGCTGAGATGCCTGTGAATAACACGTTGCAATAAGCGATTGCAGCCTATGAGTGCACGGGCTAACGTTGGGCAGTTCGGTGTAAAGAAATTTGCGGCTGTGCAAATGAGTTTGGCTGTGTAGGCAGTCAAAGAGGAGAGGGCGTTCACCTGTTGGGAGATAGAAAGCTCTGAATCCAGGTAAACACTCAGTGTGTCAACGTGTTCGGACACTAGGATAAATGTGCCATCTATGGGGATGGCCGAGTAGGATGGGCCGAGGGTTTTTAGTTGGTGCGCGGGCCTACAATTAGCAGCTCCATCTTGTCATAGAGGCAAAATTGTAGGAGGCCATCCAGTTCTGGATGATGCAATTTACGTGATTTATTGTTTTAAAGTCTTGGTATACTTAACTGAAATGGGGAGGAGGATTTGGCTGTCATCTGCAAAGTTGGTGTAGAGGGTGTTAATCGAGTCCAGATGGATGAGATCAGCAGTAGCATTGCCGATAAATTCTCATGAAGGGTGGTTGTTGAGGAATTATTTGATCCATGCACTGGCATCTTGCGAGAAGTTGAAATTGGCGGAAAGGTGTTAACAAAGGATGTTGTGGTCTATGAGGTCAAAAGCCACTGATAATTCAAAGAGGAGTATGATGGCTATGTTGCCAAAGTCACAGATGGTGTCTAGCTGGATATTAAGGTCTAGAAGTGCTGTCTCTGTGCTGTGTTTCCGTCAAAAACATGATTGTCTGGTACCTCGTAGGTGTGGATTTGGGTGTATGCTATGCGATCAAGAATTTTAGGAAGGAATGGTACAGGGGTCAGTAATTGGTAAGGAGTGAAGGGTCTAGTAAGGGCTTCTTGATGAGGTGAGACCCAAGATTCTTTGAGGCAGACAAGGACTGTGTTGGTGGAGAATGTGTCGTTGAAGTCTGTAATGCAGGGGGCGAGTGTTGTGGTGTGGAGTTTGAAGATGTATGTGGGGCAGGTGTCTCCTTTGCAGTTCAAAGGTTTGAGGTGCTGGATGGAGTTGTGGGCCTCATCTGTAATAACCAAAGATAATTGGAATTTTGGCGCACAGGGGGATTGTGCTGGTAGCTTTGGAAGCTGGTTGGGCCTTTTTAGTCTAGATCTTTTCTCTTAGTTTCTCAATGTTGTTAGATTAAGTGGTTTAAATGGTGGAGCACCAAGCTTTGTCTGAGTTCACAGGTGCGGTGGTGGGCAGGGGGAGTTCTCTAATCCCTTTAAGATAGAGAACCGTTCTCTTGCATTGGAGTTTGCTTTAGTGATTTGGGTGTTATGAGTTGGCATTTGTAGTGATCAAGGTTTGTTTGTAAGCTTTGGATGCTACATTGAATGCTTTTAGGTTCTTGGTAGAGGGATGTTTTCTTCAGAGGTGTTCTAGTGAACGTTTCTGTCTGCGGAGTGATAAGTTCTTCAGAAAACCAGATGTTGGAATGTGGTTTGGGAATTATGGATTTGATTGGGGGTGTTGGTTTAATGTGTGCGTGAGTGCTTTTTGAGGAATAATCGCACAGGTCTCTAGGTTAGTTGAAGTCGGTTTATTGATTGGGGACTGCAGTGGTGGTAACAAGATGTTCTGTAGACCCCGTCAACCACCAATCATCTGTCCTTTTTATAGGTTCCAGAACCTCATGCAAGGGAGCTCTGGAACCTACATACAAAACACCCCCCCCCCACAATTTAACAGATGCAACCAATGAGGAGGAGGGGGAGGAGAGGGAGGGATAAAGAGAAATGGAAATAATGTAACCTGAGACATATAATACTATTATAACTCAAAACAATTACTATTCTTCTCACTCTGCTAGCTGAACCTGCATTGCAGTTGGATGCCAACAGTGTCCTCATTTGATCTTGGAGCAAAAATGTCATTGGAGGAATTAGTATTCTTTAGGGACCCAGTATTCAATATATTTTTTGAGCAGAAACAAGATAGTGAGTTGACCATTTTGTGCCATCCTCAAGTCTGACACTTTTCTGTCCCACATCTTCTACTTGTTGGGGTTCACAATATTTTGATAACCCTTGCAACACCCTTTGTGGGTTCTTGACATACACTCAATCACCTTTTTGAAATGACAAATTATGGGTAGCTTTCATTTTGTCATAATACTCCTGGTATTTATATTGATTTCTTTTGCTCTCTTGAGTATACATTCCATGTCTATACTTTAGGTATGATTCCTCTCTGCCCAAAGAGGATTTAACCTATTGCACACTGCTCTACTTATCATTACAAAAGGTTCAACTTTGGTAGAGGAATCCTGCAAGCATTGAGAGGCTCTTTCAGTGTCGCGTTCCAAGGCAAAGCATTGGCCACCGCTAGTTGTATGGTATTTTTGATTGACCATTCATGCGTTCGAATTGACCATGCTCCATGGGTTGGTAAAGTGACGTTCGTCTGTGGTTGATGCACCTGTTCTTCATAAACTCTCATTTCATTAGAGACAAAGTGAACACTATTATCCACAATTTCTGCAGGATCTCATCCTCTATTAAATACTTCCTCCAGAATCTTTTTAACCTTTGCAGTGTTAATGGAGTCCTCTGCAATACTCTACTCTACCCACGTTGATGTGTAGTCTACTAGACAAATTATGAAAATGTTGTAATCTCCTAGTGTCACAAAAGGGCCGGTAATGTCCATTGCTAGTTTGCACCAGACATTATCTGGTATTTCTATCAGAATTAATGGTGCAATGTGTGGTTTCTTGGACCTGTTACTGTTGACAAAAGGTTGACTTGTTCTCACAAGGTCTTCAGTCTCTCTCAACATACTTGGGCACCAGTATCTTTCTCTAAGGCGTCTCTTGGTAAGGTTCTTTCCTAAATGCCCCTCGTGTGCTAGTTGTAAAATGTACCCACAGAGGCATTGCAGGGGAGCCAGTCGTTCGCCTCTGAGTAGACATCCACGGTCAACACATCTCCTAATTTACTTGAGAATATCCTTGAAATTTGTGTTTTTTCTCCCTCCACACTTCTTGAACCATGCGTTCTAGCCACATCATCTCTTCATCTCCTTTCACTGCCTCATTCCATTCTTTGGCGATATCTGGTTGGATTTTCGCTATGACGCATTCCTCTGCATCATCTTCCTGTTTTTCTTTATATGCATCATTCCATGGCAGTCTCGATAGGCAGTCTGCCACAACATTCTTGTGGCACGGAACATATGTCACTTTGACATTATACTGCATTATATCTACCAGCCACCTATTGATTCTTGGTGAAACGGAAAGAGACTTGAATGAAGATATAATGTGGACGAGAGGTTTGTGATCAGTCTTAATTGTCACTGGTAAACCCCATAATAATGTTTTAAAATGTCTCAGTGCCCAATATTCCTAGAGCTTCTCTTTCAATTGTATAGTAGTTCCTTTCTGCTTGATTTAAAATGGTTAGGCAAACGCTATCACTACATCGTTTACATCTTGGATCTGAGTACACACCCGAAAGCAATGCTACTTGCGTCAACCGTCAATATATTGGTAGCGGATAGAGAGAAAATGAGTGCTCTCATATTTTCCGTCTTATTGGAAAAATTGGGGGCAAACTTCGAATAGTATTCTGCCATACCCTAAAACGACCGTAGTTGGTCTTTATTCATTGGAAGAGGTATTTTCCATATTGTTTCTACTAATTTGGCCTTGGGTTTTATCCCATCTTGAGTAATGACATGTCCTAGGTATGTCACGTCTGTTACTTTCACTTTGCACTTTTCTAACTTGAGCGTTAATCCTCGTGGTAACAAGATGGACTGTAGACCCTGTCAACCACCAACTGTCTCAGTCCTGTTATAGGTTCCAGAACCTCCATGCAAGGGAGCACTGGAACCTATATGCATAACAGTGCTTGGTTGATGTGTAAAGCAATGCTTTCCGTGCTGGTTGATCTGCTGTCAAGATCCATGCGATGCTTAAGTAGGGTGGGAGTGAAGGTTTCCTCTGTAAATCTTCAGGTATTATGAGTTAGGATAGGTGCAGGTTTTGTGATATTAGTTGTTGTATTGTGATGCGATAAGTTGCATTCAATGAGCAGATGCTCTGTCCAAGGCACAGGGTTAACAGCTGTGATGTTGACTGATATGTTGAGAGTGAGAATCCATTCAAGGGTACGGTACTGTGATGTGCTGGGTAAAGTTAATCTCATTGAGGGAGGTCACTAATGGGGTACCTTTTGGAGTCAGTAGTGTCTTTAAATCCTAAGTTAGTCACCTGGGAAGATGAATTTGGTTTTAGGTTTAATGAGGGGAGAGATAAGCAGAATGATGTTGAGATCAGGGAAGCTCACCGGCTTAGGTTGACGATAAATAAGGACTAGGTTAATGGTTGTCTTGGTATTGAGTGACCTTTTAGTTAGCAGTGTTTCTAAGCCTTGGTGTGGTAGTATGGGGGTCTCTCTGATGTCATGTGATGACCTGTAGATCATGGTTACACCTCCACCTGGTTTATTGGAGCAGTCACCCTGGGGCATGGCAAAACCCCAAAGTATGACTAGAGAGAGAGCAGAGCGACTGCATTATGGAGCTATAATTCAGTGATAGCAAGGATGTTGAGATGCTGTTCTATGATGAGGTGATGGATGTGTGTGGCATGTGCATGGAGAGAGCGGGCATTTGAGTGCACTTTTTAGCTGTGTGACGGTTTTCTGAGTAGGTGCTGTGTAAGTCTCCTTACTGGTGGGCTGATGGGTCGGGTGGGGTTGGATGAATGGAGGGAGAGGTTAGCGTGCAGAAGGAGAGTCTGTGTTCTGGTTAAGCCTTTGATGGGTTTGGTGTAGCGGGCGGTTAGGAGAAGTAGTCTGAGTCCGTAGGTTTTGAAGTTTTTCTAATCTCGCGATGAGGTGCGATGGGATGACATTAGAACTGTAAGGGGTGAGATGTGGAAAAGGGGGCATCTAGGGTAAGACATATGTAGGATTGGACATAGGTGTGGTTATCGTGTTGTAATGGAGTATCATCTGGGTGGAGGGGTATTGGGTTTAGGGAGGGCTTGGAGTCGAGTGGAGTTATGGGGGGAGATAGCATGGTTAAGGCTAGACTTGGGGTCTGGGTCGTACAATTTTAAGTAGTTTCAGAAGGCCTAGTGATACATGGACGGAAGGGAGAGGGTCGTGGAATGACAGGACCGTTGGAATGAGTTAGCATCATGTTACATAGCTCTTCCTCTCCGTTTGAGAGCCAGTCTCCATGATCCTCCGAGATGGAGCCATTTTTGAAAAAACGATGGATTGCAGATGATGGCATACTGTTGAAATCCCCACAGAAAATGACTGGTCCTTCATGGTACAGATGAGATGCAAAGTGCTTAATGTGGGTCAGGGCTATGGCATTTTGAAGGAGACGAATTTTACCACCTTTCAGATGAAAGTATAGATGAGTGTTAACACACATTATTCACATTCATTCTAGAAGGATCGCTTATGGATTGAAACTATAGATGTACTAGTGCTTATCCATACCCATAGCAGTCCCGAATACCCTGTTTCTTTGCAACTTGGTAGTTTCTAACATGTTGCTGTCTTAAGGTTTTTGGAAATGGTTCAGGGCTGGCTCTGTTGGTTCTACTCTCAGGTGGACCCAAGGACTAGATGCGGTGTTGGCACTGTGGCTTTGTGTCACAACTGTGCCACTGGAGCATCAATTGGCACTCATTGTGGACTATTTGGGACTCATTCATCACCATAATCCTCCTTGGACAATACATATTCATATTTTTGTCTTTGCTAAAGTCTTGCAAACAGTACTTATTTAATTTCACAAACTACATATCACATAATGTAAGTTGCAGCAGCTCCCATTCTCTGGCTATTTTATGCAGTAGTCTTAAAACTACAATCCCCAGAAGCCTTAGAGATCAGTGCTGTGTTCACTTTCTCAGGACCAGAGAGAGGAGAGGCAAATTACCTATGTGTGGTGATCCAGGGGCTGCTAATGAGCCTGCTTCAGCAAAGGGAAGGGCAGTATTTAAACTGCTGCCTGCAGGAGCACCAGGCTCTTGCATTGAGTCTGCTCTTAGCCCTTTGTGCTTTGATCCTTGGAGTTCTGTTGTGTCCCGTTGCTTCCAAAATCTGCTCCTGTTCCAGTGTCCTGTGCTCCCTGCACTGCAGCCCTGATCCCCTGCTTGCAGTACTCTATTCCCTGCACTGCAGCCCCTTGCCACCAATGATCTTGTCCCTGCCTGCAGTTCCTTTTTGTGTGCCCATAGTCTGTGTTACCTGGCTTTAGCTTCCTAGGTTCCAGTCCTGAGTTTCCTTGTTATCTGTCTGCAGTCTTGCCCTTATTATTGCAGTCCCAAGTTACAGTTCCTTGAATTCCATGTTACCAGTCTGCAGTTCAGTCTTTATTATCTTAGTCTAGAGTTGCGGTCCCGAGTTTTCTTGTTCCCGGTCTATGGTTAGGTTCGCTGTTCATTGATTTGGACCTTAGATTCTACTCTGCAGTTCCATTCTCATGTACCTTTGCAATTAGATTCGTGTCTTCTTGCTTTTCCTCTTTCTCCCGCTTCACTGCCCAGAACCTTGCTCACTTTGACTTCCTATTCTTTCCATGGATATTTCTGTTACTGTTTTTGTCCTCATTTGTGCTTTTGTAATTCATTTGTTGAGAGTTTGGCTTCTGTGTTTCCCAGGAGGCAATCTCTGTTCCTTTACTTTGTCATATTTCAGTATTGTTATTTGTACCATATTGTTATCAATGTACTAGTTCCTGTTTTAGGAGGCAGTCACTGTTCAGTTTCTGCTGGACCCGCACAGGCTACAGTCTTGCGAGTACTGTTCCTTTTTTGTGCCTTAGGGTGCAGTCGCAGACAACCACCCCTTCTACTCTTTTCCATGAGCATTCAGAATGGGACCCTGTAATAACTAGCTCAGAAGGCTAGAGTTTCCCCAGACCCAGTGGGAAACACTTCCCCATTGTGTGCACACCACAATTATTTGTTTTTATCTATTTATTGATTTATTAATTGTGTTGATAGCAGCCAGACCCAGAGGTATCACAGCGCTAGTTACATAAAGTGCATGGTACAGTTCAAGCGAGTGTGAAGTAGGCAAATAGCTTTTATTCACACAGTGGCAGGTTGTAGAGGCGCATTTTGTAGGGCCCCACCTCAAATAGGTAAGATGCGACATTGTATGGTTGCGCAGTTTGGGAAAGCCTCACCTCATGGTCCCAATTGGGAACCTGACATGTTTGTCTTACTTCGACTCCCTGCCATTTTCTGTTCACTGCCTCTGTTGCCTGTCTGTAGTTATTGCCTCTCCTTGCTTGCCTACAGGATTCGTTAGACTCCTGTCTCTTGTGTACTGGTCCCCCCTTAGCTTTGTGGGCTTGTCTCTGCCCTCAAGCCCCTGACACTGTCACACAGAGCAAAAATTGGCCAGCAGTGTGTCCCATGCCTCTTGGGTTAAAATATCACAGCCTGACAAATACCCTAAGCAAGTTGGCAAAAAAATACTTGCTGGCAGGAATGTGCCAGAAGATCTCATTATAAGCCTGGGGCGGGAGACCAATGTATAGAGGGAGCCAATTGTGCACAGCTCTGCAACCTGAGCTAGTGGGGCAGGTGAAAATACTTGCTGGTAGAAGTTTGTAAAAGGTGACCCACAGCAAGATGGTGAGAATATCTGAGCCCGACGACCCGTAAAACAAGTGTGGAGAAGTAAGTGCTTGCTGGTAGTCTAGAAGTGAGTTATCCCTAGGACAGAGGAGTTGAGAATCGTGCTGCGTGCTATATCTCTGAGGCTGTGTAGTAGAGTAGAGAATCCAAAAAAGGATGGTCCAATATTCAGGCCCTGGGCCCCATTTCAATAAATCCATCCTGACACCTTTTGATATAGTTATCCCTCTTGTGTTTTAGTTGGAACCCTATTTCCTATGTGTTCATCAACCCAATGCTCTTAGATGGTATTTAAGGTGTTCAAAGATTCACTTTTGAGATTCAGCAAACTTGATCTGAAAATCTAACTAGAATTTAAAACTAGCGATACACTGACATATTGGAAATATTCTTGGGTTGCCAAACTGGAAATGTATTAGGGTACTAAAAACTGTCACACTAATAATTACAACCTCACCGCACTGGGAGTGTGCTTCAATTGTCATGCTGAACGTGTACTGGGATTGTGTGAAATGGGAAGTTACTAGAGATTGCCCAACTAGGAGTCTGTTCTCATTGTCCTACTGGTACGTTTCTGGAATTGTCAGAATACACATATACTGGTATTGGGCAATTTGAATATAGTACTGCAATTGCATAAGTGGGAATATACTGCAGTTTTAAAATTGGAAGTGCACTGGGATTGTGCAGCAGCAATATTCTGCGATTGTGCAAACTGAGAATACACTGTGCGTAATTAGAAGTAAATGGGTATGTCAAACTGAGTTTACGATTGTATACATTTTCTATACTGAGATTTTGCAAACAAACTATATTGCTGTTGTGTAACTGTAAAATCGCAGTACATTGGGATTGTGAAACTGCAGGTGTATTCAGTTTATCTGACTGGATTTTGCAAGGCAGGAATGGATTATGATTGTACAAAATGGAAATTGACCATGATTGTACGAGGTGGGAATGGACTAGGATTGTACACATTGGGAATGTACTCGGATTGTGCAAAATTGGAATGTACTGATATTGCGCAAACTGGTACTATACTGAAATTGTGCAAACTTGGGATGTACTGGATTTATCACTCTGGAAGTATGGAGTTTTGGCAAACGGGGAATTATGAAACTTCAAATATACTTGATGTGAGGAATTCGACAACTCGCAGTGTGGGTGTGCACTCGCCTGACTTTTTTGAAATTTTATATGAAATTGAATGATGGTAGATCAGCCACCTGAAAATGTGTGGGGCTAATCAGCACACATTTTCCTATGCTCACTGCACGACATACCCATAGACCTGTGTCCTCTGGGTGGACATAGCCTACAGGCGCTGTCCTCTCCGTCATATTTAGTTTGGGTATACAAACCCAGAGTACACCATGTCTTCTCAGAAGGGAGAGGACAAAACCTCCCTCCTGCCACGGCCAGCCTAATTGACTATCAAAGGCGCCATGGATCTGCCCTGTTTTGTTGAGCACTGCATAGTGGTGGCAGCGATTAACATAATTAGCATACAACAGAGTATACTTCAAACCGGCACACAAGGGGACAGGCTGCAGAGGTTAAAAAAGGACACAGGAAATACCAACAGCCTTTGATATGCATCTGTGTCAACCTGAAGCCAGCTCCCGCCTCTCAGTATCAAGGGCAGTGAACTGTCATGTCTGGGACAGCTGTTTACAGTAGTCCTCCCTGCAGGGGGAGCCCATTCAGAAGGTACAAGAATGTGGTCCGTAGAAGCCAGAAAGTCTGATCTTGCCGCAGCTGCCAGGGAGACCTGCCGCTTTAATCAGGAACCACAGAGAGCTCAATTAACCAGAGAGACCCTTTGATCCACAACATACAGGAAGATGGATGGGACTTAGTATTACACATTTTCACCCCTTAACCTTTTCTGTTTCAAAGCACTCTGGTTATGACCTCATGCTTACAGGAGTTTGTTGGTGTGTACCCAGGATTGGTTCATTAAGATAGACTTGGCCTACACCAATTACTTTGGCCCATTTGGCTTTGAAAGAGGGCTGAGCCCCTCTTTTGGCCAGATCATCTGAAGACTTCAAGGAGTAGCAAGAAGAACTCTGTATTGGACCCTGTCTGAAGGTACAGTCTGCCTTGCATTTTCCACCAGTGAAGAAGGGCCTGGCAATCCAAGAGGGAAGCTGGATCCCTCCCATAAACATCTCCCAGGGAACAGAGGCGGAGATACTGAATCCAGAAGACCCTCCAGCAGCTCCAGAACTGGTACCCAGCCATCGCACAGCATGCCCTGCTACGCTTTGCAGCAAGCTTCCTAGGTGGGGAGTGCCAGAAAGTCACTGAACAAAACCAAGCACAGGGCAGCTGCCTGCAACACTCTCAGCTTTGGGCTGTCCGCCTTAAAGGACGACACAAGCCCAGTGAAGAAGCTACGAGGAGTGCATCGACAAGCATCTGCCGACATCCGCCTTAGAGGACATTTTCGAGTCAGTCGAGCCCCTCAAGCTGCAACCGACTGTACCGCTGACTGTTACGTGGCAGTCGCTAAAGCCCTCCAAAACTCCTCGGCCAGTGCTTCAGAACCGCCGACCAGTACTGAGACGATTCCTGACCCAGAGCCGCTGTGTAGGCCAGCTTGCAGCCGTCCGTCCAGCCTTGCTCGCCGAACTGCCTGTCGCCTGATACCCGCAGCTGTCTGCCATCTTGAACTCTGTCGCAGAAGCTGCAAGGCACCCTAAAACCGACTCGACCTTGTCGAGAACTAAGAACATCTACAGCACAAGGTACATTGTAGTTTTGTCCCCCTGGTCCTTCTCCGAAGGCCCCCAGTAACATTTTACAACCCATTGCTCCATTTGTGTTGAAACCAAGTACCCTTGAATTATTGCGATGAATTACTATGCCAACTACCCCCCCGGTCAGTATCTAGAGAGCATCCCTTTTCCTTCTTTGAAACGGTGTGTCCTCTGCATTCCTTTACAGGGTGGGTTGTTTTTCGCTCTGTTACATCTAGCCAACGATCCACGACCTTTCGGAGATAAGCCTGCCATTAAGTCCACGTTGGGAGGTTTATAATTGACTTGTGTTTCCAATCTGTTCGGATCCTTTCTGGTGTACTAGAGGTGTGGGGCTGATTGATGGTTTAGAAACCGATATTCATCCCTGGGTCACCGGTGCCCTGGAAATTGATTCATCGCACTTGAGTTGACAAACTGGAAATGCCAAACTGGTAATGTACTGTGATTTTTACACTCGGAGTATATTGAATTTTGTGCACACCTGAAATGTGTAGGATTTTAATAGCTGGGTCTAAAGTGGTATTGTATAAACGTGAACTGGACATTTACTCGAGCCCTGCAAATTGGCATACTGGCATGTCGAAATTCTAAGATTGTCGTTTTGGAAACTAACATACCAGAAAGGTAAAGTGGGAGTACAAGGCATAGTTGCCATGCCACGGTATATTCTTAATTGGAAGTAAACCTGGATTTTCAAACGGAGAATATACTAGGGTTGTACATATTGGGATTTTGCAAACTGAAAATATAAAGTGTGAATGTCCAAACTGGATATATGGTGTAATATATATTTCATTTTAGTGTATGTTCCTCTTGGGGATAGTTCTTGTAATGGTATCAGTGTTTACTATGTCTTGATGTTTGCTAGAAGGCATACTGTGCTCATGTGAATTTTTTGACATGGCACTCCATTATCGCCTGACTTGGTCATCTCAGGCCTTAAGATCAACACTAACGATCTACTTTTCACTCTAGACGTTGTCTCACTTTATACTAAAATCCCTCAGGCAGCAACTTTAAGTATGGTAGAAGAGAAACTGCTACACTCCAGAACAACGGGTAAAACTCCGAATTCATTTATCCTCTGGTGTAGAGATGGCCCTGTGTGAACATTATTTCTCCTTTAACAACAAGTTTTACAAACAAATACATGGAACAGCTATGGGCTCAGCAGTAGCCCCGACACTTGCAAATTTATATGTTGAAGCAACTGAATTACATATCATCTTGACTGATCTAAATCCTTTTAGATAGCATATTCTATTGTGGAAAAGATTTATAGATGACATATTGATGATCTGGTCTGGAGATATACCACAATTCGATGCATTTGTACTGTGGCTGAATTCACAAAATCCCTTTTTACAATTTACCAAAACCATAAGTACCGAATCAGTTAGTTCTTTGTTAACGTAAATCGTTAGATCTAAGAAGTTGTCAATACTTCAAGTAAAACCATTGCACAAGGAAACATACAGGAACTCATTGCTGGCGTACTCAAGTTTCCATCCGAAACATACTCGAAAAAATTTACCTTTTGGTCAATTTTAACGTATGAAACGTAATAGCAGTACTAAAATACTAAAAAAGATTTTGTGATGGAAGCAGACAACCTCAAACTAAACATGTTACAAAGGGGCTACCCCAGTAGAATTGTCAAGACAGCATACAAAAGAGCGGCCAATAATAACAGAGATGCTATTTTGGAATACAGAGAAAAAAGACCAGTTAATGACAATATTGTGTTTGTGAGTACTTATAACCCACTGTTTAATGAGATATCCAAAATTGTGAGAAACAACTGGCATATACTAGAAGGGGGAGATTGTCCATTATCTGCCCCCAAGTGTGCTTTTCGAAGGAGTAAAAATCTAAAATAAATCATTACTAAAAATGATGTATCCCTTAAACTAAGCACTCAGTCCACTTTAACTGAAAGTTGGGGTCTATCAAAAGCTACAGGCCACAGTCCTTGCGGTCACTGTAATTGCTGTGCACAAACGTGTAGATCTAAAGATATTGACCTGGGTCTCAATAAGAGATGGGAACAACGTGTCCTAACGAACTGCAACTCCAAAATGGTAATATATGCTATCTGGTGCCCATGCAATAGATTGTATATAGGCAAGACTGAAAGGAAAATAAAGATCAGGATTGGTGAACATAAAAGCTGTATCAGGCACAACACTATAAATGCACCACTAGTGGGTCACTTCAACAGCCTAGGACATAAACCAGAGGAAGTTAGATGGACAGTAGTTCTCAAAATCGACCAAACTGAGGACAGCAACAATGACAAACACATACTATGTGTACAAGAGCAAAAACTGATTTTTCTAACTAAGAGTTACCCAGATGGACTCAATGAAAATATCGACTGGAGCATATTTATTAAATAATGTTCCATTTGCATACTTTAAGTACAATTGAACTGACCGTTCCTAACAACACTTTTGTACTTGATGATAATCTTTATAGAGTATGATTTTCACTCTGTATATCCCTAGTGTCACCCCTAGTGCTCCGGATGAAACTCAACAAAATGATAGTTCATTAATTTTTCTGGGCCCACATAAGATCGGAGTTAACATATGGACCAATATAGTCTTATATTAGGACCATATCTATACGGCGCGTAAATTTCGCCAATTTTATGACTGGCTTTAACTATGTATCTTTCTGGTCGTAATTCACTACCAGTTACCAGTGCTTTTGCTATATCCCCTCTACGAGAGAATATTCCCTTGAGAGAGGCGTGTATAGCACCCATTCCATTATATACAGAGATTACTTTTGCGTCTGTAAACTAGTGTGCACTTAATCACCGGTTTATTTACTTCGCCTTCTTGAGATATATATGACGGGACTCACCTGTGATGTTGAAGCATCCTTACCGTCTTTACACTGTGTTTACATCGGGTGTGGAATGACCATGTTGGGAGTAGTGTTGCTCTGTCAACACATGCGCTTTCAGTCGCCAGTGTCGGTACAAAGCGTATCCGGTCCCCATAGCAACCGTGACTGAAGCTGCCGCTTCTATACTGCCTATCAGATTATACGCGTTTGAAGAAGATGGTAGCCATGCCGATATTATCCTTTAACTCTTTCTTGCCTTACCCTTAAGCTACATATGAACACAAAATGCTCGATCGAAATTACGATCTGCATGTATTGTCCCAGGTACACGCATGCGCTGACAACGCCTCAACACCGGCACCTGGGCGTATAGTTGCTTTAACAACGTACATGCAGATTTTTGACCGCTGCCAGATCCGCGGAACTGCCCTCACCAAGCGGAGTCACACCGCCGTCTCAGGTAACTGCTGTGCTCCTACACTCCTTTTCTGCCATCATGCTTAGGTACCCCAGACCTAGTGACTCGGCACAATATGCTAGCCCCTAAGTGATATTCGAGGCGAACGCCTCACGCACGCTATTTTTTGAGTTTGATGTACGGTACCGCGTAGCTCGTGGCACTTACTTTTACAGAAGTGCCCATTATTCATCGTATTAATAGTAATTTAACTGTGCCTCATTACTATCTGAAGAGTTCCACTATTTTTGAAAGCATAAACTCTTCACCATCTATGGTTTCTTGACTCAAACTACACAAAGCGAGTCCTTAGACAATATTATTTATATCTCTCTGGTTAGTTGACAAGTTACTCTTTTACAAGATGTCTTTACTTTTTTATCCACAGATTATGACTACTTCGCCATTTTAGAGCGTGCCCATATAGCAGCAAGCCAATATCACAACAGATGACACAGGAATTATGTTGTCATCCTCTAAATGAAATTGAATGCAAGTCTCGGCTTTGTCCTGCTTTCTTTGACTATAGCATTCCCATACTGGTGTTAGTCACCAAAAAAATATTACTAGACCACTGCACTAGTTTAACACCATTTTATTTATAGATTAGTGGATATTGAGTTTTATGTTTGTGTGTTTATAGGGATCCCCCTGAGGACTGCAACACTATGAATCCAGGCAGTACCTAGGAAATATTTACCGATACCGTGACGGTAAGCCTCTAATCTCAGGGAGTCCAATTTCTTTTTGTTTCAATGACTAAGGCATTGACTTGGAAACCACATTATACTAAAGGTGGTTTTCTGTGTTTTTTATGTTTAGGCTCAACCTGGCAACCTCACAACGCGTATTACGAACAAGAGTTTGCGACTGGTTATATATTTAGACGTATCCTCTGCAACAAAAATCGAAGATTCGACGCTGCTACAACAGCCTGAAAAAGTTTTGTTCTATTAAGCTTTGACCACGACTCGAGCTAAGGACGTGTTTAGCCTCAGCTCCCCCACACACTCCCCTGAAGAAGTTCCTCAACCAATCCAAAGGACTATAGGAGCGAAACATGTAGGGTCAATGTAGATACTAACATCAAGTACCTCAATTAGGATCTAATACCAACCAATGTGCATTTTTAGGTATCTGGTAACCTTAACACCTCATTATTTTACTCTTTTGAGACATTGGAAAAAGAGAGGTCTCGTATATTGTATTTAGTGTGGTTTCTTCTCCCTCCTTGCGTTCACTAGAACAAGTCAAAGGTTGTCTGTTCTTACAAGTTTGATTGTTAAATTTGCAACTAAGCATTTGTTAACCTAGAACTTGTCCTTACTTGTAAGACAAAGAAAGCTTTTTAAAGTATTTTTCTATTTTATTAACACTCTTTGGTGATTTGCACACAGCACTTTATTCACAACATTGGTCACCTTGTACCTTGCCTATATTCAATGCTTATGGTTTTTAAATGTATATGTTTTATATTAAAATTGTTCTTCATAGTATTAACAATGAAGTTAGGTTGTATTCTCCTTGAACTTCTCAACACCATCGTACTGATTTATGTTGTAGTATGATAATTTGTGTCCAAAGAAAATCTCTCTCGACTGCCTAAAACCCTATAAAGTATAGGAGCTTTATGTTTTTGATCCTTTAACAAGATATGTCCGGTTGGCTCCTCACTTGCTCTATACCTGATTTCCCCATGAGTTTATATAATTGGTCATCTCACCAACACATCTCGGCACTGTTTTAGCTCCAATTTATCTGAGACACTGTTGATAACCATTTACCACTTGGTTGCTCCTTGTTGTTCAATAGAGGTGGAAACATCTGCATGCCCTGGCCAACATCACAAATGAAGGTGGAGGGTGTGATAGAGGGGTCCTTTAAAGCACATGGGCATTCAGGCGGGTGTTGCTTTCTGTAACATTGGTGGAGTGGACACTAGGTTGAGCAACTGCATGGTGTACCCGCTATAGATTGGATATCGGGGTATGATCCAGGTATGAGCCCCTTATCAACTGGGCGAAACCCTCAATCAATTGAGCACCAGGTTTAGATCTGCTCCATCAACCTTTGGTTCTCCAGATATTTTGTGGCCTTTTGGGACTGTTATCCTTGTTCACATTAAAGATATATCCAAGTCTGCATGTTCCAAGATGCATGGGACTATTGGCACGTCCAACACTCCACATACACATCCTTTAGTTAAAGGGCATATTATACATTGCAATTCCAGGCTAAGTGCAGTGATATTTGTGCAAGTCATTATGATTTGCATTTTAGAGTGATACTCTTACTGTGCCACTTAGGGCTTGAAAGGGCAGTTGGAAAAGCATTTAAGCACAGAAAATAATCTGCCCTTCTCAAAGAAACTGCTTGCTTGCCCTTCAGGATCTGCTTCTTTGCTGTTCAGCTAAAACTGGCCTTCCCTCCTCTACACATTCACAGATGATTGTGCGTCAAGCCCTATGGTTTTAAGGCCACCAAGGGTATTTTGTGAGTCAGCACTGCAGTGCCTTTCCTGGGGAGGTTCCTCAGCTTTTTCATGGCTTCCCACTCCAATGCCAGTACTTAAAAAAGAAATATGTAATTATTTTCCATGGTAGCTGGAGAGGGCGTCTTTCGTGTTGGCAAGATGTCGAGAACAGAAGCCGTAGAAGCAAAAGACGGAATATGGAAGCCAGAGAGTGAGAATGAAACTGGAAAGGAAGAATCAGTTCCACGGCCGGAGGCATTCCAACACTGTTGGAGCCCAGTGTGAAGTCAGGTGGTACGAGAGTGTGCCCACAGTAAAGCAGTGGAGAGCAACGGAGCAGATTGACAGTGAGATGCCCAAGAAGCGTCTGGCCAGTCAGCAGGGTGTAGGCAGAGTTGAAGCAGTAAGACGGAGGGGTAGTAGCGTGAGCTGTAGTGGGTGGACCGACGGGTCAGACAATGGCGCTGAGACCACCAACCCTTGCTGAACGCTAAACTGCGTAGGCGAGTGGATGAGAAGTGTCCAGCACTCCTGGAAAGCACGAGGACTATTCAATCCGGTGTTGCCAATTGGGCTGACACTGTGTCAGAAACGACCTGGATATATAAAGCAAACCGTAAGAAAGGACGCAGAGAAGAAAGAAACAACCAGAGAGTCAAGAAGTAGAAGTTGAAGCCAGAGGTGTGGTTCAAGGGAACCATTGAGAATGTCTTGCAGGTCCGCAGGCAGCAAAAGTAGTAAAAGTCTTAGTAGCTGGAGAGGGCGTCTTTCGTGTTGGAAAGACGTCGAGAACAGAAGCCGTAGAAGCGGAAGACGGAATATGGAAGCCAGAGAGTGAGAATGAAACTGAACTAAGGAAGAATCAGTTCCACGGCCGACGGCATTCCAACACTGTTGGAAAGCCCAGTGTGAAGTCAGGTGGTACGAGAGCGTGCCCACATTAAAGCAGTGGAGAGGAACAGAGCAGATTGACAGTGAGATGCCCAAGAAGCGTCTGGCCAGTCAGCAGGGTGTAGGCAGAGTTCAAGCAGTAAGACGGAGGGGTGGTGGCGTGAGCTGTAGTGGGTGGACCGACGGGTCATACAATGGCGCTGAGACCACCAACCCTTGCTGAACGCTAAGCTGCGTAGGCGAGTGGATGAGAAGTGTCCAGCACTACGGTGCTTATATGACTCACAACGAATGGACAGGCAAGTCCATATCTAGTGCCAGGATCAATAGTAGAGAAGGGTTGTGAAGACAAGCCGGCTCATATCGGAAGAAGAAAGAATACATCAAACGTCGAGAGACAGTCCCAGGCACAACCAGTGAAACGTGTACCCCAAGAGTCCAAAACCGGGGATCGTTGAGAGTCATGCAGGGAGCCACAGAAACCGTGAAAAGGTAAATACCAGAAACAGTGAACAACCGAACAAAGGCACAGAAGGCCTAAATCCTACAACAACAATCTTCTTTAAACTTTATAAAAGAAAAGAGACTAATCTTAGGCCGAGGGTAACCTTTAGAAATTTACGCCCCAAGGAATACTAAATCAAATCCTTTAGAAGTCCTTGCCAACAAGATCAGCTCCTGGACTGTAGGATCTTCAGGAGTATCATCGGCGAGAATAGGTAGCAGTTACACATGGAAAATGCAACGTCTTTTGAAGATCGCCCGTGCTGTCGGAAAGTGTATCTTTTGTGACATGCCCAATTCTATGTAAGAGGTTGTCTTTCTTCTGTTTAACTATCAACACTGCATTCCGCCAAGAGACTTTCCTCATTCGAAACCAAACTGGATATGCATCTTTCCAGGGAAACAGGAAGAGAATCCTTGTCTTTGCCATTCAAAATCTACAAGAAGCAGTTGCTCAGAAGAGGTGCTCTGGAAAACCAAGAACTACTTGAGCAGCCTCTTCGTCCTAGTGGGGCAGGCCTAGTAGCATTAGTGGTAAACAGGAGAACGTTACTGGAAGGATCGTAGAAGGGAGCCATTCTCCTAAAAAGTGGGAATAGACATTTACTTTTTTAACTTTTAAATATTGTGTTTTGAGAGACGTGTACCCAGGAGAAAGGAGTCAGTCTCTTAGGTCGTGGAGAGATTCTTACATTAGCCCTTGTGCTTTAGTGGTAGGAGGAGATGAAAAGTTTGACCAGGACAGAACTTTTGATTTGGACTTCATGGACCTATGGACTGACCAGAGTTTATTTAGTTGAGGTAGGGCAACTACCTTAGTTGGGGAAGAGTTAGATCTGTTTTTTCTTTTAATAAAAGTCTTTAGCCCAAACCATGCCTCCATTCGGTCAGACTCTCATTCCTTGACCACCACAGTTTTGGCAAACGGGTGCTTGTCAGGATGCATAACTTGTTTGCTCTACTCGGCTGCAGAAGTAACACCGTCTGGTACATGACATTGGCAGTCATTCTAATTCGGCAACATATACAGAAGGCAAGGCACAAAGGTAGAAAAGCTGCAGCAGTGTTGTGTATATTTCTACTGTGCCTGATTCTATACTGTAACACACTATAACTAAGGAAGACCTGCTCTATATGAGTTTGCTGAATAGCCAGTGGAAGCTTGCTGTCCGTCTTCAAAGAGCTGCAAAGTAAAACATTGTCTCCTTACTACCGTGTACACGTTACTGTAACCAGATTTATAAATAGCACATACCCAGGCCCAGAGCCGATGACCGAAGCAAGGCCAGCATGTTACGAGCAGCAGGGAGTTGTACTCTAGTAATAGTAGTGAGCCTGGAACACTCTTTGTGATGTATACCAATATCCAAAAGGGCTTTTTTTCATGTGCACTTCCCCTTGCCCACAAACCAATTACTCGGCTGTAATGTAACTTTAAGCCAAGGAAGACCACACCTCATCATGGATGACGTTAGCGTGCTGTGGATGTGGAAGCGACCCACGCAGAGTCATTGTGTGTCTATACAAGCTGCTATGTATGAACGACCATTAGCTGGGCAAAACACTGTAACAATCAAGCTCAAACACTCTTTGTTTACTGATTAGACAGAAATTGCTCATTGAAAGTGTGCAAACGCGCACCTTTATAAGAGACAAAAGGGTAATGGGCACCAGAACTAAAAAATCATGCAGTTTGCGACTCTATCTGCTTAAATCTCCCTCCCTCTGCTGAGATTAGGTGACTTTCCCTAGCCAATCCTGCTCCACCTTCTCCATTTTGGGTTTGTATTTGTGACGAAAAGTCATAGGTAGAGGGTAAAGCCCCTCCCACTTTCTTTGCATGGGCCTGCCGCATACAGAAAATGGCTGCCCAGTGTGAGAAACCTAAAGGTGTCTCCCTAACTAGTCCCCGGGGATCTGTCATCCAGGTGGCCAGGAATCGGCCATCACTATTGGATCTAGTACCTGGGGTTGGACCAGTGAGGGAGGATCACCTGGATGGGGGGTCCTCTGGGAGTGTAAATGGGACACCGACGGGTGAGACGCGTTATCCCCCTTCTTCCAACACCTTTTCCCCATCCTACCACATAGGATATTCTGAAATACTGAACCCCACCCCTTCTTCACATGAACACTTTGGCACATCAGGAAAGACACTGGACTAGCACCAGAGCCGTTTACCGGATATGTCCCAATACAAGTGGTCAGGCAAAGTCAGGCAATGGACCAGAATCGCACACACGTGAGAACGTCAATACTTAGATGAGGAAGGGGAGCGGAGCAATGCAGAATGCCCCGCGGATCCAACATGAGCAGCCTAGACAATGTGGAACAAGCAAGCCGATGATAAAAAGGGAAGGACTGCTCTGCCGTGGTTGGGCCAAAGAGGGAGGCATAGACCAAGACAGCTAGTCGATTTGGAGGACTGGCATGCGCAGAGAGCTGAAACATGCCACCCAGGAGCAGAGGAGCGCGGCAAGGACGCTGTAGCCCCTGGAGAGACCGCGAGAAGCCAGAGCCATGAGGAGAAGCACACAGATAACCACATGTTGCCGGTAAGAACCCATAAGCGGTCCGGCTAGCCGGGATAGTTGGTGGGAACCCTAAAGGGCAGAAGAGTCGCAAAGAATGGGTATGGGCCTTACACCTGCACCCTTGTATGAAGAGTAACCAATCATACTCAGTGTACCTGGCAGGGTAGTGAACCAGGTTGGCTGCGAACATTGTGAGAAACCTTAGAAAATCCAGAGGAAGGGTGGGTTGTGGACATTGCGGTAAAGACCAAGGGAAGGAAGGGAAGTAAGTCTCTTGGCAGTGCAGGAAACCTAAAAAAAATCCTGGTGAAGGGAGTCATTCTTTTGGCCTCAAGGTTTTTGAGTTGGAACATGGCTTTATTTGTGTGCATTGTGAGAAGCTTGTGAAAGATCAAGAGAAGGGAGGCTTTCTCTTGATACCAAGGTTTTGAGTCAGAACTTTGCTTTATTTTGAATTGACCTTTTCTCCAGGCTGGAACTATGTGTGCTGTATTTGAAAAGAACTGCAACCTGGGGAAGTGAGTCTCTCCTTTTGGAAATGGTCCCTTTAGACTACTGGCATGGTAGTCTGCATTAAGAAGACTCAGCAACCTTTTAGTTTAATTTGAAATGTAGGGGAAGGAAATAGGTTTTGACACAGGACGGTGGACTTTTGATTTCCAACATTTTGACACATCCTTCGTATTGAGTTGAGGCCAGGAACCCCCAATAATTAATGTAGGGGAGGCATGCTATCACAAGTATGACACTGACACAATGGGTACAATTTGTAAAACCTTTATTGAAGTTGTTGGTACTGGAAAAACGTCTATTCTGCCCTATAGCTAAGATGGGAGTAGTAAAACAGTCCTATTGGAGACCATCAAATCTAAAATGGCCTATGCTAACAAAACCTAATGCCTGCCCTATCTCTGGTACAAAAAGTGTGTAAAGGAGAAATGTATGCAAAGGAAAAATCAGTGTTCAAAAGAATAAATGTGGTTCAACCAGCTCTCCTCCCCACGTTAAACTTCACGGAGTAAGGCTGACCCTGTAGGCAGGATGGCACACTCTGGCTCGGTTTTCAACCCAATGAACAGTTCAACAAAGTGGATCAAGACCCGCTTGGCCTTCCACTTTAAAGTCTCTTTTCCTGACTTCAAAATAATGTTTCAACAAAAGTTCCCCCTCTGTCGGGCTCAGACCTTTCTCAACCAAGTTCAACAATACTTGCAAGGGGGCTCCCTTCCCCAAGCTTTTTACACTTTGGGTTTCTCTCTGTCGGGCTCGGACCACTTTCGGGTGGTGAAGACTTTCGAATGTGCGTGGCTTTCTTTATAGACCACCGCAGGACCACTTTGACTCAAAGTTCACAATTTTACTTTTACTCTCCTCTTCTCTAGGAGTTAACTTGCTTACTTCATTTTTAATGTTCATTTGCTTTATCGCTTCGAACAATACCTTTCACAGAGACCTTCTAGTGGGCTACTTCCTTTCGCCGGACCACTCTGTTACTTAGTATCACAGCTGTCTTCATTCAGGGGTCTGCCTTTCTTTGTGTCTCAACACACATGTGCAGCCTTCGCTCGCGATATAATGTTGCTACTTCCTTCAAACTTTCACACACACCGGTCTCTCGGGTCGCTTGCCAACTCACCGGCTGTGTGGACTTTTTTTTCCTTGGTTTTGCGATTTCCAATTCACGAGTCACGGTTAGTACTTCAGGCTTAACTGCACTCTCCAACTCTGCCGTTCACCTGGGAGGGTCGGTGGCGTTCTTGAAACACAGTGCCGCCTTCTGATGTGGGGTCTGACCTTCTCCACGTCTTTCGCTGCCTGTCAGCGGCAACGACCTCAAGTAGGAAATTCTTGGGGATTTCGACCTGCTGCTCTTGTCCCCTGGTGCCTCGTTCTGCTCCAGTAGGTTTGCCTTCGCCCCAGATGCTCTGCTCGTACTCGTGTTCTGCCTTGCTCAGAGTGTGTCTCTAGGTTCTGCCTTTTATTCGTGCGAGGAGAGCTAATTGGTATCAGGTTTATGCACTTAGAATCCAGTGCCTGATATTGCCTGACCCGATTAGCGGGACATGTTCAGTACGATGTGTGAAAGTTAATGTTGTTACTCTGTCCCCCTCTTCCTCAGCCCAGTGTTTGTGTAAAAAGGGGGGTAAAGGGAGTTAGGACCTCGGAAATCCTAAGAAATGGGATGAATTAGATAAAATAAAATAGGGGGGAATACCGCGTCTCACCATCGGCTGCTCCACCCCCATTCCCCAAAGACCCCTCACCCAGGTGATCTTCCCGTACTGGACCACTCCCAGGGTCTGGATCCAAAGGTGAAGGCTGTGCTCTGGCCACCTGAGAGAGAGCTCCCTGGGGACTAGCGGGTGAGACATCCTCTGGTTTGTCACAGTAATAGGGTCCGGTACGGATTTCCTTTATTTTCTGCCAAAATAGCAACAATCATGCCACCTGTGTGCGTCTCCTTCTTCCACAACCTTACAGTACAGACATACACAGGAGTTAAAATGTCATTTCTAGCCAGCCATTAAGTCACTCACCCCCTCAATTCACGACATGCACACAATTTCTTACTCCCCAAGCGTAAGTTATAACTAACCAATGGATAGTGCACATGGTGATCCTTGATATACATATTTCATTATTTATTTTTCATGCCGTTTTATATTTTTTGGGGAGTGGGTCAGGCATTTCTTCTTGCTCTGGACACTGTTCCAGACATGTTCCTTTTGTGGACAAATCACCCCATTTGGGGAGCAGATTGTCTTTATTGGGGGAAGGGAGTTCTTTCAGTTTTGGAGAGAATTTCATATTAAACATTTTCAGGATAATTGATCTAATTTGGATTCATTTTTTTTTTGCGCGTTTCTTGTTTTTGGTATATTGTTGATACTTGGGGGACATACCCGATTAATATTGCTGGTGTGACCTGCCTTTTTTTTTTTACCTCTAGCACTAAGATGTAGATGCTTGTGAGATATGAAGAGCATTGAAATGTGTGCATATAATTACATAGTGCCAGTGGTAACACATGCTAGAGGATGCAGTCTTCCCAACAAGCTTTTAGCAGGCACTGCCTAGGAAGCGGATTCTACACTATGTCCTCTGCAGCCTCAGTGCCTATTTAGAAATTCCAATTTTTCTGCCACCATGTGCAAAAGGTAAAAACTATTTAGAGGAGGGTGGCGCTGTAGCGCGGTACGCAAGATGGCCTATCACCTCTGAGGCTCCTTGATACAACGGTCTGTTTTCTGGCTGCACCTGCCTGATCTGCAATATAATGCACTGTTGGGAGTGATCCATAACTGGGATCGGATGATTAGCTTATTGGTGTGAAAATCTTGGCTGGCGGTGCCGGGAGTCACTCGCTCTGGTGCTCCTTGGAGAGGGCTGTTGCGCTGTGCAGTTCCCGGCTGCTGGAGTGCTCTGGTTGCGTAGTATACTGAAGCAATTGAGCCCGCTGACGTCTGAGGGCCTACTTTAGGTGCATCTGCAGGGATCAGAATTAATGTTGGATAAGCAGGAGCAAAATGCAGCTCCCGGGTATCCAGCATTAACAAGTGACCAGGAGCTGCCACGGGGAAAATAGGAGCTAGTACATCATATTTTGCAAATCTAACATCCACATAAGATAGAAACATATCATTTTGCCCATTTATTATAACCCCTTCTGCTTTAAATGTCTTATTTTTTTATTCTTTATAATACTATTGAGTTTTATACAAACGAAACAATATGAACATAACATGAATAAGAGTAAGAAAAAAGGCAGCAGGGTCAAAAGATGTGTCATACATCTCAACAATCTTAAATGTTTCCAGACATCACCAAGACCATCCAGACGTGAGGAGGCGGGGTGGGGAGGAAGAGGGGGAGGGCAGGAGGGGGAAGAGGGTAGGGATTTGTTAATCGTCCATCCATTTCCCCCATATTTTCTGGAATTTTCCATTTCCCCATATTTTCTGGAATTGTTTGGGGCAACCTCTCGCTTTGTAGATGCGGTGTTCCATGGATGCGCACCTACTTACTTCATTGGACCATTGGTTTAAACAGTGTCTCTGCCGAGCCCCAGGTTGCGGCTCTCAATCGTTTCACGACTCCCAATGCAACAGCAAGAAATGATTTTTTGTGTTTGGTGAAATCCACCTCCCCCAGATCCCTAGCAACATCAGTTTCGGGTCTCTTGGAATTGGGGACCCCAATGCCTTGGAAATCCTGTCGGTGCACCTTGCCCAGAAGTTCTGCAGCTCGTCGCAGTCCCAGATCATGTGGAAAAAGGTACCCTTTTCGCGCTTGCACCGAAGACCAACCTCATCGTCCATCCCACCCCATTTGGCTAGCCTCGTTCGAGAGTAGGAAGATCGGTGCAGAATTCTAAGTTGTATCAGCCTTAACTTAGCATCAATGCCTATATCTCGGGGAAACATCAATGCGTCCACCCATTCATCTGATTACAACCTGCCCAGGTCTCTTTCCCATTTTTCTTTCAGCCTAGTGAGTTCCTTGGTTCCAAAAGAGTTAAGAGCTTGGTAAACCGTGGAGGTGACCTTGGATGGGATACGTTCTGCAGAAAGTTAGTTTCCAGTTGGGAGCAGGGGGGCACATCAGCTAGTTCCGGGAACTGAGCATTAATGGCGTGAGCAAGCTGTTTTTGTCTGAATCGGTCCATGGGTTGTAGACTGAATTTTTCTTTCAGGGTGTCAAACTCCAGTATGCGTCCCTCATGGACTATGCGTGCTAATGTACATTTACCTTGCCTTTCCCAGTTCCCAAAATATCAAATTCTCTGTATTTCTGGGAGGTACGCATTGTACCATCGGGGTTGGGCTAGTGTTGTTTGTTTTTCCCCAACCAATGTGTCTATGTGCCTCCTTCCAAATGTTTCGGATATGGAGTGACATTCGTGGCATTCCTGATACTTTCCTACTGTTAGCGTATAAGGCCTGAGACAGGATGCATAGCGGATAGTTCCATACGGACATGTGGGAGGGTGGAGTCGCAATGTAACCAATCATTTACTATCCCGGTTTGTGCGGCCATGTAGTACGCACAAATGCATGGTAGCCCTTTGGTAGCTCTATGCCTCCTTCCCATACTGAACGCTGCAATGTTGTGAGAGCGATTCTGGATTGTTTCCCTCCCCAAAGCAGTGTTCGTAGGTTCTTATCTATTATTGCGAAGGTTTGAGGGGGATGAGGAGTGGAGAGTTCTGTAGGGCGTACAGGAGTTTTGGAAGCGTCATCATTTTGAACAGCGCAGCCCTGCCCATTAGTGACAGTGGGAGAGACTGCCAATGAGAGATGTTCCTAGCTAATCTATACATTACTGGTTGTAAATTAAGGTGGAGGACATTTTGCTAATACGTATGCCTAGCTATGTGAAACCCAGGATAGAAACATGATATGGACAAGGCTCAGGGTTTGCGGCCTCACCTCCTTGGATCGGGAAAGAAACGGTCTTCTGGTTGTCCACTCTGAGGCCTCCAAAGTTTTGGTATTTTCTAAGAGTTTGGGACACGATCGGGCAGGAGACCACAGGATTGCTGAGGTAGATGAGGAGATCGTCCGCATATAGCAAGAGTCGATCTTCACCACCTCCCGGCCAGATGAATCCGGACCAGTTTCTCGCCGTCCTAAGCTTGATCACCAGTGGTTCGATAGCAAGAATGAATAGTAGGGGGGAGAAGTGGCAGCCCCGTCTGGTGCTCCGACGCAGTGGAAACATTCTGGACGACCTGCCATTCACTCTCACGGTCGCTTCAGGGGACTCGTAGAGAAGCTTAGCCCAGGAGATGAAACTGTGCCCGAAGTTAATTTGTCTCATGATTACCCACAGGGCCTCCCACCCTACCGAGTCGAATGCCTTTTCAAAATTGACCGCTAGTAAGCCTAGCGGGTCCGATATCTCCGGAACTCGGTCTACAGTGAGTTGGATCCTGCGTAGGTTCATACGAGTGGACGTGTTAGGCATTAATCCGCACTATCAGCGATATAGGGCTATAAGAGGCGAAATATTGCGGGGGTTTGCCTGGTTTAGGAATCACATGCATGTTCTTCTGAGATCTGGGGGAAGTGCACCCAGTTCCCTGTTCTGAAGAAACATACGGTGCAAGTGTCCGATTAATGTGCCGCCGAAGCGTTGGAAAGGCGTTGGGCCCTGGGGTTTTCCCAGTTTGGAGCTGTGTTAAGGCGTCTTGCACCTCATCCTCTGCGATCTCAGAGTCGAGTTGTTCGGCCTGCTGTTTGGAGAGTCGTGGGATTTCATTCGGGACGAGAAAATTGGAGTGGTCGGGCATGAGGCCATCCACAGGTGGAGAATAGAGTTGCTCGTAATAACTAGCAAAGGCCTCCATAATGTCGTAGCCTGCCATGAATAGTTCTCCATCGGTCGTCCGGATGGCTTGAACTTGTACCTTGCTTTGTTCGCGTCTCTCCAGCCAGGCCAGTGTCTTGCCTGCCTTATTGTCATGATGCATACCCCCGGGCATCCAGACCACGTCCATCAGCCCCGGGAGCAGGCATCATGTCGCCTTGAGAAAACCCAGCAACCCCTGCTAGGGGTTGTCTGCGTTCAGTCCTGGTGCCTATGGCGCCAGGCTCATATGGGACATCAGTCCTGGCGCCATAGGCGCCAGGCTCATAGGTGCCACACTTACCTGATGCAGACCATGCTGTAAGAAGATCCAAGCCCATGTGAGGCCTGGAAGGGACTACTTTACCTTAGGGACTATTTTGTTACTCGGGTGTGGTCGGGGAGGAATACCTACCTGGGACTACTTTGGAGGCTATTTAAACCACGCCCGAAGAGCAACACACGCTTTGCGTTATTCTGCATCCAGCAGCGTAATGTTCACCGTGCCAGCAGCAGCATCCAGCCTTCTGCCACGCCCGCCTCGAACCTGGAGCACCTAGAAAGAAGGAAAGAAGCAAAGAAGCAAAGGTTAGAACAAGAGTACTACCTGATTTCTAACCTGATTCCGGATTCATCGTATCTTCAAACCAGAGGAAAGACTTTGTTTTAAACGCGTCGCATTGCCAGCAGCAGCGCCGCGCCATACTCACCGTTCCACGCAGCATCTCTTCGATCCGGCGCTGTCTCCATCTTTACATCGCCGAATCCCGGCACCTAAGGGGGACAAGAAACAACAAGGTGAGCAGAGAGAACAGACAGAGACACTCTCTTTAGCCGCCATATGCTTACCTGATTTTACCGCCGGGGGTATAATTCATCAGCGCGCCACATCTTCTTATGCCGCACCTGTAAGATAAGGAGAAAGCAGCATGTTTAACCCATGCATTATTTAACGGACAGTGTTGGGTAACAGACTTTTACCGGAGCGCTTTCAGCTGTCAATCTTATTGGGTCAAAGCTGCAAGATAAAAGAGGAATTGGACAGGAGTGAATTCCAGACATTTTGAACTCTTATGAACTATATACTTACGGCTCTTCGCCAGGACCTTTTTGGAGTCAGGATTCGTCTACAACTCTTCCAATATCTTCAGGCCAGTGAAGTAACTGGTCATCAACGCGCCCATGTGTGCTTCGCAGGATGGAGGGCTCATCCTTCAAGAATATAAGGTGAGATTGCTGAGAGGGCGCTTCATAGGTGATTAGTGGGGAGGACAGTGGGTGTGCTATCACTTGAATCCACAAGTGGCTAAATCCATCTCTACACTTGTAGGAGAATATTTCTACGGGTCAAGCAGACAAGATTAGGAGGGCAGATCCAGTCAGTCATCGCAGCACTACGCATCACGTGGGTGGAGGCCGCAGCAGTCCGGGTCCGACCGACTCCCCTGTGGGAGCCAGGTGAGCGTAACACTTATCCCCTTTTTCTTAGATTTGGCTCCGAATCGACCAATGAGCGGTACGGGCATTGTCCAGGGCCATATTTCTTAAGGCCTCCTGTGCCGTTATCAAGGCCTCTTGCGAGGTCTTAGTTCCTAGCTCAAAGAGTTGTTCCTCTCGTTCGGATACCTGTCTTTCTGCCTCCGCAATCTCCTGGGTGTGGCACCTACGATGTGCCGACACCAAGGAGATGGCTTCCCCTGAAGGACTGTTTTGTATTCCTCCAATCTAGTAATCGGGTAGTCCACGGAGCCCTCGTTCAGATCGAAATATTCAGTGGTCTTTTCCGCAAGTCCCTCAGCGATCTTGGCCAACCCCAAGTAATATGTATTCAGGCGACAGATGGCGTCTGGTTTGTGATGTGTACCTTTTATGGTAATAATCGGGGGGGAGTGGTCCGAAATTCTTCTTGCTAAGAATTGAGCAGATAAGAGTCTATGGGACATATTCCGAGGGATCAAAACATAGTCGATTCTCGAGCATTGGAATAAAACGAGAACCCAGTGTCAGTGGTGTGCAGTGTCCTCCAGGTCTCTGACATCCCCATTGCTTCTGCGAAGGTGTATAGCATAGTCGGGGTGCTCCGGATCCTATTTCCCTTATGTGATCTGTACCTCCATAACCTCGTTAAAATCCCCTCTCAGGGCCCACGAATCTGCTCGTTCTTCCACCAACATTGTTTGTAGCTCACAAAGGAGCTCTTTTGTAAGTGTGCGGGGGTGTATGCTGCGATAAGGCCCATTGCTCCCCCACATACCTCCAAGCACCACCACAAATCGGCCTCGGGGATCGGCCTGTACTTTTTTGATCTGAAAAGGCACATGTTTATGAATAATTATCATCGTGCCTCTGGTCCCCCTCGAGAACCCAGCCTGATCTGTATGTGGGTAGCTAGATCTTTCAAAGAAACCGCAGTTTGTTCCGATCAGATGGGTCTCCTTAAGTAAGGCTACATCAGGGGAGTGTCGATTAAGGTATTGGAGCACTAACCTCAGTTTTGATACTGGAGCCCAGGCCGTTAACATTCCAGGTCAACAGTGACAGTTGGCCTGCTTGTGTTCTGTTCACGTGTTCAGTGTACCGTGACATCAATAAGGATCATATGTCATGCAGACCCCCCCATCCCTCAGTGTTCCACCCCGCCCTGTGTCCTGGTGTGCCCACCGCATCGATCGCACCGCTGCCCTGTAACTGTTTAACATAAACCTAAACCATCTGGATAATCCAGTCCCAAAGAATGGGGTTTCTTCGTTTTCTGCCCCGGGTGTGCTGGGTACTTTAGCCTCTTGTTTCGCAGGTTTTGAACGTGGGCGGCTGCATCCCTCACCGCACATGTGTACTAACTGTGCCCCATAAACTCCCCCCACCCCCAACCAGAAGCACCTGTCGCCCAAACACATAAAACCATAAACTCATGAAAACCTATTCGGGGAACTCCCCAGGGGTTAGTCCACTACTCCTCATCCCCGTCCCGGGCTGCCCATGTCTCGGGCTGCCCATCACAGGATTCCATCTTGCAGACATTGAGTGTATCATGGCCGTGGAGAGGGGGGGAGAAAGCAGGGAGAGTCTCTCCTCCGAAGCAGTACCGGACTGTTGTTAATCCTCAGACCTTTCCTGCGTTTCCAGGTGAGTTGTCATTCGTGTCTTCCTTTCGTGATGTGAGGGTTTGCCCTTGGTACGGGCTATCTTGGCCCTTTTCCCGTTCGCGATGCGTGATCTCTCGGACGTGGGGAGGACAGAACCTGTGTCTCTAGCCTTTCCCAGGCCTCTACCGGATTGTGGAACACATGGACTACTGTTGTGATACAGTTGAGGGTGGCAGGGAAAAAGAGTGCATATTTAATGTTTAGAGAAGCAAGTTTTCGAATCATAGGACTGATGGGATTTCTGGACTTTTCTTATAATCAGGAAAGGACCTAATTTGATTCCCATTATATGTAATTGGGCCAGTTGCTCCTGCCATATGGAGGAGTGTATCCCGGTCCCTATAGTTCATAAGTTTGGCAATCGCTGTGCGTGGGGTGGCTCCGGCTATCAGTCTGCCAGCTGGGATCCTATGCGCCCTCTCGATGGGAAAAAAAGTTGGAGAGTTTTTTAGGGGCCATGAGGTCTGAGAGCCAGCTTTCCAGGAAGAGTTCCATAGACGGCCCCTCTTCCCTTTCCGGGAGCCCCAGGAAGCGGAGGTTGTTGCAATGAGATCTGCCTTCGCTATCTTCTGCTCTAGCTTCCAGGGTGGTGAGCTTCTTCTCCATGTGTCCCAGGCGTTCTTCTAGTTTCTTAACTGTGTCTTCGGTGTCTGAAGTCTGTTGTTACGTTTCCCCCATTCGGGACATCAAGTTCCACATGTCTTGTCACAGCTAGGATATCTCAGAGGTTAGACCATCAATTTTAGTCTCCACCGACGTCCTGGACCAATGGCTGCCATAATGTCCGTGATTGATGGGGTCTGACTTGTCTCATGAGTAGTAGTGCCATTTCCAACATTGTCTGCGGAGTCAGGGGCCTTTGCCGGGGTGCTCATTGTGTACCGATCAATTTTATTCTGTGTCGACGCCTTGCAGAGCAGGTGTTTCCCCATCAGTGTCGTTTCAGTAGCCTGGTCTGGTAACAAGCGTCTTTCTTGTCCTGAGGTCAGTATCGGCAGTCCGGTTACGTGGTGGGGTGGATGGTTATTACCCCGGAGGGTACGTAGGCCAATGAGTTACCCACACACCAGGGTTGGAGGCCATTTGGGTCTGATCCGCCATCGTGATCAATCCGGGACTGGGGGGTTCAGAGTACAGGAACTCCAATGCGTAGTCTTTGCTCTCTACCCGGATAGCGGATCAAACCTGATTGGCCTCCAACCCTGGTAGTAGTCTTTGCTTTCTACTCGGTGGGCTGATCAGAATGTGTATCCGTTTGGGGGAGAAACATTTTTTCATGGTATTGGGAGTTTCGTGACCCTCTGCAGCTCAGAGCCTGTGTTACAATCCCTGTGTGGTCCTCCCAATCATAGGCATTCCGTCGGTTCTGTTCGGGGTCTCCCTCCCTCCAGCTCGTTGTTCGAAGAACTGTGCAGTATCTCCGCCACTGGCCAGTCACCATGTATGGTCGAGCATGTTCCTGTGTGGTTGGTATCGGTGTGTGTGAACACCTTTTCTGCTGCTTATGGGAGTCAGGTGGGGCGGCAGGACCAGGACGTGTCCACCAGTGAGCCCCCGCCGCACAATTCTCCACTCACTCCCAGAGCGAGGCAACACAGCACTTATAGTGAGGACCCGGAGGGGCGGTGTGGCGATCTCTCTTAGGAGGAAGTGGCTCCTGCTCACAGCCAACTCTGTTTCAGCTTCTCAACTTCCCGGATCTCCCGTCAGACCCTTATCGATGGTGGGGGTGTCAATTCTGGGGAGCCCTATGTGTTCTTTTATACCCCTGTTTCTTGCATAAAATTAGCCCCGATGTCTCATGGATGACATGCCCCCACTTAGGGCCCCATCGAGATCGCACTTACTTGCCTGGCGTGGTCTGTATGAAGGTTGCGTAGCTGCTAAGGTGGCCCAACCTTGCGTTACTTCCTGCCCCCACAGTGCACACCAGTATCTGTAAATCTGTTCTGCGGTGGCGGTGCTCTCCAGCGTATCGGGGGGTGGGGGAGGTATTCCCGCGTTGAGGAGATCCAGTCCCTGTACGCCTTCTGGGCCTTCTAAGTTCTGGAGCAGTGCTAAACGTGCTCCGGTCCTCAGCGACCAGGGCAACCGGCTGTGAGCCATGCGGTCTGCCGTTGTTGGGCTTCTGCTGCTGGGATCCAGATGCACCGCGTGGATAGTGCAGTGCGATTGTTAGGACGCGTGGCGCACCCGCGCCAAGCCAAGCGTCGTCTCGTCGCAGCTCTTCACCGTTTGGGAATCCCCACACGGTGCCGCACTGCCGCAGGCTGATTGAGTTCAGGGGGGTGGGGTCCCACCAGGCATCCGCTGAGATGCAGGGCCAGCGGTCTGAACTAAGCAACGGGTCTCATCCTCCCACTCACAGCGGCCCAGTAAAGCTCTTCCTCACTGCGGGCGTTGCAGGCTTTTCACCGCATAGGCTTGCAGTGATTGGTCAGACGGTTTTGGAGGACTAAAGCGGTACCGATTTTCGGCGGAACTTCCCCTTCACATTCCCCTCTCCTCCGGTACCGTTTCCACTCGGTTTCCTCTCCTACAAAGGCAGGATATTTGCAAGATATGGGCAGACCCGATGGAGCAGTGGGAATCTACGACTGCATCCGACGGCTGCTCAACAGCACCCTTGCTTTAAATGTCTTATAGGTGTGTCCTAATGTTTATTTATAGATTGTCCCGCATGCCCAGAGTTAAATTCAAATGGATGCATTTGTTCAGCACCAGTTGTCCTGGGGAGCAGAAAGTAGCTCCTGGTTGCTGTTGGTGTCAAGCTAACCATGCTCTACTTGGCTTCAAACAGGAGCTAAATAGCTCCCAGCTCCCCTCAGTTTCAAACCCTAATCTGGGCACTGTTCTAGCCTCTGACTGCGCTGACGCCTGCAAGTCTTCGCCTCGGCCCTGCGGCAGTGAGACGGATACATGGCAAACTGTTGCTCATTGGGCTCCGGGACTCTACCTGGCCTAAAAGCACCTTCTGAAAATGGAGGCTGTGATAGTTGGCCCTGGCATTCTCCAGACTGCTATCATACTGGAGGCACGCTCATACCTGCATTCAAATTCAAAGGTCGGAAGTATGAGGTGAATGCTGGATATGGTTGAGAGGTGGTGTCTGCCTCTTGTGTCAGTTGGGCTGTGATACTGCTTTATCCCCACTGAACTTTTGAGAACTCGTACATGGCCCATTCTGGGGCTGGAGGCAGAGAGTGATATTGACATTGCCGGCACTTCTTTATGCCCCAAAAGCTTCTCTACATTATGGGACTAGCACCTAATGAGCATTTTCCGAACGTTTCTGCTGTTGATCCTGTAATCAGCATTCTCCTCTAGAGCTACGTATTTATGAATGGAGAGTGGCTTCACCCTAAGAACCTTTTGTGTGACTGGTAGACACCACTGGATCAACTATGACAGACGACACTGAATTGCAAAAGATCCTTCCAAATATGGCAGCAGGCTTCTCCTCTGTGAACTCCAAACTGGATGACATCACCATTAATGATTTCCAAGCTGGAGAAGACTCAGGACCACATTACGGAGGCCTAGACAAGGGTAAGAGTGGTTGAAGACGAGGTGTCTATTTTGAAGGAGTGACTTGACTCCTTCACATCTGTGTTTAAGGCTACTCGGAAGAATTTCGATGACTCGGAATTGCGCTCAAGCAGAAACAACATGCTCATATTGGGGGTTCCAGAAGGCCACTCTGGAAGCCGAATGGAACAATTTGTCGAAAACACTTTGCAGAAAATTCGGGATCAACCATCTCTTGATGGGCCCCCCTAAACCGGGTGACCCACCACAACCAATCATAGCTCGGCTGCTCAACTGTAACGACAGGGACGCTATATTGCAAGCAGCTTGAGATAATGGTGAACTATATCTGGGACCTAACAGGGTTTTTATATAACCCACACTTTTCTCTAATGCGGTCCAATAAGAGCGACAGACTTTCCTGAGCGTTAAGAAGCAACCATGAGACCAATCTATTTTTATATTCGATGCTTTACGCAGCGAAATTGAGATTTGCATTTCAAAACAAGGCGTTTTTTTTCACACTGCCTGGGAAGCCAGCTGTCTTCTTTAAAAATAACATCCTTTTCCCCACTTTAGTCTAACCATGGTCCTTCCACCTGAGACTATATTTGTCCTTATTGGGTGCTTCACGTTCTTGGAAGCCAACGAGTCTATGCTAATATTGAAATCAATGCTGCGCTTCGAGATCTTTCCACTATTCTTTATACGCAGCAGGACTCCTGTACTATGGGGCAGATCAATGAGTTTTTAAATGATTTACCTCTGACGCAATTAGTGGTTGACTCTAGAGCGCACCTGGATCTACTGTTAACTGTAGAAGAAATGTGCATGGCCATTGATAGTCTCCCCTTACGTTTAGCTCCCGGGCCTGATGGGCTTACTGCAGAATTTTACAAACACCATAAAGCTCTCCTTAGTTAGACTATGCTGGAGCTATGAGAGGAAGCTATGGCAAATAGATTGCTACCAGCAACCATCAGAGGAGGGATTATTATAGTGCTTCTGAAACCCAGGAAACCGGCAGATGAGTGTGAGTCCTATAGGCTGTAGTCATTACTAAATTTAGATGTTAGTTTTTGTCAGAATTCTGGTGAAAAGACTCCTGCCACTTATGGAGCAAATAGTGCATCCAGACCAAGAAGGATTTATACCAGGTAGATCTGCAAGCTTGAATTTGCAGTTATGGCTCACATAGACCCCTCCGTGCAGGTGGTTTTGGCCACGCTAGACGCCCAGAAGGCCTTCAATTTCGTGTACTGGGAGTATATGTTTAAAGTGTTAGTACAGTGCGGTTTCTGGTCACAATTCATCCCTTTATATACCTGTACTGCATACCGAACCCACTGCTAGGATGTGCACCAATGGGATATTATCCAACACTATAGATCGAGAGTCGGACCCATCAAAGTTGCCCTTTGTGCCCGCTCATATTCGCTATTGTCATTGAACCATTTGCCGATATGGTAAGGCTCCATCACTCACATAGGGGGCTCTGAATAGGGGTGTGTGACGAACATTGTCTCACTATATGCAGATGATGTCCTAATGTACATCCACAATCCGAGGGATGACTTGGAACTTAGCTTCTCTGTCATTTTAACTTACAATCAATAATAAATGCAAAATCTGTTTAGTTCTAATTTCAAAATAATTCTCATTAAGCAGTTCACAAATCCTAGCATTCATGTAAAATGTTTATCAATTTTGATGGGCCAACCAATGTTTAACTACTTAGTTAAACAGGAGTTGCCATTTCATCTGTTTTGTCTGCGGTGTTTCGTCTGTGCGCCCTTAAGCCTACAGGTCTCGGGTTGTGTGTTATAAATTAAATAAAGAAAAATTAGTTAAAGCTTTCTTAGGGCTGATTATTTCAAGATGAGTAAATCCAAAAAAAATGATAAATGCACACTTAATATTATTACTAATCCTAAATATATTATAAAATCCCTAGTCAATTTTATTATGCAAGTTGCAGTGTCCACACTCCTTGCATACAGAGTTGATATTCTCAAAGTACATTAAATCTTTCTATAGATCTGCTTAGTAGCAGTATATTTTCAGCAATGTTTCTGCACAGTACTGAATGCCAAATTTGATGCATCTTAATAGCGGATTATCTGTATACGAACACTGAAAATGACTAATTTACTCATTCATACAAGTTCTTCCACATTGGAGTGGTACATTTCAATAGGTTTTTAACCCACCCAGAAAGCCATTTTTTGCACATCTGAGTAACGGGCAACATTACATATGTGAGCATAAAACAATGTACTAATTTACGAAATAATACCAATTCCTCCATATTATAGTAGTGAATTGCATGATTGCTACATATTACACTGTAAGTATTAGAAAGTTGGACCACCAGTTTAGGCAGGCCAAGGTTTAACTATAGAAAAAGCATTTTGATGAATTGCCACAATAAATAAAAAATAAAAAAAATGATCTGTGGGGTTTTCCATATTATTGGCAAACTCATTAGAAGATTATAGACCTAAAAATACCTGAAGGGGCAATTTTTGGCTAACCAAAGAAACTACTAAAGGGTTCAGATGGTTATCCCAAATTCAGAGTTCATTGTGCAAAGCATACATCTAAAAATTAAATGTATCTGTAACGCTCAAATATCGGTTTCTGATTTCATAAGGCAGAGAGCAAACATATACAGTGCATTTTGCTTTTAGAAAAAGGAGCAAATTACATTTTTCTTAGAAGGTAACAAGGAACATTAAAACTATGCAGGTGATATAAATGTGCTGGATCCTAATTGACACCTGCTTTAATGTGTTATATCTAAAGGCTTTTGTTTTTGCGTAAATCCAGGTTTTGATCACCAACCTTCTGTTTTAAAATGAAATCAATACTGTAACTGGTTTCTTACTTCCATTTCATGTGTTGCCATCAAGTGCATTTCTGTTGGATAGCGTTTGTCTGCATTTACAATGACTCCTCTATTTTATGAGGTTCTATCTCAGAATATTGTTTTTCGTGCTGTCCATATAATCCTTGTTGCACTCACATCATGCAATAAACAATGTAATTCACTGTGCAATTTATGAAATGTCCTATTGTAATCTTCTTTTTGCTTCCAGTTATGAATTCATGTTTCAATTAATGTAAATGGGCACATTGAACACATTCCACATTCAAAAATGTAAAAATAAATGCCAAGTGGCAATGTTGGCAATCATATTTTTTCTGGTTTCTTAATTTCAGGATCCAAATGTGCTTTTGAAAGTTTTGACTTTGGTATGTATCATATAAAACATTTTCCAAGATAATCATGGTCTTCACCTGCACATAAAATGTGGCAGTTCTTCTCCAGTATTGACATATTTCTTTGTTATTCAGACACTATTGAGTCACAAATGCCATAACAGTGCCAAATCTGATTGTGTTTCTGGTCTTGGGAGTAAAGAGTTCTTGTCTGGCTTTAGCCCTAATATTTTCTGTAGCTGCTTGTCTATTACTGCTGGTATAACCTTGTTTTTAAAAATCTTTTCCCAACTTTTGATGCTGCTTCTTTCTTGAAAATGTCTTGTGCGTCTTCTCAACATCTCGCCATATGGGTTTTTCTGTTGTTGCCTTGTGGTGTCCACTTTTAGCCTGGATGTCTGAATGCACCAGTGTTGAGTTTCTATGTACTTTCAAGTGATCGATATTAGAGGATTTGCATGAGTCCAGGTCCAAGAAGATGATACTTTTTGTATGATACATGACTGTAAATTCAATTTGAACCATATGGTTCATTCCTGGGGTGGTCCATCCCGTATCTAATATGTTTCTGTAAAACAAGTCCATAAAATTTTGTTTTGTTTTTTTATTGCATTCTTAATTGTTGTACATGTTTCCTCATAATGAGCGTCAAGAAAGATTTGTTGATGAGTACACAAATTTCACCACCATGACTACTACCTTTTTCTGCAGGTATAGGTTCCCATTGAATCAAACTGTTATTTTAGGAAAAATCAATAATCATTTAATTGAAACTATGAAATTACTTCTGAAAATTAATATTTAAGATCATGTATTCCCAATTCATGTTAAAATGCAGTACAGCATTTTTTGACATAGTGACACAAATATGCTCATGCACTCTTAATTCATTCAAAACCTACATGCTGTTGGAGGCGTTCGAGAGCCCGAGCAAGATGGCCACCTGAAGTGTGAACTCCCCGGGAGGGGATGAGAAGCCACGAGAAATGGTGCACATGGAGAGCTCAGAGGTGCAGTGCAGATGGCCACTAGGCTACGTGCATGGTTAGGCGCCCCCATGGGCCTGTTCCCAAAGGCCCTGGTGGCAATGAACGCCCACTGAGATGCTTTGAAGTTGCATGGTGGAGACCCAGCCAGTGATGGCGGCGGAGTCATGGGCTGCCCACTGTACTTACGGGCGGCGGCGGGACAGAGAACTGGGTTTGCTGCCCATGATAACTGACTGGCACAGCTGGGATATCATATCCTAGCTTAGGCGACCGTGGCTGAACACAGAGTGGTGTGTCCCGCGGGCCCGGTCCTCTCCCCTCCCCCGCTGTGGTGATTCAGGCGCAAAGCTGCGGGATAGGGTCGAGGAGGAGGCTACTTGTTGGGCCCGATTCCATGCCTGTGATATGCTGTGCAATGCAATGTCATATGAGCCCGGGAAGAGACACCTGCTTCAGTGAAGAGACGCTGCAGGGAGGTATTGAACTTGAGGATGACCTCCATGATCTCATTAATACACAGGAGGATGACGCAGTCGGGCCCAGGGCGGCTTTTCAACTGCCACCGCGTTTAAGCCTGTGAGTACTGTGGGGCCCATATACGGGTCATGCAGCCCATGAATCTGCAGTGCTTGATCACACACACAACTGCTCCTGCCCCCGCTGATGGGCTCTGCAGCTGCTCATGGTGGTAGCGAGGTATAGAGCGTTTGAAGAGTTGGGTCGCTTCGATAGGGATATCCAGCGGTTGCCATCCCAATTACGTACAGAGCAAATGGGGACTGGAAGGCCGATACAGACCCAAGGTGGGACTCCTGTCCATTGGCAACACCATTATGGGCATATATATGTGGCCACAGACAAGAGTGTCCTAGAACAGAATGCCAGACCGCCGAGTGGACTCAGTCATGTGGACAGGATCGGCCAACACTGAAGCAGGCTGGGTTGCGAAGATCGACAAGGGGTACGTGCCAGATGGATACCGCAGCGCAACTGCATCTGATCTTACAAGAGTTGAAAACCCTCAACCAATGTACGTAAGACACAAACTCCACCATTCATGATATTGTTAATGAAATGAAGGAATTAACTTGCTGCTTGAACTTCAGAATGAGCAAACCACAGAGAATAAGCAGTGCGCTGGAGGACAACCTAGTCACCCAATGCTTAAATTGATGACCAAGAGAATCGCTCCAGAAGTAACAATGTACCTCTGGTTGGTGTGCTGGAAAACATGAAAGGAATTGATATAGCAGGTTTCATATATAATCTGCTCCAGGAGGATCTCTAGCTACCTAACCCCAGGGAATATGTGATCGAACGGGCTCATAGGGCGCCTATCCCTAAAGCGTACAAAGGCGAACACAAATGAACCATCTTGAAGGCCTTCCGACTTAAGGGTCCAATGCTGAGAGATGGTGTAAGTATCTGCATGTTTAATGACTTCTCTATGGAAGTCTCCAAGAGGCACAGAGAATTCAACCAGCTGTTTGAGGCTCTCAAAGGTTCTGAACATGGCTACCATCTTAAATTTCCATCCATTCAGTGTTTTCAACACCAGAAACAATGGCATTTGTTCGACAACGCTGAGGATTCCTGGTGATTTTTACGAGGCCACGAAATTGTGCACACCAATATGCTCCTGGATGAGCGGACGCAACCCGGGGGTCAAGCTTTGGCATCACAGCACCAGCACTCAAAAGAAGAGCACCCATGGTGGAAAAAAGTGTGTTTGAAACCTAAGGAACCCGCAATGGCAGCTGGTAAAAGGCTGAGAAAAGAAGCGGAAATAACAAAATTAACCAATCGATAAATGATAACAGGATGCCGTAAATGTATAGTCAAAAGATTTTTTACCAATACAAAAATGTTCACTTCATTTCATTACACAATTCAAATAAATCATCAAAAGGATCACAAACCCAATGTTTAATTTTCTTCCATTCTAATTTCCAGTCTCATCTCATAAGTACAATATTCATACCAACATTTATACATTCATATGGGTGTCTATTCTACCCATCCCCAAAATTCATAACACATTTCCTAGATTTCAAACTTTAGTATTTTACAGCGCGGATGCCGGTTATGAAGAAGAAATGCGGTGAGTAAGTGCAGTATGCAGTGCCTCTAGATGTTTCCACGCTAACCTGGAGTGTCTTTTCCCTCTTGCAGATGGATGAGAAGTTCCAGAGACAGAGTTCCCCCAGAGCGGCTGGGATTCAGGTAAGCGTTTGAAGCTCGTATAGTCTTTAAAAATAAGCGAAGATTTGCTGAATGCTTACTAATGCCTTTTTTCTGTTCTTTTCCCTTTTCCTTAGGAAGCGGCGTGCCGGGATGGGAATGACATCGCCGAAGATGCCCGCAGAACAGAAGAAGCGATGAATGATGGGCAGAAGCGCCGCAAGGTAAGGCTGTTCCTAACGGTTTTCTTGCAGGAGCTAACGGTTTTCTTGCAGGAGCTGAGCGCAGAAGAAAGATGCAGGCCTACTGGAGACCGATCCAAACACGGTGAGTGTCACGCTGCAGGTGCAGAAAACACAAAGCATGTTTCTCAGCCTGGGCATGGCTTAAATAGTCTCTGGGTATCCCAGGTGTCTCTGGGCTGAACCACACCCAAAAAGACTAGACTGCGCATGCAGTTCTGGGAACGGAAATATGTGGGGGCATCCATCTTGTCCCCATCAATGCACTACAAGTCCAATTCCCAATGTTATCCTATGGGAGTGAGTGTGTCTGGTGCCACAAGTGCCAAGTCTGACTCCAAGTAGGTCTTTGGAGGGATGGAGAGGCCCTTGAGGGCCATGTAGGTGATCGTGGCCTGGCTCCAGCCTGACATCTTGGAGAGGTGGGGAGATGAGGGGCAGGAATCATGACCGCATCTATCATTTGTTGAACCAATTAACATGCTTGCCAAGCGAAAGACACGCGAAGAACTTTGTTTTCCCTACGGAAGAGTGTGAGTTTCTTTGTATCGGAAGCTAAATGAAAGTGAGCAGCCTGGAAGGGTGACTGAGGGGGTATACCAACATTGCCAAAGCCAATAGACAATAATTAAGGAAATGCTTAAAAAAAGGAAAAAGTACTGCCTAAGTAAAGAGGGAAAGCAAATAATATTAATGGAAGCTGTAGTACCCATGAACTGTCTAACGTATGAAAAAATGGTTTGAACATGCATTGCCAAGGTCAGAAGAGTATAAAGAACTGTGTCGACTAAACCACACTGGATCGAGCCAAGAGAATGTTAAAGTGCAACAGGTGAATGGTGAGAAACCTATATGAGAGCCATAGAAAGGTGGGCATGAGTAAAACCATCACAGTGAATTTAATGAATGGATGCAGTGTGGCAAGGCCAACGACTGGCAGGAGGTGTGTGACACGTTATGGCAAAGCCAAGAGGCCGACAAAGCCAAGTGAGTGTGACTTTGTACACGGGCTAGTACAGAAGAACCTTTGTGAGCTGAAGAGCCTATGTATCCTGGTTGCGCTACCTGTGATGGGTGGACCGTGTGGTCTGATAGCTGAGCCTAGACCAGTGAGCCCTATATTGCGAAAACCAAAAGTCATTGTTAAGCAAGTAAAGGAGAAGCACTGCAAGCAAGCTGGTGACGCAATCCCGAAAGAGTGTCAGGTTGATCTAAAGTTGTTGAATTTTTTAAAAGACTAATAAAAGTACAAGTGGCTAAATTGAAGTGTTGGGGAAGGGAACCCTGAGATTTGAGGAACCGCCAAGGTTGTCTTGAGAATGAAGCTTCAAGACTTTTCTTTTGAACTGTGTTGCCTTGGACCTTGGCAAGGGAACCCAAAGGATTTGTGGAACTGCTTTGAACCTTGAGAAAGGTAATTTGGTGACTTTGTGCAACTTCCTTGAACTTGGGGAAGGGGAGCTGAGAAGGAAGCTAGGAGCTGGAAGAAGCTCGGAACTTTGTGCTAATCACTGTTTCTTTGATTTATTGATATCCCTACACGTTTTTTAGCTTTAGTTGTGAGGGCAAGCATAGGTTTTGGACACAGACAGACTTTTTAGTTGAAGTCTTTGTCTCCGACGTTCCTTAGTTTTGTTCAGGTAGGGAAATTCCACCTTAGTATAGGGCAAGTTAGACCTTCTACCATCCCGATTTAATAAACCGTTTTGTTTTGAACTTTGAAACTGTTGTCTTTGTCTTGCTTCATGATGCCTTCACAATACAAGGCAATGAAAGACCATTGGGTGCCTCGACTAATGTTGCTTTTCTCTGAAGCTGTAGATGCCGGGCACCTCCCATCCTCCATGATGGAGGCGAACACAGTGGTATTCCACATAGCCAGCAAAGACATGACAGTGTGCGGGTCAAACAGACCAATCTCACTTATCAATATGGATGCAAACATCTTGGCCAAATGCCTGGCAATGCATCTCGAGCGATTGCTTCCCAGGCTGGTACATCAGGACCAGACAGGGTTTATATTGAGAAAAACACTCAACTAATAAGATACATAGATTGCTACACATTATTAGTAACCCTTCCGAGCCCTACAATGTTGTGTTGTCACTTGACTCTGAGTTCCGGAAAGTGTAAAGATGAATACTTGGTTTGCTGAAGAGATGTATAGGTAAGAACAACTTCCCCCAGTTGGTAAGTATGCTGGCAGGAAGCCGGATGTTCAGGAAGCAGGATCTTCAAAGTAAAGTCTGACCTCAGGCGATGGTGAGCGTTACGCTGCTTGCCAGTGCAGATTAACGCGAAGCATCTGTCTTGAGGATCGGGGCAGCTTTTATAGCTGAGATCGTGGGCACTCCCATTAGGGCCCGCTTACCAGCCACACCCTGACACTCCTAGAGACTGAGCACGTGCAAAGGCAATCCATTAGCAGTCACACCCAAGAATGCACTTGGGGCTGCTTAATGGATGGAATGTTCAAGGTTAATGCATCCTGCTTAATGGATGGAATGTTCAAGGTTAATGCATCTGAAATGCTATGGTCATAATAAAAGCTTTTTGGTGTTAAATGGATGTTCTTATTTACTTTTGTTCATGAGCCTTGCGCCAAAGGAGCCAGGACAGTGTCCACCCAGGTCTCCTGTGCATGCGACCCCTGCATGCCTGTGCCCCTGATTTCATGACCATGACAGATACAAGATCTAGACAGTTCAATAGATTCCTGTGGCAAAATATAAAGGCATAAGTGAGCTTTAATATACTAAAGGCTAACAAGGGATGTGGTGGGTTGGCCCTTCCAGAATGAAAGGCTTATTATACTGCAGCCCAAATGTGCTGGATAAAAATATGGCAAAATGAAAAGGACACCTCCAGCTGACGTGCTGCTGAACTGGCTGTGATGAAACCATTTACACCCCAAGACGTTATAGCTCTCCCACATGCAAACATTCCTAGGTATATTCTGAAACATCCAATAGTGGGGTATACACAGAGAACCTGACATAGAATGTTAAGGCGCATGGGGATAAACATATGAAAGATCCCACTCTGGCTGAGCCTTACAGCAATACAGAAGCTACACAGTACAGACCAGAAGAGATTTAATATAGGCAATATTCCTGAAATATTTACAGTGGCAGATCGCTATACTTACTACGCACCCAGAGACCCTTCACCGTGGTTCGATGCACATTAGGGCTCATGGGTGAGGGCTGGCTGATACATTGGGCAATTGTCACAATGATGGAGCACACTATCTCTGATAATATGCATGATAGAGAGCCCATCCACATGCAAAATGGTAGTTTCCCAAATCTCTCAGGACTTCCCCAAACCCATGCATTCCCAATAATCTACAGAGGAATTTGACACTGGTGACCTTATTGTCCAAGGATGTGGGGGTGCAACTGGGGATAGGGGGGTGAAGATATATATATATTTCTGAGGCTTGTGGAATCTGCTTAGATCACATGCTGTGCATAGGCCGACATCTAGTGGAAGCTGCGGAGTATTACAGTTTGTTTTTCGAAAGTCGAAAATGGGCGTCGACACAGGCGTGCCAGTAATACTATCCCTAGTGTGACGTCCACTGTACCCAAGATCCCTCACGCGTGTAGGATCCTCAGATTGTTTTTTTCCGCCATACTGGTCGGAAGCATCTTGCGGAGTTCCCTGGCCTTAGCCATACTTTTGCTGTTATTATAATTTTAATTCTTATTCATTCCCTTCCCCACCCCAACGTCGACCCTCAACCTCGACGACGGCTGGAGAAGTCATCGACCGTCGACTGCTGCACGACGGATCTGGGCCTCGGTAGGCCGCTGGCCTCGGCCCGGGCCTAGTAGGCCGCTGGCCTCGGCCCTTACAAGTAGGGAGAGTGGGGGGTGGTACATACTCTTCACTCTTGATATATAGTTACATTTATATATATTCCTACACTTAGCAGCCCGCTGCCTTAAGGTGCGTATGGAGGGTACCCCTTTTCAATTCTGCCCCAAGTGCAATCGCAAATACCCTTGGGTCGACAGGCACGCCACGTGCAATCTCTGCTTGCCGAGGGATCACCCCGAAGCGAACTGCAGAGCGTGTAGTAGGTTTAAACCTAAGACACTTAAGGACCGTTCGACAAAGCGTTGGGCCCACCACGCCAGGCAGGAGGCCATGGCAGCGGAGGGCGCCTTCAGCGATGGCAGCGACGCCGTACTTTCGGACGGCGAGGGCATTACGGCGTCGAAAGACAGCCGACGAGCGCAGGTCCCCGACCTCGGAAGGTCGTCCGGCAAGGCGGCTATGGGGAAGACCCCCGGCGACGCAAGCGCTACACACCTAACACACACTAAACACACTAAGACCAACCGGACCTCGACGACGTCGACTTCCCGGAAAGAGGCACAAAAAGAACGGTCCGACTCGGTGTCCTCTGGGCGCTCTCGATCGAGATCGCCTCACGACGCAAGGCAATCATCCACTCTTGCCAAGAGTGCCTCGCTACACACACTAACGGAAGTTCGATCGTCGGGAGACGAAGACGACTTCCACCCCCAGGCCGCGCTCCAAGATACCGAGACCGCGGTTAACACCAGTGAGGCCCCACGCCCGAAGCACACAGATACCTTTCCAGACCCTCGACGCCAGGCGTCGAAAGTCGCTGGGGCCCCCAAGGGACAGGGAAAACATTTTTCCACGCACGGAGAAGGGGGGAAACAGCGGAAAGCACAGCCTTCCACCCCTGTAAAGCCTAAGCAGACAAGCAAACACAAGTCTACCCTTGAAAATAAATCACCTGCTAAAGTAATACCCTGTTCCAGGGAATGGTCCAGTGAAGACATAGACAGGGTTATGTCTAGGATGTCTTCCTTGGCTGATTTTTATGATAAGAACCCAGAACACTTTCTTTCATATAACCCTCAAGGGGCCACACCCTCAGGCTCCTCCGATCCTATCCCGCTAAGTAAAAAGCCCCGGGTCGAAAGACCTGAACCCTTCGAGGTTCAGCCTTACTCCACTCCATATTCTACTCCACTCCCCAGTTATCAGGGACAAGTTTTCCCTGAAGAGGACCAGGAGTTTGCAATTATGGAAGAACAAACCGGGACAGATTACTATGCAGAGGATGAGGACCTGGAGGAGGGAGAAGATGAGCAGGAAATTTACAGAGTAGATTCCCCAGTACAAAGCGAAGCCCCAGTTACTGACTCTCCAGTTGATAACCAGCCCCTCCTTAACGAGGTTCTCGCTCGAGCAGCGGAACACTTCCACATCGACACCCACGGTGTACAGGAGGAAAGGGACTTCGCGGAGGAGTTTGTAGGAGAGAGAAGACCGGTCGCTCAGACCATCCCTATCCTCAAATCCATCCAACGAAGAATAGATCCTTCCCTGGTGAATCCTAACCTCACCAGAGCTGTCAACCCCAGAATTGAAAAGATTTTCCGGGCAGCCCAGTCTGACCCTCTGTATATAAAGGGACATCTTAAACCAGATTCCCTAGTGGTGACCAACACTAGAAAGAGGGCTGGCACGCCCTTATCTTCATCAGAAGCTCCTCCCGACAAGGAGAGCAAAAAACTTTACGGGTTTGGCAGAAAGGTAGCCTCAACGTCCGCCTACCAAGCAAGGATTGCGAATTCCACCACCCTGTTGGCTAGTTACAATTGCCATCAATGGGAAGAAGTCGCGGCGCTCATTGCCTCTGCTCCAGAACCGTTAAAGGGCCAGCTGGCTCGGATCTCGGCAGAGGGGAGAGCCGTGTCTGGTTGCATTTTAAAAGCAACTTTCGACGCCGCTGACAACGCAGGGAGATTGATAGCAGAAGGTACTGTTATCAAGAGACATGCGTGGTTACGGCAGTCGGGATTCAAGACAGAAACCCAGGCTTCTTTAATAGACAAGCCAGTGGAACCCGACCTATTGTTTGGGAAAGCGGTCGAAGACGCACTTAAAAATGCCAAAGATGAATATGAGACTCTCAAATCCCTTGGCCAGCTTACCAACAAACCCCCTAACCAGAGGGGGAACAATAATTTTCGTCGCCCACGCGGCCAAAATTCACAAAGAGGCAACTATGCCCAGGGACAAGGTACACAATGGAATAACAACCAGCAGTCTACCCAGAGTTACGGCAGGGGTAACAAGAGAGGTCGTGGAAGAGGCAGAGGCAGCCCCAACAAGGGCGGTGGCACGCCTCCACCAAAACAGTGACGCTCAGTTCAGGGTCCCTTGCCACGCAACCCCAGTAGGGGGACGCATTTCCACCTTCACCCAGGCTTGGGAAGGGATCACCTCAGACAGATGGGTGCTGTCAACAGTATCCGCAGGATATTGTATAGAACTACTGCAGCGTCCCCGGAATCATCCTCCACGACAAAGAGTGCACTCCCTAGAGCATCAAAGGATCCTTCTCGAGGAGATCGCCATTCTGCTAGAAAAGGACGCGATAGAACTCGTCCCAGGACACCAGGTAAACAAGGGTATCTATTCAACTTACTTCCTTGTGCCAAAGAAAGATTTGACAATGCGCCCAGTATTGGACTTACGGCCTGCCAACAAATATGTCAAGCCCCAAAAATTCCGTATGACCACGCTACAAGAGGTAATCCCCCTCCTAAAAAAGGGGGATTACATGGCAACCTTGGATATGAAAGATGCTTATTTTCATATTTCCATGCTCCCAGCGCACAAAAAGTACTTGCGCTTCAAGGTGGACAGTCGCCACTACCAATTCAAGGTACTGCCCTTCGGGATAGCTTCAGCACCAAGGGTATTCACCAAGGTACTGGCGGTGGCGGCTGCACACCTACGCAGGGAAGCAATCCCGGTGTACCCTTATCTGGACGACTGGCTCATAACGGGGGAAACCCCAGGAATTTGCAGGTCAAACATTCAGAGGACTATCGACCTCCTCCACGAATTAGGCTTCTCCATCAACGAGAAAAAGTCAAGTCTGGTGCCAAGCACCTCAAAACAGTTTCTAGGAGCTATCCTAGATACTCAGAAAGGATTGACCTTCCCTTCGGAAGAGAGAATTCGGAACATACTTCTGCAAATTCCGCATTATCAGTCAGGTCAACAGATAACAGTACGCAAAGCTATGCGGTTACTGGGCATGATGGCGTCATGCATTTACCTGGTCCCCCACGCGCGTCTGCGCATGCGTCCCATGCAGGAATGGTTGGCGAAACAGTGGTCTCAGGCAAGTGGTCATTGGGACGATCTAGTGGTCGTTTCGCCAACACTCGTACAGAGCCTACACTGGTGGACAAGAGAGAATCTCGCAAAGGGGAAACCCTTTTACGATCCCGAAGTACAAGCCGTGGTGACTACAGATGCATGCCTGACTGGGTGGGGAGCTCACCATCTCCACCACACAGCTCAGGGTCTCTGGTCTCACTCAGTAGCCAAGAACCACATCAATCTGCTAGAGCTTCTGGCAGTATTCCGAGCGCTAAGGGCGTTCGAGCCCCATCTACTGAACTTGTCGGTGCAGATCAGGACGGACAGCACGACAGCCATGTTCTATCTGAACAAGCAAGGGGGGACTCGTTCGCCAAATCTGTCCAAGCTTGCCCAGAAAATATGGATATGGGCACTCAGACGGAACATCTTCCTGTCATCGCAACATGTTCCAGGGGAGCTCAATTCCCTAGCGGATGCTCTAAGCAGAAACTCCCTCCCAGAAGAACACGAATGGGTCCTTCACAGAGACGTAGTAGAAGATCTCTTCTCTCAGTGGGGTTTCCCCACTATAGACCTATTCGCCACAAGCGAAAACAAACAATGCCCAGGATTTGCATCCAGGTTCCCCCAGCCGGACTCCCAAGGGAATGCCCTGTGGATGAACTGGTCAGGGATGTTTGCGTACGCTTTTCCACCAACTCCTCTCATCAGGAAGGTGGTGTACAAGATGAACAAGGAATCTATGACGCTCATCCTAGTTGCTCCCATGTGGGCGAGACAACCATGGTTTCCACACCTACGCAGGATGGCGGTGTGCGAACCCATCAGACTCCCAGCCTGGTACAACCTACTGTCCCAGCAACAGGGTCAAACAGTGCATCAGGAACCCAACTCTATGAACCTAGCAGCATGGCTCCTGAAGTCATAGAGTTTGGACATCTCAAATTACCACAGAGGTGTATGGACATTCTAAAGGAGTCCAGGAAACCAAATACAAGGCACTGTTACTTTGATAAGTGGAAAAGATTCGTTATCTGGTGCCAGAATAAACAAATCAACCCGGTTGATTGCACTCCTTCCAACGTTGTGACATACATGCTCCACCTGCTGGATGCAGGGTTGGTTTTTAACTCGCTGAAAGTACACCTGGCAGCCCTCTCGGCTTACACCACATCCCATAACAAGGTCTCGTGGTGGAAAGTACCAGTGGTTAAAGCCTTCATGGAAGGAGTAAAGAGACTTCACCCTCCTATTTCGAACCCACCGCCAGGATGGGACCTCAACGTGGTGCTAGCTAAGCTCATGGGACCCCCATTCGAACCCATGCATAAAAGTAGTCTCAAACACCTGACTTATAAAACGGCCTTCTTAGTAGCCATTACCTCCATAAGAAGGGTCAGTGAAATTCAGGCTCTGTCAGTGCAGGATCCTTTCTTTACTATCCACAAGGACAAACTGGTTTTACGCACACACCCTAGGTTCTCACCTAAATTCATATCCAAGTTCCATGTAAACCAGTCCATCGAGCTTCCGGCTTTCTTCCAGAACCCGCAAAGCTCGGCTGAGGTGAAACTACACACCCTAGATGTGCGTAGGGCGGTCCTATACTATGTAAATAAAACCAGACCGCTAAGGAAAACAGATCAACTGTTTGTCTCCGTAGCTACAGGCAGAGAGGGGGATCGCGTCTCTAAGGGCGCTATCTCGAAGTGGATTATCAACTGTATACAGCTGTGTTACTCTCTTTCTGACAAGACTCTGCCTTTTACGCCAAGGGCCCACTCTACTAGAGGCATTGGTGCCACTCTGGCTTTCATTGCAAATGTTCCCCTCGACACCATTTGCAAAGCGGCTACTTGGAGCTCTATTCACACTTTTACTCAGCATTACTGCATTGACACTCATTCCAAGACAGATACACAAGTGGGACAAGCGGTTCTAAGACACCTGTTTGCTCATGACCCTTCTCACATCCCACCTCCTTCTTCTGGTACTGCTCGCTAATCTATGCACAGCATGTGATCTAAGCAGATTCCACAAGCCTCAGAAGGGATACATTACTCACCGTAATCGTATTTCTGATGCTTGTATCTGCTTAGATTCACATGCGACCCACCCTTCCTCCCCTCCGAGAGAAGGCGCATGATTGCTTGTAGTCTTACCTTTTCTGTCTATCTGCTTGGATTATCTGTACTCACGCTACTCCTCATGCTTCCTCATGTCAGAAAAAATACAATCTGAGGATCCTACACGCGTGAGGGATCTTGGGTACAGTGGACGTCACACTAGGGATAGTATTACTGGCACGCCTGTGTCGACGCCCATTTTCGACTTTCGAAAAACAAACTGTAATACTCCGCAGCTTCCACTAGATGTCGGCCTATGCACAGCATGTGAATCTAAGCAGATACAAGCATCAGAAATACGATTACGGTGAGTAATGTATCCCATTTCTGAGGCTTGTGGAATCTGCTTAGATCACATGCTGTGCATAGGCCGACATCTAGTGGAAGCTGCGGAGTATTACAGTTTGTTTTTCGAAATCGAAAAGGGCGTCGACACAGGGCGTGCCAGTAATACTATCCCTAGTGTGACGTCCACTGTACCCATGATCCCTCACGCGTCTAGGATCCCCATATTGTTTTTTTCCGCCATTCTGGTCGGAAGCACTTCATCGGAGTTCCCTGGCTTTGCCATATTTACACTTTAAAATAATTCTAATTTGCCCCATTTTCTCACCCCTACGTCGACCAGCATCTCGACGCCGAACCGGGGAGGAGATCAACGTCGAGACCCGACGGATTGGGCCTTGAGGCTTCCGCCTCGGCTCGGGCCTGGGCCGCTGGCCTCGGCCCTACAGTAGGGAGAGTGGGGGGTGGTACACTTCCACGCTCGGTTAGAAACACCTTCTTACCTACACACACTTGCCCGCTGCCCACAGGCGCGTATGGAGGGTACGCCCTTTCAGTTTTGCCCCAAGTGTAATAAAAAATACCCTTGGGTAGATAAGCACACTACGTGCAACCTTTGCCTGCCCAGAGACCACCCCGAGGCGGGTTGCAGGGCCTGTAGCAGGTTTAAGACAAAAACTCTTCAGGACCGCTCCACCAAGCGTTGGGCCCACCACGCCAAGCTAGCAGCTATGGAGGCGGAGGGTACCTTCAGCGACGGCAGCGACGCCGGACTTTCGGACGGCGAGGGCACCAAGGCGTCGAAAGACAGCCTAACGCACGTCCCCGGCCTCGGAAGGTCGTCCGTCCCGGCGACTATGGGGAAGTCCCCCGGCGACAAAAGCGTTACACATACACACGCTAAACACAGAAAGAGGCACAAAAGGAGCGGTCCGAAAGGACGTCCTCTGGGCGGTCCCGGTCGAGGTCGCCGCACGACGTCAGGCAAGCCTCCACACTTGCACATAGTGCCTCGCCCATTAACATCACGGAAGATCACTCGTCCGGAGACGAACACGGCTTCCATCCCCAGCCTGCACCCCAGGGAAAGGGTACATCACTTGGGAGTGAGGAGGGCCCAGTTTCGAAGCCTAGTTCGAAACACAGGGATTCCACCTCCGATCCTCGACGCCAGGCGTCGAAAGATAGGGGCAAGGGTAAACACACTTCCACCCACGGGGAAGGGGGTAAGCAACAAAGGAAACAACCCTTGCAATCCCCCACAACAATAGAACTGACTTCCCCGTCCAAGTCTTCTCAGGGACAGTCCATAGAGAGTTCCAGCAGGGTCACCCCAAGCTCAAAACTCTGGTCATGCGAGGACATTGACAGAGTAATGTCAAGGATGTCCTCCTTAGCAAATTTCTTCGAAAGACACCCTGACCAACTACTAGCTTTAAACCCTCAGGAATCTTCTCCCTCAGGTTCAAGGGACCCTATCCCTTCAAATAAAAGGCCCCGGGTCGAGACACCAGTAAAGGCCTCAGAACCCTTCGAGGTCCAACCCTATTCTTGCCTTTTCCCTACAGGCCAAGGAGACTCTTCCCTTATAGAGGGCCAGGATTTTGAAACACCAGAAGATCTCGCAGTGTCAGATTATTACGGGGAGGACGAAGACGAGGATGAGCCAGAAAATAGCCCGGATATTTTCAGAATGGACTCACCAGTCGAAAGGGAAGCCCCAGTGTCTGATTCCCCAATAGATAATCAGCCCCTCCTAAATGAACTGCTCTCTCGGGCAGCTAACCACTTCCACATAGACACACAAGGTGTCCAAGAAGAGAGGGACTTCGCGGAGGAACTAATTGGGGAAAGGAAGACAGTAGCCCAGACCATTCCCATCCTGAAATCTATTCAACGCAGAATAGCACCATCCCTTGTCAACCCAAACTTGACAAGACCTGTAAACCCGAGAGTAGAGAAGCTGTTTAAAGCAGCCCAGTCGGACCCTCTATATATTAGAGGCCAACTTAAGCCAGACTCTCTAGTCGTAACTAACACCCGCAAAAGAGCTGGAACCCCATTATCTTCCTCGGAGGCCCCCCCCGACAAAGAAAGTAAGAAACTCTATGGTTTTGGTAGAAAAGTAGCTTCCACGGCAGCCTACCAAACCAGAATCGCGAATTCCACCACACTGTTGGCCAGCTACAACTGCCATCAGTGGGAAGAAGTGGCAGCACTAATAGATTCCGCTCCCGAACCCCTTAAGAGCCAGCTATCTCGCATTTGTGCAGAGGGAAGAAACGTCTCAGGCTGCATTTTAAAAGCAACTTTCGACGCCGCAGACAATGCGGGTAGAATTATAGCAGAGGGGACTGTCATCAAAAGACATGCTTGGTTGAGGCAGTCGGGATTCAGAGCAGAAACACAAGCTGCACTCTTAGACAAACCAGTGGAAAGTGATCTCCTGTTTGGAAAGGCAGTCGAGGACGCACTAAAAAACGCAAAGGAGGAATTCGACACCCTCAAATCCCTTGGCCAGTTAACTACAAAACCACCTAACCAAAGAGGGAACGGCAATTTTCGTCGCCCCCGCGGCCAAAATTCCAATAGAGGAAATAGCTATTCCCACACCCAGGGTACACAGTGGAACACCAACTCACAACAGTCTACCCAGGGGTATGGTAGGGCTAGTAGAAGAGGACGTGGTAGAGGCAGAGGCAGCCCCAGTAAAGGAGGCGGCACGCCTCCACCAAAGCAGTGACGCTCATTTCAGGGTCCCTTCCCATGCAACCCCGGTAGGGGGGCGAATATCCAGCTTCACCCAGGCATGGGAAGGGATAACATCCGACAGATGGGTGCTGTCGACAGTATCCAAGGGGTACTGTATAGAACTACTGCAACGTCCCCGAAACCACCCTCCAAGACAAAAAGTCCACTCTTTAGAACATCAAAAGATCCTCCTCGAGGAAGTCTACAATCTGCTCCTAAAGGACGCGATAGAACTCGTCCCAGGACACCAGGTAAACAAGGGTATCTATTCAACTTACTTCCTTGTGCCAAAGAAAGATTTAACAATGCGCCCAGTATTGGACTTACGGCCTGCCAACAAGTATGTCAAGCCCCAAAAATTCCGTATGACCACGCTACAAGAGGTAATCCCACTCCTAAAAAAGGGGGATTACATGGCAACCTTGGATATGAAAGATGCCTATTTTCATATTTCTATGCTCCCGGCGCACAGAAAATACTTGCGCTTCAAGGTGGACAGTCGCCACTACCAATTCAAGGTACTGCCCTTCGGGATAGCTTCAGCACCAAGGGTATTCACCAAGGTACTGGCGGTGGCAGCTGCACACCTACGCAGGGAGGCAATCCCAGTGTACCCTTATCTAGACGACAGGCTCATAACGGGGGAAACCCCAGGAATCTGCAGATCAAACATTCAGAGGACTATCGACCTCCTCCACGAATTAGGCTTCTCTATCAACGAGAAGAAGTCAAGTCTGGTGCCAAGCACCTCAAAACAGTTTCTAGGAGCTATCCTAGATACTCAGAGAGAATTGACCTTCCCTTCGGAAGAAAGAATTCGGAATATACTTCTGCAAATTCCGCATTATCAGTCAGGTCAACAGATAACAGTACGCAAAGCTATGCGGTTACTGGGCATGATGGCGTCATGCATTTACCTGGTCCCCCACGCGCGTCTGCGCATGCGTCCCATGCAGGAATGGTTGGCGAAACAGTGGTCTCAGGCAAGTGGTCAGTGGGACGATCTAGTGGTCGTTTCGCCAACACTCGTACAGAGCCTACACTGGTGGACAAGAGAGAATATCGCAAAGGGGAAACCTTTTTACGATCCCGAAGTACAGGCAGTGGTTACTACAGATGCATGCCTGACTGGGTGGGGAGCTCACCATCTCCACCACACAGCTCAGGGTCTCTGGTCTCACTCAGTAGCCAAGAACCACATCAATCTGCTAGAGCTTCTGGCAGTATTCCGTGCGCTGCAGGCGTTCGAGCCCCATCTACTGAACTTGTCGGTGCAGATCAGGACGGACAGCACGACAGCCATGTTCTATCTGAACAAGCAAGGAGGGACTCGTTCGCCAAATCTGTCCAAGCTTGCCCAGAAAATATGGATATGGGCACTCAGACGGAACATCTTCCTGTCATCGCAACATGTTCCAGGGGAGCTCAATTCCCTAGCGGATGCTCTAAGCAGAGACCCCCTCCCAGAAGAATACGAATGGGTCCTTCACAGAGACGTAGTAGAAGATCTCTTCTCTCAGTGGGGTTTCCCCACTATAGACCTATTCGCCACAAGCGAAAACAAACAATGCCCAGGATTTGCATCCAGGTTCCCCCAAACAGACTCCCAGGGGAATGCCCTGTGGATGAACTGGTCAGGGATGTTTGCGTACGCTTTTCCACCAACTCCTCTCATCAGGAAGGTGGTGTACAAGATGAACAAGGAATCAATGACGCTCATCCTAGTTGCTCCCATGTGGGCGAGACAACCATGGTTTCCACACCTACGCAGGATGGCGGTGTGCGAGCCCATCAGACTCCCAGCCTGGTACAACCTTCTGTCCCAGCAACAAGGTCAAACACTGCATCAGGAACCCAACTCTATGAACCTAGCAGCATGGCTCCTGAAGTCATAGAGTTTGGACATCTCAAATTACCACAGAGGTGTATGGACATTCTAAAAGAGTCCAGGAAACCAAATACAAGACACTGTTACTTTGACAAGTGGAAAAGATTCGTTATCTGGTGCCAGAATAAACAAATCAACCCGGTTGATTGCACTCCTTCCAACGTTGTAACATACATGCTCCACCTGCTGGATGCAGGGTTGGTTTTTAACTCTCTCAAAGTACACCTGGCAGCCCTCTCGGCTTACACCACATCCCATAACAAGGTCTCGTGGTGGAAAGTACCAGTGGTTAAAGCCTTCATGGAAGGAGTAAAGAGACTTCACCCTCCTATTTCGAACCCACCGCCAGGATGGGACCTCAACGTGGTGCTAGCTAAGCTCATGGGGCCCCCCTTCGAACCCATGCATAAAAGTAGTCTCAAACACCTGACTTATAAAACGGCCTTCTTAGTAGCCATTACCTCCATAAGAAGGGTCAGTGAAATTCAGGCTCTGTCAGTGCAAGATCCTTTCTTTACTATCCACAAGGACAAACTGGTTTTACGCACACACCCTAGGTTCTCACCAAAATTCATATCCAAGTTCCATGTAAACCAGTCCATCGAGCTTCCGGCTTTCTTCCAAAACCCACAAAGCTCGGCTGAGGTGAAACTACACACCCTAGATGTGCGTAGGGCGGTCTTATACTATGTAAATAAAACTAGACCGCTAAGGAAAACAGATCAACTGTTTGTCTCCGTAGCTACAGGCAGAGAGGGGGATCGCGTCTCTAAGGGCGCTATCTCTAAGTGGATTATCAACTGTATACAGCTGTGTTACTCTCTTTCTAAAAAGACTCTGCCGTTTACACCAAGGGCCCACTCTACTAGAGGCATTGGGGCCACTCTGGCTTTCATTGCAAATGTTCCCCTCGACACCATTTGCAAAGCAGCTACTTGGAGCTCTATTCACACTTTTACTCAGCATTACTGCATTGACACTCATTCCAAGACAGATACACAAGTGGGACAAGCGGTTCTAAGACACCTGTTTGCTCATGACCCTTCTCACATCCCACCTCCTGCTTCTGGTACTGCTCGCTAATCTATGCACAGCATGTGATCTAAGCAGATTCCACAAGCCTCAGAAGGGATACATTACTCACCGTAATCGTATTTCTGATGCTTGTATCTGCTTAGATTCACATGCGACCCACCCTTCCTCCCCTCCGAGAGAAGGCGCATGGTTGCTTGTAGTCTTACCTTTCTGTCTATCTGCTTGGACTATCTGTACTCACGCTACTCCTCATGCTACCTCATGTCAGGAAAAACACAATCTGGGGATCCTAGACGCGTGAGGGATCATGGGTACAGTGGACGTCACACTAGGGATAGTATTACTGGCACGCCCTGTGTCGACGCCCTTTTCGATTTCGAAAAACAAACTGTAATACTCCGCAGCTTCCACTAGATGTCGGCCTATGCACAGCATGTGAATCTAAGCAGATACAAGCATCAGAAATACGATTACGGTGACTAATGTATCCCATATATATTTTTTATTAATCAAAGAAGTGTCTTCTTGTCTCCGAACGATACGATATAAGATTATCTACCAATTGCAATTTACTTCACGTAAGATGCACGCTATGAAATTGGACTGTTGGCGGTAGTGTCCGAATGTGGGCATACTGGGGCATATGATATGGGCTTGCCCAAAGATCTATCACTTATGGAACAAAGTTTTTGATAAATTCAAATCGATCAGTGGCAGTTCCCCGAATAGGATGCCGGCCCCCATGCTGTTTGGGTATGAAATAGACTTGTGGGATTGGCCCAAAAGGAGACTGATCCGCATTATACTTTTTGCTGCTCGTAAAACTCTCCAGATCACAAATACTATGGGACCTATTTGAGGTTTTCATAGCATTCTGGAAAGACAGTTGGGCCTGCCCGACAGCTCAGTCTCACCTGTCACCGCTCTTGTCTGTGTGAAACATAGTGCGTACATGATTTCCATGAACTCCTGTTGTCCCTCGATCAAGGAATCAAAACGTATCACTTGAATGGGGCCAATGAGGCATGTCATCGGCTCCACGAGCCCCCAACACTATTTTACTCTAGAAATTATGGTTTTATAATCTTTTCTTGTCTCTTTTTTTCTTTTCCTCTTCTTTCTTCTTCCATCTTGCTACCTTCTTGTAATTTCTCTCTGAATGTTGTTGGCTGCACACTTCGTCCCCGCTATTGTACACAATCATTGGGATCCGCCATGAGCTTTCTATGATGGGAGAACATGCAACAATGTCTTTGAGATTTGTTATGTTTAAACTCCACTAAACAGGGCTAAAAGTTTGATTGGGGAGCAAATTGAGAATGAAAGGCATTTATATCTGTTCAAAGGCTTCCGCTTTATTACTTGTTCCGTGTTGATTGTTCTCCTAATGTTATAAAAGCAATTGTGATTATGGCGAAGAAAAACTAACATGCTGACATGCAAGTATGACTTTTTATTTTAAAATAAGGGGTTTCAAATATACCATCAATATACTCTGAAAGGGCCTCCATTATGGAACATATGCTACAATAATTAGTCAAAATGTTAATAGTGGTGTGTATGTTTTAAGACTTTATTGCAAAAATATATTGCTGCCAGTTTCGGATTTTTAATATACAAGTACTTTTTTTCTTTTTTTATCTTTTCCTTCCTGTGTGATTAAACCTTTTGGCACCATCAATCAAGTAATATTGAGTTTGCTGCTTGTAATGTTGAAGGATTTACCTTTCTATATTTGATGACTATAGCGTGTTCTTTGTACTTTGATCTTCACTGTTCAATATAGCCAGATTTTCCTGCTTATCTGCCCCCTTTATCACAATTGATTTGTCCTTGTTTAGATAATTTAAAGCATCTTGCTGTACCTTTTGGTACATTTCTTTTAAATGTGTTCATATTTTTGTTTATGATTGCTAGGAAAGATTTCTCTTTTAGCAACTTTCCTGCCATAATTTCTATGGATCGTTTTGCTTTTTTTTTTTTAAACTGTTCTGACTTTTTTCGGGCAAGTAAAGCCTCTGGCTTCACTTCCCTTGCTTTTGCTCATCTGTTATGGGGAAAGTGATAATTCCTTCAGACTAACAGTACTGGGAAGCTATGTTTCCCCTTTGTCTTTTACATTTTTGTAACTTTTTTTGTTTTGTTTGGTATATGGTTTCACAATAACACTTTTACCATATCCTTTACATGTTACATTTCCTGCTATACTCCACAGGGGGGAAAAGATAAGCAAGACAGACATCACATATACAATTCAATTCAAACACAATTCAACCAGAAATGTCAATACTCTTGGTTAATACGAGGGAGAGAAACCAAATAATTAATGTTGCATCACCACTTAATAATCATTTCTCCTTGTTAAAAAGAATCTTAAAAATGTCCTTTATGTATTTTATCAAGGCAAATGTTCTCTTAAAATCTTCTCCCCCGCCTAATAGGTTCCACCAGTCCTCTTCACTTACTGATGACACTTTGTCTATGGACGAACAAGTACTTTGATCTTACCCTACAGAGGGCTCCACATGAAATAGTTAAGATGTTTCAGCGTTTATTTTTCATTACCACATCTTAAATCTGTGAACATATCAGGGTTCCTAGACAGAAGAACCTCCTTTGTGTGTAACAGGTTCTTGCGGAATCTCAGAAATTGATCTCTGTAGTAAGGGCTAGGAAAGTGTTCTAAATACAGGTGTAATACGTTGACCTCTTTAATCTCCATGTGTGGATGTTTTAGTAATCTACTTGCATTCTTCTTTGAGGTTGTTTTAATCCTGTCTTGAGCCCATCATTTATTTTTAACTGACTGAAGTGGGGTTGTTTATTAAGGCAGATTATGTAGTGTTCAATTGGTCTACCATTATACTACACCTTGCAACCCACCTTTGCAGTGGCCGGTCTTGTTTGATGTCATTAACTATTTTCAAGATGTCAAAATGTTGGGGGCTTTCATTCATGATAAATTTACGGAATAAGGCCAAAAAGTTCCAAGATACTATTGCATGAGCTGAAAGAAGACCCAGTTTGTACCGGTCAGGGTCCGAGTTGCCCACGTAGTGTAGTGGACGAGTTCTTCCACCAGATGTACCCCTCTGCTGTTGTAATCAGACAACCAGAGCAGCAAATCAGAGGAAAGAAAGGATACCAGATGAGACCCAGGTGTCGCAATAGGAGATAGCTTCCACGGGATCAATGTCGTAGAAGCCGGTGTCGAGAAGGCAAGACGAGATGCGTAGGGCAGGAAACACAGTGAACCTACAAGCGAAGTGCGAGGTTAATCACAATGTGCATATGCAGGGCAACCACTCTTTCGGAAACAAAAATGTAGTTTGCAATAATATACAGTTAGACGAGACGCGTAAACGGTAGTACTAATGCTGTCCTTAGTCAATACATATCTAGCCCCCACCCCTTATCCAGGTTGCACCAAGAACAAGAAACCCCTTACGGGCTTACCATATTAAAGTACGTGCAGTCTTTGGAAGTTCCAAGCAGAGAGACAAGATGAGACAGGTCCGGTTTCCAGAGGAAAAAGAAGCACACCCTAACCCGACGGCACGAGGACGCCTAAGTACACTGTGGCAGTCTCTAGTCCGTGTACAGAAATCACTGCTCCAACAAAATCCCAGGATCCCAGGTATACAAAGTTCTTTGCTTTCCAAGTTCAGCAGATGAAGAAAAGCACCATTCAGAAACGGCCGTGATCTTGAAGAGCAGCACAGCAAAAGGGGCAGAGACAAGACTGTTCCGTTAGCTGTCCATGGTCATAACACACATCCGGCAGACACGTAGCAAAGGGCAATCCAAAACGAAAATCCAATAAACAGTCCGGGTCAAAGCACAAGAGTTCCAGAAGCAAGGAGGGGGAAACAAGGGCAAGGAAACAAGGAATAAACAAGCAACTTTCCGTAACGCCACTAATACAAATCAGAAGCACCGGGCAACAAGTGGGAGGTGCTTAAGTACAGATTATGTGACGACGTTACGTGCTACTCGACGTTGACGGTAACAGGAACCGGGAAGGACGGGACGCAAGCGTTGCCATGCCAGCTTCCAGCCACCTGGCTGCAGTGTTCTTAAAGGGCTATACGCGTATGGTCGTGGACCGATCGTACGCGTGGACATGACAGTATCTTATTGCTGCAGTTGAAAGGCAGTTCGGTAATCTAAGAATTTCCCTCCAAAAAGAGCCCTTCAAAACAGCCCATATCTCCCACGACAAACATACTGTGGTTTCGGCTCCTTAAGAAAGAACAGGGACACCTTTATGTTTATAAAACATTAAGCGTGGTCTCAGGGAAAAGTTCCAAAATTTCCAGAAGAACCACACTCCCTGGGAGGTCAGAATGTCAGCATTCATTTTTAATTCTATTATTTGCGGACCGTCATTAATACTGGAGTTAAGTTTCACTCCTAGGTATTTGATGGATTCTACTAGAGTTATGCGTTCATATTGAATTCGCCACTGAGATTATTTGTTCTTTTTCCCTATTAAATTATGTAGGACGAGTATTTCAGTCTTAGAAACGTTGAACTTCAGCCCGTTATGATCAACGTAATCTTGTACGGCATTCAGTCTTCGTTGGAGTCCGATTGTTGTCTGACCGAGGACGACTAAGTCGTCCGTGTATAACATCCATCCAATATGGGCCCTGTTTATTTTTGGTGAAAAAGCCGCTGAAGAGGGTCACTGCTAAAGGCCATCCTTGCTTCAAACGTCTGCTAGTTTTGACACCTTTCCTTAGCAATCCTGACTGGTTCAACTTTATTTTAATGGCTGTCTCGGAGTACAGGGCTCTGATGACCTGAGGTAAGTCGTCGGGACAGTTTAGTTCTTTAATTGTTTCCCACAGTAAGTGCCCATCTATGCTGTCAAATGCTTGCTGTAAGTCTATGAAGGCCAAAAACATCTTGGTGTTTGACCTGATGGCTCTAACTTTCAAGAGGTTAATCAGAAAAAGGTTCAAGTTACAGCCCACTCCTTTAACCTGTTTGTCTGGTGTCAACCAGTTTACACCGGACATCAAGTAGTGCTATCGGGCAATAGTTCTTGGGGTCTGCTCGATTCCCCTTTTTATATATTGGTACCAATATCACTGTTTTCCATGATGTTGGTATCCTTTTCCGTTTCACAATCTCTGTGACTAAAATTTCACTGAAGTCTGTCCATTCTTCTGGGGCAAGCTTGAGCATGTAGTTCGTCAGTCCATCAGGGCTATCGGGGACCGGGACGCATGAATTACTGGCTTTTTTATATATAGATATATAGTATAAGGTTGTCTCTGTCAAACGTAATATTCCATTCTTGCGAATTAAAGATCACGGGGCGTCCCGATTCGTTCATTATTACCTCCCAACAGTTGTTAAGTGACGTACCCATACTTCCTCAGGTACCATATTACTTATTATAGTTTGTTGCTGTATAGTTCTGTTTTTGATCTGCCATAAGCTTCTGGAATCTCTTTTGCTTAATAGTTTTAATATCTTTTCTGCATCTTGCTGGTACATAATCATTTTTACATTCCGTTTGTCAAAAGTTGGCTCTGTTCCTAAAATGGGTTTTTCCTCCCACTGCTTTGATTACTGTAAAGTGCATCAACATGGTGATATAATTCATACCTAGTGTTACTTTCTCTCTGGCGGTCTGAAGTCGCTCCTTAAGGAGCCTTACTTTTGACTTATTCATATGTAATCTGTTGCGTCCACTCTCTACTTCGGGTCTGAATTCCCACTTGTGTTGTGATCGTTACAGCGTGAATACGTAACTTAATTTTAGTAAGTCAAGATCACTGTTAGACGTGTGGATGACTTCTAATTGGTTGACCATGCGAATTACGTTGGCCGATACAAAGTAATAGTCAAGGGTGGAATGTTGGTCACCTCCGTTCCAACTACATGCCACCGGAATGTCTCCAGGAGTTTGTCCATTAAGCATCTGAAAGCCACGTTCTTCCATGTTTTGATTCCATCGAACTCCCTTTCCTTTTTCCCTTTTTAGTTTCTTCCCCCGTCTTCCCACACCCTGATTTGAACCTCCTGCTTAGTCATTGAATATTCAGCTCTCTGCACAGGATAATCAATGGTGGCTCTATACTAGATTGTTTGTCATCGATAAGAGACATGAGTACACAAACGCGATATTGTACCATCTCACTGGGTTTTAATATACATTTAGGATTTCCACGGTGTAGGCGATGTTATCATTTCCTTGCTTCAAATCTACTGTTACAAGCTGCACATAGGGGCGAGGGTTCCTGGAAAATTAAGTCTTTCGTTCTCATAACAGGCCTCTCGTTAACTTGTTCGCTTAAGGTTCTCGTCTTTAGTATCTCTGATGTGAAAGCCAAAGGGTCGTAATAATATAGTTGACCCCAGTAATAGTTCCGATACCAGTGTTGACCTTATGTGCATACAAACTTTGTCGTGTCTTGACTCACTTAAAAATTCTACAATTGAAATATCCTCAGTATTCACTGTACAAAGTTTTGGAATTTGATGAAATGAACACAAAACCTTGGTATGGTTTAAGACTAAGCCGTCATCCAATGGAAGTAATCTTTCTAGGACCAAGTTTTTTAAAGGAGAAATCTTGGCAACTATGGAGTTTTTTTCTAGTCCCCTTCTCAAGTAGAGTATCATTTCCTGTTCCTTCCGATGCATCAACCTCTTATCTTCTATTGAAAGAGTATTAGAACAAAGGTCTGTCAAGGGGCGTGTTATCTTCCTTCATTTTGAATCCTCCCCTTCCTTGAGAATTAATTACGCAGCAAAGGCGTTTTTCCTCCAGAGTCATAGACTGATTTTTGTCGTTTGGACTTCCCTCCCTGGCTGATAGCTGTATGTTAGTAGTTGTCAGGCTCCCACTTTACACTGTCAGGTTTCCATATTACAGTTCATGATTTAAACACTCAAACTGGAGGTGTAGAAGTGGTGATTAGTTTTAGATCTTAGTTGGTGGCTGGGAATGAATCTTGCTTCTGGGGCTTTAATTGGGTATGTGAAATTCTTCCTTAATGTTTCTGTCAGGAAGCCTTTGTTTCCCCAGGGCAAGATCGGGGCACTGCTCAGGAGCATTGATTGGCTGGGGCTGGAGGTGAGGTAGTTTGGAATTCTTTCAAGAGTTCTAAACTGCCTTTCATTCTAGTTTTCTAAGGAACAGGTCACAGTTTTTATAGTTCAACAGTATAAGCAATTAAACTTCTAAAGAATATATATTAAACCAGAAGAAGTGCCAGTGTGAAGACAAAGGAAACCACAGAGAAGCAAGGGCCAATTCAAGAAGCAGCTACAGATGAAGAAAGCTAAGTGCAAACAATTCAAGTTTATTCATAACAGTTCCATGAGTTTTTGGAGTTAAGGGTTACATGAACTATTTCAAGCGTGATTTGTTTGGATGCATGTAGCACTTGTAAATAAGGAAATGTTAAATGTTAGAGCAAGTAACTGTCTGGAGCCTGCTTCAATTGCGCTCCAGACCGTGTTGTAATAAACTAATCAGGCGTGCGGTCGGAGGCTGCCGTGAGACACTAACCCTTGAGTAAATTACTGTAGGAAATAACTAACATTAGTTATCTTTCGTTCGGGTTAGTACACATATTCGTTGGTTGCCATTAGAGGAAAGAACCCTCGGACGTGATAATGGGTGCGGAGCGTCGCGTCATCTACAAAGTGAATATTCAAATGTGCGGGCTAACAGCTGTTCCAGTTACGAAGCGAGTTGGCAGAAACAGTGAAAAAGATTTTCTCGTCATGAAGGTGTAAATAAATTAAAAGGTTCAGAAATGTCAGCGCGGACTCGCACAAAGTAGAAGAGCAACCCTGATACAAGTGAAACTGCGATAACACACGCACACTTATTTAAAGAACTCAAGTAGTTGAGCAAGGCAAAGGCGGTGTCAGTGTTGAGGTGCATAAACTTCACAGGTGAAGGCTAAAAGGGACCAGAGTGAAGCAGTGCTTATCCTGAATTTCACTCCCCGGCACAAGAGAGGACTGTACAAAGGATTTATGTGTAACAAGTGAGAACACTTTGAAAAAGACTTCCTATAATGCAGCAACTTCCTTATCCGACCCTAGCCGCACAGCAAGTTTAAGTAGCAAACTGAGGATACAAGGAAGACCAAAGACTTTGTTATACAGTGACAGTTTGCTAATAAAGGCCTATCAGCATACAAAGCATAGACTGCAGGTATTTATGGGAAGTGGGAGGCAGTAAGAAGTTAAGGCATAGTGTGGGTAAGTGGCAAGTTGACAGTAATTGTTGTGATTACCTTCCAGGTCTTAACAGAATACCCAGTCCAAGGAAGATGCAGGAGACGAGGGTGCTAGAGAAGATCTGCGTTTGTTATTTTTTCCCCTTCCCCTTTCCCCTTGGGTTTGACGGTAGAATCGTTATATCAAACTGAGATTATTAGGCCGGCATAGTTGTGGAGGAATGGGGGGGGGGGGTTCTGATGGGATATCGTCACTCCTGCAAGAACTTTCAGCTGGACCTGACGGTAGTAAGCGTTTGATTCAGAGTGATTCTTATCTGTGAAGACTGCGCTACCTCCATTAACTCTTCCTCCTCATCGTCATATACTGAGAAGTTCAACAAGTCTTCCTCCTTCGATTCTTCACAGGACTGTCTGCTTACTAAGTCGGCCGCCAATGGCTTATCTTCGGTTTCTTTGGTATGGTTCTTTTATTTTGCACTTTTGGTGCAAAGATGTTGTATGTTGCTCTATCGTGAAACTTTTAGGTTACGTAAAAAGTTCTGTGTCTCATTTGATTTCCCAATTTTCATTTGCAGCATATTTCTTTTTTGTGTGCATTAATTATTGTGTTTTGTTTATTTATCATCGGTTGCTTCTTCTTACGTCGTGTATAGAAGATTGAACAGTTGTTAGTGTTGGTTTCACTTTCTCCTATCTCGATTAGGTCATCTTGAGTTGATACCGTAAGGCTGTCCATCACGGTAAACACATTTTGATCTTCACCCACCTTTTTTTCATTTACTAGGTTAGTTGCATCGTTGCGTGAGGTGGACGGGCCCCCGCTTTCCTGTATGGACGATGTAATTCCTTGATTCGGTTGCCCCTTCCACTTACGTTTGAGTTTCACAATCCACCTTTTTTATCAGCTTACACGTTGACACAGTTTCCGTCTGTGGCTTCCCACAAGAGTCCTTGGATTGGTTCCGATTTTTTTAAGAGCTGTGGAGTCGCCTCAAAGGGCCAGTTTCTCTCCATATTGATTTCCTTATGGATGTTTGATTAAAAAAAATTGAAAATGCAGCTCTGTTTCTTTCCTGTGGTCTAGCCGATCTTGCGAGGTCAAGAGGAAAGACTGTAGCTTTGAATACATCATAGCTGTTAGTCGCTTGATCTTTATAGTTGTCGTTTATTGTCTCATTAAGCTTCATGAAAGGGGCCAATGAGATTGTTAAAGCTGACATCATATAGGTGTGCGTGTTGGTGTTTGTTGTACGCTCTTCAGATTTCAGTTTGTTCAGGTGGCTCTCTTCTTTGTTAATGCCTTTCCACCTGAACTTCCACCTATGCACTGATGGTGGGGCAGGTGGAATCCGCTGAGTCAGAGCTGACTGTCTTATTTCTTCGCCGGATGTGTCTTTGCTCGTGTTGGGGATGCTATCAAGGCCTTTCACACTAATTAGATGACTTTTTTGTTCCAGATGGTGGTCTGTCCTACAGTTATTTGCAGTGTCCATGTAAGTGGAAATCAAGTTCCATTTTTTTCTGTTTGTCTGGGATACTCTATGTACTTGGTTGTCTATCTACTTCATCCGTGTAGCGATGTCGGCAATCCCCCTGTTTAGTCTTGTGGCCGATATAATGCCCCTGGTGCTCTCACCTTGAGACTCCAAAATTGATATATTTACTTTAGAGTATATGTTAGGTTGTGTTTTCCTCACTATTTCTAAGGGAAAGGGACTTTGTCAAGACTGCATCCAAGTCTTCAGTAGGTTCACTCGTGGATGCCATGGAATACTCCTTCCCGACCCTGTTGTCGTGGCTGTAGTGAGGTTCTTGAGAGACGCTCCAGTCTGGTTTTATGGTGCTGGATGTTGTTCATGGGCACTTCATAGTTTTCTTCTCAACTTGTTTGATGGTTTCAGCTAAAAACTCTGTCTCGAGAATCCCAATTTCAGCAACCATTTCAGTTGTTAAACTGCCTACCTCGCCCATTCTCTACTCCCATTTGCTTTTGTCCCTCTAGAGATGCATGTCGTAGGTTTACTCCCACGTAAAAGTATATGGGCAGTCAACACATCTAGGGCGTTCAGGGAAGCGATGTTGGTAGGCGCATGGCTCAATACATTTTCTGCATGAAATCTTAGGTCACAGGCCCCTCTAACGTTAATGTGGCTCCCACACGGCAGCTTTCCTGATCAGTTGTGGCAATTGCCTCGGGCCTGTCCCGTCAGCAGTGCACATAGAATCATTCAGAGTACTCTGTTTAACCCACTCCTTACGTGCCATAGATGCAGGTTTTTTTTTCGGTGTCTTGAACCTGCCCCCCTCTAAATGTTTCCATGCAGCCACTCAAACTGTGGCGGTGGCGCTGCCAGATCAAAGGGTGTAGTTGTTGTAGGAGGGCACAGGAGCAAGGGGGAGGGCAGGGGTGTAGATGTAGACAAAGGACAAACCTGCATGAAGTGAGGAGCTGATGCGCTCTCAAGAAGTTGCAACTGTGCCTGTTTCCTGGTGCGCAAAGCTCCGATCTTGTCAGTTCTGTCTTGTATATGCTCCATATAATTATCATGCCGATCTTATCAGGATCTTACCGACTTATCACTGTTGGCTGCTGCTCACTGGCCATTGAGGCAACACCAGAAAAACACTCGACCACACTCCGCGATGCTCTTCGTCCTGATGTGGGTTTTATATGGTAGCACCTCCTTTCACCAACAGCCACAAAGGACAGACTTGCTGATCCCAGGTCGCAGTAGTAGTGTCCAACACTGGCAATACACTCGACCACACTAACTTTTTAACATTGCACAAAGCATCTTACAATGCAGTGCATTGTTTATACTCTTGTATCACCCTAGCCTTTTACACTTGGGATTTTTGGTTACTTTTATATGTGCCTAAAGACAAGCTGGTGGCAGCAGATATATTTTTACGTGTCTGTGTCTGTGTGTGTTTCTGTGAGTGTGTGTTTTTGTGTCTGTCCGCCCGCCAGAGAGTCTAGCTATGGAGGCTTCAGTGTAACCAATAGTTGTCCCTGATTGGATAACTACTGGCTGTTTGAATGGTGCAGATCCTTACCATTGGTGGGCTTGGACTTGCTTCCAAGCTGGATTTTGGATAAGAGGACTCCTGCAGCCATTTCTTCAGATCAGCATTGGAGCCAAGAATCCCTCGTAGTCAAACAGCCGACTGAAGATCCGCAGAAGACTTCTGAAGAGGTCTGGCATCCCTTCCGGGGAAGCCCTGTTGGACTACCTGAGCTCTGAAAACCCTGATTGGTGCTTCAACCCTTGGGCTAGTGGGACCAACTAGTCTCAACGCCTTCTTGAGGATCCAGCCATCATGAACCTTTGAGTGTCCCTGGAAAACCCAGTGGACTGACCAGCACTCTCGTGGGCTACCTCGCCAGAAGTGTTGCTGTCCCGCAATTGCAAACAGAAGTTTGGTAGTCGCCAGATTGTTGTACAAGTCACCTTCCCTGTGAATTTCAACATCCCAGCCCCGACTGATCCTGTCCTAGAGAAGCTTCTTCAACCACAACTGGAAGGACACCTGCCGTCGTTTGTTTGCAGTGGGCTTTGCTGGAACTTGCCTTGACCCGTCTTCTGAAGAAGCCTGCATCAGCGAATCTTGCATTTCTTCATCAGCAGCGGTTGCATCTTACTTACCTATTAACCTTATTGAATATCTTCTTTTGAACTAATCCACACAAGTACAATTATGAATTGCCTACACAGACTACATTCTGGGAGAAGCATAGTGGTTCCTGTGCCATTGGGCACTGGGCCCCATTCTACTTGGGGATCGGACTGCTAAAGTGAAATTCACTTGTGACTTTATTCCATTTTTATTCCATTAATTTACTTGCATCTTATATTAAGTCATTTGAATGCATTTTAAGAACCTATCGTAAATGTATGTATGTTTACTATTGAGTATTGTGTGTTAATATCACCTGCTAGTTTCTTTTTTTAGTGTGTAAAGGCCTAGAATAAATATTTGGATCTTTTTATACATTCCTGTCTAAATTGAATTATTGTGTGCTTTACTGTGTGGACTCATTGTGGGCCAATGACCCCACTTGCTCTCCATTTACCTTGATTGGGTTATGGCTAACCTCTCAAGAGTTCCCTGTTCACTGGCGGCCTCCTAAAATCGCCCCTCCCCACTCCCCCAGTCCAGATACTAGAAATAGATCTTCACAATGATTAATGTTACTGCCAGGAAAAATGTCACTGTATACTTACCTTTGGGAAGATTAGAAATGAATTACTCATTTTACTTGACTTTTACTACATTAGCCGGTTCATCTGCCAATAATGATAAAACCAATAATGCTTGTTCTAATTTGCATTTAGTCATTTCTGATGGTATAGCTATTTAATTGCTAGTGGCTCGATATTGTGGAAAAAAATGTAGCTTCATTTGTCTGCTGAATGTGGCGATGTAAATCCTCTACAAATACAATTTGTGGCTGGGAGGAAGAAGGTAGACAGCAGCAGGCCATATCCCTGTTTTATGAGGATGCTCTTTCAACCTAATACTTTTTGTGGGAATAACTAAACATGCTGACAGTGCTCAACTTTCAAAGTTACAACGCTAACTTCAAAAAGAAAAGTCTCTGAGGTTTGCTAAAGAATTCTAAGGCTATTATTGCTATGTGGGTTGGTTATTCTGTGGCTGTACATAGTTCTACAGATAAGATTTTGAGGTGATACCTCTGGTCCGAACACAGCAGTGCTTTCGATAACAAAGAGCGGGCACGCACTGTTACTCTCTGTTTTTGAGTATGTCAAATTTGAGGGAGAAAAACAAACCTGTACACTGCTTAAATGGAGGGCTTGCATTACCCATCTTTAATGTGTAACTTAACTATGTTGATGTGGGTACATGAACATACGCCCACAGTTCTCTCTCCTTTGGCTAATGTTACTTTGTGTATGTTTCTAGCAATTTTTTATTTAAGGAATGCCTATGTCTAGATAGGTTTTGGTAAAAATGTATGAACGTATGTTGCTATTTTCAACAGCCAGCTGACATCCGAAAGGCACTCCGAGACCAGCAGAACAAGAACAGTTCTGGCCAGCCGATTCCTGTTTTTCCCAGCTGGGTGTACGAAAGGCCAGCTTTGATTGGCGACTTCTTAACAGGCTCGAACGTGGGTACAGATATCACTGTACCGATAGGTCTGTACATGTCTTGTGTTATCATTTGACATTTTATACCCAACTTGTTCTGTTTTATTTCAGATTATTGTTCCTTTTGTCTTGTGTTTGAGTTAAATATCTCTTGATAAATACATCTGTTTTTTGGCAATAGGATAATGTGTGTTTTTTGCAGTCCCTTGAGCAAAACGACATCCTTTCACCATCTATATTGTTTCACCACTTCAGACTGTGTTTTGGGCACCTTAGAGAGGAAAATAGGTAGACGTTAATGAAATAATGTGTTGCCCGTTGATGAGCCTACTCTTAAGGCTTCTAGGGGAACCCTTATATGTTTGTACACATCAGCACTTGCTGGTGGCTTTTGGCACTGCTTATCGACCACAAAGGTTTGGTACTATTAGTCCCAATGACTGTGCTGTAGTCATTGTTCTCCTTGTTCCCTCATGTTGTTTTTTCATTTGGCTCGAGTTTTGCATTCCAGACTTCTGGATTCTAAACAGGGATATTTCTGTCAGAATGCAAAAGTGTAAAAATTCATTTTGGTAGATCCTTTGCAAATGTACGCAAAGCAATAATGCCACAACCATTCAGTATGAGGTTTACCAGTAGGCAGAAGCTGTGGCTATCTTCTTCTAGGAGTAGGTGCGTTTTTCCATCATTAGCCAAGCATCCTGGGTTCTTGATGCAGTTGTGACTTAATTGTCATTGTGCAAAAGCACAGGGTTCCTAATTACAGATTGTTTCAAGGTGTTAAAATAGTGTTAAACATGGATCATGTCCATTGTCACATCCCTTGCCCCCTTAACAGCCTCCTGATGCTGCATATAATACATGGAAGCTTGCACCAGAAGCTCATCTAGGATTCCTAGCATTCTTGGTGCCTCCTAGCAAACCGCTGTAGGATGGAAAGTGAGAAGAAAGGTCATGTTAGTTAAGCTTATGTTGGCTAGTTCCTCATTTGTGGCTCCAAAAATAAATGGCAGGGATCCACTGGTTGGCTTATGCGGATAATGTGATCCTGGTTGATGACACACAATTCGGCCTAAAATGCTTGATCACCTGAAATGTTAATTATACAGATATTAATGACCTTGTCATTAACCCAAATTAAATGCCAATTGAAGATTTAGTAGCAATTGAAAATAAGCATTTAATTTACTTGGTAAATTGGTCTAAACTGTATTGAACCCGTGACCCAATTGAAATATTTAGTTTTTGAATTGGACGTGGCTGCCAGCAACAAACTCATTATTTTGAGGCTTTGGGATAATGCCACCACTTTGCTGTCACAATTGAAGCGTATCAACAAATATTGTAGGTCCTCTATAGTGCCGCTTATCCATTTTTATAGAGCGAAGACTCTTCCAGCTTTGCTCAATGGACAAGAGATTTGGCTGCCTAATGGCTTTAGAAGTATAGGTTGTAAGGGTTTAACTGGTCCAATTTATTTGGTAGTACAAGTGAAACGGCCGAAACATTGATTAATAATCCTAGGGATGTGAAGAATTGTTATTTTTTTATTTTATTTTTTTAAAATAAATGATTGGTATGAAACCATAGAAAAGAGTTGGTTATATAAAAACCATAACTTTCTCCCGGTATTCGATAAACCATTTGGTACACTGTGTGACGAATCTCAGGCTGTTGTCACTGCTTCCATGGGAGAAGGCCATTCCCATGAGGACAGGGAGGTAAGCCTGCTACCCGATAGTCCCCCTGCGGGTGGTACTCAGCGGGTGGATCTCATGGGGAGGGAAATCCTCCATGGGACCAGTGACAACCTTGGGAGAACGTGGTATTCCACACCTTGTCTGCCCCCTCCTTCCCTTCATACCATTCAGTCCGCTGTAGTTCCTCACACTTGAATGAACCTCAAGAAAGAACTAAGACTAAGAAGAGGGATACTAAACTCTATATAGGTCAGCAGTTTAGTACTGTGACAAGTAGGAACAGGGGAGTAAAGAAGACTAATAAAGTGAAACAGAAGATTCAGTCTACTTGTTTGAGACTGCCTATTGGCCATACGGAAAACATATTAGAAGATGGACTAACTCAGCTGTCAAGCCTGCTCCGGAGGAACCGAGAAGGAATTTTGAACAGCATTGGGTCCCAGACCCTTTCTCGTTCACTTTGCGTTTTCTTAACCAATGTGCCAGGCTTCCTTGTGCAGGAATTCCCAGCTATGATGCGCATTGCATAATTATTGAACAGCGAAACCCATATCCCTATTTGTACAGTTCGTATGAAATATGTACATATTGTAAAGAAACGGTTCCCATAGCAACCATGCTTGGACACAGACACTGTCTGGGTGTTCATGCTGCTGAGTAGGCAAGAGTACCAGCAGTGCGGTGGAAGAATGAGAAAAGGTCAGGTTCCACAGTTACTATCAAAGATGCAAAGTGCAGTGTATCTATCTGCTTAAACCTTTTATGTTTTAGAAATACGCTATCATTCTAATGACATATTTTTTCAATGGAAAACATTCATTGCACATGCGTCATATATAGTTACATTTTAAATCATTAATATCTCAAAATTGGCAGTCGATTTTCAAATGTTGCTTCAGTGCACCAATTCCTGATGAGATCTAAGTGAATGCCAAAAATTGCAAAAATCTAAGGGACCATTTCAGATATTTGTTTTGGAAAAAATGTTTTCCCTTTGGGAGAACCCCATATTAAGTTGTTCAAAATGCAAAGTAACTTTTTTTTAAATGGGAAGCCGTTCATGAACAATTCTGAGATTTTCCATGCAGAGCCGGCTACCTCGACATTTTACTGTGAAATGTTTTCAGACCTGGTCATGGAAGGTTTTAAGAGTTAAGAAAAGTTATTTTCTGAAACTCCATGGACAATTTGTCTTGACCTTTACTGTGCCATGCGCTAGTGCGATGCCATAATATATATCTTTTAAAAAGCTTTAGTTAAAGTACAGTTGAGGTGAAACAATTTATGGCAACAAAATCCATTAAATTCACCAGGTGTTTGAAGTGACAACAACTTTACCTTGGAGTCCCAACATCACCCGATGATGTTGTCCATAATCTAATTTATGATGTCATTGCAGATCCCTTCTGTGAGCTCATGAGCTGAGTCACTTCCAAGACCAGCAGAATTTCATAGGATTGGTTGAGATACATTTTTTCACATTACCTGTTTCTTAAATATTTTTCACATAATTTCAAGGGTTTTGTAATGCTTTATCTTAACCCACCTGTACTAATAAATAATCATAGCTTTTGGCCAAGGCCATTGCCCACTTTGCACCGATTGCGGTAAAAAAAACACTGGCCCCTTGGCCATGCCATACGGCCATAGCCACTGGTGACTTTGCACCAATTACGGTAAAAGCCTGTGGGACATAGGCTGCGCAACAGGGGGGGCGGGGCTCAGCGTTAAAGTGGTGTATCTTCCAACACGGTTTACTGTGATTTTATCCAAGACTTTTTATTTGAGGTATTTTTGTAAAATAACTTTTTTACCAATAGAATACTGCATTTTTATTTAGGGGGATTGTGTGTGTGTGCGTGTGTGTGTGTGTGTGTTTTGTTATGCTGGATTTTACATCACCTGCAGTACTTTGTTGTTTCTTTTCCTATAATCAGAGATGTAATGTTCAGTATTGTCAGTATGTTTCTAAGCTACCCTCCATGGGATTTTTCCCCATCACTGGTCCGTAGCCACTGTCCATATCGTATGGCCTTTGCAATAATGTGGAATCGGCAAGAAAATGGGTTTCATATTTGGGGCGGGGTGGTCGTGTTAAGGGCCGTATAGTGCAAAAGAAACGTGTAAAAGCCAAGTATTTACCCTTTGCGCTTTACTTTTACACTCCAGGACTTTTAGCACCATTTGGTGGCAGAGAAGGGAGCACAAATTCACATTTCTGCCATGCTTTTCTTCTCCGACTTCAACGGACATTACACCAATGGATTCATATGCAATATTCCTGATTTCAGCACCTGATAAACGCATGCAGATTCTATAGGAATCCATTGTAAATGCTGTCTGCAAAGCATAATTTGCAGGAAGCGTTTACATTTTATTTTAAAATGTGGAGTATCAATGAACAGTGAAATTGATTTTGCCTGGTTTTACTGTCCCTTTTAAACTATTTAGTAAATTTGTAAAATTTCATGCAGGGTCCTTAACAGCCTATGCAAATTTTCCCTACATGCAAATTAAATTGTTGTAAAATGATCCACCTGATGTTTTGGGAGATGTCTGCACTTTCTTTGGGCTAGTGGCACACACCTTTCCTCCAAATTGTGTATTTCCTTATTTTATGTTACAGCATGGGTTACACCAAACCACAAAAAAGCAATATCGACCTTCACTGGCTCCCACTGCACGCCCAAATCACCTTCAAGTCTTGCGGCATCATCTATAAGGCAGTCACCCTCAAGTCACTCGGCTACCTTGCGGAGAAACTCAGCATCTCCAGCAGACAGCGCACCACCATACGCCAGGACACATGCAGCCTTGAAATCTGCTGCTGCAAAAAGGAAAGGATCAGAAAACAAGCCTTCTTTGCGTGGGCCCAAGTCTATGCAACCTCCTCCCCTGTCAGCATCAGACTAGCCCCCACAATTCAGAAAAGAACTTGCAACCCACCTTTTCAAGGAATCACTCCAGCTCCACACCTAGGCAATCACAACGCCCCTCGCGCTACCTGACTCGCTAAACACCACCCGCCTATCTCCTCCCCGCCACCCAGTACAGCTGTACCCCGCTCTGTATCCCACCCCCAATAATCTCCCTGTTTGACAAATACACCCACCCCGCTGTATATCTGTTCTGTTGTTACCCCTAAAAGCGCTTTGTTATGCATCTGTATTGTTGTATACCTCCTGTAAATCACTCCATTGCTTCTCGAAGCCAGGTCCACGCTCAATAAGTACCATAATGATAATTTTTAAAAAGTGTGAATCACATTAGAGTATCCGTGGATTTACATGCTGAGACTATACTGTGCACATTTGCATTATGCTGGTGTTTAACCGTAAGATTATAAAAGGTTTGAAAAATGGTACACTGTGATTGAAAAAATGCAAGTATGTTTCTCATTTGGCAAATTAAGTATACAGTTAGTTTGTAAAATTGTTAATATAATGTGATTCTACAAGCTAGCAATATTGTCAAATTTGGATTGTGAAAACCTGAGAATGTTAAACTGGGAGTTAAATGTTAAATTTCTGAAGTATAAAAATGTACCAACCATAATTATACAAACCAGGAATGCCTATACAAAGCTTCTCCTAACCCCAATGTCTTTATGTGGGCCTTCTACCATAGGTGAGCACCTAATATAAAACAGGGTTAGGGAGAATCCAGGAACCATAAAACCTAGCAAGCAGATGGGTCCTCTGTGGGCCTGCATAATGATGTATAGTGTCTTAAAGAACCAACCCTGGTATCTGTGGAAGACCCTAGACCGGATGGTCTACACCTAACACATATGGTATGCTAAGGGATAAAAGGGAAACGCACAGTTTACCAGAAAGAAAAATATGTAGAAAAATCCCTAAGGCCTATAATACGAATTCACTATCATTTAGATGTCCAGGGCATTATAGGGGAAAAGGAAACAGTTGTAAACCATAGCCAAAGGCTTCCAGGAATCCTGTTTGTGTTTAAAGTACATGCAACATAAGAGAAATGCATGGTGTGACTTTAAAAATAAATATAAAATCACAGGTGAGTGCAGAAATGTTTAAACCTGGTCCAGAGCTCACAGAAACACAGGGGCTCCACGAGAATCAATGTTAGGAGAGTTCCAGTGTAAGTTCGCAGTTCCATAGGAACGAATGTGAAAAGTTAAAAGGGCCATCCACATTAATGGCAAGTCTGATCTTCTCTACAGGTGTGGATTCTCTGATTATCGACCCCAGGGAAGGCCAGTGGACACCCCAAATAAGTGTTCCCGAGATCGGAAGATGAACTCAGGCCCCAGAAGAAGTAGCAGAACAGGAGGACCCCCAATAGAAGTCTATGGGAAATGCAGTAAAGACTCTCTTCCAAGGAATCTCTACCACAGATCAGGGAAACACCAGAAGGAGAGCATCTCAAATAATCTGCTGCCCCTGGAACTCAAATAAGGACTCTTGTCCAGGCAAGTCTTGTCCAGGGCTTTCGCAAAAACAGCTCCAGCAACACGAAACAACCGATGAGTAAATGGCTCTTTTACACAGGTGCGGATTTCAGGATTCATTTACCAGGGATTTGAACCCTGGGCCAATGAAATATCCCAGTGGCCCATGAAGAAACAAAGACTCTTCCCACAGTGTCGACCTTCAAACCAAGAGTGGGAAATTGGACAACGAAGACTTCACGAAGTCCGCTGAACCCGTGAAAAAGGCTCACAACAATTTGACCAACAAAAGATGGCAGCAGCACAGCAGCAAACCGTCCCAGGATGGGGACAATGGCTGATGGTCTCCCTCATTCTTCCTAAACTGAAGATCTGGTGGGCAGTTGAGCCCTCAACCGGCTTCTGGACATCAGCCACGGCCCACAGGCAATTGGTAGATTCTGGTGGTAAACGGCTCTGAAAATTGTTTTGTGGAGGGCTGTGCCCAGCAGATGTGGGGAGTCACCAGGAGTCTTCAAGAAATCCAGACTGGATCTGGAATGGCAAAACCCAAACCGGGATGTGCCCAAGCCACTGCACTTAGTAGGTATTACCAATTGAGGGCTTTAAAAATGACAAAAACAGCAGGATTCTGTGGGAAAACTGGTTGGCAGGCCTGCCACCTCCAAGCTATCGAAACACGAAAGGCTGTGTATGGTGTTTTGAACTTCTGTGTTTATCTAGATATTTTCAGATTGATTTAATAACTACCTTTTGTCTTTTATGTGGTTAACGGACTGAAAAAATCCTGTGGTAACTTAACACACATTCAAGCTGACTTAGGGGGATCATATTCCCCTGTCCTTCATTTTGACTTTACCTCATATGGGCAGCTATGTGAGGCCAGATTTTATGGGGTTCTCAGTGGCCAAACAAGGAAGGACAGTTAATTGGAACAGAAATACTATTAGGAGGTTTAAATCCCTTCTAATAGACAGTTTGACCAACACAGCTATATTCTATGAGAAGGGGTATATTAACCCAGGCGCCGACAGTTCCATTCATAACCTCATACTTGTCTGTGCTTCCAAAGTTAGTAAATGGGGAGATAATTCCTCCAATAAATCTTGTAGTCCTAAGTAGGATATCAGAATCCACAATTCTAAAACATCTAAACGTAGGGATTTGGCTGTTTTTAAAAAAGACAGGTCCTGTCGGCAGCTGAGTTTGGGGTCTTCAAAAGAAAAACTATTCTTGGACACAAAAACCTGGTTAGATTGGTGAAGATGGATTACTACCTGGTCCTTCATCAGCATATGATGAAACAATGCAATTAAACCTATGTAAGGGAATGAATGGTTAATTCTGGTCCATGGTTAATAGGACTTTAGATCCCAATAAAGGGAGCTTACACTGCCGTATTCAAGCGGATGTTTGGGCCACTTACTATACCAACACATTTGCCCTGCCCTCTAAATTCATAGATGTTGGTGGTTCTGTATTTGGATTGCCCGTGGTCGGACAATGCCCTTGGGATCACGAGGATATTGTATGGGCCATACAAAAACTTAAACCGTCTCGGGCCCCCGGCCCGGATGGTATGCCACCCTTTGTGATCAAGGAAGAGCCAGGTTTGTGGGCCGATCTATTGAAGCCCACATTTAATTACATCTTTGAGACCTTACCTGGGTACAATCTATTATTGTGCCCATTTACAAAAAGGGTGATGCCACAGTACCTAATAACTATAGGCCGACAGCGCTCATTGACGCGACCAGTAAAGTTTTTGCCATCTTGCTTTTACGGGACCTGAATCGTATCGTTGGGCACAACTCACTTTTGAGTAAATTCCAAGTGGGCTTTAGAGAAGAACTTCGTACCTCCTTGAATGCCATGGTTTTGGCTCATTTGAGAGATTCGGTAATCAGACTCATTTGGGCGAGGTTTTTCTGGCATCACTTGACCTCTCTAACGCTTTTGATTGCGTTATTAGAACGAGATTGTGGACAAAGATGCTAGCCATGAATATCCCAAACAAGATTGTTCAGCATCTTGCACTTCTCCATACAAATACTACCATAAGGATTTGCTTGACTACGGAGAGGTCTCTCTCCCAGGAGATAGCTACCTTTGTCAGGGTTAAGCAGGACTGTTCACTGGCTCCCATTCTCTTCAACCTGTACGTGTGTGATGTGGAAGGATTGTGGCAGGGTCCTTCCATCGCTCCGGCCAGGTTGGGGAGGATTGGGATTGAGTGGATGGCTTTTGCAGACAATTTTATACTTCTAGATCACCCCCCCACCCCCCCCCCCCAAGGCCTTAGGATGAAAATGTACCTTTTCTTTCATTATGCTGTGGCAAATAATTCATGCCTAATGCGTCAAAATCTCAGGTACTTGTTCTCTCCAAAAGAACTAAGGTTCAGACATACAAGTGGGTTATGGGCCAAGTAACAGTAGACCAGGCTCAGGCTATTACTTATCTCTGGTACAACCTCACGAATAGGGTCAGTTTTGAATCCTGGAAAACTAGCCTTACAGAAAAAGCCTACAAGCTCAAAATCCAACTAACATTTTTGAAGCAGAAAGTGTGTAAATTCTCTCTGCTTCCTGTGAGGCGCTACTATCTTGCCAAATTCGAGCCCATTCTTTTGTATGGTCTTGATCTTTGTACTCATGACATGAGTCAAACTCTCAATATCATACAAGGGAAACTTTGGAAAGAGATACTGGGCTTATCCTTGGCAGTGGCCAATGCGGTCATACGTCATGAGCTCTGCCTAATATCTCTTAAAGCAAGGTATGTTTGGAAACAACTTGGTGCCTTCAGGAAAATAATTGATCCACCAAAAAACTCCCTTTATGAAATACTAGGAGGGGTCATGGGTGCTGATTCCGTTCCATCTATGAAAAAGTTCTGTTCTAAAATGAAGTTGGTGTTGCTTTCGCTGGGACTAATAGGAAGTTGTGTTGCGTTCGCTGGGGCTAACTATAGAAGATTTTACCCAACGACCAGGGATAGTGAAGAGGGCACTTTTTAGGGCTGACCGAGTGGAAACTGTTGAATGTTTAACCTCTTTATTCCACCTATAGGGAATATTCTAAATTCCTGCATGCTAGGGAATGCACTCCACTGTATCTTCAGAGTTTCCCCTGTTCTAAGGGAAGAATGAGCTATATGCGATTCAGGCTCAACCAGATGCCGACTCTGAAGAGGACCAAGTATTGGAATAAATATTCCAAGCTAGAGCCGGAGCATCCAGAGAGTTTATGCAGATTCTGTGGGAATGGAATTTCTTTGGAGACATTGAGGCATTTAGGTGTTATCTGTCCCCACTTTGAGGCTAAAAGTCATGAGAGTTTCAAGGATATGTTCGATAAAAACTTGGTCTCTTCTGTTAATCTCCTTTGGAGTAGATTTATGTGAGGGACCAACATTTCCCTAGTTTTGGCCCTAAATGAGTTTTTGCAATGGGTAACAATAGAATTGGAAATAAATAATTTGGCTATTTAATGGTCTTTTTATTAGATGTAATGAGCTTTTGACTGTACTGACTGATTTATGATATTAATGTATAAGATGTTACGGATTGTTTGTGATATATGTTGTACTTCTAAAATTGTGAACTGATCAACTTCTCTGTTTAAAAACATTTCATTTTTGGTATATTTTGTGCATGTTGTGTAAGGTTTCCTGTAAACTATAAACACAACAATAAAAAAAAGACCTTTTGTCTTTTACTGCATTTACTTTGCTACACTGCAGTGCTGTATTGCTGATCTTACTGTGTTTAAACATAATGTGTTCATAGTTGGTGCTCTGTAGCCAGAGGGCCCCAAAAGTGAACGGATATATATTAGTATTGTATGTTTAGTGGTTTACCTATATGCAGTTCTGTCTAAGGCCTAAATAAATAAATATGTTTATACCTTCTGCCTAACTTGTGTTATTGTTGTGTGTTTCCTCACTCTCACACTCTCCTAGGTTTTACTTCTCAGTCACACAACCTTGATAGATTTTGGCTAGACATCAGTATCTTTCCCTGTTCACCAGAGTAGCGTGGCCTCTCAGAATCTGTCCATAGGGCTGATTTTGAAAATTGTTCTTAACAGGTAGTATTTAATGTTATTCTGCAAAGCCTGGCTATTTTAGTTGGAAGAGCATTGGATTGTTAATCTCTGTGTTGCGGGTTCCCATCACAGCCCAGACAGCAGGCTGAGGCGGAAAAACTCTGTATCCCACACTCCATCTCCTCACTTTGGTTTCCAGTTGTGTTTAGCTTTCTGATTACAAAATAGTTATTCATGCTTTTTTCATCCATCTAAGTTGCGAGCATTGTTTCCAGTCCGGCTGAACTGCTAATCATCTGTATTTTATGCTGGGCCTTACTTTTAAGATGTTGTGTGAAGGTTTCCTGTGCCTGGGGCTCTGCTTGGCCCTTCCACCTTGCATGATCGATATTCTGTGTAGTCAAAGCTGCAATCTTGACAAAGGATGATACATGGATTATGTCTGGATTTAGCCAATAGCATTTTTAAAAGCCACAATTTCAGACAAGGCTGCTGGCAACTAACGTATTCCTGGTGTTTTCACATGACATCCATCCTAATTTTGGTAAGCACATGGCATAAGCCTACCTTTGACTGTCCCTTAGTTTCTCAAAGCACCACTGCCTGCTTAGTGTGAGCTGGTGAGTTTTGGTCACATCGCTCATAGTGTAATGGTGTAGGCATTAATGAATAAACCCTGTTGGAGTAAGCCTATTAGGAGGAAAATGGATGAGGTGGTAAAGGCCTGAATACTGGCAAGCAATCTGCAATATTTCATGCCCATGTTATCTTCACTGCAGTCTTTGAGTTTCCTCCCGCCCGAAGCCTTTTGGGATTTGCAAACCATGTGGTTTGTTAAAAACGCTTAGTCCACTGGGTATGGAGAGGGTTTATACCTTTGGTGGGTGAGGATACTCATTGTAAAAATAAAAAACATTTAATTCAAACATTTGAAAAGAATCCTTTGGTTATATATTTGGGGCAGTGAGTTAGTTGATTCGCTAGTGAAAGCTCAGCTCACAGAAAAAGAGCAGTGATTAGGAAGACTTTGATTGAAGAAGATTAGCAGTGAGTATTTGCATAATTTCATTTAAAGAACTGAGGGCCTGTCTGGAAGAAAATCACTTGACTTACGTAATTTACAGTACAGCACTGTGGATGAGGAAAGTGAGAGCTCTGAGGTTGTACTACCGTAGTATAGAGGATATGTGGCTGCAGCCACTGAAAAGTAGATGTGCAGCAAAGTGTTATTACTTAATTTGATTCAATGGACTATTATACCCTTATTATATAACTGAATATCTAGGGAAACTGTTAGAAATCCAACTTTCTGGGATATTCACGAGAGTATGCGAGGAAATTAAAATGTTTTGTTGGAGAAGTCTGTCAATTCCCCCACCCCCTCTCAACTGAGGGACATTAAGTAACTACAGATTTAAATCCTGGCTTAAGTATTCAGAAATCTTTTCCAAACTGCTTAACTGTAAGGAGGTAAAACGGGGTAAAGAGTAGCAAGTTTGGAGAATGAACTGTTTCTCCGATTAAGTTGGATCTTGATTTCTGTTTATTAAAAATACATAGATACTTTACATTAAACATGTTAAAACTTAGAGGGAGTGGTGCTTTGTGATATTAGACGTGCAACATGGACCCTTCTGCCTTTTTTCCACAGGTACCATGCAATCGGCTGCCCAAGAATCTGCCATTGTGGAGGATCTGCTCTACATCCTGATTGGAGTGGAAGGACGTTATGTGACGGCAAAGCCTCTATCTGAAAGCAGCCCGCGTTCCTTTGTGGTTGACGCCAATCTTGACCAGTCTGTAAATGAACTGGTATTGCGGATTCTGCCAGTGGCATCAAACTATTCTGAAGTGACCAGGTAATGAACAGCTGTCCTTGTTTCCTCATTTCAAAGAGAACACGCTTCAGTCTTATAAATAAAATAGTCATGCATTGTCAGGCATTAGGAGCGTGGGGTCGATTTTGATAATCATAGCGAGGAGGTTCCATAGTCTTGGGGCATTGGCAGAGAAAGCTTGTTTTCTGGCCCTTTCCTTTTTGCAGCAGCGGATTTCAAGTCAGCGCATGTCCTGGCTTCTGGTGGTGCGCTCTCTGCCGGAGATGCTTTGTTTCCCCACGAGGTAGCTGGGTGACTTGTGGAAGACTGCTTTATAGATGATGCAGCAAGACTTGAAGGTGATTTGTGTGTGCAGTGGGAGCCAGTTAAGGTCATTGAGGGCTGGGGTGATATCATATTTGCATAGACCCTTGATGAGGTGTGCGGGAACGTGCAGAGCACTTCTCAGGGGCACAAGGGAGGACGACTGGAGGCCTTCAAGGAGGGCATTGTCCTCATCCAGGTGGGTAAGAACCAGTGCATGAACGGTGGAGCTAAAGCTGTCTGCAGGGAGGAAGGGCTTGACTTTCCACAGTAGGGCTATCTGATACCTAGCTGTCTGAGTTTTCCTAGCTGTTTGCGTCTTGAAGGAGAGGTGTTTGTCGATTTGGAACCCGAGGGACTTGGCGCAGGAGGCGAACTCTGGAGTCAAGCCCTCACAGTTCATGGTTGGTAGCCAGGTCTGTGTGTCTGGGTGTTTGGTGTTCTTGGTGAGGAGTTGGAATTCACTCTTGATGGGGTTGATCTTCAAGTATGCAGTGGACATCCAAGACTGGATCAGCAAGAGGACAAGGTCGCTGATCCGCATGCACTGATGTAGGGTGTCAGTGAGCGCCTGGTGCTCTACTGTGTTGAAAGCAGCCAAGTAGAACCTGGGGGTGGCCATTATCAAGGATGTTGAAGGTGTCGTCAGCAACCTGTATGGTTTCTGTCTCTGTGCTGCATTGCTGCATCTGGGTCTGAACCTGGATTGGTAGATTTGGAGGAGATGGTTGGTGTCGATATGTTGCTGCAGTTGCGTGGGTACTGCTTTCTCGATGATCTTACCTAGGGAGAGAAGATGGGTGATGGGGCTATGACCTAGGTTGTCGGGATCCAGAGTGGGTTTCTTTAGTAGAGGGGAGGATTTGTCCTGTCTTTAGGGTTGATGTGAAGGGGCCTTGAGTTAGGGAGCTGTTGATGTACTCAACAAACAAAAAGTTCTGTTCCACATGTACTTTGGGTGATGGCTTCACCCTTAGTTTCCCCTCTTCTGGGCCTAGACCCCTCAAACAGTTCTTATCGATATCAGAACCTTCGGTGGCTGAGTCTCCTGCTTCCGAGGGTCTGATAGTTCACCCCTAGGCCCCCCTCTTACTGGCGCAGACCCCTTTAGAATATTTGTCTTGATTCTCAACCTCCCTCTTCCGGGTTCCCTATGGCTTTGCACAAAGCAGTTCACCTTTTGACTTTCAGCAATCTTAATGTCTTTTCAAACAGTTCTCGTGGACATCCCTCTGCCGGGTTCACCTTTGACAACATGCTGTTTCTTGGGACTTTAGACTTTGTTCATCTTTATCGGCATCCCTCCTCCGGGTTCACTCTTGCCACTTTTCATTTTAGTGGGATTCACTCCCCTTTACGTTCTCAAAGGTTTTATCTTTTGATGCAGGATTCACTTCTCTTGCTTTCTTAACAGTTTGCCGGTCAAAGGCTTTCGATTGTACTGGGATTTTGCTGGACCTCTTGTATGAGCACTTTGACCTATCTTGGCGGCTCTCCTACGGCCTTCTGGTAACAGTAGTTTTTCAACATGGGAGCAACATGGGAGCAACCAGAGTTTCTCGAGTCTGCACCCACTTGGTGCCAGTTCCCTCTGCAGCTGGTTTTCCCCTTTTCTATTCACAGTTCTTTGAACTCTTCTCAATCTGCCACTTTGCGGGTTTCATTCAACACAGTTCGGTTTCTTATTGTTTTCCCTTCTGACTCACCGGCTGTGATGAACTGCTTGGTATTCCTTGTCTCTGGAGTTGAGGCCGGTACCACGTTAGCTGGAGTCGGCCAAGATCCGGGTACCGCTGACATCTGTGGCAACACACTCAGGCTATTGTCTGCAGTCTTATGTTTACTCTTACGAAGGCTTCACGGGTCTGGGACGGAATAGGGCAAGGTTGATCCACTCCTTCTCACACTCTGTTCCCTCCGCCTTTCTCCTTCTCTTAAACTGCCGGGTCTGGATAGTTGTCTCCTCGTGCGGTCTGCCTTGCTTGTAATGTGCTCTCTTGCTCCACCTTTTATCCCTGTGGGGAAGGGAAAGGGCCATCAGGTGTGTATGATTCTGGTCAATTGCCTGATTTTGCCTGACCCTTGGTCGGGTAAAAGGCTCTGGTGTTACTCCGTTGTCTTATGTTTTGTGCAAAAGTGTTCGTGTCAGGAAAGGGGGGGGGGCTTTGTTTTGGAATATCCTACATGGTTGGATGGGTAAAAGGTGTTGAAAGTAGGGGGATACCGCGTCTCACCCGTTGATGTCCAACTCCCCAAGGACTCCTCATCCAGGTGTTCCTCCCTCACTAGTCCACCCCGAGGAACTGGATACAGTAGTGATGGCCGTGTCCTGTCCACCTTGATGACAGATCCCTGGGGACTAGCCAGGGAGACACCTTCAGGTTTCTCACACCACTCTCTACCCACCTTGGTGCTGGCAATAAATGCAGACACCTTTTTTAGAAATCCTTTCTTCACCTCTTTCATCTCTGCCTACGGTTATCCGAAGGGTGTTCAACCCCAGAGCGCTTTGAGGCCATGCCAATGGCAGTAGGCGCTATACATGTGACATATAACCTAACATGCTGATGTACCCAGTGAAACACATGGTCGTATACATGTTTTTTCGGAAACCCATGGAACGTGCACACGTGTGGCTTGATCAGCAGAACCTCCAGACCCCGGTGGGGGAGCATGCCCGAGGCGAACAAGCAGAGGACATTGATAGCATAACATGACTTGCAGGTGAGCGAATGCTGTGCCGGAGGAAGGGCCAGGATGACGATCAGTGCATGGCCTTTGAGAGGGCTGTGCTGCTGATGGAGGGCTAGGTTGATCCTGCTTTGACTTTCTATAGGGGTCGGACCTTCGAAGGGGCAACTTTGGACACTGCACTATGGATTCTGGGAGCTAGAGTCTGTTGTATTGCGGTGGGTAGATGACGGTGGTTGGGGACAGGCACAACTACCCTGAGTTCAGCTATACATTCAGGTAACCGGCTGGTTGGGCGTCAGACACATTCCTTGTTTACCTGCTCGTGGTTACACCGTTGCGCCTACCCCTTTAGGCTGAGGGGGATTTTGGGTAATATCTTGAATAGCGATTTAGCTATTGAGTGACAGTTTTTTGTTTGTTTTGTTTTATTGTTAACAGGTGGGATGTTGCTGTCTGATATGCCTGTTGGGGAAGGGGAGTGGGGAGGGGGGCATCAAAGGGGAATGCAGTTCAGGAGGTCACTTGCTTGTTGGTGGGAGGGGAGAAGCTCCTGGGGTCCTTGATGATTGGGGTTGATCTGAAGGTACTTGTCATGATGCCTAGCCCCAGGCATTCGGACCAAGCTCATCAGCCCCGGGAGCAGGCATCTAGACATTAAGTAAAACCCCAGCAGCCCCGGCTAGGGGATATCTGGGTTCAGTCCTGGCGCCTTAGGCGCCAGGCTCATAGTCATTACTTACCTCAGGCAGACCATGCTGCAAATGACTCCAATCCAACATGAAGCCTGAAAGAGACTATTTTTCTACAGGGACTATTTTTTACTCGGGTGTGGTTCTAGGGACTTCTTACCTGGGACTACTTTTGAGGCTATTTGAACTACGCCCGACCAGCAACAAACGCTTTGCGTTATTCTGCATCCAGCAGCGTAACGCTCACCGTGCCTGCAACCTGCATCCAGTCTTCTGCCATGCCCGCCTTGAATCCGGAGCTCCTAAAACAAAGAGGAAAGAAAGGGACAAGGTTAGAAAACAAACTTATTTCTATTCCACGCCTGATTCTGGATCCATCTCGTCTCCGGACCTGTAAAGAACATCATTCTGCACGCGCCGCACCTCCAGCTGCAGCGCCGCGCCATACTCGCCAGTTTTCACAGCATCCTTCGGGTCGGCGCTGCCTCCATCATTTCTTTGCCGAACTTCGTCACCTAGGAGACAAAAGAAAACCACAAGGTGAGCCGAGGGAACCAACAAATATAATTCTTACCACCATAGACTTACCTGATTTACCACCGGAGGCATCCTTTTGTGAATCTCCATATTTTCACGTGCCGCATCTGTAAAGAGAGACAAAACAACATGTTTTCCACATGCAACATTTACCGGACAGAACCGGGTAATACAGACTCTTACCTGAGCGCCACCAGCTGCCACAAGAGCATCTTTTCACTAGCCAGCTGCAAGACAAGAAAGGAAGGGGAGAACAAGAGTGAACATCGGACATATTGAACTCTATGAACTTAATACTTACTGGTCCTCACCAGGAACCTCAGAGTCAATACTATCCGGAACTCTCCCGAGCCTTCAAACCAGTGAATTAACTGGAATCGACGTGCCCCTGCAAATCCAAGCAGGATGGAGAGCTCATCTTTCAAGAATATAAGGTGAGACTGCTGTGAGGGCATTTCGGAGGTGATTAGTTGGGGAGGACTGTGGGGGTGCCATCACTTGAATCCACAAGTGGCTAAATCCATCTCTCCACTTGCAGGAGAATATTTCTACGGGTTAAGCAGACAAGATTAGGAGGGCAGATCCAGTCAGTCATCGCTGCACTACGCATCACGTGGGTGGAGACTGCAGCTGTCCGGGTCCGACCGACGCCCCTGTGGGAGCCAGGTGAGCGTAACAGTACTGTCCTGGAACATTAGGGGCTTAAATGGATACATTGACAGGAATTGGGTGTATAGCTACATTAGCAGCAAAAATATCTCGATCGCACTACTCCAAGAGACACACTTGAACAAAAGTAGACCGTTGCTGAAACGGTGTGATGGTGTTGATTTGGAGCAGCTTACTTGACTTACTCAAGGGGATTTCCTATATGGATCTCGAATGTGGTTCCCTTCGAGTTTGAGAAGGTAGTTATAGTGGAGACATGTAGGTTAATTTTACTTCCGGGAAGTATTAAGGGGATACCGATATGTATAATAAATACCTATGCACCCAATTATGATGCGGCTACATTCTTCAGTAAAGTGCTGGCAATACATGCACAACACAGGGACGTCCCATGGATTTGGGGTGGTGACTTTAATTGTACGTTGGACCCCACGTGGCATAGGATGGTAGGACTATTTCGAAAGTCATTGGCGTCCCAAGCACTGTGTTAAGTTATGTCGACAATTAAATTGAAAGAAATGTGGAGAAAGCTCAACCCTATGACTATGGGATTTTCTTTCTACTTGTGACATTTATACAAGGATAGATTTAGTTTTCATGGGAGAGGAGCAAGCACAGAAATGTGTTGGCCCGAACTACTTGGACAGGACATTATCGGATCAGGCTGCATTGCTGACTTTGGTTTTGTGGACGGAGGCCAAGATGATTGTACTCACTTGGGATCTTATGGTAGAGGCTCTGCCGTATGTGGCATATAGGGAAAGTGTTAGGATTGCTGTGCAGGGGTACTTTGAGGATAATGAGCAGTGTGGCGGACTACAGGAAAAAATTGGAGGCTTTTAAAGTGGTCATGAGGGGAGAGTATGGCCACGTCAGCTGGAATTGGAGCCACTTTGGTGAGAACGTTGGAGAGTGTGGAAGAAATCAGAAGGGTGTAGTCAGCCTTAGCACAGGAGGGCGAGAATGAACAGCAGCTGGTACAGTTAAGGCTGGACTGCATGGAAGCATGCAATAGGCTTGGTAAACGCATCTTATCTGTGTACTCTGAGAAGCTACATGAACAGGGTGATAAGCTGGGCAGGCTTCTGAAATGTGAGACTCTGAGGACCAATATTGTGGAGATAATGGATGAATGCTGGGAAAAGTAGGCAGCGGGGTCCCAGATCAACAATATGTTTACAATGTACTACGACAGGGAGTTGCAGCTGGACATGGATGAGATAGAATATACGCTCCAGAATATCGACCTACTGTGCATATCTGCCCACCAAGCAGAGGACCGGGACAGTCCCAGAAATGAGCAGGACATTTCGCTGACAATCTCACAACTCGGAACAAAAAAAACCTGGGAGCAACGGGCTTCCCATGGAGTTCTATAAAACGATTGACAGACTGATTGCTAGGAAACTGCTATAGACCCTGAATGCATCATACGAGAGATCGATGCGGGAAGCAATGATATTACCAATTTCAAGCCATATATGTCCATATTAATGTTAAATAAAAATGCTAAGATATGTTGCTCTATATTGGCCAGACGATTAGAAACAGTACTACCTCTTTTTAATGCATTCTGACCAGACGGGCTTTGTGCCAAATAGGAATACCTCCCATAATTTCAGAACACTGCAAAACATTTTCTCCCAGATGAATAAAGTTGGGAGGAAATAGCAGTAGCATCCTTGGATGCGGTTAAAGCATTTGATTTGGTGCGGTGGAGCTGGATGTTCGCTGCATTGAGGACATTTGGGATAGGTGAGGGACTCCTTAAATGGTTCTGACTTATATACACAGAACTAGTAGTGAGGGTTAAAATGGGCAGTACAATTTTTGAAGAATGGCCCATCAAGACCGGCTCGAGGCAGGGTTGTTTGCTCTCCCAATACTATTTATTATGGCCTTGGAGCCACTAACCGTGTATTTGAGACGAGAATATTCTGGAGCAGCTATACAAGTGGGGGACAGGCAAAACACTTGATTTCAATGTATGCTGCTGATAAACTGCTTTATGTTAATAATCCAAGAGCTAACCTACCTTTTATATACTGATAGTTCTGGAGAACTTTGGCAAGTTATCTGGCATAAAGAGGAATTGGAACAAGTCTGGTCTATTTCCCCTGGCCTCGTTGGGGAATGATGGGAAGCAACAGGAGATGACCTTGTCATTGACCTTATCTGATGTGCCCTTCGAATATCTGGCTATAGACATCTATCAGCTGGGCATTTCTGTAATGTTTGCATTTAGGTAGTTCTGTATTCTGAATTGACGTGACACCAGGGCAGTCTTACATTTGAATCAATTTAGCTCTGGGCAGTACTGTACGCCAAACTTAATTTTGCAGTTGGGCAATCCTGCATCTGGAATTGACCTGATTTTCTGAGCAGTCCTGCACATTAAATTAACTTTGCATCTGGACAGTTCTGTAGTTTGACTAATTTTGCATCTGGGCAGCTGTATACGTTCATTTAATTTTGCACCTGGGAAATGTGGTATCTGAATCGACTTGGCACCTGGGCAGTCTGTTATTTTAAATTAATCTTGCATCTGTGCATTCTATATTTGAAGTAACTGCACACCTGCGCAGTGCTGTATTTTGAATTGACTTGGCACTTGGGCAGTCTTGTATCGCGAATTAAGTGTGCATCTGGGCAGCTCTGTATGTTGAATTAATTTTGCATTTTGTTCTTCTGTATTTTGAACTGAGTTGGCATCTTGGCAGTCCTGTATATTAATTCTGCATCAGGCTGTTCTGTAATTTGGATACATTTTGCAGCTGAGTAGGATTGCAATTGGGTGAACCCCTGCTTCCCCCCTTCTCCAATAACACTGATCTCTAGACGCTCTCTACCACCGCACTCTAACTTCATAAAGGCTCTTCTTAACAACAATAACTCAGCTAATAAGAGTCTATAGCACCACAATCATGCCCAGCCACAGTTCCAATTCTGAGAGGGGTGATCTGGCGCACATGTAACTTGTCTTCCACTTCTCCATGCCCCCCTCATCTTTCCCTCCCCGTTCTTCCCGTTACCACCCCCTTGCCCTCCCCCCTCCATATTCCGCCCATCCCCTAAGCGGAGCACGTGCAGCATTAGCATAGACCCCCACCCCATTTCTGCAGGTTCCCCCACCCCAATTCCACAGGTTCTCCCACCCTCACTCACACACCTGCCACCATCATGCCACTCAAAACCATACAGCAGACCACTCCCAACTCTCGCACCTCTCTTCGCCTCCCCTATCCTTCCCACTATGACGTACACCACTCTGCCCCCTCCCTTAACCCTCTTTACCCTAAACCCTCCCACTGTCTCTTCTCTTCTCCTTCCTTCTCCCCAAGCTCTACGCCTCCCCGGACATCTCTGCACCCACCCCATCAGCATGTGCACTGTTCCCCCGCTCTCCCACTCACCACTTGACACCCCTAGTAATCCCCCCGCTCCCGCCCCACGGCCAGTCCACCCGTCCCTCCCAATACCAAACCGCACACCCATTCCATAATGAATCGTCCTCCTCCTCATGCCCCACTCCAAGGATCCCACAGCCTCTCGAACACCCCTCCGTCCCACCTCCTCTACTGCATTCTCATTAACGCAAGATCCATCGCCAAAAACAAACATGTTATCTTTGACTTTATTTCATCTAAAAACCCAGACATCCTCTTAATTCATGAAACTTGGTTCACTGAGTACTACCTACCCACCACACGCACTCAATGCCATCCCCCAGGATACTCCCTCAATACGCACAACCACTACACTAGAGCAGCGGGGGATAGCCATACTCCACAAAACAACTCTACTTGCCTTCCACAAGGAGAGAGTCATCTCTGCGATGCGGACTGCAACTCTCTGCTTTTTAAATTCCAACTCTTCCCCCGCTACTTGCCACAGTTTCTTACTCATCTATAGACCTCCTGGATATAACGGACACTTTGCAGATTACCTCAGTGACTCCCTAGCAGCTATTCTGATCTCGCACCCGACACTTACTCTGCTAGGAGACCTCAACATCTGGTTTGACTCCTTCATAGTCCCATGACCCGCCCGCAGATCTTCAACTTAGAAGCCCTCAACATGATCTAACTGGTAACAGGTCCTATCCACACAGCAGGTCACACTTTGTCACCCGCTGACCTTCTCTCTTCTCTGTCCATTCAACTACTATCATGGACAGACCACACCACCATCTTCTCCTTGATTGCTCCATTCACACACCCCTATCCCACCTTCCTCCAACAGTCTCCCTCCTATTCCCCTCTGGAACAAAGTCATCATCACCCCCAACCTAGCCAATTCCGTGCTCGCCTCCCTTCACACTCTCGGCACCCCAGGAGGAATCAAATGTTTCGGCCGATGGTTCACCAAAGCCCTCTCCCTCCTAACTCCCTGCAGATCCCCCTCCCACAGAGCAGGTCGCTCCCCAAAGTGCTTCAACTCCCTCAAAACCCTAAACCATTGCATTAAACGTAAGTGGTGCACAGATCCATCCCCTCTCAATAAAGGCCAAAATCAGAAAAGCCACATTCCTTCTGCGATTCACGGATCTCCAACGCCCCAAACCCCAGCAAAAAGCTTCAGAAGATCATTGCAGAATTCAAGAAACCCTGCTGCTCACCCTCCCACCCCCCCACCTCACTCCACTGCCAGCAGCTCTGCAATGCCATCTCAGACCATCTCCACAACATTGCCACTGACCAAAACCTCTCTATTCACTCAAAGCCAACATCTCTTTTCCCCATCCTACCCTCAGCCACCTTCCCCCTTCCCTCTGTACGCCCTACCCATCTCCCATCAGGAATTCCATAAACTCCTCTCCAGCAGCTGCCCCTCAGGATCCCCTGGAGATCCCTGCCCCCCCTTTACTTCCAAAAAACATCCTGTTCTCCACTTGTGCAGGCACCTATGCCAGATCTATAATCAACCACTCTCTAACCTTGGGCATTTTCCCAAATGCCTTCAAAACCTCTCATGTCAAACCTCTACTCCAAAAAACCTTCCTTGACCCCCTCTGCCCCTCAAACTACTGCCCAATATCAAACAACCGGTTGATCGCCAAACTTCTGGATTGCACCGCATACTCCCAACTCTCCCTTTACACAGAATCACACACCCTCCTTGACCCTGCCCAATCTGGCTTCAGACCTCTGCATGGAACTGAACCCTCCCTTGTCTGATAGCACATCCGTGCAGACCCTGCTGACGCAGGTTTGAATCCCTGCAGGGCCAAACTCAGCCTTTCATCCTTCCGAGGTCGATAAATGAGCACCACACACCATGGGTAATAATAAGCAGTGCTCAGATACCTGAGGGGTTCGTAGCGCTATATAAATGCTAAATTATTATTATTATTACTGTCTCCATCTTGGACAACTTGAGAAAAAGCATTTGCTTCCCTCATCCTCGTCGAGATCTCGGCTGTATTTGATACCATCAATCACTCCACCCTCATAGAACGATTTCACTCCGTCGGTATCCACGATCTGGCCTTATGTTGGATCTCCTCTTTCCTCTCCAACCGCTCACAAATTAGCATCCTACCTCCCTTCTTATCAGCCTCCCGCCCTTTTTATCAGGGGGTCCTTCAAGGTGCCTCCCTCTCCCTCTCCCCCTCCTCTTCAACCTCTATCTCAGCCCCCTCCCAGTGCTCATCCGCTCCCACAACCTTACCTGCTATAACTATGCTGATAACACTCAGATCATTTTCAAGATCCCTAACTCCACCTTCTCTCCACTCCCTGACCTGACTGCCTGCCTATCGGAAATTGACCACTGGATGATGACCAACCATCTCCTACTCAACTCAGGCAAAACCGAAATTCTGAAATGCAACAAAACTGCTCCCCTCCCCCCCAACCCACGCACTGGGTCCCCCACCCGCAGTAAAGAACCTAGGATGCAACCTCAGCTCGGATCTCTCCCACCACATCAACGCAGTCCCCACTTTCTGCCACTACCACCTATACGTCCTGATGGACATCTTCCCCTATCTCTCCTTCCCTCACACAGTCTCTGAAATCATGGCCACCATCCTCTCCTAGCTAGACAATGCCAACTCTCTCTACCTAGGTGCCCCCTCGTGCAAGCTTCAAAGGATCCAAAACTCACCTGCATGTCTCCTCCTCGCCCTCCTGCCGAGGGAGCACATCACCCCCGCACTCTGGGTTCTCTACTGGCTCCCCATCAGCAGAAGGGCCACTTTGAAAGCCATGTGTATCACCCACTGTGCCGTCCACAAGAAAGGCCCAGAATTCCTCCAAAAGACGCTCTTCCCCCTACCAACGTAACAGAACCCTGAGATCTGCCAATGCTTGGCTTCTTGTGGCTCCCCCTTTCAATGGACGGACTCAAGGGACACTATTAGGTTCCCCATGTTGGTATGTTTAGACGGAACATTCTGGAATCGAGCACTTGGCGTGCTAGCCCACTATCCCCTTGACGCAACACATGCAAGGGATGGACACAAGCTTGAGACCCATAATTAAATCCTGGGAACATTTGGGGATGGTGGTTTGGGTGCAGGGGGTGTATTAAAGCAAGGTGTCCTACTGCCGTTCACAGAATGTAGGGATAGATATGATTTGCCACTTGGACAGTTCCTGACTTATGCAGCTGTGACGAATTTGGCAGATGCTTCCTGCAGAACCCGATACAAAAGTGCTGTTAACTAGCCTGTATGATTTAGCAGAGAGCTGTGCATTGGTTACAGATGTATAGAATATATTGTCCGTAATGCTGAGCTACCTATTAAAAAGGCATGGGTGCAGGATTTGGATCGTGCGTGTGATGAGGAAACCTGGGAGAGGGTGCTCTTGTACCCACAAAATGAATGCTAGATTTTAAACTGCTGCCATATAACCTCCTTCATAGAGTATACTTGACCCCGGAGTGGATGGCTAGAATATTTCCAAATCAGTTTGCGGCTTGTCATAGGTGTGGACAGGATGGTGCAGGGTTGATCCATGTGTTCTGGAAGCACCCTCCGATACACGGGTTCTGGACGGAAGTCTACAGCAAATTGCGGGATTGGGATATAAATAAAATTTTCACATCAGCCTGAAGTATGTCCTTATAGGTTTGTACCCCAAAATGGGCCCGAAAGTACTGAAACGTGTTGCAATTTATGGATTTAGCGGTCATCAAATGCAGGATATCGCTAGCGTGGAAGGGGAAGCAGAGTCCTGGGATCGGTAAATGGTTGAAGGATCTTAGGCGATGGACACTTGCTAAAACCGCAGTTTGGTACAGAGCTAGAGGGAATGGGGAAAGAGGAGCTGAGCATACTGTTAGGCAAGAATTGATGTAGTAACCCTGTGGGAGACAACACAAAACTTGTCCTCTTGGTATTAGGTAACCCACCTATTGGTATAGGTCTGTACTACACAAGTTGGTAGTGTGACTGAGTAGTCACTCAAGAGGGGTAAATGTGAGCTGTAGAACGGAAATCCACCAATACAAGTATCCAAATAACACTTATACTCAAGGTTTTTAGTTAAAATAGTTATTTATTTAACGGTCATTTTCAAATGAGCATTCTAATGCATGCAACAATCAAGTATACTTTCACAGAATGAAAACAAAGCTAGTAGATACTCTTTAGAGATGCTTCTTACACACTTTCTACACCCTGAGGTGACTTCACGAACTAGGACAGTGATGGCATTTATATATCATTAGTACACTTTGTAAATTCTGAAATTTGGTAGCAAGGAAAGGATGAACAGGTTCTCAGAGCATGTGAACACTTCAAATCTTACAATGAAGTCTAGATAAAAACCTTTCCCAGCAATATTAGTTAAAAACCAATGTATCACCTGTGAGGGACAGTAAGAATTAAAGTCAAATGGAATAGAAGAGTCTGGAGGGAGCCCGGACAGCCAAAGTCAATTGCAGCAAAGTCTATGGAGCTGAGGCACTTCCTAGATAATACTAGTCTTGCACAAGTTACAGAGTTTGTTGAAGAGAAATCACTGTAGGGTCACAAATGTTACACTTGTGAAGGTTAGAGCTGGAATCAACTCTAGCAAAGTAGCTACTGCAAGGCTCAACTGAGAAGAGCAAGCTACAGACACTGAGGTAAGTACCCCAAGTCAGAACTGTATCTTTGGGTAGAAGAAGAGGGTCCAGCTGGCTTCTGTCTGGTTGCAGCAATGGAGATTCTGTGTTCCTGGGGCTCGGTCGTGGGGACATGAGGGAGGACATCTGGGGAGTCCTGCGGCAGCAACTCAAAGGTCAGCGGCAGCTATGGGCTGTTTTTGGATCAGCAGCACTTTGCGGTTTCATCGCTTTCTAAATTGCACCACCGCGGATCTTGGACACCGGTTAGGCTTCCTTCACTCCTTGAGACCTGCACTCTGGTGAGGTGACTTGAGCTCTGGTTTCCCTGCTTCTCGAGAGTCCTGTGGAGACTCCTGGAGCTTTTGGCCGGTTTACAGATGTTGCACTCGACTACGGGTTTCTCGACCCCTGGCACTCGGTTCCTGCAGCAGCAAAGAAGTACAGCCAGATGGGGAAGGTGTTCCAGCAGAGTTCGTCTCGGGGTTAATTGGTCCCACTAACCCAAGGGAAGAAGTCGGTAGTTCAACGGTCCAGGAGGATGCAGCAAGCTCCGTTCACGGTTTCTTCGTCGGGTTGTTGTTCCCAGTGGTCGACTCTGCTTCTAGTCCCAAAACCCTTGCCTTTTAAGCAGGTTTCTCCCATTGATACACAACCTAGCTTGTCACTCAAACAGCAGGGTGCCTGTCCTGCAAGGACAGCCAGACAATCAGGACTGGGTGCATTCAGGTTTCCCTAGACACGAAGCACAGTGGAGTTTCTGGCACCTCCCTCACTTCCTGCCCTTCCAGATACACTGGAGCCAGAGGCGGGTTTCAGTACAGAAGCCCGCCAAAGGCAAAACAAACAAGGGTCAAACCAGGTTTGGTGCTCAGAGTCAAACCCAAGAAAGACCTCACAAACAGAACATGGAAAAAAAAGAAGACTGACCATTTTGACAAAATGGTCACCCATGGGGGCTATACTGCAGCTATACTGCAGCTGGGGATTCATATCTATGACAGGTAATGTCCACAGCTGTGCTGCTTTGGAAAATCTTTGGCTCCTGCGTCGATGACGTCGATGCGCCGTCCCTGAGGACCTCCTCCAACGGCCGACGTCACCCGATGTGATAAGTAGGACGCACGACGCCCATAGCCTCAGTTCTGTTTTTTCCGCGAACGTGTTCGCTTCGTGAATCTCGGTATGCCTCGACTCGTTGGAGTTGCTGTTTTCTATTCTCGGTTCATTGAACCTGTTCGGTTGGTTGTGAAGACCTGTTAGTGGCGATGTCTTTCTCATCTTCGACCCCGCTTCCGTGCTTCAAGAACTACGGGGACTGTGGGTCCAAGATGTTGGTCACGGACTCGCACGACGCCTGCCTCTGGTGCCTCGGGGAGGCCACCGATACGGACGACTGTGTCCACTGCCAGTCGCTCACTGCAAAGGCCTTGCGGGAACGCAAGAAGAAGCTGTCGGTAGGCCGGGTGTCTAAGCCCCGAAAGTCGAGGTCTGCAGGGCTTTTGACCGATGACTCGAGGGGTGACTCTCCGCGTCGTCGTCGGAAGTCCGGTGGGTCTCCTTCCAGGAGTCGGTCTCGCCACTCCTCCGCCTCTTCTATGCATTCCAGGAAGCGCCGGCATAGGTCGCCTTCCCCGTCCTCTTCCGAAGACTCCGCCCGTCGGCGGGTCGCTTATCCCTCCATGCAAGCGACACCAGAGGAATCGCAGGGCACTGGTCCGTCCGCGCCTCCGAGTGGGGTCGGTCGGCACCGGTCGAGATACACCGCCTGTACGCCTTCGGGCTCGGGTGGTCGGCAGGGCTCGCGGGAGAGGTCCCGCTTGGACAAGGGTAGCCGTTCTTGCCATGCCCGTTCCAGGTCCCGGTCCTCGACGCGCTCGAGACCGCGTGATCCTGTGCCGTCTTCGAAGAAGACGTCGACGCCTGTGGCGCAGAGGTCGTCGACGATTTCTCTCGACGTTTCCGTCTTCGAGGGGGTCGTCGTCGGCACCCAGGTTGTCGAGAGACACGCTCGGAGCTCCGGCTTCGAGGACTGTGTCGACGTCGCTGATGCTGATGGCGCTGAAGCTGTCGTCGACGCCGATTCGCTCGACACCGGCGCCGACTCGTTCAGCGCCCTCGACGCCTTTTCTGTCGACGCCGACGCCTTTCGAGGCGGTGGTGTCGGAGGGGCCCCGTGGCACAGGGTTTGCCCCTACAAAGGCTATGGCTAAGGTCCGGCACTGCTTTGGTCCGCAGAGGTCTTCCTCTCCCCGCCTGGAGTACATTTCAGAGGGTGATGAAGGCTCTGATGGCGGCCTGGTTCCGGTTCCAGATGACCTTATCTCGGGCCATAGCCAGTTTGATGACCTGAGGCAGTCGCTGCATGATGCCAGTGGACTGGACACCTCTCCGGAGGTGGAGTTTTGTCGGCTGGAGCCTGGCACTCATGCCGATTCTTCATATCGGCGCCTTATTTCTCGGGTTACCGAGTACTTGGGTTGGTCAGCTCCCCCAGGGGAGTTCGTTCAGGATGATCTCACGGACATCCTTGATCTCGGTCCACCCACTGACCCAGTTTTGCCTTTTCATATGGCTCTGCAGAGAAGGGTGGCGGCGGCGGCTTGGACTGCTCCGGAGAGTCTCCCGGCAGTGGACAAGTCTTTGTCGCGAAAATACCATCCACCCATTAGCGACCCCTGCTACTTGTCTAAGCACCCCACCCCGGAGAGTTTGGTGGTGCAGGCGGCCACGGCCCCGGCAAAGCAGGCGTCGTATCCTACCATCCCTCCGGATAGGGACGACAAACGTTTTGACAGCTGGGCGAAGAAAGTGTTTTCTTTGGGGGGTATGGCGCTTCAGGCGGCCAACTCCATATGTGCCTTGTCTTGTTTCATGCACACTCTGTGGAACTGTGTTGCATTAGCGGCTGATCATATTCCCGAAGGGGACGAACGGGATGGTTTCCTTGCTATGGTTCAGGATGGCAAGGATGCTATGTGTGAGGCTGTTCAGTCGGGTTTGGACTTGGTGGATTGTGTCAGCCGGTCCATGGCGGCGAGCACCGTTATGCGCAGGTTTGCGTGGTTGCGGAAGTCTGGGTTCGCTCCTGATGTCCAGTCCCGGCTCCTCAACATGCCTTTTGACGGTGAACACCTTTTTGGCATCAAGGCTGACGAGAGCCTTGAGAGGTTGCAGACCTTCAAAGCTGCAGCGAAATCATTGGGTGCTGCAGTTCGCCAACCTCCGCCTTTTCGTCCTAAGGGACAGCAATGGAGGGGAGGTTCCTTTCGCTATTACTCGTCCTTCAGTAAAGCGAGAGGAGCTAGCAGTCAAAGAGGCCATCGTAAGAGTGCCGGAGGTGGAAACAAAGGTACTCGAGGTGCCAAGGCCGCTTGGGCAGTTGCCTCTTTGCCCTCAGGCAACGCCACAGCCGCTACCACTCAGTCATGAGGCCATGTCCCATGGTTCGCCGGTTGGGGGAAGGCTGGCGCAGCATCAGAGTGGCAAGCCATTACTTCGGATGTGTGGGTTCTGGAGATCATAACCCACGCTACTGTCTTCCTTTTCGGCAGAGGCCTCACGACAATCCACCAGGGAACCTCTCTTTGAAGAGTCTGGATCTGCTCCTTGCGCAGGAAATTCAAGCCCTGCTGGAGAAAGGCGCCATAAAACTGGTGCCTGTAGCGGAGAGGAACAAGGGATGGTATTCCCCTTATTTTTTGATTTCAAAGAAAGACTGGGGATTGAGACCCATCATGGACTTGCGCGGTTTGAACAAACTCCTCAGGAAGGACAAGTTCAAGATGGTGACTCTTTCTCAAGTCCTCAAGGCCCTTCAAATTCAGGACTGGTTGCTGTCTCTCGACCTCAAGGATGCTTACTTCCATGTGCCGATCCATCCCAAGCACAAGAAGTACCTGAGGTTCGCGGTTGGCGACTCGCACTTTCAGTTTCCGGTCCTGCCGTTCGGATTGACCTCCGCCCCAAGGGTTTTCACCAAGCTCATGGTGATGGTGGCAGCGCATCTCAGGAAAGGGGGGATTCACGTCTATCCCTACCTGGACGATTGGTTGATCAGGGGGAGCTCTCCCGAGCACGTCCTGGATCATCTGTCCGTCACCTGCCACTCCCTTTCATAGGCTGGGCTTCTCCCTCAATTTAAAGAAGTCCCATTTGACACCAACGCAGCGGCTCCAGTACATCGGAGCAGTGCTCGACACGTCCCTGGGGCAGTGTTTTCCTCCTCAGGTGAGGGCTCTTCACATTCAGCAGATGGTGCACAAGTTTCAGTTTGCCCAGAATCTCCCAACGTCCGAGTTCTTGAGACTGCTCGGCCTCATGGCATCCTGCATTCTTCTGGTGCCAGAGGCTCGTCTGCGGATGAGGTCTTTGCAGTGGGCACTCAAGCTCCAGTGGTCTCAGTCCTTCGGCAGGCTGTCGGACCCTGTTCAGGTGCCGCCCTCGGTAGCCCGGGACCTTCTGTGGTGGGCCGTCGAGGGCAATCTGATGAAGGGGGCCGCATTTTGGCTGCCATGGCCGGAGGTGACGATCGTGACGGACACATCCCTCAGGGGATGGGGAGCTCATGCCAACGAGCTGACAGTCAGCGGTCGTTGGTCTCCGTCGGAGTCCAGACTCCATATCAATCTGTTGGAGCTGAGGGCCGTCAGGCTAGCCCTGAAGGCTTTTCTGCCGACTGTGTGCGTGAAGAGTGCCCTGCTCGCTCAACCCCTTCTTCCCTTATTTTAATCCCACCAACTCCCCTCCACACTTTGCTCCAGCAGACTCTCAAGCGCTTTTCAAACACCATCCTGTCGGTTTTCATCTATGTGGGCCGGACTGTACGTATTTTGTTGTTCTCTTATCCCCCCTCCCCTGAACTGTCTCTCCAGGTCCTTTGAGGTTACCCTTAATGAGCTAAGGCTATAAGAGGTGGGTCAATCATTTTGGATTTCATTAATGTGATATTCCTCTCTCCGTCTGTCTGTCTGCTTGCTCTAGCTCCCAATCCCCGGCTGTTGTTGGAAGGTTCTCTTTTCCTGAAGCAATCTTTAGCACTTTCCTGCTTTCTTCAGGTTAATGGGATTAATATCAACTCCTATGCAGAGGAAGAGGTACTGGAATTTCTGTCCTGGGTTTATTCAGAAGCAGAGGAGGTTCACTTTCTCTTCTTATATGGGTACTGGTGGTGGGACCTGTGGGCTATCCTTCCCTGTATTTCAAAAGCCTTTCTGTGGGTTGGCAGTCACCCCTCCCATTCCCTGTTCTCTTGCCCCTATAATGGTGAATGTAGTTTGCCAGTCTAGTCCGGTTTTCTTTTAGGCAACTAGGGGCACAGGAAGAGATGTGGTCCTTCCCTTTCTGTACTCTGTAAAAACCCTTTGTAGTCAGGGTTGTGGAGGTCTTGCTGGTGCTCTGTTGGCTTCTTAGAGCTTAGCTGGGTATTCCCTGTGGTGGTCTCTCATTGGTATCACTAATTGCCTTATCTTGATCCACTCCAGGTTTCCTGTAGCACTAACCTGGCATGTCTAGGCCACATGCAATTGCAATTGGCCTCATCAATGGTAGCTTCATCAATTTCAATCTTTGAAGTTTACACACACATCTCTAAAGGAGCCTCTCAATCGGGGCTTATTGGGAAAATCCTCTACTCAGGAGTTCATTGGACATCTGTACCCCTAGGAATTCTTGTGGAGACAAACGACTCATTTGGGTGGGTTGAGACCTGGTAGGGAAATAATTTCCTAGGCAGTTTTGCACTACAAGGCTGCATGGGATGGCTTGCACCAAGGATTTATAGCCTCCAAACATTTAGTAAAGTTCATGAGTATCTACTTCCCATGCATGAACTGGGAGGTCTGCTACCCAGAGATTCATGGAAAACCTGCATGCTGTGGGCTCATGAGGAGTCCTGCACCTCAGGAGTTTAAGGGACACTTTGCACAACAGGTGTACATAGGCGCCAAGCATTTCATAGTCCCGCTTCACAGAGAACCATGAGATTAGTTGCCCTGAGAAGGGCGTGGAGTCCATGCTTAGTTTTAAGTTATGCAGTATTTATATGGGCTTAACCTGCCATTTTATGAGCTTAAAACAGTGTGTTTCCTGGGAATTCAGGGAATTCGGTAGATGGTGATGTAAACATTGCATGGTAAGACTGAATGTTGTATTGCAAAAACTTAACAATGGCTTTGTCTGCTAGGAGTTTCATGGGGAGTTCTGCACCCCTTGGGTTCATGGAGAGCTCTGTACCCCAGGGCTTTTTGCAGGGCCCTGTGCATTTCACAGCATCACTCAACAGAGGTTCATGAGATCTGCTACCAAATTATTCATTAGGGTGGGGGGACCTGCACACCGGGAAGGGGGTAATGGGTGTTCATGTAGAACCTTACATCTTGGTGGGGGTACCGGGGGAAATTAGAATTTTGGGTGTTCACAGTCAGCCCTGCAGCCTGGCTCCAGAGTGCTTGGCTCTCATAGATGGACCTGAACACTAGGAGTCTGATTGCACATCAGATACCTGCCCCCACAAGGGTTCATGGGGAGACTTGCTGCCCCTTGTTCTGTTAGAAAATCAACACCCAATCCCTACTTTTCTGTCTGATGCACAAACTAATCGTGTTTTGATTTGATACATGAATATGCAACAATTGCAATGTTGATTTTGTTGATGTTTGATTTGTCTCATTTGCTGAATTGTATTTGTTAAATGTTTGGCAGGGTATTGGATACCTATACCACCTTAATTATTATGTTGTAATATATATATTTCTGAGGCTTGTGGAATCTGCTTAGATCACATGCTGTGCATAGGCCGACATCTAGTGGAAGCTGCGGAGTATTACAGTTTGTTTTTCGAAACTCGAAAATGGGCGTCGACACAGGGCGTGCCAGTAATACTATCCCTAGTGTGACGTCTACTGTACCCAAGATCCCTCACGCGTCTAGGATCCTCAGATTGTTTTTTTCCGCCATACTGGTCGGAAGCATTTTGCGGAGTCCCCTGGCCTTAGCCATACTTTTGCTAAAAATTTAAAATAATAATCTATTGACATCCTTCCCCACCCCAACGTTGAACTTCGACACTCGACGCCGGCTGGAGAAGAAATTGACCGTCGGCTGCTGCACGACGGATTTGGGCCTCGGAAAGCCGCTGGCCTCGGCCCGGGCCATGGAAGGCCTCTGGCCTCGGCCCTGCAAGTAGGGAGAGTGGGGGGTGGTACATACTCTAACTCTTGATATATAGGTACACCTTATACATTTCCTACACTTAACAGCCCGCTGCCTCATGGTGCGTATGGAGGGTACCCCTTTTCAATTCTGCCCCAAGTGCAATCGCAAATACCCTTGGGTCGACAGGCACGCCACGTGCAATCTCTGCTTGCCGAGGGACCACCCCGAAGCGAACTGCAGAGCGTGTAGTAGGTTTAAACCTAAGACACTTAAGGACCGTTCGACGAAGCGTTGGGCCCACCACGCCAGGCAGGCGGCCATGGCAGCGGAGGGCGCCTTCAGCGACAGCAGCGACGCCGTACTTTCGGACGGCGAGGGCATTACGGCGTTGAAAGACAGCCGAGCGCAGGTCCCCGACCTCGGAAGGTCGTCCGGCAGGGCGGCTATGGGGAAGACCCCCGGCGACACAAGCGCTTCACATACTACACACACTAAACACACTAAGTCCAATCGAGACTCGACGACGTCGAGTTCTCGGAAAGAGGCACAAACAGAATGGTCCGATTCTGTGTCCTCTGGGTGCTCTCGATCAAGATCGCTGCATGACTCCAGGCAATCATCCACTCTTGCCAAGAGTGCCTCGCTCCCTAGGCTAACAGAAGTTCGATCGTCGGAAGACGAAGACGACTTCCGCCCCCAGGCCGCGCTCCAGGAATCGGAGCCCGCAGTTAAAACCAGCGAGGCCCCACGCTCGAAGGACAGGGACACCACCCCCGATCCTCGACGCCAGGCGTCGAAAACCTCCGGAGCCACTAAAGGACAGGGAAAACATGTTTCCACTCACGGGGAGGGGGAAAAACAGCAGAAGAAACAACCTTTGCACTCTTCCACACCTGTGAAACACACCACTCCCCCTAAACAGACAGACAAAACCAGGTCTGCTGATATGGCTAAAACCAGCAAAGCTACTCAAGATAAATCCCATAGACTTGCTGAGAGAGTCATCCCCAGTTCCAAAAAATGGTCCAGTGAAGACATAGATAGGGTCATGTCAAGAATGTCTTCTTTGGCAGATTTTTATGATAAAAATCCAGAACATTTCCTCTCGTATGATCCACAGGGGGCGACACCCTCAGGCTCTACTGATCCTATCCCCCCCCCCCGAGTAAAAAGCCCCGGTTTGAAACTCCGATGAGGTCAGATCCCTTCGAGGTAGAACCATACGCAAGACCATACTCACTGTATCAAGGAGAGGCTTCCTTTTGTGAGGACCAAGAATTTGGTATGATAGAAGAGCAAACCGGCACGGGCTACTATGGGGATGAGGAGGACCAGGAAGAGGAAGAGGAGGACCCGGAAACATACAGAGTAGATTCCCCGGTAGAGAACGAAGCCCCAGTTACCGACTCCCCGGTCGATAACCAACCCCTCCTAAACGAGATTCTCGCACGCGCAGCAGAACATTTCCACATTGACACCCACGGTGTCCAGGAGGAAAGGGACTTTGCAGAAGAGTTAGTGGGAGAAAGGAGGCTTGTTGCCCAGACCATCCCTATCCTTAAGTCCATTCAGCGGAGAATAGATCCGTCCCTGGTGAACCCGAACCTCACCAGAGCAGTCAATCCCAGGGTTGAAAAACTTTTCAGGGCGGCCCAGTCTGACCCTCTCTATATAAGAGGACATCTGAAGCCAGACGCCCTAGTTGTCACCAACACTCGTAAGAGGGCTGGAACACCCTTGTCATCGTCCGAAGATCCTCCCGACAAGGAGAGCAAAAAACTATACGGTTTCGGCAGGAAAGTAGCCTCAACGTCCGCCTATCAAGCAAGGATTGCAAACTCCACCACCCTGTTGGCCAGCTACAACTGCCATCAGTGGGAAGAAGTCGCGGCACTCATAGCCTCTGCTCCTGAAGCTTTAAAGGGCCAGTTAGCTCGGATTTCCGCAGAAGGTAGAGCCGTGTCTGGTTGCATTTTGAAAGCAACCTTCGACGCCGCGGACAACGCAGGCAGATTGATAGCGGAAGGCACTGTTATCAAGAGACATGCGTGGTTACGGCAGTCTGGTTTTAAGGCAGAAACCCAGGCATCGTTGTTGGACAAACCGGTGGAAACCGATCTGTTGTTTGGTAAGGCGGTCGAAGACGCACTGAAGAATGCCAAGGACGAATACGAAACACTCAAGTCCCTTGGCCAGTTAACCAATAAACCCCCTAACCAGAGAGGGAATAGTAATTTTCGTCGCCCACGCGGCCAAAATTCCCAGAGAGGATCTACCTATTCCCAAGGGCAGGGTACACAGTGGAACAACAACCAACAGTCTACCCAGGGTTACGGCAGGGGTAATAGGAGAGGTCGTGGTAAAGGCAGAGGCAGCCCCAACAAGGGAGGCGGCACGCCTCCACCAAAGCAGTGACGCTCAGTTCAGGGTCCCTTCTCACGCAACCCCAGTAGGGAGACGCATTTCCAACTTCACCCAGGCTTGGGAAGGGATCACATCAGACAGATGGGTGCTGTCAACAGTATCCACAGGATATTGTATAGAACTACTGCAGCGTCCCCGGAACCATCCTCCACGACAAAGAGTACACTCTTTAGAACATCAGAAGATTCTCCTCGAGGAGATCGCCATTCTGCTAGAAAAGGATGCGATAGAACACGTCCCGGGACACCAGGTAAACAAGGGTATTTATTCAACTTACTTCCTTGTGCCAAAGAAAGATTTGACAATGCGCCCAGTATTGGACGTACGGCCTGCCAACAAGTATGTCAAGCCCCAAAAATTTCGTATGACCACGCTACAAGAGGTAATCCCCCTCCTAAAAAAGGGGGATTACATGGCAACCTTGGATATGAAAGATGCTTATTTTCATATTTCCATGTTCCCAGCGCACAGAAAGTATTTGCGCTTCAAGGTGGACAGTCGACACTACCAATTCAAGGTACTGCCCTTCGGGATAGCTTCAGCACCAAGGGTATTCACCAAGGTACTGACGGTGGCGGCTGCACACCTACGCAGGGAGGCAATCCCAGTGTACCCTTATCTGGACGTCTGGCTCATAACGGGGGAAACCCCAGGAATTTGCAGGACAAACATTCAAAGGACGATCAACCTCCCCCTCTAGTTAGGCTTCTCAATCAACGAGAAAAAGTCAAGCCTGGTGCCAAGCACCTCCAAACAATTCCTAGGAGCAATCCGAGATACTCAAGAGGGGTTGACCTTTCCTTCAGAAGAAAGAATTCGGAATATACTACTGCAAATTCCGCATTATCAGTCCGGTCAACAAATAACGGTACGCAAAGCAATGCGTTTACTGGGCATGATGGCGTCATGTATTTACCTGGTCCCCCACGCGCGCCTGTGAATGCGTCCCATGCAGGAATGGTTGGCGAAACAGCGGTCTCAGGCAAGTGGTCAGTGGGACGATCTAGTGGTTGTTTCGCCAACACTGGTACAAAGCCTTCACTGGTGGACAAGAGAGAATCTCGCACAGGGGAAACCCTTTTACGATCCCGAAGTACAGGCACGAGTCACTACAGATGCATGCCTGACATGGTGGGGAGCTCACCATCTCCACCACACAGCTCAGGGTCTCTGGTCTCACTCAGTGGCCAAGAACCACATCAACCTGCTAGAGCTTCTGGCAGTATTCAGAGCGCTTCAGGCGTTCTAGCCCCACCTACTAACCCTGTCAGTGCAAATCCGGACGGACAGCACAACAGCCATGTTCTACCTGAACAAGCAAGGAGGGACTTGCTCGCCAAATCTGTCCAAGCTTGCCCAGAAAATCTGGATATGGGCACTCAGATGGAACATCTTCCTGTCATCACAACATGTTCCAGGGGAGCTCAATTCCCTAGCGGATGCTCTGAGCAGAGACTCCCTCCCAGAAGAACACGAATGGGTTCTACACAGAGAGGTCGTAGAAGATATCTTCTCTCAGTGGGGTTTCCCCACTATAGACTTATTCGCCACAAGCGAAAACAGACAATGCCCAGGATTTGCATCCAGGTTCCCCCAACCAGACTCCCAGGGGAACGCCCTGTGGATGAACTGGTCAGGGATGTTTGCGTACGCTTTTCCACCAACTCCTCTCATCAGGAAAGTGGTGAACAAGATGAACAGATAGTCGATGACGCTCGTCCTAGTTGCTCCCATGTGGGCAAGACAACCGTGGTTCCCACACCTACGCAGGATGGCGGTGTGCGAGCCCATCAAACTTCCAGCCTGGTACAACCTACTGTCCCAGCACCAAGGTCAAACACTGCACCAGCAACCCAACTCAATGAACCTGGCAGCATGGCTCCTGAGGTCATATAGTTTGGACATCTCAATTTGCCACAGAGGTGTATGGACATCCTAAAGGAATCTAGGAAACCAAACAAAAGGCACTGTTACTTTGACAAGTGGAAGAGGTTTGTTATCTGGTGCCAGAGTAGACAAATCAACCCTTCCACTATTGTTACATACCATACTCACTGAAAGTACACCTGGCAGCCCTGTCGGCTTACACCACTTCCCATAGCAAGGTTTCGTGGTGGAAAGTACCAGTAGTTAAAGCCTTCATGGAAGGAGTAAAGAGACTTCACCCTCCTATTTCAAACCCACCACCAGGGTGGGACCTTAATGTGGTGCTAGCCAAGCTCATGGGCCCCCCTTTCAAACCCATGCATAAAAGCAGTCTCAAACACCTGACTTATAAAACGGCCTTCTTAGTAGCTATTACTTACTGTAAGAAGGGTCAGTGAAATTCAGGCTCTGTCAGTGCAGGATCCCTTCTTTACTGTCCATAAAGACAAACTGGTTTTACGCACACACCCTAGGTTCTCACCTAAATTTATATCAAAATTCCATGTAAACCAGTCCATCGAGCTTCCGGCTTTCTTCCAGAACCCGCAAAGCTCGGCTGAGGTGAAACTACACACCCTAGATGTGCGTAGGGCGGTCCTCTACTATGTAAATAAAACCAGACCGCTAAGAAAAACAGATCAACTGTTTGTCTCCGTAGCTACAGGCAGAGAGGGGGATCGCATCTCTAAAGGTGCCATCTCGAAGTGGATTATTAACTGTATCCAGCTGTGTTACTGACTCTCTGAAAGAACTCTACCTTTCAGGCCAAGAGCCCACTCTACTAGAGGCATTGGGGCCACTCTGGCTTTCATTGCAAATGTACCACTTGACACCATTTGCAAAGCAGCTACTTGGAGCTCTATTCAGTTTTACTCGGCATTACTGCATTGACACCCATTCCAAGACAGATACACAAGTGGGACAAGCGGTTCTAAGACACTTATTTGCTCATGACCCTTCTCACATCCCACCTCCTTCTTCAGGTACTGCTCGCTAATCTATGCACAGCATGTGATCTAAACAGATTCCACAAGCCTCAGAAGGGATACATTACCCACTGTAATCGTATTTCTGATGCATGTATCTGCTTAGATTCACATGCAACCCACCCTTCCTCCCCTCTGAGAGAAGGCGCATGATTGCTTGTAGTCTTACCTTTCTGTCTATCTGCTTGGATTATCTGTACTCACGCTACTCCTCATTCTACCTCATGTTAGAAAAAATACAATCTGAGGATCCTAGACGCGTGAGGGACGCGTGAGTGGACGTCACACTAGGGATAGTATTACTGGCACGCCCTGTGTCGACGCCCATTTTCGAGTTTCGAAAAACAAACTGTAATACTCCGCAGCTTCCACTAGATGTCGGCCTATGCACAGCATGTGAATCTAAGCAGATACAAGCATCAGAAATACGATTACGGTGAGCAATGTATCGTATATATATATATATATATATATATATACACATTATTTTTGTTAATCTTATGACCATACAAGGAATGCACCAAGCCCTGTTTTGAAAAAGGCCGATGTAGGGCCGAAACATGTGTCAACCAAGGGCCATTCTGTTAATAAATACGTTTTGCACTTTATTGGGTGCACTGTCCTGGATCTTTTTCCCTTTTCTTCTGATTGTGTATGACTGGTTCTCCCCGGCTTCCCATCCATCCAGTGACCTGCGACCCCATCTGAACTTATTATCAAGACTGAAGGGACCTGTTGTCCCCCTAACCATACCTTTATAACTAATTGGAAAGACTTGCTCAGTCTTATTAAATTTTTGAGTCGCCAACTAGACCAGCTGGACCCATAAGCCTGGGCTATATTCAAAGACTCAGATTCTTTTACAGCTTGGCAACAAGGCAGACCAGATCAACACACTCAACCAATATGGCAGCCTTTTTGAGAAATCGAGAAGAAGAAACAAAAAATCTTTTAACCAAGAAAGGCGATATGACACATGCTTTCTCCAATCTAAACAAACGACAAGAGGATCTTCGTACTAAATTCATGAAGCTGGAGAGATTGTCTAAAAAAAGAAATAGACAAATACTGGGAAAAAGTTTCCGTTGAAAATGATGTCAAAAATGATCAGGTTCCTCGTGGCCTCAGAATCCTAATTTTCCCTAATTTCAAGAATAATGATGATAATGATCTAGCGGAAGCATGGGAGGCTAACCTCAGCAATAGCTCAATGAAGATGCTGGATTTATTAATTGAACATGCGTCAAGAGAACACAAAAGATCAATTGAGGGGATAGAAGCCATCAAAAAGGAGATTGGAGCGATGAAAGCAAGTGACGAGTCAAAAAAGAATTATGGCAAAATGATGATATTTTGCAGATTTACCAGGATGAAGTCAAGATTAGAAAACTAGGAAAGAGCTATAGAGATGATCGTGACTACAGAGAGGACAGATTTTACACCTTTCAAACGAAGTATGACAAATACACTAAACCATCACCTAGAAGCTCCACACCTAACACATCATTTGCTAGCTCAGAAGCTGATTCAGAACCTGATACTGTGGATATAGAAGCTACCAAAGATAAATCGGACAAAGGATATATGAACCAAATAAAAAGATATAAGAAGGGAAATCGTAACTTACCCCAGAAAACAGTCAGTTTTCAGATACCACCAATGGTGAACGTACCTACCCCACTGCAAGAAGGAGAGGATGCGGCCAGCAGAGGACAAGACAACGCATCAGACAACAAACGCGACCCAGTTCAAAGGAATCGAACAAAAACAAATGAACTATGATTTGGTACTTAACCTTTCAAAAAGACTGAACTCAGAAGATGAAAGAAAACTACTTAACAAAAGGGTTATCCTTTTCACCATCCAAAGGATACAATGATATTGACATACATATAGATTTGTTCAGATTCATACGGTAACTGAGGTTGAAAAAATGTTTTGCAACTAAAGCACCAGGGGATTATCAAAGCAAAGAAGCCCCAATACCCATCAGTGACCTAACTATACAGGATATAGAGGATACCTTCATACTAAGATCTTTAATGGAAGATGATGATTTTGAAATACACAATCTACTATTTGAAATACGGCTTAAACCGGATCTCTTAACATCTAAAGAATTGAAAACAAAATCTAAATTGAATCCCCAAATATTGTCAGATAACATCATTGATACGTTCTACCAGGTGGTTACACAGGATTTATACAACTTATCCCTTAATAGGCAAAGTGACCCTGCGGACAATTTGACTAAAGGGGAAAGACTCGCACTCAAAACTTTATCGGAAGACACCTCCATAGTGATTAAAGAGGCCGATAAAGGGGGCAATATTGTTATAATGGACAGGAAAGACTACCTACTTATGGCATATAACCATTTATTAACACCTGGATGCTACAGAAAGCTTGCTTTGTTAGAGCGTCAATTAATTTTAAATCAGATTGAAGAATCAGTACTTAATTGGCATATAAAAGGCATGATTACTGATGAAGAAAGAACATATTTCCTTACCAAGAACCCGATAACTCCTACTTTGTACTTTCTACCCAAGATCCACGAAAATTACCAAACCATCCCTGAGGAACATCCAATCCTTAGTGGAATTGGTTGGGTTACCGAAAATCTCTCTGAATTCCTGGATAGTATACTAAAACCACGAGCGAGTTTAGTTAAATCCTACCTACAAGACTCCTCTAGTCTGATTCGTATATTGCAAACATTTCTCTGGCGAGATTCCTTTGTGCTGGCGACTTTGGATGTCAAGGCGTTATATACGTTGATTCAGCATAAGTGGGCATTGGCCTCGATTGATTATACGTTTAGGAATGACTCTGCTTCCTACTACTTTCAAATAGACATGCTAAAGGAAATGTTACAAATAACCTTGGATTAAAATTTGTTTACATTCAATTATTGTCTTTATCAGCAACTGAAAGGGGTTGCAATGAGGACCAAATATGCCCCTGCACTAGCAAACATCTTCATGGGGATGTTGGAGGAATATATAGTATACCAGGATCCAGCATTCAATGAAAAAGTCAAACTTTGGACCAGATATATAGACGATATCTTTGTGATCTGGGAAGGATCAGAAGCGTCATTTTGTGAATTTACCAACAGACTCAACCTGAATCCTTTTGAAATCGAATTTACTGGTGAACAGAATTGCAATCAAATCAACTTCTTAGATCTGACCATACACGTACAGAATGACCACCTAGAAACCTGGACGTTTCGTAAACCGACAGACGTTAATTCAATATTGCATACGCAGAGTTGTCATCAACGCTCAATCCATAATATTCCACTTGGAGAATACATCCGAGCAAGGCGAAACTGTCAAGATGATTATAAGTTTCAACAAGAGTGCCAATTCTTGAGGAATCGATTTAAGGAAAGAGGATATCCTAATAAATGTATACAAAAAGCGTTTGAGAAAACAAGGAATCTTCAGCAAACTGATACGCTAATTGCCAAGGACACATCAAAGTGTAACGCTCACCTGGCTCCCACGGAGGCGCTGGTCTGGTCTGGGTTGCTGTGGCCTCTTCAAGCGTGATGCGCAGAATTCGGACCACCGGTTGAACAGGACCCCCAAATCTTGCTTGTATGGCCCGTAGGAATATCCTTCTTATGGTTTGGAAGGATGAACTCTCCATCCTGCTTCTGGTGCAGGGGCGCGCGTTCGTCCAGTTACTTCACTGGTTTTCAGAATGGCGCTGGCAAATCCACTTGACTTTTCTGAGCGATACGCCGTAAGTATGAAAATGCAAAAGTTCAAGTGTGAGCCTCCTTTTATGTTGTTTTTTCCTAACCTGTGATCTGTCCTTTATTTCAGGTGCAGAACAAAGGCGATGCGTTGAGGGGTTAAACTGCCGTGGTAAAATCAGGTGAGTTAGTGATGAGGGCGACCCCTCTAAATGTCTTTATAATTCCCCAGTAATGTCTTTTGTCCTTTCCCCATAGGGGCCGGGGTGCGGTACCTGCCAAAGATGCGGCGCCGACCCGAGATGTGGAATGGTTCACCAAGAAAAGCCAGTAAGTAATATGGCTGAAAATTCGGCTTTCCTCTTGTGTTCCCTTGCTCACCTTTTGTCTCTTCTTCTCTCCCCTAGGTGCAGAGATGTGGCGACCAGTGCTGAGAGCCGCGATGGAGCCGGGCGGCGTCTCGGGAACAGGTGAGTGAAGCACGGCGCTGCAGCGAGCAACGCAGTGCTTTTAAATGGAAGTCTTCCTTCAGGAATGCTGGCGTGAAGATTCCGGATGCAGGTAAGAAGGTTGAATAAGTTCTTGGTTTTCACCTTTCTCTTCTCTTCTTTCCTTACAGGTGTTCCAGGTTCGAGGCGGGCGTGGCTGGAGTCCAGGTGCAGGAGCAGACACAGTGAGCGTTCAGCTGCTGGGATGCAGAACAACGCGAAGCACGTGTGGATGTCCGGGCTTGGCTTAAATAGCCTTGGAAGAAGTTCCAGGTGAGTATTCTTCCACAGCCCCACCCAAGTAACAAAATAGTTCCTTCAGAAAAATAGTCCCTCCTAAGCCTCATTTGGCTTGGTTCTTCATGCAGCATGGTCTGCATCAGGTGAGTGTGCAGCATGGTCTGCTTCAGGTAAGTGCACCAAACACTTCCCCTTATGAGCCTGGCGCCTATGGCGCCAGGACTGATGTCCAACATGAGCCTGGCGCCAACGGCGCCAGGACAGAGTCCAAAGAGCCCCTATAAAGGGCCGCTGGGCTTTTACCCAGGGGCGTGATGCCTGCTCCCAGGGGTGCTGGGCCTGGCCTGGTGCTCCGGGGGTAGGCATCATGACACAAAGGCAAAGCAGATGAAGTTAATGTTAATTACACAGTCCAATAAAGATCACCATTTGATTAGGAAGACCTTACAGAAACATTGGCATTTACTGCATTTGGATGAACATTTAAAGAACTGATTAGATGATAGACCCACAATCATCTTTAAGAAGGCCAATACGCTGAAAACAATAATTTGCCTGTCACTGTTAGCAGATACACATAAGGAGAAAACACTTACCTGGCTCACTGGGAATGAGCCATGCTTTTGCAAATGTGGTTATTGTACAATGTGTCCCTATGCAGGGGACAAGACTAAAGAACTCAAGGGTCCTAATGGCAAACAGTTCAGGATTAAGCAGACGTTAAATTGTAGATCAAAGTTTGTCATATATGTGATTATTTGTATCTGTAACAAGTTTTATATTGGTAGTACCAAAAGAGAACTAAGGATTAGGATCCGTGAGCATTTAAGTAAAATTGGAAGTCAGGACCCGACTCTGCCTTTATCGGTGCATTGGCAGAAAAATCATCAATGTGATGACAAAGCTGCAATCAAATTTGTGGGGCTACAGCAGGTCCAAATGAGTAAAAGAGGTGGGGACAGAGTCCTATAACTTCGTCATGCAGAGGCTAGACTTATCTGTCACTTTAACACAACCATGTTGGGTTTAAACTTGGACACGGAAATGGCGTCATTCCTATGATATATTCTGAGTACTTCTGTGAGTTTCAATGTTTAATCTGATTAGTATGAGTGATTGCAGAATTATACGTAAACATGGATCACTTTCATCATATACATTAGGATTTCTAATAGCACTCAAAAATATGGCAGGTAAACCTGCCACAATTTTTCTTTTCATATTTCATTTGTTTAGGTGGTTACCATGGTAACGATATGAACGAGGCTCATTCGTTTTAGCAGAGAATTACGTGATTTTGCTTTTTGCCATTTATGGCATTTATACCAAAAAAGTTTTCCGTCCTTTAGGCTCAAAACCCATTAGTCATCTAACAATGTCAGTCTAATAATTTAGAACTTTGATTACTCATTTTCTTCAGCTAATCTACAATGTAGGAATACTCGTGCCAGTTGCTTAGCAACGGCACGTAGCGGCGGACCGAGTCACGCATCACCTTGGGAACTAGTAAACAAATAGTCCCAAGATGGCGCCTGCCCGCATTACACTTACTGATCAAGCCAACGCGAAAGACAAAGTAAGTCAGCTACGTTCTACCATTCCGATTTTCGGCATTATTCCTTTTTATGACGGCACTCAGTCATATGGGGTTAAACTCCATGGAGTTTGTGATTTTTGCCAACTCTCGATAGACCGATAATACAATTAACGTGCAGTACAATTGTTTACGAATATACAGGACTAATCGCGGGTTTAATTAATAACGCGAGAACTATAAAGTGTCTACATTATATCCAGGAACAAAACACATGTACTAAGCAATTTAACATGACACAGGCGTTAGGTATGACTAATGGTTGCTTTTTCTCAACTACTATGACAATACTTCTGAGGTCTATGGGAACAAACCCAAGAACATTTTGAGATGAATAGTTTAACTCCCGAAGAGGATAAGCTTTACAGCATGCGACATGGTCTCAATTGATAAAATAGAATTGGAATTATGATTACTAACGAGATATTTCTCTTGTTTTGTGTTTTTCGTTTTTCTGATTTCTCTCCCTTTTCCTCTCCTCAAACCTCGGTTTGCATTGTACAATATTTACTTTCAAATTTTTTCATTTATGGAAATATTTTCTGGAATCATCTGACATTTGTTTTTCACGTACCCCTTTGTATCCTTCCCATTGCCAATCCCTACTTTTCTGTCTGATGCACAAACTCATCTTGTTTTGATTTGATACATGAATATGCAACAATTGCAATGTTGATTTTGTTGATGTTGATTTGTCTCATTTGCTGAATTGTATTTGTTAAATGTTTGGTATGGTATTGGATACCTATACGACCTTAATTATTATGTTATAATATTAATATATATATATTCTTTTTGTTAATCTTATGACCATACAAGGAATGCACCAAGCCCTATTTTGAAAAAGGCCGAAGTAAGGACCGAAACACGAAGGGCCATTCTGTTAATAAATACGTTTTGCACTTTATTGAGCGCACTGTCCTGGATCTTTTTCCCTTTTCTTCTGACAACACCATGGGGTGTCTATGGAGATCTGCACCCAGGGGCTCAGGGAGTACCTGGCAAAGGACAGTGATGAAATATGCACCCTGTTGAATCTTGACGTGGGTGTATGGGAGGCTTTCATGGGGCGGCCTTCATACGTGGCGGAGTTCATGGGATGACCAGCACTCATTGGTTGGTTTATAGGATGACTGAATCCTAAAGTTTTCTCGAACCCTCTACCTTTCTTTGGGTGACCTATGAAGGGATCCCCTTTAACTTTGACTTTTGATGTCCTACAAAGGGTGATATCCTCCCCTTCCCCTCCTCTATCATGGACAATTTTTTTTCCAGACCATCATGCACATCCCTTATACCAGGCAATATATTAATTTGGCTGTTCACCTTTTTTTTGTTTCCTTCCCAGGTTCATTGAGGAGAAGTCGTCCTTTGAGTATGGGCAAGTGAACCACGCTTTGGCAGCTGCCATGCGTACCCTGATCAAGGAATACATGATCCTCATCACTCAGTTGGAGCACCTACAGCGGCAGGGTCTGCTCTCCCTGCAGAAACTGTGGTTCTACATACAACCCACCCTGAGGACCATGCAGATTCTGGCTCTACTCAGTGAGTAGAGGTTTATAACTAGAGTGTGGGTATTTTTGGACAACTTGCTGAATTATGTTTTAGAAGCTATACATGCACATCTATCCTTCTAAGTAAGAACAACCATTTCATAATAATCAATGGTTTTGCAAATGCTCCTAGAATAACTCGGAAGAACAAATAATTCAAAGGCATTGTGTCCCAATTGAGTTAAGGGGAGCGGGTTAAAGAGTGGGTGCTTCAGGGACCTTGGAAATTAGTATTTTAGAGAACTGAAAGACAGTCTATACAAGACAGCACAGATCCTGCCGTTGAAGGAAAGGATGTTGCTGTTCTCCAAAATGGGTATAGTGAGACGTAATGAAAAGATACGATGAGGTAAGGGAGGAGTACAATAGGAAGAGAAGGGTTGAGCAGAGGTAAGAGCTGAAATTGAAAAGGGGATTGAAGGCTAAAGTGTTCTGAGCAAGATTTGAGGTATGGCTGGGGTATGAAAAGTAAATGGGTTAGGGGGAAAGCTATGAACATAAAGAGCAAAGCGGGAAGAAAAATAGAAGGGTAAGCAAATGCAGAAAGAGTGAGTCATAAGAGAAAGGCTGACGGGCCAGAGTACAAGGTGTTTGAACAGAAAAGTCAAGGAGGCCGTAACTTGGATAGAGCTGAGGGAATATAAGAAAGAGAAGAAATGTGCTCTATTAGAGGAACAAAGCAGGGTAAAGTGCAAATAAACGCTGTCTGGGATTTGGGATTATTTGACAGAATGTAAAATATTCTAGATTATGTTGTGGTTTGACATTGTGTCTTGGATATGCATTTCATAAATGTATTGTTGGCTTGTGTTTGTTGTGGGAGGTCAGATGTAGGTGTCAGACCAGAGCACATGTTTGAAACATATTTTGTTTAAAAGAAAGAATGCCTTGTTTAACCCCTTCTTCTAAGATGCATTACTTTTGAATGTTGGCAACCTACCCTTCTAGAGTCTTCCTGTGCACTTCTGGGATGCAATAGGGCTTGAGGTTAACAGTCAGCCCATGGAGTGTTCGAATATATAGTGGAAATCAATTGGATTGGTCATTGGTCCTAAAAAGAAATCAAAACCAATAGATTGGGGTGTGTCCTTTTCTGGTAGTTTAACTATGGGATTTAGGTGTCTGATTAACACAGGTCCCAACCATGTATCAAGTAGTTTGAATACCACTTCTGACACCATTTGTGGTAGGTCAGATGTAGAAGTCTGACCAGAGGACAGATTTCTATGCCCTACCACTATCAAAAGAAAAAGAACAAAATAAGCCTTAGTTCAAGCTAGGGTGTTACCCCCCCCCACACCTCCTTAGTGGAAGTAATGGTGACTGGTTATCTTACCCCATCCCACCCAGCCCCCCACCGAACCAGTTGTCAAAGTCTTTTCCAGAGCTTGTCCTGTCTCTGTTCGTCTTTCTGTCAAAACAGCCTTATCAGGCAGTTTTAAAAGTACTTACTTTACCCCATCTCCTGGGATGGATTCTCCTCGTTCGAAGTAACAGGTTCTCCTGACCTGGGTTGGTCTGTATTCACAAAAAACAAAATTCTCTCTCTACCTCATGGAATATTTATTTTCTCAGCCTTCAACTGACAACTAGTGACCTAAAAAATGTACTTTCTCTTGTCTAAATTTATTTTTCTCTAATGTGAGAGTGAGACCTGCTTCTCCCAATCTTTTCAGTACCTCCTTAAGTCTGACATCCTGTTCCTCTTTGTCAATTCCTCAAACCAAGGTGTCGCCTTGGTAGTATTTTATTCCACTCAAACCATGCAAAGGTTTATGCATATTCTTTTTGGAACACAGTGGCAGCTGCAATCAGTCCAAATGGCATAAGAGAACGCTTAAAACACTGGTGTTATGAACATGGTGATTGCTCAAAATTCAGTGTGCAATTCTGCCTGATGGGCAGATCTTAAATCTGACACCGTGAATATCTTTGCACTGGATATTTCTGACACCAATTCATCAACCTTGGGTAAAGTAAATTTTCCCGCTATTATGTTCTCATTAACATTTCTAAGATCTGTGCATAACCTAATAGTGCCATTAGCCTTCCCAACCACCACTATGGGGCTCACCCACTCAAGAGCCTCTGCCACTTCAATAATGCTTTCTCTTTATAATTTGGAGAGTTCCTCCCATACTTCCTTTCTCACTGTACAGCATTCTTCGAAAGCCCAACTGCCACAACATGATCCATACATAACAGCTGCAGTTTCCTGCTCACATTCCCTCCAGCAGGTCTCCCAGTCATCTCCTACACTTTCTAGATCCAATTCTTCAGCATATACAGCATTCCTGAAAAGCACATCTGCCACAACACTAATCACCCCAGCGATGAGAATCATGGCTCTACTCGTAGAGAGTGTGTCCTTTCATAGCACTTAAGGAGTATCTCTCCTTGCCCAGCAGAGCTCACCTTTACCCACACGCGCATGAGCGGGACAAGGCCACCTCCTGCATGCAAGGGTTTTCTTTTCCCCGCCCATGCAATGTGTGTTCATGAACTATCTTGTGCATATATTGTTGCTGTTCTCATTACACTGTTGCTCCTAATTCTGCATGGTTGTTGATCATACAGCGGGCTGGAGCCCTAGGCATTGATTTTGAAACAAAGTCCTCTTACCCCCAAGTTTGTATAGCAACATTTTAACTTATCTGTAGAGAATACAGTAGATATTTAGAATATTGGAGATTTTACTTTAAAATAGGCATGGAGCTTGTGTTGTTGGGCTTAGTTCATGTCACCCCTATTCTTTTAAAAGCAGTGTTTATACGAACACTAATTCAGCAGAACACTTGCGGAAATGCTTAGTTTATGTTCCAAACGCGATTTTTAGATCACTGCTCAGTGTGTTGTCGTTGCCGTGTATCGATCAATGTTCAGTCGAGAAATGTTGCAGTAAATCGCTTGCAGTAATGCTTACCCCGATACTTTGTATTCTGTGTGTCCTTGGATTAAGCATCAGGCTATACTTGCTCCAGATTTTTAAAGCATAAACTACATACATTTGATATTTTATAAATCTTTTTACTGGTAATGTGTTTTCTCTCTTGCAGCCAGTTCCCTGGACAAGGGGGCCTGTATGGGAGGCTCCACACTGAGCCTTCTTCATGATCGAACGTTTGGTTACACTGGGGACAGCCAGGCTCAAGAACTCTGCTTGTACCTAACCAAGGCTGCTAGTGGGCCATACTTTGAAATCCTGGAAAAGTGGGTGTACCGTGGAGTGATTGTGGATCCGTACAGGTAAAATAGATGAGGGATAGAATGTATAGAATGTGATGGCAGAGAAGGACAGTGGATACAATGTAGACTTTGATGTTAAGAAAGCATAAAATTCAACAGTAGAGAAGGCCAAAACCTGGGATATTACAGTAGTGGAAACGCTTAATCAAATATTGAAACAAATGAGTCCAAAGCATGTGGAATTGGAGAGCAATGAGGTTACAATGCATGCAGTATGAAAGTAGAGGAAAACAGATCGTAGAACCCGAAAGCAGTTGAGAACCAAGAATATTTTTGACAAAGTGTTCAATGTAAAGGTGATAAAGGTGCCCCCCCATTGGGATTCTATGAACCTTACCATACTTGCTTTCTACTGATGGACACTGCAACTTTGTTGAAAACTTAGCACACTTTTTGCCTGCTGCACACAACACTTTCTCATCCCCCTTCTACAGACCACTCCTGCTACAGACCTCACCTGCAATATCCCCCCTGACTGTTATAGACTTCACCTGCTCTCACTATTGTCACACACCTTACCTGCTGTGCTGCATACCGCACTTGGGCTGCTCTTTGCCTTGCTTCTTGACCAGCCCTCATCTGCTCTTTGTTGCCACAGACCTTACCTTCCCCCTCCACTGTCACAGAACACAACTACCCTCTCCAATGCCGCAGACCTCTCCTTGTCCCCATGCCATACACCCACACTACCCCGTTCCACAGACATCACTGTTCCTCTTCCCCCCAACCACAGAGCTTGCCTGTTCCCTCCCCCCATCAAAGACCTTCCTGCCCTCCCCAGCTGCTGTAGAACTCCTGTGTTCTTTTTTCTAAAAGACAGGTTTCAATGATATGCATTATAGGTTCACCTTTTAGGGTCACTTTACCTTTTTGTTTTTCACTATTTATATGTTTGGATCACTGACCTATTTCTTGTGGTCAGTGGTGGACAGACCCCTGCCATTGTAACCCTTTTTCATGCATGATTATATGTTCCTGGGTTGCCAATAAGTCTCTCAGTCCGAGGGGTGCTTCTTAAACACCCAATTGGTGCCCCAGTGTGTTTAAATCACCTGTCATTGGTTTTGGGGATAGTCTGGTGGCAGCTCTTATGTAGTTTTGGCTTCTCCAGGGATGCAGGCCAATTTACTGCATTGGTAGCCCATTGTACCTTTCTAGTGGCCATTGGGGTACTAACGTATTTTATTTTTTAAGTCCTACCCTCTGCCTTTTTGTTTGAGGTTCCTTTATTCACGGCACCCATGTAGCAGGCCTAAAAGTTGTGCTCTTCCAACACAGGCTCTTTGTGGGTCCAGCGGCACAGCCTCCATATTGATTTCTACTGCTTTAGACCACTCTTTGCCCCTGGCTGGCCATATCCCATCCTGTGGAGGTGGACCTGGTTGAGTGGCAGATTCAGGGGCCAATAAGATGGTGTACCCTTACAGGTTGTGGTGTCCACACTTGTTTTTGTCAACAACAAGATGACTTCCGGGCATCACTGAAGACTGCCACTCACTTTTTGATGGGCTGTTCTGATAGCTGTGGTGATGTCCCCTGCTTGATGCATGGTGTGAGGTGCTGCCAACTGCTATGTGATGCTGTGCCTGCGGTGTAGTTTGAGTGGATTCCCATGCCTACCCTACCATTGGCCCAGTTTGTTTGTTGGCAGAGGAGCAGGACGTTGCTGACCCTTTAAAAGGGATCAGTATACCTGAAATAAATCTAAAACTCAAGACCCTCTGTGGTACAACCATGCCCAAAGGTTGATACCTGCAACGTTTAATATTGGTCCTGAGTCTGCTGTGGCTAGTGACCTAACCTACATCTCCCTGAAGATGCCCAATGTGTCTGAAACATATCTGGAGTTGATTGTGGTCTTGTGCAGATGTTGTGACCTTGCCGTTCAGGCTGGACTGTCCCTTTTGGGGCAAGACCAAGCCTGATTTGCACATGGTCTTCTCCCTTCTTCAATGGTTTGGGAGACTGAAAAACAATGGAATTGAGGGTTCCCAGAACATTAGCAGTGGTTGATTAATGTAAAACCTTCCAGCTCACCTTTCAGTTTGGCTATACGGCAGGTACAGGATCCCCATCTCACACATGATAGCACTAAGGCCGGCAGGGGGGCAGTGTTCACCAAGACCTTCCTGCGAAGCTAGGATCACAGCATAAGAAGTAGCATCTGGGAAACACATGAATCTCTGTATGGTATGAATATGTGCTGACAATCATGCACCCAGAGACCTTCAATTTCTTAGTTGGCATATTCGGCTGAACCTAACCGTGTCTTAACGCAGAGTGCTGGGATGTGCTGCAGCAGCTTCTGACCGTAAGGAAATGGAATTACAACATGCCAGTCAACCTTCATAGACAATTGATTAGTTTGTAATGGAGGCAGCACAGGTGTCATTGAAGTCTCTAGAAAGTATGTCTTTAGCAATCCTCTTTCAAGCCTAGAAGGTGACTGCACAGAGAGCAACAGGAGGAGAGGAAGGAGGAAGTCTTAAAGAGGCTGAAGAGATGAGTTCAAGGGAGTAGAGGAGGAATTTATTCAGGAGGAGTTTGGAAGTAACATTGATGGAGAAATGTGTCTAGGAACAGATTGGTGGAGATATCAAGGGTGAGGTGGAGGCACGTGTTCAGGCGGCGGTGACAGAGGGGAAAAGGAGGAGGAGAAGAGAAGAGAGGAGAAGGAGAGGAGGAATATCAGCAAAGAGGCTGAAGAAATTGAGACAAAGCAGGCACACTACAGCCTGCAGGCGGGAGTTGAAAAGGGGTGCAAGCTTAAGTATTTGGCAAGCATTTAGGGGGGGTTACAGAAGGTGTTGATGAAAAAGTGCAGAGGACAGGAATGGCAGGGGAGGTTGCCTTAGACACTCAACCATGAGACTGGTCGAGTGAGTCGACAAAGACAGGGTGTTGGGGACAAGAACCTGGACCCCAAGACCGGTGGAGGAGGCACACAGAACCAACCTGTAGAGAAGCTCCGGTGACCAGCTCTGGAGCCTAGCTTAGTATGGCCTATACCTGAAAACCTATCGCTATCCAGTCCTAGCTTGCAGGTCCATTTGGGGCCCGAGACACAGGCAAGGATCTCCCAGGAGCCGAGGGCGAGAAGCAGAGGACCATAGCATATAGATCAAAGAGGTTTGGGGACACTCAAAACCCCAAGACTCTGAGTGAATGAGTTTTGTGGAATGCCTTCCCTGGTTGGGGAGCGGAAGAAGAAATTGCTCACCTTGCCTCTGTGAGCCTGGGCTGGTTGCCTCTGCAACCAAAGAATCAAGGGTGTGACTTCTGCCTCTCCGAACCACCTCAATGCCAGTTGGGGCACCTTCAACGCTGTTGATTCTGCTGTGAGGGAACCTCTGGTGTCCTCTTTGATTTTGACGCACAACTACCTCCCGCATCTGAGTTTTGCTCGACGCTGTAGCTCTCCTGTTTCAGAATGCGAGAACTGCAAGTCTTTTAGCGTCCCCAACTTGATACCCCCTGCCCCTTCCTGTCTTACCAGCATCTTCAAGCTTCAAGCCTTCACTGCTGCAGCACCACAACGTTGTATTGAGCCAGTCGAGCCTGCTCACTGCCAAAGGCAAGTCTCTGCCTCTCCGCACCTGAGGCTAACGTGTCTTCCAGTACTTCCATCAAGATATCGCCTGTCCTTTCCCAGTGTCTTTGACCTGCAAGCTTTTGTCACTGCTTCGCTGGATCCTTTTAACGCCGCTCCCTGACTCGGGGCCAAATGCACCCAGACCCCCATTTGATGTAGAGATGCCTGTAAACCAAGAATACAAGTTCTGATTGTATTTCTGTTCCCTTGGCCTGGCTTAAAGGGCAATAGTGACCCGTAAGCCCCCCAGTCCCCAACTTTTCAAGGACATCGCCAATATCTTTTGCTGCTAAAATCAGTGCCTGTGCACCCCTGTTTTTAACCCAGGTTGCCCTTTTATTCCAATGTCTGCATTCCCTTTGCTTACCTTTGTTATTTAGTAGTTTGTGTTTGTTAGCTTAATTAAAATACCCTTTTTTATAGAACCTTGGTTGGACAGTTGTTTATTATGATACCTTACCACTATTGTTGTTTGTCTTGCTTTTGTGCCTCCTCAACCCTGTCCTGAACTATATAGCCTACACTCAGTCTGTGCTACCTTAAGAGGTGAAGGAGGCCTCAGCTGTTGGGCTGTTCCTCTTTCATCTTTGATTGGGCCAGTGCTGCAAGTTTAGTATCTGGTTGATATGTATAATTATATGTATTATTCTTGTGACGGATCTGTGTGCTAAAGGTATAATGCCAAATAAAGTAAATTAGTGTGGAGCGGAGTAGGAGTTGTATGCACTACTCATCTCTGACACTAAGAAACAGCAATATATCCCAGGAAAGGATCCCCAGATTGAGGATTACGAAACCCATAGAATATTGTTTGAACCCTAAGGCAAAGACATCCTGTTATTGAGTTATGTTTTTCTTACTTGACCCACCAGTGTAATGGTCCCAAATAAATCTGTATAGCTTTTAAACCCTAACTTCTGTGTCCACCTTATATTGCGCCTATGCCTTCGTGACTATTAAGTGCTAAAATAGATTTTCAGAATCAGCCCTAAGGACAGAATCGGAGAGGCCACACTATTCTGGTGAACTGGGAAAGACACTAATGTCTAGCCAAACTCTATCTAGGTAGTGTGACTGAGCACATAGAGAGCCCTCTAAATAATGCAAGTGTGGCAGAATGTATTGAGAATAGTTATTTATTAAGACCTTAGACAAACTCTTAGCAATGAAAGAACGCAGATAAGTAACATACAAACACATTCACTGTTCGTATTTACACATTCACTTTGGAGTGCACTGCTAAGAGCATCAGTATTAAACTTTAATTATACCCTTAGAGCAGTTTTAGAATATTGTAGAATAGTAAAGAAAGTAAATAATAAAAGAAAAAAAAGATGGCAAGGAATCATCAGAGAATTAATATGCTGAAAATAAAGATTTTAGAAATGCCATACAAAGCCTTATAAATGAAGGCACTAATCCTTAAAACGTCCTTAGTCACAGGTCACAATGCAGTTCTCTCGAGAAAGCTGAGTCTTTCTAAGAGTCTGAACAAAAATTGGCAAAGCCAACAGGCAGTCTGTAACCTTCTCAGTCTTGACAAAAAATGTAAGAAAACGTAAGCAGACCCGCTCCCAATCCATCCACCTTAGGGGAAGCCTAAGGGTGGATCCTTGACCAGAACTACAGCGCTCACAGTTCAGTACGGGAGAGGTTTGGGGAAGGACTTTGTGCCAGTTAAACCCTATGGAGGTAGGTGGGGTAAAAACAGGTATGTTTTCTCACCCCCCTGTACTCAGATTCACTCAGGGACCACCGTAAAAGTCCCTGAAATCGCGGGGCCCCCTATACTCGTACCTTGGTTTCGATGAAGGAAGTCCAGAGGTCTTGAGTGCAGGGGTCACTTTTTGCATGAGGTGTCTGGGTCTGGCTAATTCAGTTCCGTGCTCCGATGGATTGGTTCTGGATACGGAACACCTCTACTGGACCACCACTCTGGTGACTACCTCAGAGGACCCCTGGAAGAAGCTGATCAGCCCATAGGATGGTTCCGGGACACTTCCGAAGGTTCTGAAAACTATCTTTGAGCAGGGATCGAGACTGGTTGTTCCCACCAGTTGAGGGGTTGAAGCACTGATTAATGCTTTCTGGAGATCAGCAAAGGAGCAGGGCTTTGCTGGGATGGTGGTAGTAGAAAGTGCCAATGACGAGTGGCGGGTATTCAGCAGGATGCTCCTCTACATAGCAGACTTGTCTTCAGCAACCTGAAGAATGACTGCAGGAATCTTCCTTTTATCTACGATCGAGCAGGAGTTGCCGCCTATCCCCCCCCCCCAATAGTAAGGATCTGCCCCATTCAAACTGGCAGGGGCTGTCCAATTTTGGACAGTCTGGCCAACACATCTACCTTGAAACAGATAGACCTTGACATGAGTGTGGACTGGGACAAGACCGTGCCAGCCCACCATCCACCACCCACACATACAGGCACTTTGCCTAGGAAGGCGGAAGCTTTTCCCAGGAAAGGGCTTTCCTTACATTGCAATTATTGCTCTTTGACAACAGGAAGAAGTCCAAACAACAAGATGGCCAAAGGACTGACACAAATCTCATGGCCCAGCTATTTTTGAGTGTATGGTAATCTATTTGGCATTAATCTCGGCAATACAAAAGTGCACGAGGCAACAAAAAAGAAAAACGTACAAAGGTATCTGCTGCCACCAGCCAGTCTTGGACACATCAAGTTAGTAACCACAACATTTGTGAAAAACAAAGCGACGGGGACCCTTTGTGTGCCTACTACACTTCACTGTAAGGTGGAGTTTGCAGAAAAAATAAACGGCGAATGTTGCCATGTAGAACAGAGTTCTCATGCACTGATGGCCATAGACACTTATCAGTGCCCCAAAGGGACTTGTCAGTTCCCCAAAAACTGATGAGCTTTGCACGACCAGTGAAGTAAAAATACTGCCAGGAGATGTAAGCCCCTGCTGGATCCTGAACAGCATTATTGCTGGTGTTCAAAGTTCTTGCTCCATCGTTGGATTCCTTAAACTGGACCTCTGCAGCTGTGTCCTTTCCTTCGTCTCGATTGCAGTATCCTCAGACATGTACCACTGGCTCTGTATTGGTGCAACCTACTTCTGCTCTTCGGTCCATAAGCATAATGGTTGTCTATTATGGGCCCACTAACCTTGTAGACATCACTGGTTCTATTTTACCTTTGCCAGGACCTTCATCTGCAGACCTTTCTGCCTGGAACTCCAACTGCAACCTATATAAAACCTATATATCCCAAACGTATATATCCCAAAGTCCTAAACCAATTATGCACCCTCCAACAATGGACCCTTTCTTGCCAGCACAGCAGTCTTTTGCACACCTTTTGGTTCTTTAGACTCTGAATCCATACCTGGTGCCTCCCTTCCTTGCCCTCGGACTTCTCCTGCGGTCCTTCGTTCTAGGAACTGCCCCTTTACAGGGTCTGAATGTATTCAGGTAGGCAAACTTTGAACTATTTAAACGTGGCTATTTAATCATATCTAAAAGTGTTACTTGCAAGCATGTGTTGAATACTTGTTTAGATTGTTATTTGGGTGTTTAAGAGAAACTTTATTGCTATTATATTATTATTTTCTGTTTTAAATTTCTGTGGCGCACTAGAAGAAAGGCTCGTACTACAATGGGCCATGTTGTATATTGATTTATTGAAATAAAAAGAACAATACCTAACTGGCCCTATCGCTATCAGGGAAGCACCCTGCCTACTAAAACAAAAGAAGAAGGGCGCTTGTCGTAGTCCAACATGGAGTCCTGAGTCCAGATTCCTAGTTTCTAACTGGCCCTACCACTTTAGTAAATCTAACCACAAAGAAAAGGGAGTCTTGCTCAATGGCCTCAGAATGGGTTTCTGCCTTGCCCAGATCTCAGAGGATTTATCAGTCTCACAGTTCCTTTAGGATGTCTTTACACAACGCACAGTCATCGTAGGCAGTTTTTTGGTTAAAAGTTATAAATGTTTTCTAGACTGGTATCTCTTCATCCCCCTAGCCCCCTTGGAAAAGGGCACCTTTTTCTTCCTCTTTTTTTTCCAGCTGTTATCACTGGTTAAATCCCTCCAGGATCACTTTACATATACTTTTCTGTATCGCACCATTTTTAACATTGGGACTCTCCAAAGCTACGTGACTCTTTGGTAGGGTTATTGGTTCTTAGTCCAATTAATCTCATACATTTGTCGGCTTCCCCAGCCTTGATAGAAAACGTTTCACTCCCTGGTTCACAGGAGGTGTGCTCATACGTTTGTCTTAGATTGTTTTACTGTGAGTGCTGTCCCCAGCCTTCAAATACAGTGTTTGTATTTCTTTCAGTCTGTTTTACTTGGGTTGCGTGTCCATTCTACTTTCAGACTTTCAGGCTCTTGGCGGCTTCTCCAGCCTTGATATGCAATATTCGTATCTCTTTCACTCTGTTTTACCTGGGTCTTGTGCCCGTTCTAGTTTCCCAGCTTCTAGTATCATGAATGGCTTTGGCATTTTTTTAGCCCAAGGTTTACAGCCCTCGCTGGCATCCTAACGTGGGAGCGTTTGCGCGCCTGTTCATGCTCATCTCACTGACACCGGCACTCGCTGTGTGGAGCTCGGGTACTCTGATTCCTTTCTTTCTCCTGGTGTAGGCATTGTTTGCTGTGCGCCCGGCCCAACACTGTTCTCTACTTGCGCCACCAGGGAAGATGCTTCTCTTCCATCTTGGTTCTGTTCCTGACAGGAATCTCTTTCTTGGTAAACATACCCGCCTCGTAGCTTCCAGCTGGCGGGTCTCGCATCAGCTACGCTACTGCTGGCTGCGTGGCTTCCTGTAGCACTGCCCCTCCAGGACGTATTCACGTAGGCTCGCCTCTGCTTATCGTGTTTTCTCCTCCTCCATTCACAGTTCTTACTGTGTTTAAGTATGTAATTAAATCAAAAAAAGCGGTGTCCTTCCTTGACTGCGGTGTTCAGATGAAACCCAGCATTACCTGAAACCAACAGGTGGAAGGAGGATCACTGGTATTTGTAGTTAAAATCTGAGAACACATTTTTTCAAGTCCCATGTAGGCAGCCCATTTCGTTCGTTTAGGGAGGCCCGCATTGGACTGGGAGTCCTTGTCCCCAAGAGGAGAGTCACTCCCATTGAGGTCCCACTTGCCCAAACCTCTAGGGAGGGTCTTGCGGAGAAGGCTCACCTCCCTAGCCTCACAGGGGGTGGCTCCCCTGTGGGGAGAAGGGTCGAATTGTCTAGGTTTGTCACAGTACCTACTGCAATATTTCTTGATTAAAAGGTTTATAAATAAAGAATATTTTTAGCAATATAGGCTGTGGACTTTCCTGTATTGTGAGTTGGTGTGTGTAGTACAGTAGTTCCACAAGTACGCGCTGTACTCAGAATGTAATAATGCAAGCAATTTCAATCTTCAATATAGAACACATTTAATGTGTGTCAATGCAAAAAGACATTAAAGATTCAAATAAACTTGTTCTATATTGAAGAGTGCAATTGCTTGCATTATTACATTCTGAGTACAGCGTGTACTTGTGAAACTACTGTACTGCTATTTTATGTGTGATTGGCTGGGGTAGCCTTTCAGTTCCATGTCAATTGCAGCTGTCCTCAGTTTATTATCGTACAAATACAAAAAAATCCTATTAGATATCCCGAGTCTCAGCGCACAATCTATTAACCCTGCAATTTCTATACTTTAATGTGTGTGTAGCCTACACTTTACTACCACCCTTTCCCACTTCTAATAGGGAAGCTTAACTGCTCGGCCAAAACTACCATTGAGAGAGTTGAGAATCATTTCAGAGAAACCCTTTCTACGGTTCATCTTCCTAAGCCCCCAACAGAGGACTTGAGCAAAATCTCTCTAACAGGCCCTGATGAAGCACCAGATTAGGACACACCAGGGAAAAGTTTAGATGTCAGTCAGGCATAATGCAAAAATCACGATGGCACGTTTTCAGAGTCTAAACAGGCCTAGCATGGTGATATTCAAAATTCTAAAAACAAACATACAGAACATTTTTGTTTTTAGAATTTGCTAAAACCTGTCACGTGGGATTCTGAAAGAGGTGACCACCATTCGGAAAGAAATTGTCTGTCCTGAAGAAGGCCAAAAAGAACAATTGGGTGTATAGACACTAGGGATAGTGTTCAAATCTCCATAGTAGGCCGAAACATGTCGACACATGACAACAGGCTTGGCAAATGAGAAAGTCTATCTATAAACTGCTTAAATATCTATAGTGGTATCCATTTATGTAAACCAACCCCATGCAGATGAGATTGTTTTTAAGAATTGATTGAGAAGATGATATATTAGTTATTGAACATGGTGTCTTACTCTCTCTCTTTTTTAAACTGTTAAATTGGTCTTGATAATGAATACATTTATATGGACTTATTTAAAAAACGGTAATGTTTTAGTGTGTATGTATGAATGATACGGTTTTGTTGCCTTGACAAAGTATATGAGATCAATAGGGCTCACCCAACCTTAAGGTGAAATTTACAATTATGAATATCTATATATATCACCGTGCTAGGCCTGTTTAGATATTGAGCGGGGAAGTCTGTTGTCTTGTCTCAAGTATAGTGCTTTAATTTTGTCTCCCGTTTTTTGGACACTGCCCCCCCCCCCCTTTAACAAAAAATGTGGGGGACTACCTTTGTATAGGTAACGTTTTCAGAGTGACAGTTTAGGACTTTCGAACTAACAGATAGTAACACTGTTTTCTTTAGTGTAAATCTGTTGTCCGGGGCAATGAGATTTTGCTGTCCACTTTACCCCAGTTGCTGTTGTTTCATTGGAGTTGGATCAGTATAGCACATTAAGGAAAAGGGTTCAATTCAATTTGGTAATTGCAACCTTTTTTGTCTTGCAATATGATTTTTAAAATGGCTGTGTCCGAGTTTGGAAGCACAGCAAAAGGTGTGTACGGCAAGATTATTTTTTAAATAACTCATTGCCATATGGCCGGCAGGTATACTATAGCAATTAGATGAAAACCCCTGACAAGACCACCCTAGACCTGTGGTGGGCCAAGATGTGCAACATTGAAACCATGGAAAAGATAGCAACGGTCCGGACCACCCTACCTTATTTGTGCAATATCTGGTCTCCATTCCTTACTTGCACTTCTGAACATGAGTTGATCCTCCCCATGCCGTATCCCCACCACTCCTTATCGTAATGAGCATCACATTGTGTAGACACGAATGGTTTGATTCCATATTGCAGCGCAGAACTCTTTTAAAACCTGAATTGTATGGTTATACTGGAGTGGCAGAGGGAACATCTCTGCCGCAGATTGTTTGCTGTGGGAGCAATCATCTGTGTTGTTTTAGTTTTATGTATCACTGTTTTTTTATATTTGTTTGTAAATTCAGAATTATTAATCTGTATGGCTTACAAATTAACAACTATTAGCACCCAATGCAGTTTTCCGATCCAAACTGTTCACCTGTGTTGCAGTTTGCATCGGTGTGAATAGAGAAATGTAGTTGATCAGTGGCGAAGTCACAAATGATCAGTTGACATTCTCAATGTAAACGTTGCAAACTTATTTCAAATATGTATCCCTCCCTATTTGATTACCAGTGTAATGTCCCCACGACTTAGCTGTATTGTTGCAAGCCGAGACAGGCAGAAACAAAATGTGCCTTCACTCCATAAATGTTTTGTTGGGGGTGGGGGTTGTACCTGCGAAAGGTAGATCTGGCCTTTAGTCATATTCAGGCTTCATCTCATTTAGGGAATGCATTTCCTCAGTTCTCCATTCTTACATTGCGTTTTTTTCTCAACCTGTGTTTGTTCTGCAGCGAGTTCATGGTGGAGGAGCACGAGCTGCAGAAAGAGAAGATTCAGGAGGACTACAATGATAAGTACTGGGATGAGCGGTACACCATCGTACAACAGCAAATTCCCTCATTCCTGCAGAAAGTGGCCGACAAGATTTTGAGCACAGGTAAATGATATGCTTTGATGTATGTGAGCACTGCTAGAGCACTCTGTGATCTAGGGCCTGCACACACTCAATGCAGGGTGCCTTTAGGTCCCCAAACGTAGCTGTGGACAAACAGTCAAGGCACAAACTTTGTAAGGAGGGTTTTATCAGTTTGTACCAGGCAGAGGATAACACAGTATAAGCAGATCAATAAAGATGAACATCCTGGAAGAGTTGAATGTTCTTTTTTTAAATTAATCATTTTTACGTACACACTAAACATATAAGTAAAGAAACAGTCTCTCAGAAGAAGACCAGCAGTTGTTTACCTTAAAACCAATGAAGAGCTGTGCGCCCAGAGAGAATCTGCAACAAAGCTGGTACAACCGTGTTAATAGAAAAGCATAGGGGGCAGTGTTGGTCAATGTGTAATGCATTCATGTAGCAGGGGCTTTTCTTGACTATGATGTGGCTTACTTAACTGAGTGTCTCCGATGGCCGGAGTCATTTCCCCCAAACATGAGTACATATATTACTTGGTCTCCTGCCTAATAGCTCAAGGTTACTGGAAAGTTGCTAAAACTGAGTTTAGTGATGATCCTGGGCCTAGCAAAGAGTTCCATTAACCTTCCACTCTTTGATGATTAGGCTTCTAGCACTTGCAGTGTTCTGTTGGTCCTTGTCGCCAGCAGTGGGTTTTGGAGTGGCAGAAAAATGAAGCCCTTGAAGATGGCAGGGCTCCAGCGCTTGGCCTCACTGATGGAATAGAGTTGATTTCACCTTTAAGCCTTCAGTTAACCCATGCATGCACCAGCACTGCTCTCATGAGATGGAAAGTCTTAATTGCCTCATATAGGGCAGAGCAGCAGAAGTCAGCTGCATACATTGCATAAAATGCAAGAGCTGTTCATGCCCCCAGTGTTAACACCTACACAAGGCACATCTGTGCCTGTTTCAAGTCCCCAATCTGTTATCTGCAGAACAAAGATCTCTGCATTATAGAATTGAAAAAGAATTACTTGGAATGGGAAGTATCTATACAATTACTGCAACTGGAAAAAGCTGTTGTTCCATGCCAATCATACATCTACCACATAAGGTCATCTGGTGTGAGATCAACATACTCCTAAATTTTACTAAAGCAAACTGCTACATGTATTAACACTCTATAGTGACCATATAAAGGAACTGTTTAAAGAAGAGAAATTCACAGTCACAGCCGAATTGTACAAAATACTGAAATGCTTAAAGCAACATATTTCCAAGTGAATTATAGCATAGATTGAAATGATTCAAACATAACAAAGCAAGTGTGTACCACAAATACACAGGGGGATCATGTTATGTAAAGCATTCTCAAAGCAACATAACAGGAAAGTCTAAAACACACACGCAAATGTTTTTAGACTGCTAACAATGTTATCGCCTAATTCTTAACACTTTAGGTGGTAATTCAGGTGTCCACTGTTACTCAAAAATAGTAGTGTTCTATGGCAGTGGGCTGCTTCCTACATCTATGATCCAGCACAGTGTATATCCTCAACCATACAACCTGTTTTATTCCTTACAGGCATTGGATGAACTTCATCATAAGTACTAGTCGAGGCTTGCAAAATCTACTAGCCCACTAGCATTTGCCGAGTAGTTTTTATGAAGGGCGAGTACCATTTGCATGATACTCGACCTAGCTGGCGAGTATGGGGTTGTTGGAAAAATATTTTTCTTTTACTGCAAACATACTTTGTTTGCAGTAAATGGCAAATACTGGTTTCACTGTACATGATTGACAGCATTGTAGCAAATATGAAGTGTGCCTGTGGCAACATGCACCATTTTACAAAAACCACTGATGAATATTTTTTCACCATTCACCTTGGGGCAAGTGCATTTCTCCAAGTCGAGTATGTAAACTAAGGCACTCGCCCTGCATGTCTAGTGGGATATTTAAGAATTTACAAGGCCTGCTAGTGTATGGGGGATCATGGCTGCAGAATAAAAAGTAGCAGAAAAATTGTGTAATAGGTGGAGAGGCTCAATAGGGCTATTCTTGCATCCAACCCGTCATGAATCACTTTTCTGAATATATGAATCCAAACCCTGTGTTAGTCAGGAAATAGGCAGTAGCTCATGGGAGGCCTCGTTCATTATGAGAGGAAACTTCATCTGTGAACACAAGAAAAACAACTATGTATTGGAACATCCTATTATTGGATGTTTAGAAAAAATACATGTAAATGTCAGTGTACTGACCTCTAGTGGATGTTGGTGGGAGGCTGCATATAAGATGCAACCTAGGATTGATATCATTACTCGATGAGAAATAAATCAGTTGCAGTAGTCTTGAGATCGAGCATCAGGGGAGCAGAGCACCAATAACTGGGCCCAGTTTCCAGAAGAACGGTAGGGCTCCCGCTTCGGTGATGTACACAGTACATGAATTTATTGGGGAGCACACAAAGGCTTCAAAGGTGTAGGAGAGTCCTTCTATCCTTGCTGTCTCACGGAAAGGGAATGTCTGAGACAGGATCCCTCTGGTCAGGATGGAGTAAAGCTTCAGCTTCAAGAGTGCAAGACGGAGCTCCTGGCAGGATGTGTGGCATCGCGGTTTTCTTCCAGCCTACATCAGGACATAGTTTCTAATTGCAGAAAACAGGCACACACACCCCCTCCCATGCACCCCCCCCCCGCCTCCCAGGAACTCGTTCCCAATGATGGAGACCGTTGTTCCAGTAGTTTAGGGATGCGCTTATGAGACCTGATACAATCGCCCTAGACATGGGAGTAGGTTCTCTAAATAAGGGTTTGCAAGATCTAGATTAGTGAGCATAAGCTGGTGTTTAGTTGAAATCCCCGACACGTATCGTAACCTTCGGGCCATTTTCCAGGCTGCTTTTCAGAAATATGGTACATTCAATTTGACAAGTGTCCTGCATGCATGTGTTATCCCCAGTGAGTGCATAATGATGGATGTGATAACATTAAGGCATGGACATGGATGGGGCGATTTGGCAACTTGTTGGGTGTGTGTGGGGATCGTCCATAGCATGAGAGGTTAGTTGACATACGACATGTAAAACAGGGCATACAGGGAGGAAGAGGAAAAAGAAAAGCAGAGCAATGGTTAGTTCAAGGTAGGATGCAGTATGAGAAATGCCCCAGTGGCGAGGCAGTGGTATAATGAGCTGATGCTTGAGGATGTAGTAGGCTTACCAAGACAGGTTAAGTATAGCTGGTGAAGGGGAAGGCCCCTTATGCTGTTGTGAGTGGATAATCCACTGTTCACGGTTACGGTGTAGCCTGTGGGGGCAAGGAAGGTATAAACATGAGCCTTACCTGGCGATGCAAGAGCGAGAAACAAGAATGCCACTTGTAAGGAGCTGGGTGGTGACAAACCCTGAGTGAAGGGCAAACGTGGTGTGCAATCAATGGCGGGTAGCCAGATATTGCGATATTGGATGTGGGGCCGTGGACCTGGCGACACGTTTTTTGAGAAGTGAAGAGTATATACGTGCATCGTGAGGTAGATTAGTCGCCAATTGCGTAGTGTAAAGAGAACGCGGTCCTAGTTTAGTTAAAGCCAACGTTATCTAAAGACTTGGCAAAATCCATTCATAGTGTGCCCATCCGTTATGGGGCAACGTGTGTTCGTCAATGCGGGAGGCTTTTGAGCTTACAAGGGTAGTGAACCGGTGCTCCTCCAATCGGTACTAACCGATGGTACTGATGTGCGGTACTATATTAAGTGACTAGCGAGTTATATGGTTGTCATGTACAATGGCTATAATTGCCTATACGATCTCCCTTATCTCCCATGATCTCAGCCTATATGGGAATAGAAATACTTATTGGGGGTCTTTAAAGATGGTTGGTGTGGATGGTGACCCCTCCTTTAAGCCGCAATCCCAGGGCCAGTGGGAGGTATAAAGAATAAATCCAGTACCTGGAGAAGGAGGAGTGCTGATGTGAAGCCAGTCAGCGGGGAGAAGGATGCTCAGAACGGATGCCGCCACTACCGTGAGGAATCAACACTGCCTGGAGGCAGCACTACAGAGTAAGTGGGTGGCGGAGAGCCTGTGCGACACTCCGCAGGAGCAACACTACTGGTTCTTTTACCCGAGAGCCGTCCTACTGCCAGCAGGGATGAAGACCAGTGTGCCGGGAAGCAAAACCCTGCCAGTTGAAGCACGGACTCAGAGTCCCAAGACGGAGGAAATTGCTGCCGGCAGAGCAACTGCCCCTCGCCGAAGAGAAGACCCTGGAGTAGCAGGTACACGGCATGTGAGTCATAGGGAGGCGGGCAGTTAAACTGCACAGCGAGCCGTGGAATGTTCAGAACTTCGTCACCCAGAGGCCCGAGGGGCCCTTTGAAAATGCTGACCAATTGCGTACCGAAAGGAAAACGATATCCCTTTCACCTGTAGGATCCCTAGAGAATCAAGCTTGAGAGACACCTTGAAGGGTGAAACCAGGAAGATGTACCACAGAGGTGGCTGGGAAATGCCCTGAAGAGGGGAGAAGACCCAAGGAAGGGGAAAGTGTGTCCCATGTGCCAAAAGTGTCGATGGAAAACAGTACAAAGAGAAAAGCTCTAAAGTGGGTACCAGACCAGTATACATGAGAGCCACCCCGGGCAGGGGAGAAGACCAGAGCAAGGAGAACTTACATTTCCTATGCCAAAAAGGACAATAAAAAAGAGAATCCAAGAAAAAAAAAAGGGGGGTGAGCCAGAGAAGTAGCAACAGGAACTAGGTGTGAATCTGTCCGAGCAGTGGGTCCGAAGGAAGGATCCTAAAGGGCTGTCAAAATTACCCTCTGACATACACCAACTGTTAAGGCATGGGAGAAGTGTACTGGCAAGTTTTATCAAGCACATATGGGTGGAGCCTACAAGTCATCCTATTCATTTGAATTGAATACCTTCTAAGAACATTTATGCATAGGAGTTAGTCTAAATGGAAAACTATCATTACTTTTGCATAAAGGGTAATACAGACTATAAAGCGGGATTCACCAAGAAGGCCAAGTCTACTTTGTATAAGACTTTCCTTTGGATACATCTTGGAACTGTTGCAAGAAACCCCAAACACTGGGAAAACCTGAGGACATTTGAAACATGTAGAGTGGGAGGGGGTCACGCACCAACCAAGCCAGAACATTTGTCTATAGCATGTTAGTTCCTTTTCTTTAGTGTGGCTAGGGCCAGTTAAGTAGCTTAGGTTTGGGACAGGGGATAGTGTTGTGTTGTATCATAAATCCTGACCAGTACCTTTTAACGTTTACTTTCTAAGATAGGGAAGCCTCTTTGTGGTGATGGGGCTAGTTGAGGGATGTTCTTTCTTTTTTCTAATAAAGATACTGTGAAGAGTCCTACCTTTGAGCCACCACACGTGACATTTAAACCCAATGGAATGACTGCTCGCAGAAAATTCTCACACCCAGTGGTCGACAGGTCTCCCAGAAGTGTGTTTCACATGTAATAAATGAAACTGCTCCAAGAAGTGAGACTTGCATCCAGTGAATCGGACTGTGATCTGAGTGTAAAACATCAACCCAGTGAACAAGATTGTGAAATGCGACATTCGCACCCAATTAGTGAGTGTCCTCTGAGGTCTGAAACTTGCACACAGTGAGTAATACTGTTCTCCACAGTGTGGAACTCACCCTTAATGTTTGAGTCAAAGGTCCTTTGTGTGAAGCATCCACCCAAAGGGTCTGCCCTTCCTCAAGACAGTACTCACATCTTTGAGATTCCCGTCCATTCTGCACAAGCTATGGAGTCTAGGTATCTAGGATTGAGAAGGAGGTGAACATGGATACAAGAGTTGAAGAAAGCCACTTGTTTAAAAGTAATGGCATGGCTGGGTTGCTGCAGTAGTTGAGGATGGATGATGGAAGTGTTTCTCCAGGTGCATCAGTTATGATGGACCATGTCTGTAAAAATGAATTTTTAGTTGGACATGGTTTCTCATGTTGCCTCATCTACCTCTGGGTGGTATGAGGCACTCTATAAATGAATGCTCTAATGAAAACCTATTGTTTATACTGATGAGGTTGTTTCTTATTAGTGAAAAACTGTATTTTGTGCTTCTGTGAGAGATAGGTTTATGCAGTAGTGGCCAATATTAAAGTAGTGGATGACTATTTATTTATTTATATACAGGGGAATCAATGCTCTTTTGATCACAAAATAACATACAATCGATAAGAAATCAGATTTTGACGGGAAGCAGTGAGCTTCTTACAATGGGGTGAGTTTTAAGGACATTCTGACCAGGTTGTGGAGGGGAGTAAATGGAGCAGTCACCGGGGACAATACATTAGTGGACATAATTAAGGACAACCAACACTGGACATTAAGTAGAGGTAGGCGGTACAGCCAGCTGTGCTCGGGATGTGACCATGATGGTTGAAGTGCTAGAGTGGAGGCAGAGGAAGCGCGGGACGGGTGCAGGTTAGAGGCGAGGGAAAAATAATAGCTAGCAGGCGGATGACAGGTATGTTAAGAGGGTAACTCAATGGTGAGGAGGTAGCCTTTTAGTTTGGTTTTGAACAAATCCGTGTGGACTGTTCTTGGATGTCCGGGGGAAGAGAATTCCATGCAAGTTGAGCAAGAAGAGAGAAAGAGCGGAAGCGAGAGGAAGCACATGGAGGACGAGGAGCCACAAGTGTAGTCGTGGAGGTAGAGTGGAGATTATGAGAAGTCTTGTAGAGTTGGATAGAGGAGGGTAGATACAGTTGTGCCTTAAAGTGGTGTAAAAAAATCAAAGCACTTGTTCGTCCCCAGGGATCTCTGTCATGTGGCCATCGCCTTTGGATCCAGACCCTGGGGGTGGACCAGTGCGGGAGGATCACCTGGGTGGGGGATCTTCTGGGAGTGGGGGTGAGACAACCGATGTTGATACGCGGTATCCCCCCCCTTTCCTGTGCCCATACCCCATCCTATTTTATAGGATTATCCAATGTTTAAACCCCCCTCCCCCTTTTCTACACAAACACTGGGCCGAGGAAGAGGAGGACTGAGAGTAAAGAGGCTAACACTTGCATATCCCATTGAGCAGGTCCTGTTAATAGGCTCAGGCAAAGTCAGGCACTTGACCGTAATCACATACATCTGATACCCATTAGCTCCCCCCCACATGGATAAAAGGCAGCACATGGAGGCACACTCTGAGCAAGGTGAGACACGAGAATGAGTAGATCGTCCGGGGTGAAGGCGAACCCACTGGAGCAGGACGACCGATTGAGGGACCAGAGCAACGGGTAGGGAAACGCTGAAGATCCCTGCAGGATGTTGTTGCCTCCTGAAAACCGGGAGGGATACGCAGAGAAAGCCACATCCCAGACAAGAAGAAGCCTGTGTTGTGTTTGAAGGATGCCATCGACCCTCCTGGGTGAACAGCAGAGTGGGGGAGGCAAGGCAAAGCCTGTGCTATCAACCTTGAATCGTGAATCAAAGCCGAAGAGAAAAGAAAGGAATGCACACAACCAGCGAGTTAGCGAAAGACATGAAAGGCCGGTTTGTGTCGAGGAAAGATTGAAGCTGCAACAGTGTATCTCATAATTGAAGGTTGCGCGCATGCTGATGAGACGCATAAGAAAGCAAACCAGTAGTGAACTTTAAAGTTACTGATAACTGTGAAGCCAGTGATGCAGAGTAGCGGAGTGGTCCGGTGAAAGGAAATAGTGCTCTCGAAAGTCTCCACGAAATGTTTGATGTTTTGTTATAAAGAGACAAAGTGAATGAACTCTGAAATGCACAATGGTCAAGATTAACCCAGACGAAAGGGGAAGTTAAAAGGTGAATGCTTTAAGAGAAAGATTTCTTTGAACTCTTCTGATTGTGTAATGGAACTACCAAGACCAAGAGACACTGGGGCAAATTACATAAGGGAGAGCTGAAGTGAAAGTCGAAGTAGTCCTGCGAAGGTCTGTGGAAAAAAAACCTTGCACACTCGAAAGTCTTCGACATCAGTGAAAGGTCAGAGCCCAACTGAGGGAGACCTGGAATATGAAATAAGTTAGGGGAAAGGACCCTGACGAATGTGAATGAAGCTTGGGGGAGGCAACCCCTGCAAGTGCTGTGATTGTGAGGTCCGAGTCGGGCTGAGGGAGATCTACGTGAACTGTTGATGCCTTGAGAGGTCCGAGCCCAACAGAGGGAGAACTACATGAATTTTTGGTGATTTGAAAATAAGTGACTTTAACATGGAAGGCCAAGCAGGCCTCGACCCACGTTTTGAACTGCCTTTTGTTTTGATAAACTGAACCAGCGTGAGTAATCCTGATTACGGGGGACACCTTACTCCGTGCTGTCCAACGTGGGGAGGAGAGCTGACTTGACTCAGCCATCTTGATCCTTTGGTATAACACAGACTTTCCTTTGCATACACATTCCCCTTTACACACTTTTTGTATAAGAGATAGGGCAGGCATTCGTTTTGTTTTAGGATAGGCCATTTTGATTTGACATAGATTGACTTGGACTGTTCTCTTTATTATTTGATGGTAGAGACGAATCCCATTGTAGCTATACGGCAAAATAGGAGTTTTTCCAAACCCCAAGAATTTAATAAAGGTTTTGAAACTTGTAGCTCTTGTGTCAGTGTCATACTTGTGATACCATGCCTCCCTTACAGTGGATAGATATGTAAACCATGAGAAGGCATTTAAATCTGGCCCTGTTTTGCATCAGCCATCCAGTCTGGTGAGGGTACGAGGATGTAGGTGTGACGTGAGGTAGTTCAAAGAGTCCTGGTAGTGAAGTTAATGACCTTGTCGTGAGGACAGAAAGCATAGTTTGGAAGACCAAAGAGGATGCTGTCACATTAATCCAGTTTAGAGAAGACAAGAGTGGTTAAGAGATGCTTGGCGGTGTTGAAAGGAAGGAGGCGCTGATTTTCATAATATTTAGGAGGTAGAGGTGGACAGCTGTTCCAGAGAGATCAGAGGAGAGTTCAGGAAAAGAGAAGACGATTTGGGTGTTGTGCATGAAAAGGAGGAGAGCAGATGTGTAAAGAGGAGCAGACCCAAGACAGAGCCTTGTGGAACACCAATAGTTAGAGGAGTGAGTTGAGGGGTGTTGTTGCTCCAGGAGACAGAGAATTGCTGAGGTAGGATTCAATCAAGGCAATGGCTTGCTGGCCCAAGAAGAAAGAGTATTAAGGAGATCGGAGTGATCAAATGCGTCATAGGCAGCAGACAAGTCAAGCAGAATTAGGATAGAGGATAGGTTGAAGTGTTTAGCAGAGGTGATGAAGTAGGACACACTCATGAAAGCAGTTTCTGTGGAGTGACGGGAGCAAAAACCTGCTTGCAGTTGGGATGTCTATGAAATTGGTAAGACGGTTGAACACAACCCTTTCAAGCACTTTAGAGTAGTGTGCAAGGAGACACACAGAGTGAAAATTAGCCGGGCAGTTCGGGTCAGCCTCTTGCTTTTATTTTAATATCTGCCACTTACTTTCATATCTGCCGCTGGCAGCATTGGAACAGTCTCCAATGACCTATGACTTTGCAGATGATACATTTGGAAATGACCTTTAAAATAAATGCAGCATTGGCAACACATGTCAAAGAAAAGTATAGGGAAGAGCTTGCCCATTTTTATCTTGTAACTGGGGGGGGGGTGGGTCATGCCTCCCGAAAGGCATGCTTCTGGCCAAGAGCATGCTCCCTTTTTGCACAGTGCAGCACACATCTACTTACACACAGCACATTTAGCTTCAAGCAGATGTCTGGTCTCCTGTAAATTACAGAGGTAATTTTGCATCACATTTATCCTTCTAGACTGCAAAAGGTCCTCGATTACACATTTAACGTTGCTAGAGGCACTATCTCGGAAGAGTTTGAAGAATTCCCTTAAGCACAGAGCCTGCATTTACATGTCGCACAATGTACAGTGTGCCTTTCTCTGTGCAAGACAATGCGCACTTCAGCATTACACAGACAAAACTTTGGGGGAAGATCTGTGAGACTCAACTCCCTGCAAGTTTGTTTTCTCATCTTAGATTAATTCTTTCATTCTGTGCACAATATGACTTTTAATGTATACCCGTTTGTCTTGCTATCTTTCTGCATTTGTACTGTGTTCTCATTAAATGCTGTAGTTGTCTTTTCAGCTTCTATAAACTAATAATGCTATTTGTTTATTTTTTGGGAGTCTCATTGTACCCAGTTACTACCCTTTTCCATTCTTGTTTGTGATCAGAGTAACAAAAGTGCGCTCTTGTATATTTTGTAGGGAAATACCTGAATGTTGTCCGTGAATGTGGCAGGGATGTTCCATGCCCTGTGGCTAAAGAGATTCTCTACACCCTGAAGGAACGGGCATATGTGGAACAGATTGAGCAGGCCTACAGCTATGCCAGCAAACTGCTACTAGACTTCCTTATGGAGGAAAAGGAGCTGGTGGCACGCCTGAGGTATGTGCAACCACCGAACACTGAGATCCTTGATTTCTCAGGATCCCCTAAATCGTTGCAGCCTAGCACGTAACTATATATAAGCTTCCCCTTCTTCTCTTAGGATCGCTGCTGTTATTTCTCTAGCAGCAAAGCCTATTTCTCTGCTTAACCATATTCCAACTGCATAGGATGTATCCCAGCTTTGGTGTGCTTGTATTACTGCAGTAGCTGAACCTGTTAACTGCATTGCTGGAACATCTCTCATACACCAATACCATCACTCCTCTCTGTACTTTTCCAGAGTTATTACACAAGAAGTGTGCACTTTGATGAGTTTACACTTGGTTCTGAACATCCGAAAGCTGCCTCTGCCCCTTGGGCCACCCTCATTACAACAGAAATATTCTAACCATGGTATCTGGGGCAGGGTTCTATAGAAGATTCACTGCTGAAGCAAGGTGCAATAAATACTCTGTACACTAGTTAAAGTTATGGTGTAGTAGTGCTAAAGGAAGATTGAGAATTGGCAAACAACATTTTGGAAGGGGTTGGCATTTCTCTAGGAAAAGGGAGAGTGTTGAATACCCAATGGTTAACTGACGGACGGGAGGTGGGGCAGCTTTTGGATGTTCAGAACCAACTGTAAACACATCAAAGTGCGCACTTCTCGTGTAATGAAACCAAAGAGGAGATTATGTAATACAATTCCAGTCCTCCAACTGGTTCAGTTTTTGTTCTATGGATTTACGCATATATATACACACAATTGTTCTTTATAGCTCAGTCTATTCAGAAGAGATTCTGTAGGGCCAGCTTCATTTCTTTCAATTGCAAATCAGACCCAGTCATCTGTATCATCCATTCTCTAAAAAAGCTTGTGAAGCATGTAAAGTATGTGTGTAAATTTTACAATGATGTTCGCTAATTCAAACATTTACTAAACATGTTGTTTTACCTGCATACATGAAATTACAAGGACACATGACTATATACATTAAGTATTTTCTTGTACTTGTGGTGTGCGTACTTCCAGAATGTACACGCTGTACAGTTTTCACATGGAACATGGCCTTTAAAATGGGGCTTCCCACATTGATTAAATAGTCAGTGGCTGCTTCATTGTGGCACGTGATGCTCTCACCAGTTTTGTTGCAAACTCTTGTGCTTTCTAAAAGCAAACAAGGGCTTCTGAAATGTGGAATCCAACGCCCGTAAAAGATAACCATTTTTTTTAAATGTTCCCCTTTGTCAGTGCTAAATTTACAAAATGTGGTCACACGTTGGTCAGCATTCTTTTTAGCCTGTAACAAAATATCACAATTTGTATATCATGTACTCTTTCTGCTTTGCATGAGTTTTAATGCATAGCCCCTACTTAATATTCTGGCTTGTAGATTATCAGCTTGAATGTTGAAATCACTTTTGTGTACAATTCGTACGGATTCATAGGAACATCCCATATGATGGCAAATTCAGCAGAAGTGCTTTCGGATGATGACGTGTAAAGAGCAGTGTGGTGTTTCTGTCAGTTATTTTATGGAATGCACCTATTTCTAAAAGCTTTCTTTTTTTAAAGATAATCAAATCCAAGAAAAGTATTTTCTGTGGGCTAGAGTGACATGAATTTCAAATTGGGGTCCGAGTTATTTACCCATAACAAACTCATTCAAATCAACAAAATATATATTTCAAATGGATTTACCCTTGAGAATATATGTTTCTTGAAAAGCAGACAAAAACAAGTTTCGAGTGAAAGAACAACCTGTTGCGCTGCCATTTGTTCGATTATAGTAGTCCTGCTTAAACTTCAAGGAACTATTCTTCACGACTAATGTGGCACAATTCATTATAAAGTCCCTGTGGACATTGAAGAGCAGATCGATTATCTAGGACTGGTCTAAATAGATCAATGGCCCTATCTTGGGGTATGTTTGTCTATAAGGACACAATGTCGACATGAGACACCTTCCACTATATGCATAACGTCCCGTGTATCCATAAGGTAAGTCTTTATACTTGTCACTAATGGTTTAATGAAGAAATCTCCATATTGGGGTTCCAAAATTACCCAGAACCCGTCCCTATTAGGTAGCCCAGGGTATTAGTTGCATTCTTATTTATTCTTTTGGCAGTACATAAAACATCCGCGTCCATCCATCCGATGAGTTAATAAACCCAAATTCTTTTCTTGATAGAATACCTTGAAGTGCCGAGTTAGAAAGATTCTTGATAGTTTGTTTTATATCATTAATTGGATTGCTCAGAAGTCTAGATTAGTGCCCTGATAGTGATATCATTATGTCTGCGTCATATTTATCAGCATCCCTGATTACAATGCCACTGCCCTTACCAGCAGGCTTATTAACAATAGCGCAGTCATTCTGCAGAGCGTAAATCGCTTCAAATTCAGAACGTGTCAAGTTGGGTTTGTAGGATCTAATTCTAGAGTTAATGATTTCCACCACTTCTGACATCACAATCTTTTCGAAGGTTATAACGAAGATCAGACGTTTTAGGGGTAAATGTCGCAATGGGTCGCATTTCTGTCACGTCTGTATTCCTTTCTAGATCACGTTCAGGCAAAACATTTTTTGTCTAATTTTCAGAAGAATGGTTTAACTTCTGTGACTAGTTGGATCTTACTCGGTGTCTGTGTGGGAACAAAAGTAAGTCCAAGGCCGAGGTCTGCCAATTCATCTTTAATGAAAATTTGCGAGGGTAGATTGAAAATAGCTAAGTTGTTTACCGACGCGGGTATGCTCTTGAAACATGTGTTCTTGTGTTTGAGGTTCTTGATATGACCAGCGTTGTTGAAACCGAGAACCCTTGGCCCAAAGTGTTTGTAAAGTCCCAAATAGACACCATTGGACTTACTACCAGAGTCAGTGTGGTTATTTGTGGTGGGTCACCCCGTCACATCAGTGAAAGCATTCTTGGAGTCCTGTCAGTCACCAAGGCAATATATGGTGCACGAGTTGTAAGAATGTTTTTTTTTTTTAAATAAAATCTTAAATCTTTTACCTAGTCCCTGGCACCAGTGGCAGCTGTTGTATTTTTTTAATTACAATGGTGGAAATATTTGCCGCAAATATGCAAGAGCTGTAGCTAGGGACCCCGAACCAACGAAAAAGGTTTTGAGAGGGTTCTCACCTCGAGAAAATGTTTTCAATAATGGGTTGAAATGGTGCATTATACAGTGCACTTTGTGTGATAAATTGGGTTAAAAGCCACACAGTTTGAAGCTGTTTTGTAGGGTAACTCACAAAAAAATCCAGTAGATGCAAGCCACCAACAGATCAACGGAGCATTTTCATGACACCTTTCCACACAATATACTCCAATATAAAAATGCATGTTATTGCTGCCTTTTCCCATTAATTTTCATGTTGGCTGCCCCAATATATGCCAGTGTTCCCATATGAGAACATACTCATGTTTGCTTTGCTCATGATGCCAGTAATAATACTATAAGAAAATATGTCGAAGCTGGTGCTGCCAATATGTCAGTACCTCCACGTAAGATCATACACCTTTTGGCTTTGCCATTCCTAATGCATGCCACAATAAGAAAACCTGTCCAAACTGGCAGCACAAACCTAGGCCAGTCTAGACACGCAATAGCACTTATCATGCTTGCTTTATCATAGATGCGAAGTACAAAATGGCATGCCACAATAGGAAATGGCTAGACTGGATGCACCAAAATGCCAGTCTGGCCACATAGGTAAGCATCAAGTTGGCTTTGCCCATAAATGCCAGTAAAACATGCCATTTCACTTTGAGAAAATATCAACAGTGCTCCAGTGCCCCGTGTCCCTTTGGTGCTTTGCACGCACACCATCTCATTCCTACCCATTCACCCACTGGTCAGCATTCACATTGCATTCTGCACACTCCTATAAATACGTGCATACACATGCACGCACACATATATCCATAGATACACATCCGACACGCACACATAATACACACATGCACATTTCAAAAAGGCTTTCTTACCAGTCTCCTGTCCAATGTCGGACCGCTGGACTCTATGCTCAGTCTTCACTCCAGGATTCTTGCTCCCACAATCCACTCGGACTCGAACCATTGTTCCTATCTGACATGTGCAGAGGACCCAGAGGTGGATCACCCCCTTCCCACACGCCAGCTAGCTCCCACTGCAGTCAGTCACAGCCCAGTCCGTCCCTGACTTAAGCCACAGTAAGGGATGAGGTGTTTCCCCCCCCCCCCCCGGACATAGGGCGGCAGGACCCCCCCCCCCCCTCGTCCATGCACTGTGGGGGTCCCCACTGCATCAATGGGTCCCATCGATTTCCCTTTACACAAAAGGAAATTCGGGTTTAGCTGTGGTATTGAGTTTCTACTCAGTACTTCCTGCCAGCAACCGTGGTGGCTTTGGCGCACCACAGTCTGAGGGGCTTCAGGTCTCTCGGGGTGTAGAACATAGAGCTGCATCCCCAGTGAAGACTTAGATTAAGACTCACTAGGGAAAAGGACAGTGCTCCAATACAGGAAAAGCTATAACTAGAGGCACATGACAGAGCTACAGTCTAGGGCTTTTGGCATAACAATCCTCTGTCGTCTCTTGTTATGACCGAGACCCCGGGGATTAAATAGGTAAGTGAGAAAAAGGGGTTTGTGTTGGAATTTTAACTCACTGTCAGTCATGCCCAGAGATCTTCCCTGAAATAGTGGACGTAGGTGTCCTCCAGAATAATTTATTAGTACTAAGTAGTACTAAGACACCAAGTCTGATTTAAACCCTCTGGGATATGACCTATAGTACAGGGAAATAGTGTTAACATGTTATTCGGCAAAGTCAGCTCTTTAGGTTAAAAAAAGATGCTAGGCACTGTAGACCTTTCATATCAAAATTGCACAGTGTATGAGTAAATCCGTCGACTAGCGGCATGCTTTATTACCAGACGGCGCTTGGCATTCCTCAACCATCCTACATAACATTTTCCCAGGATTCCATCAACATTTCTTCCTTTACAGCATTAACTTTGCAGCGTGACCAACCTCTCTGCACAAGAATCGCAGTAAAATGGAGTCCGAGCAGGACAACTCAGCAACAGCAAATTACGATATAACTTGCCAGGTCCCCTCAGACAGACATACTGTGCCAGGGTGATTAAGTGTGCGGCTACACTTTTAATCAATTGTGGCTGTGTCTGAATATAATCAGGAAAACCCACATGCACTGCAGTGCTGTTATTGAGGTACAAATAGATCATGCTGTTAATCGCAGGGGTGTGTGAGAAACCAAAGGGTGTCTAGCTTACTAGTCCCCAGGGATCTCTCTCTCAGGTGTCCAGGGCACAGCCATCGCCTTTGGATCCAGACTCTGGGGGTTGACCAGTGCAGGAGGATTACCTGGGTTGGGGATCTTCCGGGAGTGGGGGTGAGGCAACCGATTGTGAGATGCGGTATCTCCCACTTTCCCGTGCCCATACCCCATCCTATATTGAAGGATTCCCCAATGTTCCCACTCTGTCCCACCCCCTTCCTAAGAGGCTAAGTCTTACATATCTCATTGGACATGTCCCGTTAATCAGGTCAGGCAAAGTCAGGCACTTGACCTTCATCACATACATCTGATACCCTTTAGCTCGCCCCACATGGATAAAAAGCGGAACAGAGACATGCTCTGAGTAAGGTGAGACACGGGAAGGAGCAGATCTTCAGGGCAAAGGCGAACCCACTGGAGCAGGACTGATCGAGGAACCAGAGCGAAGGGTAGGGAAACCCTGAAGATCCCTGCAGGTGTTGTTTCCTCCAGGAAACCGTGAAGGATACGTGGAGAAAGCCAAATCCCCGTCAAGAAGAAACCTGTATTGTGTTTCAAGGACGCCAGCGACCCTCCCGGGTGAACGACAGAGTTGGGTAGGCGAGGCCAAGCCTGTGGTATCAGCCTTGACTCGTGAATCAAAGCCGCATAGACAGGAAAGGAATGCACTCAACCGGTGAGTTAACGTAAGTCATGAAAGACCGGTTTGGGTCAAGGAAAGTTTGAAGCCTCAACAGTGTATCTCACAATTGAAGGATGCGCGCATGCTGATGAGACGCGAAAGAAAGCAAACCAGTAGTGAAGTTTTAAGTTACCGATAACTGTGAAGCCAGTGATGCAGAGTAGCGGAGTGGTCCGGCAAAAGGAAATAGCCCACTCGAAAGTCTCAGCCAAATGTTTGATGTCTTGTTATAAGGCGGCAAATTGAATGAACTCTGAAATGCGCAATGGTCAATATTAACCTGACGAAAGGGGACGTTTAAAGATGATTGCTTTAAGAGGAAGATTCCTTTCTAGTTGTGGTATGGAAATACCAAGACCAAGAGACACTGGGGCAAATAACATAAGGGAGAGCTGAAGTGAAAGTCGAAGTGGTCCTACTGCGGTCTATGGTAAAAGCCTTGCACATTCTAAAGTTTTCGACATTGGTGAAAGGTCTGAGCACGATTGAGGGAGACCGGAAACATGAAATAAGGTAGGGGAAGGGAACCCCTAACGATTGTGAATGAAGCTTGGGGAAGAGAACCCCTGCAAGTGCTATGATTGTGAGGTCTGAGGCCGGCTGAGAGAGACCCGCGTGAACTGTTGCTGCCTTGAGAGGTCCGAGCCCGACGGAGGGAGAACTACATGAAATTTTGTTGAACTGTAAAAGAACTTTTAGAAAACTAGAATAAGTGACTTTAACATGGAAGGCCAAGCGTCCCTCGACCCACGTTTTGAACTGCCTTTTTTTAATAATCTGAGCCAGAGGGTGTCGTCCTGTTTACGGGGGCTGCCTTACTCTGTGCTTTCCAGCGTGGGAGGAGAGCTGACTCGGCCACCTTGATCATTTATGTTATAACACTGACATTCCTTTGCATACACATTCCCCATTACACACTTTTGGTATAAGAGATAGGGCAGGCATTGGGTTTTGTTAGTATAGGCCATTTTGATTTGACAAAGACTAACTAAGACTGTGTTTTCTTTATTATTTGATGGTAGAGACTACTCCCATCGTAGCTATAGGGCAAAGTAGGAGTTTTTCGAAATCCAAAGAATTTAGTAAAGGTTTTGAAACTTGTAACTCTTGAGTCATTGTCATACTTGTGATACCATGCCTCCTTTACAGGTGCGAAAGGTAAGTAACGATCAGCTGTAAAATATGCACCTGGAAAAAGCAGGAGGAGATGTGACTTGTTCACACTAAGAGATAGCGGTCTGATTTTGATTTATCGGAAACCCAGATTTATTTTACTACTGATCAGGAGCTGTACAAATGTGCAAAAAATGACCCTCTGAGCTTGACAAACATTCTGCACTTACATTACCTCGGTCTTCTTGCTCTCCAATCTTAGGCTGTTTGGTTCCATTAAGTCAGAAATGGGATCTGTAACCACCTGAAATCGCTGAGTGACTTAGTCTATCTCTGGACGTCCAATTGGATGAGGAGTTGGGTGTCATCCACAGGTCAGAAGGATAAAGCCAAAAGACTGGATGAACTCTACCATCAGACTTATATGAATATTAAACAGTGGGGGAGAGGGGCCCTGGGAAACGCCACAAAAACTGGGTGGGACTGTGAGCCTATAAGTCATGAAGGCGGTGAGCCAGTCTAGGGCAACACCACAAACATTAAAGGAGCTTGTCCATGTTTCTTTTTTCATTTGTTGACCGGTTTGCATGATTAAAAGGGGGAAAAGACTAGAAAGAAAAATGTTTAAAATCTATACAAAAGATTGATAGCACCTTAAACGTTGGCGTTATAAAACACCAAAAAAATGATTTGTTTAGCTTAGTTCACTAGTTTTAAATGATTTAGCGCTTAAATACATTTCAAAATACCATATTGCCCACAAGTATCAAACTGTCATTCCTGTCTTTTATTTATTTGTTTTTCCTTTCAACTTCTCGAGGAAGAAAGCCATAATCAACACACCGTTGAGAACATTGTTAGAAGATTGCTCTCTGCCTCTGTATTCATGCTATGAGAGGAGTCAGCGCTGTGAGAAACATGAAGCTGTCTCCCTGACTAGTCCCCGGGGATCTGTCATCGAGGTGGCCAGGACACCGCCATTGCTATTGGATCCAGTTCATGGGGGTGGACCAGTGAGGGAGGATCACCTGGATTGGGGGTACTCTGTGAGTGGAAGTGGGACACCGACTGGTGAGACGCGGTGTCCCCCTTCTTATAACACCTTTTCCCCATCCGACACGAACATGTTCGCACACCACGAAAGATGGACAAACACCAGAGCTGTTTACCTGACACGTCCCACCACAAGGGTCAGGCAAAGTCAGGCAATTGACCAGTATCACACACACCTGACGCCCCTTTCCCTTCCCCACAGGGATAAAAGGTGGAGAACGAGAGCACAATACGAGCAAGGCAGACCGCACAACGAGAGTGTTAACTCAGCACAACAGTTCAAGAGGAGGAGAAAGACGGGGCAAATCCAGAGGGAGTTTAGGAGGGAAGCAAACTTGCCCTTTCGAGCCAGGCATGTGAAACCTCCACGGAAGGAATAGTAAGACCGCGAACAATAGCCAGCGTGTGTTGCAGCAGATGTCAACGGTACAAAGGGGCCCTACTCCGCTGATAACCAAGCCGGGGAGAGGCGCTTACCACCATGGTGCGGCCTTGACTCCAGAGACTAGAAAAGGCCAAGCCGTTCATCACAGCCGGTGAGTCGCGGGGAGAACCAATAAGAAACCAAACTGTGTTGATACGAAAGGGGAAAATCAGCTGTAGAGGAGTCGGGCACCACGTGGGTGCTCACTCGGGAAACTCTGGGCGATTACCCTATTGTTGAAACTACCGTTACCAGAAGGCCTTAGGAAAGGCGCGAAAGGGGTCAAAGTGGTCTTACAGGGGTCTAGTAAAATCCTTTGTACAGTCAAAAGCCTTTGACCGACAGATGATTGTGAAGCTAAGGGAAGTGAATCCTGCATTGTAAGAACTGTTCAAGAAACTGGGTGATTGACAGAAGTTGGCAAGAGTGAACCCGACCGAGGGATGAAGATACAGAGGGGGCGAAGCCAAAAGTCCCAATGAAGTGTGTTGACGAGAGTGACCATGGCAGAGGGATGTCCACAGTGAACCGTTTAAGATTTGTGAATGTCACAGATGAGATTAAGTTGAAAGCCGTAGTGAACCTGACACAGGGAAGCTAATATTCGAGAAGGGTTTTAGCCCAGAAGAAGGGTTATCAAGGGGTGAAAAGGCATCGCCCAATGTAGAAGCAGAAAGGAACTTTTGTTTATTATTTTGGAATACATCAGGTTCTCGGAGGCAAGAGACTTTTTTATAGAAAAGAGACTTAACCACCGAAGGCTCTGATAAACTGAGAGTGGAACTGTTGGCTCTTGCTGGGAAAACTGGAGCGTGTGCTGTGTTCCGGAGTCCCGCCTTGTCCCGTGCTCAAAATTTGGGGAAGGAAGACCCTGACTACTGCATTCGGACTTATTATTTGGGAACACTTCTTTCTTTCTTGTGAACCTTATCCCACACTCTTTGTTTGTATTTAGTGTAAGGAATGGCAATAGGTTTTTCTTAGTTTAGGCCCTTTTATTTTGACAAGATGCCACTAGGACTAGGACTTCCTTATTATTATTTGATGGCTGTAGCTTGCTCCCATCTTAGATTTATGTTTAGATTAGGCGTTTTTACAACCTGCATATACAGTTTAATAAACACCCTTGAACTTTGATCACTTGTTTCTGTAACTGTTGCCACCATGCGTTCCTTACACAGCCCACAACCAAGCAACACATGTCACGCACGCCCACTTTACTTAGTCGTAACGATGCAGAGCAGCCATGGTTAAACTGTCAGTAGGGGCACAGTGTTAGCAAAACGCACAGTAAACACTTTAGAACATTGAAGAAAGTATTGTTTATAAAATATATTACTTATTGAATTGAACAGTACTACCAAGAAGTAGTAGCTTTCTACCATTTCTGGGTAAACCAAGCTTACCTTCCATTTAAAGTTGATACATCCCCTTTCAAAAATTCACATGTGTAGCTTTTTAAAAAAAATGTATAGTTCTATCATTATCTCTATAGAATTGGCAAAGAGCCCTGATACATTGTTGTAGTTTGAGCTGTTAAAATGCTACTCTCTGCATACATTAGAAATTCCTGTTGCTGTGCATCCAACTATTATGGGAAAATGAAAACTCATGTCAGTTTATTTTTTTATTATTATTTATTTAGACACTTGGTGGAAATAAAACATTGCAGGCATCGCAGTCCATGATAGATTACATGTATCGTATAAGGCATTCATACATTCGGTTATTCATTTTTCATTTTCCATAAACCCCAGTCCTCTTCTCTATGGTAGGGGTTGGAGGCCACTCTGTCACGTAGGTACTTGCGGAAAGACTCCCAGATATCTTTGGGATGGTAATTACTGGGTAATGAGTGACACATACCTCTTCCAAGTCATTCGCCCAAAGCTCGTCCGACTTCCACATCTCCACTGTGGGAGGCAACCTCTGTTTCAAGCCCATGTCAGTTGTAAAGGCAAGTCCGGAGGACACAAATTTACTTGCAATAAAGCAAAAACACAACCCAGTTTTAGCATCTTTTTTCATATGAATCTCTATTGTGTTTTCTTTATTTTTTGTTTTTTGGGGACTCACAGTATTTTATACTTCACTTGTTTGACTTACCTCCTCATTCATTCATCTTGCTGTATGCTGCTTTGGTAAATCATTTTAGATGAGTTAGATTAAATTTATTGTAGCGCTTTCCCGCAATTACCGTTGTATTTTTATAACCTAAATGGTCTGTGATAGGAACCATCCTTTTTTGAACTACAACTCCCATACCTTTTTGTAGTTCAATAGCACTTTAAAGACGTCAGGCGCGTCAGCGCCGGCGCGTCTAAGATAGTTTGTTTCAGGTATATAAGCCCTGCTGACTGTCTCTCGGTTGATTCCTTCCTTTTGTACACTATGTTGCTAAAACCTTGCTGCTAAACTGTCTAGGCCTCATTTCTATTTTTAAGCATATTGTCTGTTTGAATTGTAGTGAATTTTAAAAACTAGAAATATTGTAACTAAATTGTTTTATATGCATTGCCCTCAGGTAGAAGCTATTCTGAGTTAGATTAAATTGATTGTAGCGCGTTCCTGCAATTACCGCTATATATGCGGTCTGTGATAGGAGCCAATCCTTTTTTGATCTAAAATTCCTATACCTTTTTGTAGTTCAATATCGCTCTAAAGACGTCAGGCCCATCACGTGTGCGGTGAGACGGTTCCACAGTCATTACTCCGCCCATTAATCATTGACGATGCATGGTGTCAAAAAATCTATGATAGTTTTGTTCAGAAAGTAAGTCAATATCAAGTGTGTAATGCACACACTGTACAGTTTACAGGCTTTGAACCTAAGATTATTAGCACTGAGGGGGACAGTGCAGTTAATGTGTTTGTTCTTGAGCAGGTCACAGTCCATGAAGTGTCAGCAACAATTGCTAAAATGAAACCTACATCGTGTAAGGGAGATATTTTTCCAGCCTCATATTTTAAGGAATACTTCACTACCATTGCACCGTCTGTCATGTCATTCATTAACCGCTCTTTCCAGGAAGGGCTAGTTCCTGATTACATCAAGGATGCCTGGATCGCTCCTCTGTTGAAGGAGGGTCTAGACCCAAACAAGCCTGCTAATTACAGGCCCATAACCAATGTACCTTTCCTGTTAAAGATCATAGACAAGATTGCTTGCACACAGTACAAAGCTTTTGTAGAAGAGAGGGGAATTTTGGCTAAAGGTCAGTCGGGCTTTAGGAAGAAGAATGGGACCGAAACTGCCTTGGTGGATGTCAAATCTTGTGTGTTTGAAATTGTGGATTGAGGCAGTTTGGTCTTGCTTTTGTTGTTAGACCTGTCCGCCGCCTTTGACTTGGTGAACCACGTTATGATGGCGGACAGGCTGGCTAAGGTCGGCAACTGTTATGAACTGGTTTAGATACTTTCTTGGACCAAGGAAGCTTAAGGTTGTTAGGGGGGATCTTTCAGTTCCAACAGTCACAACTTAGCTGTGGAGTACCACAGGGTTCCTGTGCCTCTGCTATACAATATTTACTCCAAACCCTTGTTCGATATTCTAGTTGGTCTGGTTGTCAAGTTCGCTAACTATGTGGATGACACTCAGATCATTCTGGTGCTCTCTGGATCCGATGAAGCAGACTTACTGAAAGTGGGCAAGGCCTTTGATGCTGTAAAAGCATGGATGGTCGAGAATTTTCTTACATTACATGATAAGAAATGGAGATTCTGATTCATGGGAGCACTGCGAAGCTGAAGAATCTGGATACCCAATATGAGGCTTTCTCAATAGGGGGTACTAGAATACAGGTCTCCGACCATGACATACATTTTAGTAAATGTGTCTCACATGAGCTCCTGCTGTGCCTATACGACACAGCTGCTTTGACAGATGTGTTCGTATCTATCAGAGGAAAACAGGATCCTGATTGCAACAGCTACAAACACTAGGTGGGATTATTGCAATGGGCTACTGGTTGGCTCCTCGCAGGCAAACTTAAAGAGGCTGCAGACCATTCAAAATAGTGCGGTCAGAGCCGTATGTGGCCTGAAGCATAAAGATCATGTTACCACTGCACGCAGGGAGCTGCATTGGCTCCCTGTTCACCAGAGGATTCTCTTTAAAGCATCATTACCTCCATACTTACGGGACATCTCTCCGTTCTGTGGGACGGGACCGGAGCACTTTGTAAAAAGCATCCCAAAAAATGTTTTAAAAAATGTGTCCTTCCTCTCTTTCTTCGCGGGGCCCAGCACGCGGCTGTAACCCCGCCCACCTTGGCTCTGCCCTGCGCATCGCCCATCAGTCCTTTTCTCTGCTCGTTCGGGACTGGACGCACTTGCATCCTCGGAAGATTTTCTTCTCTTTTTTCCTCTCTGGCTCTCGCTAGCGATCGTGTACTGGTCTGTCTGTCGTTCAAACTAAACTTTCCAGACTGTTCATCATGTCTCCGTCGTTTCGCGAGGGCGGATCCCCATCCTCTTTGCTTAGAGTACTTGGGTCCGGATCACCGTTGGGACTCCTGTTTTTACTGCAACTCCCTTTCGGTCCAGGCACTTCAACGTCGGTTGGAGCGGTGGGAGGAGGTGTTCCGACAAACTCCTCCTTCACATTTTCAGGCGTTCATCGACGAGAAGAAAAAACGCCCGGTAAATTCTTTACTTTTCAGAGCACCCCGGCCGGGGGATACCTTTCCTCCGAGGGGGCTGTTTGTAGACGCAGTTCTACTTAATCGTGGGATACCAGAGCCTGCTCTGAGGCCTCTGTCGGCTTCCCTCAAAAATAAGACCGGGGTGCGCCCCGAGTCCTTGGTGGGGCTTGCTGTTACCGAACGGATGTTCGAGGCCCGCGCGGATAAGGCTGTCACCGGATGTGGGTCCGAGGTCCCTCTTTCAGAGGCTAAAGTTACCAACATTTCTGAGAGGCCTGGCAAGGCCTTACCGGTGAAGGCTGTTTCTCACCGTTCCCGCTATTGCGGCAACACCAGATCTGTTGAGGGGGGCAAAGAAGGAAAGCTCTTCTTTTACCGGCAAGGCTGAGGTCCTTCCTGGGAAGGCTGATTTGGCGGTTGGAATGCCACAGAAACATTCCAGGCCTCACAGTACCGGCTCTGCCGAGGTTCCTTATGTTAAGGCTAAAGTTAAGACCCCTGATCCATCGACGGGGACCCCTGCCTCACTTCCTCACGTGCTGCAGTTCCCCTCAGACGATGACAAAATGGCGCCCGTTCCCGCCACGACCGCAGCGGCCATTTTGGGTGCTACCCCTACAACTACGCCATCGGCCTCGGGTGTAGGGCTGGGTTCCTTGGGTGAACAGAGTCCCTTGTGCACATCCTTATCGGCCAGTTTATGACTGGAACGCCCGGATGCCTCTTCCGCACAATATTTCGTTGCCTGCGGGGTCGGCACCTTTGATTTATGTGGATACGTCAGTGGAGGGGCCTGTGTGGCACCCTTCCCCGTTACGTCCCTGGATTTGTGCACCTCGTGAGAGGCCTCCTCAGGTTCCGAAGCAGTCTCCGGGGGAGGGCTTTTTCGGTACTTTTCAAACGTTAATGCGTACCGACCCCATGAGGGAATATTTCAAAGGGCTTTTCAGGGAGATATGTCCACCGCGCCTCCGGCTCCACCCGTTCCTCCGGTGGTTCCTCCGGTGGTTCCTCCGGTGGTTCCGCCGGCGCCTCCCTTGCCTGCGGTGCCTCCCCCGACTCTTCCGCCTTTGCTCCCATTGTCCCCTCTGGACAAGGCAGCGCCCGACACGGTTCAGCAGGATCCTGACCTGTCATATGAAGTGCAGGGCGATCAGGACAATGAGGACCTGCCCTGCTCTATTAGAGCTTTTCATGACCGGGTACTGGACATGATGTGCTTCTTAGATGTTCCGGTGCCCGAGGCACCCGCTCCGCAGGAGGGTGTGCTTTCTGGGGCCTTCACCCTGTCTCCTTTGGAGCGTACCGGCCTGTTCTTGCAGAAGGACGTTCTGGCTGTGGTCCGCAGGGTCTGGGAAAAGCCACACTCAGGACTTTTTGTCAATAAGAAGATTGACGCGAGATACAGGCTGCATTCTTCGGAAGAGGCGGCCTTGTCGTCTTGTCTGCCCCCCTCCTCCACAGTGGTGGCCGTGGCCACTTTGCAATCCAGGCCTGCAGCATCCTCTTCCACAACAGCTACTCAGGTTCTGGGAAAGGAGGACAAGCTCCTTGACTCCCTTGGGAGGAAAATCTTTGCCAACTCGGCCTTGCAGCTCAGGCAGGCCAATGCCAAATTGGTATTAGTGGGAGCTAATATGCGGATGTGGAAAGGTCTGTCGGAGTTTGAGGAGTTTATCCCGGTCGAGAAGCTGGAAGACTTTAAAGCGGGCCTATCTGACGCCAGGGTCTTGGCCCAGGATCTCCTGGAGGCTGCGGCCCATCATCGGGGCCTTATGCTGGGGGTTGATACCTCACTGCAGGCGTGGTTGCATGCAACTAAATTCTCAAAAGAAGTGCAGGACAAGGTGTTGGACCTTCCGTTTGATGGGAAGGAGCTCTTTCATTCTACAACAGATGTAGAGCTCACCAAGACGAAGGATAGCACTCAGACAGTCCTTGTTGATCCTGGTTAAGACTCCTTTCAAAACCCAGAGACCGTTGTCGCAAAGTCGACCTTCCTCTGGCTTTAGGGGCTTCCTCGACCACAAATCTCGCAGAGTGGATACTCCTGTGGGGTACAACCGCCGTAGGCAACAACGGACTCGGTTTTTCTCCCTCTCCTCAGCTTCCTCCTCAGGTTCAGGTGGCAACACCACCGATAAACCTGCTAAATTAGGGTTTTCCGCGCTCGCACGAGACCCCGGTGGGAGGACGCATTGCATCTCATTGGGAGGCGTGGCAGACCATCACAGAAGACAGATGGGTCTTGTCAGTCGCTCGGGCGGGCTTCCGCTTACCTCTACCCCCTACCCCACCCCTCAACCCTCCTTTTCAGCTGTCGGGCTCACCCTCCTTCAAAGCCGAGGTTCAGAAACTTCTGCACCTCAGAGTTGTGGAACCCGTTCCTCTTGGGGAGCGAGGGGAGGGCTTCTATTCCTGGCTGTTTACGGTCCCCAAACCCAACCAGGCTGGCCTGCGCGCCATCCTAGACCTTTCCCAGTTCAATCTTTTCCTACCCCAAGAGAAATTCAAGATGATCACGCCCAGCCAGATACGGTCCTCCTTGCAGATGGGCAATTGGCTAAGTGTGGTGGATCTTCAGGATGCGTACATGCATATCCTGATTGGAACCCACACAGGAGATATCTCCGCTTCTCTTTGGGAGAGGAGCACTTCCAGTTTTGAGTGCTTCCTTTTGGCCCCAGCTCGGGGCCGCGTGTCTTCACAAAGATGATGTCGGTGATTGCGGCCCATCTTCGTCTCCAGGGTATCCATGTGTATCCATATTTGGACGACTGGCTCTTACGCAGCCCTTGTCCGCTGGCAGCAGCGGGCAATCTCCAGTCTCTCCTTCAGCTCCTGTTCCATCTTGGGCTGTCAGTGAACTGGCAGAAATCTTCCATGCCGGTCTCGCAGGACCTGATTTCCCTGGGTTTTCGCTGGAACACGATCAACCGCAGAGTGTACCTGACCGGGGACAGAATGGCAGATCTGTTAGCCACGTGTCAGATGTTTGCGCAGTCAGAGAGCATGTCGGCCTGGTGGTTCCAGTGGCTTCTGGGCCTCATTGCCTCGTGTGTTCTGGCTCTTCCTCTCGCTCGTCTCAAGATGAGACGGACCCAGATGGCTCTTCGGAGTTCCTGGCGTCAGGCTGTGGACCGGGATTCCAAGCTGATAATGATTCCGGATTCCATGAGAGTGGACCTGGAATGGTGGTCATCTCTCCCGCCGCCGCAGCTACAGTTTCTAATTCTCAGGTACACCTACACTCTGCTTCTTACTTACCCTGTTCCTTGTTTACACGCTTTTCACTAACTTTGGCCTCACTTCTGCAGATCGAAACTGGATCTCGTCCAGCACATGATCACGTGTTAGACATTTAACTCCCTTGAAGACTATACATCTGATACTGACTCTGAACCCTTTACCTCGTTTGGCTACACACCACACGCGAGGTAACCTTTTATTTTTGCTAGCACTGGCAGTCAACTCAACACGTGATACCACATTACTTCACTCATTATCTATTTCTTTCCTTTTCTATTTTCATATTTCAACTCAATCTGCATTCTTCCTTTTATGGGTATGTAATTATTATTTTTTCATTTATTTGTTATGTATTTACTTAATGACTGCGGTATTGTTGATTGCTTTATGTTACTCACTGGATGCTATCTTACCATTATGCCATATTCTATGTTTTGTTGTGATTATTCTCCCACATTAGTACAGACTTGCCCTGAAGAAGGAGTTTAACGCTCCGAAATGCATTGGCATCTTAAGTCTACTCAAATTTTGAGATGTCAGCCGCGTCCTCACTGAGATTGCATTAGTGATCAATTTTTGATATTTATTGATATTTCTTTGATAAAACACATATTACTCTAATCAAGACTTTGAATTTATTTGAACTTATATACAATTGATAAAGTTGGAGAAGTGAACTCGAACTGTTTCAAACAGCTAGTTTTGAATCACATGAACCAGGTTGGGTGTAAACGGAGAGCGGCTGTGTGACTGGGATTTCTATCTAGTCTACTGCTTCACTTATTCTCGAGTCGATTTTTTGCATATTTTTGTTAAAGCTTGAAGATCAACATAGATACCTGACTGTAAGTGTATCTACCCAGTGGTGCCTACTTATTTCCTTTTGGTCATCTCTCAGCAACCTGTTGGTGGGTATGGGGTTTCAGGACCCACTCCTATGCTGACGATCACAACGGACTCCTCCCTCCTGGGGTGGGGTCCGACGTTAGATCTTTTACAAGTCTCGGACCTCTGGTCGCCTCAGGACAAGCTCCTGCACATAAATCATTTGGAGGTTCTGGCGATCTTTCTAGCGGTCAGGGCGTTCAGACCGGTCATTGCCAAGAAGGTGGTCTGCATACGCACGGACAATGTGGTGTCGATGTATTACATCAACAAGCAAGGGGGAACAAAGTCTCCCCCCCCCCACTCGTGGACCTCTCCATCCAGATTTGGGAGTGGGCCGTGCTTCATGGTCTCTGGCTGCTTGCAGTGCACATCCCGGGCCAGCTGAATATCACAGCGCATGCCCTCAGCCGGCGGACAGTGGTCAGCTACGAGTGGGGGTTGAAGGCGGAGGTCCTCTCATGGATCTTCTTGCGTTGGGACACACCGGAGGTGGATCTCTTCGCTACGGCAGTGAACAGGAAGCTTCCTCGGTATTCTTCCAGAGGGGGGCTGGGAGCCTCCTCTCCGGGGGATGCTCTCGAGATTCCATGGCACAACATGAGAGCTTATGCCTTCCCGCCTCTGCCTCTAGTCCATCCAGCAATTTGGAAGATGAAGAACTCGGTGAACTGCTCCCTTCTACTCGTAGCCCCCTGGTGGCCGGCCAGGTTTTGGTTCTCAGAACTTCAACACCTTTCGGTGCATCCGCCGATCAGGTTACCGGTGACCCCTGATCTTCTTCATCAAGGGGAACAGCAGATATGGCACCCCTGCCCACAGTCGCTCAGCTTGGCGGCATGGTGCCTGAGTTCAGGTCTTTAGAGCATCTGAATTTGCCTACGGATAACATGCATATTATCCAGGCAGCCAGGAAACCCTCGACCAGGTCCCGATGCAGGAGTAAATGGCTCAGGTTCTGTCATTGGTGTTTGGGAAAGCAGTTGGACCCAAGGGTGGCTACGATTGACACTGTTATGTCCTTCGTGTCCTCCCTAGCAGAGTCGGGTGTTCACGTTCTGTCCTGCAGATCTTACCTTTCAGCGGTCTCCGCTTATCTTTCTACAGACCAATGTTCCTACTCTCTGAGTAACTCAGTCGTCAAGAGGCATTTTGCAGGCTTGACACGTCTCTACCCTCCAGTTCGTAGTTCGTAGTCCGCACCCGCCGTGGGACCTAAATGTATTCCTGACGGCGCTGTGCCATAAGCCTTTTGAACCCATGGCTACGGTGGACCTCAAGTACCTATCATGGAAAGTGTCCTTTCTGGTCGCTGTTACCTCAGCAAGGCGGGTGAGTGAGCTCCAGTCTTGTCAGTGGAGCATCCCTTCTTGGTCTTTCACAAGGACAAGGTGGTCCTACAGGCAATCCCTGCCTTTCTACCGAAGGTGGTAACTGAATTCCATCTGAATCAGTCGATCTCCCTGCCGGTCTCTTTTCCGAACCCTACCTCAGAGGCAGAAAGGGTTCTGCACTGTCTTGATGTCAGAAGGGCTCTTAAGTTCTACCTTGACAGGACTTCCGAGCTTAGGAGTTCTTCTCAACTTTTTGTGACTTTCGGTCACCCTCAGGGTAAGCAGGCGTCTAAGGCGACCATTTCTCAGTGGATCGCCTCCTGCATTACGGAGTCTTTCACTGTCCAAGGGCTGAAACCTCCTAAGGGTATTCATGCACACCTGGTGCGGGGCAAGGCAGCTGCGGTTGCTTTTCAGAAGTATGTCCCCTGGGAGTCCATCGCAAGGGCAGCTACTTGGGCCTCCCCATCCGCTTTTTGTAAGCATTATTGTCTTGACATGAGCTCGAGAGCTGATGCTCAGTTTGGTCAGGCTGTGCTGAAGAACCTTTTTCAATAAGGGGTAGTTCCATCCACCCGTAGTTCCAGTTAGGAGTGCTTTGGAATCTCCCATAAGTATGGAGCAAAGGGGACGGGACGTAGGAGTATAACCAGGTTACTCACCGTAGTGACCACCTTACTCCTAGTCCATAGTCCCCTTTCCTCCATACGCCCGCCCGCCGTCCCCTCTAATAAGGTCCCTCTGTTATTGCTAATAGGTCTCTGACCTGGCGATAGAAAAGGACTGATGCACAATGCGCGGGGTGGAGCCAAGGTGGGCGGGTTACTGCCATGTGCTGGGCCCCGTGCAGAAAGAGTGGAAGGACACATTTTTGAAAAACATTTTTTGGATGTTTTTTTACAAAGTGCTCCGGTCCCGTCCCACGGAGAGATGTCCCGTAAGTATGGAGGAAAGGGGTCTATGGACTAGGAGTAAGGTGGTCACTACAGTGAGTAACCTGGTTAGTCTAGTCTATAAATGCCTAGCAGGTGATGTTCCAGGCTACCTCTGTGCCCGAATTATGAGACTACCACACAGGCGTGCACTACGGTCTAATAAAAAGGACCTGCTGATGCAGCCAAGATTCACTTAAGAGATTTGGAGGCTCGACTTTGGGCACTGAGTGTCTGGAATGACCTTCCACAGTCACTTAACCAGCTCCCGTCAATCGCCCAATTTAAGAAAGCTCTGAAGACTTATCTGTTTGACGGAGGAGGAGTTTAAATGTTGTCTCAAAAGATGGGCAATAAATAATCAGGAATATATGTAAAACTATTTTTAAAGAAAGTTCCTATGTAAATAGTAAAATTTTGAGAAAATGATGCTCAAAGTGTTTACATGGGGGTATCCATTTTGTGATTTCAAGCAGCCTCCTCTGTGAAAGTTAAGCTCTGCTCTGGCGGCACTAGTCAAGCAGCAAAAGCCCCCTACTCTGAGCTTTTGCTTACTGCAGTCAGAGCACAGCCTAACATGGAGAGGAGGCTGCCTTCACTTTTATTTTACGTATTCTGTGCTCCCCAAGCCCAGGGAAGCACAGAAAACGTAAAATGAAAGGCAGAGCAATTATAAATACTTCACCGGCTGCCGGCGGATTTTTCATAATTGCTGCTACTTTCTTTTTTAGTTTCCCGTGTGCGGGAAACTAGAAAAGAAAGTTGCAGCAATTATGAATACTCTGCCGGATGCCGGCGAAGTATTCATAATTGCCTGGACTTGCCTAGAAGAAAATGTGCAGCAATTATAAATACAACCTTGTTGTATTTATGATTGCGTGGCTTCAGCTTTGAGTCTCCCAGGCTCCCCTGGGCCGGGGGAGCCCGGGAGACTCAAAGCGGAAGCACCGCCATCATAAATACAACGCGGTTATATTTATAAATGCCATGGTTTTCTTTTTAAGTTTCTGGGGCTCCCCGTCAGCTTTTGTTCATTACAGCTGGCTGGCTTTTGCTTCATTAGTGCCACGAGGGCAGAGCTTAACACATGCACAGGAGGCTCATCCATTTCACAAAATGGATGCCTCCTAGTGCTTGAAATATTTGAGTTTGAGCCTCACTTGCTCAAAACTTTACATAGGAACTTTGTTTAAAAATATTTTTTATATATATAATATATATATATTTTTTATATATATTGTTAATTATGGCCCATCTTTTTAGCATATAACATTTTTGAGTGAACTTCCCCTTTTAAGAACCTAATTTGCTCATACTGATGCTCTCACTATGACCGAGGGCTTTCTATGTGCTCCCTGTTTGTTGTTGTCATGTGAGCGCCCTGAGGCCTGCAGGCGTTTAGGCGCTATATAACAATTCTCTAGAATAGAATAGAATTTTACCCCTTTATCTTGTAGTTTGGTGTCATTGAGTTGTTAGTCACTGGCTCTGTTTTACTAAATGTGTGCAGTTTCGTTGTTAATATACTACTTTTTCAGTGTTAACCATTGATTTGTTTTAGAAGCATTAATAGAGAAACCAAAATTGATCATCTGCCTGTCATAATTGGTAACACCTGCCATGTTTTGAAGCTGATGGTTAGATAGGATATGTCATAGTCACTGCCACTCCTTGTGGTCTGTGTTGAAGGGTGGTCTACTTCTGGTCTGCCCTCTACTCGAGTCCTCATCAATTACACGCAGTTCTCTCCAGCGGATTACCCATGTTTTTTCTGTGAATTCATTTTGGTTGTGGGGAAGGAATAAAGAAGTACTGCCTGCCTTAAGCATGGATGGTAGGTTTGGTCATGAGTGTTGAACTGAAGATGGGAATCTGAAAATACTGTAGAGATATTAGGCCTGCTGTCACAGTTGAAAGGAGATTTACATTTTTGCAAATATGTCGGTTCTCCTGTGTCAGTGACCATTAGTTCAGGTGCCAGATAGTTTGTAGTTATTGCAAATCTTTGTGATGTGAATGAGCGCTGGTTAGTTTACAAGTCCTTTTTAATATCGTCAAATCTTCTACGTTTTATTTTGCAAAAAATTATAATTGCTTACTTTTCTCTACCCACTGCAACTAGTCTAGTCATTGACCGCTACATTCTGACAATTGAATACATTTATAGAAACAAAACTAAAAAGGGCTTTTCCGATTACAGTGTTTCGATTCTTGTGTTCTAAATAGCCTAGCATTGTTTAAAAGATGCGGGGTCACCTTCTGGTAGTAAATGTATTTCTTTTTGTAGCTTTTATTTTTTTTATATATTCAAATTTGTATTCAAAAAGTAAATACAAAGTGAATTTCCATTCAAACAATTCCAGAGATTTGACCAAAACACAAATTTAAAAAACAATCATTGGGAGGCATTTTCATACTATTCTATCTAGTCATTATCAGATTACACACACCCCTCAATGTTATTGTAACTCTTGTTCGCTGAGGCCAAAGAAAGAAAAAACAGGTCAAATTGAAATCATAAAATAATGAAAGAGAAGGAAAAATATCCTAAAAGACACAACAGTCCTCCTGAACATTTTTTTACATTTTCTTCCCCCAACCCACCCATAACACTCCCCTCCACCCCGTACCTCTTCCTCTAGGGAACAAGCCACTTTCAAATAAACCATGTTCACTGAAACCTCAGATCAAATTGTTATTGTTGTGTACAGCATTAATACTCTTTGAATGCCCTGTTTCTATTAACAGGGTCAGGAACCCTACGAAGTTTATACATTTTACGTTTTCACATACAGATCACACACTGAACCAGGCCCTGGACGGAAAGGCTGTGTTCACTTAGAGAAACTGGAATTACATACTGCAAACCCCACCCTGGGAGGACCCCACTTTGGATGGCAATCCTTGACGTTCATAGTAAATCGGGAACGGAAGCCTTTCCCTTTCCCTTCCGTTGTGGGACTCAGATAAAATCGCTGTGAGGCTCTCCATTTTATAAATATCATATGCTTTATGCAACCATTCCTCATGCGTGGGCAGGTGAGCCAGTGTCCAATAAATCGTCGTGAATGACCTAACGGGCAACGGGCACAAATAAATTGCCCACTACATGCGTAGTTTTATTATAGGTTTCTCCATCATCCGACAATCCAAAATGGAGCAACAAAGAGTCAAGGGCCTCTCCATTTCATCCACGGCCTTCACCCAAGCCAACACTTCCTTCCAGAAATTCTGCATAGTCGGACATTCCCACCAGACATGCCAATAAGTGCCAACATTGCCACAACCCCGCCAACACACAGGGCTAGAACCTGGGCACATCTTGTAGAGCCATTTTGGCAAACACTGCCAACGTTTTAATAATCTGTACCCTTGAATCTTATATTGCATGGCTATTGATGTCGACCAAAGGTTTTGACACATGTATGGCCAAGGATCTCTGCCCTCTGGAAATGGAACATCACGCGCCCAGTGTTGCCTGGCTCTCTGTGGGTGTTCTTCTCCAGTTCCCAACAAGGTGAAGTAAAGCTTTGATATTAGGCCCCTAGAGCCCACATGCCTATTGAGCACCTGTTCAAAAACCATCAAGGAATGAATTAACAGATTGTTCCAAGTTCGATCTGTAAGTACCCCTTTTAATTGTAAGTACATAAAGTTAGACCATAGGCCAACCCCCAATATCTCACCTAGTGCAGGTTTCCGTAGCTGGCCCACTCAAACCAAGCCTTTCTCATAACATAACTGATATCGAAGAGGTTCATAGATCCTATCTCGGATTGGGGGAGCCCATAGCCAACTCAAGAGGGGAAGGCTAGGTCATTCTACTTTGTGACAAAGCACTTTTCCGTCATAACCTCCACAAGATGGCAAGAACTGGATGTTTCCGAACTCTCTGCGGGGGGTTGAGGGGGGCGATTTCCTGTTAACCACAGCCATTCCCCTATCGTGACTGGGGACATCAAATTGTTCTCTAGGGTAACCCATTGCTTATCACTAGTGCCCCGTGGATGATCCAATAGAATCCGTAACTGAGTTGCCCTATAGTTCCATAAATTTGAAAGGCCTACCCCTATCTCTCGGCTGTATCAGTGTGGTATAAGTAACTGTGGCTTTGCCGCATTCCACAAAAAATTCAAAAGAGTACGTTTCGCCTCCACCAAAGAAATACAACATCTGAGGCACTTCTGTCAGAAGAGCCTGAAAAAAAAACAATAAATAGGTGAGGATGTTCAATTTAATAGTAGTTAGACGGCCTGTCCGAGAGGAAATCAACACTGTCCATCTCACCAAATCTGACATAATGTCAGTCCATAAGGGGGATAATCAGAACTATACAACTGCGCCAAGTCCCAAAAATATTTTTATTATTATTATTTATTATTAAAGAGTGACTCCAAGATAACGCAGTCCCTTTAACAGCAATCGAAAACCACTCTGAGTTACCCAACTAGAAAGATCAGATGAGAGGCCCGTCGGAGGCAACACCTCTGATTTACCGTAATTTTATTTCAAATCAGAGCACTCTATGCTCCCAACGCATCTTTCACTCCTGCCAAGGAGGTCTCTGCTTTTGTGACATACATCAATATATCATCAGCAAACAATGTTAAGTTATATTCCCTTCCTCGCAGAGATAATGCCCAGATTTTCCAGTCAGTTTGACTCTTACCAGCAAGTGACTCCAGAGTCAAAGCAAAGAGCAGAGGAGAAAGTGGGCACCCCCGCCTGCTGCCTCTCTGCAAAGGGAAAAAATCAGATAAGCAGCCATTCACGGACACCTGTCCCTTCCAGGTCTTGTACAAAGCCATAACACCCTCATACCACCAAGAGTTAACGCCTATCTTACTCAGGACCGCCCTAAGAAAAGGCCATTCAACACGGTCAAATACCTTTTCTGCATCAAGCGAAACTAACAGTGGGTTCTTGTCGGCAGGGTTGATAGAAGCGATTAAATCAAGTGTTTTGTGGATATTATCCACCCCCTGTCTGTCTTGCACAAAACCCACCTGATCGCTATGTATCAAGATAGACAGTAACCTTCCCATGCGCTCCACCAGGACACTGGAGTAGATCTTTGGGTCAACATTCAAAAGAGATGTAGGGTGGTAAGAACTGCATTCAAGCCTATCTTTGCCCTCTTTTTGGGATCACAATGATCCTCGCTTGGGTAAAAGAGTCTGGTACCAATTGCCCATCCATTAAACTTTTGAAAAGAGTGGGGAGAAATGACGCTAAAAAAGAACCAAACCTCTTATAAAACGCTCCAGTGTAGCCGTCCAGTCCCGGAGCCAATCCCAATTTCATTCTAGCAATAGTTTGCAAAACCTCATGGGGTTCTATCCGAGCATTCAAAATAGCTAAATCGTTCATCCCCACTCTAGGAAGGCAAGCATCTGTTAGATATTCCTCTATTACATGAGCTGGGGCATAGGTGTTGCTAGTGGACAAAGCCCTATAATATTGGGCAAACCTCTGAAAAGTGTTTTCAGGAGCCGTCAACTTATCTCCTTGAAGGGTCTTTATTCCTGTGACTGACCTGTCCACCTGTTGCTTACGGAGCCTCAATGCCAATAAAGTGTGAACTTTATCTCCTTTCTCAAAGAATCTATGCTTCAAACATCTTCATTGAAACAAAACCTCGCCCCTCCAAATATTATGCAGTTCCTGCCTAAGGCCAACGATCACTTTCCGATTCTCTTCCTGATCAGAGAGGCGATCATACAAAGCATTCTCTCTGGATCTGATTTGTTCCTTCAGTTGTGCATCACGCGAGGCTTGAGTCCTCTTCTTTTCCGACCCTTCTGCTCTGATCAGACCACGAAAGGTCACGTTCACTGCCTCCCACACCATACGCTTACTAACCTCCCCAGTATCATTAATTTCGAAAAACTGACAAATTTCTTCCCAGAACTTGTCACAAAACGTCATATCTCTTAACAAAGCATTATTGCAAATACGACGTTTGTCAGCAAATGGACTATAACCCGAAGCTATAGACGCCAAGAATATATTGTGGTCTGTCCAGGTCTCCACTCTAATATAGGACCCTATTATATCATGGGCCCTACTGGAGTCCAAAAGAAAATAATCGATCGTGTATATGTCTTGTGTGGAGCCGAGTGAAAAGCGTGTGACCTAAGCTCTGGGTGCTGAAACCTAAACTTATCAGTTAGATGGTAAGCAACAAAAAGGTCTCCCAACAATCGTCCAAATCCCTGAGCTGGCTGCGTCGCTTCCTCGCTCAAGGAAAAGCAGTCTCATGAGGAATACGCTAGAGCATTAAAATCCCCACCGCAGATTGAATTGCCCCTACTTCATCGGTCGAGCAAGGAAAAAGACTCCTCACAAAAGGCAAGCTGTGGCAGATTGGGGGCATATAATACACACAACGTTACCTCAATCGCATTTCATCTTCCTCCAATGGGCAGAAAACGTCCCCTTGCCACTCCTTGTTCTGCAACAAGCGGATCAAGTGACTTCTTAAACAAAATTCCCACACCAGCCTTTTGTTCCAAACCTGATTCCCGAGCCACCTCCCCAATACCATTCCCCTTGATGGAAAACTCTTCACCCTTTTTACATTTTGTTTCCTGGGCAGCATGGACCTCTTTTGCAGTGAATTAAGACCTGACCCTCAAAGATGCTACGCTTGTCATTTTTGTTTACAAATAAGTTCACAAATAAGTGCAGCATCGAAAACAGCAAGTAATCAAATCACATCACAACCAGTGCATTATACGTTTGCACACAACCACAAAGATACTGTGAGAAACCAGAAGGTGTCCCACCCACTAGTCCCCGGTGATCTGTCATCCAGGTGGCCAGGACACGGCCATCGCTTTTGGATCAAGGATCACCTTTGTGCGGGGTCTTCGGGAAGTGGGACACTGGATGGTGAGACGCGGTATCCCCTTCCCTGTAACACCTTTACCCCAACCCACCCTGCAGGATACTTAGGAACGCTATCCCCCCTACCCCCTTTTTACAACATGAACACTTTCACACGGACATCCCGCTATGGGAGAAAACAGACTAACACTGAGCCGTGTACCTGCCATGTCCCAATACATTGGTCAGGCGAGGTCAGGCAATTACGGACCATTGCTCACGTCTGACTTCCATTAAACTTCCCCGCATGGAAAAAAGGCAGAGCACGAGAGCACACTCTGAGCGAGGCAAAGCACACAAGGAAACAGCAGTTTCGAGACGCCAGCTGAATGAGAGAATAAAGATAGCAAAACAGAAGGGGATCGCAAGGAGGGAAGTGACTTGACCTTTTTGACAAGCAACATTTACTTTCCAGAAACCTCAAGGTTCTCAATTGAAGGTCTCTGTAAGGTATCCAGTTGAAAAGTGAACTGTAAGCAAAAGTGAGGAAAAGATTATGATATGATATTTATAACGTGCCTATACACAAGTGTTTCAAGGCGCAGTGAGGCAAGGGTGGGGGAACAGGGACGACAGATACAACGATCTTACTAGGCCAGGTGACATTGAGATCGCTCAAGTGCAGGGGAAGGGGGAAGGGGAAAGTGCAGTACAATTAAATAGAATAAAGCAATAAGTAAAAGGTGCTGCCAGCTGGTGGCAAGTGCAAGGGTAAGTGCAGACATCAGGTGTCAAGTGCTGGAAGGGGGCTGCAAGGATACAGAAAACAGTCCCCAAGTGCAGGGGATGCCAGGGAGGCAGTGTAGGAGTGCAACTGGCGGGGGAGGGGACTTGGGCCCGAGATCAGAGGGTAGCCATGTGACCAGTGCAGTTTCAGCCAGGAGTACAGCAGGGGAGAGGAGGAGAGAAAGCAGAAGCAAAGAGGAAGGTTTTGAGGTGCTTCTGGAACCGGAGATGGTTCTCCTCCCATTTCATGGATGCAGGGAGGCTGTCAAGAGATAGGCCCCATCCAAAGAAAGAGATCTACCACCAACTCGTTGCTTGGAGAAGCGGCTGACCCTGAGGGAGTTGGAGGCGGATGAGCGATTATACCGAGAAAAGAACAAGTAATTGTGAATCAAAATGTTCCTGCGACGGGTCAAGCAAAATCCTGCGCAGTCAAGCCTTCGACTATGATGTACAGAAAGTTTGGAAAAGTAGATGACTTTGGTCCGAGCACCGGCAGAGGGAGACCAATTGAAGGTTTTGTGTTATAGTGGGTCTGAGCCCGGCGTATGGGGACGCAGGGTGAACAGTAAATCACCAGAGAAGTTGTATATGTGAAATCCTAAGAAAAAAGAAACTTTAATATTTGTTGTGTTGCATCAGGCCCTCTGGAATAAGAGACTTTGACACAGAAAGCCCTGATGCTGTGGTCTTGAACTGCATCTTCACGCTAGAAGTGTGTGTTCCTGTGCTGAAAACGTGGGGAAGTGAAGCCAACGGCTTGAATATCCTGCCAGATCAGTTCCTGGACACTTTTCCTTTGCATAACATTGGTTCCCAAACTATTTGTATTTAAAAGTAAGGATTGGCAATAGGTTTATTAGTATAGGCCCTTTTATTTTGCCAGACTCGACTAGGACTGCGTTATTATTTGATGGTCGTAGCTTGCTCCAATCTTTAGATTTAGGATTAGATAGGTATTTTTCAAACCCAACTGATGTTCAATAAACACCCTTGAACTGTGATCACTTGTGTCTGACTTACTGTTTGTACCATGCCTTCCTTAAAGTACTCACTGTGATCAACCACAAGAAATTGTCCTAATCGGTCAGTTCATTTCTACAGGTTCCCTCCCCAACTATAACCCCCATCCCCCGATCCCCCAAGAACACACATCCCACCTAATTATGTAGACAACCCAATGAAACTAGAGCCACCAAGAGGAAGCACCCCTTCCACCCACAGAAGACATTGTACCTGGAGTACCCCAATACAAAAATACCAATGACCAGAATTCTAAAGCAGAACAGTGTCTGGAGCCTGGAATCAACATTACCTGCCAGTCTGCACCAGAACTTAAAAATCAAACACAACTACCAGAGGTCAATAATCGGACCCAAAACGAGAAATGGCAAATCACCAAACTTGGAAACATGCAAACGGTGTTTAACTTCCAAAACTTCCTGGAGCCTCTCCGCCTTTCTCTTTGTGGCAAAGGTTGACAAATGCTGACAGTAGGGGACACTTCAATCCTGAAGTCTCTGTCGAAGGTCCAGTCTGCAAATGTTCCAACGCACACGCCGCCTCTGCCAGTGTAGTAATACAATAATTTTCCTTGCCAAATTCAAAATTAAAGGAAAAGGGAAACCACATCTGTGCCGCACTTTTGTTTCTCAAGCCATTGCATCAACGGACGACACTCCTTCTGCTTAGTCAAGGTGAGGGCTGATAAGTATTGATATATGCGCAGTGTAGACTGGTTACTGGACCCTTCCCTCTTGCTTTCTGAAGGATCAACGCTTTCTGGGCAAGATGGTGGCATTTTACAAGCACTGAGCATGGAGCTCTTGTGGGACGACCTCCTCTATGCACCCTGCCAAAAACAAAGTCTGGAAGGGCAGACACCTCAAACAGGGAGATAAACGGACATCGCACAGAGTGTTCCAAAGAAGACATCAGTGCCCCTTGAGGTTCCTTTAGGCCCATCATTTATAAATTACATCTCCTCTCCCTATTCTCTTTAATTGCCAAATCCATCTCTCTAGAATCCAGGTCCTGTAGCCTTGCATCTAGCTTCATGTCTACCAGATCAGTGGTAAGTTGGTTGTTTCCCAACGCCTCCATTCTGTCCTAAAACGTGTGTACTCTCACCTTCAACATATACCCATATACCCTGTTGTCACCAACAGGTCACCCCTATGCACTCTCGTGGGGTCAAATGACCTCCTGTTATACTTTGCGTGAACAAATATGTATTATACAGTGTTTTGGCACAAAAGAAGAATGTACGATTGCACCATTCAAAGTTACAATTCCACAATTCACTTAGTGAATCATACTGTTTTTATTCCAATTTCAAACAAAATATTAAAATATGAGGTTCAATGTCAATAACAAAATAGCATTGTTATTCAGCAAACAAGGTTTCACAATGTAGGACTATTGCCGTCCTAGCGTGCATTTCCAAGTGTACAATGGTAATCAAACTAAATTCCTTTTCCTTTGATTCTACTTCCAACCGTTTACAATTCTGATTCAAATTCAATTATTTAACACTTAGCCAACGCGTTTCGGATATGTCATCCATCATCAGGGCTTGTTCAACATAAAATTGTAACTAATAGTCTCTGTTCACATTCCTCTGTGTATCTGAAATTAATAATAATGCATATTTTAGTGTCGATGTTTAATATATTCATTTTAAACTTATGAAGTATGTCCAAAGTTGACTAACCTCACAAGGTGTTTTGTCAATCAAACAATAACTTATTGTTCTGCTCCTTCTGTGACCCAGTCTCTTCTGAACTCACACTGTTGGATAACCTACATAAAACAATAACATACATCACTAATCAATAGTCCTATTCCATTAGTTTAAAAAGTGAATACACCTATAGAGCATCTAGACTTCATAATTTACCAGTGGTCTTTGTCTGTCACACTCCTATGTCCTGCTTCGGTAGGTATGATGCGAAGAAATGCTTGTCTCGCGATAGGTGATAACCTAGGAGAGATGATAAAAGGCCTCTTGTCCGTGTCATATTCAACCCCTGACTTCTGTTTCAAAACAATTATTTAATAAAGTACAAGAATGAAGGGTTAAATATAAAGCGGCGGTAGTTACCCCTGCCTTAACTCGGGAGTGTCCTTATCGCGAATGTCTTTACCTCCCATTATTTAAAAGAGATGCACAAGTGCGCTGTACATTAAAGACAAGAGCCTTCAGGTGATGAGGCTACGTTTGTGTAAAAACTAAGAATATTACAAACGGGCCGTAAAGAATACAAGCCCTTCTCTTTGAATTACATGAATTAACAATATCTCACCTTCAACTCTGTGATGGAGCCTTGACCTCACTTCTCATTGATTTAATTTCATCCAACAATAGTTGGATGTCAGCCTTGGTGGACCCTTCCTGTGAAACATGAGATAAGTCTTGAGGAGCCTCCATCGTCTTGCATGACCTTGCAAAAGTCTGCAAAAACCTGAGTTGTAGGGTGTCCGCCAGGACGTCCACAAATGAGCCAGATACCCAGCTCCTGCCGACAGTAAAAGTCCCAAAGGGCATTCAAGAAGACCAACACTATCTAGGAACATTTGTTAAACTGTAATTTCAGAAAAATATCTAGAAAGATGACTGTTGCAGATTAGGCCCGTTATTACTTCTGAAGGGGGAATTAGTAGTCCGCTTTTAAATGGAGCAAAGTAGGAGCGCTTTTAGAAAAATATAGGGCCCAGCACCAACGGACCTACACAATTCAAAAAAACTGTTCCATTACTCCGGAGCGCTACGTGTGCTTGGGCTTGTGAAGCAATTGCAGAAATTCCTCATGTACTGGTGCTGAGATTCCATGCACAGCTCCAATAATACAAAAAGCCACATGTTCATCTAAGCACAGCACCAGTATCGATTCCCCATATAACTGCATTTGGCAAAGTATCTAGCTATTAATTTGCTCCAAGTGAATGCATTTGTTTCAGTGGTTCAAAGCTGCCACGCATTTGTCCAGTAATAGGGTCCCAGTTTCTCTTCTTTCTAAACTCTCCACAAAATGTAGCTCAGTGGAAGGCTGCCATTTTATGAAATGTCCTTTTATTATCTTACCCCAAGGCTGCAGAATTTTTATAACACCCCTGACCTTGTTTGCAAGAGACAAAAGGTGAAGGGCCCTCATTTTCCTTTGCAATACACATCTGCCACATTTCCTAGCTATTTATATGCACTTGCATGTTGTCGTGTAGACTGGCATAATAGCAGCTCTGATGCTTTTATTTATTTGATGACTTCATTAATTATTTGTCTCTCTCCCTTCTCAGCCATGCACACTGCCTCCTACAGGGACGTAAGGCCAAAGCTGTCGTGGTTATCGGAAAACACAGTCTTGTGTAACATTGGGCTTCCTCCACAAGCAGGCCGTCTCCACCACTTACCGGAGCTAAAGCAAATATTTCCTTTAAGAGGCCCCTCAGCCTGGGATTGGGGCTTCCACATTACAGCTATGGTCACTCAATGAACTGATTAAGGCCTCACACAGTGGCTGCTCTGACCAAATCGACGTTGAGGGCGCACTTCCGCTTCCCGGTCCTGTAATCCACCCAGAGGGCATGCCTCGGCACAAAGTGCAACTATCAGCTCTTCCTTCTCAAAGGAATTCTACCTTTTCTCACTTTCCCTCAGAGGCTCAATGTGGCCGGTTCTCTCAAGACTTGACTACTGTAACAGCCTTCTCCTAAATCTTCCTTCTTTCACTCCTGCAGTTTATCCAGAATAGAGCAGCGAGAATTATCCTTGGCCCTAAGCCCAGGGACCGCATCTCTCCTGCTCTAAAAAGTCTTCACTGGCTCCCGGTTGCTGCATGGATTAAAATCAAATCCCTCTGCAGAATCCACAAGGCTGTCTGGGCCCGGGGACCACACTATCTTCAACTTTATCTACCCAAATACTCCCTCTCTAGACCACTTTGCTCCTCTGTCACCAACTCATTGTGTGTAAAGCGTTTTGCTAAACAGAGGGTCGCTCACTTTCCTCTGCAGGCTCCCTCCTTTGGAATAGTCAGCTCCTGCAGACAAAAATAGAAATGGGTGTCCCCTATACGATGGACCTAGGGAGCAAGATACATAAAAAACCAAAAAGGAGTAGTCACATGGATAAGTACTGCAATTGTTTAAGTACTCATGTCGTAAAATGGATGTGGAGAAAAGGAAAAGGTTCAGTCACGTAATCAGTAGTAACTTCATATTTTAATTTTAATCCAAACCATTATAAAAAATACATACTATATTTGTGTGATATCAACCTTAAAAATCATTAGATTAAACATTAATGCAGCAAATATGTGTCAAAAAACATTTATGAAAACATGTTTTTTGAATCTATAAATTTCATAAACATCACTAATAAAATACATGCATATCCATTTCTGAAAACGTCAATTTCATTAAGTAATGGAACTGCTATTGCAAAGAGTATTGCAGGCAATGAAGGTGCAAAGTGCCTTGAGCAGGATCTTCTCAAATTCCGGAAGCTCCTTAAGACTTTCCTCTTTTCCTCCTCCTTCCCTCCTCTGCTAATCCCACAGTTGTTGAATCTGTGTCCTTGGCCCTTATGCATCTTCGGGGCCTTGACCCCCCGCACCAATTCTTACCAGCTCCTGTCTCTCCACAGCGCTTTGCATCTGCACACCCTCCTCTCTGAAGACTGGCACTTACACCTCCCGTGGCACAGGCCATATAGCACTCTACATTCCTAGCACTTGTCCGTTGCTCACCCATGGTCTTGGACTCTGCAGCACTTACCCCCTCTTCCTTTCTGCACTTGTACGTTCTGAATACTCACAAGGCATAGTAGGTTCCTTCCCCCTCCCTCTTCCCCCCCCTCTTCTCTTAAATATTGTATTATAATGTTTTAATGTATTTCTACTCTCCCTCCCTCCCTGCACTGTGGGCGCTTTGAAACAGTATATTCTTATTGTATAAGCACCTTACAAGCAAACAACAAATAAATAAATAAACAAATGCAGATCTTCGGCCGTAGGCCACGTAGAGAGTCCAGAAAGGGCTCAAATCATTCCAGGACACTTCACGCGCCTTTTCCCAGGGCACCAGGATCAATCCAAGGGTCTGCAAGGGTTAATGCATCCCATCTTCCTCAACTGGGAAATGGAGACGACTGGTCAAACAGCCATGTTGCCTGTGCCCCCTGATGGTCTCCTATCTCTTTTAATGGGACCCCTAATATGTTGACAGTTTGTGTGATCCTGGCCTGATATTTGTGAGCAAGGTATTTTTAACCTCACTTACTTGCTTAACTCATTTTGTTCTGGGTGCACTGGTGAATTGTTAAGCCTACCAGCGCAGGGCGACCCAGTACCCCATCAGGATCTATGGTATTGGCACTTCTGAATCTGTTATGGACAGTAGAGCATACGTTTTCCCTTCCTTTTTACTTTGTGTGCATTTATCCGATGTTGATTGTAAGCGTCACAGGCTGGTGCTAGGGGTACCTTGTTTTTGCACTTTTTATGTTTACCATTATGTACTTTTATTACTTTTATTATCATGCTGTAGCCATTTGGTAGGGGTAAGAAATTGACCTATGTGGACATTCTCTTCACAGGCTCAGATTGCCCCAAAAATACACTCCAGACATGAAAGGTGCCATGACTATACCTGAGCTGGCTGATCTTGGTTGGACATAGTTATGTGGACTTGGACGCCCCCACCACCCCCAGCTCAGGTTTCTATATATCAAGCAGGATTTGGAGCCTTTCTCTTGGCTGACTAATGGAGCCAATAATCCAATGCTCTATAAACCACATGGGGAAGCTGTAAGCTCCCAAAAAATCCACTACCCAAGTCAAGTACAGCAAGGTGAGGATCTCCTTTTTCTTCAAAGATGGGACATTTCATGGTGACTCCCTTCCTTGACCTAAACAGTCACAAGTCGTGCATCACAGAATTTGTCCTCCTGGACCTCAGAAGAGTTGTAGGGCCCCTAGCAGTGGCTTGTGCGAGCATGAATCACTTTACGTAATGATTTCTGTGGTACAAGTGAAACTGTACTTCCCTGCATTTCGGGGATTGGCAAATGTTGTAACACTGTTTCCCTTATGGAAGAGGCTTCCCTTTCTACATGGAAGTTCTGTGTCTGGCTAGGGATCTTGGATGTCTCTTTGGACACATTTAGCTTATTGGAATGGCTTGTGCTAGGGCCCTGGTTAGTCCATGTTCCTTATTCTGATTAGCATGTACGTTGTGGGTAGGGCCAGGGCCCCTTGTTGCCCTTCTTTCATATACTGGCTTAGTAGAAGAAGGCTGAGGCTACATATCCCAGTGTCTGCCCGGCCGTATGGGTGTTACAAGTTGGCTTCCCCTGCCTTAGTGTAGGATGCAAGTAGGGTGGTCTGGAAATCTCTCCTTTGAGGCTAGGGAGGTGGGCCTGCTATGCAAGACCCTCCTTAGGGGTCTTGGCAAGTGGGACCTCACTGGAAGTGACTCTTCCCTTGGGGACAAGGACTCCGATTCCAACATGGAACTCCCAGTCAAAACGGCCCTTTCGGTATATATGAATATCAGAAAAACTGTTGCATTCCCTGTTACAACTATGAAATACAAAGATCCTTCTGTGACCCTGTTGGCTTCAGGTTATGGTGAACCTTGCCTGAGTGCCATAGTCTCGGAAGACGGACATCATTTGATTCATTCTACTGACGTGTATAAGACGCAAGCATTTTGTGAATGGGGAGGGAACTCCTGCTGCGGGAGCAGATAAAGTGCCACACAGAGGCGAGCCTCTAGTGCCCCTACATCCAGGAGGGGCAGAGCTACGTCGAGCTGCGGAGCCAGCAGTGATGAGTAGAACGAGAAACCCACCAGCTGGAGGCTGGACGGCGGGTGCCTTAACGGAGCATGAGTATCTGGTCAAGCTGAGATAGAGGGCGGAAAGAGAACGGTCTTTCCGGCTGACTGTTGGGGAGAATTCTCCGAAATGTGCCAATTCCTCCCACCTTAGAGACCTCCAGCTCTTTTGCTACACTTTGGGACTTTGAACTTTTCAATTCAGTGTGTTTTCTGTGTTTATTTCTTTTGGTTATGGAGTCTAGCAAACTCCATAGGCATAATCTTTTACAATTGTGTCACAAAGCACCTTCAGTGCAGTGACACAGGCAGGTCTTCCAGATTTCCCAAGGTTTAAATACCTTCTCTGGGCTAAACTACGGTTTCCCAGGGCAGCAAAGTGAAATTGACTTTACTTACCATTGTAACTTTCAAGACCCAGCACACACTATCTTACAATAGAGTGCCGGAGGCGTTACTTTGTATCCCCTGTGTCTAGATCCTCATGTAACATTTTATGTTACCCTTTCCTCACTGAATGGCTGTTGGCAGTGGTTTAGTTTTGAACTACCGTGGTTTGAGTTTACCACGACCGTTCGCGGCTCCGGTAAAATGGCACAGAGCCATCTTTGATAAAATGGCTCCAGTCTTTTTTTTTCACCATGTCTTTGTGGAAAGGTCCTTCTAGAGAGTTTCACTGCGCGCCAAACCAGGTTTGGTCTCTTTGTTCATTTTGCCTTTGGCAGGGTTTCTGAGTGAAACCTGCATCTGGCTACAGAGTGTCTGGAGTAGGCAGGAGATGAGAGAGGTGCCCGAAACTCACTGTGCTTAGTCTCCTAGGAGACCCAAATGCACTCTGTGGTGATTGGCTGGCTGACTTTCCTGCAAGGACTGCCACCCTGCTGGGTGAGTGACAGCTAGACTGGAATGAATCGGAGAGAACTGAATAAAAGGCAAGTCTTTTGGTTTGGAAGGCAGAGCCGACCACTGGACGAAGGAACTGAAGAAGAGCTTGAAGAGGGCACGTGCTGCAACTCCTGGACCGTTGGTTTGCCCGGTGAAGCTCTGCTGCAGTGCCAACTTGCCAAGTACATATCGACAGAGAAGCCTCTGAAAGGACGACTTCTCCCTTTGAGTTGATGGGACCAATCAACTCCAATGTAAGCCACCTGGACATCCATCTCGGCGGAGCTGGTTGAATTTCCTCAGAGTTGCTGCAGGAAGCCGAATAGCCAGGGAGAGGAACACCAGATTGTGTGCGTTGCTTTTAAGCTGGCCTAAAGCTTTTGGAAGATCCTCCAGACTCCGACGAAGTAGGACTGACCAAGCCTGAGCCCCCTTAACAGAGTGCGGGACCCCAGAAGCAAGGAAAGTCCACCTTGACAGCCAGGAACCGCGTTGTTGCTCTTTGCGGTAGCCGTAAGAAGCTGAAACACGAAACACCCACTGAAAGTGAAGTTTGCCGGTTGCAAGTTTTGACAGTTCCAGTGTATTGCAGGAGTCCCCCAACGTCCTCCCTCTTGTCCCCATGACTGAGGCCCAGGAACAGTGAGATCTGCAGAGCTGCACAAGAACAGAAGTCGTCAGCATCTTTTCTTCTTTACCAAGGTACTGTAAAACAAGTCTAAGAGAACTTGCCTCCTCTTACTGTGGAAGTGCTTGTAACTTCTGCAACTCACAAGTCTAATCTAATCAGCTTGTAGCCCTACATTTGATTCTTCTTTGTATCAAAGACTCCTAAGAACTTGTGCAAAGACTTTTCCATTTACTTACCTGAAGTGCTGCATCCTATACAAAGACTTTTGCCTATTGACTTTGGCTTAGCCTATTGAATTAAATGACTCTTTTAAGTGCTATCTGAAAGTATTTGCCCTGCTTAAGAATATTGGTGATCTCTTGTGTTCTAATAACCTTTTCCTTTTACCAACTTTTAAGAGTGCATGTCAACAGTAAGATATTAATGTCCCCAGCACCCTTGTTATTGAAGTCACCTGTGGGTGTAGGTTGTTTGTGGGCCATCCCAAAAGGGTCTTGTCTGATTCAGAAACTCAGAGTGTACAGTATTGATGTGTATTTGTGTGTTACTAGTATATTGTTCCCTTCTAAAGAAGGCTTTATAACTGACTGATAAATAAATTAATTGTTTATGCACTATTTATTTGAATACCTGTAACTGTGAATCTTTGTGTAACTCCACTACAGCTCACATGTCTCCTCTTGAGATAAGCCTGGCTGCTCAACACGCTACCAAAACTGTGTAGTACAAGCTTATACCAAAGGTTAGGTTGCCTATACCTGTAGTCATAGTTGCTTGTAGTGTTCCCAGATGGCACTGCATTCAAACTTTGCCAAACAGTGACGTGGCCACTGAAGAGCAGTGGTGGGCCTGCGCCCAGCAGCCAACACTGACACCCGAGAGGAAAGAGGAGCCCGAAATCCTGATCTCCGAACATCTTTCCTGCCAAGGGAGGCACAGGCGGAGAAAGGAACCCTACAGACTTGTGTAGGTGATTCAAATACATGGGTGTGGGTTTTCAGGTGCACAGAAACCGACGCAGGTACAAAAACCAAAGTAAATGGAACAGGCACACAGTCCCATTGAACCAGAGAGCAAACAACACGAACATTGTACTGAAAGGCTGGAATAGCTGCCAGCTGTGAACAGTCAAGAGAACGTAACGGGCACCCAGCCCCTCTAATCCATGGAGAAGTCCATACCGAGGCTATTGAACAAGCCTCCCTTTTCTTTTGAGTTAGGTATTTTTGTAAAGTGGTATGGCCAGTTGGCTAATTAGGATTCAGAGAGAAGACTTTTTATTTGGACTTGACAAGCATTCTTGGATTTATTTTTGCTGGGTAGGGAACCTCCCTCATAGCGATAGTGCAAGTTAGGAGTTTTATTTTAATTTAAATAAAACTATTTTTGAACATGTCACTAAGTTGTCCGACTGCTCCATCTGGTTAGCCACAGTAGGTTACAGGTAAGTAATTCAGGCCCAGAATTTTGTATTTTTCTTAGGTTGTGACACAACTTGTTACTGTCACCCCCAAAGTGAAAAGTCAAACGTGTCTTATGGGAACCAAGTTTGAAGGTCTTTTCCCCCGTGATGCCTTGGGACTTGTATTGGCTCGACTGGCAGTCAGTTTGTTAGTTGTATTAATGACCGAGGCAGTATGATTGACTGAGCGGGATGCTGGTCCTGATGCTGTGCATTCCTCAATGTCAAGTATGTGGCCACTTGTTAAATGGAGGGCCTTACCTCAGGAACATTCTGATGCCTTCTCAGAGGTAATCTAAGTAACTGTAACCCTGAGATCTTTGGATGCTTTTGACCAATGGGTGTCAGCACTCGGATCTTTGCGAGGTGAGTGTTTGAGAGTTTTCTGTTCTCCGCTCATCTGACAGTGAGTCTGTTGATGGAGAGGATCTTCATGCAAGGACTGATATGTAACCCCTGGTGATTGTGCTGTGCCTAGGAGAAGTGCTGGAGCGAGTGGTGGTGCAGAGGACGACGGCATTGACAATGCAGGTATGCCACAGAGAGGTGCAGGGCTGTCCAGCAGAGGCATTTCAGCTATATGGACTCCTCTAAGGCCCAAAGTTATTTTTGAGTGTTTCTTGTTCTTGCTCATTTATTTGATCCAGGTCATAATCGCGGACCTCTTGCTCTGTAACTAAATCTTATGGTGTCCGATGCTTTCATCCCTCTGTGTTAGGTCCACACACACTGACAGGGCAGCAAGGCTTTCCTCAGAGTGGGGGATCCTTGAGGTATGAGTCACAATGGTGCACTACGTGAGGGAAATGGATTTCTTGTTCGTGTTGCTCTGATTGGTATAAGTCTGTGTTCCATAGATACCGTTAGAGCTTTGCCATCATAACGGTTCTTTGAGGAATGGTGAGAACAGCCACACTTACTATTTCTCTTTAGAATTGGGTCATCTTTTGTGTTTTGGGGCCCCTGCTCAGATTCACCAATGTAATGATTTAAAATCTCCTGTTATACATGAATTTGTGGGCTGAATAGATCCCTCTGGCCCCACGCAGGGTTGCAGTAATTTAAACATTTGATGCTCTAATCACAGGGGAGTGTCGCATTCAATTTTTCATGCCTTCTTCACATGCTAGGTGTGACGAGATCCGTAATCTGACCTTGTCACAAGGGGATAGGAACCCCTCTCAGCTAGGGTTTGGAGGCCTACCAGGGTGTAACACAGGACCTGCCCTGTACCATAGGGTGACGCTGGCAGTTGATAGGGTGCCATTTTCTGTCCCTTTCCCAAGGCCCAGTCTTTATATGTTCAGTGGCAACTTACTTGCTCATACCTCATAACAAAAACACTGGCCAGGTTCTTTTTTTTCTTTTTTTTTGCTTTATTCAAACCTTTAAAAATGTAAACCAAGTATTACATTTCCTTTTTTTTTCTTTCAACCACAATTCATGTAGCAAAGTTTGCACGTTATTCCATTTCATCAGAATTAATTATGCCAGTCTTGTCCCCTTAAACTTCCAGTTCCCAACCATTCTCTGCCAACAGATCTCTTATTTCTTTCAAAAAAGATGTTAAAGCTAATGTCAGTTTCCGATCAGTCCCTGCAAACATTACCTGCCACCAGTCCTCAGCACTTAGCATTTGCTGTTTTGTGAGTAGTGGGCCCAGGTATCTTGTTCTTAAGGTTCTTAGCTTACTGCAAAATAACGTGAGATGTTTCAACGTTTCTTCTTGCAGGGTACAGAATCGTCATGATTGCTTTAGCTCAGCGTCTTTTGACCAAGTGCTTAGTCTATCTTTTGTTTTAAATGCGTTGAGCCGAAAGCACATATACAAAGATCTTTGCCGCTGATCAGGGAAGAGTGTCACATATGCTTGCAGTTTTTTGAAGTCCCTTGCTTCGCTGAGCACATCTTTTATCAGCCTAGAGCTCCTCCTTTGTTCGCCCTTTATAATTTTGTCGGCTCTCCATACTTTTATTTTTGCTAAATTCGGATTTTCATGCAACGTAGTTATGTCAATTTCATACTCCTTCAGCACTTCTTCACATTAATTATTCCACATTGATGGCAAATTGTTCGAATTACCAATGCCCAAGTTATGCAAGATTTGAAACTGTGGGATGCTCTCTTTTATAGTTGTTTTCCGGAAGAGCGTTAAAAGATTCCAACATATTCTTGCATTAATCGATATTAAATTTAACTCATACACCCTGTTGCTGTTCGTTTGAGTAACTGAAGTACTTTAAACCAAAATATGTTCTCGAGTGCCGACCAAAGCTCATTTGAGCAGCTACAAGCATTTTCTGCTCCGAAAATTAAAGATGTTACTACTTTTTGTTGGTAAAAGTTAATCACAGGTATTAAGAAGAACTTACCATATTTTTTATTCAAGATGAGTGCTTGACATGCGAGCTGCCGGTATTTACTTTTGGCAGTTTCGGCCCAAGGACCATCGTTGATGTTCACGCTGATTCGCATGACTAAATATCTGGTGTTGGTTACTGTGTTCAAGGTTTCTTTTTCCAAACACCATACCCATTTTTTGCCATTGGTATTGTTCGTCGTCTTGAGGTTTTGAAGGGACAGTATCTCACACTTCTTTTTATTAATGTGTAGGCCATTGTTTCTGATGTATACTTCGACTGATTCTAATTTTCGTTGTAATCCAGTCAGAGTTACATCCAGCATTATTAAAACGTCAGCATACAATAGCCAACTCACATGCGTCCTGTGAATTTTCTGTGGAAAGGAGAGAACTCCATCAATTGCGTCACCAATATTGGCGAGAAACAAATTAAATATAATTGATGCCAAAGGGCATCCTCGTTTCACACCCCGAACTGTGTTAATCGCAGCCGATAATGTACCATTTTGGTCCAATCCAATTTTCATGTTAGTGTCCGTGTGTAGTTCTCTTACGGTGGCTAACAAGCTAGGGGGACAGTCTTAATTTTTCCGATACTATCAAACGCGTATGAAAAGTCTATGAGTGCTAGATATACTTTGGTCCCGGTTCTTAACACCTCCATTTTAAATAGATTTAAAATCAGGAGGTTCAGAGAGCAGCCAACCCCCTTCACGAAGCCTGATTGTCTCATATCGACATGAATACTTTTCACAATCCATTCCAATAACTTTCCTTGTAGGAGTGTTGCATAAACTTTCCCCAAAACATCTAACATGGCTATCGGACGATAGTCTTTTGGATTAGCTCTGTTTCCTTTTTTGAAAATAAGTACAACTACCGCACTTTTCCAAGATTTTGGTTTGAGGCATTTGGTGGTGATTCTTTTAAACAGAGTGTTGCAAATATCCGCGCATATCTCAGGGTTTCTCTTGATTGTATAGTTTGTCAAGCCATCAGGTCCATGTGCCCTCGATGCGTTTACTGTTTTGATGGTACTCAGAATATCATCTTTTTCAAACTTGATGTCCCATTGAGTCAAAATGGGCAGATTCAGATCGATCCTCTTTTCTTTTCTACTGTACAATTCACATAATATGATATCCAAGCCGCCTCGGATAGCATATTGGCTTGTAAGGCTGTCTGAGACGCACATTCGTTGGTAATAATTTGCCAGGACTCTTATTTTTTGTTTTCCAACTTTGTCATCATTTTGCCGCATCAATGCTTTGTGTGCTTTAAGCCAGTTTTCATACTTTTGCTCAGCAGCTCTTTTTATCGCTAAAAACGATGTAATTTCTGCTCGTGAAGTGTTTCTAATTTCAATAAGCAACAGCCGTTTTCTCTTTGAAATTTCGAGATCAAATTTATTGGGGCAAATGCTCGATGTTGTAGGCCATGCTTTTATTCCACAAATTGGCTTAGCAAGTGTTGGTAAACTATCGCCTGTTGTTCTTAACAGTATTTTGTTGCAATCTGACTCACAGCTTCTTCAATGAGTTTTAGTCTAACTCTGTTTGATTCTACTGTGATTGCATGATACCATTGTGTGTAGTTATTATCCACAGGAATGATTAGCTTCATCTTCACCATGTCATGGTCCCTATGATCCATAGGAGTCACATGTAAGCATTTTACCCGTGTGTGTATGCCCTCTGACACAAAGATATAATCAATAGTGGATTTTTTCTCGAAACTTCTCCACGTCGGGACAGCTGGTATGGCGCCGACCGTGTTACCATTTAGCATAAATAACTTTCTTAAGTCCATCTCTAGACACCACTGTGTCATTGGTTGGTCGTCGGTATGCATGTCATTCTTTCTTTTGAGCTGTATACTTACACAATCAATATTTAGGTCTCCACATACGGATATGTCAGGACAGCTAACTTCCAAAACTGAAGTTACTTGGTCTATAAAAATTGTTGTACCTGCTGCTGAATGATGCCAGTATAAGTTGATGACGTATATTTTTCCACTTTCCATATTACATATACTAGGTCTCATCAGTGTTGTTACCTGTATGTATGGAGATAAGTTCTTGGTTTTAGCGATCTTGTATCCGCAGTTTATTTTTACTAAAGTTCTACTGTTAACTAAAGTTAACAGACCGGCAGTGAGTCTGCCTTTGAGTTTATTTATGGCTGGATTTATTACAACTTCAAATTCATCTGAAATGGGGCACTCTGTCAGCCAGGTTTCCTGTAAACAGGCTAGGTCTAATCCATCTAGCCATTTGGTCTGAAACAGATGCATGAAACCTCTGGTGTTCCAGGACCCAAAGGTATAGCCGGTTCGTGCTTCAGGATCCTGGCATTAATTTCGTGGATTTGTGTTTAGTGCCTCAGCCTGCCAATGCCACTCGTTCATCTTTCCCACTTTTTTCTGTGCGTCTGAGCCCTCAATAATATTTGCTTTCTCGCTGTTTGCACCTTCTATGGTTATCTTGATTTGATCTCTTTGCTGAGTCTTTATAACCTTTTCTTCTTCCATAGCTGGATGGCGAGCCGTTCTTTTGATGTTGACCTCTTGCACAACATTCCTTTGACTTTCACAGTCTCTTCCATTATGAATGGTCTCCGGCATCTTCATTTGTATTAGAGCATTCTCTGTTGTCTGCTCAAATCTCACGTCTTTAGTAGGACAAGTAAGTTTGTCTATCACCTTAAAGATGTCGAAACCGAGTGACATAAGCACCGGAACTGCTCCCAGCACAATGTCAAATAAAATTTTGGACTGTAAGTGTAAGACCACTTTATCATTCTTGTCTTCTTCCACGAACTCTACGATTTTCAAGTCGTCGGATACTATGGTCCTAAGGCTTGGGACGAGCTGAAACAGTCGCAATACATTATTCCGATTCAGGAGGAGATCATCACTGCTTTCCACACGTTCCAGCCTAAGCTTATAAGGCGCTTCTGGTTTATTGTTGCTACTCGTTTCCTTTTTGTTGTTGTTTCTGTGGCCATAACTTTGGACACCAGTTCCCACAACCTTTGGAGCACTGTTGTGGTTATTTGCATGGCTCTGTGGCTCGCCCAAAGGTTTGTGTTCTGAGTCACAAATTCCTTCTTTTACTATTTTTGTGTTACATTGTGGAATTATTGATTCCTTATCGCTTTCATTCGTGGCCATATTCTGATGGCCTCATGCAAGTTGCTCCCATTTCTCGTTTAATGTGATGAAAATTGGGCTAGATATTTACGGCTGTTCTATTGCATCCAGAATCTTGATGTTGTATTAGAATGCACGTTTGTGTTGTCTTTGCTGATTTGGTACCACAGCTTTTTACTTCCGGTTCACTCTTGTTATTCTCTTCATGGCTTTCCGGTGTTTGGTGGTTAGGCGATGAATTTCCAGCCTCACCGTCGTCATCATAAGTCAACGTATTTAATAAGTCGATTGAAATGTCATCAATACATACTACAATACAAAGACACCAGTCGTGTCTTTTTTTGGCTTCGAGCTGAATATTCACCTCACGTTTTTTTTTTGTTTTCTCTGTTTGCTCACTGTGATTTTTACTGTTGACCGTTACATTGACAGCCTTTATATTTCGCAGGAACTTTCTTGAGTTGTTACATTGCCGTGCTTTCTTGACAGTTGATTTTTGGTCTTCCTTACATGGGCTTGTGTAACTGGGTTTTTTTTTTGTCTTATTCGAATTGAGACTCTTGTTGCCCTTGAATATTGAAAAAATCCCATCAGCTTCTTTACTGGCCATCATTTCATCAGATGTCTCGCTTACTGGGATGCAGCGTCCGTCCATGTTAGAAGACGTGGTGGCTATCTGATGATCTTGTAATGGAAGGTTTTCTTTGGCCATGCTGCTTTAAGAACTCTATTGAATGAAGTTTCCATCTCGTCTCTCTGAGATGACTTTAGCGTCTTTCCGCTGTCATCTCTTATTACAGAGGCGTTCTTTTCTGTCTTGTCTTTAGTTGTTTCGATTAACTTCGTATTACCTTCACAAATGTTCTTCAACATCCCTTCTTTATTGTTTGCTTCAGGGAATGTGTTGGAACTTACATTACTAGCAGGGATCACGCTCTCCTTTCTTACATCTTGCGAGTTCACTCCAGTTTCTAAACCACTGTTTGCCCTGATCATGGTATGGCCCAAATCGCCCAAGCAGCGGTTAACTTTAATGCACTCATTGGGGTTGGTGCTGGTAGACTTCTCTCGCGTTAAGTGCTCCCCATTTATTGATGAACAATGACAACGCCCGTTGTCGTTTTTACACGCGGGCGCTGATGTTGACTTTCTATTTTTAAAGAAGGCCAATGCCTTATTTGCAATTTCAGCAAAGACTTTCGTTTCCATATTGCTATTCTTTTTGCTCTGTCAGTGTGTTTAGAGAGTCATCAATCATTTTATTCAGGTGGTGCTGAGTCTCTTTAAAGCTATTGTTGTCGCCATCAAGTTTCATTTCTTTAGAATTTATTAGGGCAACCAGCGTTGACAAATCCTTAATGTTCTCATTCATTTGTTCATATAATTTTTCTCGTGTAAGTTTTTCCCCACATGCCAGCACTTCATCCTCGTGTTTATCGTGTTGTCTAACTTTGAGGTAACTCTCAGCACGCCTTATTTTCGGGTATGCGTGTTCCATTATTGAAGAGTCAGTCGTTGACATCTCAGAAGATGAGGACCTCTCAATTCCGAGTGCTTTTATTTGATCCTGCTTCTCATGGTTCATTATTTCAGGTTCTCTTATATCATCATGTATTTTTTTATTCCTGTGCTGGGAGCAGCTTATGTTAGGTGACATACTCATTTCAGTTCTTCTTTGCTTTAAGTGGCCACTCACCCACGTTTTTTCTGGTGTCTTCACAGGTGGGCTGCTTCTGGTGTTCACGTTTTGTATGTTATATTCGCCTTTTTCAAATTGACTTTTTGGAAGATTTTTGGCGTTGCGTACTATGTTTATCTGTGTTAGATCATGAAGTAGTTTAACAACTTCCAATGAGTTTTGTCTGTCACCTTTCTGGTATGCCACTTGTATTATGCTTAGAGATTCTTCTGTTCCTCTGTTGAATACATCTGTGTCAACTGGGGGCAAACAAAATACATTGGCCTCATCACGTAGGTTGATGTTGAAATTTTTGTCTAATAGGGCCAAATCGCAAGGGCTTGCATGTGCATTCGCCGATCCGTTCGGGCTCCATTGCGTGTTGAAGCTTGTGTTTACTTCGGGGCTCCTCTTTTCGCCTTGTCTGTCAATGCACGGCTCGCCCTGTTATGTATTATTCACTGTGTGAGTCGGGAGGGCCACGGGCGTTAACATCTTTTGCGTGCTCTTTGTGAGCCCGCAATGCGAGTACTCATAACTGAGGGACTGCGCCTGCGAGCTCGATCTGACTTACTGGTCGTACAGAACTTGCCAAGGTCCCCTCATGTGCGTATTCACTCCTCGGGCACGCCGCCACGCTACGTTCGGCCATCCTTTCACTACACAGTATGTGTTATTGTTTAATGAGCTGCGCGGGATGCTGATTAAGATTTTGCTGCTCTCCCTCAATACAACGTTCAGTCAGTACATCATTTTCATTCTCAGTGCTCCATTGAGAGAGCTCTGTGCGAGCAAGAGCAGCCGGAACTGCCGCAGCGATAGCAGCTTTCATTAACAGAGAAACATGTTTGGATATTTCATTTACTGCGCTTGCCGCACTTGCCGAACTTGTTACATTTATGCATAGTAGTTAATTCTCGCGTCTTTGTTGTGCTCTTGTTTTTGGCGATGAAGCCGATTTAGATTTCTCTCGCATGCCGCAGCTCATGATTCCGCTTGCTGCAGACTAGACCTCCAGCAGTGTTAATTCCACGGACTCTACAGACTCTGCTAGACTCCATGACCGCTCCGCGGTGCGAGTCAAGTTTTATTAGTCACGCCCAGAGTCAATGGAAATAGCAAAAATACTCCTCTGCAGACCACAACCACCTCACTCCACAGACTCTGCTCGACTCCGGTTCTCTTTCTTTTCTACAACAGAGAAAGAAGCAACAACCATGGGAAAAGATGACCTGCAAGATAACAGTCCATCAGTACCCCCACATGACCGAATCCTGAGAGAAATAACTCACAAAAGGGGAGCCAGAGCTCTATCCGACCCTTCTACAGATCCAACTTGAATGGAAAGTACCAACAGGAGAGGAGCTGAAGTTCTGCTCTGTTTGTTCAAACGCACACATCACTCCTCAGCGCACAAGGAGGGAAATCTGCTATGGTCGCCCTTAACCACCAGGGTCTCAATGTAGAATGGGGGCCACTCACTAGGACTTCACTTAACTTGAAGTCAACCGCACTTTGTGGCACGGCAGCCATTGTTGCAGTATGGCGGATAAAAGGGGCATACCTTTTTTTGTTTTTTTTAACTGTTTATTAGCATTTCCTTTTTTTAACTTAACCGTCACACATGCCTTAAACAGTGGTTCGGCTATGTCACAAAGTGCAGTGCTTTAGATAGTCTATTGAGCATCACATTCAGGGTTCATTTGATACACCAACTCTGGTACATTAGGTACAGTGTTTTAACCACATATTATTACATTCTCACATGTCTGTAGGTGTTATATTACATTGACCTGCGCATGGACAATATTACCACTGTCGATGTGGGATCGGGGCTGACTTCTTTCCAATTCTTGTGAATGCGCTATCTGTATGGACCCCATATATCTATGGGACTAGTTTGGTGATATGACAATTTACCATATTCTGCTTCATGACATTACAGTTGTCAAATCCCCTTGTTTCCTCCCCCGAATCAATGACCTCCTCCTCCTCACCTGTGTCTGAAGAGCTGGTTTCATTGTAGGTCTTCAAGTATCTTCTTCTGCTACTGTAATCTCTTTTTTTTTGTTTTTTTTTTGTAGAGAAAAGGCCTACGCTGGAAGGAAGCCACAGTGACCACTGGTTAGACAGCAGACTTGGGGCCCCGCTTCCGGGATAGCCGAAATAGGGAAAAAGCCTCAGTTGGCGGTTCAGGCGGCCAACTCCATATGTGCCTTGTCTCGTTTCACACACACTCTGTGGAACTGTGTTGCGTTAGCGGCTGAACATATTCCCGAAGGGGACGAACGGGACGGTTTCCTTGCTATGGTCCAGGATGGTAAGGATGCCATGTGTGAGTCCGTTCAGTCGGGTTTGGACATGGCTGAATGCGTCAGCAGGTCCATGGCGGCGAGCACCGTGATACGCAGGTTTGCTTGGTTGCGGAAGTCGGGGTTTGCTCCTGATGTACAGTCCCGGCTCCTCAACATGCCCTTTGACGGTGAACACCTTTTTGGCAGCAAGGCTGACGAGAGCCTTGAGAGGTTGCAGACCTCCAAAGCTGCAGCGAAGTCGTTGGGCGCTGCAGTTCGCCAACCTCCGCCTTTTCGTCCTAGGGGACAGCAATGGAGGGGTGGTTCCTTTCGCTATTACTCGTCCTTCAGTAAAGCGAGAGGAGCTAGCAGTCAAAGAGGCCAACGCGGGGTACCAGAGGTGGACGACAGGGTACCCGTGGTGCCAAGGCCACTCGGGCAGTTGCCTCTTTGCCCTCAGGTAACGCCGCAGCCGCTACCACTCAGTCATGAGGCCATGTCCCATGGTTCGCCGGTTGGGGGAAGGCTGGCGCAGCATCTTGTAGAGTGGCGTGCCATTACTTCAGATGTGTGGGTTCTGGAGATCATAACCCACGGCTACTGTCTTCCCTTTCGGCAGAGGCCTCACGACAATCTACCAGGGAACCTCTCTTTGCAGAGTCCGGATCCGCTCCTTGCGCAGGAAATTCAAGCCCTGCTGGATAAAGACGCCATAGAACTGGTGCCTGTAGCGGAGAGGAACAAGGGATGGTATTCCCCTTATTTTTTGATTTCGAAGAAAGACGGGGGATTGAGACCCATCATGGACTTGCGCGGTTTGAACAAACTCCTCAGGAAGGAAAAGTTCAAGATGGTTACTCTCTCTCAAGTCCTCCAGGCCCTTCAGCTTCAGGACTGGTTGGTGTCTCTCGACCTCAAGGATGCTTACTTCCATGTGCCGATCCATCCCAAGCACAAGAAGTACCTGAGGTTCGCGGTTGGCGACTCGCACTTTCAGTTTCGTGTCCTGCCGTTCGGATTGACCTCCGCCCCGAGGATTTTCACCAAGCTCATGGTGGTGGTGGCAGCGCATCTCAGGCAAGGGGGGATTCACGTCTACCCCTACCTGGACGATTGGTTGATCAGGGCACGCTCTCCCGAGCAGGTCCTGGATCATCTGTCAGTCACCTGCCACTCGCTTCACAGGCTGGGCTTCACCCTCAATTTAAAGAAGTCCCATTTGACGCCAACACAGCGGCTCCAGTACATCGGAGCAGTGCTCGACACTTCATTGGGGCAGTGTTTTCCTCCCCAGGTGAGGGCTCTTCACATTCAGCAGATGGTGCACAAGTTTCAGCATGCCCAGACGCTCCCAGCGTTCGAGTTCTTGAGGTTGCTCGGCCTCATGGCATCCTGCATTCTTCTGGTGCCAGAGGCTCGCCTGCGGATGAGATCTTTGCAGTGGGCACTCAAGATGCAATGGTCGCAGTCCTCCGGCAGGATGTCGGACCCGGTTCAGGTGCCGCCCTCGGTCGCCCAGGACCTTCTGTGGTGGGCCGTCGAAGGCAACTTGATGAAGGGGGCTCCGGTTTGGCTTCCCTGGCCGGAGGTGACGATCGTGTCGGATGCATCCCTCAGGGGATGGGGAGCTCATGCCAACGAGCTGACAGTCAGCGGTCGTTGGTCTCCGTCGGAGTCCAGACTCCATATCAATCTGTTGGAGCTGAGGGCCGTCAGGCTAGCCCTGAAGGCTTTTCTGCCGACTGTGCGAGGAAAGAATGTCCTGATCTTGACGGACAACACAGTGGCCATGCACTACCTCAACAAAAAGGGGGGGGCAGGGTCACTTCCTCTGTGCAGGGAGGCGATGCAGCTTGAGTTCTGGGCCATCCAGCAGGAAGTTTCGATCTCGGCAGTTCATCTGGCCGGAGACGAAAACGTGACGGCGGACGCTCTGAGCAGGCAGAGCACGATCTCTCACGAGTGGGAGTTGGCGCAGGAGATTCACCTGGAGATCTTCGCCCTTTGGGGGACCCCTCAAGTGGATCTCTTCGCCTCCAGTGTCAACCGGAAGTGCGAGAGGTTCTGCTCGTGGGAATTTCCTCCAAAAGGAGCCTTAGGAGACGCGTTCGTGGTGGAGTGGTCATTCCCACTGCTGTACGCGTTTCCTCCAGTCCCCGTCATCCCGCAAGTGCTGCGGAGGTTACGGAAGTTGGGTTCCCAGATGATCCTCATTGCTCCGGCGTGGGCTCGGAGGACGTGGTACCCGGACCTTCTCGACTTGTCCATCTGCCCTCCACGTCGTCTTCCCTACCGAGACGATCTGCTCTCACGGGAGGGGGATCAGGTTCTCCATCCAGAGGTCAGATCCCTCAACCTTCACACTTGGCTTCTGAAAGGTTGAGGTATAAGGATTGGGACCTCCCTGAAGACGTGATGGAGGTGTTGCTCTCGGCCCGACGGCCAGCAACAAAGTCTCTGTACCGTTGGCGTAGGTTTTGCGACTGGTGCAGAGTTCAGAATGTGGATCCTTTTGCATGTGACATCCCCATGGTTCTGTCCTTTTTACTTTCTTTGGCCCACAGGGGCTTGCAAGTGGGTACCATTAAAGGTTACCTGGCGGCGCTGTCCATCTTTAAGCACTCGTCTGAAAAGTGTTCCTACTTTAAAATCCCTTTGATTTCACAGTTTCTGAAAGGGCTCACTAATGTGTTCCCTCCGTCACCTTTCCTGGTGCCCGGTTGGGATTTGAACCTTGTTCTCAGGTTTCTAACGGGTGCTCCCTTTGAGCCTTTGCACTCTTGTCCTTTGAGACTGTTGACTCTTAAAACTGTATTTTTAGTTGCGGTCACTTCCGCTCGCAGAGTGAGTGAGTGAGTTACACTGTTTTCCATAAGGACAGGTTTGTCCTTAGAGTCCGTCCTTCTTTTCTTCCGAAGGTAGTGACGGAATTTCATTTGGCCAGAAGGTTGTTCTTCCGGCATTCTATCCTCCTCCGCATCCTGGTAAAGAAGAGGAGAGGCTCCATAGGCTTGATCCTAGGAGAGCTTTAAGCTTTTATGTTTCACGCATGTCCCGGGTCAGAGTGGACGATCAACTCTTTATTGGTTACGCTGGAAAGCGTTTGGGACAAGCTGTGACGAAACAGACTTTGTCTCGCTGGATTCTTTTGGCTATCTCGGAGTGTTACCGCTTGGCGGGTAAGGACCCGCCGGCTGGCTCTCGGGCCCATTCTACCAGGGGTATGGCTGCATCTACTGCCCTGCAGAGGGGTGTTCCTATTCGCAACATCTGTGATGCAGCCACCTGGGCTTCAGTACATACATTTGTACGTCCAATGGTCGAAGTGAGCGGGAGCGGTCGGGAGCGGTGCTCCTATACTTTTTTTAATTACCTTGTACAGCTCCTATACTTTTATTTTAAAAAGAAACCGTTCCGGAATGGTTTTCTTTTAAAATAAAAGTGTAGGAAGAAGTTGAAACCTTCAATTTCAGTGCACTGCACTGAACATTCCCTTAAACATCAGGTGCAAGTGTTTGGGGGGGGTGTATTGTGTGTGGGTGGCGTTGTGGCAAGGGGGTTTGTGGGGAGCAGGGGCAGGCCAGCAGGGAACATAGCTCCACTACTTCTTTTCATACACTTCGACCACTGTGTACGTCACTATTCCCTCAATTCCATCCGAGGACAGGATCTGGCCTTTGGCAAGGCGGTCCTTTGCTCTGCTATTTGATTGGCAATTCTAAATTTTATTTCTAACTTCTTTCCCTCCTCCTTGCTCTGGTACTGCTTTGGGAGTCTGTCATAGATATGGGCTACATCGGAGGACCCAATCCCCTCGAAGAACAAGTTACTTTCTTAACCTGGTAACGTTCTTTCGATGGGATGGTCCGACGACGTATTCCATATCGCTCTCTCCCTACCTTCCCCGCTGCAGAATTTCTTATGCGATTGCAGCTTACGTTCCGCAAGGCTTTGTGTCTGACTGGCAGTAGACTAATGTCACACGTTCTGGAGGAAAAAACTACAACTGAGGCTACGGGCGTCGTGCGTCCTTCTTATCACATCGGATGATGTTGGACGTCGGAGGAGGTCCTCGACGACAGCGCATCGACGTCATCGACGCAGGACGCAGACGCCGAAAAATGTTTCCGAAGCAGCACAGCTGTGGTGATTACCTGTCATAGATATGGAATTAGTCGTCGGACCATCCCATCGAAAGAACGTTACCAGGTAAGAAAGTAACTTGTTCTTCTAAGTGCAACAAGACAAGGAGGGGGAAACGAGGGCGGACAAAATAATGTTCTTACTAGTTCTTGTGTCATTCAGATTTTGCAAGTGCAGGGAAGATGGAATGGGAGAAGTGCCAGGGGGAAGGAAAGGGGGAAGTGCAGTTAACTCACAGGTGCAGCCAGTAGATGGCTCATACGTGCAGAGAGAAGGGACTGTAGGGTTGCAGATACAGGCCCTTAAGTGCTGGGGAGCCCGGAGGCAGTCCAAGGGCAACTGGACATGCAGGAGCCTGTTCCAGAGTTCAGAGGGTGGCTAAGTGACCAGTGCACAGAGCAGTCAGGTGCATCAGCAGAGGAGAGAAAGCCGAAGCGAAAAGGAAGGTCTTGAGTTGCTTCCGTAACAGGAGGTGGTTCTGGTTAAGTTTGAGCGAGACAGGGAGGCTGTTCCAGAGGGAGGCACCAGCCGAGGAGATAGATCTGCCCCCAACTCTCTGCTTGGAGAAGCGTCTGACCCTCAGAGAGTTAGAGTTGGAATAAATCCGCTATTATTGATTTGTCTTGTTGCAGTGCGGATATCAATCTAAACATCCAGCGAAGACCATGGGAAGTAGAGTAACCAGGTATAAACCCAGATTGGTCAGCCTTTACCATTCTCTGCATCAGGGGTGCCAACCTGGGCGTTAACATTTTGGCTACAATTTTATTATCCAAGTTGATAAGGGATATGGGTTGATAAGAGGAGAAGTCATTCAGGGACTTGTCTGGTTTGAGTAGCGCCACTGCATCTCTCACACTCTGTCAACTGACCATTCCTCAGGCTGCAATGATACATCTGCAGTACTTGGGGGGGGGGGGGGGCAGGTTTCCCTGCATAGTGTTTGTAAAACTCCACTGTAAACCCGTCTGGCCCAGAGAATTTCCCAAATGGGACCAATCGTATTGCCCCAAGCACTTCCTCCAAAGAGAGTGGGTGACCCAGCCATTCCTATTCCTCGTCTGTGCACCAGTATAGGGATACTCTTTCCAAATAGTTATTCACTGCTTGTTGAGACACCCAAACCTGAGATATGTATAATTGACCATAAAACTGACAGAACTCCTGGACTATCTCTAGGTCTGTGAATCTCTCTGTTCCTTGGTATCTGTTATTGACAGCACTTGGTCCTTGGAATTATTTGTTTTTGCCGCTCTGGCCAACATTTACCCGGTCTCTGCCCCTCCCCATATTGTCAAACTGCAGCTCTCCGCTGGCGAAATGTAACCTCTCTATGCGCTAAGGACTGCAGATGCTTCTTGATCTTGGCTTGTTCTAAAGGTGCCAGTTCAGTTCCTCTCCATTCTAGTCCCTGTATGTGGGTCTCAACCTTTGCTATATCACTATGTATTTGTTTTAATACCCCTGATTCTCTTGACGTTCACTCTCCTCTAATTACACATTTGAAGCTCTCCCGTAGGGTCACAGCTGACTCCACCATTCCAACATTGATTTAATAAAATGTGCCTTGAGTATGAGGAGTAAGATGAGAAGTAACAGTGGCAACCCCAACTCTTCCCAAATTTTGATTCTGAGTCCAGTGTCAAATGTGTCTTCTGTAGAAACGCAATTTCCACTTTGTGTCTCTGCATGTATAGCAGCACCTTGCAACCCTTGGATGGACAATTTATTTGAATTTAATTCCAAGTTCTATTTCTAAGCGACCCAGACATTACTTACCCACATCAACAGTCTGACCATATATTGCACGTTTATCCATTTAGCACTGTATACATTAATGTGATACTTCATAGTCCAATGAAACACAGTACTCTACAATTCTTCTGCACTGCTGAACCTTCAATCACTGTTACCCCCCTCCGCTCACACCAGTCCCCCAGGCCCACCTTGTCCCTGTTCCACCTGAATTAGCAACCAACCGTCTCGATGATAGTAGTGCAGTCATTGGACATTCAAGGTGGCAGCACAATGTTTGGCCCCACCATTGAACCCAGCTTAAAACCCCAGCTTTAACCCTCCTACACCAGCAGCCCCAACCTGCCAGTTGCCCCCCTCCCTCTCCTCTTCCACCCTGGTAACACACATATGATCACGCTTGGGGGGGCTCGCCAGGAGCCAGTCATTCTGGCAACCCAGTCCTTGGATAGTGTCTCGGTTGCCAACAGATACCAAGGGTCAGTGCGTTTCCTGCTCTGAGGCTGTTTCCCCTGAGCGCTTCAGATGGGCCCCCTTTCAATCATTGTTGCCTCTGTCACGCGTAGCCCTCGGCAGGATCTCGATGATGAGCTCGCCTCCTCCGCAGTTTGGAGAAACTACACCCTTCCACCATGTTCATCTTTGCGTTTGGACGGGAAAAGCATTACATATTTAATACCTATCTCCCTGAGTCTCCTCTTCACCTCGATTAAAGTCTTTCTGGTAGATTGTAACTTGTCTGAAAAATCCAGAAATAGACGAATCTGCATATCATGGTATTGCAGGGAGCCTTTCTCTCTGGCCTTCCAGAGTGCCACATCCCTGTCCCAATAGTTGAACAGACGAGCTATCAGTGGGTGAGCGGGTGTCCCCATATTGTGATGTAAAGGAGCCTATCCCACCCCTTAGGTGCTTCTACATAAGGCAAAACCCTTATGAGGCCATCTAATGTACAAAGGGGAGAAGGTGTATATCCCCGGGCACCATATAGAGGCCTCGCAGGGTTTATAGTGATGTTATCTAAGAAATATTACCGAAAACCAAAAATGTCAACAAAAAAAATGTCGAATGTAATTATGTCGATATTACATACTTACAATGGCCAGGGTCATTTGTTTGAAAAAAAAATTTGAAATAAAATTCGATAACACAATGCCAAAATATCAATGGTACTTGCCCAAAAAAAGTTAACATTGTTATGTGAGGGGGGGGGTTCCCCCTCCCAATCCCCCACAGGAACCATCGCACCATCCACAAAAATTAGCCATATATTACACACTATGAATGACGAAAAGCACATAAAGTACGATTACTAAGGGTTAAACGGATGAGTGAAAGCCAAGAGTAAAGAACCTTAAATGAACGCTGGCGAACAGATGACGGTTGTGACAAACTGTCATTACCTGACAGAACCTGAGGTCAAGAGGAAACAGAAAAAAGTACATTGCAGCGACTTGACGTAAATACAGGTAATATTACATAAAAAATATAGAAATAAATATAAGCTATAAATAGATTAATCTATACATAATGTATAACAAAAATAGTGAAACCTTGTTTTCATTATTTTAGATATATGATGAGCGAGAAAGTGGAATATGTTACGTCTCAGAAAGGAGAACAGCTGATTCATGAGGGATACGTATACAATAAAGAATAAAAAGAAAACGAAAGAACATAATGGAAGTGCACAGAATATGCAAAAACAAAGTGTACAGGAAGAGTGATAACGGAAAATAACATGTTAAAAATAAAGGGGGAACACAACCATCTACCTGACAGAACCACTATAGTGGTTAAAAAAACTATGAGTGAACTGAAAAGAAAAGCAATGGAAAACCCTACTGAGGCCAGCGGGTCTGTGATTGCTCGGACGTGCAACAAAATTCCGTTGCACATATCGGCACAAATGCCAGCGGAAAAACATATGCAGCGTACAATAAATAGAACAAAACAACAAAAAGAAAATATGCCGACCAGCACCCAGAAATTACGCAGATATAAGTACACCGGAAATATTTAAAAAAACAGAAAAAGGAGAACATTTTCATTACGCAACAATACAAGTAAAGGATGAAAAAGTTATAATGTTCACCAAAAACAGTAATTTAAGGTAACTTGGTGAATTTGGCAAAGCGACACCACATTCAAATCGTGCCCACAACCTTTCCAGCAATTATATAGTGTACATGGATCGATAAATAACCATCTAATTCCACTAATCTTCGTTTTGATGCCCAAGTAATCAGAGGACATATACAAAATAATGTTTGAGAAAATTAAAGAAGCCATACCTGAGAAAAAACCTGCCACTCTCATAATGGACTTTGAACTGGCGCAAATCAAGGCATTCACAGTAATATATAAAGAAACCAATATACAGGGATGTTTTTTCTATTTCACTCAGGCAATATGGAGGAAACTTCAAAAACCAGGACAAAGTTATTACATTTTACAAACATTTGATCGAAACAGATTACTTCAAAAACAATGAGGAACAGAACACAGAATTAATGGATTACATGGAAACAACATGGTTAGGACAATTAACACGCAATGGCACAAGAAGGAGAGCAAAGTATCAGGTATCATGGTGGAATTGCTACAATGCAGTGATGGAAGGAAGGGCAAAAACAAACAATACGTTAGAAGGGTGGCACAACAGGGTTATCAGAAACTTTAATACCAAGAACCCAACATTGTGGCACTTCATAAAGGACTTAATATCGGAACAATCTGCACAGGAATTTAGATTATCCCAGAGCATTTCACTTGAAAACACACAACTGAAAAAAAAGAAATATCGCGACTTTGAACAAAGGATTCAAAATATAGTAAAACAGTTTGAAAATGAAGAAACATACAACTATTTAGAATCAATTGCTTACAATTTAAAATGTTAACATACTCAGTTTGGAAAATCCTAAATCCTCCATGGAGAATCCAACGTACCCAACAATGCTAATCAGTCCCAAACAAAAGTAAGCATAATCCACGGAACTCCCTATTAAAAATCCATAGTGCGATCCAGCCATAGAAAATCATAATCCATAATCCAATCCAGAATTGTAAAGTGAAATCCAGCCAAAAAACAAAAATCACAATCCAATGGTCGAAAGGTAAAATCCGGATGTTGAAAAGCCCATAAATCTGACGACAAAAAAAGTCCATAGGAAAAAAACAATCCGTCCGTTCAAGGAATCCCACGATGGAAATACAAAAATTCTCCAAAAATAATAAATACAGGAAACCGCAACGCGTAGACCCGACCGGAACAAAAGCGTGAAACTAATAGACTTTAAAAATGGTGCTTATGTAGACGTAACGCATACGTACAGTTACGTCAAGAACTTAAGAACTTATAATAATACGTTACAATACAATGTTATACAATGGCACCATCTAGTGGTTAAAATATATAGCAGTTAAAACTAAGTTACAACTCACCAATACTACTGTTAATATTTAATAAAATATTTATTTTAGCACTGTTACAATTTAATAAAATATTTAATGTTCCAGTTACCTTATATACTACTGTTACTATTTAATATGATATAGTTTTAATATACCAATGTTACTATAAAATATTTAAATATCAACATAACTATTTAATAAAATATTTACTATACTATAGCACTTACGTTGTATTTCAAATTATTTTGAATAATTTCGATTTATTGTTTATTCGACATTAAAATTTTCGAAATAATATTTTCGACATTTTGACTTTCGACATTATTACATTCGAAAATATAACTGAATACCGCCTCTTAGTGCACCAAAATTAATGTTTAGCACTAGAAATGCCCACGCTCCGTGATGCCATTTTGTAATAGGCCTCAGATGAGGCATGCCGCTGACCCTTGCTGCTTGCACTCCATGTTCACAATTCCAAATTTCTACACAATATGCTGGCTGCGCTCGAGCCTTGTTCCCACGGAAGTCCATCTCCCTCTCGTCGCTTCAGTGTTGCGAATATTTAGTATCGCCTTCAGGAATGTGCCCGCCACAGAGCGTGAGACAGTACTAGGCCTCGCGCTGTACCCATCCATCTCTACTAATCTGCCTTTGAGCCTCTAACCCCCACCCAGCCTGACCGGTGCTGGTTGCACACCACAAACCCAACCTCCACGCCCTATAAGAATTCGACCCCAAGGTCCTAACCTCCATAAAGTGACCACAACAGATTTAAAGCCAACAAGACTGTATTTCTCCCTTGCAGCAACACACGTTTCTAGCAACATGAGATACTGCGAAGGGTAAATCAAAAATCAATCCCTAGTGGGGAGACACTGGGTGCGGGGACTGCGACATCAATGGTGCCCTGAATGTATGGGTCCGCATGACTGTATCTCATCCTTCTCTTTCCCTGGCACTCCTTTCTTGTGCCGCCCAGGTGCCTGCCGTAATGAATGAATAGTCTGTCTTGGTTGTTTAGTTTAGATAGGCAACAATGTGATTCACGGCCGCCCAGACCTTCACCGCGAGGATGAGCCCAGCCTACCCACGTGGAGCCAGATCGACGGAGAAGAAGCAGCCAGTTACTGCTTGGTATCCCCTATGGCGCAAGCCCACATGTAGGGTGCCTCCAATAAGCAGCGCCAAAATGTCCTGTACAGTGATGACGCCGTATGTGCATGTAACCCCATGTTTGATGTAAGGCAGAGCGCTCTCTGGCAGCAGAGTTCTTTGTTGGCATTTGTATTTTGTGCAAGTAAACCTTGTTACCCTTGCAAAGCTATCTCTTGGCCTATTTCCCTAGTGGGTTGTGTTTACTCTGGTGTGTGCGATATTGAGGTATGTACCTTCAGTTATCTAGGCGGACCTGCATGTGCTCCACCTTACATGTCAGGGTGTCAATTTGTTGCTATCGGGTAATAAAATTGCTGGAAAAATATCGCCGGTAAAAAAAATCACTGTGGTTTGACCCAGTACAGGTGTACCCCATTATACCATTGAAGGGGAGCAGGGGTCGCGGGGGTGTCCCCGCCCCCTTAATTGGTATAATGGGTCCGGGGGCTGCAGGGGTGTCCCCCTCATCCTTTACATGATTGTGGCTGCTAAAACCACAGCATTTTTGCCGCAATATTTTGTATTCACAGGCTTTTTTGCCACGATTTTAAGACATGGAACCCTTTTTTCCATCCATTCGTTGAATACTTGCTTGTACCTGTCCAAGCATCGCTCCGATGTCGCAGAGCACTTCACCAGGGTCTGATCCAGTGACTTGTGAGGATCCCTCCCGGAAACCCTGCTCATTACCTGCCATTCTGGGCATTGTAGCAGCTTCAAAATGTAGTTTAGTTTGTTGCTTGCTCGACTTCTGTGATTTGGACATGGTGCAGCAAGCAGGTCAACTTGTCAGGGGATGGTGCCACTCCGCACGCCACCTGCTAATCGGTGGGCGACTCTTGATTTTCATCTCGCTTGGTTAATGGTGGGCCCTGAGTTCTTCGGCACCCCAGCATGGTCCCAGTTTGTCCTGTGTGAAGTCCAGTTTTTTCCCAAACGTTGTTACTGGTCCGCTGTTTTTTATTTGTCGATAGTGTGGGTTGACTCTGCACCACTCGCTGCCCCAGTCCATTCAAACTGGCCATCCTTGTTGTAGGCCCCCTAAGAACACTGTTGATCAAAGCCCACAGTTAGGTTTGCCTCCCCCCTTTGGGAAGTCCTCCTCGTTCACAGTCCTCTCTGCTCACCTTCCTGCTGTGTCCTCAGTGACCACCCCCGCCTGCAGTGCTGCAGTTCCCTGTTGCCTCGCGCATGGACTGGACCCTGGTTTGAGGGGCCCCAGGGTGGTTTACTGGTGTCCATGACCTGCTCCCCGGGGTGATCGTTTTCACAGGTCCTTATTTGCAGGGGCTAGCATATCGCTGCTGGTCAGGTGCCACTCACCCAGCAATCTGGTAGATCCCTGCAGTTCCTCCAACTCCCTCTGAGGCCGCTCCTCCTAGACCGGGATTCTGGTGTCCTTTGTTTCCAGGGCAGCAGGGGGGAGCTGTGGGTCCCGCGCAGTGTACTCCGAGCCGGAAGCTTCCTTTCTTGTCCCTCAAATGCAACGTTCAGGCACAGTGAGCCAAGCCTGCACCTTACCCCCTCGGAGATCAAGGCCTCCTGGACTGGGATTCTAGTGTTCTACATCCTACGAGTAGCAGAGAGGAGCCGCGGGCCTCGCGCCATGCTCTCTGAGACGGGATCCTCCTTCCTTGTCCCTCAATGCCTCGATCGAGCTCAGCTGGCACCCCGCCGCCTCAGACACCGCAGGCACAGTGGTCTGCACACAAAGTGCTCACCGCCAGCGACAGCAGCGTATCAGGCCACGATCTTCCTCACTTCCGCCGTACAATCGACTCCCCAGCCAAGCTGCAGCCCACCGCACGGCCACCGTCCCTCACCAACGGCTCACTCTCGCGCCTCTAACTTTGCTCTACGGGCACCACAGATGTTCAGAGTTTGTCTCGATTTGCATTAGGTATTCATACAGCTTACACAGGATTCCTCAGTTTGTGGCAGTCTGATTTAAAGCAGGATGTTGACCGGATGGATTAGGGTTGAGTGGGAGCTCACAGGCCTGCTGCCATTTTGGCTGGGCTCTCTAGTGCCCCCAAAGAGGTATACCTTAACCCGCTTAACTTTCTGTAACTGACCGCTCCTGGGGTGGAAAGTTGGGGCCAGTTTTGCCAGGGTCAGAAAATCAATCGGAGCATGGGGAGGGCGATAAGAGAGACCACAAGGAGGTGTGCATTTATCGGGTGAGGTCGGAGGAGGAGGAGGAGATGGTAGACGGCAGACCAAGAGACCAGCAGAAGGAAGGACAATGGATTGGAGTTTGGCAGCAATTTTTTGAAAAGATATGGTACTGGTTAGTGAGAGCAAGTGATTCTCAGTGGTGAGTGAGATAATTACAGGGAGTGAATGTGATGCGGATGTGACAGTGAAAGGTGTGACTGGGTAGAAGGTGGGGAGGATTGGTAGAAGTAGTTTGAAGGGGGGAGCAGAGTATAAAGTAGTGACATGGAAGGGAGGAGGCAAGTACAAAAAGGAATGAGGCGAGAGGATCAAGATGCAGGGAGTAGAAAGGGAGAAGGTGGGTGGGGATTGGATTTGGAGAGTAAAGAGAGGAGAGTAGTATATATAGAGACAGGGAGAGGAACATAAGGGCACAAGAGGGAGTAGACTACGTGGGGCACAATGTCTGAAGGCACTTCCCCAGATCCACTGTTTGCTACTAACAAACTGATAGTGTAGGGCAACTCTGGGAAGTCCCTGAGGGAATCTAGCTATAGAAGGAGATTGCCGTTAGGCTATCACAACTATCTAGCCTTAAAACCAGGGTGTAGGGGGCTCTGTATATACAAACCTCGGGATTAAGGACGCCTGGGTTAGGGTGGAAAACGCTATTTCGAAGGGATTGTGTCCTCCGACGTATTCCTCATCTTAGATATCCCCTTCCAGCTCTGCTGGCCTCGGAAAAAATTTTCTCTAGAGGGCGCTGCGCGTCGACGTCCTCCGAGTCGATGTCCCTCGACAGCCGCCGTATCGACGTCGACGTCATCCTGCCTATAAAGGCCGCGCGCAGCGTCCGTTGCTCAGTTCCGTTTTTCCGCGCTTACTCAGTGCCTCGGAATATCGTTGCTCAGTTAAATTTATTTACCTCGAGTTATTCGATCCGTACTCGATGGCTTCTTCGTCGGAACCGACAACTCCTCGATCCGGCTTCAAAAAATGCCGAGATTGTGGGAAAAAGATGTCGCTGACTGACCCTCACAGAGTTTGTCTGTGGTGTTTGGGAGCTGAACACCATTGTTCGGAGTGCGAGGACTGTATGTCCATGACAGCTAAGGCCCTGAAGGAGCGTAGGGGGAAGCTGGAGAAAGGTAAGACTTTTAAAGCTTCTTCTTCGTCGACGAAGTCGAGACATTCGTCTCCTCGTCACCATTCGCGTTCCAGGTCTCGGAGTGGGTCCCATCACTCCTCGAGATCGAAGCACTCGAAGAGGAGACGTCGAAGATCCCCTTCTCCGTCTTCCTCTTCCTCTGTTTCACCAAAGACAATCCCTTGCCCCACGAAACATAGTTCCCGGGCTGAATGGGAGGAATTCCGCAAAAATATGATGAGCGTCTTCGAGAAAGCGGCCTCGACCCCCTCGAAGACTGCCGAGAGCGATGCTCTGGTCGAAAGACCCGAAGGTCAAAAACGCTGCGAATCGCAGTACCCGGCAAAGGAAACCTCTCGAGCAGGACTATGACCTCCAAACCTTCCTCGAAGGTTCCGTCGACGAAGGTTCCCTCGACGCCGAGGTCTGTGTCTTCGTCGCCGTTGTCGAAGGGACCTTCGACACACGGGTCTGTCGACTCGACGCCAGCTTCGACACCGGCGTCGACGGCAAGAAAAGTCACGGTCACGACACACCCAGTGACTATCCCCAGGTCCTCGATGACGATGGCTTCGAGATTGTCGAGTAGAATCCCAATTCTGTCGAGGTCATCGAGGCCTCCGCCTTTGTTTTCGACGCCACGCTCGAAGCCTTCGAGGCCGATTATGACAAGTTCGGCACCCTCTGCCTTGGAAATGGGATTTACACCCTTTATGAGTTCAGAACAATTGAGAACTATGTCCTCAATTATGGAAGAGGGTGAATTGTCTGAACAGGAAGACACATTTGAGTTGCAGGGACCTGTAACCCCAATTAGAGAGGAATTTTCCTCTGAAGAACGCAGGTTAAAGGATCTTCATGATTCCTTACATGAGGCAAGTGGGTTAGACACTTCCCCTGAGGTGGAGTTTGCTAGGCCAGACCCGGGGGAGCATGCTGAAACCCCCTATAGAGCCTTAATGGCCAGGATCACAGAGTTTATAGGGTGGTCTGCACCTTCACAATCTTTCCAACAAGATGACCTCACAGACATTCTTGACAAAGGCCCACAGGAGGATCCTGTGGTGCCTTTTCATAAAGCTCTTCAGAGGAAGATTATGACGAACTGGGAAACCCCAGATGTCGTCCCGGCAGTAAATAAAAAACTGTCTACAAAATATAGGGTATCCTCTACAGACCCGGAGTTTTTGTCAAAACACCCATCCCCAGAAAGTCTGGTGGTACAGGCAGCATCTTCTACCGATGTCAAGACGGCTTATCCTACCGTCCCACAGGACAGGGACGATAAAAAATATGATGCTATGGCAAAGAAAGTTTTTTCGGCATGTAGCATGGCTTTAAAATCTGTTAATGCTACTTGCACCCTTGCTAGATTCAGCCATACACTTTGGGAGTGTGCTTCTACAGCAGCTAACTGCATCCCGGAGTGAGAAGAAAGGGAGGCGTTCCTGAATATCATACAGGACGGTAAAGACGCTATGTGCGAATCCCTCCAGACGGGCATTGATTCGGCTGACAGTATCAGCAGAGCAATGGCGGCAAGTACAACAACCAGGAGATTCGCTTGGTTGAGAAAGTCTGGTTTTGCCCCTGATGTGCAAGCCAGGCTCTTGAACATGCCATTCGATGGCTCTTCTTTGTTCGGGAAAAAGGCGGATGACAGTTTAGAGAAACTGCAAACTTCAAAAGCAGCAGCAAAATCCCTAGGCGCTGCAATCTGTCATACACCTTTTCGTCCCACAGGAACCTCTGCGAGGGGCAAGGCTTTTCGCTTCTACTCCGCATTCGGAAGAGGTAGAGGACGTCCGGCTCAAAGGGGACAAAGAAGAACTACCCGAGGTGGACGGGGTAGATATTCAAAAGCCGCAGCAACAGCAGGTGCCTCTTTACCATCGGCATCCGCATCAGCCGCCCCAAAACCACTCTGAGGACTTCCCTCACAGGACACCTGTAGGAGGCAGGTTGACTCAACATCTGGCGGAATGGCAGGCTATCACGTCAGATGCTTGGGCATTGGAAACAGTTGCCCAAGGTTACTGCCTGCCTCTCCTACGCATACCTCAGAGTCATCCACCGGGGATCAGCTCTCCGAAAGCTCCAGATCCGCTCCTCTTGCAGGAAATTTTTGACCTGCTAGAGAAAGGTGCCATAGAACCGGTACCTGTAGCGGAGAGGAACAAGGGCTGGTACTCCCCCTTATTTTCTCATTCCAAAGAAAGACGGAGGACTGAGACCCATCTTGGACTTGCGAGAATTGAACAAATTCCTCAGGAAAGACAAATTCAAGATGGTCACTCTTTCTCAGATCCTCCAGGCCCTTCAGTTCCAGGACTGGTTGGTATCTCTGGACCTTCAGGATGCTTATTTCCATGTGCCTATCCATCTCAAACACAGGAAATACCTGAGGTTCGCAATTGGCAACTCTCACTATCAATTTCGAGTGCTGCCATTTGGGCTGACCTCCGCCCCGAGGGTCTTCACCAAGTTAATGTCGGTAGTGGCGGCAAGTCTAAGGAGGGAAGGGATTCACGTCTACCCCTACCTGGACGATTGGTTGATCAGGGCTCTCTCTTCGGAACAAGCTCAGATCCAGCTAAATCACGTGTGCCACTCCCTTCACAAACTGGGCTTCTCCCTCAATTTAAAGAAGTCACAAATGATACCATCACAGAGACTCCAGTTCATAGGAGCGATCCTGGACACTTCCCTGGGAAAAGCCTCGCCACCAGAGGTGAGGGCTCAGGATATTCTACAGATGGTTACCAAGTTCCAAGATGCCCAACGTCTCCCAGCCTTCGACTTTTTGAGGTTGCTAGGCCTCATGGCATCCTGCATTTTCCTAGTGCCAGAGGCTCGCCTGAGAATGAGATCCCTCCAGTGGGCACTGAGGACTCAGTGGTCACAATTCTCAGAGAGAATGACAGATCTTCTTCAGGTTCCCGACAGGGTGGCTCGAGACCTTCAGTGGTGGGCCTGTCAGGAGAACATTCTGAAAGGAGAACAGTTTTGGCAACCCTGGCCGGAGATAACAGTAGTCACGGATGCCTCACTCACGGGGTGGGGAGCCCGCGCCAACGACTTGACCATCAGCGGTCGTTGGTCTCCATCGGAGTCCAGACTACATATCAACCTGTTAGAGCTGAGAGCCATCAGACTTGCGCTGAAGGCGTTCCTGCCAGCTGTACAAGGGAAAAACGTCCTGATAATGACGGACAACACAGTGGCCATGCATTACCTCAACAAAAGAGGAGGCGTAGGATCACTACCCCTGTGCAGAGAGGCGATGCAGCTCTGGTTTTGGGCAATCCAAGAAGGAATCTCTCTATCGGCAGTTCACCTAGCCGGAGAGACGAACTTGACAGCGAACGCTCTGAGCAGGCAGAGCACAGTCTCCCACGAGTGGGAACTAGCTCAGGAAGTCCTTCAAGAGATCTTCGCCCTTTGGGGAACCCCTCAGGTGGATCTGTTCGCCACCAGCGTCAACAGGAAATGCGATCTGTTCTGCTCAAGGGAATTTCCCCCGAGAGGAGCTCTGGGAGACGCGTTCATAGTGGACTGGGAGTTTCCACTTCTGTACGCGTTCCCACCGGTCCCTGTCATTCCTCAAATGATCAGGAGGTTGAGAAGATTCCGGAGAACCATGATCCTAATTGCCCCGGATTGGGCCAGGAGAACGTGGTACCCGGACCTTCTAGACTTGTCCATCTGCCCTCCAATTCGACTTCCACTCAGAGAGAACCTACTCTCACAGAAGGGAGGTCAGGTTCTCCATCCAGACATCAAAACCCTCAACCTTCACGCTTGGCTTCTGAAAGGTTGAGGTACAAGGATTGGGACCTCCCTGATGATGTTATGGAGGTGTTGCTTTCGGCAAGGAGGCCAGCAACAAAGTCTTTATACAGATCCTCCAGCTTATTGCGATTTTGCGATCCCGCAAAATGCCGCGAAAACGGCCGTTTTGCGCAAAATGCCGCAAAAATGGCCGTTTTGTGCAAAAACAGCATCTTTTAAAAAATTTTTTTTATTTTTTTTTTTTTAAGTAATCTGCAAAAATTACTGTTTTGAAAAAAAGAATCCTCAGGGTGCCAGGTGCTCAACTTTTTTTTTTTGTTTTTATTTACACAAGAAATGAAATCACTTGCGCCCCAAAAATTGCAGCCCAATCCACAAGGGACACATGAATGGGCACATTTTATATGCGCGCCCATTCAGATGGCCTTTTTCACCTCCTTGATCAAATAAAGTGGCGTTTCTGTCAATTTAAAAGCACATCCCGCATTTCCAAGCAAGATGCACTTTTAAATGTGCAGAAATTGTAGGCAACCCTACGCGCACGGGATGTGGGGCTGCCACTGCATGACAGGGTCTTTCCTGACCCTGTCATGCATTTCTTTTAAGGTATGAACCGCTGCTGAGTCGCTTGCATTTCTGTTCCTCAAACAGGATAAAAATGCATTTTTTGGGTCACATTTTACAGCGGCAGGCACCTAGAGTGCCTGTCCCTGTGAAAGGCGCTGGGAGCTTGCAGAACACTGTCGGGAGAGCGATTCTATTCAAAGTACTCCCCATTTTGATGACAAAAATCTATCGAATGTTACAATTTGACCAATTACGTGCAGTTCTATTCGATCGATTTTTATAAATACTGAACATGTGTTGCGGGGGTGTCACCCGCTCCCCTTGTTTAGTATTTTTGGTCTAGGGTGGTTGCAGAAGTGTTTTCCCCTTTTTCCTCAAAATTGGAGGCGGGGACAGAAAAAAAAGGAAAATAACGAAAAAAGGACCCTGCAGAGTCGGATCCGACCCGCGTTAGAGGGACGGATCCGACCCGCGTTAGAGGGACGGATCTGGCACCGCAGGGTTGCAGGGGAAGCTGCAGCGACCAAGCGGTTAAGTAGGGGAGGGGGTCGGGTGGTGGTGAAAGGTACATTTTGGGTTGTTTGGCTGAAGTGCAAATCAATTTGCATCAAAATTGACTACGGTCAATTCCGCCGCAAATAATTACACTTCGTTCAAACAACCCAGAACACCATTCAAGGCAGCTGCCAGCGCACAATTTGCGCTACAGCTCAAGCCTGTGGAAATGCGCCGGTCACCTTTGAGAATAAGGTGACCTGCTCATTTTCAAAAATGGGTTGTCTAAAAATAGCATATCCTCCGTTCTTTTTTTAAATGCCCCCTCATTTGAGGAACTGGGACAAAATCTACATTTAAAAAAAAATAATAAAAATGGTTACACTATGAGAGAGAGGGAGAGTGATGGGTGAGATGTGAAGTGATGGGCAAGAAAGCAGAGGAAGAGCAGTGGGTCAGAGGAGGAAGTGCTGCACAAGAGAGCAGAGGAAGCAGTGATGCGGTGGGCCAGAAATCTGAGAGCGAGCAGAGGTACAGAAAGTAGAGGAAGCGGTTGGCCAGAAAGAGGCAGTGAGCTGCAGATTGGGAAAAAGGATGAGGGAAGAATGTGATAGAATGGGAGAAAAGATGCAAGATGCAGAAGCAGCACAAAAGAATGAAGGACTGTATATTGAGGGAGGAATTGTAGAGTGTAAGGTGTGAGTTGGGAGTATGATTTGGAGTGTGGCAGGGGCTGGGCAGTGCAGATTGTGACTTGACAGTGTGACATAGCACGTGAGTATTTGTATGACAGAGTGAGAGGTTAAGGAATGTAAGTTATGAAGGAGAGTTGGTGAGATGTTTGTGGGTGTTTGGGGGATTGGAGAACATAGAAGGGGAATATTTTCAGCATTACAATTGATAATGATCAATTTAGTTAATACTATTAAATAGGCATGAACATTAAACCAGAAATGTAGCCAAATCAAACACTGTTCTGCCAAGCCAGAGACATCTGGGACTCTTCCTATTAAATTAATACAAAAGACACATAATAATGATACCCTGGCTCTCTTCTAGCCTTGCACTCTACCTATTTCCTGCAATGTGGCAATCTTACACCCTCCAGTTAATACAAAATGTCCCGCAAAAATGCCGCAATAAATAAAGGTTTGTGCCGCAAAATTTGCCATTTCATGCCGCAAAATTTGCCATTTCATGCCGCAAAATCCTGGAAGGTCTGTTTATACCGCTGCCATTGGAACAGATTTTGCAGCTGGTGTAGAGAACAGAATATCGACCCTTTTTCATGTGGTACACCAATGGTTTTGTCCTTCCTTCTATATTGGCGAATTCAGGCCTTCAAGTTGGCACCATTAAAGGCTATCTCGCAGCGCTATCCATCTTTAAGCGCACTGCGGAAGAACCATCCTATTTCAAGTTACCCTTTGTAATACAGTTTCTAAAGGGGTTAACCAATGTTTATCCCCCAAGACTATTCCAAGTTCCCCTACGGGATTTAAACTTAGTACTAACTTTCCTGATGGGCAAACCTTTCGAACCACTCCATTCTTGTTCGCTAAGATTCCTTACCCTTAAAACTGTTTTATTAATAGCACTTACATCTGCTAGAAGGGTGAGCGAATTACAAGCTCTTTCTTGTAAACCCCCTCACACAATATTTCACAAAGACAAAGTTGTCCTGCAAGTGAAGCCTAATTTCCTCCCAAAGGTGGTTTCTGAATTCCATATCACTCAGAAGATTACCCTACCATCTTTCTATCCTCCTCCTCATCCGGGGAAAGAGGAAGAGAGGTTACACAGGCTAGACCCTAGAAGGGCTTTAAGTTTTTACATCAGTAGACTAGCCAGGATAAGACAGGCAGACCAGCTGTTTGTAGGTTACACAGGTCACAAGCTGGGGTTAACAATAACTAAGCAGACCATTTCCAGATGGATCATTCTAGCCATTCTGGAATGTTATAAACTGGCAGGGAAAGAGCCCCCTCAAAACCTTAGGGCTCATTCGACCAGAGGTATTGTAGCTTCATCGGCCCTCAAAAGAGGCATGCCGGTTAAAGACATCTGTGCGGCCGCTACATGGTCGTCTGTCCATACCTTTACACGATTTTACAATTTGGATTCCTCCTCCAGTCAAGAGACTAGGTTTGGAAGGGCTGTTCTGCATTCTATTCATCAATAGAAGACAGCGTGAAGTCAGTACTCCCTCCTCCAATAATAGAATACTGCTATGGGAGCCTATCTAAGATGAGGAATACGTCGGAGGACACAATCCCTTCGAAGAACAAGTTACTTCTTACCTTGTAACGTTCTTTCGACGGGATGTTCCTCCGACGTATTCCTCATCGACCCTCCCATCCATCCCCGCAGTTCTACTTCCCCTGTTGTTGCAGCTTACGCTCCTTCAGGGTGATTAGTTTAGTCCAGAAAGTATTATTGTGGGCTACAAAACGGAACTGAGCAACGGACGCTGCGCGCGGCCTTTATAGGCAGGATGACGTCGACGTCGATACGGCGGCTGTCGAGGGACATCGACTCGGAGGACGTCGACGCGCAGTGCCCTCTAGAGAAAAAGTTTTCCGAGGCCTGCAGAGCTGGAAGGAGATATCTAAGATGAGGAATACGTCGGAGGAACATCCCGTCGAAAGAACGTTACAAGGTAAGAAGTAACTTGTTCTTCTAGTTCAGGGGGATGGACGGCCGTAGCACCCTGCAAAAAACCAGCCTTGAACCATTTATGGGAGTGGAGCATTCTTTAAGTAATTTGGGACATGGGGAAACGAGCATTCGTGATATAAGGGTGTTTCATCTAGTGGAGTCTCAGAAATAAGAGAGTTACGAAGATGTAAGATTGCTGCATTGCAGTATTTTTTGTTTTTGTTCAGCATGGTTTGGGCCTTAGACATTTTGTGTACGACATCTTGAGAAGCTCATATCTTCTTCACTGTCCAATTGATTGGCTTTGAGTGCCTTCAAATGTGATGCCTGTAGGCTTTTCACCTATATATTAAGGGTACTTCATTAGACAAAGCAAAGAGTGTAGGGATCTGGTGTATAGTCTGATGGAAGAACACCTCAAAGAATGTAACGTCCATTTGTATTTCTCATGGTTACCTTTTCTTCATGGTACAGCAATGCAGCCTGAATGTAACGTCCGTTTGCATTTCTCATGGTTACCTTTTCATCATGGTACTGCAATGCAGCCTTTGCCATGAGTCTTCAAGGTTGTTTCTACTAGACTGAAAAGCAGATTTCGAGGGGATTGGGTCCTCCGACGTATTCCATATCTATGACATGTAAGTCGAGGGCCTCCTCCGACGTCATCCGATGTGATAAGTAGGACGCACGACGCCCGTAGCCTCAGTTCCGTTTTTTCCGCAAACGTGTTGCTTCGTGATTCTCGGTTCACGCCTCGACTCTTTTGAGTTCTGTTCTTCTCGGTTCTTCGAACCTGTTCGTTTTGTGAAAATCCTTCGTGTGAAGATGTCTTCTACTTCGTCTTCGACCCCGCGTCCGGGTTTCAAGAAGTGCGGGGAGTGTGGGTCCCAGATGTCAGTGACGGACTCGCACGACGCCTGCCTCTGGTGCCTCGGGGAGGTCCACGACACGGATGACTGTATCGACTGCCAGTCGCTCACGTCCAAAGCCTTACGCGAACGTAAGAAGAAGTTGTCGGTAGGTCGGGTGTCCAAGCCCAGGAAGTCGAAGTCTGCGGGGCTTTCGACGGATGATTCGAGGGGTGACTCTCCGCGTCATCGTCGGAAGTCTCGTGGGTCTCCTTCTAGGAGTCGGTCTCGCCACTCCTCAGCCTCTTCGAGGCATTCTCGGAAGCGCCGACACCGGTCGTCTTCCAGGTCCTCTTCGGAGGACTCTGCCCGGCACGTCGCTTACCCCACCAGCCGTGCGACGCCGGAGGAATGGGCTTCCTTCGGGAAGAAAATGCTGGCGATTCTTGAGTCGCAGGGTACTAAGTCGTCCGCGCCCCCGAGTGGGGTCGGTCGTGAGAGGTCGAGAGACACCGCTCGCAAGAGTGGTCGGCACGAGTCACCGGAGAGGTCCCGTTCGGACAAGGGGACTCGTTCTCGACGTACCCGTTCCAGGTCCCGGTCCTCGACGCGTTCGAGACCGTGTGCACCTGTGCGGTCTTCGAGGAAGACATCGACGTCTGAGGCGTCGAGGGCGTCGACAGGCTTTCTCGAGGCTCCGGCTCCGAGGAAGTCGTCGACGCTCAAGTTGTCGAGGGACACGCTCGGGGCTTCGGCCTCGAGGGCTGTGTCGACGCCGCCGATGCTGGAGGCGCTGCATCTGACGTCGACGCCGATTTCGTCGATGTCGATCCTCTCGGCGCCGATGCCGGTTCTCTCGACGCCGGCGCCGATTCGCTCGACGCCATCGACGCCTTTCGTGTCGGAGGTACCCCGTGGCAAGGGTGGACCCCCTAGGAAGGCTCTGGTTAAGAGCAAGCACTCTCGGGTGCCTTCTTTTCGCCACCTGGACTATATTTAAGAGGCGGATGAGGATTCTGATGGCCTGGTTCCTAGTCGGGTTCCAGATGACATTGTCTCGGGCCATAGTCAGTTTGACGATTTGAGACAGTCACTGCATGATGCCAGTGGACTGGACACCTCTCCGGAGGTGGAGTTTTGTAGGCCTGAGCCTGGCTCTCATGCCGATTCCTCGTACCGGCGCCTTATGGCTAGGGTTTCCGAGTACTTGGGTTGGTCTGCTCCCCCAGGGGAGTTTGTGCAGGATGATCTGACAGACATCCTTGATGTTGGTCCCCCAACTGATCCGGTACTGCCGTTCCATATGGCTTTACAGAGAAGGGTGGCAGCGGCTTGGACTGCTCCGGAGAGTCTCCCGGCGGTGGGCAGATCCTTGTCACGAAAATACCGTCCAGCCAGTAGCGACCCCTGCTACTTGACCAGGCACCCCACTCCGGAGAGTTTGGTGGTGCAGGCGGCCACGGCCCCGGCAAAGCAGGCATCGTACGCTACCATCCCTCCTGATAGGGACGACAAACGTTTTGATGGCTGGGCGAAGAAAGTGTTTTCTTCTGGTGGTATGGCGCTTCAGGCGGCCAACTCCATTTGTGCCTTGTCTCGTTTCACACACACTCTGTGGAACTGTGTTGCGTTAGCGGCTGAACATATTCCCGAAGGGGACGAACGGGATGGTTTCCTTGCTATGGTCCAGGATGGTAAGGATGCCATGTGTGAGTCCGTTCAGTCGGGTTCGGACTTAGCTGAATGCGTCAGTAGGTCCATGGCGGCGAGCACCATGATACGCAGGTTTGCGTGGTTGCGGAAGTCGGGGTTTGCTCCTGATGTGCAGTCTCGGCTCCTCAACATGCCCTTTGACGGTGAACACCTTTTTGGCAGCAAGGCTGACGAGAGCCTTGAGAGGTTGCAGTTCGCCAACCTCCGGCTTTTCGTCCTAGGGGACAGCAGTGGAGGGGTGGTTCCTTTCGCTATTACTCGTCCTTCAGTAAAGCGAGAGGAGCTGGCAGTCAAAGAGGCCAACGCAGGGGTACCAGAGGTGGACGACCGTGGTGCCAAGGCCGCTCGGGCAGTTGCCTCTTTGCCCTCAGGTAACGCCGCTCCCTCTCAGTCATGAGGCCATGTCCCATGGTTCGCCATTTGGGGGAAGGCTGGCGCAGCATCTTGTAGAGTGGCGTGCCAATACTTCAGATGTGTGGGTTCTGGAGATCATAGCCCACGGCTACTGTCTTCCCTTTCGGCACAGGCCTCGCGACAATCCACCGGGGAACCTCTCTTTGCAGAGTCTGGATCCGCTCCTTGCGCAGGAAATTCAAGCCCTGCTGGAGAAAGGCGCCATAGAACTGGTGCCTGTAGCGGAGAGGAACAAGGGATGGTATTCCCCTTATTTTTTGATTTCGAAGAAAGACGGGGGATTGAGACCCATCATGGACTTGCGCGGTTTGAACAAACTCCTCAGGAAGGACAAGTTCAAGATGGTTACTCTCTCTCAAGTCCTCCAGGCCCTTCAGCTTCAGGACTGGTTGGTGTCACTCGACCTCAAGGATGCTTACTTCTATGTGCCGATCCATCCCAAGCACAAGAAGTACCTGAGGTTCGCGGTTGGCGACTCGCACTTTCAGTTTCGGGTCCTGCCGTTCGGATTGACCTCCGCCCCGAGGGTTTTCACCAAGCTCATGGTGGTGGTGGCAGCGCATCTCAGGCAAGGGGGGATTCACGTCTACCCCTACCTGGACGATTGGTTGATCAGGGGGAGCTCTCCCGAGCAAGTCCTGGATCATCTGTCCGTCACCTGCCACTCCCTTCACAGGCTGGGCTTCTCCCTCAATTTAAAGAAGTCCCATTTGACGCCAACACAGCGGCTCCAGTACATCGGAGCAGTGCTCGACACTTCCCTGGGGCAGTGTTTTCCTCCCCAGGTGAGGGCTCTTCACATTCAGCAGATGGTGCACAAGTTTCAGCATGCCCAGACGCTCCCAGCTTTCGAGTTCTTGCGGTTGCTCGGCCTCATGGCATCCTGCATTCTTCTGGTGCCAGAGGCTCGCCTGCGGATGAGATCTTTGCAGTGGGCTCTCAAGACGCAATGGTCACAGTCCTCCGGCAGGTTGTCGGACCCGGTTCAGGTGCCGCCCTCGGTCCCCCGGGACCTTCTGTGGTGGGCCGTCGAAGGCAACTTGATGAAGGGGGCTCCATTTTGGCTTCCCTGGCCGGAGGTGACGATCGTGACGGATGCATCCCTCACGGGTTGGGGAGCTCATGCCAACGGGCTGACAGTCAGCGGTCGTTGGTCTCCGTCGGAGTCCAGACTCCATATCAATCTGGTGGAGCTGAGGGCCGTCAGGCTAGCCCTGAAGGCTTTTCTGCCGACTGTGCGAGGAAAGTGTGTCCTGATCCTGACGGACAACACAGTGGCCATGCACTACCTCAACAAAAAGGGGGGGGGGGCAGGGTCACTTCCTCTGTGCAGGGAGGCGATGCAGCTCGAGTTCTGGGCCATCCAGCAGGAAGTTTCGATCTCGGCAGTTCATCTGGCCGGAGATGAAAACGTGACGGCGGACGCTCTGAGCAGGCAGAGCATGATCTCTCACGATCTTCTCCTGGAGATCTTCGCCCTTTGGGGGACCCCTCAAGTGGATCTCTTCGCCTCCAGTGTCAACCGGAAGTGCGAGGTTTTGCTCGCGGGAATTTCCTCCAAAAGAAGCCTTGGGAGACGCGTTCGTGGTGGGGTGGTCATTCCCGCTGCTGTACGCGTTTCCTCCAGTCCCCGTCATCCCGCAAGTGCTGCGGAGGTTACGGAAGTTCGGTTCCCGGATGATCCTCATTGCTCCGGCGTGGGCTCGGAGGACGTGGTACCCGGACCTTCTCGACTTGTCTACCTGCCCTCCGCGTCGTCTTCCCTACCGAGACGATCTGCTCTCACGGGAGGGGGGTCAGGTTCTCCATCCAGAGGTCGGATCCCTCAACCTTCACGCTTGGCTTCTGAAAGGTTGAGGTATAGGGATTGGGACCTCCCTGAAGACGTGATGGAAGTGTTGCTTTCGGCCCGAAGGCGAGCAACGAAGTCTCTGTACCGTTGCCGTTGGCGTAAGTTCTGCGACTGGTGCAGAGTTCTGAATGTGGATCCTTTTGCATGTGACATCCCCATGGTTCTGTCCTTTTTGCTTTCTTTGGCCCACAGGGGCTTGCAAGTGGGTACCATTAAAGGTTACCTGGCGGCGCTGTCCATCTTTAAGCGCTCGTCTGAAGAGTGTTCTTACTTTAAAATCCCTTTAATTTCACAGTTTCTGAAAGGGCTCACTAATGTATTCCCTCCGTCACCTTTCCTGGTGCCCGGTTGGGATTTGAACCTTGTTCTCAGGTTTCTAACGGGTGCTCCCTTTGAGCCTTTGCACTCTTGCCCTTTGAGGCTGTTAACTCTGAAAACTGTGTTTTTAGTTGCGGTTACTTCCGCTCGCAGAGTGAGTTACAGGCAGTTTCAGTTAAGCCACCCTTCACTGTATTTCACAAGGACAGGGTTGTCCTTAGAGTTCGTCCTTCTTTTCTTCCGAAGGTAGTGACGGAATTTCATTTGGCCCAGAAGGTTGTTCTTCCGGCATTCTATCCTCCTCCGCATCCTGGTAAGGAAGAGGAGAGGCTCCATAGGCTTGATCCTAGGAGAGCTTTAAGCTTTTATGTTTCACGCATGTCCCGGGTCAGAGTGGACGATCAACTCTTTATTGGTTACGCTGGAAAGCGTTTGGGGCAAGCTGTGACGAAACAGACTTTGTCTCGCTGGATTATTTTGGCCATCTCGGAGTGCTACCGCTTGGCGGGTAAGGACCCACCGGCTGGCTTGCGGGCCCATTCTACCAGGGGTATGGCTGCGTCTACTGCCCTGCAGAGGGGTGTTCCTATTCGCAACATCTCTGATGCAGCCACCTGGGCTTCAGTGCATACATTTGTACGTCACTATTCCCTCGATTCCATCCGTGCACAGGATCTGGCCTTTGGCAAGGCGGTCCTTTGCTCTGCTATTTGATTGGCTATTCTAAATTTTGATTCTAAATTATTTCCCTCCTCCTTGCTCTGGTACTGCTTTGGGAGTCTGTCATAGATATGGAATACGTCGGAGGACCCAATCCCCTCGAAGAACAAGTTACTTTCTTACCTGGTAACGTTCTTTCGATGGGAAGGTCCGACGACGTATTCCATATCGCTCCCGCCCTGCCTTCCCCGCTGCAGAATTTCTTTTGCGATTGCAGCTTACGTTCCGCAAGGCTTTGTGTCTGACTGGCAGTTGACTAGTGTCACACGTTCTGGGGAAAAAAACTACAACTGAGGCTACGGGCGTCGTGCGTCCTACTTATCACATCGGATGACGTTGGACGTCGGAGGAGGCCCTCGACAACGGCGCATCAACGTCATCGACGCAGGACGCAGACGCCGAAAAAAAAAAAAATTCCGAAGCAGCACAGCTGTGGTGATTACATGTCATAGATATGGAATACGTCGTCGGACCATCCCATCGAAAGAACGTTACCAGGTAAGAAAGTAACTTGTTCTTCTCTTCTGCAGATCAATGAGCCTATAACTTGCAAATCTGGTCTTCTCTTCACCATGACTTTGCATCTGGATTCCTTGGCAAGTGCTAAAGCCAGGTTTGGTTGAGCATTCTACACAGTCTCTTCATCTAATAACCTATCCCTTTCAGGGCACCATTGTAATTGGTGCATTCCTTGAGCATAGGATCCAAGAGATGGGTGACAAGGGGGGACAGGAGGAGGGTGGGGTCAGGGGGGTGGGGGGATGAAGAGTCCCTGGTGCAGAGTACACTGAAGGAAATGGAAATACTAGGTTTTAATCTTGAAGCCTTGCTAATAATCCCTGAACGCCATCCACCATATCAAGAGCCAGTTTAACTCACTTCATATTACAGCTCATGGATTTCAGTCTTTCTTCTATCTGTCACACTCATCCATCCTTGTGAAATGTCAGTTGATGGGCTTAAGAATGCTTGAACAGGTGGGTGCATGGCGCTGGTACATGCAAAACATTTCTTTTACTAGGACTTCTTTAACATTCGGGCATTATAAGGAAGAGGTGCTCTGTTTGTTTCATACCATTAAGGGGTGCATTAACCTCATAAGGAAGGTATATTGATAAGACACCTACCCCTGCATACTGCTGGCACATCACTCACTTCCTAGGTACGGAGTCAGTCTTGCAAGGCCCATGAGAGCTACCATGCAAGAAGTCCCCAACCCTCCAATACTGATATCAATTTTATAATATTATTGACGTCTTTTCTGTGCCATGATTTTTTTTAAATGTTTATTTTAAACCAAGGCAGGGTGGTGATAAAACAAATAGTTATACATCGACTCCGCATCTCAGTCCAGTTCTTCCCTCCCTCTCCCCCACCCCCCCATTTGCATGTGCCGGCCCGACTCAAAGTCTCAGAGGTTTGGGGTTTCTTCTCCTTCTCTATCCCTCCTCCCCCTCCCAGAGTGTGCCCCCATTGTCTAGGACCATCCTGACCTGTTGGGGTTTATAGGTTAAGGCCGGGAATTTCAGGACATAGTCGAGTAACGGGCCCCAAATGTTCTGGAAGCGGTGGAGGTGGCCTGGCCTGCCCTGGCCGCTGTCACCTTCTCTGCGATTAGGTTGTCCCATATTTTAACCCACCAAAGGGGCAGGAGAGAGCCATCTTTGGATTTCCATGAATGGGCAATCGCTATCCTCCCTGCCAAGAGGCATTGAGACAGTAGTTTGGCTTTGGCTCCAGACCTTGGGTAGATGCCAGGAACTGGGGCGCCCAGAAGGATGGGTTTGGGCTCTAGTGGAAGCCTAGTTTGGGTGATCCCTTCGATGGTGTCTAGGCACTGCTTCCAGAATTGTTGGGCTTTTGGGCATGTCCACCACATGTGGAGAAAGGATCCCGGATGACCGCATTGTCTCCATCATGCTGGATTGATTGCCTGGTTCATGTGATGGAACCTCAGGGGGGGATAGCACCAGCGAAGCAGGATTTTGTCTGCGCATTCCCTGTTAGTGACGCAGGCAGATGATGAGTAGGCACGAGTCCATATATCCACCCAAGTCTGATCCTCTATAGAGTGGCCTAGGTCTGCCTCCCATTGTGCCATGCATCGGGTTTTGGAGGCGAGGAAGTCTCCCTGGAAATGTCTGTATAGAGTAGAGATCTTACCTCGGGTCGGGAGATCCGTGAGAGCCAGCTCCAAGGCCGTAGGGGGGCGGATTGCTACCTGGCGGGCTTGGGGGTGGGAGCACCAGTGGCAGAGCTGGATATAGGAGAACCTGACCTTTTCCTACAGCCGGAAGGCTTCCTTGCATTGTTCGAAAGTGTGGGGCTCCCCCCCACAAATAGCTGACCCAGAGACTCCAAGCCCCCCGAAATCCATTTTCTAAAGATCTGGGGATTTATCCTGGGTGAAAAGGCCAGGTTATGGAAGACCGGGATGAGGGCTTAGTCCCCTAGGGATCCCATTCTGCTTCAGGGCTCTGTCCCAAGTGTCTATGGTGTACCTGGTGGATAGCAGTAGTCTCTCCGATTTCCGCCGCATTGGGGGTGGGATCTGTGGAAGGAAGCGTAGGGGGAGAGGTAGGCGGGTTTTCTCGAGCTCCACCCATATGGGGCAACCAGTGGATACCTGCCATGCTTGAGTTCATGCCAATTGTGCTGCCATCTGGTATTCCTGCAGGTCAGAAACCCCTAGACTGCCTAGTCTTGCATTGCCTTGCTTTGTTTTTTGGGGGATCCTAGGCTTTTTTCCCCTCCAAATGAATTGTAATTATATTCCTCTACAAGTCGCGGAAAGCGGTGCCATGATTTAATTCTAGCTGTATATTACAAAGTTGCAAACCGCTCTGAATAAGGGCACCTTGGTTCTTCATGACAGTTGTGCTTTGCTGTGTGCCTTTGCATCTATGTCCATTATGTTCTCACCTGCTGTCTGACCTCATCTGTTATAGGTCAATAAAGCACTACTTCCTGATGGATCAGGGGGATTTCTTTGTCCATTTTATGGATCTGACGGAGGAGGAACTGAAAAAATCGGTGGAAGACATTATCCCAAGCCGGCTGGAAGCCCTTCTGGAGCTGGCTTTGCGTATGAGCACGGCAAACACTGATCCCTTCAAAGATGACCTGAAGGTAGATCTGGGGGTTAAATGCTGAAAGATGTGTGATCTTCACTCTCTTTAGCATGCCAGTTTTCTGTCTTTTTAATTTGTATTTGTATTTGTTTTATTTGTATAGCGCAGCCAGGCCCGAAGGCAACTGGGCGCATGTCCTCAACAGTAATTACAGGAATGACATATAATCAAAATAGTAGTTAAAATCAGTACCTAGTCCCAGTGGTCATGCAGACAGTCGAGATGTGCACATTTGTTCTTGTGTGGTGGCTAACCAGAGCTTGGCTTTGTGTTTGAATAAATTAAATGATGGAAGATTTCTAATGGTGAGTGGCAAGGTGTTCCAGAGTTTGGCCGCCTGGACTAGGAAACTAACACCTCCGGCTGTTTGAAGCTTATATCTGGGGATCGTGAGACTGTGAGTTTGGGCGGATATTAGTGACCGCGTTGGAATGTACTGAGTGAAGCAGGACGCTAGATAGATAGGGGCCTGGTTATTTACACATTTGTAGGTAAGGGCCAGTGCTTTCAGGGAGATCCTTTGGGAGACTGAGAGCCAGTGAAGGTTCTTCCTCGTTTCTGAGATGTGAGCTGATCTGGGGATGGTGAGGGCCGCTCTGATGGCACTGTTTTGGGTGATCTGGAGTTTGTTGAGGTTACGCTGGTTGGTGCCTTGGTACATAGCATTACAATAGTCCAATTTGGACAAAACCAGTGTCCTGGCCAAGGTGATGCAATTCTGAGTGGTAAGGAATGGGCGGCATGCTGTGATCAACTTGCAAGTGTAAGCCGAGGCGGCTACAACTGCATTAGTTTGTCGGGAAAGGGAGAGTGTGGAGTCTAGGTAGATTCCTAAGGTTTTGGTATCTTTAGATACTTTGATGGTGTTGCCGTCAATATTGAAAGAGCTGAACAAAGGGTTTGTTAAGTCTCTGTTGTGTACCCAAGATGAGGAGCTCTGTTTTATCATCGTTGAGACACAACTCGTGTTGGGCCATCCAAGCTTGGATGACTTGGTAAATGTCTTTCAGAGCTTTAGAGACAACAATGTTGTCACCGGTGATGGGAATGAGTATATGGGTGTCATCAGCATAATTCGTGTAGGTGACGCCCAGATAGTTAAGCACATCAAACAATGGTTTGGTGAATACATTGTAAAGTGTGGGGGATACACAGGACCCCTGTATGACTCCGCAGGGGACTGATGCAGGATCTGCAGATGCGGTGGGTGAAAATACTTGCATATGCCTATTGTCTAGGAATGACCTAATCCAATTGGGGGCATTGTCGGAGAAGTGGGCAGCCGATTTCAGATGCTGACAAAGAATTTGGTGATTGACCAAATCAAAGGCTGCAGATAAGTCTAATAATAGTAGAAGGGCCAGTTTGCCGTTATCTTTTAAGTCCTCAATTTGGGTTTTAAGGTCTAAGGTCTAGGAAAGCTGTTTCTGTCCCGTGCTTTGGTCTAAAACCAGATTGTCTTGTGCCGAAGAGGTTGTTGGTTTCCAAATAGTCCTGAATCTGTAAATATGCTGCTCCGTCTAATATTTTTAGAAGTAATGGGACGGTGGTGATGGGTCTGTAGTTTGTTGGTATCTCGGGTTCTAAGTCGTTTTTCTTTAGAAGAGGGATGACCCAGGCATCCTTCAAGTTGTTGGGTACCATTCAGATTGGAACGATGAATTGATGAAGGTAGTTATAAAGGGAGCAAGGTCATGTGCAGTTTCCCCGATGATGGGTACTGGACAAGAGTCACCTTGGCAGTTAGATGGTTTTAAGTTACAAATGATACGTTCAACCTCAGCGATGGTAAGTGGGGAGAAGCTGAAAGGGGTGTGAGAAAAGGAGGTCGTAGAGGGCATCACGGGTTTAGATAAAGGAGAGGTAAGGAGGGTGATTTGTTTGGCATTGATTTTAGATTGCAAGGTGGTTATTTTGTTGAGAAGGGCGTTTTGGATGTTGTCGCACCACGTGCTGCCTTTACTGCAGATATCAGGTGCAGGAGAAGGGGATTCTAATTCTTTGAGAATTGTGAATAACTCCTTTGTATTAGATTCAGCTTGGGATATCCGCTGGTTGTATGTCTCTTTTGGCTAGTAGGATCGCTTCCTTATAATTAAGGGAGTTGATGAAGAGGCGGTCTTTGTTGGATTTGCAAGGACGACTTTTCCAAAGAGCTTCAACCTTGCGCTTTTCTTTGCGCAGGACTCTAAGCTGTGGGGTGAACCATGAGTTCAGATGGGCTCGTTGTTTGGCTTTCCGTAGTTTAAGCGGTGCTACAGTGTCAATAGCTCTAAGCAATGTTTGATTGAAGGTGTCTACTAGGACAGTAGGGTCATTGTGCCGAGATGCACAATTGTTAAGGATGGGAAGGAGAAGAGGGAGTAGTTTGTCCCTGGTGATGTCTTTTTTGTTACTGGTGGGGATAGCTGGGGCTATGGTAGGTTTGGTGTAGGGGTTGGTGGCTGGTAAGTGGAAGATATTAATGTGATGGTCTGACCAGGCACAGGCATGGTTAGAGCTTATCGAGGTGTTGCAATTGAGGTCAGTGATCCAATCAAGCGTTCTGCCCTTGTTGTGGGTAGGTTCAAGAATGCGCTGCCGGAAGCCTAAATTGGCAAAGGTAGTAGCGACCTCGGTGGCCATGTGGTCCTTAGGGTCGGATAAACCAAAGTTAAGGTCACCTAGTAGCAGCACCTGAGAGTTGGGCTTGGTATTGTCAGTCAGGATGGACGTGATGTGGTCTGTGAAAGAGCCAAGTGGTCCTCGAGGTCTGTAAATTAGGTGTATGGTTGCAGTGTTGTTTGGTGAGAGGGTGAGTTTCACAGATAGCGATTCAGCAGAGCTAAATTGGGTGTTAGGGATAGTTCTCATAGTGATGTTGCCTCTATGTATAAATGCAACTCCACCTCCTTTGGAGGAGGTGGACTGTCGGTCAATTCTGTTGATGGAGTAACCATTCGGGATGGCGAGGGCAAGAAGTGTGCCCGAAAATGCATGTAGCCAAGTTTCAGTAATGGCAATGAAGTCGAAGTTATGGATGGTAATGAGATCAGTGATATCCAGAGCATGGGCCGTATGGGATCTGGCGTTGATGAAGGCACCATTAAGTTATTTGGGGGTGGGGGTAGCGGGGAGGTGAGGTGTCCTCTCTGAGGTAGACTGTGTGATAGCGATGTGGCTGCGCTGGGTGCATGGGGCGCGGGGCAGTCTAGATCTGAGTCTGAGATTCCTAGACTGGAGAGTGCATGGTTGATTGGGTGTAGGTTTTGTGGCATAGCGTTGGAGCCACAAGGCCGGGTCATTGAGGTATGGGTTGACTGTGATGTTGGTGCTGTAAGTCATGATGCGGGGTGTGTAATAGGGCAGGAGTGGCTAGTCTTGGCAGTGCTAATAGAGAGGATGCAGTGGTACGCTGGGGTGACCAAATAGATGAGGTGAGGACTGGTAGGTGGCTGCAGCCACATGACGTGATCTGGATGGCCTGATCGTGTGTAAGGTGTAGTGTGAATGTACTTACAGGTAGGAGGTGTGGTTTGATGCACGTTGGCAGTCAATTAGTCAAGAGGCATTAGCTTAAATATGACTGGCAGGTAGGTGCATGTGCAAGGCATTCAATTACTCAGTGGCAGTAGGCAGATTCGAATTGGCTAGGATGGTGCAAAATAGACAGGTTTAAATAGGCAAAGTGTACATAGCAGTAAGCAAGAATGAGTTTGACTAAGATAGTGCAAAGTAGGCAGGTTCAAATAGACCGAATGTACATAGCAGTAGGTAGAATTGATTTTGGCTAAGGTTGTGCAAAGTAGGCAGGTTCAAGTAGACAGAATGTACATAGCAGTAGGTAGATTTGATTGTGGCTAAGGTTGTGCAAAGTAGGTAGGTTCAAATAGACAGAATGTACATAGCAGTAGGTAGATTCGAATTGGCTGGGATTGTGCAAAATAGGCAGGTTCATATAGATCGAATGTACATAGTGGGTCACAATAGGCAGGTTCGGTTATTGCGGGGAGGTCTTAGAGCACGAGCATTATAAATAGCATGCCCAATAGTAACACGAATTGCGGTAGGCAGATTAAGGTTGCTGGTGGTCACATGACACTTGATCATCAGCGGTGGTCGCACATATAAGTTACCGCTGGCTACTATGTGCGTAGGCGTAGCAGTATGTAACTAGTAGCATTAGTTCAGGAACGATAGCAGGCTTTATAGATTATGTAATAGCCAGGTAAAAGAATGGAGCGAGGCAAGGCTGTCGGGAGAGTTCCGTAACGACTTACATAATCGTGGGAAGCCGGGAGGCCTCACCTGGCATTCCGGTACTTGTCCACGGGATATGGTACGTGCGTGACTGGGTGGTCTCAGGGGCAAACTTATGGACAGGCCTAGGACAGGTGCCTTATGTGTGGTGCCTTTGGTGGGGTGCCGGCTTCCGCCTGCCGGTCCACCCTATTGGCAGATATAGAGTCTGCAAGATGATTGGGTCAGTGTGGCGGTCGTGAGGCCAAGCCTCCCTCAGGCAGCGACGTCGGCCATCTTGCACTGGTTTTCTCCTCGGTATGCCGGGAGACACGAAAGCCCAAGAATGCACGAGATAAGTGTGCGCAGGGAGATGGAAGCCGGTTGGAGTGCTTACAAATATCGTAGGCGGCTGGGGGCTCCTGGATTCGCGGTTGCTATTGAATGCACTACACATGCTTTAAAACCCCGATTGGGCTTCCCTGGCGACGGACATCAGGAGACGGCGTGGACATCCAGAGATCGTGTGATCTGCTCCAGTGGCTCACCTGACGAGAGGCTCCTTCCTAGTTGGCGGGCTGGATAATCATTGACAATTCGCATTCCTCCATGACTACTTGCTACTGCTGCTGTCTAATTCTAAACATTCACCCTTCAACCTCTTCCTGCTTCCACGCTACCGTGCTGTGCATCCCTTTCCCTACCTTGTCAAGCTACTTTGGTGTGTTGTTAATCGTGCTCCCTTTCTCATTCTAACCTGTGTGCGCTAACCTGACCCTCATCCCAAAGGGCTAGTGCTAACCTGACCATATACCATGGTGTCAGAGCTAACTCACCACATTGCAGAGGGCCTGGGCTGGTATGGCCATGTTGCACATTGCCTGTGCTAACTTGACCTCACTGTTACAAAACCGAAGAGTGACGTTTGTAAATCCAAGCCACTGGCATTGTTCTGTGCACCTCTCAATGTTGCATCATCTCAGGTTGTTGAAAGTAGCCTGAACTCATCAGGAGGCACCTCATCCATTCTTGCCCCATAGCACCATTCCTGAAAAAGATGACCCCATCATGCTCCATGTAGTTTAGCCTGTTTTTATCACAAACTGTCTATCAGAGGTTTAGCCCTTTCAGATTTGCAATAAACCTCCCTTCCTTCCTCCTCACCTTTATCGTCTAGGTCGTCTTCTTGTGGTGCTGTATTTCTTCGTCTGCGTATTTCCTTGGTTTTCTTCTTATCGTGTAAATAAGGTCGGTCTCTGCTGGAAGCCACGCAGTCGGGAGGTAAACCCCCAACCGCGGGGCTCCCCGGGATACCGTCCTCCAACAGGGAAAAAGCCTCCTGGCTGAAAAAACCCTGTATTGGATCCTTACGGATGTTTCACAAGAATGGCTTCGTTCAAGGTACGTAGTCTACACGAGGAGGATGAGAGTGTGAGAGAGAGACGGAGTAGCTTGGAGATGCAATGGAGAAAGGAAAGAAAACAGATAAGGAATACGGAACAGCAGAGCGGAGGGAGACAAGGTAATGGAGAGCGGAGAAGCCGGAGCTGCAGAATGTGCCTGATGCGAAGAGGACACAACATGGAAAGCAACGGAACGGGAAACGAAGGTAAGAACAAAAAGAAAACAGAAGTAAGTACGCTCGAAGAGGCGAGAGGGCAGAACAGTAGGCAACGATCGAAGGGACGATCGCGGGAGAGAAAGACAGAAAAGATAACAATGGAGCGTTAGCTCTGAGAGTGAAAGTTACTAGCGTTGGCAGGACGGTGAAAAGACCAAAGGTGCAACACATCCGGGCGCCAGCAATTCCTCCAGTATAAACAACGGGCAGCCATCTTGAAAAACACTAGACCGCTCACAGGAGAACGTAGTGTAACGTGAAGGCACTTTCAATGGAGTCTCCAGGAATGCCATAACTTCCATCGGGGAAGCATGACAGTATGCCTCCTCTTCACCGGGGGACCTCCCGGCTTTCCTGGATGGAGGCGATGGAACCTCCGAATGAGTAATGGAGCATGTATATGATGGTGGGGCTCCCAAGTGCGTTCTTCGGGGTTGTAACCCTTCCAATGTACCAAGTATTGGAGCCCTCCTTGATAGTAACGGGAATCCACCAAATATGAGACCTCATACTCCTCAGGATCGCTTGGTTTGTTGTATGTGGGTCGGGTGATCTTTCTTCGATAAGGGTCTGGACGGTATTCCTTGAGTAACGAAGAATGGAATACCGGATGTACTTGACTCAATTGAGGAGGAATGTCTAGCTGGAAAGCCACTGGGTTGATCTTTTTCTTGACTTTGAAAGGACCGATATACCTTGGGGCAAATTTTCCGGTGTGACCCCACCTAGGTAAGAACTTGGTAGCCAGCCATACCCGGGATCCTTCCCTCCAGGGAGGATTGGGGAGCCTTTTCTTATCGGCCCATCTCTTATAATCCTTGCGACTAGCCATTAAGGTGTCACTGGCTAGCTGATGGGTCTCTTTCAGAGATTGGATAAGAAGTTCGATAGTAGGCAGCTTTGAAGGTTGAGGTGATCCTACCAACATATGACGAGGGTGATATCCATAGGTGCAGTAGAACGGACTCATCCGGATGGCCGTGTGGAAGGTATTATCATAAGCGAATTCTGCTGATGGAAGATACAGATTCCAGTCTTCTTGTCGCTGACTACAAAAACAACGTAGATATTGTTCCATAGTTTGGTTCAATCTCTCGGTCTGCCCGTTGCTCTGGGGATGGAAACCTGATGAAAGAGCTCGCTGAATACCTAGTTGTTTACATAGAGAGGTCCAAAATATTGAGGTAAACTGGGAGCCCCTATCAGATACTACTGTATGAGGGAGACCATGTAACCTTACTATGTCTTTGAGAAAGACTCTGGCTGTTTCAGGAGCTGAAGGTACCCCTTGTAAGGGTATGAAATGAGCCAATTTGCTTAGGGAGTCTACCGTGACCATGATGGCAGTCATACCTTGAGAGAATGGGAGATCTACCACAAAATCGATCGATATGAGTCCAAGGTTGAGAAGATATGGGTTCTTGTTGAAGCAGACCAAGAGGTCGAGACGTCTGGTGTTTGTTCTTGGCACAGGTGTGACAAGTGGCTACATAAGTCTTGACATCTTTAGCGCAATCTGGCCACCAGAAATACCGTAACACCAGATCTAAGGTAGCTTTCTGGCCCTTGTGACCAGCCAACGGAGTGTCATGACACCATGACATAACCAAGGTCTGTTGCTCTTTACTTGGTAAATATAGGGCATCATCTCGGAAATAAAGTCCTGATCTTTCATTTAGTCTGGTCCTTAACGCCTGAGATGGCCTGTTGAAAATGAGGCTGTCTCTGGTATCCTTTAGGAAGGTATTGGCAATGATCCGAAAAGTCTTGTTAGGCAGTAATCTTTCAGGTTTTCCAGGAGATTCGATATTCGTACCCTGGCTGCGGGATAGTGCGTCCGCAAGAACGTTCTCCTTTCCTGGGATGTACGAAATATCAAAATCAAATTGGGAGAAGTACGCCCATCTGGCATGTCTGGCGTTTCTGCATTCCATCTGTTGAAGTATCTTCAAATTCCTGTGGTCTGTCCGAACGGTAAAGCGATGTATAGCTCCTTGTAATAGGTGGCGCCACTCTTCGCAGGCTAGTTTGATAGCCAATAGTTCCCGTTCTATCACTGAATAGTTCCGCTCACTGGAGGTGAGGGTGTGTGATAGGTAGGCTACTGGGTGTTCCTTGTCATCTGTATGTCTTTGTAACAATGCTGCTCCTATCGCTCCGTTTGAAGCTTCGGCTTCTATTATAAAGGGAAGTGCTTGGTTAGGTTGAATCAATATGGGAGCTGGGGTAAACGCTTGTTTTAATATAAGAAAAGCTTGATCAGCTTCTGATGACCAATTGAATGTCACCCCCTTCTTTAGGAGGGCTGTGATGGGGAGTACCAGATTAGAAAATCCAGAAATTAAATGTCTGTAGAAGTTGGCCAACCCCAAAAACCGCTGAATATCCTTGACGTTCTTGGGTTTGGGCCATTGCAGGATGGCCTTTATCTTCCCTGGATCCATGCGAATCCCTTCTCCCGACAAAACAAATCCCAGATAGGACACAGAAGAAGAGTCAAAGACACACTTTTCCGGCTTGACATAAAGTTGGTTTTGCAGGAGTCTCTGGAGCACTTCCCTAACATGATGATGATGTTCTTTGGATGAGTTCGAGAACACCAAAATATCGTCCAGGTATACTACTACTGTGGTAAACAGAAGGTCCGAAAACAGTTTGTTGATGAATCGCTGAAATATGGCAGGAGCATTTACCAAATCAAATGGCATTACTTTGTATTCAAAATGACCTAGAGGTGTCCGGAATGCAGTCTTCCACTCGTCACCAGCTCGGATCCTGAGCAAATGGTATGCACCCCGTAGGTCAAGTTTAGTGAAGATGCTGGCTCATTGTACTGCCTCCAAGACCTCCTTAATTAGAGGCATAGGATACCGGTCTTTGATTGTTACTTGATTGAGTCCTCTGTAGTCTATACATGGCCTAAGTTCGGAGGAACCCTTCTTCGGGATAAAAAACAAAGAGGCTCCAGCAGGGGACTTGGATTCCTGAATGAGTCCATGATGAAGGTTGCAGTCCAGGTATTCCTTGAGAGCTTGACATTCAGGTAAAGATAGGGGAAACATCCGTCCGAAGGGTATTGAAGCTCCTGGCACTGTTTCGATGGCACAATCTTTGTTTCTGTGAGGAGGAAGGATATGAGGTTGATGATCCAAGAATACTTCCATGAAATCCAAGTAATGGGAAAGTATCAGATGTATTGAAGCAGCTGACAAGGATCCTGCGGAGTTGGTTCGTGGATGAGGGGAGATAGGCTGAAAACACCCTTCTGAGCAAAACAAAGACTTGAAATGAATGTTATTAGCCGTCCAATCGATGGTAGGATTATGGCGGCGTAACCAGGGAATCCCTAGTATTACGGGGAAATGAGCAGCACGGATGAGATCAAATACCACCATCTCCTGATGTTGGAACAGTTTGACGTTAACAGGTTCTGTTTCATACCTGATGGGACCGGATGACAAAGGAGTACCGTGAACTCCTTCCACTGGGACCGGCTGTAGTTTCTTGCGGAGAGGCAGGGCGTTCTTCTCTGCCCACTGTATGTCGATAAAATTTCCAGCCGCACCACAATCCAACATTGCTATCACATCCCAAGGGTCAGATTTGCCGCTCGTGAGTCGGACAGGAAAAACCATCAAACGTGTATCGTCACTAGAGGGTACAGGTAAGTGGTTGATACAGGGAGTCGGACTACTGTCCCCGGACCTTCCCCTGTTCAGGTTCGGGGGGTAGCGTTTCCCTGTCGCCGAGGGGGTACCTCTGGACAATTTCGCAAGAGATGCTTCTGGGACCCACAGTACATACAGAGACCGAGGTCACGTCTTCTCCTTCTTTCTTCTGAGGTTAGCGGGCCTCTTGTCGCACCAATTTGCATTGGTTCTTCTCCTTGATGAGGGACTGTACAATTTCCCTGACCCGGCGTATGGCGGATGGGCGTCGTAGGATTCCTTCTCCGTTCTTGCCTTCTCTCTCCTAAACAGAATTCAATCTGGAGAGCAAGAGAGACTAAATCCTGAAAGGAATGTGGTCTAGCAGTCCTGGCTAACTCATCTTTTTTTTTTTAAACTTGTATTTATTAGTTTTACATAAATAATACATGAAGAAGTTAACATTGAATCTTATAACATTCCCTTCCCCCTCCCCCCTCCCTCCCCACGGGACGGATGGAGTCTTTTGTCCAGGGATCCTTTTATGCGTTGAATATATCTGAGATTTTTATGTTATGGGGGCACCATTGTTCCATAAAGTCTGACTGGAGGTATTGCAGGGTCCCTTCCCATTCCTTTACAAATTTGTCTCCTGTTCCTTGAAGTTTGTGGGTAATTTTCTCCATTGTTATATGGGCCCATACTTTCTGTAGCCAGGTGTAGGTCAATGGGGTATTTTTATTTTTCCAGTTCTGTGCAATGGTGGTCCAGGCTGCAATGAGTAGTCCCATGAATGATCTCCATTGCGTTTTGGTGTATTGCCTTGCTGTGTCGTCTTTGATTCCACAGAGCCACACCTCCTCCCCCATCAGCCCCACATCCGGGAATATTTTGCCCATCTCGTTTTTCACTTCTTCCCAAAAGGGTCTGATGCCTTTACAGTCATGCCATATATGTCTCCATGTTCCCACTTCGTCACATCCTCTCCAGCAGTGGTTGGACGTGTTGGGGTACATTGAGTGGAGCCTCTCTGGGGTGTAGTGCCACTGTGTCATTATTTTGACCCACATCTCCCTAGTTTGTGCCGAGCGGGTCATTCTGGGGATCTGTTTCCATAGGTCCTCCCATTGTTTATCCGTTGGTTCCTCCCCCAATGTTCTGCCCCATTTTATTCTGTATGACCATTTAATGCTTTCCCCTTGTGAGTTTATGTATTTGTATAAAGTTGATACCCATTTTCTCTCCCCCGTGTTGGATGTGATGTATGTTTCGAACCCTGTAAGGTCCCTGGTTGCTGCCTCGATGATTGTCGGAGAGTTTAGCCAGTGCTTTAGCTGCTCATATCTGTATCTATCACTTTTAAGGATTCTCGTGCCAGCCACGCACGACTCCAGGGGGATGATTTCCTTGTCCATAAACATCTCTCCTATTTTAGTAATGCCCGCCTTCTCCCAGGTGTCATATGCCCCTTGTTCCATCCCCGGTGGAAATAGTGGGTTTCTAGGCTAACTCATCTTTGATATCCTCATTGAGATCCCTGCGAAACAATGTTTGTTGGGCAGAATCCGGCCAATCAGAATCGGTAGCAAGTCTCATGAAGGAAGAAATATAAGTTTGCACGTCTAGATTACCTTGTTTGAGGTCTATTATTTGTTCATACGAAGAGAATTGGACCTCCGGACGTTCAAATCGTGCTTTGAACATTTGTGTGAATGCTGCATAGTCATTTGTAGCAGGGCAGACTGGGTTATAAGAGGGGTTGCCCATGCTAGTGCATTGCCAGCCAGGTTCGAAACTAGGAATCCCACCTTCGCCCTATCGGAATCAAATGCTCTTGGACGAAATGTGTAATAGATCAAACAGGAGTCTAAAAACTCCCTTAGCGATCGTGGGTTCCCATCATACTTGCCAATTGCAACAGGGGAGGAGGTATGTCACCCCTATTTTCCCTGTTCTCATCACGAGTATTAAATTGCTGGCGTAATGTCTGGTTCTCATTTTGGAGGGTTTGGACTTCCACAGTTAGCCCTTGTATGGCCCCTACAAGTTCTTGGTACTGTTCGAGTGAAGCCATTCTTACTTCCTGGCGTTGCACGCTGTCAGATTTGCAATAAACCTCCCTTCCTTCCTCCTCACCTTTATAGTCTAGGTCGTCTTCTTGTGGTGCTGTCTTTCTTCATCTGCGTATTTCCTTGGTTTTCTTCTTATCGTGTAAATAAGGTCGGTCTCTGCTGGAAGCCACGCCGTCGGGAGGTAAAGAGAGTGCTTCAAGGATTCAGAGGAGTGGATTCTCTCACCATCATCAAATCCACTCCTCTGAATCCTTATCCAGGATCATGCATTCTGATCCTATATTCTCTTTCTCTCAGATCTGGGACCCACTGTGGCCCTTCACAGTCAGCGGGAACCCGAGAGATGTCGGCCTGAAGCACTCTCAGGCATATTCCTAAGTGCAATCACGCACACACTATCCTTCAACCACGTGAGGATATTTCCTAGCTTGCCACTGCCACCGGAGCAGCAGGTAAGCCGTTTCTCAGTTGCACCATGAGATGTAACACCATGGCCAAATTTGGCCAGTATTTAATACTATCCTAAATTAATTAAATCACCCCTTTTTGAAGATCCTCACTGCCTCTCTTAAACCCACAGAATCAACGGACAGCACCACCAATGGTGCCTTTCCTGACGAAGGCCAGCATATAGACCGGCTTCAATCAAGCCATGTTTTGGCCGAAACACACCTGTGTCGTTCCCCGTGACACAACTGTATCTTCCCCCTTGTGTATGTTGTGTAAATATCTGTTGTGTACACCTTGTGTGAACTAACCCTGGGGCCATTTTCAAGCCTCAGGTATACTTTCCCTGCTTGATAGTTCTTTCTCTATCACATCTATACAGGGAATGTACTTCAGTGTGGAGTTTTAACCTCAATACATCAGAGGTTGACACTTAACCCGTGTTACCACCGTTCACAATCACTTTTGTCCGTTTGATGCCAAAAAACTTTCGTGCTTATCGAAAGACCTGTAAAATAAATTGTTGAATGAACTAAAAAAGGACTGTGTCAATGTAAAATAAACATACATGCACGGCACAACTGGCTTACTTGTAGGATCTTCTTCATCCTGATTATTCCTTTTTTTGTACACACACTTAACTATACTGTACAGATGGATTAGATGTAAAATAACCTACAGTTACTAACTAACTGCATGCATCCTGTTATGAGTCACATTACTTTGTAAACACTGTACCTGGAGACTTGGTCAGTATGAATGGGAAATCGACTGGAGCTTGCAAAATAGTGCAGAGTCAATACATAGCTAACCACACATATATTTGTCTTCAAGAGACCTGGTCAACGGCGCCTATGATCCTAGAAGGCTATACAATATATCAGTCCTATGCCAAGAAGGGAGAGAGAGGTAGACCGTATGGAGGTTTACTTATAGGGGAGGACCACACAGTATGTTCAAGACGTGTTCTCACCAAGTATGACAATAATCTGATTGCTGTTGAAGTGGATTATGATTTCAAGGGGAATCCTGATAGGTTCCTACTGGTTAGTCTATATAACCCCCGGGAGCTGATTTGAGAGATCAAATCCAAGAAGCCCTACATGACCTAATGGCATCTTGGTTAATAGACCCTGATAAGAGCCGTGGTGGTAGTGGGAGATTTCAACTGCCAGTGGTCCGGGAGTAGGGGGGAGTCTTCCAATCCCAAACTGAAAACCGAATGCAATATGCTCCATACTAAAAATGATAATGAGGGACTAGGATAGGTGGAATTTTTTCAATATTGGGAACTTGAGATGATAAACGGCAGAACCGTCAATGATTGGCCAGGTAAAAACACATGGAAGAATGGTCCGTGCCGTAGTACACTGGATTATTTTTGTCTGCCCGAGAATGGCACTCCAGGTTGAAGACCTGAGAGTTATGCCAAATAAGTGAAGTGACCATGACGCCTTACTCTGTACGCTTAATACATCTAATAAACATCTCAAATGTAAGCCCATGGGGAATCTTAATGTAAATCGGGCCGGTATGAGAATAAGTTGGTCTGATAGAACTTCTACTGTTTGTCTTATATTTTTATGAGAAGATAGATTTACTAACTTCTCCCAATTCCATGCTATGTCTGAATATTCAATTGAGAATTGGATTTGCTCATTCTCTGGTACTCGTGCAACTATTGCAGTAGGTGTGATGGTCAGAGAAGCCGACAAGAAACCCTCCCTATGACAGACATATCAGAGATGCTAAAAGAAAACTAAGGGCTGAGCTCCGACATGCTAAGAAAAAATGTACCTGCTGAGTCATACTATGGTATTTTTGGGAATATTAAAAACAGATACAGAGCGATGATTAAATCTAGGAGAAGCTCTGAGAGAAACCTACACTGGCGGGGATTGGTACAAACGATATGTTAAAAAAATGCGCGTAGCATTTGTTCACTTTTAAGCAAAAGCTAGAGGAATGGGGAATGGCCAGCTAGTCCACCCAATTGGTCCTGTGGAATGGGTGAATTTCCTTGAGAGCCGTAATGCATCTAAGCATGCGGAGGACCCCTTTTTATTGAGCATTGCTCCGCTCGAAATGCCAATAGCTGTGTCGTATGAATCAATATTGGGCAAGATTAAGCAGTTAAAATCTTCTAGAGCCCCTGGCCCCAACGGGCTGGCTAATGTAGTAATCAAGAGTCAACCCGCATTTTGGGCCAGATTACTAGCAATTATGTTTAAGAAAATTCTAACTGAAGGTAAAATACCTCCTTCTTGACAGACAGCTATACTTATCCCCATTTTTAAAAAGGGGAATAGACTCGATCCAAATAACTATAGGCTATCTATGCTTGACTCGACTGGCAAATTGTTTGCCTCCCTTATACTTGTTGAGCTACAAGCATGGGTTGATAAATCAAGCATTCTCTGCAAATTTCAAAGTGGTTTTGGGCATGGATGCTCCACCACACACAACCTCATTGTTATGGATATTATGCAAACCAGAGCCCTGAAAATCGGGAATCCACCCCTATACGCACTGTACGTAAACTTCAAAGCTTCATTCGATTCAGTACCAAGGGGTAGATTATGGATGAAGCTAAGGGCCATGGGGTGTCCAGAGGGGTTGCTTTATTACCTCAGATTATTACATCTAAATACGTCAGTAATACTCAAATAAGATAAGGAAGGCCCCATTACAGATAAGGTATACCAGAAAAGGGGGAGGGGGGCAAAACAGGGTTGTGTCACTGCCCCACTGATCTATAATTTATATGTATACGATATACCTGAGGCGATTGCTTTAGCCCAAAATTGCCCCTCTAGAATAGGCCGGGCTTCCTGCACAGTTCTAGCATACGCGGATGACCTGGTTATATTTGATTATACATTTAGTGGCATACGTAGATCAGCCTTAGCCTTATGGGAGTATGCAGATAAAAATGGTCTTGCTATCAATTTGGGTAAGACTCAAATAATGTGATACACCAGCAAGAAAACTGCTTGTGTTAGACTTACTGTTTGCAATGCCGAAATTCTGTATGCTCCCTACTACAAATACCTTGGTATTGAATTTGATTCAAAAGGCGATTATGTCACATGCAAACAAGTGCGTTCTATTAGAGCTGCCCAGGTTACCGCATTGATCTATAATTTTACTAACATTCAAGGAGGTTTTACTTGGCGGGGGACCCGTCAATTGTACATTCAAGTCTTCTCCCCAATGATAATCTTTGGTTTAGAGCCCTTATTGCACACAGATCTGAAATGGCTGCAGATCATCGAGGGGAAATTTTGGTGGAAGATCCTAGGCCTACTGGCCTGTGTACCTATGGCCTTAGAAGATTGGAGCTAGGATTAATTTCCCTAAAAGCCACTGTATGAAAAAGAGGGCAGACCTCTACCTGAAAATGTCTTATAGTACAGAGAACGCTCTGTTGACAGCCATCTCTCAGGAAGCCTCGAGAGCACATAGAACCTGCTTACTGAAAGACACCATGGACAAACTTTTTGCAGAGATATGCTGGTCACCCAGAGGAAGGAACAACTTAGTGAAAATACAGAATTCCCTGGCTAAGCGCATTGAACTTTGGGACTGGTTGGAGAACTATGTTCACTTGAGCAAGTTAAAAAAGTATCTGTTTGTGAAACAGAGGTTATACACATTTAAGAAGCCCCAAGAGTACCTTAACCTCTGCCCGTCCAAGAGGCTCAGGCGCTTTATTCTACTAGTGAGAATAGCACAGCTTCCCACTCTGATGGTGACGGGAATTGTTAATAAGATCCCTAAAGAAGAATGGTTCTGACGACCTTGTAATGATCATGAAATACCAGAGTCATTCAAACATCTATTGACCGAATGTCCTTTAATGTCTAAAACTTGAACATTTAATTGGCATCTATGTTCACAATTTGGAAACAATACGAGAGTTGTCTTTTTGGCTGTACTGTATTAATACTGGGAGCATACGACTACTTACTGCTCTTTATAACGTTTGGCTGAAGATCGAAACCATGTTGGGTATATCGATAGAAGTAACTGGTCCCTTTGATCAATAACAAAGCTCTGATTGTAGCATTAAGCGAGTATGTCTCGGGAAAGAAGGTCCATTGGGTTGTTAAGCTGGTTAGGATCCTTGTAGATTCATATGTTTGTTTAAATACTTCTTTCTTTTTATATTTTCAGTCTCATTTAAGGAGTGTGGAATGTTGCAGTGATGGAAAGAAGTGAAGTAATTTGTGATAGTATGCTATCATTGTTTAGTAATAATTAATTGCTCCATTTCTAGGTTCTTACTCTTCCTTTTTATTATTGGTTTTATTTTTGCAAGCAATAATATTTTGGATTATTTGTTTGGATTTTATGTAATGTGTACAGTTTATTGTTTAAACTAAATCACATGAATAAATAAATAAATTAGTGCATATACAAAATAGTATTTCATTTTCCTGTAAAATGCATTTGTCTGCAGTGGTAAGCAAGATGTCTGCTCATATTTTTGAAGAGACCACATCTTGAGTAAAAGTGAAATCAAGCGCTGCAGGGAACTTGAGCTAATTAAAGCTGTTTCCACTCCATCAGTTAGGAAAGGCGCAATCTGACGATAGTAACGCCTCTTGCTTCTCTTATGTTGGGTTTTCTCCATGTTGTGTGAATTGCTCCTCCATTGCGTTTGCTGAGCTATAGTATTGTTGAGCGATTGTACAGGTTTTAGGCTGCGTGAGCTTTAGCCCAAGTTTTTTTTCGGTGCTCAGACTGTGCTGTTTCTTTGACATTTATAAAGCACCTGGGCCCATAATTATCTGTTATCCCTCCATGCCTGCCTTGGGCAAGACGTTTGACACCCATATACGGTTGGTTTAAAATATTTACTGCTGCCCTTCCATGTCTTGTCCCCTTGTAGACACTGTCTCCATCGCGCCCTGTGGCTGTTGATGCCCTAGCTGGATTATTCACATTGCACCCTCCACCCAATATTCTTGACTCATCATGGATTTCCCATAATGGCATTTGATCCTATCACATATACACTTGGATTTATCGATTCACCCCTGCATAGTGTATGTCATAATTTTGAATGGCGACACTGTCTCAAAAATCCATGTGCAAAGAACACCACTGGATCAGCATCTCGGCAAAGTATCCTAAAACATGGTTCACATCTGACATTGTGCAAACACCTTTTGAAACATCTGACCTCAAGTTCCTTGGAGAGGCAATACTTTGATAGGTGAGAGTTCTATGAGCTCTGCTGAAACACTCTGGCCTCTCTTCACAGATTGATCTGATGTCTCATGACCTCATCACACAGCTTCTCAGAGTACTCGCCATTGAAACGAAACTGGAGAAGGCATTTATCAACACGGATCCCACCGAACTGGTGCTCAGTGGGCTAGAGGCCTTCTCCTTTGACTACATCGTCAAATGGCCCCTATCACTCATAATAAACAGGTAATGTTTTGGGGAAAACCCTCTTATTTCTGTCTGTTGTGTGAATATGCTTGCACTGCTGCTGCCTGCGCTGTACTTCTGTAATTTCAAAAAGATATATATATATTGGTAGAGTGCGTGCCTGTGCTTGGGATGCGTGTAGTGTTTGTTTGAAGAGGCAAGGGTGGGCTGGATTGTACTTGTTCCATAGTTTAAGGAGCCTTGTTTAATGGGATAGGGAGAGCAGCTTCTACCTCTTCTTCGCCCCTCGAAGGGTCCTCAGTAATGCGCCCTAAATGGTTATGCTGTATTCTCATAAGTGCCTTCATGAGGTTAATCCAGTCTTTGATTCTTATATACCACTGCATTTTGTGAAGGAGTGCTACAGCTTTGCTTAACTACTGTCTTCTCATCTCTCCATCTTCGATTCCCACAGGAAGGCCCTGACTCGATATCAGATGCTTTTCCGGCACATGTTCTATTGCAAGCACGTTGAGCGCTTATTGTGCAACGTCTGGATCTACAACAAGGCCGCCAAGCAGGTCTCGCTGCACGCCGCCAAGTGGTATGCTAAGTTAGGCTGGAATAAAGTGTCTTCCCTCAGGGCTTCAGGAACTCTTTGCATGCTGGAGTTAGTCCTGTCTATGTGATGTGCAGATTAGTGGGCCTGCTGAAATGATCATGTAACCTTCTTCATGCTGGGGTCTGTGCTTCCTGGAGGTCTTTAAAGATTCTGAAGTGTGTAAATGCTGTTTTTATTTTGCACATGATGTTTGTAAAGTCGTCTTGTGTGGGTTTAATGCAGTGCTACGGGAGTCCTGCCCAACATGATCATGTTTGTCATGTCAGAATGGCATGCTTGTTATGGAGTAAGTGGACACCCTGGTGTCCCGCAGCGCTTGCTGCCAGCAGTTCTAACTGAATGGTATGCTGGTTAGGTGGTCTGCTGTGAAGCTGCCGAATTAGACTCCAGCTCAATATATTGGAAACCCCTTCAAATCTATAGCGCAAAAGTATTCAGTGGTAATACATTCTCCAGCATGGGGTCTGGCATGGATTCACATCCTCATGAATATTCCCCGTCGTCAGGCTGGGAATCCTCAGTAAAGGAAACATCAGTTTCATTTCTGAACTGTCTTTCTCCTAACAACCAATCACCGAGCTCTGGGTCATACTGCCCCCAGCCAATGACTGCCCTCTACCTTAGCCCCTCCTCTGGCAGCCATCGTCAGATTTTTACCGCACGTTCAAGTGTTGGGAGTCCTCATGTTTAGCTCCTGAACTTTTACTGCGTTTATTTGTTTTTTGGAAGAGTTTTACTCAATTTTTCGGTCAATCGAGCCTTGCGCTCCATTGATCAACCTTCCGATCAACATGGACCTTCAGATTCTTCAGCTCCCCTGAAGGGTGATTTTCATCGAGTTTCTTCGTGTAGGCTTCCAGAAGATGCTTTACGCCTATGCCGCATGGACCATGTCGGAGAAGGATTCAGCTCCCCTGTTTAGACTGTGCTCAGACTGCGGCTTGCGGAATGTTTTCTCGGAGGACAAACATTCCCAGTGCCTTTACTGCCTGTACCCAACGCACGTGGAGGAGGAATGTGCGTTTTGCCAGGAGATGCCGCCCCGCACGATGAAGGATCGACATAAGCGGCTCAAGGAATGGCTACAAGCCAAGGCTTCTGCTTCGGGTTGAAGTCTGCGCCAATGGTTTTCACCAAGTGCCTGGCGTCTCATGCATACATATGAGTACATAGGCGACTGGCTCATCCGGGCAAGTTTGAAGGACATCGCCGTCGACCACACAGCGTGGACAGTTCGCCTACTGACGGATCTGGGGTTCTCGGTGAACTATGCAAAGTCTTGCTTGATTCCATCGTAGGACGCGCTGTTTCTGGGATCTGGACTCAACATCGTGTCATGCCTGGCGTCTCCGTCGGAGGAAAGGGATAGCGGCCATCCTGGTCAAGGTGCAATGGCTGTTGGCACTCAGTCGCCATGGAGAGGAGTATCAAGTCACTGCTCGGCATGATGTCGTCATGCATCTACCTCATCCGACTATGCATGTTACGGATGCGTCCGCTGCAGGTATTCCTTGACGCCCGTTGGATACATGTGTCGGGAAGCTTCCAGGACAAGATCGCTCTCGACTAGAATTTCCGCACAGCGATAGTGGGGGGGGGGGGGTGCGCGCTCAGCTGTCCTGAGGCGCAGATTTCCAGACCCCGCTGCACCAGGTGACAGTCATGACGAACGCTTCCCTGGACGGATGGGGAGCTCACACCGGAAGTCTCCACGCCAGAGGCCTGTGGATACCGGAGGAGAAGGTGTTGCACATCAATGTGTTGGAGTTACGGGCAGTGTTTTGGGCCCTCAAGTCTTTCCTTCCGTCCCTCAAGGGCAAGATGGTGCAGGTTTTCACGGACAATACCACCACAGTGTTTTACATAAGGAAACAAGGGGGGACAAGATCCCAGGTGCACTCCATAGAGGCGCAGGACCTTTGGCACTGGGCCGTCGCCCAAGTGATGTTCCTCATTCCGTTTCATCTGGCAGGAGTAAAGAACACTGTCGCCGACTCCCTCAGCAGGGAGCTGCGCTCTTGCCACGAGTGGGAACTTAGACGAGACTAAGTGAATCACCTGTTCCGGAGATGGAGCAATCCCCAAATCGATCTGTTTGCGACGGTGACGAACACTAAGTGTAGGATGTTCGCCAGCAGGTTTCCCCAGCTGGGGAGCATGGGGGACGCCTTCTCATTCCTCTGGGACGGCCTGTTTCTGTATGCATTCCCTCCGTTGCCGTTGCTTCTTCGGCTCATTAATCAACTCATGGTCCTGGTGCAGGATGATCCTCGTTGCACCGGCGTGGCCGAGACAGATATGGTACCCGGACCTCCTCAGCATGTCAGCGTCAGCTCCAGTCAAGCTTCCAGTGCTCGCGGATCTTTGCCATGGAAGGAGGCACAATTCTGCAGCACGACCCAGGATAGCTGAACCTGAAGGCCTGGCTCCTGCAGCATTAGAGTTCGGTGGATACGATCTTCCAGCGGACTGCAAGGAGGTGCTTGCCAAGGCCAGAGCATCGTCTACTCTGAAATGCTACGGACCTAAGTGGAAGAGGTTCACCGTTTGGTGCCGTGCACAAAAGATTGATGTCATGGCTCCGCAGGTACTGCTGTATTTGCTGTCGTTGGCAAAAGCAGGACTGGCCCATGCCTCCATCAAAGTTCATCTGGCTGCTATATCCCGCTACACTAGATCTCCAGGACGGTCGTCATTATGGTCTCACTGTCTGGTTGAGCAGTTCATCAAAGGACTGTTCCGTTCCTTCCCGCCGGTGAAGGCGCCAGCCCCGGCATGGGAACTCAATGTGGTACTGACTAGGCTCATGGGGGCCCCCATTCGAACCTATGTATTAAGTTCCGCTGACGTTTTTGTGATGGAAGACATCATTCCTTGTGGCCATCACCTCGGCACGACGGGTGGGAGAGATTTAGGCCTTGTCCTGTAAACCACCTTGCTTGACTTTTCACGATACGAAGGTGGTGCTGAGGATGCACCCCTCCTTCATGCCCAAGGTGCCGTCGGACTTTAATCTAAACGAGCCCTTGGTGTTACCCCTGTTTTTTTCCGACGCCTTTGTCGTGGGCTGAAAGGACTCTGCACTCGCTCGATGTGGCTAGAGCGCTGAAGTTCTATGTGGACCGCATAAAGAGTTTCTGGAAGACATCACAACTTTTTGTTAACTTTGGCCCTGTTAACCATGGGATGGCCCTCTCTAAGGCTTCCATTTCCAGGTGGCTCTGCGGCTGCCTCAGCCATTGTCACCAGTTGGCGAAGCGACCGTTGCATGGCCGTCCGGGAGCCCATTCGACCAGTGCGATCGCTGCAACTACGGCATTCCTGTCTGGTGTGCTCCTGCTGGACATCTGCAGGGCTGCTAAGTGGATGTTGACGCACACCTTCACAAGATTCTACAGCGTCGACCGGGATTCCAGAGAGGAGTCAAGAGTCGGCCAAGCAGTGCTGCACAACCTGTTCACTGGAAGGTGAGACCGGTTAGGAGGTAAGAGTTGCTTATTTTGAGCCTTACCACCTCCTGTGGTTATGCATGTGTGTACTGCTATGTATTCTTTATTCATGAGCATGTGAATCCATGCAGGACCCCATGCTGGAGAAGGAACAAGTTACTTACCGGTAACTGTTCTCCAGCATGCGTCTAGCATGGATTCACATGCGAACCCTCCCACCTACCCCTCTGCGGCTCTTCTCTTGGTCCTACTGCCACTTTATGTGCTACCAAATCTGAAGATGGCTGCCAGAGGAGGGGCTTAGGTAGAGGGCAGTCATTGGCTGGGGGCAGTATGACCCAGAGCTCAGTGATTGGTTGTTAGGAGAAAGACAGTTCAGAAATTAAACTGATTTTTTCTTTACTGAGGATTTCCAGCCTGACGACGGGGAATATTCATGAGCATGTGAATCCATGCCAGACCCATGCTGGAGAACAACAGTTACAGGTAAGTAACTTGTTCCTTCTCTGCTTTTACATGGTGCACTGTATTTTTATTTATATCCTTGTCACAGCATACAAATGCTATATGATACTGAGCATTGCCACGTAATTTCCAGACTTGTGGTGCACTTAGTGATTTAATAGTCTTCCGTGTATTTACCCAAAACAGAAACACTGTGCATCATTAACCTTTTTAAAAATTAAATCCTATCAAAGTTTGAGTTATAGAATAACACTCAGTTAGGCGTCCAGCACTTTTCAACTTTCATTTTGTTCTTTGTAATGTCGGTTGTACATCCTTCACTCCCATCTATTCATGCTCCCATGCACACATAGACGCGAGATATGGTTTATTTGCTCGCAGGGGTCAGTTAGCAATGGTTGGAGGGTCATTTAGTTTATTTGTAAACATCAGTTGAATGATAGAAATAAGCATGATGGACCTGTAGCTTGTGTGTGTTTGTTTAGTATTTGCATCGTGTACATGGTTCGGGTATCCCATTTAGGTCCGCTAGTGTGTTAATGGTTTGTTGGCTTCCGTGCTAATTTTGAGTCGCTTACATATTTTTCCCTCCAAGTATGGCAACCCCTCTATAAATATGCTCCAACTGTAGGTCACCATCTATGCAAGTAGCTTCATAGCAAATATCTTCCACATCATATGTTATGTTAGTAGTGAATTTCTTTTTTGCCAGATTTACTCTCTCATTCTTGATGTTACAAAGCTGAAATGCCCCTTTGCATGTAGCTTTTTACTGCAAGTTCCTGATTGAAAGTTCAATAGTAACAGCAACTGGTCTATTTGACAGGTGATATGCAATTACTTTCATACAATTTAGGATATTTGTCCAGTAGATGCTGTGAGAAACCGGAGGGTATTCTCCCAAGCTGACCTCCAGAATCACTTATTCAGGTTGCATGGGAAGGACCGACGCTCTCAGACCCCAACTCTAGGGGGGGACGAGCTAGAGAGAATCACCTGGATGGTTATCCTCGGGAAATGCCCCAGGTGAGATGCGGTATTATATAGAGGAAGAAGGAGAGGACGACGAGATCCCATTGAGACTCTCCTGCCCAGATCCCACGACCCCTTTGTCTATAACCAATCCCCTAGGATCCCAAACCCTGTTGCACCCAAAAATTATCTCTCCCCTAATACCTATTTTTTCTGTTTTCTATCCAAATACTTCCCATTGTTGTTCTCCACGTCCCTCTGATTATTCCTACCCGAACACCATGACAAAACACTAGCGCTCCCACAATCACACCTGTTCACATCCTCACTCCTACTCCCCCTGGATCCTCTTCTCAGGTGGCCAGGGAAATGCCATCGCTTCTGCCTCCTGACCCTGGGGGTGTAGAAGTGAGGGAGGATCACCTGGGTGGAAGGTCCCCAGGGATTGGGAGTTGGGTACCCACAGGAGAGACATGGTATCCCCCTTTCCCTATTGAAGAGCAATCTAAACCTCCCCCAGACTTTATAGGCTACTACAAAACCTCTCCCCTAATTTTTCCACATTTTTCATCTGACAGTACTGAGACGAAGAGGCGACCGAGAGTAATGAACACTAAAAATACATTTTAACATCCTAGAACTGGGACGAGGAAGCTGCCTGCAAAGGACTGAGAAGGTCAGACAAGTCCCATCAAGAATGCACAACTGCACCCTGTCAAGTGGTTGCAGGCATATAAATGGGGAACCAGAGAACAGCACAGGCCTCTGTGGGAGAGACCAGCATGGGACCCTTACTGAGAGGAGGCAGCCGTGGTGGGACCAAAGACGGAGCCAGGATGCTGGCCTAGATCCCACACGACCTGGGAAGCCCAAGGCGAGAGAAACCATAAGGCTATCACAAGTGTGTGTCTCCATATGCTAATGTGGGCAGCCAGAGCTGCGGAATAGAAGGACAGAGGAGGGGATGACTTCCTGCAGAGACAGCAGAGTTTCCGGCATATGCAGAGCTGCAGCTGGCGTGCGAGTGGGGCTTGCAGAAGCTGGTCCGTTGACTAGAGAAGCAGGAGAAAGCAGCAGGAGCTGGCGGGGAAGACTCCGAGAGAGCCACACAAGACCAGGGTGCTCCTGGCAGGCTGCTGATAAGTAATTAACGAATGACACGAAAACTTGAAACTTACTAGAATTATGTATCTTGAATACCAAACTGAATGAAAACTTTCAACCAAGCCGCATTATGCATATTAAATACCGAACTGAATAAAAACTCAAAACAAGGTCGATTTATCCATGTTGAATATCTAACTGAAGGAAAACTTGATTTTAAGCATATTGAATACTAAATTGAACATAACTTTATGGGCAAAGCCGGCGGCATGCGCCGCCCATGGATCGGAGCTCCACGCCCTTGTGCAGCGCGTGGGTAATCTGGAGAACAGGGCAGAGGAGGCGGAAGGTTGCGCTAGACGCAATAACATTCGCATTGTTGGACTGCCAGAAGGAATGGAAGGGCCTAATCCAACAGAATATGTGGAATCCATGCTCTTGCAAGAAATAACTGGCAGAGTTCTGACCGAGGGGTTTGCGGTTGAGAGGGCACATAGGGCCCTGATAAGAAGGCCTCCGCCGGGTGCCCCCCCCACCCGCGGCCAATGATCGCAAAGATCTTGAATTATCGGGGGAGAGGATACTCAAATTCTTCCGGAAGGGGGGGGAACGATAGAAAGGGGACCAGCGAAAATCACGGCGTACCTGGACTATACTTTGCACGTGCAGCGTAGCAGGATGAACTTCGGGGCGGTGAAAAGGAAGTTCAGAGAAGCTGGCCACCGTTATATGTTGCTTTACCCGGCCAAACTGAAAGTGTTCTATAAGAATAAAACTCTGTTCTTCGAGACGCCGGAGGATGCCATGGACTGGCTGGACATGCAGGGTCGCCCTCAGGAACCGGATATCCAGTCGGGAGCAGCAGAAGATAAGTAGCACGTAGCTGGGACACCCCTGGCGACTTAATATAAGACAATGGGACTAGAATTTGGTATCTTTACTACTGATGGGGAATGTGTTGCAGCAATTTAAGCAGGCAAGATCTGTTATAAGCTACTATCCTAATCGGAAGAAGATATTGGGACTTGAATATAGTGTTAAATAAAGTGCGTCGGGAATGGATTGCAGCAAATATGTGCTAGTAGGATAAGTAGTATGCAACCATCATAACCAGTTGATTGGGAGCTCCGGGAGACAATCCTTAAACCCCTTAGTAGTATATTTAGTTAGGTCACTGTTAGATCGGTGACGTCCCGCGGAGTCCTAGTCTTAGGTTGTGAGACAGGACCAGACGCGGATGGGCCTGAGATCCAGGGATGGATGTGGGCATTTGTTGGGGCTGGGCAGGGTCGGGGGAGGGAACGGGTTGTGTGCGGTGATGAGGAGTTTGGGAAAGGGTAGAGAGGGAGTTTTTGGGAGGGGGTGCGGGGGGACTGTTGAGGGAGGGAGGGAGGGTTAAGAGTCGGACAATGGGTCATCAGGGAAGATTCTGGAGAGGGGGAGGAGATGAAAGGGGAGTACACAGAGTAGATGGCGTCGGGTAATCTCAGAGTGGTGACCTGGAATGTGCGGGGCCTCAATAACTATTTGAAACGTAACAAAGTGATGATGTATTTAAGGAGGATGCGCATCGATATAGCCTTGCTGCAGGAGACTCACCTCACCAAGGAGAAGTTGGAGTTAGTTAAGAGGAAATGGAAAGGGAATGTCATAGGTGCCACATACTCAGCATTTGCGAGGGGGTGGTCACCCGAGTGGCACCGCATGTGCCGTTTCGCTTGCTCAGCTCGACAATAGATCCAGAGGGTAGGATGGTGGTGGTGGCGAGGACTCTGGAAAACAGGGAGGTGAACATTGTAAATCTGTACGCCCCTAACCATGACACAGCTGTATATTTTAGGTCCCTATATAGGAAAATTAGCCCCCTGGTTGGTAGCACAATGATTTGGGGAGGAGGGGGGTTTCAATTGCACCCTGAACCCTAGGATTGGTGGGTCAGTTGACAAATCAGGGAAGCCAGCGCCTGCAGCTAAAGCACTGAGGGCCCTATTGATAGACCTTGGTCTGGAGGACGTGTGGAGAAGGTTACATCCAATGGATAGGCAGTATTCGCACTACGCAGCGCCGCACGACCTGCACACAAGGCTGGATTACGTGTTTGCTGCATCAGAGATAGTAGAAGAAATGGTGGGGGCCGAATAGAAGGCCAGAGTACTATCCGACCACTCGCCTTTAGTTGTGCAGTGGCATCATCAACCCCCCAGAGCGCGTATCCCGACATGGAGGCTCAGAACTGAGGCCCTGCAAGATGCAGAATTTCGAGAGGACCTGAGGGTGGCTATCGAGGAATTTTTTGAAATTAATACGGGCAGTGTGTGAACTCTGTGGGAACAGTATGGGAGGCATTTAAGGTGGTGGTGCGTGGGGTAGCCATATCAAAATCTAAAGGGCTCCAAGGGGGTATTGAGCGGGAATTGCTGGAAACAGAAAGAGAGCTGGAGGGCCTCACCCGCAATGTGGGGACTGCCTGTGAGGATAGCGCTAAGATAAAAGATTTACAATTGTGATGCTGGAAATGCATCGGAGGGACAGGGCCTCCGAGTCCTTGTCCTTTTTCTGTTCTTATCGTGTGTTCTGTCGTGTTTTCCGCGCAGAAGTCCATGCGGGACTCCTGGCGGTGCAGCTCTCTCTTTTGGTTTGGTGAACAGACCCATGGGATACCCTTATGGCACCCATGGGTAGGGGTGCAACTCTGAGCCCCTAGTGTATGTTTTTGGGCACCCGTGGGTGGCCCACAGAGCCGGGTATGGGCTGGTGGCAGCTACATGCTGAATTTGACAGGTGCGCTGGGTATCCGCCATTTTAGGGTACCCCGGCCCTGCCATTGGAATCAGTTGATTCCTGATAGGAAACAAGATGGCCCCGGTGGCCTCTTGCTTTCTATCGCCTGATACCTTGTTTTCCCAAAGTCCTGGGAAGCCCTGACTCTGTCCCTTCCCCCTGACTGGCTGTTAGGTGGAAGTTCCGTATATGGTGTTGTTGTGAAGGCCCAGCTAGACTTACTGGAGCCTTCCCGCTGACTGTATGTTGTGGGTACCTCCTGTGGGTGGGACCTGGGTGAATGGGGAGTGTGACCAATATGCACTCCGTGTTGTGGCTGTCTGGTTTCTGCCATGAGAGACAAAGACTGAGACAGCCCTGCCCGAAACTGGACTGAATGCAGTATGTAGAGTTGAATGGCTGAGTACTTGTCTCAATCCACATTCCTTGTTGTGAGTGTCTGAGCGGGAGAAGAGTGGCCTGAATGCCCTGCGTGCCTGATTGGCTGACCGACTGCATGAATGCCCTTCTGTACGATTGGCTGCTGAGTGTGTGCCAGCAGTGTGGGTGAGAGACCAAATAGTATATCTGGGGACCTCTCACCACTGGAAATTGTTCAGAAGCTGAAGTCCACTACGACGAGTAACTGGAGTAACTGACGCTTGACCTTGAGGCCCTGCTGGAGGAGAAGGATTGCCGTGGCTCTCCTTCACGATCTAAAGGCTGCTGTGTCTCCAAGGACTGACCCAGAGAGGACCTGGTAAGGCGCCCTCTTCCCGAGCTACGAGGGACCATCGTGCACAGCTGACCTTTGCCAACGCTCCCTGGTAGACAGACCTACGACAGGCTGCCGACCCGATACGGGGACTGCTGAGGAATCCCAAAGCGAAGCACCCGGACTGTTGTCCGCCACTGTCGACGACCGCCGTCGCCGACCGGAGCCGCCGTGCTCCCGTTTGCCTAAGAACTTCAACTTGATCAACGGACGCTCTCGTCTGCATCGCCGTGCCGTCTCCTGTGGGAGAAGGCCTGACCGTCGACGCGCCGAGGAGTATCCACCGGTGGGTTTCCCGCCACCCAAAGACCGCAGAGACGCCGACGACTCGACGCCCTTGCTGGGCCACAGTTCTTCTTCATCTCTTTGCGGTCCAGAACTATCGTCACCGAGGTGCCCCGCACGCCTCTTCCTTGCAGGACGCCAACGCTCTGTCGTCGACGAGCACCGCTCGGATCAAAGCCTGCTGCCTCATCGACGTCGTTCTACCCGGTTCACGGTCGGACGTTCGGCGCCCCGTGTCTCCCGCTTGAAAGGGGCGACATTCAAGAAGGGCCGCCGATTCCCCGACACCGAACCCCGAGTCCGCGACACACTCGACGATCCGTGGCTCCTGCCTTAAAGGGAGTCACTCCAGAAGGATCGGTCGACGCCTCGCCGACGAACTCTACTCCACCAGGTACATTGGGGGGGTAAAACATTGTAGGAGAGAACGAGACTCTTGAACAATATATGGACTGGGCTTGTTTTATATATCGTTATTTTACAGGTTGCCCAGGTGGGGGGATCTCCACTCAGAGCTGTGTCCAGTAGCAAGGACCAGTCGTCTGCCTATTGTTTCATCCGTCTGCTTTCTCTCTTCTCTCTATTGCTGGTTTCATTGCTATTGATCCGTGTGGCATTTTCACAGCCTTGTTGAATGCACTCTTATCGAATATTAGTGGTACCACTTTAGAATTGTAGATATTTACCATTGTTGGTTTTCCGGAGCACAAAGTGCATTATTGTGATAAGTGTACATAACCTTTGAATATTAATTATATAAAGACTGTGTTTTCAGTAATACAGTGTGTGGACATTCCTTTGTGGGGGCTTGGGGATACACTGTACTTAAGAACCAGCCCGCATCACCTCCTGAGAAGCTAGGCCTTGATTGCTCGTCCAGCGTTACCATATCAGAGAATCTCGGCTGGGGTCCTCTGTGCCTTTCCTCTGCCATATAGAGAGCGGAAGTACAGACCCCCCCACCTCGTCCTGACAACAATTAGCGTGTATGGAACTCTGGGATAGATTATGTAAGTTAAACTATAGGAAATACACAGAGAGGTTACATGCTGGGGGATATAAGCCGGGTAGATTGCTGGCCTGGCTATACAAAAATGAGACCCCCCACCCCCGGTTCAGTGATCAGAGAGATAAGGGACGTGGAAGGCCGAACCTATAACAACACGCAAGAAGGGGTTAACGGAGAGTTCCTTAAGTACTATAAACGTTTATATGAGGACGCAGGAGAGGATATGAGCCAGGAAATACTGGAGACAATAGAGGATAGGGGGCTGTCCACCTTGGATGACCTAGAACGTGCAGATCTGGACGCCCCCATCACCGCAGACGAACTAGAGGCGGTGATCCAACACCTTCCCACATGTAAGGCGCCCGGGTCGGATGGGTTACCCAGTGAATTTGCATACAAGCAGGAGCTGCTCCAGCCGCTGCTGGCTATGTTTAACGAAGCCTATGAGCTGGGGGAACTGCCGGCGTCCCTCCGCGAGGTGGTGATCATACCACTCCTGAAACCAGGTAAGCCAGACACGGAGTGTGGATCGTATAGGCCCTTGTCTATGCATAATCAGGATAGCAAAATACTCACTGCAGTGCTAGCTAATAGACTAAAGAGGGTTATCGGCAAGCTGATACACTCAGCCAAAAATGGGTTATGTCCCAGGTAGAAACATCACAGATAACCACAGGAGGCTGCACCACATTATTGATCAAACCAGGGAAGACTCGGGAGAGATGGCCATTGTGTCGTTGGATGCGGTGAAAGCCTTCGATTCAGTGAGGTGGCCGTGGTTAAAGGAGACCCTGAAAGGATACGGAATGGGACCTGCATATACTAGATGGGTCCAGCTGCTATACAGCTCCCCGATGGCGAGAGTCAAAACCGGCCCCACAATTTCAGACAAATGGCAACTCAGCAGGAGGACCAGACAGGGTTGCCCCTGGTCACCTATGTTATACATCTTGGCATTAGAACCGCTAGCAATATGCCTGCGGCAACAATACGGGGAAATTGGGATTCGTACGACGGGGGGCACGCGCCTGATATCATTGTATGCAGACGATATGCTTCTTTACCTGCGCTACCCGGAGGAAAACTTGCAATATGTGCTGGAGGTGATGGACCGTTATGTCATATCGGTGAACCCCGGGAAGTCTAGCATGTTCCCCTTGGGAAGATACAGGGGCACCCCATCGACTGGGCTACCAATCCTGCGGATACCCTGGCAGACCACGACATTTAGGTATCTGGGTGTGAATATTTATCATGAGATAGAGATGGAACACAAGCATAAAACAGTGAAAGCGATTGAGGGTATTAAGAATAGCATGGTGTTCTGGACCAGGTTAACCCTGGCCATGATGGGGAGAGCAGCCCTGCTCAAAATGGTTGTTTTTCCCAGGCTCCTACACTTTTTTGTGAATGTCCCATACCTGATCCCCAGACGCTTTTTTGTGAGACTCCATAGCATGTGCAGGGGCTTCATATGGGGCAACTCCAGGAATAGGGTGGCCCTGTGGAAGCTGCAGAACACTTGCGATAAGGGGGACATAAACCTTCCAAACTTTGAACTGTATTATCTGGCAGCACAGTTGATGTATGTGGCCAGGTGGCTGTCTGCGGAGGACTCGGCGGAAGCTAGGCTTTTGCAGGGCGATACAGTCCCATATTTCCTTAGAGAGACAGTGTGGATGCATAAAACTGAGATGGTGGAGAGGGGGAGACTATTGGAGTTGGGCTCGGAAGTTTGACGCAGAGCATGGAAAACGGTGGGCGACCCAGACCCGCTCTCGTCGCAGGTCCCTCTGGTGGCCCTATGCGCAGACGACCCCCAATTGTTCGAAGCAGTCCGCAGATGCTGGGAACCGGTGGGTCTAGCCACCCTCGGAGATATATTGCAGGGGGGGAGGTACTGGAGTTTCAGAGGATACATGAGGAGACAGGGGTGCATAGCGGCCAATATATCAAATACATCAAGCTCTTGAAACGGGTCAGGGGGAGGTGGCCCGAGACGGCGCTGGCAGAAGAACCTGATGCCACGCTGGAAATGATGTATGATGTCTCAGAGGGAGGACACGAAATATCTAGGAGATATGAGCTCCTACGAGCAAAGGTAGAGAGGGAGCTACTCCAGCTGAGGCATGATTGGGAGGAGGATATGGGAGAACCCATGACAGAGGGAGAATGGGATAGAGTACAGAGGTACCACAAAAAGGTGTCTCGGAACGCGAGACTCCAGCAGATCCAGCTGTATGTTACCCATAGGGCCTACCTGACTCCTGGAAGAATAGCCAGATTGGGAGGCTCAGCCATACAGAAATGCCCTAGGTGTAGAGAGGTGGAAGCAGGGCTGCTGCACATGTTCTGTTGCCCAGAGGTGCATAGATTCTGGGAAGAAATAAAGACAAAAATGGCCAGTGGGGTTGTGGGGCTGGACGTGGGGTCTGCTGGGGCATGCATGCTTGGGAATTTCCCCAGGCCACGTAACTCAAAGCACATCAACAAAATGAAGGACCTGGCATATGTCCTAGCTAAGCGCAGGATTGCTATGAGTTGGAAGGCAGCCCATAGACCTAGAGTGGAGACATGGTGGGTGGATCTCTTGAGATGGGCAGAAGCTGAAACTGTGGTTTGGTTTGAAGCTGCCACCAGAGGGGGAGAGGAAGAAGTGGGCCCCCTGATGGCCTGGAGGCAATTGGTGACCTCGTTGGCCACACCTCACCAGGTCAGTCATGAAACAGCAAACTCGAATGATTCAATAAGCACCGAGATTCCCGAAAATGCTCATGAAGATGACCCTGACGTTCCGGGTCAAGTTTGGGGGGATGGAGGTGGAGGACGAGAAATGCATAATGTGCTGGTTTATTATTGATTATGAACGTCCTAATTTGTAATGTTTGACATGTTGTCACAAATAATAAAAACAAATTAAAAAAAAAAAATTAAAAAAAAACTTTATGGGCAAAGCAAATTGCCCTGTGAAATCAACATAAGGAAAAGAGTGCAATTGTGTAAGAGTGCTATATAAAGGTGAGGCGTGAATTAGACCACCTGAAAGTAAACGTTATGAACAAATGCAATGCGCCAAGGCCAAAGACTGGCGAGAGGTGTGTGGCAGGTGGTGGTAAAGCCAAGGGGCTAACTAGGAGAACCCAAAGGAGTATAAGACTGCACATAAAGCCAAGAGGCCAGCAAAGAGGAGCCAAGTAAATGTGAATTTGAACATAGGGGCAAGTACAGAAGAACCTGTGTGGACTGAGGAGCGTAGGGATCCTGGTTGCACAACCTGTTATGGGTGGTCCGTGTGGTCTGACAACTGCGCTTAGACCAGTGAGTCCTAGATTGTGAAAACTAAAAGACATTGAGAAGCAAGTCCAGAGTGGTATTGAACATTTTTGAAAAGACTAAAACAAATACCAGTTACTACGTTGAAGTCTTGAGCAAGGGAACCCTGTAACGTGATGAACTGAAAATGCTGTCTTGAGGGCAGAGCCACAAGCTCCTTTCCTTTTGAACTATTTTGCATTGAACTAGGGGAAGGGAACCCCAAGCTTTTAGTTTGAACTGTGTGATATTGAACTTGCGGAAGGGAAACCCTGAGAACTGTGTGGAACTCTTTTGCCTGAACTTGGGAAAGGTAATCGTGAGACTTGTATAAAACTTTATTGAACTTGGGCAAGGGCAGCTGAGAAGGAACGCTAAGAGCTGGAAGAAGCTTAGAACTTTGTCACCATTTGTTTGATTATTGACATCCCTACACGTTGTTTAGCTATAGTTGTGAGGGCAAGCATAGGTTTTTGACAAAGACAGACTTTAAAGTTGAACTGTTTGACTCAGACTTTGCTTAGTTCCGTTCAGTTAGGGAAATCCCACCTTAGCATAGGGCAAGTTAGGCCTTCTACCATCATAACATTTGAGTTAATAAATGATTTCTGTTTGAATTTTGAATCTTTTGTCTGTGTCTTGCTTCGTGATGCCTTCACACATCCTTCTGATCTAGACCTACTAACCAATCTTTAGTGTAGGAGATCTGATTACATCAGTTCTTTTTGTCTTTAAATCCCCTCACTTGTCCATGAGTGCCTCGTCCTTTTATGTAAACGTGATGTGCGGTTTCACCAAAAAGGGCATCATGTGGATCTTGAAGTGAAAACCCCTGACAGCCTACCAACAGACAGGAATTCTATGAAACCTCTTTCCCTAATACAAAGCTGTCTAGCTGTCTACTTCCCCACGCTCCACCATCCTTAACAGGGATGGTACATTTCCCCCCTGAGGCACTGGCAGCCTGTTTGGATTCCCTCCACCATCGATGTCCACTACCTAGATGGCTCCTGGAGGGGAAGATGTCCTGTTTCTTACTGTGCCAAGAGTAGGATGATCCTCTATCACCTTGGAACTGTTGTGGTGTCCACCATGGAAGTAAGCAGGTCTTCCATGGCTAGCCTTGCCACAAAATCTTAATCAGGAAGATTCTCCTAATCGAAGATTGGGCCGAGCCGAGTACTGCATACACCCCACAAACTTGTTAGACTCATTTGCATGGGGAACACCCAGTAAGACTCTGATCCTTGATGCACATTTTTATGAAGCCTGATCGCTCAACTTGGAGTTGATCTCAAGCAGGAGACATTTGTGCCCCTGGAATAGCACAATTGGCCTTCCAGAGGAGACACACCGATATGTGCGATTATCCCCCAGGATTGTCGAATGAACTGATTGCTCTGTATGCCATGATCTTTGATTAAGTCCTTTGCCTTTCAATTTGTGTGCTGGATGAGGTGGTCACTTCTCCCGGCAAGATGTTTGGCTCAGAGTCGGTATATGGGTCTTCACCTGGGCCACCCCACCAGGCCTCAGCTCAGCGGTAGAGGCCTGTCACAGGGTTTGTGTCCACGCCTCTTAGCCCCTAAACAGTCTAAAAGTTTTTTCTGAGGACATTGCCAGAAAATATTTGTCGCTGGAACAAATGTTTATCAATTTGAGCTTTATCCTTGTCTCTTTAGAGTGTGGGAATGGTTTTGACGCCCATCTCCTTCAGTCATTTTTCCATGTAAGATTTCTACAGCTCTGCATACATAAACGCCTCTTTGGCACCAGCAATCGCCAGACCTTTCTGATTCTGGCCTCTTTGTATCCGATTATCGCTCCCTTATGAGGCCAGCCAAGATGTGTTATGGTTAGGATAGGTCTTCTCCCACCTATAGTGCCACAAAAAATATTTTCCATATGTAGGTAAAGCTACAACAGACTTGTAAATATTGTGCCTCAAATTTGTCAAGGATATTTATCTTGAATAATTGGAGCCTCTTGCTGTCACACTTCTAGATTACATGCTGGTATAAAACTTCCTGCAGGGCTCGGCTGTTTAAAAAAAAAATTTGATTTATGCATTTGTAGCTGACAAATATTGAGCTCAAAGTAAAGGTTTTCTACACAGCTGTTGGGGTAGGCAGCCATTTTCAGCAAATTTGGAGCTTGTCAAATTGGTTAGAGGAAATGTCTTTTCTGCAAAGCCGATGTAAGGAGCAGTGAAAAGAATTACAAGATTATCAATCGAAAAGAAGAGATGTTGGATGAGGGACAACACATCCTTCAAACCTGCGTATCCACCATGCACCATGGTTTCCAGACCAAATCAGAATGATCAAAAGAAAAACGAGCTGCTTCTTCTAGAGGAATGTAGCGCCCAACCAACTACCTAGACTTAATACAATTAATTGTATAGTCCATTTACAGAATATGAACTAAATAAACGCGAAGGAAATATGTAATAACATTTCGAGGGGATTGGGTCCTCCAATGTATTCCATATCTATGACATGTAATCACCACAGCTGTGCTGCTTCGGAAACTTTTTTCGGCGCCTGCGTCCTGCGTCGATGACGTCGATGCGCCGTCGTCGAGGGCCTCCTCCGACGTCATCCGATGTGATAAGTAGGACGCACGACGCCCGTAGCCTCGGTTCCATTTTTTCCGCGAACGTGTTGCTTCGTGATTCTCGGTTCACGCCTCGACTCTTTGGAGTTCTGTTGTTCTCGGTTCTTCGAACCTGTTCGTTTTGTGTAAATCCTTTGAAGATGTCTTCTACTTCGTCTTCGACCCCGCGTCCGGGTTTCAAGAAGTGCGGGGAGTGTGGGTCCAAGATGTCGGTGACGGACTCGCACGACGCCTGCCTCTGGTGCCTCGGGGTGGCCCACGACACGGATGACTGTATCGACTGCCAGTCGCTCACGTCCAAAGCCTTACGAGAACGTAAGAAGAAATTGTCGGTAGGTCGGGTGTCAAAGCCCAGGAAGTCGAAGTCTGCGGGGCTTTCGACGGATGATTCGAGGGGTGACTCTCCGCGTCATCGTCAGAAGTCTCTTGGGTCTCCTTCTAGGAGTAGGTCTCGCCACTCCTCAGCCTCTTCGAGGCGTTCTCGGAGGTGCCGACACCGGTCCTCTTCCAGGTCCTCCTCGGAGGACTCTGCCCGGCACGTCGCTTACCCCACCAGCCGTGCGACGCCGGAGGAATGGGCTTCCTTCGGGAAGAAAATGCTGGCGATTCTTGAGTCGCAGGGTACTACGCCGTCCGCGCCCCCGAGTGGGGTCGGTCGTGTGAGGTCGAGAGACACCGCTCGCATGAGTGGTCGGCACGAGTCACGGGAGAGGTCCCGTCCGGACAAGGAGACTCGTTCTCGCCGTACCCGTTCCAGGTCCCGGTCCTCGACGCATTCGAGACCGTGTGCACCTGTGAAGTCTTCGAGGAAGACATCGACGTCTGAGGCGTCGAGGGCGTCGACAGGCTTTCTCGAGGCTCCGGCTTCGAGGAAGTCGTCGAGGCCGTCGACGCTCGGGTCGTCGAGGGACACGCTCGGGGCTCCGGCCTCGAGGGCTGTGTCGACGCCGCCGATGCTGGAGGCGCTGCGTCTGACGTCGACGCCGATTTCCTCGGCGCCGATCCTCTCGGCGCCGATGCCGGTTCTCTCGACGCCGGCGCCGATTCGCTCGACGCCATCGACGCCTTTCGTGTCGGAGGTACCCCGTGGCACGGGAGAACCCCCTAGGAAGGCTCTGGTTAAGAGCAAGCACTCTCGGGTGCCTTCTTTTCGCCACCTGAACCATATTTCAGAGGCGGATGAGGATTCTTATAGCCTGGTTCCTAGTCTGGTTCCAGATGAAATTGTCTCGGGCCATAGTCAGTTTGACGATTTGAGACAGTCCCTGCATGATGCCAGTGGACTGGACACCTCTCCGGAGGTGGAGTTTTGTAGGCCTGAGCCTGGCTCTCATGCCGATTCTTCGTACCGGCGCCTTATGGCTAGGGTTGCTGAGTACTTGGGATGGTCTGCTCCCCCAGGGGAGTTTGTGCAGGATGATCTGACGGACATCCTTGATGTTGGTCCCCCAACTGACCCGGTACTGCCGTTCCATATGGCTTTGCAGAGAAGGGTGGCGGCGGCTTGGACTGCTCCGGAGAGTCTCCCGGCGGTGGGCAGATCCTTGTCACGAAAATACCGTCCAGCCAGTAGCGACCCCTGCTACTTGACCAGGCACCCCACTCCGGAGAGTCTGGTGGTGCAGGCGGCCACGGCCCCGGCAAAGCAGGCGTCGTACCCTACCATCCCTCCTGCTAGGGACGACAAACGTTTTGATGGCTGGGCGAAGAAAGTGTTTTCTTCTGGTGGTATGGCGCTTCAGGCGGCCAACTCCATTTGTGCCTTGTCTCGTTTCACACACACTCTGTGGAACTGTGTTGCGTTGGCGGCTGAGCATGTTCCCGAAGGGGTCGAACGGGATGGTTTCCTTGCTATGGTCCAGGATGGTAAGGATGCCATGTGTGAGTCCGTTCAGTCGGGTTTGGATTTAGCTGAATGCGTCAGTAGGTCCATGGCGGCGAGCACCGTGATACGCAGGTTTGCGTGGTTGCGGAAGTCGGGGTTTGCTCCTGATGTGCAGTCCCGGCTCCTCAACATGCCCTTTGACGGTGAACACCTTTTTGGCAGCAGACCTCAAAAGCTGCAGCGAAGTCGTTGGGCGCTGCAGTTCGCCAACCTCCGCCTTTTCGTCCTAGGGGACAGCAGTGGAGGGGTGGTTCCTTTCGCTATTACTCATCCTTCAGTAAAGCGAGAGGAGCTGGCAGTCAAAGAGGCCATCGCAGGGGTACCAGAGGTGGACGACAGGGTGCCCGTGGTGCCAAGGCCGCTCGGGCAGTTGCCTCTTTGCCCTCAGGTAACGCCGCAGCCGCTCCAACTCAGTCGTGAGGCCATGTCCCATGGTTCGCCGGTTGGGGGAAGGCTGGCGCAGCATCTTGTAGAGTGGCAAGCCATTACTTCAGATGTGTGGGTTCTGGAGATCATAACCCACGGCTACTGTCTTCCCTTTCGGCACAGGCCTCGCGACAATCCACCGGGGAACCTCTCTTTGCAGAGTCCGGATCCGCTCCTTGCGCAGGAAATTCAAGCCCTGCTGCAGAAAGGCGCCATAGAACTGGTGCCTGTAGCGGAGAGGAACAAGGGATGGTATTCCCCTTATTTTTTGATTTCGAAGAAAGACGGGGGATTGAGACCCATCATGGACTTGCGCGGTTTGAACAAACTCCTCAGGAAGGACAAGTTCAAGATGGTTACTCTCTCTCAAGTCCTCCAGGCCCTTCAGCTTCAGGACTGGTTGGTGTCACTCGACCTCAAGGATGCTTACTTCCATGTGCCGATCCATCCCAAGCACAGGAAGTACCTGAGGTTCGCGGTTGGCGACTCGCACTTTCAGTTTCGGGTCCTGCCGTTCGGATTGACCTCCGCCCCGAGGGTTTTCACCAAGCTCATGGTGGTGGTGGCAGCGCATCTCAGGCAAGGGGGGATTCACGTCTACCCCTACCTGGACGATTGGTTGATCAGGGGCGGCTCTCCCGAGCAAGTCCTGGATCATCTGTCTGTCACCTGCCGCTCCCTTCACAGGCTGGGCTTCTCCCTCAATTTAAAGAAGTCCAATTTGACGCCAACACAGCGGCTCCAGTACATCGGAGCGGTGCTCGACACTTCCCTGGGGCAGTGTTTTCCTCCCCAGGTGAGGGCTCTTCACATTCAGCAGATGGTGCACAAGTTTCAGCATGCCCAGACGCTCCCTGCGTTCGAGTTCTTGAGGTTGCTCGGCCTCATGGCATCCTGCATTCTTCTGGTGCCAGAGGCTCGCCTGCGGATGAGATCTTTGCAGTGGGCACTCAAGACGCAATGGTCGCAGTCCTCCGGCAGGATGTCGGACCCGGTTCAGGTGCCGCCCTCGGTCGCCCGGGATCTTCTGTGGTGGGCCGTCGAAGGCAGCTTGATGAAGGGGGCTCCATTTTGGCTTCCCTGGCCGGAGGTGACGATCGTGACGGATGCATCCCTCACGGGATGGGGAGCTCATGCCAACGGGCTGACAGTCAGTGGTCGTTGGTCTCCGTCGGAGTCCAGACTCCATATCAATCTTTTGGAGCTGAGGGCCATCAGGCTAGCCCTGAAGGCTTTTCTGCCGACTGTGCGAGGAAAGAGTGTCCTGATCCTGACGGACAATACAGTGGCCATGCACTACCTCAACAAAAAGGGGGGGGCAGGGTCACTTCCTCTGTGCAGGGAGGCGATGCAGCTCGAGTTCTGGGCCATCCAGCAGGAAGTTTCGATCTCGGCAGTTCATCTGGCCGGAGTCGAGAACGTGACGGCGGACGCTCTGAGCAGGCAGAGCGCAATCTCTCACGAGTGGGAGGTGGCTCAGGAGATTCTCCTGGAGATCTTCGCCCTTTGGGGGACCCCTCAAGTGGATCTCTTCGCCTCCAGTGTCAACCGGAAGTGCGAAAGGTTTTGCTCGCGGGAATTTCCTCCAAAAGGAGCCTTAGGAGACGCGTTCGTGGTGGAGTGGTCATTCCCGCTGCTGTACGCGTTTCCTCCAGTCCCCGTCATCCCGCAAGTGCTGCGGAGGTTACGGAAGTTCGGTTCCCGGATGATCCTCATTGCCCCGGCGTGGGCTCGGAGGACGTGGTACCCGGACCTTCTCGACTTATCCATCTGCCCTCCACTTCGTCTTCCCTACCGAGACGATCTGCTCTCACAGGAGGGGGGTCAGGTTCTCCATCCAGAGGTCAGATCCCTCAACCTTCACGCTTGGCTTCTGAAAGGTTGAGGTATAAGGATTGGGACCTCCCTGAGGACGTGATGGAGGTGTTGCTTTCGGCCCGAAGGCCGGCAACAAAGTCTCTGTACCGTTGCCATTGGCGTAGGTTCTGCGACTGGTGCAGAGTTCAGAATGTGGATCCTTTTGCATGTGACATTCCCATGGTTCTGTCCTTTTTACTTTCTTTGGCCCACAGGGGCTTGCAAGTGGGTACCGTTAAAGGTTACCTGGCGGCGCTGTCCATCTTTAAGCGCTCGTCTGAAGAGTGTTCTTACTTTAAAATCCCTTTGATTTCACAGTTTCTGAAAGGGCTCACTAATGTGTTCCCTCCATCACCTTTCCTGGTGCCCGGTTGGGATTTAAACCTTGTTCTTAAGTTTCTTATGGGTGCTCCGTTTGAGCCTTTACATTCTTGCCCTTTGAGGCTGTTAACTCTGAAAACTGTGTTTTTAGTTGCGGTTACTTCCGCTCGCAGAGTGAGTGAGTTACAGGCACTTTCAGTTAAGCCTCCCTTCACTGTATTTCACAAGGACAGGGTTGTCCTTAGAGTTCGTCCTTCTTTTCTTCCGAAGGTAGTGACGGAATTTAATTTGGCCCAGAAGGTTGTTCTTCCGGCATTCTATCCTCCTCCGCATCCTGGTAAGGAAGAGGAGAGGCTCCATAGGCTTGATCCTAGGAGAGCTTTAAGCTTTTATGTTTCACGCATGTCTCGGGTCAGAGTGGACGATCAACTCTTTATTGGTTACGCTGGTAAGCGTTTGGGGCAAGCTGTGACGAAACAGACTTTGTCTCGCTGGATTATTTTGGCCATCTCGGAGTGCTACCGCTTGGCGGGTAAGGACCCACCGGCTGGCTTGCGGGCCCATTCTACCAGGGGTATGGCTGCGTCTACTGCCCTGCAGAGGGGTGTTCCTATTCGCAACATCTGTGATGCAGCCACCTGGGCTTCGGTACATACATTTGTACGTCACTATTCCCTCGATTCCATCCGAGCACAGGATCTGGCCTTTGGCAAGGCGGTCCTTTGCTCTGCTATTTGATTGGCTATTCTAAATCTTGATTCTAAATTCTTTCCCTCCTTCTCGCTCTGGTACTGCTTTGGGAGTCTGTCATAGATATGGAATACGTCGGAGGACCCAATCCCCTCGAAGAACAAGTTACTTTCTTACCTGGTATCGTTCTTTCGATGGGATGGTCCGACGACGTATTCCATATCGCTCCCGCCCTGCCTTCCCCGCTGCAGAATTTCTTTTGCGATTGCAGCTTACGTTCCGCAAGGCTTTGTGTCTGACTGGCAGTTGACTAGTGTCACACGTTCTGGCGGAAAAAACTACAACTGAGGCTACGGGCGTCGTGCGTCCTACTTATCACATCGGATGACGTCGGACGTCGGAGGAGGCCCTCGACGACGGCGCATCGACGTCATCGACGCAGGACGCAGACGCCGAAAAAAGTTTCCGAAGCAGCACAGCTGTGGTGATTACATGTCATAGATATGGAATACGTCGTCGGACCATCCCATCGAAAGAACGTTACCAGGTAAGAAAGTAACTTGTTCTTCTTTAAAAAGCAAGTACCCTCTTTTACTACCTATTATTGAAATATCTCCTGTTGACAACTAAGATTTGTTTGGTGGTTAAAGGCTGTAGGCCTTATGGATGCATTCAGAATCTGTCACCCTGGACAAACTGAGGGGAAAATTGAAAAAATGAAGTGTAATGAAAAAATAATTGAAAGAGAAAGTGGGAGGCCACTAGGGGGCGTGTTGATGCCCGCAGCACAATAAATGTTGAGACCCTATGTTGTAGAAACGAGGGTTGAGCCGATATGGTGGTCCGATCACAATATAGTACTGGCGAGAATTGCGGACTGGATGCAGGAATCGTGCTGGGCAGTTGGATGTGCAATGACTTCCTACTTAAAGAGAGAGAGATGGAGCAGGGGTTATTCACTGATATTAATGATTACTTTGAGTTGAAAGATACCGAAGAGGTAGGGATCGCCACCCTGTGGGAAGGATTTAATGCAACGATGAGGGGGGAATTTATTAAGATTGGCATCTGGAAAAAAGGCTATAGATAAAGAAAGGTGATAGCCGTTAGGGGAAAAATAGAGGCTATCCAACTGGGAGGGCCTGCGGGCCGATATATCACACCAGCATCCACGGCAAAATCAAAGCGTTATATGTCCCAACTAAATCCCTCTTGGTGCAGTATACTGAGGGGAAACTCTTTAAAATAAATAAATAAATAAATAATAATTAAAAAAAAAGCAAAAATAGGGGAAAATGCAGACAAAATTGTGGCTTGGAAGCTTAGAGAGAAAAGCAAATCTAAGAGGGTGGCAGCGATTTGCCGGCCCAATGGCCATACTTTATACGATATGGATGGCATGCATGGGAATTTCTGAACTTTTAAAGCCTGTACAAGGTGGAATATGATGGGGATAAATCCCATATAACTCAATTTGTGGACCAACTGAAAACACTAGCTATCTCCTCTAAAGTCTCTGCTGCCTTGGATTCCCCGATTACTGACTAGGAAATAGTTTGTACAATAAAGAATATGAAAGGGTGTTCCACACGGGGGGACTATGGCTTCTCGTTCCGTTTCTGTAAACGTTACCGCTCCACTCTGGCACCCTATTTGGGGAGGGTATTCAACGTAGTTCTTGAGGGAGAGTTAACCAAACTTGATGCAGAGGAAATAGTAGTGATCCCAAAGAAAGGTAGAGACCCCACTCTTGCTCATCAAACAGAACAATCTCCCTTCTTAACACAGATGTGTAGATCCTGGCAAAACTACTGGGTAATAGACTGGTGGCGATCCTTCCCTCGTTAGTCCATGGTGACCAAGTGGGGTTTATTAAAGGCCGGCAAAGATCAGGCAACATACAAAAAACAATAAATCTGATTCATCACACCCAAGAACAGGACATGGATGCCTGCCTGGTCTCACTCGACTCCAAGAAGGCCTTTGACCAAGACGAATGGCAATGCATGGCTAAGTCGTAGAAAAAGATGGGTCTGGGACCGATATTTTGAAAAATTGATCGCAGCTCTTTCAGCCCCCTTCCACTTCTCCAGGGGCACGAGATGGGTGCCCTCTGTCCCATCTGCTATATGCGCTCACGATGGAACCCCTAGCGATAGCAATACGTGAACACTCAAACATAATGGGTATAAGATGTGGGGAGGTGGAATTTAAACTATTCCTCTTCGCAGATGACATTCTGGCCTATAATGGGGACTCTCACCATTCTCTTCCTGAACTCCTGAAATTAATTGAAAGATGTGGTAGATTCTCGGGTCTGAAAATTAATGTAGCTTAATCTAACGTCATGTCCATATGGTGCCAGAATTCTAGTCTAGAACACCTTTATGAACTGCCTGGAATGAGGGTAGAGACAGGTGATTTAGTATCTGGTTGTCCAGATACCAAGGAACCTCTTGAAAATAACTGCCATTAACTTGGACCCTCTCTCGGACACCCTGAGATCAGACTTGGAGAAGTGCAACTCACTCATTCTTTTGTGGTAAAGGCGGATGACCTCCATGAAAATAAACGTCCTCCCTCAGGGTGTTCTCCGCTATCCCATAATTTCTTCAGGAATCCTTTTATTAAAATGTCAATCTCGGGATTACCAAATTCATTTGGCAAAGCAGGAGACAGAGAATCAAGAAGTTAACCCTCACCCTACCAAGTGAATGTGGGGGTTTTGTCCTCCACACCTCCAGCTGTTCCACAAGGCAGCCCAGCTTGAACACATGAAGGACGACCTAGGTACGTATTGGTCATATTTGGGGGATATGGTAACGCACTCGAAAAAGTTGAGGGATTGGCTCTGGTCCCCCATGAGTTCTATCCCAGCTAGGGTGTGGAAACATCCAACGTTGGAGGTGCTTTCGTCTTTGTGGCAAAGGAGAGGCTTGAATGAGAAGCTGACCACTTGGCCTGCCCCCATGAGCTCTCTCTGGGGTTGGCCGCTGGATCTCTGTCAAAGGGTTGTGTGGTATGTAAAAGTGGTCTGACAGGGGTCTCAAGAAAGAGTGGCTCAGTTATTCACACAGGGTGAACTCAGGGGCTCTGAAGAAGTAGTAGAAATGGTAGGCCACAATGCTATGTCCATATTTGATTATTTGAGACTTAAATGGATACTTACTGACCCGAAATGGCTAGTCAACTTTCCTCGGGCCCTTGCACTGTTGGAGTAGATTAAAAACTTAGCAGACTTGAGAAAGGACATTCTCTCCAAATTGTACAAGGCACTGATGATGATGGACATCTTGGGAAGGTAGAAATTTAAATTTTACTGGGAGGGATTAGCTACGGTTGAACTAACGGAGGAGACCTGAGCTAAGGTCTACAAGGTGATGTTCCATGGCAATCTCAGCGAAGGAACACAACTTCAAGATATTGCATGGGTGGCACCGGGACCCTTTAAGACTCTCGAAGATGTACTGTGGCATTTCTCTGTTATGCCTCCTGTGAAGGATTCATGAAGAAGGATACAGACAACAGATTCCAACTTCAAATTAAGCAAGTTTATTAACTTAAATGTCAGGATGCAAAAAAAGCCTAACTTGCCCTATACTAAGGTGAGATTTCCCTACCTTAATAAAACTAAGGAAAGTCTGAGACAAAGGGTTCAACTTAAGAACCTGTCTGTGTCCAAAACCTATGCTTGCTCTCACAACCATAACTATACAATGTGTAGGGATGTCAGCAATCAAAAAGAAAACTGTGTTCAACACAAAGTCCTGAGCTTCTTCCAGCTTGCAACTCTTTCAGCTCCATTCCCCCAAGTTTAAAATAGTTCAGCATAGTAATGTCTCAAAATTCCTTTTCTGAGGATAAGAATAGTCTCTTCAGGTCTCAGGGTTTCTTCCCCAAGTTTGGACTCTGGTTTCCCTTCCCCAAGTCCCAAATCACACAATTGCAAAAGAAACACAAAAAGGTCCTTGACCTCTATTTTGGATTTTGTTTTCAGATGTACAGTTAAGATAATTGTGTAGCTTTCCCACATGTTGAAAATGCCACTGTAAATTAGGATTCAGTATCCTTGTCTGTTCTTTTCACATCCTTTTATATTGCAGCATACAGTGATTGGTGTATATTTATATTTCTCCAACATGGGGTCTGGCATGGAGTCACATACTCGCGAATATTCCCCGTCATCGGGCTGGGAATCCTCCGTAAAAGAAAAAACTGTTTCACTTTAAAACTGTATTTCGAGGGGATTGGGTCCTCCGACGTATTCCATATCTATGACATGCAATCACCACAGCTGTGCTGCTTTGGAAAATCTTCGGCGTCTGCGTCCTGCGTCGATGACGTCGATACGCCGCCCTCAAGGACCTCCTCCAACGGCCGACGCCACTAGATGTTAGGGAGAATTCTCTTATAAGGCTAATTTCCCAAACCTAGTGAGTCCCCCAGCAGCTTTGTTGGATTTTTGGAGTTGTTTTTTTTCTCCTGCTAAGAGTGAGACTCTTTTACTCCCACTCTTAGGCATGATTTGAGGTGTGTCTTTGACTTATGTGCTTATGGGGTTTCTTTTTACTCCATAAGGTATCATCTGTTTCTGTATGTGTGGTACACAGCACCCTCAGTGCAGTACCACAGGGGTGTCACAGTGACCCCCAAATATAAACTCGATACCCTGGGACTGACTACTGTCTTCCAGGGCATGTAACGTCACCATTGGCTTTACTAGTCGAAAATTGTGAACAAAACCAGTACAAACCATCATATTGTGGAAGTACTGGTAAGGGGTAATTCGATTGCCCCTGGGTCTGTTTTCGAGGGGGCACTGTCCCGTCCCCCCTCGTCGAGATTCTAGCTGGTGGCAGTGGTTACCACGCGAAATATTCCACCGGAATATTCTCTATGGGATTTTCCCATTCATTTTAAACGCACCACTTTTTGGTGCAATGTTAAAGATACTGCCGGTTTATTTATTTAATATTAAATCAACGGTTGGGTCTTTTTGCCAGAACTCGATTCTAAAATGGCGTTTGTGTCCGTCTCTGTAACTCTGACCAAGGTCGAGCCCTTTGTTCCACTATTTTGGCGGGCTTCTCCACAGAAGCCCTCCAAATGGTGCCACTCTGTCTGGGTTCCACAGGAAGGGTGGAGGGGGGAATTGGCACCCTGGACTGCGTTGCCTTAGCAACCCAAGTCGCACTCTACTCTGATTGGCCCAGTGGTGAGCCGCCCAGCTCACCACTTAGCATGTGTGATTGACAGTTAGGCTGATGAATGGGGGTTTTTCTGCATAAAAGCAGGGCCTTTGGTACTGGAACTTCAGAAGTCGCCACAGGACCTAAGAATCCGAAGAGGGATGAAGCTGAGCCATCTACAACAACGACACCACCAGTGAAGCCCTGCTGCACCTACCTCACCACTTTCCCGACAACAAGAGAAGATCTTCTGCTGGACGAGTCTTCTTCCCCTGAGCTGGTGGGACCAACCAGTTCATCCTTTTTCGCCTTCCAAAGACGGCTCTTGGTTGAATTGCCCGTGCCAAGCACCCCGGCGGCCGGGTAGCCAAGCTCACCACTTTTGACCGCAAATAAAAGGACCGCACCTTTTAATCGGGAACTCTGCGGCTGGTTTCATCCCTGTACAGTGCAACGACTCCAAGTTTCCTCCTCGACGTGACCCTCTCTTCCCCTGGTCGGAACAACGAACTGCAATCACTGCCAGGAACAACTGCCCCCGCTGGAGCTTCCTGTTACGCTCACCTGGACCCCACAGGGGTGTCGATCGGACCCGGACAGCTGCGGTCTCCTTCAACGTGATGCGTAGTGCAGAGATGACTGTCTGGACTGGCCCGCCTAGTCTTGTCTGCTGGACCCGAAGAAGTATTTTCCTGCAAGTGGAGACAGGGATTAACCACCTGTGGGTTTTAGTGATGGCCACCCAACTGTTCTCGCTCTCCCCCACTAATCACCTCTGATATCCCCTTAGTAACCTCACCTTATGTTCGTAAAAGATGAGCTCTCCATCCTGCGTGTCTTGCAGGGGCGCGTAGATACCAGTTACTTCACTGGTTTGAAGGCGTTGGGAGAGTTCCGGTAAGTATTGACTCTGAAGTCCCTGGCGGGCTTGGTAAGTATCAAGTTCAAAGAGTTCAATGTGCCCGATGTTCACTCTTGTCCCCTTCCTTCCCTAAATTGCAAGTGAGTTCGTGAGAAGAAGGTCTCGTAGCTGCTGCGTGGCGGGCGTGGCAGAAGACTGGATGCTGGCTGCAGGCACGCGGGCGTGGCAGAAGACTGGATGCTGGCTGCAGGCACGGTGAGCGTCACGCTGCTGGATGCAGAATAACGCGAAGCATGTGCTGTTCGGGTGTGGTTTAAATAGCCTCCAAAGTAGTTCCAGGTAAGAAGTTCCCTAGAGCCACGCCCGAGTAAAAAATAGTCCCTGTAACAAAATAGTCCCATCCAGGCCTCATGTAGGCTTGGACTCTTTTGCAGCATGGTCTGCATCAGGTAAGTAAAGTCTATGAGCCTGGCGCCTACGGCGCCAGGACTGATTTCTATGATGAGCCTGGCGCCTAAGGCGCCGGGACTGAACCCAGACTGCCCCTAGCCGGGGCTGCTGAGGTTTAAACAAATGTCTGGATGCCTGCTCCCGGAGCTGAGGGCCTTGGTCCTGATGCCCGGGGGTAGGCATCATAACACTTCCTTTCTCTTTAAGGTACTGTGTC